>NC_052636.1:3199364-4399364 GCF_016161935.1 Mauremys reevesii
TTCTTGAGTTCGAACTTGACATCTGGGGCCTCATTCCCAAAGATGGATTTTCCAGCCGCAGCCAGATTGGGGAGCAGCTGAATGGCAAGGAATCAGCTGGCTCTGCCAGGAGACTCTCCTGGTAAAGACAGTGCGCCCAATTTAACAATGCCTTGTGAGCGTGTCTGCAACTGGGAGCAGCTGCTAGTTTATTCAAACAAGCAATATACCATCTAGCAAAATGTCCACTGCTCTGGCCTTCCTACTTAGTCACCACACTGGCATGTGTTCTCTCACCATTGAACCAATACAGTAGCAATAGTGACATAACTCCCTCAAATATCTTTACTTCTTGCTCTTGTATTCTAAACTGTGAGCTCAATCTTGATCTTCAGAAGACAATAAAGATTACTTTGTGCAGCATTTTTCAAAAATTAGTATCATCTTCAACAAATTTGACTTGCTCAGTCAGCCTTTCAATTCCTTTCCTAAATTGTAATGATATGAAATAGGTAGTTTCACAGAAGAGCAGTAGTTTCTGAGCAGTTGTCCAAAGAGTGGACTCAGCCTGAAAACTTATTCATTCTGCCTTGGCACAAATCAGATTTGGGATGGTCCTGTGACTAATTTATGGCCTTCTTTCAGTTGAGGCTCCTCTCCTTACCTGCTCTTCTGATATTCCAATATATAAGTGGAAAATGAGCAGTAAAATGTCTCAGTACCAGCCATAAGCAATTCGTTAGTCATCAGTTCTCCCTGGGGGAACCAATTGCTCATTCCCAGTTGCCTGATAGTTTCAGGCCAGCTGGGGAGCAGATATTTTTACTACCATTTTCCTCACTTAAAATATATTGAACCAAAGAGCAGGAACAGGGCAGGATAGGGAAAATGTCATTTCACCCTTTATAACAACAGAAGAAGATAGGGTAAGTCAGAGGGATTCCTTATTCCCCATCACCATCCCCCCGTTGTTCAATTGGGTAGGGTAGGTCAATATTTTCTCTGAAGGGCTGAGAAGAGGATTCCCTAGTAAGTGCTTTGGAACTAAGCAAAATACCCATGCATTGGACTCTGAAAGCAGTTGTGGCCCAGGCCTGCTGCAGGAGCTCACTCCTGAAGTTATCTCCTTCCTAATCAGGTGCATGTTGCCTATTATTTGGGAAATGCAATCCCTATACCTTGGGAGATGCTGCAAATGTGTAGAAAATGAAATTTGTGTTGAATGTGATATAGCTGCAGAAAGATACCTACTTTTAATACATACCTGATATTTGGTGTCTTACAGAGATTCTAAAATGCACCTGAATTTAATCCCTATTTTAAATCTGTGCCATGAGATTAAAGAACTAAAAGGGTATATTTGGGGAAGTTATACCTCACTATTGCTACTGATATATTGTGTGTGTGGTGAAGAATTTTATGCCAGAGAAGTGTGAAATTATTCCAAGTAAGGTAAAAGATTTGACAAGAACTAGTGGTTGATTTTTGCCCCAGAGATGGAAGTTATGGTGACCTGTGGCTGAGGTAAACTACTTTTAGAACGCTGCTCCCTAGTTAAGTGGCATTGATCACACTCCTAAAAGATGCCATGATTAAATTGGGCACAACTGTCTTTTACCATTTGGATCCAAAGTCTCATGAAGCGCAGAGAGAAACAGCTGATTCCTTCAGAGCCATTCCATGCCTACGGGTCCCAATCTGGCTGCCTTGTTGGACAAGAAGCTCTTCCATGCTGGGAGATGATTGTACCTAATGAGGGAATGTATCAAATTCCGTTCAGACCGGGCAGGATACAAGGAGTGCTGGAGTCCAGAGTCTGTGGTTTGGTCTCTTAGGATTTGCTACTTAGTTCATTTACTTTTTATCACTTCTCCAACTCCTGCTACCTGAAAGATTAGAAAGTGTGAAAATAGAGCACAGGTGATTTTTCCATAATGCAGTTCTCCATTATAGCGTGAGACGCTTCCACCCACACTCATGGAGAAGTCCTAGGAGAAATGAATCACAGAAATGGAAGGCTCCTCTGGTTATTGTAGAATGTGACTTCACACAAAGCTGACTGGATGGAACTGGAATTAAGAGAAAACTGCCCTATAGGTTTATATTTTGTAATCTTTGAATAAGTTGTTACTAAGCGACAATGAAATTAAATATGAAGTTAATTAGTGTAACATAAGAGGTTGATTAAGTGATAACTTTCAGAGTTACAACATAATTCAGGTTTTCTTCTAGTTTTCTCCCCTCTCCGTCTCCTCCTGCACACTATATCTCCGTGGAAATGGTGACTAATCCTGAAAATTAAAAACCCTCACTCCAAAGGAATTAGAGTGGGGGAATATGTGAGAGAAATAGGCTTTGGGTAATGAGAATAGAGACTCCAGTATAGACTATAATTATTTCTATTTTTAAAATGGAATTTTATTGTGACAAATTTTAAAATGAATTCTGTTAAGAGGAAATTACCATTTGAGACAAGATGTGCAACCTTTTACCCAGTTAGAGTGGTATTGAGCCACAGAGATCCTCAGGTTCTTGTTTGCAAGCAGAAGATGTCAGCACTCAGGCAGGGGAGATGTCAAAATCTAAAATGCTGATGGATGTGTGATAGGACCTTTTTCTGGGTGGGGTTTTTTTGTTTATTTTTTTGGTTTGGTTTTTTAATTTAATTTTTGTTTTGTTTTTTGCAACCAGTTATTTTGTATAGGAGCTGAAGCCACTTCTTCCTGTTGAGCACAACTACCGGTATGTAGGGCTGCCACATGGTCATCTCTTTGTCCACACTTTTTCCTCGCATCTATGTGATCAAGCCCCAAGCACAGCGATGATGCCGGGTTTGGTAGGGGTGGCAGGCAATCCATCCTGATAAATCCTCCATCGATATATAGCTTGAGTCACCTACTGTGGGAATACACAGGAGCAGTCACTCTGAAGAAGAAAGGTCAGTTACCTGTTCCAGAACTGGCGTCTCTTCTCGAGATGTGTTGCTCTTTGGTTCTAGGGGTCTCACATCCCAGCCTCCTTCCTCTGTCGGAGTTGTCTGCCAAGAAGGAACTGAGGGTGGGGAGTGCGCAGCTCCTTATAGCTACCGCTATAGCTGCGCCACTCCAGGGTCGAGCAGTGCTTCTAAAACTCCGCACCTGTGCACGGGCGTGCACGCACACCTACTGTGGAATAGGCCGGAGCAAATACATCCTCAAAGAACACCAGTTACAGAACAGGTAATCTGTCCTTTTAAAGGTATTGTCTAGGATTTCATTCCTGTAGTAACAGAACTGGGTGGATAGGAAAGCAGGAAGAAAGCAACATAAGGCAGTGCCGTGACCGGTCAGACCAAAGGTCCATCTAGCCCCAGTATCTGTCTACTGACAGTGGCCAATGCCAGGTGCCCCTGAGGAGTGAACCTAACAGGCAATGATCAAGTGATCTCTCCTCCCCGCCATCCATGTCTCCATCCTCTAATGAACAGAGGCTAGGGACACCATTCTTTACTCATCCTAGCTAATAGCCATTTATGGGACTTAGCCACCATGAATTTATCCAGTTCCCTTTAAACATTGTTATAGTCCTAGCCTTCACAACCTCCCTCAGGCAAGGAATTCCACTAAGTTGACTGTGTGCTATGTGAAGAAGAACTTCCTTTTATTTGTTTTAAACCTGCTGCCTATTAATTTCATTTCCAGACCCTAGTTCTTGTATTATGGGAATAAGTAAATAACTTTTCCTTATCCACTTTCTCAACATCACTCATGATTTTATATACTCTCTATCATGTCCACCCTTAGTCTTCTCTTTTCCAAACTGAAGAGTCCTAGCTTCTTTAATCTTTCATATGGGACCCTCTCTAAACCCCTAATCATTTTAGTTGCTCTTTCTGAACCTTTCTAGTGCTAGAATATCTTTTGAGGTGAGGAGACCACATCTGTACACAGTATTTGAGATGTGGGTGTACCATGGATTTATATAAGGGCAATAATATATTCTCAGTCTTATTCTCATCCCCTTTAATGACTCCTAACATCCTGTTTGCTTTTCTGACCGCCTCTGCACACTGCGTGGACATCTTCAGAGAACTATCCACGATAACTCCAAGATCTTTTTCCTGACTCGTTGAAGCTAAATTAGCCCCCATCATGTTGTATGTATAGTTGGGGTTATTTTTTCCAATGTGCATTACTTTACATTTATCCACATTAAATTTCATTTGACAATTTGATGACCAATCACTTAGTTTTGTGAGATCTTTTGAAGTTCTTCACAATCTGCTTTGGTCTTAACTATCTTGAGCAGTTTAGTATCATCTGCAAACTTTGCCACCTCACTGTTTACCCCTTTCTCCCAGATCATTTATGAATAAATTGAATAGGATTAGTCCTAGGACTGACCCTTGGGGAACACCACTAGTTACCCCTCTCCATTCTGAGAATTTACCATTAATTCCTACCCTTTGTTCCCTGTCCTTTAACCAGTTCTCAATCCATGAAAGGACCTTTCCTTTTATCCCATGACAGCTTAATTTACGTAAGAGCCTTTGGTGAGGGACCTTGTCAAAGGCTTCTGAAATCTAAGTACACTATGTCCACTGATCCCCTTATGCACATGTTTGTTGACCCCTTCAAAGAACTCTAATAGATTAGTAAGACACGATTTCCCTTTACAGAAACCATGTTGACTATTGCTCAAGAGTTTATGTTTTTCTATGTGTCTGACAATTTTATTCTTTACTATTGTTTCAATTAAGTTGCCCGGCATCGACGTTAGACTTACCGGGTCTGTAATGCCAGGATCACCCTAGAGCCCTTTTTAAATATTGGCGTTACATTAGCTAACTTCCAGTCATTGGGTACCGGCTGATTTAAAGGACAGGTTACAACCTTGGTTAATAGTTCCAACTTCACATTTGAGTTCTTTCAGAACTCTTGGGTGAATGCCATCTGGCCCAGTGACTTGTTAATGTTGAGTTTATCAATTAATTCCAAAACCTCCTCTAGTGACACTTCAGTCTGTGACAGTTCCTCAGATTTGTCACCTACAATTTTGCAATGTTTATGCTCCTTTCAGGATTTGACTTCCACTTTTAAAGGGAAGTCTTTTTGTCTCTCACTGCTTCTGTTACATGGTTGTTAAGCCCCAGTGGCTGTTTTTAGTTCTTTTACTGTGTTTCTTAAATTGGGGTATACATTTGTTGGGCCTCTATTATGGTGTCGTTAAAGTGTCCATGCAGCTTTCAGGAATTTCACTTTAGTCACTGTACCTTTTAATTTCTGTTTAACTAACCCTCATTTTGTATAGTTCCCTTTTTGAAATTAAATGCCACAGCGTTGGGCTGTTGAGATGTTCTTCCCACCACAGGGATGTTAAATGTTATTATATTATGCCGTTTATTTCGAGCAACTGCAGTTATTCGGGAGTACAGACAGGCAGAGTTTCCCTTCCAAGGTAGGTCTCGGTTAGATAAACAATTAAGGCAAGCATTTATACCTTTAAGTACATACACTGAGGAGCAAATAACTGCATTTTGTTTGTACATATTCCTTTCTGATAGCTTACTTCTCTCAGCAATTTCTGCTACAATCTGCATTCTATTCTTATCTAACACAAGGTTGAAAACCAGCATCTCTTACAGTTCTTTTCCGCTCGCCCACGCCCTGCTTGGAAGTCTCCTGTTATTAGCTGTTAGTTAGCCTGGTAAATATCAAGTCCCTGAGAAAACACAGTTATACGAAGCAAAACGAAATCACAAACAGAAATGTCATTGGAAATTCAAAAATTAAAAAGGAAAATGCAATTCCCATCACTTCATTGTATCTGGGCCATTCCTGTGTCGAGAGTACCCGCTAAGGGCCCTGTGTGCTTATGGGAAACCTGGAGGAACTCATAGCAGAGCCTGCACATGAAACTCAACTGCTCCCAGGTGCCGCAGTAAAACCCTTTCCTGCTTTGATGTTGATGATTTTATGAAAATATGCTAATGAGTGTGAATATAATGTAACTGGAACATGCTTCATGCAAAAGGTCTCTTGTGCAGTATCATTACAAAACTTATTATCTACTGTGTGTGTTCAGCCTATTTGTATGAACCGATCATTCCTGTATCTGAAGCTAGAAATATGAGCTATAACTCTGAGGTCCTGTTGTAATGATGCAAAGTGTGGGCCATTAACAGTGGTTTGGACTCTTGATGGCTCCCATTAACCAGGACAATTGACTGGAGATGGCTCTGTCCTGCACCATCTGTGAGTCAGGCCAGGAACAATGAAGGCTTGGGGTCTCACAGGGCATGTGACCATGTCACCTGGTACAGGAATCCATCTTAAACCTGGGGCTTTTCCCAGGAGCGAGACAAAAGATTCCTGCCTTGTACCAAAGCTGTATAAGGTGGAACAGAAGAAAGGTGGCTGCAGTCATGAGAAATCCCCTAGCTACCACCTGAGCTGGAACAAGGACTATACCAGGTGCAAAGATTGGGCCCAGACAAGAAATAAGTCTAGTCTGCAAAAAAGCTTGTTGGAAGATCTCTGAGGGTGAGATTTTATCTGTAGTGAGTTTCATACTGTATTAGTCTTAGACTTGCATGTTTTTGTTTTATTTTGCTCTATGGAGAATACAAACTCCACAGAGAAGGAAAAGTTAATGCCTTAGAAAATCTGTGTGTGTTAGAGTGTCTAGGAACCACTCTCCTATAGCTTCTTTTCTCTGATTTTTAGAAAATCTGAAGCAGGAGCAGAAAACCATTGTCTGTTCTGCGGTGTGAGCGCAGGACCTACTGAGTATGAGACTGACATGCTGCCAACTATGCTAAGAAGGCCCAGGAAAATGTTTAGGCTCAGTGCATATAGGACCCTCCTACAGCAGTGACTGGGGCAGGGAAGGAGCTGGAAGAAGCAGAGAGATCTGGTGCCCACAGACCTGTCCTGGGATCTTTCTCAGCAGCAAAGAAATCAATTTGCCCTTCCAGTGAACAGTCTACTGGAACTAATGGCAGCACAGGGGCGATGTTTCTAAAGTATGCACCCACCTCTACATTTTAGAACTTACTCTCCTTTTTCTAGTATAGCACTTTGTGTATGAATTAGGCAAAACAAACCACACAGGTAAGAGAAACAAGGGCTTGAGAGAAAGCTTGAACTCATAACCCCAACAGATAGCCCCTCTGCACTAACCAGTTGCACCCCTGAAGATGTTTTTTAAACACATTTGGGAAGCAGGCAGTTATCAGTCTCTGTGGTTCACACCTTTGCCTGGTAATTGAAAGGCTGCTGGTTCAAACTTAACTCAAGATGTGGCTTTTCAGCGATGAGACTCCAGTACATTTTAACAGGAAGAAAATCTCCTCTATTCTGGCTTTGCCCCATTAGACTCCTTCTGCCCATCTTCTCCCCCTCCCCCAGTCTCTTTCCTTCCCCACTGGGGCCATGCAGAGAGGAGCCCCAGTCAGTCTCTGTCACAGAGTCTGTATCCCATAAAGGGAGGGAGGGGTCTCTCTAAAACATTGATAATGGGGAGGAGAGTGGTGCATGTTGTTAGGGGGAGACAGGATGGAGAACTAACAGTGGGGCACAGAGAGATTCCTACAGATTTGGGAGATCCCCTGCTGCCCCCCATCAGCCAGCTGTGAGAAGAACAACTGTGGTGGTGGTGGGAGGTCTCCACATGCTGCCCCCGCCCCAACTGCCAACTGTGGCAATGGGAGCTGCAGGGTTGGAGTCTGCGGGCAGCGTGCGCAGAGACGCCCGGCCCTCCAGCTTAGGGGCTTTCGGGAGATGCCTGAGGTAAATGCTGCACCCTCACCCTCTCCTGCAACCCCTGCCCCAGCCCAGACCCCACACCTGCACCCAAACTCCTCCAAGAGCCTGTCCCCACACTGCCTCCTTCACCACAACCCCTGACTGAGCCCAGACCCTGCACCCAAACTCTCCCAGAGCCCAACCCCTCTCCCTCCCACAACCAAACTCCTTCCCAGAGCCTTACACAGGTGTGTGTGTGGCAGGTGGGCAGGACTTGGTCCCATTCTGGGCACCACCAAAAATTATACAAACCTGCCACCCCTGTCCAGCCCAACCTTCTGCTGATGCACCTCAGCCCACACCCATGCAGGGTTTGAAGCTTTCATTGCTTAAATTCCAGGACACGGAGGGATTTCAGCTCCCTTTGGCCAGAGGGAACCTTTACCCCACTCCTAACTAGGTTCTTGTCCATGGGATCACTGTAGGGGCTGGGTCCTCGGTGTCTTTTCTCTGTCTAGGACAGGCCGGGTGCAATAACTGGGGCATCTGAGCACGGAGGACCTTCTGTGGGGCTGCCATTCCCTTCCCCTTCTGTGGTCCCATCTGCCATTGACTCCAGCCTTTTTCTATCCATCGTCAGCACTATCTCAAGCCAGCAGCACTCGCCTCAAAAAGACAGAGTCCTGTGGCACCTACAGACTAACAGACGTATTGGAGCATAAGCTTCCGTGGGTGAATCCCACTTCGTCAGATGAATGTAGTGGAAATTTGCAGGGGCAGGTATAAGTATGCAGGCAAGAACCAGTCAAGAGATAACAAGGTTAGTTCAATCAGGGAGGATGAGATCCTCTTCTAGCAGTTGAGATGTGATCACCAAGGGAGGAGAAACTGCTTTGTAGTTGGCTAGCCAGGCACAGAATTCCCACTCCATTCATCTGACGAAGTGGGGATTCACCCCTGAAAGCTCATGCGCCAATACGTCTGTTAGTCTAGAAGGCGCCACAGGATTCTGTCGCCTTTTACAGCTCCAGACTAACACAGCCACCCTCTGATACTCAAAAGACAATGTCCCTGCTGGGAGTAAATCACTGACCTCTCTCCTCCCTGAGCACTGACTGCCCTCTGTTTCCTTGCCTCTCAGGCTGTGCAGATGGGACCTTTCCTCCAGTGCTGGAGGATTCACCCTTCTCATCTACCATTGTCCCAAGCAGCACAGTGGGTGGGAATCTTAAACGCACCGAGGTGACTTAGGAGCAGAACCCCGACCTTCCATGCAATTGTCACTTGCCCCTCACTGAGCAGGACTGAAACTGGTGCAGGGAGACTGGTGGGCCACATCCTCTGGGCATGAGCAAAGCAGCAGGGTGAAAAAGGCTCATGGAGATGCTGGGGATTGAACCCAGGGCCTTATATATGCAAAGCATGTGCTCAACTACTGAGCTACATCCCCTAGCAGGTTGTGTTTGCTATGGGTTACACTCCAGAGCCCTCCTGTTTCCAGAGCATCCAGTGACCTATAAGCTTCATGAGAAGCCCATTCTCTCTGAGGACCAATCCTGCTCTCCTGGAGGTGACTTATTCATAGGGGTCACTTTTCAGCAGGGCCAGATTCTATGTGTGGGGCAGAGAGAGTGGGTGCCCTGGTCTCAGGGTGCAGAGATACACTCAGCCATCTCCTGCATTGGGTTGGGGTGCTGCAGTCCCCTGCTGCAAGGTCATGGTGGGGATGCTGTGAGGCCCTGGTGGCAGCAGTGGTGTGGGAAGCGCCAGGTATTTCTAGGATCTGCTATTTCCACCCGCCTGTGAAGTCCAGATTTCCCCAGCACATTCACTGCGGTGCAATTGGGTCACTATTTCCATGGCTGGACAGCAAAGAATGGCTCCCAGTTTCCCTTCTATTGCCAGCAGGATTAGCCTATGTCAGTGCTTAATGAGGTGGATCTTGTTGTAGATTGTTATTCATTCCCCACCTTGACAATTCACACAGTCCCTTTCCCAGGCAGATTCCCAGCACCTCAGTGATCCTGGTAGCAGGGTTGGGTCCTGAGATTTTCAGGGTTCTTTTCCCCTCCACCTGGAATGAACTCAGCTTTTTCCCCATCCCAGACAATCCATGAAATAGCAGCAGCAGCATAAAGAAAGAGGGGAGGGAACATCTCACGGCCAGGGCTGGATGTGCCCAGAGCCCCCTGCTTGTCCATTGTTTCCATGCTTTGCACAAGGGACAGAGAAAGATCTTGCTGTTCCTGTGTCTGTGCAAAGAAAATTGTGCTTCTGTATGAAAGAGAGGCGGGAAATGGCCCCAATGATGGGGCAATAGCCTCAGGGTTAAGAGCAAAGGACAATGATGGGGAGGCTCACAATTGACTCAGTAGTTGCATACAAAGGTGCACGTTTGGCAGTTACGCTGGGAAATTCTGGCTCCTTGTCAGGCTCAGGTTGGCCACCCCTGTCTAGATGTAGAAGTTACAACATTTAAACTTGAAAGAGGGGCAATTTCTCATCATTTCACACCTTTACACCCAAACACGATGACTTTCTGAATGAACCTCCTCGTTCAGCCAGAAGATCTTGGGGTGGATGTAGGAGTCACTGGGTAAAATTCTCTGGACTCTGTTCTGAATCAGGTCAGAGCAGAGGTACCTACTGATCTAGTCTGGCTGTAAAATCTATATATCAACACCAAATATGGTGTGAAATTAATCCTCAGAAACGGCTGTTCCCCACCCAGACCCCAGCAAAGGGCTCCCCAGGGAAGGGGGCTGTTGAGGAAGGAAAGAAGAAAGACGTCCTTCTCTCCCTGGAGGAACCGGACTCTGCGCTTCATACCTCGTATCTGCCTTCTCTCAGTGGGTCGATTGTGTAGCTGATGGTCCTTAATGGGCCATCACAGGCTAGGCAGAACTGACACAAACTTATCTGGGGTGTTCCCCAGAAGCAGAGCACAAGTTTGAAATATGGACAGAACAGAGCCAATACTTATAACATCAACTACAAAAATGATACACATCTAGAGATAGCATCATTATAATCAGCCAATCAGAACCTCTCCATAGACCCCCTTACACGACAACCTTTCTACAATATTGTCTGCAAATATAGAACAGCGGTCGCAATGGTGATCTATACAGTTACAGATTATGTCAGTAACGTCACAGGACGTGACATGGCATCAGTGAGACTGATACTGGAATACTGCCTCCAGTTTTGGTGTCCTCATTTGAAAAAGATGTTGTAAAACTGGAGCTGGGGCAGCAAAGAGCCACCAAATGTCCTGAGGGCTGCAGAAAAATACCTTCTAGTGAGCTAGTGAAAGAGCTCAACCTGTCCAGCTTATCAAAAGAAGATTGAAAGGTGACTTCACTGAAGTGTTGAAGTGCATTAATGGAGAGAAAAGATTGGGTATTAAAGGGCTCTTGAATCTAGCAGAGAAAGGCCTAACAAGACCCAATGGCTGGAAGGTGAAAAGAGACAAATTCATATTACAACAAAGGCACAAATATTCAACAGCGAGGATAATTGACCGCAGGAACAAGCTACCAAGGAAAGTGGTGGATTCGCCATCTCCTGATGTCATTTCATGAAGACTAGATGCCTTTCTGGAATGTGTTTGCCTCAAAGTAGCTCTTGTGTCATACAGGAGGCCTGTGATATGCAGGGGGTCAGATTAGATGCTCTAATGGTCTCTTCTGGCCATAAAGTCGACTAATTTCTGAAAACTGAGTGTAGCATTGGGAGCAGCGTCTGATGTTTTCCTGTCTAGTCAGCTTGAGTGGGGTGATCCACAGGGAGTAGCTCAAACCTCCAAAGTGCCTGGCCAGGGGCAGGACATTGGCACAGCAAGGGAGGGGTGTGGCAGTGACATCACAAAGGCCTTTTTCAGGACCTCAGACTATTGGTGAAAAGTGGTGGGGAGGTGGTGACCTCACAGAGAGATGCTGACATCAGCCAGGCAGGACAGGGGCGAGGGGCCAGGGAAACCTCAGAGACCCTGTGGCTTTGCTTCAGCAAGTCTCCTTCTCCAGGTCTCTCTTTGAGGACTGACAGAGTATTCAGGTTCACGGACGTGAGCGCCAGGAGGAACCTCTTTTGAGTTTTCTCCTTCCCTTGTAGTGATTTTACTAGAAAACAGCCGTCCCTGTTTAGAAGGTAAGAGCCTTCAACAAATGACTACGCAGATGGTGTCGGAGAGAAGGGTTTGGATTCTTTGACAATGGGATGGTCTTCCAAGAAGAAGGATTGCTAGGCAGAGACGGGCTCCACCTCACGAAGAGAGGGAAGAGCATCTTTGCAAGCAGGCTGGCTAACCTAGTGGGGAGGGCTTTAAACTAGGTTGACCGGGGAAGGAGACCAAAGCCCTGAGGTAAGTGGGGAAGTGGGATACCGGGAGGAAGCACAAGCAGGAGACTGCAAGAGGGGAGGACTCCTGTCTCAGACCGAGAAAGCGGGACAATCAGCAAGTTATTTTAAGTGCCTATACACAAATGCAAGAAGCCTGGGGAACAAGCAGGGAGAACTAGAAGTCCTGGCACAGTCAGGGAATTATGATGTAATTGGAATAACAGAGACTTGGTGGGATAACTCACATGATTGGAGTACTGTCATGGATGGATATAAACTGTTCAGGAAGGACAGGCAGGGCAGAAAAGGTGGGGAGTTATGCTGTATGTAAGAGAGCAGTATGACTGCTCAGAGCTCCGGCATGAAACTGCAGAAAACCTGAGAGTCTCTGGATTAATTTTAGAAGTATGTAAATTTTCACTTCTCTGCCAGCAGCCTTGCAGAGCACACACCTCTCTCTCTCCCTGCTTTCCTATCACCAGTTATGTTACTACAGGAATGAAATCGAGACATCCCGTAAAACAGCGAGTTCCACATTGTTCTTCAAACCTCAGATCATTGAAATGCAGCTTTGCATTTGAGATACTATATGACTGTAGTACACTTTGCACTGCCTGCATCTACAGTGACATCAGGAGAGGAGAAGAGGACAAGACTGTCCCTAGCATATGTGATTTTAAAGAAAGGTGAGACACACCCACCCACTATCAATACAACAAGAAGGAGAACAGTAGCTGGTGCCAAGAGAGAAGATGCAATGAAACCCTTCTGTACCCACAACTGATGTCTGAAAAGCATCAGTCATTCTGCAGATCAAAGAAAGAAATAGCAGCCAGTTTCAGACAGATAGGATCCCTTATGACCTATAAAGGAGAAGTGCACTTCCCTATAGCAGTTTCCCAACATAGTTTTCTTATGGATTTATTTATTAAGCAAAAATTAAGATTAGGAGTCTGATTTAAATTATGTACATTTTCAGTGTTATTTAAGTATGAAACTATTGCAGCTACTTTTATTTTACTCCTGCCTTCATAAAAAGCTACTGAGTTATAACAGATAATTACAAAGACTAAAGTACATGCTTTAATATAATTAGGACCGGGCAACCCAAGATGAAAACTACACCGTGGAAGAGTCCTACAACCAGGTATTTGAGGCCAATCCCTTTATCAATGGAATCCTCAACCAAAATATGAGGAAGGAGAAGGGTCACCCTCAAGCTTTTGACAATAGTTCAAGGTCAGACACCAAGAAGACCAGCACCATTCGTATTCTGGTTTTGGATAAAATACTTGATCTTGCCTACATCATAGAAACCTTCATCTCTCCAAGTCTACACCCCACTACACCCTTTAGCAAGAAAGTAACCATTAAACAAGTTCTGAATCAGTCGTCTTTCTTCCCAATTTAGTTTTAACAATAAAGCTGCAACTTAAGTAGCTATGGGAGATGACAGTGCAACTACTAGGTATTGGTGGGGGAAAAGTGTGCTAGTAATGTCCTGGATATACTGGCAGGGCCGGATTTAGGCAATTCAACCACCCTGAATCGGGCCCTGCCCTAAGAGGGTCCCGTGCCCAAGCCCCGGTTCGGTGTATTGGCAAGAGTTGATGCACTGTACCGGGTGGCCCAAGCTTCCAGGGACAATTTAAAGGGCCTGGGGGCCCTTTAAATTGCCACCACAGCCACACTGCTGGAGCCCTGGGGTAGGGCTGTGGGGATCTGTGGGCTACTTAAAAAGTCCGTGGCTCCCATTGCTTCTATCATCCCAGCCCTTTAAATAGCCACTGGAGCCCTGACACCTCCCCAGGGCTCCGGCAGCTGTGTACATGGCCAGGGCTGTGGAAACAGGGGAGCCCCTGGTGGGGGAGGGAGGAGGAGGAGGGAGCACTTACCATACCAGGTGGTCTGTACCCCCTGTACCCGCACCCCCTGCCCTATCTCCAGCCAACCCCTGCCGCACCCCCCTATGGCCCTGCTTGAAGCCAGCCAGCCCACCCCACCCCACCCACCCCTGTCTCCAGCCATTGCTGCACCCCTTGTCCTGCCTGCAGCCAGCCCCATGTCCCCTGGTGCCTTGCAATTCCCTGGGCAGTAACCCTGCACACCTGCGTCAATGATGGGAGAAGAGAGCAGCTGGTACCCACACATGTGCACACCCTAGGGTGACCAGACAGCAAGTGTGAAAACTCCGGATGGGGTGTAACCCTTCTGCCCCTCTGAGTTGGCAGCATCAAGGGCTGGGTTCAGTATCCAGGGGTTCCGTTTCAATAACACAATGCAAAACTGGCTCGAGCCCCCACCCAGTGACCTGGGACAATTACATACCACCCCCCTGGGCGCCTCTAGGAGGCAATACTTCCCCACTCACAAGCACAGAGTCCGAATGTAGCAAAATCCTTTTAATAAAGGAGGGAGTGGAGGTTACTAGGATCCTATATAAGAAAATCACCCCAAAATTGGGACTGTCTCTATAAAATTGGGACATGTGGTCACCCTAGCACACTCCCAGGGAGTGGCGGGGACCCACACATGTGAAATGGAGCTCTTTTCTAGTTCCGTCCCATCTTTTTAAAAAATAACTGTAGGTAGGTTTAACATACAGCCGCATTTTCCCAGACATGTCAGACTTTTTGGTTCTTAAATTGCTGTCCGGGAGGAATTTTTAAATATGGACATATGGTAACCCTATTGGTACCAAAAATACATACTCTGGCACATCCCTTACATCAGAACTTTTTATAGGGAACCGGTTGCTAAGAAAGGAAAGGCTTTTTCTTTAACCTTTTTTTTTCTTTTTTTAAGTCATCCCTGCTGGGGCCCTGCTGAAAATGTTTGAATTGGGTGGGCCCCAAACTTTCTAAAGCCGGCCCTAACTCGTCTGTTCAGTGCTATAGCTTTTAATATGCTAATGCAAACACTGTAATAGAGCATTAATGTCCCAATGTACTGTAGCTTGTTTTAACTTACCGTAATACTAGACGTGGTGCATGTGAACATTGCCGTAACGAGGGCAAGGTGAGTGAGGCACTTGCCTCGGGCACGGAAAGGGAGGGGCTCAGAAAGTCTCTCCTTCAGCGGCAATTCGGCAGCAAGTCCTTCCCTCTGAGAGGGACTGGGGACCGTTGCCGAATTGCCACTGGTTGTGATCAATGGAGAGGGGCGGCACATACGACTCTTTTGCAGAAATTCGTTGGTGGATCCTTCCTCCAATAGGAAGAGCCAGACATGCTGCCTCTGTTCCTTGCCTTGTGTGCAAAAATCCCTAGTGACGGCTCTGCATGTGAAGCTCTCTTAAAAGCTGACACTACAGTAGTGATATTCCCAAGCCAGCATGCATAGGGCTGGGAGTGGGGAAGGGGAGTGCATTTAGGTATAGGTAACATCTCTCACACCAAACAGGAACTTTTCCACAGTTCTTTATTATACCTTGTCTTACAAACACCAAAAACTATTACATATACACAAAGGTCAATAATCCCCCCCTCCCTATATATACAGAGTTGTGCTTCTGCATATAGGATCTATCTCAGATTAATATTGAGCTACCAGCTGTTCAGGAATCAGTAAAGAGTCAGCTGCCAAGCCACATGCTGAATCCTATTGCAAACAGTATGGGTGACTCCTGAGGCATTCTGAAGCAAGAGATTACTGTAAAACTTTAAATAAGACGCAGAAAGAATAAACTTTTCCTAGGTTTTGTTTCTGTCAGATTTATTTTATTATGTATAGTAGGTGTTTAATATAAATGTAACCCTTCTGCCCCTCTGAGTTGGCAGCATCAAGGGCTGGGTTCAGTATCCAGGGGTTCCGTTTCAACAACACAATGCAAAACCGGCTCGAGCCCCCACCCAGTGACCTGGGACAATTACATACCACTTCGGGTGCCTCTAGGAGGCAATACTTCCCCTCTCGCAAGCACGGCATCTGAGTGTAGCAAAATCCTTTTAATAAAGGAGGGAAACAATGCGGCATCACATTGGAGAAACACCACAAATAGGATTATAACACAAACCATAAGCAACAAAAACCCATCTCCAAGTATGTTTGGCAATGTCCTTTCCCCCTTAGGGTCTTAAGTCCAATCACCCCAAAGTCCAACAACCCGAAAGTCTCTGGTCAGTGCCACCCCCGAGTTCAAAAGATTATCTGCAGAGTTTTACCCCCCAGCACGGGTGGAGATGGAGTGGGGAGACACACACAGGGTGTTAAGGGGCACCTTACGTGGGCCAGGGCCAACTGCTCCACCTCTCCGTGGAGTTCTGCTGCAGCCTTCACCCCAACCAGCTCCACTCCACCAGCTGTGCCGCTCCTCCAGCCGACCCATGAGCCGCTCCAGCCATCCCCGCAAACTGCTCCACTCCGCTCTGTTCCATGGGCTGCTACAACACGCTGCCAACTGCTCAACTCTGCCAGCCGCTTAGCGAGAGATCTTCAGGCTCCCCCACTAGTTAATACAGCACTCAGTGATCTCAGCTCAGTAAGTTCAGCTCTTTTAGTGATTTTAGCTCTTAGTAGGGGAGCCCCAGTGCTGGCTACTGGGCCAACATGAATTCAGCTTAGCAGCCTCTAGATGGACTCCTAAGGGAATCAAAATTAGCTCTGCTCTTCAACAGTGGAGAGAGGAAGATGTGCAATGGGTGTTCCAGGCCCTCAGAAAGGGGCCATACCACAGCACCTGCATGACCTGCTGGACTTTGACGCATTTATTGTCTCATTCTATAGATAATGTGATTGTAACACAATGTGACTGAAATTAAACCACTTCCAGATGAGGAAACAACAAAAGAGAAAAGCCATTATTGCATTGGCTGGGAACCAAACCCAGATCAATTGCTTGGAAAGCACCTACACACACCACTATACCACCAATGCAGCTGGCAGGAGTAGTTTTTCTGCAAGCTGTGAGTGCTGGCAGAGGGAGTGACACATGACCACAGAGTTAGTGAGCAGGGTGGATGGGCTGGAAGCTGCCTGACAGCTGAGAGCAGAGTTACCATCCCAGAGTGACTGAAAGGGGGTAAAGGTGAAAACAGAGCTCATTGGGAGCTGGCCCCACACCAGCCCCAGCCCTAGGAGAGGGGAACTGAAGCTCAACTTCAATCATAGAAAACTCTTCCCTGAGAAGGAAGGGGACAGCTTGTTTTAAAGACCAGGTTTGTGTTTGTTCCTGCTACGTACGGAGGGGCTGGGTAGTGCTGATTCCAGCCCCCAGACTCTGGGAGGATAAGGAACAAATTCAGGCTGCCAGTGACCTGCAGGAGGGAGATGATCTTTTGACAGTGACGGACGCCTCGTCCTAAAGGCCTTTGTCTGCCCCCTTCCAGTGACTGTTTGGCACAGGAATGCAGCCCCACTCCTGGTTCTCTCCTGGGTAAATAATGTTTCTGTGCAAAACACCAAAGCTTTTAACAGAAAGGAAGAAAAGGAAATGGCCACATGATGGGACTAGGACATAAGGAATGAAACACAAGATCCTTCTTCCCTGTGCATTGACTTTTAACCTTGTTTGTGGTGGTGTTGTATCCATGTTGGTCCCAGGGGTCCTCTGGGGCGCCGGGCATTGGCCACTTTCGGGAGAGTGGGTGAGATGAACTGGTCTGACTCAGTGTGGCTGTTCTTATGTTCTAACGGCTGGTTATGGAGGAGACGACCTTCCAGGCTACACAGAACTGAAGAAGGGTGCTGGGTTAGCTCCACAGCTTGTCTCTTTCACCAACAGAGGTTGGTCCTCTGCAAGCTCTTACCCTCACCCGCCTTGTCTCTCTTGGACTCTGAAAAGTGTTTTCTCTCCACTCCCCTTGGAGAGATGTTAAGTTTCTCTTTGGGCAACTATCAGGCTGAAGCAATTGTATTGATTGTGACACTAGAATTGAAGATTTAATATTATAAATAAATGAGTCTAAACCTGAGGTTCTGGTTTTCACATTGGTTTTCCTAACTCAGTTCCCAATTCTCTTCTAGAAAGGCCTCCAGGACGCCTGCCCAGCCCAGCAAAAGTGGCCAGGAGAAAGCCCACACTGCTGCTCTTTCAGGTAGTTGAAGGCTGCTATGAAACCCCCCTCACTCAGTCAGTCCCCAGTCTGTGGCAGTGCCTGGGATTCTTCCCTCCTAAGTGCAGGACTCTGCACTTCTCCTTGTTGAACCTCCTCAGATTTCTTTTGGCCCAATCCTCCAATTTGTCTAGGTCACTCTGGACCCAAACCCTGTCCTCCAGCGCTTGGATTCTTTACATGCTTTCACAGAGCGAAGAGCACATGTTCCATGAGTTCATAGGGCAGAGTTTTGTGCTATAGGGCGCTTTCCCTGTGTGAATTTGACAGGTGGATCAACATAGAGACACATTGTGACCCTCTCAGGGTGCTGAGGGCTGTGAGTCTCCTTGTTGCCACCTGCCACAAGGAAGAGGGAGTTTTGCATTTGGCAGCTGGATGTTAGTGACCAAACTCACCAGCCTGCTGGAACTCAAGGACCCGCCTCTGAGCTACAGCAGCCACCTTAACCCTTGAGTTCCTTCAATGTGTCCCCCTCTGGGGTCCAGCCCAGATCACCAGATACTCGGTGAAATCCCAGATCCTCTCTTCCCCAAGTATCCCAGGTTACTAGTTTTACTGTGGACCATTGCTACTGTATCTCACACACCACCTGAGTACAGTTATCGAACAAGCAAAAAATTTTATTTAACAACGGATAGAGATTTAAACAAATAAACGTGAGTGATGGAAACCAACTGTTACCACTAAACAAAGGCAGAAAATGATAGAATAGAAAGGCCAGCACAAAAAACAGAGAGAGGAACAATAAGATACTAAAAGGACAATGGTTGGAACTCTACATTTCTCTCAGTCTTTGGATTGATGGGTACTAGAGCTGTAGCAACAGTTGAGGAACCAGGGTAAATTAAATCTAAGGTTTGAGCTGCTAGTGAAGCATTTTCCACACTCACGGCATTCATAGGGCCTCTCTCCTCCGTGGATTGTTTGATGCCTAATAAGGTGCGAACTGCGATTGAAGGTTTTCCGCACTCAGTGCATTCATAGGGCCTGTCCCCTGTGTGGATTCTCTGATGTCTACAAAGGTCTGAGCTGCTAGTGAAGCTTTTCCCACACTCATGGCATTCAAAGGGCCTTTCCCCTGTGTGGATTCTCTGATGTTTAGAAAGGGCTGATCTTTGAGTGAAGCTTTTCCCACACTCACTGCATTCATAGGGCTTTTCCCCTGTGTGGATTCTCTGATGTTTAGAAAGGTCTGAGCTGCTAGTGAAGCTTTTCCCACACTCATGGCATTCAAAGGGCCTTTCCCCTGTGTGGATTCTCTGATGTACAGAAAGGGCTGATCTTTGAGTGAAGCTTTTCCCACACTCACTGCATTCATAGGGCTTTTCCCCTGTGTGGATTCTCTGATGTACAGAAAGGGCTGAGCTGTGAGAGAAGGTTTTTCCACGCTCCCTGCATGTATTTTTTCTCTTTCGGCTGAGGATATCCTGCTGTGTTGTGGTTTCTATGAGGACCTTCTGAGTTCCCCAACAGGTAATAAATTTATCCACTTTCTTCCCTGGCTGGTTTCCTTGATCTGTTTTTGGTCTGTGCTGAATCTCCCAGGATTTTCCCTGCTCATGACTCCTGGACACATTCCTTTTCCATCTTTGCAATAATGCTCTGTTTTTACCCACTGGCTCAACATTTTCAGGCTGAGAATTCTGCTCCTCTTTCTCACATGCCATTGCATCACCTGCTGTGATAGAGACAGAAACCTCAAACAGGGATGGAAAGGGGAAGACCAAACAAAAACAAGTGCTGAAGACAGGTCAAATAAAAATCAGGAGCTGAACTCCCCCAAACTCTTCCCCCAAATAAGAGAGAGGAGGGGATCAATTCAGCCTTCACATCCCATCCAAATACGCAGGGGGAAGGGAGGAAGCTACTGCCTGGTGTCTGCTAGGATCTATAGGAAGCCATGAGCTATAGTTACCCTGAGGATACGACCCCTGCTAGGGACAATAATGAACTGAGAGACCTCCCAAGGGCTTTGTTGGGCATTCCAGATGTTTCCTTCAGGCACTTACAGATTCTGAGGTGGTTTAATGTTTCCTCACCTGTGCAGGGAGTTCTCAGGATCTCTCTTTCCTCTGCACCCTGGAGGTCTGGGACCCATGGCTCTTCCCCTTGTTCCAGCTGGGAGATCACATCACGCTGGAAAACTAGAAACCCTGCTCAGATGAAAGAAAACAAAGGAGTTCAGTTGATTTCATAAGACTTGGTCATAAAAAAACAAACATTCTATTAATTTAACTTCAGTGCTTAGTGTGGCCTGGTGGGCCAGGGGCAGTTCTCACTGAAAATGCCAAAGTTAGGGCAGGCTGAAAAAGGGAGAGCAGATGCTCCCAGAACTGCTGGTTAACACTGAAGTTAAACTCACTGACCAGTCACCAACTGGGTTATCGAGAAGCTGAAAAAAGAAATCACACAGCCCCCATTATTGAATCCCGGATCTCTGACTCCTAATCAGCAGCGAGGTCCAGTACAGTGAGAGGTTATTTAAAAACTCTGCTCACATAAACAAAGTGTTCCTCTGACCCCAAAGGGTCACCCACATCACCAGGTCAGTATAGGTTTGGATATTACCCAAAATTCCATCCTTCCAGCCAATCCTTTAGCATCTAAACTAAAGGTTTAAACGAAAGAAAGACAGAAAGAAGTTAAATGGGAAAGCAGTCAGATACATTCCAAAATGGATATATCAGGTTCTTAGCAGTATTGGTGAGTTGCTGGCTTGAAAGTCCGTCTGGAACACATCCATAGCTTGGATGAGTCATTCAGTCCTTTGTTCCAGGGTTCAGTTTGTAGAGGAGTTGCTCCAGAGGTAGGAAGGGGGAATGAAGACAAAATGGAGATGATGCAGCTGCCCTTTACATTCCTTTTGCCATGTGGCCTGTACTTCCTGTGTCCCAAATACAAGATTCACAGCACGTGGCATGGAAAAGCCTTGAAGTTCTCATTACACAGGCATACCCCGGCATGTCTTGCTGACTCAATAGGTGTATCCCCTTGGTCCTTTCCATGGGCTCATTGTACAGCTGATGACTCTCAATGGGCCATCAAACAGGGGGCAGTGCTGATGCCAATATATCTGGGGGTGTCACCCAGAAACACTGCACAAGTCTGGAAATACAGATATACCCTACATATCTATAACTCACAATACAAAGGTGATACAAACATAGAAACAAAATTATCATACTTGGCAAATCATAACATTTTCACTGACACCTTACATGGCATATCTAGCACGATTCATTGCAATTTTATCAGATTATATTATTATTTTATTATTAATACCAAAATGTCTCATAATTCCATACAGTGTCACACTTGGTAAACCAGTGAATTCCCAGGACCAGTTCCCCAGGTCCTTGAAGATGCCAAACACTATGCTTGTGAGGGATTGAAATACCCACATATCTGCTGGGAACACACACACACACACACACACACAGACACTGTATCTGTCTACACCCCTGTGTTCACTCTTCTAGAAAATTATGATCAATTTTGTACACAGTATGGCTTGTGAGGTATCATTTGAAAGAACAGAGGGAACAGGAACCCTTACCCAGCGAGGTCACATTCTCATAGTTCTCCTGCATGACATCCCAGTAGAGGGCTCTCTGAGTGGAGTCCAGCAGAGCCCACTCTTCCCTGGTGAAATGCACAGCCACCTCCTCGAAGGTCACCGGCCCCTGAAAGAGCAAGAGTCCCACACTCAGGACCTCTTTCCCCACTCACAGCCCCACCATTTGTGGCAGAGAGGAGCGAATCAAATGAAAGCTCTGGGTGGATCGCAGTCAACAGAGTCCCACCCCCACCCCGCTCAGCGTATCCAGCAAACACCAGGGTGAGGGGACGAAGAGAGAGCCCCTTGTCTCTCCCAGCAGATCCATCACACACCTACTAGCCACCGACTGATTCAGGAGATGGAGCCCCTAGCAGGGTTCAGGAAAACTCCTGGTAGGAAGCCCAATAACCTCCTCATTGTGAGGAGCGAGATATGAAGGAAGAGGCAGCTCCAATAAGCCTGACTCATGGGTGCCCCTTTCATATCTCACAGCAGCCGCTGGTTAGTGAGCTCAGGCTCCAGCACTGGGAGTCTGGTCAGTTTAACTAGCTCCATGGAGGTGGGCTATTTTCTTTCTTCACAAATTAGGGCATTTCCACCTCCAAACCTCCTGGGTCTGTTCCTAGAATCTAGGCCACTTATTAAATAACTCCCAGCAGGTTTGCCACACCCTGGCCTCCTCCTTTCCCCACGCTGTGAATTTCCTGCCCCGCTCCAACCTCCAAACCAGACTGTGCAAACCTTCCCATCTCCGGTGTATTTGCTCTCCCTCTCCTCCAGCAGGAACCCACCAGCAACCCCCCGATAATCTCTACCTGAGTTGGCTCCACTGCAGCCATTTCTCTTCTCTGTCCCACGCCAGGCTGGGATGAGCTGGAGCAAAACATGGACGTCATTCTGCAGCCTGTCTGGGGGAGAAGGGCAGTTGTGGGCGTTTCAGAACCGGTTTTAGTTAATTTCACATCAGAATTTCCCCAGGCCCCTTCCCTGCAGACAGACACCCTAGATTCTGCCATGCTGGGAAATGCTCAGTCTGTTTATTACAATGTTGACCTGGCCCCTCCTGCCAGGCTAAGCCCAGACACATTTTTAACCTCCCTTCTCCCTCCCCTCACCCCCTAACAAAGTCTCTGAACACAAGGCTAGAAAAGAGCAGAACCAAAGGAGTCACTGTGGGGGATTCCCTCGGACACTGACCCCACGGCAGCCACACCCCAGCAGGGGGAATATGGAGTCAGGAACTGGCTTTTCCTCTGTCTGATCCTTGTTTTGTCCACTGGAAGGTGGTTCTGCCCAGGGATGCAGCAATACATGTGTCTGGGTGGACTAGATAGCTGGAAATCTCTCCCCCTCATTTCTACCACTGCCCCTTTCAGTCTCTCCTTCCCGTCCTCTCTCCCTGCCCCTCTGGCTGGGACAGTCCCATTCCTGGGGGCTTTGCTCTCCCATGGCTGGATTTTCTCCTGGCAATTGCTACTGGGAGGAGAAACGAGGAGGGGCTGTTTGTGCAGAGTCACTTTCTTGCCTGAGGTCTTCTGTTACCTGGAGACTCTGGCTCAGAATTTAGCATTAACAGGGCCCAGGGCTGCCCTAGGGGGCTAGGACCAGCTGGAGAAAGTCATCCCCTGGGCCAGGCAGAGAAGCAGCTTTAATTAAGGTCACTTCCCAGCACAGAACCCCGCTGGGGAAGCAGCAGCTGCTACGCCTGGTCTCCCAGATCACAATGGAGGCTGCAGCGTCTGACCCAGGAAGCTGAACCCCAGTATCCTGAGCAGAGAGGGATAGAGCGTTTGAGCAGCTTCCCTCCTTTAGCTCTCTGGGGAGAGCAGCTAATGAGAGCCCCTCCTCACAGGGAGAATTGCTGATCACATTTGCCCCACTGTCCATCCAGAGTCACTCCTTGTCTTTCCATACAGTGACTCTGGATTAACAATGGTCTCAATGAAACCAGAGTTCAGAAAGAATGAGTCCAGAACGCTGTGGAAGGGACCATTGTGCGGCAGTGCTGATCCCCCTCCCACCTCCCTCACCCCCAGATCTAGGACAATGGACTGGACAATCTAGGACCATGGAACTGGAAGTTCCTGCAGTTTTCAAGAGGGGAGAAGAGGAAAAATCTGTGATTTCACCTCACAGTGTCTGATAAGTGGCTAGAAAGTTATCACGGTGATTGGGCCTGGCCGGGGAGTGTCGGGCAGTGCTTGGAGCCAGGATTCTGGCATAAGCTAATCAGGGAGAAGAAGAAAGGTCAGGAGCAGCCCCCAGAGCCCCAGCCAGCCACCCCCCCAGATACTCCCTGGGACCCAGCCCCCAGAGTCCCTGGCCAGGGACCCCAGATACCCCTCAGAGCCCCACCGGCCAGAGAACCCCCACCAGACCTTCATTGCCAGGTTGGGAATCCCAAAGGGTTCCCCCCACCAAGAGATCCCAACAGCCAGAGACCCCCCAAAAGGGACCCCCACTGGGAACTCAGTCCCTCACTGCCTGCCTAGGACTCCCCCCCCCAGCAGGATCTGCCCTGCCATTTGCCTGGGACCCCCTCCTCCACCCAGCAGGACCCCTCACTCTGCTTCCCTGGCACCCCCTGGCCTAGCGCCGGGGATTCTCCCACACACACGCTGTGCACTGGGCATGGCAACGATCCCAGGAGCCAGCCGGGGAAGCCCAGACAGAGCCCCTGGCACAGCACCAGGCTCCCTCTAACCCCGTCCCGCCTCCCCAAGAGACGCCCACCCCGGCTGTTCTGCAGCCAATAGGCCCCCAGCGATACCCACCTTCAGGACCCACAGCCTCAGGGCTGGGCACATCACACCCACCCCCTGAAACCCCAAATCTCTAGAACCCACCAACCTCACTAGGGTACCCCCTGCCCAGCCACCCAGAGGCCTCCCCCCACCACAATCCCCCTTCAGCTGCTATCTCCCCACAAAACCCCACCCCCCACCCTGCAACACTGTTACCTCACAGTATTTGATAAGTGGACAGAAAGTGACCACCGCCCCCTGCTGGCCAGTCACACAGGCAGAGGGAGCCCTGGGGGATGTCTGTTGAACAGGAGTATGGAAGGCCTGGAGGGACAAAATAGGTAAGAAATGTCCATGCCTGTCACTAGCAAATAATGGCCACCATGGATCTACCCCAGAGGTGGCTGCATCTTAGCACTGCGGGAATCAACCCCTCACAGAGGCCATTTGCCATGGGGTTTGGGATACTTCTCAACTCACACTGCACTCAGAGTGACCTCCTCATCCCGTGCCAGCTGGAGAAAAGAAAAGAGTCCAGACAACTCTCCTGTTATCAGCTGGGAACCACTGATCCCCAAACAGGGGGAGACCTCTGGCTTTGAAGTGTATTAAATATCTGGCTGGTCTCTTTCTTCGGCAAACATTTTAACAGAGATAAAGGAGGGACCAAATGATTCACAAAGGAGTCGGGAAAGATGATCTCTGGGCAATTTAACCCCCTGTGACCTCCAGGATGGAGAAGAACTCAGGGCAACAGGTTCCCTCGAAGGAAGAAGTTGCTGGGATTTAGAAACATGGGGAACAGCCCCAAACCCGAGATGATTTTTAACTGACATTTGATAATGACAGAAAAAGGCAAAACATGAGCTTTGAGAGCAACGTTCAGAAATGAAAGAGAAAGGGTGGAAATCTGAGAGATTTTGGATCCATTTTGCAAATTAGAGAGAGGAAAGTGGAAAATCAGAGGGATTTTATATCAGTTCATAGCAGGCAAAATCTGAGTGTTTCACATCAATATTTGATAAATGAATAAATAGGAAATGGGCAACATTTGCAAACATTTTATATCCAGGTTCAAGAATCTAAGAAAAGGTGTAAATCTGAGATTTTCTTGGTATTTTATAATTAGAGAGACAGGGGGAAATCTCAGGGCATATTCAATTAGAAATAGACAACTAGAGAGAAGTGGGGCAAACGTTTAGGTTATTTTATATGAATCTTTGAGATTTGCAAAGAAAATGTGTCACAAACTGCGTATTTGATAACATGAGAGAAAAACACCAAGATCTGAGGGGATTTTATACTGTTGTTAACGAACTAGTGGAAAAGCAGGACTGTTGGACTGGATTTTATACGACTGTCCAATACATAAACACAAAGTAATGGTTCCCCCACCATTCCCATGGGCAGCAGGGAGCCCTTTGAGGAGCTGATTAAAAGGGAGGGGGAGGGGGAGCTGAAAGGTCCCTGGATAAAGGAAGGGGGCAGCAGTGGGGGACGGGCGGGTGACTGGCAACTGATGGTTGGGGGTAACTGTGTTGGTAGTTAGGGGGCAACAATTGGGATTGGGAAACTGGGGTCTGGGCAGTCCCCACAGGGGACACGTGCGCTGCCCTTCCCTGCCCTAGCAGAGACCCGGCATCTCCTAGAATATCAGGGCTGGAAGGGACCTCAGGAGGTGTCTAGTCCAATCCCCTGCTCAAAGCAGGACCAATCCCCAACTAAATCCCCAAATGGCCCCCTCAAGGAGTCAGCTCCCAGCCCTGGGTTTAGCAGGCCAGTGCTCCAACCACTGAGCCATCCCACCCCCACTCCAGGGGCAGCCATGTGCTGGGGAATGACTCAGGGCAACAATTTCCCACCTACACAAGGACAAATCGCTGCAGATGAAACGGGTGGGAAAATGCTCCTCACTAGAGAAGATTTTAAACTGACGTTTGAGACTCATGGGGAGAATGGGGGAAATCGGGGGGGGACGGGAGAGCTGATCATTGGAGGGGAAAGGGGGGAAATCGCCCCAGATTTTATAGCCCCGTGTGAGACACTGAGAGAGAAAAGGGGCAGAACTAGAGAGAATTTGTATCGGGGGCGAGAGGCAAGTGGCACAAACAGGGACAGGATCCAATTAACCCCCCTCCCCCTTCGCCCGCCCCGCCACCCGGGAATTCTCTGGCTGCCCAGAGACAGTTCAAACCCCACGTCCCACTGACCTTCCCTCCCCACAACTCCGGCTTCTCCCCTCCCTGCCTGACCCCCCCCATCTCCCCCCACACCACAGGGGATCCCCCCCGCCAGGCCCCAGTCTCTGCCCCCCAAATCCCACTGGGGCTGAGGCAGCTCTGAGGCTTCTCCCAGGTTCCCTGGGGCAGAGTCACTTTCCTGCCCAGCCCCAGTGCCCCCCCGGGGTCTCTCACTCCCCGGGGGCTCCGTGGGAGGCTGGACACCAGGGATGCAGGATGGCAGGAATGGGGGTGACAGGCCTCCTGTTCCTCAGTCTCACGGCGGGACCCAGGGGGCTCGTCGCTCTCCGGCTCGGGAGCGCTGGGAAGACCCGACCGTGGAGGGGCCGTCGCTGGGGGGGGGCGGCCCCGTGCAGGCCCTGAGCACGTCCTTATATCACTTCTGTGGCGGGAAAAGTGCTGAGGAGATGGAACGCTGAGGGCTGGTTTTGGCGGGAAAAACCGGTTTGGACTGGTTTGAGCCTGTCCCCTGATGCTAAACAAGTCCCCTCTCAGAGATGGAGTCCAGGGGTCAATAGTTCATATGCTCCAGATTGGATCTTATTTTAAAGCCAGTGATTTACTTCATAAACATCTTATTAACCAACTAATTGAACATATTGAACAGTTTATACTTCTTACACCTAACAATGAGATTAAAAAAAAAAAAAACACAGACAAACCTTATCGGTAACAGCTAATGTCCTAACTGGGAAATCAGCAGCGGTTTGTAGCGGGGGGAGCGCACAGACTGAATGTGTATGACCTGACCCCAGCCCCCAGCCCCACATAGCAGTGGGGCTTGGCACGCTCTGTGCATTGGTGTGGTGGCTGAGTGGTTCACCAAGCAGTGACAATCCAAGGAGGTTCCCTGAGTCAGTCTCACTCCTGAGGAGATTCTGCACCAAAAAAATTCTGTGCACAATATTTTAAAATTCTGCAAATTTTATTTGTCAATAAATAAATGTGGAGGCTCCAGCATTGCAGGGGGGAGCACAGGCTGCTGGATACATGGAGGTGGGAGATCACCCTGCAGCCCCCACTCTCCTCCAGTGAAACAGACTTGGTGGTGGGGCTGCACCTCTCTGCTGCCTACTCCAGGAGCCCCAAAAAGACTCCCCAGAACTGCTCATGAGGGGCACATGTGCCTTCCCTTTGCTTCCCCATCAAGAAGTCAGAAAGCCTGAGCAGCTGGCCCCGGGCGATTTGAAAGGGCCTGGGGGCTCCTGCCACCACTACCGGAAGCACAGCGGGACTAAAGTGGATTCCTGCCCACCCTCGCTCCGCACGGCGCACCACTCCCAGAAGCATCTGGCACATCCCTGCGGCCCCCGTGGGGTGTGTCTCTCGCACGCTGGCCCCACCCCAAGTGCCAACTCTGCCATTGGAACTGCGGCAATGGGAGCTGCAAGGGTGGTGCCAGTGGGCAGTGGTGCCAGGAGACCCACGCCCCCTGGGCCTCCTCCATGTAGGTGTTGCTGCCAGATGGGGGTGTGGGTCACTTTCAGGAGCTGCCCAAAATAGGTGCCACACCCCAACCCTCTGCCACAGCCCAGATCCCACACCCCGCCCACACCCAAACTCCCTCCCAGAACCCACCACTGCCCCCCAACTCCCTGCCCCAGCCCAGAGCCCACATCCAAACTCCCTCCCAGGGTCCACCCCTGCCTCCCTGCCCCCAGCCCCTGCCCAGCCCAGAGCCTGCACCTCATGTACCCAAACTCCTCCCACAGCTTTGGGGGCGGGGTGAGGAAGGACGGACAAGACTTGGACCAGTTCTGGGCATCACCAAAAGTTATATAAACCTGGTGATGCTGAGCTGGAGCCCTAGTCACTGCACATCTCTCTCCTTACACAGGGGGACTCTGTGGGGCAGGGCGCTGCTGGGGGTTTATTCCTTCCTTTAATGGCTGTGGAAGGGGGAACAGGGAGAGAATTTGCTCCTCTGTTCTCTGCGGAACACGTGCAGGCAGCGGGATTATTTCCAGGGCTGTAACAAAACTCAAGCTAGCAGAGGGGGGAAGGGATTTCCTGCAGGATCTATTCCCAGTGCAGCTCCCAAGCTGTGCCCTGGCGAGCTGTGCCCAGGGGATTTAGATGCTTTATGTAAGGGGACTGTTGCCCCCTTACTAACATTCAGTGGGGGTGTTTGGTTGCTAGCTCCCAGCACTAAAAAGGGAGGGGTCGATGGGAAATCAGGAGCCTGAGACTGACAGTCCCCAGGAACAATGTGGAGAGGCCAATGCTCCAGGTCAGCCTGATTGACAGGGCGGGCAGGCTATTCAAGGAGTCAGGAGGCCAGGGGGGTCCCGTCCTCCCTGTGAGCTGGAATTGTCTGAGTCACATGGAGTGGGGCCGAGCTAAGGAGAGAGCAGGGGACCCAAGCTGAGCTGATGGTAGCAGAGCTGCAGCCCCAAAGCCAGAGCACAGCCCAGAGAGAGCAGCCCTGCCCTGGGAGCAGAGCTGTAACAACTGGAGCCAGAGAGGCCAGACAAGCAGCCCAGGAGCTGAAGGCAGAGCAGCAGCAGCAGCCGTGCTGAGGCAGAGCGGAGCTGGAGCAGTCCGGAGCTGGGTGCGGTGAGCAGCTGAGGAAAGCGAGGGGACCCTGGGCAGTGGGCCCAGCGCAGGGAGACGCCTCAGCCAAAAGGCCCTGCAGGCCAGACTTGGAGGATCGTAACCCTGACAGGGCGGGGTGATGCTGGGGAGAAGGGTCCTGCCACCCAGAGCCTGAGAGTGTGTGGCCACCGCCAGAGCAAGTGTCCAACCTGCAGCGTCCCTGCAGCACAGCCAGGGCCTGAGGAGGCGGCCTGGGACCTACAAGGAACAGACTGTGAAGTGCCCTGATGTCAAGAGACACTTTTGTGATGGTCCCTGCCACAGAGCGGGGTGATGTGTTTTCCTTTAACCTTTCCCATTTTTTCTTATTTTTTAAATTTTATTGTTAATTAAATAACTTGTATTTGCTTTAAATTGTATGATGTGATCAGTGGGTCAGGGAGGTGCGCAGTGCAAAGAGAGGGACACCCTAGCCCCTGTCCTGGGTGACCACAGCAGGGTTGGGGGGGTCAAGTCCCCCAGGAACCCTGGGCCCAGGCTTGTTGGGGTTATGAGGACTCTGCCAGACAGGAGAGTGGAAGGGGAGTCCTCAAGGGCAGGGAGGCCTCTGGGTAAAGGAAGTGGGAGTGAGGACTCAGATCCTTTTGCCAGCCCACTTCACCGGGGTAGTGCAGAAGCCAGGAAAGTCCCCCACAATAGCAGGACCATTCCCCCACTTACATCTAGATACAGTACCAGGCATGTAGGAGGATTTCCCCTTCTGAGTCATGGAAGCAGAAATTGACTTTTCCTTTCCAGATTTAGCTAATGTTCAGAAAGAGAATCTAGCACCTGCCTTCCAGATCTGAACACCTCAAAATTCAGGAGTGCTCAAGCTCAATTTGGGCAAATATCCTGATCCACTGTTATTTGCTGTACAAAAAGTAGGATAAAATTGAGCAAGAAATGCTTCCCAGGGTTATTAGGACTGGAATTGCTATTTTCAACAGCCATTGCCATTTTTTTCTAGTTTTGTTTGTTTGAAAGGAAGACAGTGATATTGCATTGGCAAATTCCCCAGAGAAAGAAGGAGTGGAACAAAAGAATAATAAAGGCACCTCAACTTTTCCTCATTTATGGAGGACAGTCTTATAATATGCATCCAGATATCCTCCAATCACACATGCTGAAAATTGTTCCATTTTACTGCAGTTCTGTAACTATATGGGAACCAATCCTGTCTGTGTTCTGTGCACATCCAAAATTCCTGCTGAATGACCCATCCTGGGAGCGAGTTACCAGTGACCCAGGGCTGGGGTGGAAGGAGGGTACAGGTGGCGGAGCACCCCGGCCTGTGGCAGCTGGGGTTGTGTGGGTTGGGGAGCATTGGTGGGGGGGGGAAGGGGAGAGCCCAGATCTGGGGCAGCACAGGATGTGGGGGGGAGCCCAGGGCTGGAATGGCAGGGGGTGTGGGTTGCGGGGGGGGGAACAGCCCAGGGGTGGGGTGGCAGGGGGATGCAGGTGTGGGAGGCCCAGGGCTGCGGCAGCAGCAGGTGCAGGTTGGGAGCCCAGGGCTCGGGCAGCAGGAGGTGTGAGGGAGCCCAGGGCTGGCATAGGGGCAGCCAAAATTTTTTTTGCTTAGGGCAGCAAAAAACCTAGAGCCGACCCTGCCTCCATGCACTGTGAAGTAGGTAGGAGCGGATCATTATTATCCCTACTTGAAAGAGGGAGAAGCTGAGGCTGAGAAAGGAGAATTGAGTTGTCTGAGGTCACACAGCCAGTCAGTGGCAGAGTTGGGAATAGGACCCAAGAGCCCTGATTTTCAAACTAACCATCGGATCTTGAATTTCAGACACTGAATTACCTGAATAAAGTGCTCTCAGATGAGCTCCAGACCAACAACAGTGCACAGGAATTATTCAGCAAGTATTTGAGGAGAACTGCAAGGTTAGAGAGAGTCATGAACTGTTCAGAGACAATTAATGCAGAGAAGCAGCAAAATTCATCAAACATAGAACTGGTTCTGACTTATTTCCTTGGTCTTAAAAGAGAACAACAAGACCTGAGTCTCCTCCCTGTCAATAACCCCCTGCTGAGCCAATCAGGGTAGAGACTGAGAACGGGAGGCTGAGGGTTCTCACCAGAGAGCCCAAAGGATGGCCCAGGTCACTGGTGGGGATCACTGCCCGAGCTCTATTTCAGCCCCACATTTTTGGGTGGACCTCCCACAGTGGGAGCTGCAGAGCACTCCCCCGCAACACACACACACACACCCCTCTCCTGCTGTTGGGAAGGGAACAGGAGAAAGGACAAAAGAAGCAAAAGACAAAGAGAAAGGGGGGAGGGATGGATGGAGGAAAAATGGAAACAAAAAGGACAAACCCCAATGTCCCCAGTGATTCTAAGGGAAAAAATCCCAGGTGCGCAATAAACGTCTGCCTCCTTAAGCTCGAGTTTTCCATGCCCAGAATTCAACTGTCACCAGATGGATCAGACTGAACAGGTTTCAAACCTCGAGGAGGCTCTTACCTTCTAAACAGGGACGGCTGTTTTCTAGTAAAATCACTAAAAGGGAAGGAGAAAACTCGAAAGAGGTTCCTCCTGGCGCTCACGTCCGTGAACCCGAATACTCTCTCAGACTCAGAGAGAGACCTGGAGAAGGAGACTTGCTGGAGCAAAGCCACAGGGGTCTCTGAGGTTTCCCTGGCCCCTCGCCCCTGTCCTGCCTGGCTGATGTCAGCATCTCTCTGTGAGGTCACCACCTCCCCACCTTGGACCAATAGGCTGAGGTCCTGCAAAAGGCCTTTGTGATGTCACTGCCACACCCCTCCCTTGCTGTGCCAATGTCCTGCCCCTGGCCAGGCACTTTGGAGGTTTGAGCTACTCCCTGTGGATCACCCCACTCAAGGAGCGTTCGTTCTAGGCAGCAAGCCGGCTAGACAGGGAAACATCAGACGCTGCTCCCAATGCTACACTCAGTTTTTCAGAAATTAGTCGACTTTATGGCCAGAAGAGACCATTAGAGCATCTAATTGGACCCCCTGCATATCACAGGCCTCCTGTATGACACAATAGTGAGTTTATTACACAGGGTCCATCCCTCCCTCACTGTGAATAGTACATGAACCAGCCTTGTAATGGAGCTGAGATTTCCCAAAAACTTCAAGCAAAATACACCAGTTTCATAAAACAGATTTATTAACTATGGAAAGATGGAGTTTTAAGGATTATAAGTGGCAGGCATAAAAGATCAAAGTAAGTTACCATGGAAATTAAAGATAAATTCACAATCTAAACTTTACACCTTATTACACTAGGCCGTAGTTCGGTTATGCCACAGGAAGGCTTAATGCTCGAGCTGCAGCACGTGCTGGGCAGGCTTAAGGCTGGGCTCCCCATGGCAGGAGAGAAGAAGAAGACTCGGCCCCTGGAGGGGCAGGCTGGGGCTTCCTGGATCCCATTTGCTCACAGCCAGCGCCCTGCCCCCACTCCCAAGTCATTAATGGCTCCCCCAGGTCAGCCAGAATGGAGCAGCGGTTTTCACTCCACAAAGTCCACTTATGGCTTACAGGACCCCAGATCCACCATGTCGGCCAGAAAGGAGCCCACTCAGCCTCGCCATTGCTGCTTTTCCTTCCCCAGAACCCGCTTCTCCTGGGCTGCAAGGAGCCATCCCTGGGATGCCAACAGGCAGGCACAGGATTCTGCCTCCCAGCAGCCAACCGCACCTCCCCCGGCTTTGCAGAACGAATGGTGACACTCTACTAACCCCACTGAGCCGCACTGAGGCACTTACTTTCTGCCCTGCCTTCCTCAGCTCGACTTTCCTCTTTTCCCCCATTCCTGTCTCACTTCCTCCTTTGGCAAGTCACGCAGAGGAGGCCAGCAGGAAGAGCCGGCCTCCACCGGCCAACCTCCCAGGGCAGAGGAGGCCAAGCCACAAGCCTCCAAAAGGTGACACGCCGCACTCCTCTCGGGTCTCCAGCCTGACGCCAAGGTGCTTTCTCCACTGCTGTCAGCACCCTCTGTCATGCAGGGGTTGGAGTTATCCCAGGGACAGGCCAATAGGAGAAGGAGGAGGCCTTCCTGAACAGCAAGGGGATCTGGCAAAAGGAAGCCAGCATGTTTCTGCCTGGTTTTGAACCAGGGCCCTTTTGCATGTTAGGCAAATGTGATAACCACTACACTACAGAAACTCCATCTTCTTGGCTGTTACTCACCCTCACACAGACCGATGGACAAACCTGAAGAAAGTGGTGACAGCCCTTCAATAGGTCAGCTGGCAGAGCAGAGGACTGGAGCGGGCACTCAGGAAGTCGTCCTTACGTTGCCCTTGTGACTCCAGCTTGAGGGAGAGCTTCTTTTTCTTCCCCTTGCTGACAAAGAACAAGAGAAGAATGAAAGGTCAGGTGGGCCAACTCGGTGCAGAAGTCCATGTTGTCTTTTCCTGCTGCATAGCCTGAAATGAGGGACTCGTGGCAGTTAAAGGAACTGCTGCACTTTCAGAAAACATCCCACCCGTGCATAAAGGGGGATAGAAGAGCCTGTTAATCTAGCACGCTCCCAACTGAACTACTTCAGCAGCTGCTCGGTTTCTTTTTGGCCTCCTGCTTTTCTGTCTGGGATGTTGTTATCAGCTGTGGCACAGAAAAAGGACGTCATTGCGAGCGGCCCATGAAGACAAGATTCACTTTTGCCTTCCTTGCTTGGCTTTACTTGCTTCCTCGCCCTATTCCTGCCTTAGTTCCTGGGTTACCTGAAGGCAACAGGGGGCCAGCAGTACCAGGAGGAAGTTGGGCAGCTAGACCTTGGTGGCAAAAGTCCTGCCGCCACTTGCCACCCCACTCTCTTCTCCCAGCGTCACATATTGGCCACCAGGGACTTGGGGCCCAGCAGCGCAACGGAAGGCAGTGCACAGAGCCACCCTCGCCTTGAAGCTCCAGCTCATTAAACCACATCTTCAGTCGCTGATGGCCAATGAGAGACCGACATCGCTTGCTATTTTAGCACTTGGAAATGCCATTGGTCAGTCATTGGATCTCTGTAATGCTGTTACAGAACAAAGGAAAATAGAATCTCAGTGTGACATTCTATACCTTTGGGGGAGTGGCTGTAACCCCCATAATCCTCATTTTCATATCATCGTGATCTTACATATAGAGCATGACTTGTAAGGTATCAGGGAAAGGATATGATCTGCTGAAAGTCACGTCTCTACCCACAGATGTACACCATTCATGCATATGAAGTTATGAGAATTGTGCAGTGTGGTTGTCACTGTGCTGTAAGGTGCGGGAGTCAGCCAAATTTTAGCTCCCCAGTGGCAACAGCAAGGAAAGTAACCAACACCCGGACAGGGTGTCAAACAACCCATCGACAGCCATTGCTCAGCAAGGGAGCTACAATGCAATGACTCACCTGCATGAGGATACCCCAGGGGAATTGCTCAGACTTGCTTGGAGAGACGCAGTGATGCTCACCTGACTCTGAAGGGGGGAGGGGGGCAAAGCCATGGGGGAAGAAAGGACATGATAAAAGGAGAGACATTTGCCAGGCTTTATCTCTCTGTCACCTACATCTACAGACACCCCACACCAAGCAACTGAAGCGCTGATGAAAGGAGAGCCTGGCTGAAAAGCCACCACCCAGCCTGTGGTGAGAAGCATCTGAGTTTGTAAGGGTACTGAAAGGGTTAAGATCAGCTTAGAATTAAAAGCAATGAGGAGTCCGGTGGCACCTTAAGGACTAACAGATTTATTTGGGCATAAGCGTTCGTGGGTAAAAAGCCCACTTCTTCAGATGCATGGAGTGAAAATTGCAGATAGAGGCATAAATATAGATTGGAACATGAAGTGACGGGAGTCACCGTACAAGGGGAGAACCAGTGTTGAAGGCTAATTCAGTCAGGCTGGATGTGGTCCTCTCCCCATAATTGATGAGGAGGTGTCAATACCAAGAGAGGAAAATAGCTTTTGTTGTGAGCCAGCTACTCCCAGTCCTTATTCAAGCTCAAATTAATGGTGTTAAGTTTGCAAATCAATTGTAACTCTGCAATTTCTCTTTGAAGTCTGTTTTTGAAGTTTTTTTGAATGGCTACTTTGAATTATTGGGTGTGAATGTGTAAATGTGCTATTGACTATGTAAGTCCCATATGGTCTAGTGAGCTAGATTCCTAGTTTTTTCACCCAGGTGGCCTGGGTTCAATTCCCACTGTGGGAACAATGCACAGCTTTTGCTCAGAGGGGAGGCAGGAAATGAAAGGAATGGGAAGGGATCCTGCCAGCAGGGGAGTTGGACAGTGTTGGATGGGTACCCCAGAAGTGGGGGTGGGGCAGTGGTCTGTGGGGAGATGAGGGAAGGATCCCAGCTCTGTGGGAAGTTGACATTCTGGAGAGCACAGGCCTGGCATGGGGGGGAGAGTGAGTGTGTCCCTCTAAACTCACCACCAGCAGACTAGGCAGGCTTGGAAGAATTACGTATTTGTTGGTAAATGTCAATTTCTGTGTAAACACAGAACCCAATGGCAAAATCTTTCCATCGATGATAATCAAAAACAACAGATGGGCAAAGTAAGAAACATGTTGCTTGAGAACTTATCCTATTCTAATCCTCTAGGGTTCCCTTTTGCCTTAGGCACCACCACGTGGGCATTTCATATCCCTCCTCATTTTCACACAGAGGCACAATTTCCTTTGCACAGATCCATGAACAGCAAAACCTCCCTGTGTCTATTGTCTGAGCCAGGGCATTCGATTCCACTGAAACCTTCTCTCCTGCAATGGCAATGGTCAGACAGAGGGGATGCATCCACCTTCCCCCTGGCAGTGAGATATTCACTCTCCTCTTCATGCTGCTTTTGTTATTCCATGAGTCATCAAGGATGGAATAAAAAGCTGAGTTTACTCCAGGGTGAGGAAAGAAAGGAGCCACCAACCCCCTCAAAAATCTCAATGCCCAGAGAAAACCTGCCTCTGTTATTGGACTCACAGAGGTGCTGGCAATACAATGGGAAAAGGGACTGTCTGAATTGCCAAGGCAGGGAATGAACAATCTACAGCAACATCATTAACCACAAACACACTCTAATCATGCTCTAGCCAGTAGGGAAATGGGCAGGAACTCTGGCTGTTCAGCCATGGCCACACTTACAGAGCTGCACAGCAGTGAGTGTGCTGGGGAAGCTGGTCTGAGCAAACAATTTGTAATGACCCTCGAGTGAGAACAGAACCAGAGTGTAGAAAGGCCCTGTGTTAAGTGGTTGTGGCTGAGGCCTTAGGGAGCTGGGTTAGAAACCACAGGGTGTCTTTCTGTGGAGTTTTGATCCTTGCCAGCTAGGCAAGGCTGGTGTGTGGTATCTCCACTCCATGGCTGTACTGTCAGTGTCTGATCACAACAGTGCCATAGGGAGCCAAGCCTAGACATATTCAGAGGCTAAGGCCAGGTCAATGTTTCAAACAGTGAGTCTATGCTGCTGCAGCTCAGTAATGGAGATGCTCTATGCCAGGGTTTCTCAAACGTCCTTTCACTGCAACCTCCTTCTGCCAAAATAACTTAATATGTAGCCCTGGAAAGAGGGACCAAGCCCCTCCACTCGGGGGGAGGGAGTGCCAAAGACTGAGCCGCAGTGGGGGGAGGGCAAAACCAAAGCCTGAGGGATTCAGCCCTGGGTGGGGGTCTCAGACTTTTGGCTTCAGCCCCAGGACCCAACAAGTCTAATGCCAGCCCTGGTGACCCCATTAAAACAGGGTCACAACCCACTTTGCGGTCCTGACCCACAGCTTGAGAACCACTGCTCCATGCTGAGGGGAGAGAGTTTTCCTGTTGGTGTAGTCAATCCACTTCCCCAGGAGGTGGCAGCTCTGTCATGGGGAGAAGCTATATCAGTGGGTGTGCAAGCTGTGGTGTTTATCACATTTAAGAAGTTTAATCAAACCCCATTTTTAAAAACCACCTGTGGTCTGGGAATGGCAAAGGAGCTCAATGAAGCAGGGTCTGTCCTTCAAAGTCCTGGAGACCACGATTCCATACTCCTGTTGCACTGGGGGTATAGCTCAGTGGTAGAGTGTTTGATTGCAGATCAAGTGGTCCTTTGTTCAAACCCAGGTGCCCTCTTGAAAAAAATTTTCATTTCCATTCTCCATTATGTTCAGGAGCTCCACCATACGAGGATGTTTGAAATCAATGTGAACACTCAGCATTTTGCTGTCCAAATGCATAAAAACCTAGCAAACCTGTCCATCAGCTGAAATCAGTTCTAATCCTCCAAGTGTCTAGTTTATGTTTTCATCAATTAAACAAAGGTATCATTCCCTGAAGCAGAGCACAAGTTTGAAATACAGGCAGCATAGAGCCAATATTCATAATGTCAACTACAAAAAATGATACACATCTAGAGATAGTATCATTATCATCAGCCAATCAGAACCTCTCCATAGACCCCTTACACGACCACTTCTCTGTAATATTGGCTGAAAATATAGAACAGTGGTCGCAACGGTGATCTATACAGTTACAGATTATGTCAATAACATCACAGGAGGTGACACAGCATCAGTGAGACTGATACTGGAATACTGCCTCCAGTTTTGGTGTCCTCATTTGAAAAAGATGTTGTGAAACTGGAGCTGCGGCAGCAAAGAGCCACCAAAGGTTCTGAGGGCTGGAGAAAAATGCCTTCTAGTGAGCTATTGAAAGAGCTCAACCTGTTTAGCTTATCAAAAGAAGATTGAAAGACGAGTTCATTTAAGTGCCTTAATGGAGAGAAAAGATTGGGTATTTAGGGCTCTTGAATCAAGCAGAGAAAAGCATAACAAGACCCAATGGCTGGAAGGTGAAAAGAGACAAATTCATATTACAACTAAGGCACAAAAATTCAACACTGACGATGATTCACCACAAGAACAAGCTACCAAGGAAAGTGGTGGATTCTCCATCTCCTGATGTCATTTAATGAAGACAAGATGCCTTTCTGGAATGTTTGCGCCCCAAAACTAGCTATTGTGTCATACAGGAGGCCTGTGATATGCAGGGGGTCAGATTAGATGCTCTAATGGTCTCTTCTGGCCATAAAGGAAGGACATTAGGAAAAACTTTTTCACTTTGAGGATGGTGAAGCATTGGAATGGGTTACCTAGGGAGGTGGTGGAATCTCCTTCCTTAGAGGTTTTTAAGGTCAGGCTTGACAAAGCCCTGGCTGGAATGATTTAGTTGGGTTTGGTCATGCCTTGAGCAGGGGGTTGGACTAGATGACCTCCTGAGGTCCCGTCCAACCCTGAGATTCTATGATAAAGTTGACTAATTTCTGAAAAACTGAGTGTTTTTTGTAGCATTGGGAGCAGCGTCTGATGTTTTCCTGTCTATCCGGCTTGCTGCCTAGAACGAACGCTCCTTGAGTGGGGTGATCCACAGGGAGTAGCTCAAACCTGCAAAGTGCCTGGCCAGGAGCAGGACATTGGCACAGCAAGGGGGCAGGTGTGGCAGTGACATCACAAAGGCTTTTTGCAGGACCTCAGACTATTGGTCAAAGGTGGTGGGGAGATGGTGACCTCACAGAGAGATGCTGACATCAGGCAGGCAGGACAGTGGCGAGGGGCCAGGGAAACCTCAGAGACCCCTGTGGCTTTGCTGCAGCAAGTCTCCTTCTCCAGGTCTCTCTTTGAGGACTGAGAGTGTATTCGGGTTCACGAACGTGAGCGCCAGGAGGAACCTCTTTAGAGTTTTCTCCTTCCCTTTTAGTGATTTTACTAGAAAACAGGCGTCCCTGTTTAGAAGGTAAGAGCCTCCTCGAGGTTTGAAACCTGTTCAGTCTGATCCATCTGGTGACAGTTGAATTCTAGGCATGGAAAACACGAGCTTAAGGAGGCAGAACTTTATTCTGCACCTGGGATTTTGTCCCTTAGAGTCACTGGGGACATTAGGGTTTGTTCTTTTTGCTTCACCTTTTCCTCCATCCATCCCTCCCTCCTTTCTCTTCTTCTCTTGCTTCCTTTATCCTTTTACCTGTTCCCCTCCCAACACCAGGAGGGGTGTGTGTGTTGCGGGGGAGTGCTCTGCAGCTCCCACTGTGGGAGGTCCACCCAAAAATGTGAGGCTGAAATAGTGCTCGGGCAGTGATCCCCACCAGTGACCTGGGCCAGCCTTTGGGCTCTCTGGTGAGAACCCTCAGCCTCCCGTCCTCAGTCTCTACCTTGATTGGCTGAGGAGGGGGGTTATTGACAGGGAGAAGACTCAGATCTTTGTTGTTCTCTTTTAAGACCAAGTAAATAAGTCAGAACCAGTTCTATGTTTGATGAATTTTGCTGCTTCTCTGCATTAATGGTCTCTGAGCAGTTCATGATTCTCTCTAACATTGCAGTTCTCAAATACTTGCTGAATAATTACTGTGCACTGTTGTTGGTCTGGAGCTCATCAGAGCACTTTATTCAGGTCATTCAATGTATGAAATTCAAGATCCGATGGTTAGTTTGAAAATCAGGGCTCTTGGGTCCTATTCCCAACTCTGCCACTGACTGGCTGTGTGACCTCTGACAAGTCAATTCTCCTTTCTCAGCCTTAGCTTCTCCCTCTTTTGAGTAGGAATAATAATGATCCGCTCCTACCTACCTCACGGTGGGTGGAGGCAGGGCCAGCTCTAGGTTTTTTGCTGTTCCAAGCAAAAAAAAATTTTGGCTGCCCCCACCCCAGCCCTGGGGTCCCCCCCACACACTCCTGCCGACCGAGCCCTGGGCTTCGCCCCCATACACCCCATGCCAACAACATAGGTTTGTTCTCCCCAGTCTGCCCAGGCTGAGCTGCTCCCGTTTATGCTCCGTCTCCAGTGGGAGCATGCCCAGAGAGGGTGAGGGGGTGTGGCGTCTTCAGCCCACATGGCGCAGTTAACCCTAGCAGTGCCAGTGCAGGGTGGATGCACCTCATCATAGACAGCATTTCCCAAATGTTGGGATTAGCTAGGAGATCTCTTCAGGAGTAACCTCCTGTAGGGACTGGGTCACGAACACCTTGGGAACCAAATACCTGGGTGTTTTCCTAGTTCCGAATCACTTGCTGTGGAATTCTATCCCTGGATCATCTGAGACAATATTGACTTAAACAACTGAACTACCCTGTGACCATGTGCACTTACTTCCGTCAGTTGCACCCATTTGGGGTCTGCTGCTGTTCACCTTTTCAGAGTGGAGATTTAAACATACGACTGTTTCTCTGATAATATCTCCAACAGCTTGGAGTATTCTCTCCTGTTGACTGAACTGTATTTGAATTTTCTCCATGTTGTCATGCAGGGATAGGGGGAAAAACAAACCTGAAGTAAAAAAAAATGGTAATTTGTCTGAAATTTCACAAAAAATCTGAGCTACATTCTATCAAACAAAACTAACATGCAGTTATATGACCAAGGAGCCTTCATGAAAGATAGAAAACCCATATCACAGAGAGGTAAAAGACACTTTCATTTTAATTTAAAGTGAAATTCCAGACTAGGTTACATCTGATGTCTCATAATCAGGATGAGAGATTCTCCCATGATCCACTGAAACCTGCTTCACCCGGCGCTTTCTCATGCATCCGAGGAAGGGGTATTCACCCATGAAAACTCATGCTCCAAAAGTCTGATAGTCTATAAGGTGCCACAGGATTCTTTGCTGCTTTTACAGATCCAGACTAACACGGCTACCCCTCTGATACTTTTCTCAGTGTTATTTACAGGAGTTTTAGCACCTTCATAACGGGGGAAAAAAACAGCCGACCTTCCCAGAAGTGGCTTTGCCATTGAGGGAAAAGGGGATTTGAACGGTGCTTGGGATCCACTTGAAATCCCCTTCCAAGTCTGACATTTTCATCTCCTGCCAGACTGATTCTGATTTAGGATCAAAGACGTGTACAAGCACCATTCCCAAGCATGGACAGCCAAGAACATGACCCCACCAGACATGTTGGGAAGCGAAGGAATACGAAGGGGTGAACTGTGCATGGCTCAGGCACAAGGTAACAGTTCTGGGGTGATGGGGAAGGATGGAATGTCTGAGTCGCCCCATCTCCTTCCAGTGTCACAGAGCCTAAAATGACCCTTATTTCCCTGACACTGCTCCAGCTCTTCATCATATTTAAATATATTTTAAATGAGAAAAAAAGTCAACAAAATAACTGCTGTTCTGCACAATCCAGGGTAATGTGAGAACAACTGGGAATGAGACAATGTCTCCTCAAAGAGGAACTTGACGTCTCTAACAGTAACTTTGCACTGGGAGGAGGAGTATAAATGTCAATCTCCAGGTTTGTTTAGAAAAGGAAATGTGATGATGGTTAGCTCAGACAGGAGGAAATGTGCAAGATAACTCCACCGACTATCCATGGCCCATGTCTTTAGTGCAAGAATAGTTCTCTTTTTACATCAGGAAAGTGAACTCAAGCTAGCTAACTCCATGACAACCACAGTGATGAGACCCAGGTAGATTTTATCTCAACGTAGCTAGTTGAAGACACCCCCCATCTCCCCCACCTGGGGTGATGACATTCCTGGTAGAAAGGACACACACTCCAATGACTCGCAGGACAATGGAGTTGATACAAAGGACCACAGGATCCACCCCAAAGATGGGCGACCTTCAAAAGCTCATGTGTGGGAGCTGAGGAACTACAGTGCGCAAAAGATGCAAACAGCCTTAACACTCACTACCTGGGAACTGTCAAAAGAATTAAAGAAAAAAATCTCCTGACAGCTCTAGAGAAGGTTTTTATGAAGTTTATCTCCTTTACGGATTCTCTGATGTTTAGAAAGGCCTGAACTATGAGTGAAGCTTTTCCCACACTCACAGCATTCATAGGGTTTCTCTCCTGCGTGGATCCTCTGATGCATAGTAAGGTTTGAGCTCTGAGAGAAGCTTTTTCCACACTCGCAACATTCGTAGGGTTTCTCTCCCGTATGCGTTGTCTGATGAGAGATAAGGGCTGATCTCTGAGTGAAGCTTTTCCCGCCCTCACAGCATTCATAGGGTCTTTCTCCTCTGTGTATTTGCTGATGCCTACTAAGGGCTGAGGTATGATTGAAGCTTTTCCCACACTCACAGCATTCGTAGGGTCTCTCTTTCGAGTGGATTATCTCATGTCGAATAAGGGCTGAGCGGTAATGGAAGTTTTTCCCACACTCACTACATGTATTCTCTCGCTTTTCCGTGAGGATTTTCTCCTGGGACGTAGTTTCCTTGAGGTCCCTGTGAGTTCCCTGACAATTAATGGGTTCATCCACTCTCTCCTCTGAGTGGTTTCCCTGCTCTCTCTCTGGTCTGTGGTAATTTTCACCAGCTTTTCCCTGCTCATGGGGGCTGGACACGCTCCCTTTGGCTCTTCGCAGTAATTCCCCATGCGCTTTGGCGAGCTCAGCATCTTCCTGGTGAGGATTCTGCTCCTCGCTCTCCCTCACCACCCCATCACCTGCTAGAAGAGAGGAGAAATCTCAGAATTGGGGATGGAAAGGCAGAGAACAAACCCAAGTAAGTGCTGGAGAGACAGAAAATAAAAATCAGGGACTGAATTCCCCCAAACTCTTCCCCACAGGGGACAGTGGAGGGGATCAATTCTGCTCCCCACCCAGGACCGGCCTTTCGGGGGGGCCGTACCCAAGGGGGTGCCGGGCACAGGGTTTGGATTCCCACCTGACCTGCTGCCGAGAGGCTCGCTGAGCTGATGAAAGCGGCACAGGGAGGCAGATAAGCAGCTGCGTGGGGGAGTGGGATAGACCTGAGCTGCAGGTGGCAGTTGGACGACCAGCCATAAGAGCCAGGTGACTGCTCCGGAGCAGAGGGGCCCCTCTCCGCCCTGCTCCACCTGTGCAGCTGCTGCTGTTCCTGTCCCCACAACCCCCGTCCACCCCCGGAGTCGCCCCGTCCACCCCCGGAGTCGCCCCGTCCACCCCCGACTGGGAGCATCCTCCTGACTGCTCTGCAGGGGGGAGGTGCTGATTGATGGGGGGTGTCCCCCTCCCCCCGATACCCAATTTCCACTGAGCTGGGGTGACGGGACAGGGGGAATCTGCGTGTGCTGCTGCCTCTCTGGGGCCGGAGCTGCCGGCAGCTGCTTGTCTGAACAAGCCTAGTTCAGGCTCCTGACCCTGGGAACTTTGTTAAAGAGACAGCGCGCTCACTCACTCAGGCACACACACACTCCTTCATATCCTCCCCTCAACCAACACACACACACAGTCCTTCACACACTCCCTTCAACATACACACACAGTCCCCCCAACACACCCCCAGGGCTCCCTGCATCCAGGTCACTTCCCCACCTGGGCGGTGCTGAGACATCAGGAGCAGCTGCTCTCCTGCCCTCCCCTTACACAGCCTGCAGGGAAAGTGACCTGGGTGCAGGAAGCCCTGACATCGCTCCTTGCTCCCCTCTCCCAGCCCCCCAGGGCTGTGTGGGGCGGGGGAGCAGCAGTCCAGTGGGGGAGCGAGCAGCAATGCCAGCTGCTTTGTGCATCCAGGTCAGGTTCCCCACTTGGGTGCAGGAGGGGGGTGCCGGGGTTAGAGGCAAAGGGGGCACAGTGCAGCGGTTGAGGGCACAGGAGAGTGGTGCAGGGGGTAGCAGTGAAGGGCTGCATAGAACCATAAAATATCAGGGTTGGAAGGGACCTCAGGATGTATCTAGTCCACCCTCCTGCTCAAAGTAGGACCAATTCCAAACTAAATCATCCCAGCCAGGGCTTTGTCAAGCCTGACCTTAAAAACCTCTAAGGAAGGAGACTCCACCTCCCTAGGGAACCCATTCCAGTGTTTCATCACCCTCCTAGTGAAATAGTTTTTCCTAGTATCCAACCTAGTCCTCCCCCACTGCAACTTGAGGTCATTACTCCTTGTTCTGTCATCTGCTACCACTGAGAACCGTCTAGATCCATCCTCTTTGGAACCCTCCTTCAGGTAGTTGAAAGCAGCGATCAAATCCCCCCTCAGTCTTCTCTTCTGCAGACTAAACAATCCCAGTTCCCTCAGCCTCTCCTCATAAGTCATGTGCTCCAGCCCACTAATCATTTTTTGTTGCCCTCTGCTGGACTCTCTCCAATTTTTCCACATCCTTCTTGTAGTGTGGGGCCCAAAACTGGACACAGTACTCCAGATGAGGCCTCACCAATGTCGAATAGAGGGGAACGATCATGTCTCTCGATCTGCTGGCAATGCCCCTATTTATACAGCCCAAAATGCCGTTAGCCTTCTTGGCAACAAGGGCACACTGTTGACTCATAGCCAGCTTCTCATCCACTGTAACCCCTAGGTCCTTTTCTGCAGAACTGCTGCCCAGCCATTCGGTCCCTAGTCTGTAACAGTGCATGGGATTCTTCTGCCCTAAGTGCTGGACTCTGCACTTGTCCTTGTTGAACCTCATCAGGTTTCTTTTGGCCCAATCCTCTAATTTGTCTAGGTCCCTCTGTATCCTATCCCTACCCTCCCGCGTATCTACCACTCTTCCCAGTTTAGTGTCATCTGCAAACTTGCTGAGGGTGCAGTCCATGCCATCCTCCAGATCATTAATGATTGCGGCACAGGAGTGGGGTGCAAGGGCTGGGGTGAAGGGGGTACAGTGCAGGGGTTAGGGGCTCAGGGGGGGCAGGTGTTGGGGTGCACGAGGGAGGCAGAGGTTAGGAATGAAGGGGTGTAGGGATTAGGGGGTGCAGGAGGGGTGGCAGGCATTTGGGGCAAAGGGACACAGTGCAGAGGTTGGGGGGAGGGGAACGTGGGTTGCCTAGGGAGCCCATGGGAGCCAGGGGCACCAAAATGCAAGTTTGCCCCAGGTGCAATTTCCCCAAGGCCGGCCCTGCCCACATCCCAGTAGAGTAAGGACCTGGAAGGGCAGGGATATCACTGAAGGCAGGATCTCAGCAGCATTAGATGTCAGAAAAGCACATCCTGCGGCATTAGGGAACCTAGCGAGTCAGGTATAAAGGGAGGGAGCATAAAAAACACTGTGTGTGGAGAAAGCTGGCAAATTAGATGGTGTAGTTCAAGAGCCACAGACCAATTCTTCTGCCAAAGGAGAATGTGAGAAATAAGAATCAGGCCACGTGACTTCAGAAGGGACAAATTCGAAGATCCAAAGAACATGCAGAGAAGAAAGACGGCGGCTCTTGCAGGTGGGGATGGAAAAGGAAGAGTCTCCGTGGTTCATGGAACCAATTAGTTCATTTTATCATTCATTGATCATTGTTATGGTGATCTCATATGTTATTTCAGATGTAGTCACTGTGTACGAAATAGATTTAAGTTGTAGGTATAGACAGAAGAAAGACAGGTAGAGCCCTGCATGGATACAAAATTTATATCCGCATCCGACCTGCGATCCGCAAAAATGGTCCATGGAGATCTGCAGATTTTCAGGGCTCTAGGAACAAAATTTGTACCCGCAGCCGATCCACACAAATGGTCCGAATTCTCCACCAGGAGACGTGATCAAAGCCAAGGGCTAAGGCAATGAATCCTAAAATCTTCTAATATAGGCTGGAAGGGACCTCAAGAAGTCATCTACTCCATTCCCATCGCCCTGCGGCAGGATCAGGTGTAAATATGCCAGAAGTTTGTCTGACCTGTTCTTAAAACCCTCCTGGGACAAGAATTCCACAACCTCTCTTTGTAATCCATTCCAGCACTTCCCTATCCTTATCGCTGGAAAGGTTTTGGTATTACCCACCCTCAACCTCCCTTGCAGCAGATCAAGCCAATTACTTCTCCTCCTACCTTCAGTGGACGTGACGAACAATTAATCACTGCTCCCTTATAACAACCCTTGACATATTTGAAGACTGTTCTCAGTTCCCCACTCACTCTTTTCTCAAAACTAAACATGCCCAGTTCTTTCAACCTTCCCTCATAAGTCATGTTCGAGGACCAGGAGGGCGCTTTCCCCTTCTGAATGGAGATGCGCAAGGTGAGGTCAGAGAAAAGGATGTTGCAGTAAACGAGACAGGAGAGGATGACTAAGAGCTCTAGCTGTGCAGATGGATAGGAAAGGCCAATTGTTAAGGATGTTACGCAAAGAGAAAATGCCAGGTGTAGGCACAGCCTGGATAGGAGGCCCAGAGGGAGCTCCGTGACAAAGGTATTGCACAGTTATGGGCCTGAGTGACAGGCAGCACAATGGTGCTGTCTGCGGCGGTAGAGAAAGAAGGTGGGGGGAGGGCTTGGGGGGAATATTAAGAGCTTTGCTTCAGCTGTTGATCTTCAGCTGATGGCTGGACATCAGTGAGGAGATGAGAGAGAGAGGGGGGCTGAGATTTCAGTTGCGACAGAAGGAGACAGGCCAGGAGCAGAGAGGCAGAACTGGGAGTTAGGAGCACAGAGATGGTAGCTGAATGTGTGTGTGCAGATGAGATTACCCAGAAATAAGGTGCAGAGGAAGAAAAGAAGAGGCCCGAGGACAGAGCCCCGTGGAACCCAAACAGAAGGCTGGAACGGGGGTCAGCCGGCTCATTCTAAAGACACTCTAATGCAGCGACTGGAGGAGGAGAAGGATGTGACTCATCATGGACCTCTTGATGCCACCTGGCAGAGGGCACAGGGTGCCTAATGTTTTACTGGGATCCCACAGACCAGGTACATGCATATTCGTTCACCCAAAGGTGGCGTGTCAGGTGTCTGTCGAGGAACTAGTTAGGTAGGTCTTGGGTAGCTCTTAAAAGCTTTGCCAGTCCAGCTCTATTGTTTAAGGCTGTGAAAAAGTGCCCACACGCATGCGCACACACGCACCCCATCCAACATGGCTCTGCTGGCCAAAGCTCAATTACAGACACAGCTATAGTGGCAAAAGCATCCATTTTTTAAAACAGGAAACTAAATGCTCATAAGCTACATTAATGCAGCGTTAAGGTTGCCCAGTGCTGTCTCCTGCCTTGCACCATATGGACGGTGAGTAAACTTAAACCTCTGCAGACCAGGAAATGAAAAGTTAATGTAAACTTTCCCCCAACCCTTAACCCTGTAGCTGGCCAGAACCAGTGAGAATGGTTCTGTGTGGGCCGTGCAAAGGTTAACCAACTGCCACAGGGACTCAGGTATTCAGCTCAATGCAGCAGTAACGGGATGAATTCTATGGTCTGTGGTATAAAGGACATCAGAGTAGACGACCTAATAGTCATATCTGGCCTTAAAATCTATGAACCTATAATCGACCCGAGGAAAGACTAAGACAAAGACATTGTCTGTGCTGTGCTCACAGGTGGGAATCCCAGCACCTATCCGCATGCCTCCAGCTGTGTGCACTGGGCCAGCTGTAGCTGTGACTGGCTGATGGAGGGATGGGTTGGAGCAGCTGGGCAGAGCTGTGCCTGTGCTATGCAGAGAGGTGCATGTGAAACTTGGGGGGCAATTCTGCCTCATTTCCATGCTGAGTGTTGCAGGCTTGGTCAGCAAAGGTGCCCAAGGGCGTGTTCTTGCCATGGGGATTGTCAGCACCCTGGTGGTGTATGTTCGAGTGACCTGTGGGGCTTAGTGAGGGGTAAGTGAAGGCAGTGACTCACAAGGAAAACTCAGGTTGAGGGCAAGGGGGTAGTAACACTGTGCAAGTCTCAGCTGGCCTGTGTGCAGGAGGTTCAGTACTGGAGAGCAGGCCAGGGGGTAGGAAGCTTCTGTTTGCTATGATGGAGTTGAACCCGAATATTATCTTAGCAAAGAGAAGAACATGTTAGACATTCTGCTGCACTGCTCTGTTCCCAGAGCGCTGTGTAACAGGGGAGGGGAGAGGGCTAGTGTGGGTGTCTCTGGCATGTCAGGGTGATGCTGAAACAGGGCAGAGCAGAGGTGGCATTGGAGGAGTGTCATGAACCTTAACTCTGCATTTCTCCTTCTAAAAACTGAGGGAACAGGAATCCTTACCCAGCGAGGTCACATTCTCACAGTTCTCCTGCATGACGTCCCAGTAGAGGGCTCTCTGAGTGGGGTCCAGCAGAGCCCACTCTTCCCTGGTGAAATACACAGCCACCTCCTCGAAGGTCACCGGCCCCTGAAAGAGCGAGAGTCCAACACTCAGGACCTGCTGCCCCACTCACATTCCCACTATTCATGGAGGAAAGGAGCCAATCAAATGGAAGCTCTGAGAGAGTCAGCAGAGTCCTATCCCCATACTGCTGAGAGCAGCCAGGAGACATCTGGGTGAGGGGACGAAGTGAGAGCCCCTTGTCTCTCCCAGCAGATCCACCACAGACCTACTAGCCAGAGACTGATACAGGAGATGGAGCCCCCAGTAGGGTCCAGGCAGGGGCGGCTCTACAAAGTAGGCTGCCCCAAGCAGCGCGGAGCGCTGCGCCGCCCTTCCCCAGTCCCGCGGCGGGTCCCCTCTTCCCGCGGCTCCGGTTGAGCTCCCGCCGGCATGCCTGCGGCAGGTCCACCGGAGCCCGGGACGAGCGGACCTGCCGCAGTCATGCCTGCGGGAGCTCAACCGGAGCCGCGGGAAGACGGGACCCGCCGCAGTCATGCCTGCGGCAGGTCCGCTCGTCCCGGGCTCCGGTGGACCTGCCGCAGGCATGCCGGCGGGAGCTCCACCGGAGCCAAATGCCGCCCTCCCCAGGATGCCGCCCCAAGCGGGCGCTTGGCCCGCTGGTGCCTAGAGCCGCCCCTGGGTCCAGGCACAGCCCCATGGTGGAGAACCCAACACCCGCCCCACTGCCAGCAGCTGGATGTGAGGGGCCGGGACATCTTCCCTACAGCTCCCTGCTGGGTGCCCCCTTTCCATGTCACACCAGCCTCTGGCTAGCAGGCTGAGGGTTCAGCCCTGGAAATCTGGTCCGTTTTCCCAGCCCTGCCCAGGGAGTTGCTTTGTCTGTTTCCTGTTTCACAAATTAGGGAATTTTCTCCCCCAACACCCAAGTGTTTGTTCTGAGGATCTAGGCCAATGTTAACAAGTCCCAGCAGGTTTGTCACACTCTGTCCCCAATCCTATCCTCACCCAGGGTATTCCCTGCCCCCTCCAGCCCTAACTCCCCAGAAGTTGCCACCTCTTCAGTATTTCCTGCCCCTCTCCCTCCAGCAGGAACCCACCAGCAACCCCCCAATAACTCCTACCTGAGCTGGCTCCACTACAGCCATTTCTCTTCCCTGTCGCATGGGAGGCTGGGACGAGCTGGAGCGAGAGGTGGGCATCATTCTGCAGCCTGGCAGGGCGAGAAGGGCAGTTGTGGAGGTTTCAGAACAGGCTTCAGTTCATTTCACATCACGATTCCCCCAGGCCCTTTCCCTGCAGACAGAGATTGTAGATTCTGCCAGGCTGGGAACATGCTCAGTCCCCACAGTGCAGCAAAGACCTGGCCCCCGGCCCCTCCTGTCCCCCTTGTGCTCCCCCAGCAGCAGTAACAAACCAAGACATTTTGAAGCCCTCCCAGCAACAGGGTGTGAATCAAACCCTGGACCAGACCAGACCCAAAGGAGCCCCCTTGGGGGGGGGTCCCCCTGCCCCTGCCCCCAGGGCAGCGCACTCCTGCCGCAGGGGGAACAGGGAGAGTCCGGGGCTGGTTCTTCCTCTCTCTGCTCCTCACCTCGGTCACAGGGAAGTGACCCTGGGCAGGGAGGCTGCAGTGAGTGTGCCGGGGAGGGGAAGAGGGGTTCAGAGATCTGGGAACCTGCCCCCACCCTCTAATTTCTCCTCACACCGTCTCCCATCCCCTCCCCCGCTTCCCTAGCGCCCTGCCCCGGGCTGGGAGCCGGGGTCACCGCCCCGTTCCCGGGGGTCTCCCCCCGCGGCTGCCCCGCTCCGCCCGTGCGGGGAAGGGGGCACCAGGCGGGGGGACCCGCTTCACCCCCCCCCCGTACCGGGCACAGCAGAGCCGGGGGGGGGGGCGGCTCAGACTCGCTGCGGGAAGGATCCTCCCGGCCTCAGCGCTGCAGCAGCTCCGGGCCCCCGGGGGCAGCGATGGGGGGGGGCACCGCGCAGAGCCGGGACCTGCCCCGGCCCCCGGGCTCGGTCACCGGGAGCCTCGGCAGAGTCCGGGCGGATTCTAGCCGGAGAAGCCCCCGCCGGCCGGGCCCGGAGGGGTTAATGCCAGACTCCCTCCCACCCCCCAGCACAGACCCCGCTGGGGAAGCAGCAGCTGCTCAGCTCCCAGCTCCCGATGGAGGCAGCAGCGTCTGGTCTCTCCGGAGCTGCCGGGGCCTGATGGTCCCGGTTCTTTGTTCTCCCTCCCGGCTCCTGCCTCCTTCCTCCCGGCGTCTCCCCCGCTCCCAGCTGCCCCAGCCCCTCCCCGTGCCCCCAACCCCCCCCTCCGCTCCCAGCTGCCCCAGCCCCTCCCTGTGCCCTGCAACCCCCCCCGCTCCCAGCTGCCCCCGCCCCTCCCGGTGCCCAGCAACCCCCCCCGCTCCCAGCTGCCCCAGCCCCTCCCTGTGCCCTGCAAACCCCCCCAGCAGCTGCTCCAGCTTCCTCGGGCTGGAGCTGCTGGCCCCGCCCCCACACCGACCCCTGGGGATGTTTGGGGGGGGCTCACTCAGCCCCCCAGGAGGGGGGGGGGAGCAGCGGAGCGGAGCCTGCCCAGCAAACAGCTGATCGCAGCTGCGCCCAGGCCATCCCCGGGGAAAAGCTCCGCGGAGGAGGCGCCACAAGCTGCCGGCAGAGGGTCATTCCCGGGGGGCTGAGCACCCGCCTGCAGCCGCCGCAGCCTCCTCCCCCCCCCGCCCCGGAGCCCCCACGGGAGGGGGGGGAGCAGCCTCCCCAGCCGGGGTTCAGGGCATTGGGGTGCCGGGGCTCCCCCCCTGCGCACGCCTGGGCCCGGGACACTCACACACACACTCTGCCCCGGGGCTCCCCTGGTGCCCAGAGACCGATCAACCCCCCGCCTGCAGCTCCGGCCTCTCCTCCCGCCCCGCCAGCCGCACCCAGAGGAGCCCCGGGCCCCAGGCTCTGTCCCCACCTGGAGCCCAGCGGGGCCGGGGGCAGCTCCTGCTGCAGCTGAGAACAGCGGCTCCGCTCCGGCCCGGGCGGCTTCAGCGCTGCTGGCAGCACGTGGCCACCAGGGAGCAGCTGCTGAGCCCGGGCTCCTGCGTCACAATGTGCCAGAGCCCCGCCCCAGGAGCTGCCCGCCCCCAGGCTGTGCCAGAGCCCCGCCCCAGGAACTGCCCCGCCCCGGGCTGTCCCAGAGCCCCGCCCCAGGAGCTGCCCTGCCCCGGCCTGTGCCAGAGCCCCGCCCCAGGAGCTGCCCCGCCCCCGGGCAGTGTCAGAGCCCCGCCCCAGGAGCTGCCCCGCCCCCGGGCAGTGCCAGAGCCCCGCCCCCAGGAGCTGCCCCGCCCCCGGGCAGTGCCAGAGCCCCGCCCCCAGGAGCTGGTCGCCCTCTGGGATTTGTTCTCCTGCCTCCTTCTTCCCAGCACCCACCACTCCCAGCTGCTCCTTTCCTGTGTCTGTAAACACCCCCCGGCGGGCTGCAGCGCTCGCTGGGGCTGGCTCCAGTGGCTGAAGTTACCTCCATCTCTGATCACCCGGGGGGGGAGGGACAAAGAGAGGAGATGGGCCCAGGGTGTGAAAGCAGAATCAGGGGGCAGGGAAAGAAGGACTGTTTGGAAAGGTGGGTTTTTTACAAGGGGGGGGGGGGAATCCAGATGGAGTCAGAAGCAGTTGGGCAGCAGAGGCTCAGGGAGATTGAGGGGAACCCCCTGGGTGTCCCAGTGTTGGCCAGGGATTGTACAGCACCTAGCGCAATATGGGGTCCCAGAGCTGTAACTAGCTATTTTTTCACCCAAGGCAAGAATAAAAAATTGCGCCCCCTGCTGTGCCATCCAGCCCCCTTGAAACACCTCCCCAGTGCCACCCATCCCTGTGGAAACAACCCCCCCAGCGCTGCCCGCCCTGCAGAAACAAACCCTCCTTCCCCAGCGCTGCCCCACCGAAACAGCTGTGGGCCGAAAAGGAAGGTTTGGGAGATGGGGGAGGGAGAAGAAACGGCCCCCGTAGGGTGACCAGATCTCACCATCACACCCCTCTTCACCCCCTAGCCCCCCGCTGGCCTGCTGCATCTCCTGCTAGTCAGTCTCCCACCCACCACTCGCCTCCTTTCACCTCCTCCCTCCCCTGCCAGAAACCCCCCTGCCCGTCCCTAGAGCCCCTGCTGGCTCACTGCTCACCTCTGTGCCCACCTGCCACTTGTCTACCCACTCTCCTCCGACTCTCCCCCCCAGTATAAAGCCTCATTCAGAGCCCCAGGGGTCACTATATTACAGCACACCGCAGTCACTCACTGCAGTACCAAACATTAAACTGCTGAAAATGGCGCCCCCCTCCAGCCACCGACGTTTTGGACTAGAAAGCTTTGCCCCAGACATCCCCTTCAGAAGACATCCCCAGACTGGCTGAGGGATGCTGGTGTGGCCTCACCTGGCAGCCCCCAAAGAAGGAATTGGGAGGACTACATGGACAGGGCCCCTCTCTAGCTGAAGCCTGGCAAGGGAGGTACGTGGATCCCACCAAAATTTAAAATGAAAAGTGAGGGAGGGGAGGCTCTGCTGGACCTGGGCAGCTCTAGATACAGCACCAGGCACGTAGGAGGATTTCCACTCCTGAGCCATGGAAGCAGAAATTGACTTTTCCTTTCCAGATTTAGTTAATGTTCAGAAAGGGAATCTAGCACCTGCCTTCCAGATTTGAACACCTCAACATTCAGGAGTGCTTCAGCTCAGTTTGGGCAGCTGTTACTTCATTTCTCCCAAATCAAATATACTGATCCACTGTCATTTGCTGTAGAAAAAGTAGGATAAAATTGAGCAAGAAATGCTTCCCAGGGGTTATTAGGACTGGAATTGCTATTTTCAACAGCCATTGACTTTTTGTTTGTTTTTGTTTTATTTGTTTAAAAGGAAGACAGTGATATTGCATTGGCAAATTCCCCAGAGAAGCAAAGAGTGGAACAAAAGAATAATAAAGGCACCTCAACTTTTCCTCATGTATGGAGGACAGTCTTATAATATGCATCCAGGTATCCTCCAATCACACAAGCTGAAAATTGTTCCACTTTACTGCAGCTCTGTAACCATATGGGAACCAGTCCTGTCTGTGTTCTGTGCACATCCAAAATCCCTGCTGAATGACCCACCCTGGGAGCAAGTTGCCAGTGACCCAGGGCTGGTGCAGGGTGGAAGGAGAGTGCAGGGGTGTGTGTGTGGGGGGGATGAGCCCAGGGCTGGAGTGGAAAGAGAGTGCAGGGGTGTGTGTGGGGGGAGAGCCCAGGGCTGGGGTGGCAGGGGGGTGCGGGTTGGGAGTGGAAAGCCCAAGGCTGTGGTGGCAGGGGGTGTGGGTGGAGGGGGCAGAGCCCAGGTCTGGGGTGGCAGGGAGGTGCAGGGGGGAGCCCAGGGCTGGGGTGGGGGCAGCCAACATTTTTTTTGGCTTGGGACGGCAAAAAACCTAGAGCCGGTCCTGCCTCCACGCACCGTGAGGTAGGTAGGAGCGGATCATTATTATCCCTACTTGAAAGAGGGAGAAGCTAAGGCTGAGAAAGGAGAATTGACTTGTCTGAGGTCACACAGCCAGTCAGTGGCAGAGTTGGGAATAGGACCCAAGAGCCCTGATTTTCAAACTAACCATCGGATCTTGAATTTCAGACATTGAATGACCTGAATAAAGTGCTCTGATGAGCTCCAGACCAACAACAGTGCACAGGAATTATTCAGCAAGTATTTGAGGAGAACTGCAATGATAGAGAGAATCATGAACTACTCAGAGACCATTAATGCAGAGAAGCAGCAAAATTCATCAAACACAGAACTGATTCTGACTTATTTCCTTGGTCTTAAAAGAGACCAACAAGGACCTGAGTCTCCTCCCTGTCAATAACCCCCTGCTCAGCCGATCAGGTTAGAGACTGAGGACGGGAGGCTGAGGGTTCTCACCAGAGAGCCCAAAGGATGGCCCAGGTCACTGGTGAGGATCACTGCCCGAGCTCTATTTCAGCCCCACATTTTTAGGTGGACCTCCCACAGTGGGAGCTGCAGAGCCCTCTCCCGCAACACACACACACACCCCCTCCTGGTGTTGGGAGGGGAACAGGAGAAAGGACAAAGGAAGCAAGAGACGAAGAGAAAGGAGAGAGGGTTGGAGGAAAAGGTGAAACACAAAGGACAAACCCTAATGTCCCCAGTGAGTCTAAGGGACAAAATCCCAGGTGTGCAATAAAATTCTGCCTCCTTAAGCTTGTGTTTTCCATGCCTAGAATTCAACTCTCACCAGATGGACCAGACTGAACAGGTTTCACACCTCGAGGAGGCTCTTACCTTCTAAACAGGGACGGCTGTTTTCTAGTAAAATCACTGAAAGGGAAGGAGCAAACTCGAAAGAGGTTCCTCCTGGCGCTCACGTCCGTGAACCTGAATACTCTCTCAGTCCTCAAAGAGAGACCTGGAGAAGGAGACTTGCTGAAGCAAAGCCACAGGGGTCTCTGAGGTTTCCCTGGTCCCTCGCCCCTGTCCTGCCTGGCTGATGTCAGCATCTCTCTGTGAGGTCACCACCTCCCCACCACTTTGGACCAATAGTCTGAGGTCCTGCCAAAGGCCTTTGTGATGTCACTGCCACACCCCTCCCTTGCTGTGCCAATGTCCTGCCCCTGGCCAGGCACTGTGGAGGTTTGAGCTACTCCTTGTGGATCACCCCACTCAAGGAGCGTTCGTTCTAGGCAGCAAGTTGGCTAGACAGGGAAACATCAGACGCTGCTCCCATTGCTCAGTTTTTCAGAAATTAGTCGACTTTCTGGCCAGAAGAGACTATTAGAGCATCTAATCGGACCCCCTGCATATCACAGGCCTCCTGTATGACACAATAGCTACTTTGGGGGCAAACACATTCCAGAAAGGCATCTAGTCTTCATGAAATTACATCAAGAGATGGAGAATCTACCACTTTCCTTGGTAGCTTGTTCCTGTGATGAATCCTCGCTGTTGAATATTTGTGCCTTAGTTGTAATATGAATTTGTCTCTTTTCACCTTCCAGCCATTGGGTCTTGTTAGGCCTTTCTCTGCTCGATTCAAGAGCCCTTTAATACCTTTTCTCTCCATTAAGGCACTTCAGCACTTCAATGAAGTCACCTTTCAATCTTCTTTTGATCAGCTACACAGGTTGAGCTCTTTCAATAGCTCACTAGAAGGCATTTTTCTCCAGCCCTCAGGACATTTGGTGGCTCTTTGCTGCCCCAGCTCCAGTTTCACAACATCTTTTTCAACTGAGGACACCAAAACTGAAGGCAGTATTCCACTATCAGTCTCGCTGATGCCATGTCACCTCCTGTGACGTTATTGACATAATCTGTAACTGTATAGATCACCGTTGCGACCGCTGTTCTATATTTGCAGCCAATATTGTAGAAAGGTTGTCGTGTAAGGGGTCTATGGAGAGGTTCTGATTGGCTGATTATAATGATGCTATCTCTAGATACGTATCATTTTTGTAGTTGACGTTATGAATATTGGCTCTATGCTGCCCATATTTCAAACTTGTGCTCTGCTTCCGGGGAACACCCCAGACAAGTTGGTGTCAGTTCTGCCTAGCCTGCTTGATGGCCCATTAAGGACCATCAGCTATACAATCGACCCACTGAGAGAAGGCAGATATGCCTTGTGACTCAGCAAGGTCTGCAGGGACCTGCCTATGGACAGAACTCTAAGGTTTTTCTATGCCACGTGCTGGATAGAGTGTCCTTGGGACAAAGAAAGCAAAGACCACATGGCAAGAGACTATAAAAGGCTGATGCCTCATCTCCATCTTGTCTTCAATCCTGCTTCTTACCTCTGGAGGGACTTTTCCACAAACTGAAGCTCTAGACAAAGGACTGAATGACTCATCCCAGCTGTGGATTGACTCCAGAGACTTGATTTGAACCTGCAGTTTATTCCATCATTGCTACAAGCCTGAACCAAGAACTTTCTCATTACTGTATGTGAAGGGTGAAAATCCATGTGCATTTTATATAACAACCTGGTCTATGGATTGTGCCAGCTCTTTTCCAGACCCAAAGTCCAGACTATGGTCTAGCCCACTATGACTCTTTTGATGGTTTAAATTACACTCACAGGCACTGAGGATAGAGTTACTGAAAGTTTCGGAGTTAGGAGCTGAAAGGTCAGTGGTCCAGTCCCCTCACAGATGACCCCGACCCTCTGGGACAGGGGCAGGTCTGAGCTCTCACACCAAATGCCTCATTGTGGCTGCCAGAATCTACGGGCTGCTCATTTAGTTTACACTGAGGGTTGAGTCCTGCTTCGTGCACCATGTGTGACAATGAAAATCCTAAACCGCCCTTTGAAATAACAAAAGCAGCAGGACGTGTTATTGTCCCTGCCCCAAAGCAGACAGACCGGTGGAGAAATGCCATTGAGACCAGGGTGATACTCCACTGCCGTTCTACCTTTTTTACTTGCTAAGCTCCCTCCCACCCTTGTGGGGTCTCAGAGCCCGGTATTGAGCCTGAGCCGAGATGTCTACACTGCAAATTTACCACCCCACAGCCCAAGCCCCGGGAGCCTGAGCTGGTATGGGACAGCCCTGGGTGTTTCATTGCAGTGTGGACATAAGCCTATTGTGTTTCATTTCTTAGGTTCTGCTGCCATCGTGTGGCCATTTCCTTCCCCTCCTTTCTGTCCAAAGCGCAGCGCCCAGTTCCTCCAGGGGGAGAAGGACGTCTTTCTTCTTTCCTTCCTTAACAGCCCCCTTCCCTGGAGAGCCCTTTGCTGGGGTCTGGGTGGGGAACAGCCGTTTCTGAGGATTAATTTAATATTAATGGTGTTGATCTATAGATTTCACAGCCAGACTAGATCACTAGGTACCTCTGCTCTGACCTGATTCAGAACAGAGTCCAGAGAATTTTACCCAGTGACTCCTACATCCACCCCAAGAACTTCTGGCTGAACGAGGAGGGTTCATTCAGAAAGTCATCGTGTTTGGGTGTAAAGGTGTGAAATGATGGGGAAATTGGCCCCTCTTTCAAGTTTAAATGTTGTCACTTCTACATCTAGACCGGGGTGGCCAACCTGAGCCTGAGGAGGAGCCAGAATTTCCCAGTGTAACTGCCAAACGTGCACCTTTGTTTGCAACTACTGAGTCAATTGTGAACCTTCCCATCAATGTCCTTTGCTCTTAACCCTGAGGCTATTGCTCCATCATGGGACCATTTCCCGCCTCTGTTTCATACAGAAGCACAATTTTCTTTGCACAGATACAGGAACAGCAAGAAGCAGCAAAGAATCCTGTGGCACCTTATAGACTAACAGATGTTTTGTAGCATGAGCTTTCGTGGGTGAACACCCACTTCTTCTGCTTGCATCCGAAGAAGTGGGTGTTCACCCACGAAAGCTCATGCTACAAAACATCTGTTAGTCTATAAGGTGCCACAGGATTCTTTGCTGCTTCTACAGAACCAGACTAACACGGCTACCCCTCTGATACAGGAACAGCAAGATCTTTCTCTGTCCCTTGTGCAAAGCAGGAGGCCAAATTCCATGGAAACAATGGACAAGTAGGGGGCTCTGGGCACATCCAGCCCTGGCCATGAGATGTTCCCTCCCCTCTTTCTTTATGCTGCTGCTGCTATTTCATGGATTGTCTGGGATGGGGGAAAAGCTGAGTTCACTGCAGGTGGAGGGGAAAAGAACCTTGAAAATCTCAGGACCCAACCCTGCTACCAGGATCACTGAGGTGCTGAGAATCTGCCTGGGAAAGGGACTGTGTGAATTGTCAAGGTGGGGAATGAATAACAATCTACAACTAGATCCACCTCATTAACCACCGACACAGGCTAATCCTGCTGGCAATAGAAGGGAAACTGGGCGCCATTCTTTGCTGTTCAGTCATGGAAACAGTGACCCAATTGCACCGCAGTGAATGTGCTGGGGAAAGCTGGACTTCACAGGCAGGTGGAAATAGCAGATCCTAGAAATACCTGGAGCTTCCCACAGCACTTCTGCCACCAGGGTGAGGTGTTGAGCTGCTCACAGCATCCCCCACCATGACCTTGCAGCAGGGAATTGCAGCACCCCCAACCCAATGCAGGGGAGATGGCTGAGTGTATCTCTGTACCCTGAGACCACGGCACCCACTCTCTCTGCCCCACACATAGAATCTGGCCCTGCTGAAAAGTGACCCCTATGAACAAGTCACCTCCAGGAGAGCAGGATTGGTCCTCAGAGAGGGGAACGGGCTTCTCGTGAAGCTTATAGGTCACTGGATGCTCTGGAAACAGGAGCGCTCTGAGTGTAACCCATAGCACACACAACCTGCTAAGGGATGTAGCTCAGTGGTTGAGCACATGCTTTGCATATATGAGGCCCTGGGTTCAATCCTCAGCAGCTTCATGATCATTTTTTCACCCTGCTGCTTTGCTCATGTCCAGAGGGGATGTGGCCCACCAGTCTCCCTGCACCAGTTTCAGTCCTGCTCAGTGAGGGGCAAGTGACAATTGCATGGAAGATCTGGGGGGGTTCTGCTCCTAAGTCACCTCAGTACATTTAAGATTCCCACCCGCTGTGCTGCTTGGGACAACGGTAAATGAGAAGGGTGAATCCTCCAGCACTGGAGGGAAAGGTCCCATCTGCACAGCCTGAGAGGCAAGGAAACAGAGGGGCAGTCAGTGCTCAGGGAGGAGAGGGGTCAATGATTTACTCCCAGCAGGGGACACTGTCTTTTTGAGTATCAGAGGGGTGCCGTGTTAGTCTGGATCTGTAAAAGGCGACAGAGTCCTGTGGCGCCTTCTAGACTAACAGACGTATTGGAGCATGAGCTTTCGTGGGTGAATCCCCACTTCGTCAGATGAATGGAGTGGGAATTCTGTGCCTGGCTTGCCAACTACAAAAGCAGTTTCTCCTCCCTTGGTGTTCACACCTCAACTGCTAGAAGAGGGTCTCATCCTCCCTGATTGAACTAACCTCCTTATCTCTAGCCTGCTTCTTGCCTGCATACTTATACCTTCCGCTGCAAATTTCCACTACATTCATCTGACGAAGTGGGTATCCACCCATGGAAGTTTATGCTCCAATACGTCTGTTAGTCTATAAGGTGCCACTGGACTCTCTATCTTTTTGAGGCAAGTGCTGCTGGCTTGGGATGGTGCTGACAATGGCTAGAAAAAAGGCTGGAGTCAATGGCAGATGGGACCACAGAAGGGGAAGGGGAATGGCAGCCCCACCGAAGGTCCTGGGTGCTCAGATGCCCCAGTTATTGCACCCTGGCCTGTCCTAGAGAGAGAAAAGACACCGAGTCCTGGAATTTAAGCAACGGAATTTAAGCAACGGAAGCTTCAAACCCTGCACGGGTGTGGGCTGAGGTGCATCAGCAGAAGGTTGGGCTGGACAGGGGTGGCAGGTTTGTATAATTTTTGGTGGTGCCCAGAATGGGACCAAGTCCTGCCCCACCTGCCACACACACCTGCCTAAGGCTCTGGGAAGGAGTTTGGTTGTGGGAGGGAGAGGGGTTGGGCTCTGGGAGAGTTTGGGTGCAGGGTCTGGGCTCAGTCAGGGGGTTGTGGTGAAGGAGGCAGTGTGGGGGGCAGGCTCTTGGAGGGAGTTTGGATGCAGGTGTGGGGTCTGGGCTGGAGCAGGGGGTTGGGGTTGCAGGAGAGGGTGAGGGGTGCAGCATTTACCTCAGGCATCTCCCGAAAGCAACCTGCAGCCCCTAAGCTGGAGAGCTGGGGGCGTCTCTGCACACTGCTGCCCGCAGACTCCACCCCCGCAGCTCCCATTGCCACAGTTGGCAGTTGGGGCGGGGGCAGCATGTGGAGACCCCCCACCCCCACAAATGTGTTTAAAAAACATCTTTAGGGGTGCAACTGGTTAGTGCAGAGGGGCCATCTGTTGGGGTTATGAGTTCAAGCTTTCTCTCAAGCCCTTGTTTCTCTTACCTGTGTAGTTTGTTTTGCCAGTTCATATAGAAAGTGCTATACTAGAAAAAGGAGAGTAAGTTCTAAAATGTAGAGGTGGGTGCATACTTTAGAAACATCGCCCCTGTGCTGCCATTAGTTCCAGCAGATTGTTCACTGGAAGGGCAAATTGATTTCTTTGCTGCTGAGAAAGATGCCAGGACAGGTCTGTAGGCACCAGATCTCTCTGCTTCTTCCAGCTCCTTCCCTGCTCCAGTCATTGCTGTAGGAGGATCTTATATGCACTGAGCCTAAACATTTTCCTGGGCCTTCTTAGCATAGTTGGCAGCATGTCAGTCTGATACTCAGTAGGTCCTGAGCTCACACCTCAGAAAAGACAATGGATTCTGCTCCCTGCTTCAGATTTTCTAAAGGAAATCAGAGAAGAGAAGCTATAGGAGAGTGGTTCCTAGACACTCTAACACACACAGAGATCTTCCAATAAGCTTCTTTTGCAGACTAGACTTATTTCTTGTCTGGGCCCAATCTTTTCACCTGGTATAGTCCTTGTTCCAGCTCAGGTGGTAGCTAGGGGATTTTTTTTGGTACAAGGCAGGAATCTTTTCTCTTTCTCCTAGGGAAAAGACCCAGGTTTAAGATGGATTCCTGTACCACGTGACATGGTCACATGACCTGTGAGACCCCAAGCCTTCATTGTTCCTGGCCTGACTCACAGATGGTGCAGGACAGAGCCATCTCCAGTCAACTGTCCTGGTTAATGGGAGCCATCAAGAGTCCAAACCACTATTAATGGCCCACACTTTGCATCATTACAACAGGACCTCAGAGTTATAGTTCATATTTCTAGCTTCAGATACAGGAATGATCGGTTCATACAAACAGGCTGAACACACACAATAGATAATAAGCTTTGTAATGATACTGCACAAGAGACCTTTTGCATGAAGCATGTTCCAGTTACATTATATTCACACTCATTAGCATATTTTCATAAAATCATCAACATCACAGCAGGGAAAGGGTTTTACTGCGGCACCTGGGAACAGTTGAGTTTCATGTTCAGGCTCTGCTATGAGTTCCTCCAGGTTTCCCATAAGCACACAGGGCCCTTAGCGGGTACTCTCAATACAGGAATGGCCCAGATACAATGAAGTGATGGGAATTGCATTTTCCTTTTTAATTTTTGAATTTCCAATGACATTTCTGTTTGTGATTTCATTTTGCTTCGTATAACTGTGTTTTCTCAGGGACTTGATATTTACCAGGCTAACTAACAGCTAATAACGGGAGACTTCCAAGCAGGGCGTGGGCAAGCAGAAAAGAACTGTAAGAGACGCTGGTTTTCGACCTTGTGTTAGATAAGAATAGAATGCAGATTGTAGCAGAAACTGCTGAGAGAAGTAAGCTATCAGAAAGGAATATGTACAAACAAAATGCAGTTGTTGCTCCTCACTGTATGTCGCAAAAGGTATAAATGCTTGCCTTAATTGCTTATCTAACCGAGACCTACCTCGGGAGGGGAAACTCTGCCTGTCTGTACTCTCCCAAATAACTGCAGTTGCTTGAAATAAACGGCATAATATAATAACATTTAACATCCCTGTGGTGGGAAGAACATGTCAACAGCCCAACGCTATGGCATTTAATTTAAAAAAGGGGAACTATACAAAAATGAGGGGGTTAGTTAAACAGAAATTAAAAGGTACAGTGACTAAAGTGAAATTCCTGTAAGCTGCATGGACACTTTAATGACACCATAATAGAGGCCCAACTTAAATGTATACCCCAATTTAAGAAACACAGCAAAAGAACTAAAAAAGAGCCACCGGGGCTTAACAACCATGTAAAAGAAGCAGTGAGAGACAAAAAGACTTCCTTTAAAAAGTGGAGGTCAAATCCTAGAAAGGAGCATAAACATTGCCAAATTGTAGGTGACAAATCTGAGGAACTGTCACAGACTGAAGTGTCACTAGAGCAGGTTTTGGAATTAATTGATAAACTCAACATTAACAAGTCACCAGGACCAGATGGCATTCACCCAAGAGTTCTGAAAGAACTCAAATGTGAAGTTGCGGAACTATTAACTATGGTTTGTAATCTGTCCTTTGAATCGGCTTCGGTACCCAATGACTGGAAGTTAGCTAATGTAACGCCAATATTTTAAAAGGGCTCTAGAGGTGATCCCAGCAATTACAGACCAGTAAGTCTAACATCGGTACCGGGCAAATTAGTTGAAACAATAGTAAAAAATAAAATTGTCAGACACATAGAAGAACATAAATTGTTGGGCAAAAGTCAACACGGTTTCCGTAAAGGGAAATCGTGTCTTACTAATCTATTAGAGTTCTTTGAGGGGGTCAACAAACATGTGGACAAGGGGGATCCAGTGGACATAGTGTACTTAGATTTCCAGAAAGCCTTTGACAAGGTCCCTCACCAAAGGCTCTTACATAAATTAAGTTGTCATGGGATAAAAGGGAAGGTCCTTTGAAGGACTGAGAACTAGTTAAAAGACAGGGAACAAAGGGTAGGAATTAATGGTAAATTCTCAGAATGGAGAGCGGTAACTAGTGGTGTTCCCCAAGGGTCAGTCCTAGGACCAATCCTATTCACCTTATTCATAAACGATCTGGAGAAAGGGGTAAAAAGTGAGGTGGCAAAGTTTGCAGATGATACTAAACTGCTCAAGATAGTTAAGACCAAAGCAGACTGTGAAGAACTTTAAAAAGCGCTCACAAAACGAAGTGATTGGGCAACAAAATGGCAAATGAAATTTAATGCGGATAAATGTCAAGTAATGCATACTGGAAAAAATAACTCCAATTATACATAAAATATGATGGGGACTAATTTAGTTACAACAAATCAGGAAAAAGATCTTGGAGTCATCGTGGATAGTTCTCTGAAGATGCCCACGCAGTGTGCAGAGGCGGTCAAAAAAGCAAACAGGATGTTAGGAATCATTAAAAAGGGGATAGAGAATAAGACGGAGGATATATTATTACCCTTATATAACTCCATGGTATGCCCACATCTTGAATTCTATGTACAGATGTGGTCTCCTCATCTCAAGAAAGATATACTGGCATTAGAAAAGGTTCAGAGAAGGGCAATTAAAATGATTAGGGGTTTGGAACAGGTCCTATATGAGGAGAGATTAAAGAGGCTAGGGCTTTTCAGCTTGGAAAAGAGGAGACTAAAAGGGAATATGCTAGAGGTATATAAAATCATGAGTGATGTTGAGAAAGTAGATAAGGAAAAGTTATTTACTTACTCCCATAATACAAGAACTAGGGGCCACCAAATGAAATTAATAGGCAGCAGGTTTAAAACAAATAAAAGGAAGTTCTTCTTCACGCAGCGCACAGTCAACTTGTGGAACTCCTTGCCTGAGGACGTTGTGAAGGCTAGGACTATAACAGCGTTTAAAAGGGAACTGGATAAATTCATGGTGGCTAAGTCCATAAATGGCTATTAGCCAGGATGGGTAACTGGAGCACCCAATTCCAAGTACAGTCCTAGTGGATGTAAGGCACAGATAACTTTTGCCTCAGGGTAGCTTGTTGGCATCAACTCTCTCTCTCCCCGACCTGGAGCTGATGAAATTCCTGGCTGGAGGGACACACTCTCCTATAAGTCAAAAGGAAAGGAGCTGATAGAAAAGATCACAGGACTGACCCCAAAGAAGGGTGAGCTGCAAAAGGCAGAAGCAGACAACTCATCTGGCAGAGCTGAGAGACCACAGTGAAGATGGTGCAAAGTTCACTATATTGGAATTAGCAAATGTGATTTTTTTTAAAACAAATCTTTGGGAAGCCCTAAATAAATGTATTTCTTACAGTTCTCTCCCATTTGGATTTTCTGATATCTAATAGGGAATGACATCTGATTGAAGCTTTTCCCAAATGCAGAGCATGTGTAGGGTCTCTCTCCACTGTGGATTCTACGATGTCTGACAAAGTCAGAATGCTCAATTAAACTTTACCCACACTCAGAGCATGTGTAGGGTAGCTCTCATCTGTGGATTCTCTGATGTGTGATAAGGTTTGAGCGCTGACTGAAGCTTTTCCCGCACTCAGAGCACGTGTAGGGCGTCTCCCCTGTGTGGATTCTCTGATGTCTGATAAGGTGTGAGCTCCGACTGAAGCTTTTCCCGCACTCAGCGCATGTGTATGGCATCTCTCCTGTGTGGATTATCTGATGTCTGATAAGGATTGAGCGCTGACTGAAGCTTTTCCCGCACTCAGAGCATGTGTAGGGCGTCTCTCCTGTGTGGATTCTCCGATGTGTGATAAGGTGTGAGGGCTGATTGAAGCTTTTCCCGCACTCAGCGCATGTGTAGGGCGTCTCCCCTGTGTGGATTCTCTGATGTGTGATAAGGTTTGAGCGCTGACTGAAGCTTTTCCCGCACTCAGAGCATATGTAGGGTGTCTCCCCTGTGTGGATTCTCTGATGTGTGATAAGGTTTGAGCGCCGATCGAAGCTTTTCCCGCACTCAGAGCACGTGTACGGCGTCTCTCCTGTGTGGATTCTCTGATGTCTGATAAGGTGTGAGCGCCAATTGAAGCTTTCCCCGCACTCATGGCATGTGTAGGGCATCTCCCCTGTGTGGATTCTCTGATGTGTGATAAGGTGTGAGCGCTGACTGAAGCTGTTCCCGCACTCAGCGCACGTGTAGGGCGTCTCCCCTGTGTGGATTCTCTGATGTCTGATAAGGTGAGAGCTCTGCCTGAAGCTTTTCCCACACTCAGCGCACGTGTAGGGCAGCTCCCCTGTGTGGATTCTCTGATGTCTGATAAGGTGTGAGCGCCGATTGAAGCTTTTCCCACACTCATGGCATGTGAAGGGCGTCTCTCTTGTGTGGATTCTCTGATGTGTGATAAGGATTGAGCGCTGACTGAAGCTTTCCCCACACTCGTGGCATGTGTAGCGTGTCTCTTCCAAGTTGATTCTCTCATGTGTAATAAGGTCTGAGTGGCTACTGAAGTTCTCCTCTGGCCTGTGCAGAGTCTCACAGGCTTTTACTTTTTCTCGGAGTGCACAACTCCTGGAAACATTCCCTTTGGGTCTTCCTGATAACCCATGTGGTTCTCCTTGCTCAGCATCTTCCTGCTGGGGTTTCTGCTCCTCATTCTCATGCACCATCCTCTCACCTGATGGGAGACAGAGAAAATCCAGGCATAGGTCACTCCCTGTGGGGGGAGGGATAGCTCAGTGGTTTGAGCATTAGCCTGCTAAACCCAGGGTTGTGAGTTCAATCCTTGAGGAGGCCACTTAGGCATCTGGGGCAAAAATTGGTCCTGCTAGTGAAGGCAGGGGGCTGGACTCAATGACCTTTCAAGTTCCCTTCCAGTTCTAGGAGATTGGTATATCTCCAATTATTATTATTTATTATTACCTGTGCCTGAGAGAAAGAAAATCTCAGAGACAGGAATTTAAAAAGGGATGAACAAACCAAAATATGTGCAGGAGAGATCAAACCTATCAGGAGCTGATTTTCCCCAGAGGAGAGAGGAAGGGATCAGTTTTGGTCTGCATTTCACCAGAACATGCAGGACAAAGTGGGATCAGGTAGGGATCTGCTGCCAGTTGTTAGTCAGGATAGGTGGGAAGGCATGAGTGACATCTGCCTAATTATTCCACATCTGCAGGGAACAATCCTGAACAGAGTCTTTGTAGGGCATCCCAAATGTTTCCTGTATTCACGGACAGTTTTTTACTTGCTTTAACCAAGTCCTCACCTCTGCAGGCACCTCTCGGGAGCACTTCATTCTCAGAACCCTGGAGGTCCTGGACCCACGGCTCTTCCCCTCGTTCCAGCTGTGAGACCACATCAGGTTTGGAATATAGAAACCCTATGCCAGGCAAAGAAAACCAGGAAGGTCAGTGGAATTTGTGGGATGCTTGTCACAAAGAATAGTCCATGGTTTTACCCCCAGCTCATTTTTAAGCAGTAACATCCCAAGACCAGCTTCCTTGGCTCCAAGTGGCAGGAGAGTTATTATTATTATTAATCATACACATTACCTTAGTGCCTAAGGACCAACTAACAGTGTGTCTCCGTTGTGCTAGGCACAGTATAAATGCAGAATAGTAGATGGCCCATGCTCTGAAGAATTTACAGTCTAAATAGACAAGACAGACATAGCATGGGGGAAGGGGTAGAACCCTCTGTTAGAATGGCGATATTCAGGCCTGCCTGCAAAGCCTTCCCCACACACTTAGGTGTATTTTTATCACTTAGCTAGTTACAGGAGTATGAAAACAAAGAATCAAAATCACAGTCTGCCTGTGTCTGGGCCTTCTCTCACTAGGATAGTCTGAGGCCTTGTTCTTAGGCTAAGGACTTTGGCTAAGCTGGGAAGCGAAGGGTCACATCCTCACATCCCAAACCAGTCACACTGAAATAAGGTGCTATTGGGCTGTTAGGAAGATAATCCTGTCCGGATCTTAAGATGGTTAAAGAAACCTTAATTTGATAGCATTGTGACTGGCAAGAAATCACTTATCAATGGTTGTGGTTGTGAAACCCTCATTTCTGTATTGCTTTATCTTTATGGCCACCACTTTTATATTGTTAATCAGTCTGGTTCTCTAATTGTTTCTCTCTCCTGTATAATTAATGTTGCCAGGTGTAAGTTAATTAGGGTAGTGGTTTATAATTGGTTAGAGCAGGAGTAGGCAACCTATGGCGGCACATGAGCTGATTTTCAGTGGCACTCACACTGCCCAGGTCCTGGCTACCGGTCCAGAAGGCTCTGCATTTTAATTTAATTTTAAATGAAGCTTCTTAAACATTTTAAAAACCTTACTGACTTTACATACAATAGTTTAATTATGTATTATAGACTTATAGAAAGAGACTTTCTAAAAACGTTAAAATGTATTATTGGCACATGAAATCTTAAATTAGAGTGAATAAATGAAAACTCAGCACATCACTTCTGAAAAGTGGCCAACGCCTGGGTTAGAGAATTATGTCACAATATGTTAGAATTGGTTAGTTAAATTTCAGCACAATGATTGGTTAAGGTATAGCTGATAATATTACTCAATAAATGAGGTCAAACAGGAGGGTGGAAGGAAATTGGAATCATAGAATCTCAGGGTTGGAAGGGACCTCAGGAGGTTATCTAGTTCCACCCCTGCTAAAAGCAGGACCAATCCCCAACTAAATCATCCCAGCCAAGGCTTTGTCAAGCCTGACCTTAAAAACCTCTAAGGAAGGAGACTCCACCACCTCCCTAGGGAACCCATCCCCGGGCTTCACCACCCTCCTAGTGAAATAGTGTTTCCTAATATCCAACCTAAACCTCCCCCACTGCAACTTGAAATCATTACTCTTTGTTCTGTCATCTGCTACCACTGAGAACAGTCTAGATCCATCCTCTTTGGAACCCCCCTTCAGGTAGTTGAAAGCAGCTATCAAATTCCCCCTCATTCTTCTCTTCTGCAGGCTAAACAATCCCAATCCCCTCAGCCTCTCCTCAGAAGTCATGTGTTCCAGTCCCCTAACCATTTTTGATGCCCCCCGCTGGATGCTTTCCAATTTTTCCACATCCTTCTTATAGTGTTGGGCCCAAAACTGGACACAGTGCTCCAGATGAGGCCCCATGAATGTCGAATGTTGGTTAGGGGGAGAGCGGGAACAGGGACACAGGCAAGGCTCTGCGGCATCAGAGCTGGGAAGGGAACAGACGGTATCGGCGTATAGAGATAAGCCCGACTGGTGTGAAGGGCTTCGGAATATGTAATCTTATAGGTGTAAAAATTGTACAGACTATACCACCCTGTGACATCATCAACGAAGTGCCCATTTGTGCCTGGGTAGGGGCCCTGCTCTGGGAGGGAGGATGCAGCAAGGACTCAGGATCGGTGGCCGGGGTCGCTGTGCATAGGAGATGGGGAGGTTATGTGAGGAGGGGGGTAATGAGTGGGAGAGGGAGGTCAAGAGTTAAAATAATAATATTTGGGGAAAAAATGTATAATAAAGTGAAACTGAACAGAAATAAAACTGGAGTGGAGGCTCTAAAGCAACAAGGCTTCAGTAGGGATTTGGGGTTAAAGGTCTGGGATCCCCCACAGCTCCAGATCCCCAAACCTCTCCTCCCTCCCACTGACCCACCCACCCCACTTCCTGGGTGCCCCTCCCCCACACTCCCCTCCGCTTCTTCCCATTACTCTCAGCCAGCACCACCTCCCGGCACCTTGAGAACTTCTTGTATTTTCTCCTCGTCTCTCACAGCCTCCTACCTCCCTGCTGCTTCTTAGCTCTAACCCTGCACACACCCGCCCCATGTCCTGGCATATCTACTACCCCCCGTCTCCGTCCCTCCCACGGCTCGCTTATCCCTTCACCCATGGGATCCTGAACGGCAACATTACACACTCTCCTAAAAGAGCTCATCTGACTGTCACACAAGCCAGGCATGAGTCACACACCTATTTACTCAATTTAGAATTCTACAGGCAGAATATTTTCCTCTTAAAATGAGGAAAAGGCATGAAAGCTACAGTGATTAATATAGTTACTAATGTAGCCAATAAGGATACATTCAATGCAATTTTAAAATGTGTGACAGCACCAAAAAGGCACATGTCCAAAAATGATACTAGTGGGTGGGAAATAAGGCAAAAAAAGGGGGGGCAAGGAAAAAGACGGTTACTCACCGTTGTAACTGTTGTTCTTCAAGATGTGTTGCTTGTATCCATTCCAGTTAGGGGTGTGCGCACGCCGCGTGCACGGTTCATCGGAAGATTTTTACCCTATCAACACTCGGTGGGTCGGCTGGGCGCCCCCTGGAGTGGCGCCGCTATAGGGCTAGATATATACCCCAGCCGACCCGTCCGCTCCTCAGTTCCTTCTTGCCAGCTACTCTGACAGTGGGGAAGGAGGGCGGGTCTGGAATGGATAGGAGCAACACATCCGGTGAGTAACCATCTTTTCTTCTTCGAGTGATTGCTCCTATGCATTCCAGTTAGGTGATTCCCAAGCCTTACCTAGGTGGTGGGGTCGGAGTGAGATGTGGCAGAGTGTAAGACCGCTGAGCCGAAGGCTGCATCGTCTCTGGACTGTTGCACCAGTGCGTAGTGGGAAGCAAAGGTGTGTCGCCGCCCGACAGATGTCCTGAATGGGGACATGGGCCAGGAAGGCGGCAGAAGAGGCTTGCGCTCTTGTAAAGTGAGCGGAGAGATGACCAGCCGGAACCTGAGCGAGCTCGTAGCATGTCCTGATACATGACGTCACCCAGGCCGAAATCCGCTGGGAAGAGACTGGCATGCCCTTCATGTGATCTGCTACCGCCACAAAGAGCTGGGGCGAGCGGCGGAAAGGCTTCGTTCGGTCTATGTAAAAAGCAAGGGCCCTACGCACGTCGAGGCTATGAAGCTGTTGTTCCCTACGGGATGCGTGCGGCTTCGGGAAGAAGACCGGGAGGAAGATGTCCTGGTTCACATGGAAAGCCGACACCACCTTAGGCAGGAAGGCGGGGTGTGGCCGAAGCTGCACTTTGTCCTTATGGAAGATAGTATACGGCGGGTCAGCCGTTAGGGCACGAAGCTCAGAGACTCGTTGCGCCGAAGTAATTGCGACGAGGAAGGCCGTTTTCCAGGACAAGTAGAGAAGGGAACATGTGGCCAAGGGCTCAAAGGGGGCTCCCGTAAGCTTGGCTAAGACCAAGTTCAGATCCCAGGTCGAGGTGGGGCGTCGTACTGGAGGGTATAATCGTTCTAGCCCCTTCAGAAAACAGGAAACCATGTGGATTGGAGAAGATGGAACGTTCTCCTATGCTGGGCCTAAAAGCGGAAATTGCCGCCAGGTGCACTTTCAAGGAGGAGATTGCGAGGCCTTGCTCCTTGAGGGACCAGAGATAGTCCAGTATCTTGGGAACAGGTATCAGGAGTGGGTTGAGACCTTTCTGATCGCACCAGAGCGCGAAACGCTTCCACTTGGCGAGGTAAGTCGACCGAGTGGAAGGCTTCCTGCTCTCTAGCAGCACCTGCTGCACTGCAGCGGAACAGTCCCGCTCTGCTCGGGTTAGCCATGCAGGAGCCAAGCTGTCAGGTGGAGGGACTGTAGGTCCGGGTGGCGAAGCCTGCCGAAGTCCTGTGTTATGAGGTCCGGCCATAGCGGGAGGGGAATAGGATCTGCCACTGATAGGTCGAACAGCAGGGTGTACCAGTGCTGTCTCGGCCACGCCAGAGCAATGAGAATGAGGTGGGCCCTGTCCCTCCGGAGCTTGAGCAGCACCCGGTGTACGAGGGGGAATGGAGGGAAGGCATACAGCAAGCGATCGTTCCACGGGAGGAGGAATGCGTCCGAGAGAGAGCCCTGGGAGCCGCCCCGGTAGGAACAGAACAGATGGCATTTCCTGTTCTCCCTGGAGGCAAAAAGGTCTATCCGGGGAAAACCCCACCTCTGGAAAATTGTGTGCACCACATCGGGACGAAGGGACCACTCGTGGGAGAGGAAGGACCTGCTGAGGCGGTCTGCCAGTGTGTTCTGCACTCCCGGGAGAAACGATGCCACCATATGAATGGAGTGGGCTATGCAGAAGTCCCACAGTTGCATCGCTTCCGTGCAAAGCCGGGAGGAGCGTGCTCCGCCCTGCTTGTGGATGTAGAACATCGCTGTCGTGTTGTCGGTGAGGACACACATGCAGCGACCTTGGAGTTGGGAGTGAAAGGTTTGGCATGCTAAGCGAACCGCTCGCAGTTCCCTGACGATGTGGAGGGTCAGCTCGCGAGGTGACCAAAGCCCTTGAGTGTGTAGGCTGCCGAGGTGCGCACCCCACCCCATGGCCGAGGCGTCTGTAGTTAAAGTGATGGAGAGATGAGGGGGGCGGAACGGAACCCCGGGATACACCACCCCCGGGTCTAACCACCAGTTGAGCGAGACGAGGACTGACGGCGGGATCGTGACCACCGTGTCTATGGAGTCCCTGTGCGGGCGGTAAACCAACGCCAACCACGTTTGAAAGGTGCGAAGGTGGAGTCTCGTGTATGGGGTCACGAAAGTGCACGCTGCCATGTGGCCTAGGAGGCTGAGGCAGGTGCGCACCATTGTCGTCGGGAAGGACTGCAGGCTTCGGATGATGGAAGCCATGGCCTGGTGCCGAGGCAGAGGGAGGCAGGCCCGGGCTAGATTGGAGTCCAGGACAGCGCCGATGAATTCTATCCTCTGCGTTGGAGTCAAAGTAGACTTCTCGGCGTTGATCATAAGGCCTAGGTGTTGAAACAGGCCTAGGATCTCGGCCATTTGCTGTGCTACGAGCTGCTGGGGCATCCCGCGGACCAGCCAGTCGTCGAGATACGGGTACACATGTATCCGCCGACGTCGAAGGGCCGCGGCGACCACCGCCATACACTTGGTGAAGACCCTCGGTGCCGTGGAGAGGCCGAAGGGGAGCACCGTAAACTGGTAGTGCTGGTGGTTGACAACAAAGCACAGGTAGCGTCGATGAGGAGGGTAAATCATAATATGGAAATACGCGTCTTTCATGTCGAGGGTGGCAAACCAGTCTCCCGGATCCAGGGAGGGAATAATGGTCCCCAGGGTTACCATGCGAAACTTGAGCTTGACCAGAAATCTGTTGAGCTCTCGGAGGTCGAGGATTGGTCGCAGACCTCCCTTCGCTTTGGGGATTAGGAAATATCAGGAATAAAATCCCCTGCCCCGTATGCCTTCCGGCACCTCCTCTATGGCACCCAAACTCAACAGAGTCTCGACCTCTTGCAAGAGGAATTGCTCGTGAGAGGGGTCCCTGAAGAGGGATGGGTAGGGTGGGTGGGAGGGAGGGGGAGAAACAAACTGGAGGCGGTAACCAGACTCCACTGTGCGAAGTACCAAGTTGTCTGTTGTTATCTGGGACCAGGCCGGTAGGAAGCGGGAAAGACAGTTGAAAAACAACGGGGAAGGATCCGGTAAAGAAACTGATGGGCCGTCCTCGAGCGTCCCATCAAAAGTTTTGCTTGGGTCCTGAGGAAGGCTTGGAGGGCGGGGTTGGGACTGGTTTCCCTGATTGCCCGACTGCTTGCGCCAGTTCACTCTGCCCCTGCGCCTATTATCGGGGCGCGGTCTGGGCTGCTTAAACGGGCGGTATGGTTGTGGCCGGAAGGATCTCCGCTGGGTAACCGGCGTGTGCATGCCCAGGGAGCAAATGGTGATTCGACCATCCTTGAGGGTCTGCAGCCATGAGTCTGTCTTTTCAGAAAAGAGACCCTGGCCATCAAACAGCAAGTCCTGGATGGTGTGCTGGACCTCCGGCGGCAACGTGGAGGCCTGAAGCCACGAAATTCTCCTCATAGTCACTCCAGAGGCCAAAGTCCTGGCTCCCGAATCTGCAGAGTCCAGAGAGGCTTGGAGGGCCGACCGGGATGCCTTTTTACCCTCCTCAACAAGGGCCGTGAACTCAGGCCGGGAGTCGGAAGGCACAAGCTCAGAGAACTTCGAGAGGGACACCAAGGTGTTATAGGTGTACCTACTGAGGAGAGCCAGCTGGCTGGCGACTCTCAACTGGAGGCCCCCGGCCGAATAGACCTTACGGCCCAAAAGGTCCATGCGCCGCGCCTCCTTGGATTTGGGCGCTGGCTGGCCATGTCGCTCACGGTCGTTAACCGACTGGACCACCAATGAGCACGGAGCTGGGTGTGTGTAGAGATACTCGTATCCCTTAGATGGGACCGGGTATTTTCTCTCCACTCCCCGAGCGGTGGGCGGGATCGAAGCTGGTGATTGCCAGACAGTGTCCGCATTCCGCTGTATAGTGCGGATGAAGGGCAGGGCCACACGAAGAGGCGCATCTGCTCCGATTATGCTAACGACGGGGTCATCATCCTCTGCCACCTCCTCAACTGGCAGGTTTATGTTTTGGGCCACCCGTCGTAGCAAGTCCTGATGGGCCCGAAGGTCGATCAGAGGAGGGCCCGAGGAGGATGCCCCAGCTATGGCCTCATCCAGTGAGGAAGAGGATGATAGGCCTGGGAGCAGCGTGTCCGGCGGGGGCTCATCGAGCTGCTGCGGAGCCTCAGCAACCAGGGGATGTTCTGCATCCGTGGATGTCAGTGGCTCCTCTACCACGGTTGTGGGAGGAGGTCTGCTGACCGTAGCCTCAGGCGCTCTGTGGTCGGATGTCCTGGAGCGCTGGGTGGAAAAGGGCACTCCTTGAGTCTCATGGTAGGCCCATGGAGTCCAGAAGCCCCATTGAGGAGGCCCCTGGTCTTGCCCTTGAGGCTCAGTGCGCTGATCAACGGCGCTGTCTGCCTGAGAGGAGACAGATGGCTGTCTTGAAGGCCACGGCGGGGCGGAGAGACTCTGTGACTGCGCCGTCGACACTGCAGGTACGTTCCTGGATGGTGCCAGGGAATGGTGCCGGTCCTCGCGGTGCCGGGAATGAGACCAGGACCATCGACCGTGCCAGAAGGTCGACTGGGAACCGGTACCGGGAACGATACCGAGAGCTGGATCGGTGCCGGTAATGCCGGTCCGGAGAGCGGGACCGGGAACGCCTCCGCGAGTACGACCGGTACCGCAATGGAGAGCGGTACCGGGACTGCGAGCGGTGCCGAGATCTGGAGCGGCGTGAGCGTGAACGTCTCTGGGATTGGGACCGGGACCTGGAGTACCGTCTCTCCAGTCTGTCAGGGGAAGGAGGCCGCATGATAGCCGGCTTACCCGCTGATTTAACAACCCGCACCGGAGGTGCCGGGGGTTGAGTATGCGTTGGCTCCGTCAACGCAATGAGTTCTCTCACTGTCGAAAAGGTTTCAGGTGTCGACGGGACAGCGAGCTCGACCGCGGTATGCACCGGGGAGCAAGGAGGTACTGGACTCGACGGCCCTTGCGGTGCCGGAGTCAATGGTACAGCACAGTGTTTATACGCTGTCGGTGCCGGTGGTTGGGCGAGAGGTCCTGGTGCCGAGGCCTTGGAGGACGTCTGCGCTGGCTTACGTTTCCTCGAGGGAGAGAGGGAACGGTGCCAGGGTGCCGGTGCCGGCTGTTTCTTCATGGCCTCGGTACCGGAACGGTCAGGAACCGTTGGAGCGCTCCGCACCGACGAGGTCTGCGGAGCGGTCGGTGTCGGCACTGCAGGGCTAAGTGCCGATTCCATCAGGAGCTGCTTCAAACGAAAGTCCTGCTCCTTCTTTGTCCTTGGGTTAAATGACTTGCAAATGCGGCACTTATCTGTAAGATGAGACTCTCCTAAGCACCGCAGGCAGGAGTTGTGAGGGTCTCCAATCGGCACTGGCCGCTGGCAGGCCGAGCACGGCTTAAATCCCGGTGCCTTGGGCATGAGCCTGCACCGGGTTGGGAAAAGAAGGGCTAGGCCCCTCAATTTCCCCTAACTAACTAACACTAACTACAACAAACTACTTAAACTAATCTAACTATTTTTAACAAACTATATACAACAAGTATGAGAAGAAAAGCAGCAAAACGCTAGGGCTGTGGAGGTCAACGAAGCACTCCACTGTTCCAACAACCCTCACGGGTGGTAAGAAGGAACTGAGGAGCGGACGGGTTGGCTGGGGTATATATCTAGCGCTATAGCGGCGCCACTCAGGGGGGCGCCCAGCCGACCCACCGAGTGTTGCTAGGGTAAAAATCTTCCAACGAACCGTGCACGCAGCGCGCGCACACCCCTAATTGGAATGCATAGGAGCAATCACTCGAAGAAGAACTTGTCAAAACTTGTATGACGAATAAAAGTATAAAGTTATTACTACTCAGGTTCTTCAGAGACCCCACAGGTTCTAATAACCCAGGGGACAGGATTCCTTACCCAGCGAGGTCACCGTCTCATAGTTCTCCTGCATGACATCCCTGTAGAGGGCTCTCTGAACAGGGTCCAGCAGAGCCCATTCCTCCCTGGTGAAATACACAGCCACCTCCTCGAAGGTCACCGGCCCCTGAAAGAGCAACAGTCCAACACTCAGTACCTGCTGCCCCACTCACAATCCCACTATTCACGGAACAGCAGCACCAGGTAAATGGAAGCTCCAGGAGGCACATGTTAACAGAGTCCCACCTCACCTAGCTTAGAGCAGCCAGGCGGCATCAGAGGGTAGAAAGAGAGAACCTTTGTGTCTCCCAGCTGACAGACGGAGGCAGGGTCATCACATTTATCACATACCTACTAGCCAGAGTTTGATATAGGAGATGGGGCTGGCTCTGAACCCTACTAATGGCTCCCTGGTAGGAAACACTCTCCAAATAAAATATAAGGAAGAAAAGGGAAGTCAGTAGTAAAGAATATTAGTTAGAACAGGGATAGGCAACCTATGGCACGGGTGCTGAAGGCAGCACGCAAGCTGATTTTCAGTGGCACTCACAATGCCCGGGTCCTGGCCACCAGTCCGGGGGGCTCTGCATTTTAATTTAATTTTAAATGAAGTTTCTTAAACATTTTAAAAGCCTTATTTACTTTACATACAACGATAGTTTAGTTATATATTAAAGATCTTCTAAAAATGTTAAAATGTATTACTGGCCCACTCAAAACCTTAAATTAGAGTGAATAAATGAAGACTTCTGAAAGGTTGCTCACCCCTGAGTTAGAAGGTCAGAATTGTAGAAAATTGGTAAGGGAAGCTATCAGAAATCAATGACCAATCAATGAAAATAAGAAGGAAGTTTTGAAAAGTATATTAATCCTAACAATGGTAGTGATAAATTACTAGACGGAAATGGCAGAATTTTATCAAAAATAATGCAGAAGAGGTAAAAGTGTTCAATAAGTGTTCTCTCCTGGATTTGGAGAAAAACAGATGCTGTACTCGTATCGTAAGATGTTGACGACGACACTCTTTCCATTCCAACAAGAACTCACAAGGACATTAAACAGCAGCTATTACAGTTAGACATGTTTAAATAAGCAGGTCCAGATAACTTGTATCCAAGAGTTTTTAAAGACCTGGTGGAGGAGCATGGTGGACTATTAATGTTGATTGTAATTAGGACTTGGAACACTGGGAAAATTCCAGAAGACTGGAATTAAGCTAATGCTGTGCCAATACTAAAAAGTGTAAAAGAGATGACCCAGCTAATTACAAGAGTGTCAGTCTGATATCAATACTGAGCAAAATAATGGAGCAGTCGATACTGGATTTCGTTAATAAAGAATTAAAGGAAGGTAATATAATTAGTACCTATTAACAAAGGTTTAGAGAAAATAGATCCTATCAAACTAACTGGATATCTTTATTAGATGAGATCAAAAGTTTGGTTGCAGCTAATATTATTGATGTAATATATCTAGACTTCTGTAAGGCATATGACTTGTTTCAGCACAATATTTTGACTAAAAAACTACAATGATACAAAATAAAAACGGCATACATTAAATAGATTAAAAACTGGGATTGTAAATGGGGAACCACGGTCGAGTGGATTTATTTCTAGCGGGTTCCCACAAGGATTGCTTTTTGCCCGTGTGCTATTTAACATTCTTTAACAATGACCTAGAACAGAATATAAAATCATCACTGATAAAGTTCGCAGTACCACGAAGATTGCGGGTGGTAGTAACTAATGAAGTGCCAGTAGATTCAGGCTCCAGCACTGGGAGTCTGGGAAGTTGTCGCAGCCCTGGCTGGAGGGTTATTTCCTGTTCCACAAAGAGGAGAAGTTCCATTCCCAAATCCCGTGCCTTGAAATTAGGCCCTATCTGACACTACACCCCATATTCAGCATAGTGGTATGGTTATAATATGATTAGGACATAATTATGATGCATTTTGTGCAAGATGCGTCATGTGCTGAATATGATTATCCTATTTGTGTGCATGGATCATGTTTGTATTTGAAGTTATGGATATTGACTCTGTATTTCAAATGTGCTTACTCTGGGTATCACCCACAACGAGCCTTTCAGGTACAACAATGAAGAAGCCAGACAGAGCTGATGGCTCATCAACAAAGACAATGGACCGTGGAAGAGCTTAGCCTTCCTGTGATTGTTTCAGCCAGCCTATGAGTCATGGCTACTATGACTCAGCAGGACATGCTAGGACATGTGACTAGACCACATGACAATGAATTCCATTTTGGTACCTGTATTTTTCCACAAACTGGACTGGGAACTGAGTTTGGAACAAATGGTTCCCGCCATATGGAAAAGCTACATAAGGTGGGGTGTGACATCATCTCTTGGCCTCATTCCCCACACAAGAGAACTCCTGGAAACACCTGAGGAACAAAGACTGAACTGGGGGAAACTGCTGGTCCCAGGGTAAAGGGATTTCTAGCTTGTGTATGGAAACCTGGTGGACTGCTTGTAGCATCAGTCAGGGTGAGAAACTGCTAATTCAAATTCTATCCATCTAGTATGTTAGGCTTAGTTTGAGTTTTTGGTTATCTGCTAAGTAATTTGCTTTGATCTGTTTGCTACCACTTAGAATTGTTGGGATACGTTAGGGTTCAGTAAAACAGCTGGGAAGCTGCTAATGTGCTGACATGCATTGGGGACAAAGGCATAAGCAGGCAGTAATTCTTTGCTTAACAAATAAGTTGCCAAATTTTCCTTTCTCTGTTGCTTGTAAGAATTGACATTGATGCAGCTACATAAACAAGCCCTGGCTTATGGCCCCTTCCTCCCTTCCCCGAGAACTGCTCATTGACCCTTCCTCCATACCCTGAGAACTGCTGTTTAGGGAAATTTGTGGCAACACGTTATTGCAAAGAACGGTATTTTCAAGGTAAAAACGCCTCTATGATATGTGTAATACTGTGATAGTGGATAGGGGTGGGTATACTAATTGTATGAGTGTTTCTACTACTTAATAAGGAGTTTTGGGGTGTTGTAACGGATGTAGATGTTTACATACAAACTTAGATAAAAGGCATGTGATGTAACTAATCCAGTGCTTACTCGATAGTTGGGTCAAGGGAAACAAGAAACGCAATAAAGAAGCCTGTATTCATATCCGAATCTGGATCAACCGGCTCCTTTTTTGTTCTAACAATAATTACTTAAAATCTACCTTTCTGCCCTTAATAAACTTGTTTTATGCTTTATCTTAATCAGTGCATTTTGAGTGAAGTGTTTGGGGAAAAGCTGAGCTTGGTTAGCACAGGCTTGTTGTGCACATCTTTCCCATATTGAGGGGAAGGTGAACTATATTAATGAGCTGACATTACAGAGATCCCTGTGCACTATAAGCTAATGTAGTTCCTATATTCAAGAAGGGGAAAAAAAGTGACCCGGGGAATTATAGGCCTGTTAGTCTAACATCTGTAGTATGCAAAGTCATGGAAAAAATCTTAAAAGAGAGAGTGGTTATGGCAACTGGGATAGATTACAGCATGGATTTACGAAAGGTAGATCGTGCCAAACCAACTTGATCTCCTTCTTTGAGAGAGTAACAGATTTTTTAGACAAGGGAAATGCGGTGGATCTCATATATCTGGATTTCAGTAAGGCGTTTGATACGGTACCGCATGAAGAATTACTGGTTAAATTGGAAAAGATGGGGATCGAAGTGAAAATCCAGAGGTGGATAAGGAGCTGGTTAAAGGGGAGACTGCAGAGGGTAGTATTGAAGGGGGACCTGTCCGGTTGGAGGGGGGTTACCAGTGGAGTTCCTCAAGGCTCGGTTTTGGGTCCGATTTTATTCAATCTATTTATTGCTGACCTGGGAACCAAGAGTAGGAGTGGGCTGATAAAGTTTGCGGATGACACCAAGTTGGGGGGTATTGTCAATTCGGAAGAGGATCGGGATATTCTCCAGGGAGATTTAGATGACCTTGTAAACTGGAGTATTAGTAACAGGATGAAATTCAATAGTGAGAAGTGTAAGGTTATGCATTTAGGGATGTCTAACAAGAACTTTAGTTATAAGCTGGGGACGCACCAGTTGGAAGTAACGGAGGAGGAGAAGGACCTAGGAGTCCTGGTTGATCGCAAGATGACTATGAGTAGGCAATGTGATGTGGCAGTTAAAAAGCTAATGCGGTCTTGGGTTGCATTAGGCGAGGTATTTCTAGTAGGGATAAGGAGGTGCTAGTCCCGTTATATAAGGCGCTGGTGAGACCTCATTTGGAGTATTGTGTGCAGTTTTGGTCTCCCATGTTTAAGAAGGATGAATTCAAACTAGAACGGGTACAAAGAAGGGCCACTAGAATGATCCGAGGAATGGAAGGCCTTTCGTATGAAAGGAGACTTGAGGAGCTCGGTTTGTTTTCCTTAACCAAAAGAAGGATGAGAGGAGATATGATTACACTCTTTAAATATATCAGAGGATAAATACCAGGGAAGGAGAAGAATTATTTCAGCTCAGTGCTAATGTGGACCGGATATAAACTGTCAGTCAGGAAATTCAGGCTTGAAATTAGTTTCTAACCATCAGGGAGTGCAATACTGGAACAGTCTACCGAGGGAAACAGAAGGACCTCCATGACTTTAAGATTAAGCTAGATAAGTTTATGGAGGGGATGGTATGATAGGATAACGGGCTTAGTCAATAGGTCAATTATGTGCCTGGTATGATATAACCTTTCCAGAGGGTTTGGCTGGAGAGTCTTGCCCGCATGCTCGGGGTTCAGCTGACCGCCATATTTGGGGTCGGGAAGGAATTTTCCTCCAGGGAAGATTGGCTATGGCCCTGGAGGTTTTTCGCCTTCCTCCGAAGCATGGGGCAGGGTTCACTTGCCAAGGAGTGGGTGGATCGGCTTATGTGGCCTGCATCTTGCAGGAGGTCAGACTAGATGATCATAATGGTCCCTTCTGATCTTGAATTCTATGATTCTATGATTCTATGGTATAATTCTGAATTTATACTACAGCAAGTGTGCAAGGTTGGGGAACTGGGAAATTGGCTGTTGTCGTCTATCTGTCCTTGAGCGGCTCAGGTAAAGCATTCAGGTAGCTTAGTTGGGTGTATGGCGCCACCTGCTGTCATGCTGGGTGATGACAGGCCCTGGAGAGGCTGGTGGAATCTCCAGCAAAGCCGTGTGAGAAGGGCCAGCCCAGCTTGAGGGTTAGAGGGCACAGCGGTTCCCAGAAGCCCCCCAGACTGCACCCCGGGGTGACAACCCATCACACCCTAGAGTACACAATTCTCAGCAGGTTTGTCACATCCTGTCCCCGCCCTTTCTCCACCCGAGATATTTCCTGCCTCCCACCACCTCCAGCAGCTCCTATCCTCCTATGCATTTACTGCTCCTCTCACTCCAAGCAGAACCCACCACCAGCTCCCTGGTAATCCCTTACCTGAGCCAGCTCCAGTGCAGCCATTTCCTTCCCTTTGGGAGGATGAAATGATCTGGAGCAAAACGTGGACGTTAATCTGTAGCCTGCCAGGACGAGAAGGGCAATGTGAGAGAATGCAGAGGGGGCTTTTGTTCATTCCACATGCTGATTCCCCCCTGATTTTTCCCTGTTAATGGACACTCTAGGTTCTGCCACACTGTGAAGCACAGAGTGACCTTATTCCAGTACAGGCCTAGCCCCCTCCCACCAGGGTGTAATCCTCTGAGACACGGTGAAACCCTCCCAGTAACATCCTCTGTTATACTTAAGTTTGCAGACAATACCAAGCTGGGAGGGGTTGCAAGTGCTTTAGAGCAGGGGTCCCCAACCCCCGGGCTGCGGACCGGTACCGGTCCATGGCCTATTAGGAACCGGGCCACGAACCGAGCGCACAGCAGGACATGAGCGGTGAGTGCACAGCAAGACATGAGCGGCTAGGACATGAGCGGTGAGTGAGCTAGCAAAGCTTCATCTGTGTTTAGAGCCGCTCCCCGTCGCTCGCATTACTGCCTGAGCTCCGCCTTCTGTCAGATGTTAGATTCTCATAGGAGCGCGAACCCTATTGTAAACTGTGCATGCGATGGAGGGAGTTTTGCACTCCTTATGAGAATCTAATGCCTGATGATCTGAGGTGGAGCTGAGGCCATGATGCTAGCGCTGGGGAGCGGCTGCAAAAACAGATTACATTAGCAGAGGTTTTACTGCACAGAGACCATAATAAATCAATCGCTTGCAGACTAATATCAGAACCCTATCAGTGAATGGCAAGTGACAATTAAGCTGCATCTGGTGGCAGGCTTTATAGTGGCAAGTGAGTTGATGTACTTCAATTGCACAGCTGCATCTGGTGGCAGGCTTTAAGTCAGAATCCGACACTTATATTAGTCCGCACGTGGCCCGCCCATTATTTTATTTACCACTTCCGTCCGTGCCTCTTTCCCGCACAGTTTTGGTAAGCCCACAAGCTAACCCTGGCCAAAATGAGTAAAAAACAAACGTCACTGCAAAGCTTCTTTGAAAAGGGGGAAAGACCCAATGATGAGACAGCAGAAGACTCTAAGACGGCCAACAAAAAGAAAGCTGCATTTAAAAGAAAATACCAAGAGTCCTACTTAAATTACGGGTTCATTGCAACAGGTGACTCACATTCTCCACGCCCGCTTTGTATAATATGTGGCGACCGGCTATCCAACGAAGCCATGAAACCTTCAAAACTGCTTCGCCACATGGAGACCAAGCACCCTGCATTAAAAGACAAGCCTTTGGAGTTTTTCAAAAGAAAAAAATGTGAACACGAAGAACAGAAGCAATTACTGAAGGCCACCACTTCATCAAATGTGTCTGCACTGAAAGCATCATTCTTAGTGGCTAACCGCATTGTTAAAGCTAAGAAGCCCTTTACTATTGGTGAAGAGTTGATCCTGCCTGCTGCTAAGGACATTTGTCGTGAACTTTTAGGAGAGGCTGTAGTTCAAAAGGTGGCACGTGTTCCTCTTTCGGCTAGCACCATAACTAGACGAATTGATGAAATAGCAGAGGATATTGAGGCACAATTGTTAGAGAGGGTGAATGAGTCACCGTGGTACGCAATCCAGGTTGACGAGTCTACCGATGTTGACAACAAGGCAACAATGCTTGTTTTTGTGCGATATATTTTTCAGGAGGATGTGCATGAGGATATGTTATGTGCACTTTTGTTGCCAACCAACATCACAGCTGCAGAACTATTCAAGTCTTTGAATGATTACATGTCAGGAAAACGGAATTGGTCATTTTGTGTCTCTATATGCACGGATGGAGCAGCTGCCATGACTGGACGGCTTTCTGGTTTCACTACTCGGGTCAAGGAGGTCGCTTCTGAATGTGAGTCTACGCACTGTGTCATCCATAGAGAAATGCTAGCTAGCCAAAAAATGTCATCTGAACTTAAAGTTTTGCAGGATGTGATTAAAATTATCAACCACATTAAAGTACATGCCCTTAACTCACGTCTGTTTGCGCAGCTCTGTGAGGAGATGGACGCAGAGCACACACGTCTTCTCTTATACACAGAAGTGAGATGGCTTTCTAAAGGTAGATCACTGGCCAGAGTTTTTGAATTACGAGAGCCGCTCAAGAGATTTCTTTTAGAAAAACAGTCACCACGGGCAGCACATTTCAGTGACACAGAATGGGTCATAAAACTTGCTTACTTGTGTGACATATTCAACCTGCTCAACGAACTCAATCTGTCACTTCAGGGGAGAACGACAACTGTGTTCAAGTCGGCAGAAAAAGTGGCTGCATTCAAAGCCAAACTAGAATTATGGGGGCGACGAGTGAACATTGGGATTTTTGACATGTTTCAAACATTAGCAGAGATTTTGAAAGAGACTGAGCCAGGGCCTTCTTTTTCCCAGCTGGTGCATGATCACCTATCTGAGCTTTCAAAAGAGTTTGAGCATTACTTCCCAACCACAAAAGACCCCCGAACTGGGAAGGAATGGATCCGCAACCCATTTGTGAATAAGCCAGGTGAATCGACTTTATCCGTGCTAGAAGAGGATCAACTGCTTGAGATCACAAATGATGGTGGCCTTAAAAGTATATTTGAGACAACTTCAAATCTCCATACGTTCTGGATTAAAATCAAGGCGGAATATTCTGAGATTTCCACAAAAGCACTGAAAAGCTTACTTCCATTTTCAACAGCCTATCTTTGTGAAGCAGGGTTTTCTGCAGTGACAGCAACCAAAACGAGATGACGGAGTAGACTGGACATAAGCAACACACTTCGGGTGTCACTGTCTCCCATCACCCCCAGATGGGACCGTCTAGTTGCAGGAAAACAAGCTCAGGGCTCCCACTAATTCTGCATTATGGTCAGTTGTATAATTATTTCATTATATATTACAATAATAGAAATAAAAGTACAAAAATAAATGTAATGCGCTTGAATCGTCCCAAAACCATCCCATAGGTCCGCGGAAATTTTTTTTTCTATGAAACCGGTCCCTGGTGCCAAAAAGGTTGGGGACCACTGCTTTAGAGGATAGGCCAGGGAGGGAGAGCTCAGTGGTTTGAGCATTAGCCTGCTAAACCCAAGGCTGTGAGTTCAATCCTTGAGGGGGCCATTTAGAGATTTGGGGCAAAAATCTGTCTGGGGATTTGTCCTGCTTTGAGCAGGGGATTGGACTAGATACCTCCTATGGTCCCTTCCAACCCTGATATTCTATGATTAAAATTCAAAATGATCTGGAGAAAAGGCCTGAAGTAAATAGGATGGAATTCAATTAGGACAAATGCAAAGTGCTTCATTTAGGAAGGAACAATCAGGTGCACACGTACAAAATGGGAAATTCCTGCCCAGGAAGGAGCACTGCGGAAAGGGAGCTGGGGGCCATAGTGGATCACAAGCTAAGTACAAGTCAACAGTGCAAAAGGCAAACATCATTCTGGGATGTATTTGAGGGAGTACTGTAAGCAAGACACAAGCAGTAATTCTTCCACTCCACTCTGTGCGGATTAGGCCACAACTGGAGTACTGTGTCCATTTGTGGGGGCCACATATGAGGAAAGATGTGGACAAATTGGAGAAAGTCCAGAGAAGAGCAACAAAAATGATTAAAGGTCCAGAAAACAGGACCTATGAGGGAAGATTGAAAAAATTGGGTTTGTTTAGTCTGGAGTAGAGAGGACATGATAATAGTTTTCAAGTACATAAAAGGTTGTTACAGGGATGTGGAAGAAAAAATTGTTCTTAACCTCTGAGGATAGGACAAGAAGTAATGGCCTTAAATTGCAGCAAGGGCAATTTAGGATGGAGATTAGGAAAAAACTTCCTAATTGTCAGAGTGGTTAAACTCCAGAACAAATAGCGTAGGGAAGTTGTGGAATCTCCATCATTGGGGATTTTTAGGAGGAGGCTGGACAAACACCTCAGGGATGGTCTAGATAATACTTAGTCCTCCCTTGAGTGCAGGGGACTGGCCTAGATGACCTCTCGAGGTCCCTTCCAGTTCTATGATTCTATGAACCAAAGGCCAGAGAAGAGCAGAACCAAAGGAGTCACTCTGGGGGATTCTCCCTGTCATTGTCCCCAAGGCAGCTCTCTCAGGTTAACTAAGTTGTTTGATGCTTTAGCCTTTGTAGAGCCTCTCCTGGGAGTGCCCCTTTCATGGGTGGGCCTAGTTTTAGCCTTTGGGAAGCGTGACCCCGGGGGCTCTGAGACTGGGCCTTCTTGCCTCAGCACATCTTGTTCCTTTCTGTGGCTCCCCAGTGAGTCCCAATGAGTAGATACTCCTGATAGAGACTGTGAACATAAGAACATAAGAGCTGCCCACTGCATCAGACCAATGGTCCATCTAGCTCAGTGGCCAATGCCAGGTGCTTCAGAGGGAATGAACAGAACAGGTAACCATCAAATGATCCCCCCCGTCGCCCATTCCCAGCTTCTGGCAAACAGAGGCTAGAGACACCATCCCTGCTCAGCCTGCCTGTGACACTGGCAGATGAGGTGTTAGCTCTTGCAAAAGCCCCCATGTCTTCACGGAACAGGGACAAATGCATCGCTGGAATCAGTCTGACTCACCTGTGTTAGTATTAGGTTTTAGGATTATAAAAATGCGTTTACACTTTATTGAATGCTTGAGAGTTGCTGCCTGGGTTAATATCTGACTAGTTGCATTGGGAGCCTCTGTGGCTCTGTAAATCACCACACAGGAGAGAGACTTTACCTAGGTGAAGTGCTGGTTGACAACCGAATGCATTACACCCTGCCTGGCAGGAAAGGTTCATCAACACCAGATAGACTATTATGGGATGTTAAAGACAACAAAAGACTGTTGTTGTGCTCTTGACTTCCCAGTAGCTGACTTTGCAGCTCAGAGCACATGGCAGGAAGGGCATAAAAAACCCCATACAGAAGGAACTGATTATCTGTATGCTGCTTGGACTCGGGGGGTGGGAGGAGTTTCTAGGCATAAGCACGAGATCCCCAGCTGATTAGCCGGGGTTAGCCCTAAAGAATATGCAGAGCTTGCTTATTATAGAAGCTTCTATTATCTTTGAAATCTAAGACTGCAACTCGTCTGCATCTATCGGATTACCTGCTTTAACTTCATCAACAACTCTCCTTTCCTTTTAAATAAGTCTTAATACAGGTTATGACAGGACTGGCTACAAGTGCTGTCTCTGTTGGAAGATCTAAGATTCAATTGACCTAAGGAAGTGACTGGTCCTTTGGGACTGGCAGTAACTTGAACATTGCTGTGATTTGTGGGGTAAGGCAGGGGTTCTCAACCAGGGGTCTGGGGCCCCTGGGGGGCCGTGAGCAGCTTTCAGGGGGCTGCCAAGCAAGGCCGGCATTAGACTCGCTGAGGCCCAGGGCAGAAAGCTGAAGTCCCAGCGCATGGGGCTGAAGTCCAGGGCCCTGAGCCCCACCACCAGGGCTGAAGCCGAAGCCTGAGCAATGTAGCTTTGTGGGGGCCCCTGTGGCATGGGGCCGCAGGCAGTTGCCCTGCTTGCTGCCCCCTAATGCCAGCCCTGGCTTTTATATGCAGAAAACCAGTTATTGTGGCCCACGTGGGCAGTGCAGTTTTTATAGCATGTGTGTGTGTGTGGGGGGGGGGGGGAGCTCAGAAAGATATATGGGATCACCCAAGGGGGCTGTCTGTGATTCCATGTTAATGCTGTTACAGAGCCTGAAGTGTTTACACTGTATTCTAGGTTGGTGAAATCTCCATACAGACCTCACACCCAATTTGGGGTTTGTTCCCTGCTTCTTACCAGTCTGCCCGAGGCTGCTGCTCATGCTCTCGAGTCACTGGAGACAGCGTTACAGAGAGAGGGGCTGTGACTTCCCCACAGTCACTGAACAGGTCTGTGACAGAGCCAGGAACAGACCCTGTTAACTCCAGAGCCCTGTCACCCGCAGCATGGAAAGGTCCCCCGAGCACACTGTATTAGGCTGCAGGAAGAGGTGTGCAGGGACTGAAGCTGAGCTGCCCTGCCAAGACGGCCTGTGCATCCATGGACAAACCACCTCGCTGGGGGGGTGTCCCCTGGGTCAGGAGAAGTCAGTGTCCAGCCCTGTGGGGCTGTGCTCCTGGCTCATACCTCCAGCACTCACTGCTGCCCCCCACCTTACCAGCTGCACTGTTCAGCCAGCCCCAGGCCTCAGGGAGGTCACTTCCCCCCGCCCCCACCTCAAACCTTCAAACTGGGACATGGTGCACCAGTGCCAATCAGAGTGCACTAGTGTGAATTCTGTCTACACTAAGGGTTTGCACCAGTGCCTAAAACATCAGTGTGGCAGAGACCTTCAGAAACAGCAGTACGGTGGCACTAGAACCTATTTCTAGCTCGGTCACAGACAGCCTGGGTGACCTTGGACACGTCAATGTTTCTCCTCCCAACTTCGGTCTCTTTACCCAGCTGCCCACTCACTGGGGTCTCCTCTCTCTCCAGAGCTGCTCACCACTACAGTCTGTGTGGGTGTCCCCAGAGCTAAGGCAGTTCAGCTCGGGAATAGTCTTACAAGGGAGGCTGGGGAGTCTCTGTCCCTGGAAGTTTTTAAGGACAGGTAGGACAAAGCTCTGCCAGAGATAATCTACATATACTTGACCTGCCTCGGCAGAGAGAGCTGGACTTGATGACATCTTGAGGTCCTATCTAGCCTACATGTCTAGGATGCGATGCAATATATACATATAAAAACCCAACATACAGAATAAAACCCACCACAACATAACATCAGGCAATTCAGGGGGAAAAAAAACCACAACCTACACTCCACAGCATAGAATGACAATACAAAGGAAAAGAAGGCAATACGATGCAAACGACGACATCCTAGGGCAAAAGCACACAATGGAAAATAGCTCAAACCAACACAGCACAGGCACCAAACAAGCTGAGGCAAAACAATTCACCATAAAACTGCTACACAGCATGGTGCGATCACAGTTCCAAATGGCACCATGCACAACAGCTCAGCGTAGAACAGGGCACAGCACAAAAGAGAATTATTTCAGTGTAGGCCTGGAAGGGATCTTGAGAGGGCGTCTACTCCAGCCCCCTGTGCTGAGGCAGGACCAAGTATCCCTAGACATTCCCAGACTGGTGTATCTCTAACCAGGTCTTAAAAACCTCCAGTGAAGGAAATGCCACAGCCTCCCTTGGAAGCCAATGCAAGGCAAACACTGACCAAAACAACGCTGTACACACACACGCTGGGCTTGTGGTTAAGAGGAGGGGCAAGAATTCAAACAATCTAGATTCAATTCCCAGTTTTGCCCCAAATTCTCCATGCAAACTTGTTCGACACCGGCGGCTGGTCCGTGCCCGCTGACTTGGGCTCACACGGCTCAGGCTGTGGGGCTGTTTAATTGTGGTGTCCATGTTCCGGCTGGGGCTGCAGCCCAAGGTCTGGCACCCTCCCACCTCGCAGGGTCCTACAGCCTGGCCCCAGCCCGAGCCCAGACACCTACACTGCAATTAAACAGCCCCTTCGCCTGAGCCCGTGAGCCTGAGTCACCTGGCATGGGCCAGCTGGGGGGTTTAACGGCAGGGTAGAGATACCCTTGGTGTCTGTTCAGCACCTGTCACAATGGGGACCCTGATCTCGGTGTCTGTGCAGAGCCCTGCACAACAGGGGCCTGACCTCAGTCGGGGACTCTGCAACTCCGGCATTACAGGATCCCGGATTTTGTTTGGGGTCCCTGCAGCAACTGGCAAAATGTGGGGGCAGGATCTCTGTCAGGTTCTGTGCAGTGCCCAGTACAGTGGTGGGGTGTGATCTTCGTTAGGATCAGTGCAATGCCAGACTCAGCGGGATCTCTGAAGTGCCCAGCACAATTGATGCAGCAGTTTGGGTTGTAGCCGTTTGCTGCCTGGCACAAGAGGGGCTGTGATCTCGGTCCAGGTCTCAGTTTTACCTCGCACAACAGTGGGGTCTGATCTCACCTGGGGTCTCTGCAGCAGCTGTCAGAACAGGGCCACGCTCAGTACGATAAGAGCCCTGATCTCAGTCACACACCTGGAGAGAAAAGTGGAAAGATTTTTGAGCATTAGATATCAGTATTTCAGAACTGAGGAGAAAATGGGGCACAAACTAAATATTTGCCAATATAAGGGACAAGCATCACGTGGGGAGATTTTATGTCACCATTCAAGAGAAAAGATGGGAAATTGGAGGGGATCATACAGAGATATTGAATCAACAACAGAATGGGACAGATTCTTCTTGCCCCACACTCACAGGGCCAGTAGGGAGCCCGGGGTGATGTCTTTTCACAGGGGAAAGGAGGGGGCTGGAGTCAGAAAGTCATATCAGTGGGGAGGGGTTGGCAGTGGGGTCTGGGAATGTGACTAGCAAGTGCGGGGGGGCTGCTGGGTTGGGCAGGGTGGGGGAGGGGAAGTAGCTGGGACTGGGAAACGTGGGGCTGGGCAGTGGGGGGGGGACACTTGCTCCTCCCTCCCTGGCCCTTCCCAGGCCCCGTTGCCAGCAGAGAGTGGCCCCCCCAGCCCAGAGGTGTCCCTGTCTCAGGCTCCCCCAGCCTCTGCCCATTCACCCTCTGCCCAGCTCAGAAATCACTCGGGGGAACCATTTCCCACCAACACAAGGACAAATCCCTGCAGGTGGAAATGGGGGAAACCCCCCAAACCTGAGATCTGAACTGGCCACTGGCGAAGGGGAGAGAAAATGGGGCACAATCGGGGACAGGGAACTTCTCAGGGGGTTGGGGGGGTCACCCTGGGTGCTGCTTGTGGCTCTCTAGGGAGAAAGGGGGCAGGATGGGAGAGGAGGGGGTCCCCACGGGAGGGAGCAGCGGTAAATCCGAGGGGATCTCTGCCCCCCCTTTCTCCCCGCTCCTTGGGGGTCACCTGCCCCCCCCCCGGCCATGTCCGGGCTGCACCGACATTTCCCGCCCGCCCCAGCCCGGTCTCACCCCCCCAGCCCCGCCCGGCCCCACGCAGGGACCCCAGTGGGGCCGGGCCCCTCCCCCCGGCACCCCCCACGGGGCCCCAGGGCAGAGCCTGGCTGGGCCCGGGGGGCGCTGGGCTCCTGCGGGGCAGCAGCCCGAGCCCCCGCGGGCGCTGCCCCGGGAGCAGATCCCGGCGCTGCGAGATGCCGGGTCCCCGGGCACTGGGGCAGAATCAACGCCCGGCCCCGCCCCGGGCTCACTCCAGGACCTGGAGGCTGCAGCTCCGCAGCGGGCGGGCGGAGCCCGGGCGGCCCCAGGGCGGCTCCAGCAGAGCAGGGCCCGGGCCGGGCACGGGGGGCGGGGGGGGGCGGTGGTGGTTAATGAAGGGCTCTCCTGCCGCGATCTGCGCATGCCCAGAGCTCCACCGGCACCAACGCTTCTCCGGCCGGGAGAGGCTCCAATGGCCCCGCGCGAGCCAGGCAGAGCCGCAGGGGCCCGCGCGCCTTTGCAACTCGGCTTGGTCTCTCCACCCAACGTCACTTCCGGTCCAGGGAGAGTCAGGAACTACATCTCCCAGCCTGCCCTGGGGCGTTTCCGCTCTCTCCAGCCCAGGGAAGGGAGATCCCTGGGGCCAGCGAGCCCTTCCCCCCACCGCTCATCCTTTCCCCTGGGGAAAGGAGGGTTTCAGCAGGTAAAATCGCGCATGCTCTGTGGGAGCCCACGTGGGGGTGGGAGAACAAAGCTGCTGCTGCCGCCTCCGCGTGAGCCGGGCCCGGGCTGAGCCGCTGCTGCTCCCCGGGGGGGCCCGGCCAGGCGGGGGGGTTTCTCCAGCTGGGCCCCGCCCCCGGGCAGCCCCGGGCTCTGCCCACCCCAGCCCCGCCCCGCGCCCCCGGGGAGTGAGAGACCGGGGGGGGGGGGGGGCGAGAACGTGGCTCTGCCCCGGGAGAAGCCTCGGAGCCGTCTCGGCCCCAGTGGAGCTGCAGCAGGATCCTCCCCCTGCTGGGTTGGGGGGGGAGAAGGATCAGTGGGACACGGGAGGGGGGGCGTTAATTGGATCCTGTCCTTGTTTGTGCCACTTGCCTCTCACCCCTGATACAAATTCTCTCTAGTTCTGCCCCTTTTCTCGCTCAGTGTCTCACCCGGGCTGTAAAATCCGGGGAGATTCGCCCCTTTCCCCGCCAATGAGCCGCTCTCCCGTCTCCCCCATTTCCCCCTGGTCTCTCCAGGAGTCTGATTTTCCACCTTCAGTTGCATAGTTTGTGACACCTTTTTTCTGCAAATCTCAAAGGTTGATATAAAATACCCTAAACGTTTGCTCCACTTCTCTCTAATTGTCTATTTCTAATTGAATATGCCCTGAGATTTTCCCCCTCTCTATAATTATAAAATACCAAGAAAATCTCAGATTTACACCTTTTCTCAGCTTCTTGAACCTGGATATAAAATGTTTGCAAATGTTGCCCATTTCCTCTCTATTCATTTAACAAATACTGATGTGAGAAACACTGACATTTTACTGCACATCAGATATAAACTGATATAAAATCCCTTTGATTTTCCACTTTCCTCTCTATTTGCAAAAATAGAGCCAAAATCTCTCAGATTTCCCCCCTTTCTTTCATTTCTATGTAATTATCAAATGTCAATTAAAAATCCTTACATGTTTGGGGCTGTTCCCCATGTCTCTCAATCCCAGCAACTTCTCCTTTCTTCGGGGAAACCTGTTGCCCTGAATCATTCTCCATCCTGGAGGTTGCAGGGGGTTAAATTTCCCAGTGTTGATCTTTCCCCTCTCCTTTGAGAACCATTTCTCCCCCCCCCTTTATCTGTGTTAAAATGTTTGCTGATGAAAGAGACCAGCCACATCTTTAATACACATCAAAGCCAGAGGCCTCCCCCTGTTTCGGGATCAGTGGTCCCCAGCTGGTAACAGGAGAGTTGGCTGGACCGTTTTATTTTCTCCAGCTGGCACGGGATGAGGAGGACACTCTGAGTGCAGTGTGGGTCCAGAAGTATCCTAAACCCCATGGCAAATGGCCTCTGTGAGGGGTTGCTTCCCGCAGTGCTAAGATGCAGCCACTTCTGGGGTGGATCCATGGTGGCCGTTATTTGCTAGTGACAGGCCATGGACTTTTCTTACCTTTCTTGCCCTCCAGAGCTTCCATTCTCCTGTTCAAGAGACATCCCCCAGGGCTCCCTCTGCCCCTGTGACTGGCCAGCAGGGGGCAGTGATAACTCTCTATCCACTTAGCAGACACTCTGAGGTAACAGTGTTGTGCGGGGTGGGGGGAGGTGTCTGTGGGGGGAGATTGCAGGGGGTACCCTAGTGAGGTTGGTGGGTTCTGGAGGTTTGGTTGTTCAGGGGGTGGTTGTGATGTGCCCAGCCCTGAGGCTGTGGGTCCTGGAGGTGGGTATCGCTGGGGGCCGTTGGCTGCAGAACAGCCGGGGTGGGCGTCTCTTGGGGAGGCGGGACAGGGGTTAGAGGGAGCCTGGTGCTGTGCCAGGGGCTCCATCTGGGCTTCTCCGGCTGGCTCCTGGGATCGCTGCCGTGCCCAGTGCACAGAGCTGGGGGAGGGGATCCCTGGCACTAGGTCAGGGGATGCCAGGGAAGCAGAGTGAGGGGTCCCACTGAAAAGCATCAAGGGGTCCCGCTGGGTGGAGGAGGGGGTCCCAGACAAATGGCAGGGCAGATCCTGCTTGGTGGTGGTGTGCGGGGCGGGTCCTAGGCAGGCAGTGAGGAACTGAGTTCCCAGTAGGCGAGTCTCTGGCTGCTGGGGGCTCTTGGTGGGGGGAACCCTCTGGGATTCCCAACCTGACAGTCATGGTCTGGTGGGGATTCCCTGGCGGTGGGGCTTTGAGGGGTATCTGGGGTCCCTGGGGGCTGCGTCCCAGGGAATATCTGGTGGGCCCCTATCTGGGGGAACTTCTACTAACCATGATCCTTCTCTCTGATCAACTCGCGTCAGAGTCCTGGCTCCAAGCACTGCCGGGCATTCCCCAGTCACCGGCCCTGTCACTGTGATAACTTTCTGTCCACTTATCAGACACTGTTTGTGTGAAATCACAGATTTTGCTTTTCTCCTCTTTTGAAAACTACAGGAACTTTTGGTTCAGTTTAGAAAATTTGTGCCCCCCAGTCCTGAGAGCAGCTAGGGGGCATCACGGTGAGAGAACAGAGAGAGACCCCTTGTCTCTCCCAGCAGATCCATCACACACCTACTAGCCAGAGGCTGATATAACCCCATGGTAGGGAACCCAACACCCTCCCCACTGCCAGCAGCTGGATGTGAGGGGCCGGGACATCTTCCCTACACCTCCCTGCTGGGTGCCCCCTTTCCATGTCACACCAACCCCTGGATTCAGCACTGGAAGTCTGGTCAGTTTTCTCCACCCTGCCCAGGGGGTTGGTTTCTCTATTTCCTGTTTCACAAATTAGGGAATTTTCTCCCCCAACACCCAAGCGTTTGTTCTGAGGATCTAGGCCCACGTTAAACAAGTCCCAGCAGGTTTGTCACACTCTGTCCCCACTCCCTACCCTCACCCAGGGTATTCCCTGCCCCCTCCAGCCCTAACTCCCCAGAAGTTGCCACCTCTTCAGTATTTCCTGCCCCTCCCCCTCCAGCAGGAACCCACCAGCAACCCCCCAATTACCCCTACCTGAGCTGGCTCCACTGCAGCCGGAGAAACCCCCGCCTCCCCCGGCCGGGCCCGGAGGGGTTAATGCCGGGCTCCCCCCGTACAGACCCCGCTGGGGAAGCAGCAGCTGCTCAGCTCCCAGCTCCCGATGGAGGCAGCAACGTCTGGTCTCTCCGGAGCTGCCGGGGGCTGATGGTCCCAGTTCTTTGTTCTCCCTCGCGGCTCCTGCCTCCTTCCTCCCAGCGCCTCCCCCAGTCCCAGCTGCCCCAGCCCCTCCCTGTGCCCTGCAACCCCCACCCCCGCTCCCCCAGCCCATCCCCGTACCACGCAACCCCCCCCGCTCCCAGCTGCCCCAGCCCCTCCCCTCCGCTCCCAGCTGCTCCAGCCCCTCCCTGTGCCCCACAACCCACCCCGCTCCCAGCTGCCCCAGCCCCTCCCCGTGCCCGCAACCCCCTCCGCCCCAGCTGCCCCAGCCCCTCCCTGTGCCCGCAACCCCCTCCGCTCCCAGCTGCTCCAGCCCCTCCCTGTGCCCCCAACCCCCAGCTGCTCCAGCCCCTCCCTGTGCCCCGCAACCCCAGCTGCTCCAGCCCTCCTGTGCCCCCAACCCCAGCTGCTCCAGCCCCTCCCTGTGCCCCGCAACCCCAGCTGCTCCAGCCCCTCCTGTGCCCCGCAACCCCAGCTGCTCCAGCCCCTCCCCAGCCCCCCAGCTGCTCCAGCCCCTCCTGTGCCCCGCAGCCCCCGCTCCCCAGCCCCTCCCTGTGCCCCGCAACCCCCGCTCCCAGCTGCCCCAGCCCCTCCCTGTGCCCCGCAACCCCACTCCCAGCTGCCCCAGCCCCTCCCTGTGCCCCGCAACCCCCGCTCCCAGCTGCCCCAGCCCCTCCCTGTGCCCCGCAACCCCCGCTCCCAGCTGCCCCAGCCCCTCCCTGTGCCCCGCAACCCCGCTCCCAGCTGCCCCAGCCCCTCCCTGTGCCCCGCAACCCCCGCTCCCAGCTGCCCCAGCCCCTCCCTGTGCCCCGCAACCCCCGCTCCCAGCTGCCCCAGCCCTCCCTGTGCCCCGCAACCCCCTCCCAGCTGCCCAGCCCCTCCCTGTGCCCAACCCCCGCTCCCAGCTGCCCCAGCCCTCCCTGTGCCCTGCAACCCCACTCCCAGCTGCCCCAGCCCCTCCCTGTGCCCCGCAACCACCTCCCAGCTGCCCCAGCCCCTCCCTGTGCCCTACCCCTGCTCCCAGCTGCCCCAGCCCCTACAACCCCCGGGCTGCAGCGGCTGGGATCCAGCTGACACCCTCTGCTGAGCCGGGCACTACACGGGCGGGGGGAGCTGCTGTTCCACCGGCTTCCCCGCGTGTCCCACCCCCCTGCGTGGGGCCCGGGGACGGGGCCAGGCCCGGGGAGGAGCCGCCCCCTCCGGCCCGGCCCCCGCCCATTTGTGCGGCAGCGGGGCCATGGCCGGGGCCGGGAGTGCAGCGCGGGGGCTGCTCCAGTCCTGCAGCCCGCGGGGCAGCGCGGTGGGGCCGGGGGCAGCGCGGGGCGGACACGCTGCTGCGGGGGCGGGGTCGGGGCTGGGGGGCCAGTTATGATGGGGGGGTCACAAGCCCCCCCAGCTCTACCGCTCCCCGGGGCAGGTGCGAGACACGGACACACACTCACCTCCCTCCCCCCCCGCTACGGAGGCCGCACCGGGACCGCCCGGCCCAGGGCGGGGGGGGGTCTCGGGCCCAGGTGTCTGTTCCCCGCCCCCCGCTCGGATCTTACCGGTTCTGTCGCGCGCCAGGAGCTCCCGCCGCGGCGGCCGGAAGTGACGCACCCAGCGGGGGAGGGGGGGGAAGGAGTCACATGACGGGGCCGGTGTAACGACAGAAACAGCCCCCGCTCCGGATTCGCTACTTGGGCTGCACTGAGCATGCGCAGCCGAACGGAGCATGCGCAGCAACCTCCGTTGTCGCCGCTGCCCGCTCTCTGCCCTCACTGCTTCCGGCGCTTCGCTGCCCGCTCCGCGGGGGGGGTTAAAAGCACCGGGAGGCAAATCGCGGGGGGGGCAGAAACTCACTGGCCGGGGGGGGGGGTCGAGCTGCTGCAGGGGGCGGCGGGGGAGGGGCCGGGGGGAAATGGGGGGGGAGCCGATGCCAGACCCTGTGCGGGACAAACCCCTGTTTGGGGAACAGGGGCCCCTCGGGCCGCGCCCCCCGCTGCGCGCGCAGATCTGGGGGGGCCGGGCGGGGGGGCACCGGCTGTCTCGGTTCTGCCGCGTGTCAGGCCGGGGGCGGGTTCCCGGGCTCCAGGCACCGCCCCCGCCTGTCCGAGCCCCGCCCCCGCAGCGCCGCTCGGTCTGTGCCAGACACCACCCAGAGACCCCCACCACCCCCCTGCCCAGCACCCCTCCGGCTCCCTACGCCCAGCGCCGCACCACCCAGAGACCCCACCAACCCCTGCCCGGCACACCTCTGACTCCCTACGCCCAGTGCCGCACCACCCAGAGACCTCACAAACCCCCTGCCCAGTGCCCTCCCAGATCACTCCCCCACCCACTCAGAACCCCCCCACAGATCCTCTCACTGACCAGTGCCCCCCAGCTGAAGACCCCCCACAGCCCTCCCACAACTGCACAGGGCCCCGCACCTTCCCACCCAGAGCCCCCACTATAGATCCCCTCACTGTCCAGTGCCCCCCCGCCACAACTGCACAGTGCCCCGCACAGACTCCCACACTTTCCAGCGCCCCTGACACACACAGATCTCCCCCACTGACAGCCCCCCAACTCTCACAGATCTCCCCTCCCCCCAGTGCCCAGCACCTACCCAGACCCACTAGAGACCTACTCTCCCACACCCTAACCCCCAGCCACAGTAGCCGTCCCTGATGGGAGGTGACTGTGTCTGCCATGCTGAGCTGGCAGCGCAGCCAGAGCTGGTCCTGGGGCAGGAGAACTCCGGCCCCTTGGGAGTGGTGGAAGCAGCCAGGCTGGAGCAGGAGCAGAGCCTACCCGGGCCAGGCTCCCTCAGGACCCAGCTGAGCCTCCCCCCTCCCCGACTGTTCCCTGTGAGTGGCTGAGACTGGCCCAGCCTCTGCACCAGTCCCAGGTGGCTCTTCCCCCCCGGGGAGGCAGGTGGGGCCCCACAGATCCCAGGCAGTGGAGACAGCTCAGAGCTGGAGCAGTGCTGGGGAGCGGGGCAGATCCCTGAGATGTGACTCCCGAGATCCTACCCAGCCCACCCACACCCATTGGCCCCGTGGCCAGCAGCCTTGCAGAGCACACACCTCTCTCTCTCCCTGCTTTCCTATCACCAGTTATGTTACTACAGGAATGAAATGGAGCCATCCCGTAAAACAGCTAGTTCCACATGGTTCTTCAAACCTCAGATCATTGAAATGTAGCTTTGCATTTGAGATACTATATGACTGTAGTACATTTTGCACTGCCTGCATCTACACTGACATCAGGAGAGGAGAAGAGGACAAGACTGTCCCTAGCATATGTGATTTTAAAGAAAGGTGAGACACACCCACCCACTATCAATACAACAAGAAGGGAGAACAGTAGCTGGTGCCAAGAGAGAAGATGCAATGAAACCCTTCTGTACCCACAACTGATGTCTGAAAAGCATCAGTCATTCTGCAGATCAAAGAAAGAAAGAGCAGCCAGTTTCAGACAGATAGGATCCTTATGACCTATATAGGAGAAGTGCACTTCCCTATAGCAGTTTCCCAACATAGTTTTCTTATGGATTTATTTATTAAGCAAAAATTAAGATTAGGAGTCTGATTTAAATTATGTACATTTTCAGTATTAGTTAAGTATGAAACTTTTGCAGCTACTTTTATTTTACTCCTGCCTTCATAAAAAGCTACTGAGTTATAGCAGATAATTACAAAGACTAAAGTACATGCTTTACTATAATTAGGACCGGGCAACCCAAGATGAAAACTACACCGTGGAAGAGTCCTACAACCAGGTTTTTGAGGCCAATCCCTTTATCAATGGAATCCTCAACCAAAATATGAGGAAGGAGAAGAGTCTTTTGACAATAGCTCAAGGTCAGACACCAAGAAGACCAGTACCATTCATCTTCTGGTTTTGGATAAAATACTTGATCTTGCCTACATCATAGAAACCTTCCTCTCTCCAAGTCTACACCCCGCTACACCCTTTAGCAATAAAGTAACCATTAAACAAGTTCTGAATCAGTCGTCTTTCTTCCCAATTTAGTTTTAACAATAAAGCTGCAACGTAAGTAGCTATGGGAGATGACAGTGCAACTGCTAGGTATTGGTGGGGGAAAAGTGTGCTAGTAATGTCCTGGATATACTGGCAGGGCTGGCTTTAGGCCAATTCAACCAATTCCCCTGAATCGGGCCCTGCCCCTAAGAGGGTCCCGCACCCAAGCCCCGGTTCGGTGTATTGGCAAGAGTCAGTGCACTGTACCGAGGTGGCCCAGCTTCTCCTGGGGACAATTTAAAGGGCCCGGGGGCCCTTAAAATTGCCACCACAGCCACACTGCTGGAGCCCTGGGGTAGGGCTGTGGGGATCTGTGGGCTTCTTAAAAAGTCCATGGCTCCCGTTGCTTCTATCGCCCCAGCCCTTTAAATAACCACTGGAGCCCTGCCGCTTCCCCAGGGCTCCGGCAGCTATGTACATGGCCAGGGCTGTGGAAGCAGGGGAGCCCCAGGTGGCTGCTGCTACTCTGGTGGGGGAGGGAGGAGGGAGCACTTACCATGGGATATCTCACAGGTTTGGTTCTCTAATGGTGACTACGAATCAATAATATCTTTAAGTACACAAAAATTTGAATGGGGTGAATGATTGCTATCGATCAGTTGAATGAAATTTGCATTTTTAGATACAGGTGCAGTAAAGTAAAAATTTGAGAAAATATGATTCCCAAAAAATAAAAAAAAGTTCAAAGCATTGACTGCATTAAAATATTGACAAGTAATAAATCAAGGTTTGCATTTTCAGTGTTGGTCATACCATATTCATCATTTCATAATGCTATAATTATTTTTTAGAAAGCGTGGAGGACTACTGCATATACTGCAACTGTATCAACTGTGAAAAAGAAAATGAGGATTGCACGATGGTAAGAAACATAGTATTGAATGAGAAATATACGCCATAAACTGGTTAAGGATCATGATTCCTGTAAAAATTCCACAGCAGTAATCCTTTTCTTCATGCTGATAGTCATATATTAGGTAACGCTCCCATGTGGAAGGAATAGCATGAGTGAATGCTAAGTATGCGTAACATTATAACTTCTGTGATTTCATTTCTTAATTGTTACTTATCAAAGGTCCAGTGTGAATCTTGCAAGAGGTGGGCACATATACCCTGCATTGCAGAAGGAACCAATCAAGAAAACCTGACAGATGAGAAGAAAGAGTACAACTGCAAGAAATGTGCATAGTTCACTTCATTACCCCCCAAAAAACCCCAATAGAAAAACCCATAGTTTAAATACCTCTTGTTCAAAACATAAAACTATATTTCGTTGGGTTGCATTATGTATAATCAGAATTTAATAAAACATGTTTTTACTTGAAAAAATTATTTTCTGTATTTGTGTCCATATATATAATGCAAATTATAAAATTATAAAAATAGATTTAAAAAAAGAAAGTGGTCTCATCATGGGCGTTCTCCATACCCCCAAACCTTACCTCCCTTTTCACGTATTCACACACAAAAAAGGGAAAGCGCGCGCCTCAATCATCCAATAGGTCAATTTGGCACATTAGCCAGGAGGAAGCAGATCGTGAGCGTTTTTGACCGCAAACCCCATCCCTCCAGATTTGCAACCATCCCCGGACCAGTGACAGGTGCACAACCATCCCCGGACCACTGCATAGGCAGCCAAGTCATTGGAAATAATCAAGGAGGAAGCCAGTGGAAAAAATGAATGGGGCCACTCTGGTTATCACCTTGGGGTCAGGGGCGTCCTCTGTACCCCCAAACCTTACCTCCCTTTTCACTTATTCACACTGTGACGAGGCAGTTCTGGTGGGACCAAAGTGAGAGTGCCAATTCAGGACAAATTGTTCAAACAGGGCAGTTACAGCCCTCGGCTGGGGGTTTTCCACCTCTAAGGCAAACCAAACCAGCCAGACAAAAAGGACTTTGGTTTCACCCCACTGGGTAACACAAGTCACACAAACAATTTCCTTAGACACTCCAGTCTCCCAGTATCACCACCAGACCCACTCATCCTGGGGATGAATGGTTATGAAAACCAACACCCCAATAAAAGAAAACGGTTCTCTCGATCCCAAAGGACCAAGCCCCAGACCCATGTCAATATACACATCTGATCTTACCCACAAATCACGCTGTTGCCAATCCTTTAGAATATAAAATCTAAAGGTTTATTCATAAAGGGAAAAAGGTAGAGATGAGAGCTAGAATTGGTTAAATGGAATCAATTACATGCAGTAATGACAAAGTTCTTAGTTCAGGCCAGGGGTGAGCTGGAGCCGGTTCGCACGAACCCGTTGTTAAATTTAGAAGCGGTTTTAGAACCGCTTGTTAACTAGCTTCCCTGCGAGGGAAGCTTTGATGGGCTCTGCCTGGGAAGCCTGTAATTCCTCCTCCCGGCCGCCGGGGGGCGCTGCGCTGCGGGAGCCACGTGAGCTGCCTCCTGGCCCTGTTGCTGCTGCTGCTCTTTGGAGCTCTGGCCCTGGGGCTCCTGCTGCTGCCTGGTGGGTGCCCGGCTGCCTCCTGCTGCTCCCAGCCCCGTGTGAGTGTCTGCGCCTCCCCGCCCAGAGCCCCCTGCCTGCAGCCCCACGCTGCAGCCACCCCCTGCCACCCTCCCCCAGCCCCTGTCTGCACCCCCTGCCCTGCCACCCCCCATTGTACCCCCTGCCCTGCCCCAGCCCCTGTCTGCACCCCTGCCCTGCCCCCAGCTCCTGTCTGCACCACCTGCCCTGCCACCCCCATTGCACCCCTGCCCTGCCCCAGCCCCTGTCTGCAACCCTGCCCTGCCCCCATTGCACCCCTGCCCTGCCACCCCCATTGCACCCCTGCCCTGCCCCCAGCCCCTGTCTGCACCCCTGCCCTGCCCCCAGCCCTGTCTGCACCCCTGCCCTGCCCCCATTGCACCCCTGCCCTGACACCCATTGCACCCCTGCCCTGCCCCAGCCCCTGTCTGCACCCCTGCCCTGCCACCAGCCCCTGTCTGCACCCCTGCCCTGCCCCAGCCCCTGTCTGCACCCCTGCCCTGCCACCCCCATTGCACCCCTGCCCTGCCACCAGCCCTGTCTGCACCCCTGCCCTGCCACCCCCATTACACCCCTGCCCCGCCCCCAGCCCCTGTCTGCACCCCCTGCCCCGCCACCCCCCTGGCACCCCCTGCCCCCAGCCCCTGTCTGCACCCCCTGCCCTGCCCCCAGCCCCTGGCTGCACCCCCTGCCCTGCTCCCAGCCCCTGTCTGCACCCCTGCCCTGCCACCCCTATTGCACCCCTGCCCTGCCCCCAGCCCCTGTCTGCACCCCTGCCCTGCCCCCATTACACCCCTGCCCTGCCCCTGTCTGCACCCCTGCCCTGCCACCCCATTGCACCCCTGCCCTGCCCCCAGCCAGCCCCAGCCCACAGCCCCAGCCAGCCCCTGCCCACAGCCACCCCTGCCCCCAGCCGCCCCTGCCCCAGCCCCTGCCCCAGCCGCCCTCTGCCCCCAGCCAGCCCCTGCCCACAGCCACCCCAGCCAGCCCCTGCCCCAGCCCGCCCCAGCCTACAGCCACCCCCCTGCCCGCAGCTACCCACAGCCACCCCCTGCCCGCAGCCACCCCCTGCCCGCAGCCGCCCTCTGCCCACAGCCAGCCCCTGCCCACAGCCAGCTCCTGCCCACAGCCGCCCTCTGCCCTACCCCCTGCCCACAGCCACCCGCAGCCAGCCCCTGCCCACAGCCGCCCTCTGCCCACAGCCACCCTCTGCCCGCAGCCAGCCTCTGCCTGCAGCCCCTGCCACAGCCACCCCCTGCCTGCAGCCAGCCTCTGCCCACAGCTGCCCGCAGCCACCCCCTGCCCACAGCCACCCGCAGCCAGCCCCTGCCCACAGCCGCCCTCTGCCCGCAGCCAGCCCTTGCCACAGCCACCCTCTGCCCGCAGCCAGCCTCTGCCTGCCCACAGCCACCCGCAGCCCGCCCGTCTGCATCACCTGCCCACAGCCAGCCCGTGTCACTCCCTGCCTCCAGCTAGCCCTGCCCCACGTCCCTATCTGCAGCCAGCCCCACATCCACTGGTGCCCTGCAGTTCCCAGGGCAGTAACCCTGCACACCTGCTTTAATGAGGGGGGGCCAGGGAGCAGCTGGGACCCACACGTGCACACCCTAGAGTGACCAGACAGCAAGTGTGAAAAATCAGGACGGGGGTGAGGGGTAATAGGAGCCTATATAAGAAAAAGACCCAAAAATTGAGACTGTCCCTGATCACCACCCACACATGTGAAACGGAGCTCATTTCTAGTTCAGCCCCATCTTTTTAAAAAAGAACTTTAGGTAGGGTTAAAATACATCTGTATTCTCCTGGACATGTCAGGCTTTTCGGTTCTTAATCACCTCCTGGGAAAATATAGACGTATGGTAACCCTATTGGTACAAAAAATACATGCTGTCGCACATCCCTTAAATCAGAACTTTTTATAGGGAACCTGTTGTTAAATCAGAACTTTTTATAGGGAACCCGTTGTTAAGATTTTGGCAGCTCATCACTGGTTCAGGCTTGTAGCAGTGATGGAGTAAACTGCAGGTTCAAATCAAGTCTCTGGAGAACATCCCCCGCTGGGATGGGTCACTAGTCCCTTGTGTAGAGCTTCATTTCCTAGCAAAATCCCTCCAGAGGTAGAAGCAGGATTGAAGACAAGATGGAGATGAAGCATCAGCCTTATATAGGCTTTTCCAGGTGTAAGAACCTCTTTGTCCTTACTGTGGAAAATTACAGCAAAATGGAGTCTGGAGTCACATGGACAAGTCCCTGCATACTTTGCTCAGTTACACAAGGCGTATCTGCCTTCTCTCCATGGGTCGATTGTGTAGCTGATGGTCCTTAGTAGGCCATCAAGCGAACTTATCAGAGCTAACACCAACTTGTCTGCGGTGTCACCCAGAAGCAGAGCACAAATACAAAATACAGACAATACAGAGCCAATACTTATAACTTCAACTACAAAACGATACATACATACAGACAGCATAATCATAACCACTAACCCATAACCTGGTCTTAGCCACCTTATATGACCCCCTTACCCTAAGATTTGGTGCCACTACAGGACCTTGGTTGCAAACCATGTTCTATATGGTCCCAGTTTATATCAATAATGTCACACACACACAAACAAGGGAAAGCGTGCGCCTCAATCATCCAATAGGTCAGTTTGGCACATTAGCCAGGAGGAAGCAAATCATGAGCATTTTCGACCGCAAACCCCATCCCTCCCGATTTGCAACCATCCCTGGACCAGTGACAGGTGCATAGGCAGCTGAGTCATTGGAAATAATCAAGGAGGAAGCCAGTGGAAAAAATGAATGGGGCCACTCTGGTTACCACCTTGGGGTCAGGGGAGTGCTCTGTACCCCCAAACCTTACCTCCCTTTTCATGTATTCACACACAAAAAAGTGGAAGAGCGCGCCTCAAGCATCCAAAAGATCAGGATTCGGCAACCTTTCAGAAGAGCTGTGCCAAGTCTTCATTTAGTCTCTCTGATTTAAGGTTTCGCATGCCAGTAATACATTTTGATATTTTAGAAGGTCTCTTTCTATAAGTCTATAATATAGAACTAAACTATTGTTGTATATAAAGTAAATAAGGTTTTTAAAATGCTTAAGAAGCTTCATTTAAAATTAAATTAAAACGCAGAACCCCCCAGACCCCTGCAATAGGTCAATGTGGCACATTAGGCAGGAGGAAGCAGAATGTGAGTGTTTTCGACCACAAACCCTGTCCCTCCTGATTTGCAACCCCATGGACCAGGCGGCAGCAAGTCCTGAGCAGGAGCCCAGATGGTCACGTTGTGCGGCAGAAACTGCAACTAGTAGCAAAACGCGATCAGCTGTTTGCTGGGCAGGATCCGCTCAGCTGCTCCCCCCCCCCGGCTCCTGAGGGGCTGAGTGAGCCCCCCCCAAACAGCCCCAGGGGTCGGTGGGGGGGCGGGGCCAACAGCTCCAGCCCGAGGAAGCTGGAGCAGCGGGGGCAGGGCACAGGGAGGAGCTGGAGCAGCTGGGAGCGGGGGGGCTGCGGGACACGGGAAGGGGCTGGGGCAGCTGGGAGCGGGGTTGCGGGCACAGGGAGGGGCTGGGGCAGCTGGGAGCAGGGGGTTGCAGGGCATGGGGAGGGGCTGGGGCAGCTGGGAGCAGGGGTTGTGGGGCACAGGGAGGGGCTGGAGCAGCCGGGAGCGGGGGGTTGTGGGCACAGGAAGGGGCTGGGGCAGCTGGGAGCGGGGTTGCGGGAGAGACTGGGGCATCTGGGAGCGGGGGTTGCGGGCACAGTGAGGGGCTGGGGCAGCTGGGAGCGGGGGTTGTGGGCACAGGGAGGCGCTGGGGCAGCTGGGAGCGGGGCGGGTTGGGGCACAGGGAGGGGCTGGGAGCGGGGGTTGCGGGGCACTGGGGAGGCTGGGAGTGGGGAGGCGCTGGGAGGAAGGAGGCTGGGAGCCGGGGGTTGCAGGGCACAGGGAGGGGCTGGGGCAGCTGGGATGGGGCGGGGCACAGGGAGGGGCTGGGGGAGCGGGGGTTGCGGGGCACAGGGAGGGGCTGGGGCAGCTGGGAGTGGGGGTTGCAGGGCACAGGGAGGGGCTGGGGCAGCTGGGAGCGAGGGGGTTGCGGGCACAGGGAGGGGCTGGGGCAGCTGGGAGCGAGGGGGTTGCGGGGCACAGGGAGGGGCTGGGGAAGCTGGGAGGGGTTGCAGGGCACAGGGAGGGGCTGGGGCAGCTGGGAGTGGGGGAGTTGCGGGGCACAGGGAGGGGCCAGGGCAGCTGGGAGCGGGGGCGGGTTGGGGGTCGGGGCTGGAGCAGCTGGGAGCGGGGGGGGTTGCGGGGCACGGGGAGGGGCTGGGAGCGGGGGAGGCGCTGGGAGGAAGGAGGCAGGAGCCGGGAGGGAGGACAAAAAACCGGGACCATCAGCCCCCGGTGTGACGACACATTGCGAAACCCTCGCGTTTTGCTACTAGTTGCAGTTTCTGCTGCACAACGTGACCATCTGGGCTCCTGCTCAGGACTTGCTGCCGCCTGGTCCATGGGGTTGCGAATCAGGAAGGACAGGGTTTGTGGTCGAAAACACACACATTCTGCTTCCTCCTGCCTAATGTGTCAAATTGACCTATTGCAGTGGTCTGGGGGGTTCTGCGTTTTAATTTTAAATGAAGCTTCTTAAGCATTTTAAAAACCTTATTTTCTTTATATACAACAATAGTTTAGTTATATATTATAGCCCTAAAAAGAGACCTTCTAAAAATATTAAAATGTATTACTGACATGCGAAACCTTAAATCAGAGAGACTAAATGAAGACTTGGCACAGCTCTTCTGAAAGGTTGCCGAACCCTGATCTTTTGGATGCTTGAGGCATGCTCTATCACTGTTGTGTGTGAATACATGAAAAGGGAGGTAAGGTTTGGGGGTACAGAGCACTCCCCTGACCCCAAGGTGGTAACCAGAGTGGTCCCATTCATTTTTTCCACTGGCTTCCTCCTTGATTATTTCCAATGACTTGGCTGCCTATGCACCTGTCACTGGTCCGGGGATGGTTGTGCACCTGTCACTGGTCCAGGGATGGTTGCAAATCGGGAGGGATGGGGTTTGCGGTCAAAAACGCTCACGATTTGCTTCCTCCTGGCTAATGTGCCAAATTGACCTATTGGATGATTGAGGCGCGCGCTTTCCCTTGTTTGTGTGTGAGTATGTGAAAAGGGAGGTAAGGTTTGGGGGTATGGAGAACGCCCATGATGAGACCACTTCCTTTTTTTACATTTATTTTTATAATTTTATAATTTCCATTATATATATGGACAAAAATACAGAGAATAATTTTTTCAAGTAAAAACACATTTTATCAAATTCTGATTATACATAATGCAACCCAAAGAAATATAGTTTTATGTTTTGGACAAGAGGCATTTAAACTATGGGTTTTTCTATTGGGGTTTTTTTGGGGTAATGAAGTGAACTATGCACCTTTCTTGCAGCTGTACTCTTTCTTCTCATCTGTCAGGTTTTCTTGATTGGTTCCTTCTGTAATGCAGGGTATATGTGCCCACCTCTTGCAAGAATCACACGGGACCTTTGATAAGTAACAATTAAGAAATCAAATTGCAGAAGTTATAATGTTACACATACTTTGCATTCACTCATGCTATTCCTTCCACATGGGAGCGTTACCTAATATATGACTATCAGCATGAAGAAAATGATTACTGCTGTGGAATTTTTACAAGAATCATGATCCTTAACCAGTTTATGGCATATATTTCTCATTCAATACTATGTTTCTTACCATCGTGCAATCCTCATTTTCTTTTTCACAGTTGATAAAGTTGCAGTATATGCAGTAGTCCTCCACGCTTTCTTAAAAATAAATATAGCGTTATGAAATGATGAATATGGTACGACCAACACTGAAAATGCAAATCTTGATTTATTAATTGTCAATATTTTAATCCAGTCAATGGTTTGAACTTTTTTTTCTTTTTTTGGAATCATATTTTCTCAAATTTTTACTTTACTGCACCTGTATCTAAAAATGCAAATTTCATACAACTGGTCGATCAATAGCAATCATTCACCCCATTCAAATTTTTGTGTACTTAAAGATATTATTGATTCATAGTCACCATTAGAGAACCAAACCTGTGAGATATCCCACTTTAGGGGTATTAAGAGAACTGTCTACTATGTGACAAAGTTCCACTCTTCATGTTATCTTCACATGTGCCCAATGAGTCCACAAGACATGGAAGAAAGTAATTACCTGACTCCTTCATTAGAAGAATTGCTATATGTCTTCTAAACGCAGTATTAGCCTCTTGTGTTGTTTCTACCGCACTGCTGTCTTTGTGCTGCAAATACGTTTCTGCAAACTAGCAACACAGATATTTAGAATACACATTATAATTACCAGAGGTGAAAGTGGGTCGGTCCAGTGTACCGGTAAGAACTGGCCACTGGTTCCGGCCCATACATGGCTGACATGACACTTCCGCTGTGGCAGTGCTTTATGCTTTAACAGCGCTGCCCCCTTTATCCCATCGCCCCCGCATCAGCGGCCCTGCCATAGGGTCCGGCAATGCTGTTGAACGCTTCTGGCAGGGCTGCCTACAGTGGGGGAGCGAAAGGGGCTCTGGGCTACGGTGATTTACAAGCGCCTGGTGTTCCTGGCCACTGCAGCAGCAGCTGTCAGGAAGGGCTGGCTGGTAGAATCTGGTCCCCCCAGCACCGCACCTTCCACTGGAGACCCCATCCCTTCTTGGGGCCAGAAGCGCACCCTGTACACCCTGGCAAGGACACCAGTGCAGTGCCCACTGGTAATCTCTGGCATTTACTTTCAACATGGATAAGTAAACATACATAACCAATATTAATTGCAATTTGGTATTCAATACCTTTAAGATGAGTGGTCCGCAGTTGTGGCCATCACTTTGTCTGGCATGCTGAACAATTTTATTGTTCCAATCAGATGAGGATTTACTAGTTAATCGTTTGATGAAGTTTCTGAAATTTTTAGAGAGTACATTAGCAGACTGCAGAAATGAGCTTTGCTTTCCTTTTTTCCCCCCTCTGGTTTCTGGACATAGATAAAAATCCATACTCTCTCTTTTTAATAGTAATTGAAATGACTTATTGCTCACATATATACACACTTGTTTTCATATTATTGTCTCACACTTACACAATGTATCACCTGATTTGCTGTGCCCCATGTTGATAATAACACATTCTCAAACATGCAACATGCCACTGTTTCGTGTCCACATTCTGTGAAGTCTTTCCCCAGAGTCAAATCACTCAAAGTCCATTATTAAGCATATTCAGTAGAAGTACATGCTGTTTCAATGTTTACTTGTAGCTAACAGGAAGATATTAGTCTCACTATTGTTACATTCCCTTTTAAAAAAATTTCAATGGAACAGTTAATGTCCAATGTAAAAGTAAGTATCTAATAAATCACCTCCAATTCCTCAGGCATGTTCTTTCATATCTGAAATTCCCTTTTTTTCCATCAAGACTATCTGTAAGTTTCAATATATTCACAAATTTTATTGGTAATGAGATTTTTTTCAAAAACTTTATACTGATTTATCAACAATCATTATGCAACTAACATATTGTCATTTGTAATGTCTCAGTAACACACAAGATATAAGCATATTGTGAAATCAATCAATTCTTTACAGAATGTATTCTTCCAGGATACATGAACAATGTAAAGTGACAGTAGCAATTTTTTATAACATTCACACTCCTCTTTCCTTTGCATGCACTGAACTCACTGAAAACCCGCAACAAGGGAAATTATAGTACAATACAAAACATCTTACCGCAATAACCTAATGACCTGGTGTGTGGTAAGGAAGCAAGAATATATCATTTTGAAGTAATTCACTCTGTGTTTATTTAAAAAATTAGAAATTCAATTATAGTTTCCAGTGAAGCAAACCATGAAATATACATTATACTGTATTTCCCAAATTCATTGCATGTCTTACTATTAGACTACTCCTCCACATCAAACATACCACTGCATTTGCTGTTTCACACTGTGTTTAACTCACTGAATGAAATTGTGCTTTTCTCATGCTCAGTATGAAAATGTGTTAGCATTTACCTTCACTTTCATTTGAGTAGCTCTGCCTGAGAGAATGACAGTGGAAACTACTGATGAGATGGCTTGTACCTGTTGACAGTCAACAAAGTTATTAATGCATTAATAATTGTGGCACGTCAAAAACATAATGAATTTAAATAGACAGATATGCAAGGGATCCTTCGTTTTACAAATCAGATACGTATATAGAATCACAGAATTCAAGATCAGAAGGGACCATTATGATCATCTAGTCTGACCTCCTGCAAGATGCAGGCCACATAAGCCGATCCACCCACTCCTGAACTAATTCTCTCCCTTGACTCTGCTGTTGAATGCTCCAAATCATGATTTAAAGACTTCAAGTAGCAGATAATCCACCAGCAAGCGACCCCTGCCCCATGCTTTGGAGGAAGGCGAAAAACCTCCAGGGCCACTGCCAATCTACCCTGGAGGAAAATTCCTTCCCGATCCCAAATATGGCGATCAGCTGAACCCCGAGCATGTGGGCAAGACTCTGCAGCCAGACCCTCTGGAAAAGGCTAACAATATCCCAACATTGACCCTTTGTACTAATTACCAGTGTGGCACGTTATTGACCTATTGACTCAACCCGTTATCCTATCATACCATCCCCTCCATAAACTTATCCAGCTTAATCTTAAAGTCATGGAGGTCCTTTGCCCCCACTGTTTCCCTCGGTAGGCTGTTCCAGAATTGCACTCCCCTGATGGTTAGAAACCTTCGTCTAATTTCAAGCCTAAATTTCCTGACTGACAATTTATATCCGTTTGTCCTCGTGTCCACATTAGCACTGAGCTGAAATAATTCCTCTCCTTCCCTGGTATTTATCCCTCTGATATATTTAAAGAGTGCAATCATATCTCCTCTTATCCTTCTTTTGGTTAAGGAAAACAAACCGAGCTCCTCAAGTCTCCTTTCATACGACAGGCTTTCCATTCCTCAGATCAATCTAGTGGCCCTTCTTTGTACCCATTCCAGTTTGAATTCATCCTTCTTAAACATGGGAGACCAAAACTGCACACAATACTCCAAATGAGGTCTCACCAACGCCTTATATAACGGGACTAGCACCTCCTTATCTCTACTAGAAATACCTCGCCTAACGCATCCCAAGACCGCATTAGCTTTTTTAATGGCCACACCACATTGCCTACTCATAGTCATCCTACGATCAACCAGGACTCCTAGGTCCTTCTCCTCCTCCGTTACTTCCAACTGGTGCATCCCCAGCTTATAACTAAAATTCTTGTTAGTCATCCCTAAATGCATAACCTTATACTTCTCATTATTGAATTTCATCCTGTTACTAATACTCCAGTTTACAAGGTCATCCAAATCTCCCTGGAGGATATGCCGATCCTTTTCCGAATTGGCAATACCTCCCAACTTGGTGTCATCCACAAACTTTATCAGCCCACTCCTACTTTTGGTTCCGAGGTCAGCGATAAATAGATTAAATAAAATCGGACCCAAAACCGAACCTTGAGGAACTCCACTGGTAACTCCCCTCCAACCCGACAGATCACCCTTCAATACGACCCTCTGCAGTCTCCCCTTTAACCAGCTCCTTATCCACCTCTGGATTTTCATTTCGATCCCCATCTTTTCCAATTTAACCAGTAATTCCTCATGCGGTACCATATCAAACGCCTTACTGAAATCAAGATATATTAGATCCACCGCATTTCCCTTGTCTAAAAAATCTGTTACTTTCTCAAAGAAGGAGATCAGGTTGGTTTGGCGCGATCTACCTTTCGTAAAACCATGCTGTAATTTGTCCCAGTTGCCATCGGCCTCAAGGTCCGTAACTACTCTCTCCTTTAAAAATTTTTCCATGACTTTGCATACTACAGATGTTAAACTAACAGGCCTGTAGTTACCTGGGTCACTTTTTTTCCCCTTCTTGAATATAGGAACTATATTAGCTAATCTCCAGTCAAACAGTACAACCCCCGAGTTTAGAGATTTATTAAAAATCATCGCTAACGGGCTTGCAATTTCACTCGCCAATTCCCTTAATATTCTAGGATGAAGATTATCCGGGCCCCCTGATTTACTTCCGTTAAACTGTTCAAGTTTGGCTTCTACCTCAGATACCGTAATGTCTACCCCCATATCTTCATTCCCGTCAGTCCCTCTACCACTATTCCTTAGCCCTTCATTAGCCTCATTAAAGACCGAGGCAAAATATTCGTTTCAATATTGTGCCATGCCAAGATTATCCCTAATCTCCACTCCGTCTAAAGTTTTAAGCGGTCCCACTTCTTCCTTCTTGGTTTTCTTCCTATTTATATGGCTAAAAAACCTTTTGCTATTGGTTTTAATCCCCTTCGCTAGGTCCATCTCCACCCGGCTCTTTGCCTTTCTCACTGCTTCCCTACACCCTCTGACCTCAGTAAGGTAGGTTTCTTTGCTGATCCCTCCCATTTTCCAGTCCTTGTACGCTTTCTGTTTTTTCTTAATCACCCCTCTGAGACGCTTGCTCATCCAGCTTGGTCTAAAACTGCTACCTACAAACTGTTTTCCCTTTCTCGGGATACAGGCCTCTGACAGCTCCTGCAACTTCAACCTGAAGTAACCCCAGGCATCTTCCGCCTTTAGATCCCTAAATATGTTAATCCAATCCACTTCCCTAACTAGTCGCCTTAATTTAGTAAAGCTAGCCCTTTTGAAATCGTAAACCTTAGTCTCAGATGCAATTTTGTTTATCCTTCCATTTATTTTGAAACAAATTAGCTCATGATCACTCGAGCCAAGGTTGTCCGCTACAACTATTTCCTCAACAAGGTCCTCGTTACTCACCAAAATCAGATCTAAAATGGCATCCCCCCTCGTTGGTTCAGCAACTACTTGATGAAGGAATTCATCAGCTATCACGTCTAGGAAAAGCTGAGCCCTATTATTATTACTAGCATTTGTTTCCCAATCTATATCCGGGAAGTTAAAGTCTCCCATGATCATACAGTTCCTATTAGTATTTACCTCCTTAAAAACATTAAAGAGCTCTCTATCCATATCCAGGCTAGATCCCGGCGGTCTATAGCACACCCCATCACTATCCCAGGGGACGCTCTAGTAGTTTTCTTCCCCAATGTCACCACTGCCCAAACAGACTCCGTATTATCCATTGCATTGCTAGTTATTTCGTTACATTTCACCTCATTATTGACATACAATGCTACTCCCCCACCTTTACCTTTGTTTCGGTCTTTCCTAAACAGCACATACCCTTCCATACCTGTACTCCAGTCATGGCTACCGTTCCACCATGTTTCGGTTATTCCTACGATATCTGGTTTCAATTCTCGGACCAGGAGCTCCAGTTCCTCCATTTTGTTACCTAAGCTTCTCGCATTGGTGAACAAACATCCTAATTTTTGCTGTTTGGCTCCTCTCACCCTTTTCACCCAACTTGGTAGGGACACAGTACTACCAGTATGACTTGCCGGTCTAGTATCCGTTCCCCCCTCTTCCTTATACCTAACCCTCCCCCTCTGGCTATATCTGTTGTTATCCTGTTGTTCTCACTCTCAACGTATAAATTTGGCGTGGAGAGTACCTGGACCTCTCCCAACCGTCTCCCCCCCCAATGTCTAGTTTAAAGCTCTTTTAATCAGATGAGCCAGCCTCCCTCCTAGAATTCTACTTCCTTCCCTACTTCGGTGGAGCCCATCCCGTGAGAACAGTTCTCTGTCCCCGAAAGCCTCCCAGTGCCTATACATCCCAAAGCCCTCCTTGTAACACCACTCCCTCAGCCAACTATTTATCATCACGATCTTGTCACCCCTTTGGCGCCCTTCCCTAGGGACAGGTAGAATCCCACTGAAAATCACCTGAGCCTCGATTTCCTTGAGCGTCTTACCCAATCTGGCATAGTCTCCCTTGATCCTCTCTAGCGAGAATCTAGCCGTGTCATTCATTCCTACATGAAGGATGATCAATGGGTTCTTACCTGCTCCTCTTAGGATTCTTTTCAACCTCAGGTCCACATCCCGTATTTTAGCGCCCGGTAGACAGCACACCCTTCTGTTCTCTGGATCAGCCCTGGTCACAGGCCTGTCCAACCTTCTCAGTATGGAATCCCCAATCAGATAGACCTGCCTTTGCCTGGGGACAGTGCGGTCCTCTAACCTATCCTCCGTCCCCCCTGGTTGCAAGCTCCTTCCATTCCTATCATCCCTTGTGGTTCCCCTTAAGCCATCCTGCATCCTCCCTGGGCCCAGACTTGGTGCTGCCTCCATCGACTCCTCCCCTCTTTCTATCAGACTAGCCGCTCTTCTCTTTTTCCTTGCCCTCCCACTGTCAGCTACCACCTTCCTCATTCTCCAAACCTTCAAACCTGTTCCTTAGCTCTATTTCTCCCTCACTGGCTCTCCTTTTCCCCTGCCTGCTTCTCACGGTCACATGCTTCCACCGACCATATTCCTCATCTGGCAGTCCCCCCTCACTGGCCTTAACCCCTGCTTCCCCCTGTACTCCTGGGCATTCCCCTTCAGCCACTGCTTGCCATTGCTCCATCAGCTGCTCGAACCCCCTTCTATGCTCTACCAGGGTTTCTACCTGCAGCTCTAGACCCTGGAACTTTTCCTCCAGCAGCTCTATTAGGCGGCACTTCATGCATACATAGTACTGTTCTGGGTCCCCCGCTAGGACCATGTACATACCGCAGCTGCTGCATGCTATCATCCTCAGTGTATCCTCTGCTGCTTGGCTCATGGCTGCTGCTGTCTCGGCCTCGCTCGGCGGTCCTACCTGGGGACCACAGGAAACACGGTGCCGCCCCCTTCCGCCTCCCCCTGTAAACTCCCACTCAAACTCCCCTGTTAGCAGCCCTGTTCGCCGGCTCTCTTTCCCTTTAGTCTTGTCGTAAAACTAAATATCTCTTCAGATACAAGGGAGTGTTTGTGTTCATTCCTGTTAGCTACACAGGGGTTTGATGTAGCTGCTGGGAGATTAGACCACCTGGTATGCCTAGCCGATTTGCTGTTAGCGCTCCTGGAATAACACTCAACATTTGGATGGGGTTAGGGAATCAATGGAAATTTTGGCCATTAGAATCCCCCCAGCTTTAGTGTATACGTAAAGTGAAACCAGGGGAAGTTGTCACTGTTCATGATAATGTTTGCTGGGAGGGTAGGGGACAAGGAACTACCCTGACAGGACACCTACTTTTTCAAGCTAATGATGATAATTGTGTGTATGTTAAAACCACCATGTTGCAAGACATACGTTTTAATCTCACTACTGCTGCAGGCAATCATATTATTTACTGGCCTGCAGATAGCATTTTACAAGTAGCCCTTAAGTTCCAGATACCCTTTAATTGGACTAGTTTAGTACCTGATCGGTTTCAAGATTTGCTTTCATTGTTACCAGAGGTTCAAAGAATCTCTGAAGTACAAGGGCAAAGTCACATGCTTCAAAATATATATCAAGTTGAAAAGAATGCCTTTCATACAGCTTATAGAGTGTCTGCTTTATGTACTAAGTATGATGTATTGTGCTTTATGACTAAAACTGTACAACAACCCCATCATATTACTGTGAGAATGTTACTGCTTGTATTGTTGTTATTTAGTTTAGGATTATGTTGTTGTTGTTGTTGTAAAGGATGTGATAATAGTAATACCTTTCATGTCCAGGCTAATCATGCATTGTCATTACATCCAATTAAAACCCCTAAGGTTAAAACATCTGATGTAGAATCTGAAATCCATGGCTTAATGCAAAAAGAGGTTTGAGAATATTTGTTGTACTAGAAGTACAAAAGGGGGGAGATGTGGAAGTAGAGCAAGAACTGATAGGGATTTGAAGGGGATTTCAATGCATGACAGTCTCTGTTAGCAAGAGTCAGGCTAGCTGTAACCCTAATAACGCGAGATTTGTAGAAGTGAGGATTGTGTGAGGCGAATGGGAAAGAACTGTGTGAGTTGTTGTTGCGACCTTGTGTCGATAATGAGGAATGTAGACTAGTGTCTAAATAGAAGTGAGAAAAATAAGATATCAAGAGGACCTATGTATAAACAAAATGCAGCTGTTACTTATTATTGTATGTAACAAAAGGTATAAATGCTGCTGTAATTGTTTACCTGTAGAGAGACCTGCCTAGGAAGGGAAACCCTGTGTCCTAGCGCACTCTCCCCTTCTATGAAATTGCTTGAGAAATAAAGTATCTGACTTTGCTGAACCCAACCAGAGAGTGAGAACTATGTTTTTCTCCAACTACACTAAAATGACAATGGTTGGAACTCTCCATTTCTTCCTGTCTTTGGATTGATGGGCACTAAGAGCTGTAGCTACAGTTGAGGAACCAGGTGATCCGACAGCTGGCTCAGCCCTCCATACTAGCAGCTTTCTCACATACGAGTAGATGGGTCAAAATTGGAATTGATGTCATGACTTGATTCCCATAGGGGATCAATCTGTCTAAGGCTGTGTCTACCCTTCAAACACTGGAAGTATTCTTCTGACAACCTAACACTGTCTAGACTGGGGCTCAGGTCACATTAACTACTACTCTCAGTGGCGTGGATTTTTCACACTCCTGAGAGATGTGGCTATGTCAACATAGCTTTTCAGTGTAGATCAGCCTCTAGGTGGCTTTTTGACATGAAAGGAAACGGAGTAATCAGCCTTTTCCTTGATACTGATGGTTGATGATTGCAACTTTCCTACCTGCTGGACACATCCTATGACAGATCTCATGCCTTTCCTTTGCAAATTAGAGAAGTGGGGAAGTCAGTGACCCTTACAGGCTAAGTGGGTAAAATCTGATGCAACTTGACTCCTCGAGTAATTTCCTTTTAATAGAAATTAACTTTAAAGCTAAGCAAAGTAAGTTTTATTTGAAATACAAAAAATTAAAGTCGATACTGGGCCAATATTCTCTTATACACTCATTCTCACACACATTCTTCCACCCCAACCATTGAAGTTAGGTTTTCTACCAGAACGCCTTAAATTACAGGGGGTAAATTAAATCAAATTAACTTTTCAAGATTAGCCATCATTTGCTGTAAGAGAACTTTCAGTTTTCCAAAATAATTGAGATTATCACACAATTAGTCTCTTACTCTTTAACCAATAACTTCACCTATAACTTCATTTTCATTGGTAACAAGAACATATTCAAAGATCACAAATTCTTATATCTGTTAGTTTTCTTTTAATGCCCACTGCCAACAACTGAACCTTGGCTCAAATTGTGGTTTGTCCCAACATAGGTCCCAAATACGTCTGTAAGTTCATATATCTCAGGATCTTCTGCCATGTGTGTTGGTGGAAGGGGTCTCCTATGTGGGAATGTCTGCATCATGAGGAAAGATACTTCTCTTTTCACACTTTTTAATCTTTCAAAGTAGGAAAGAGGTAAAGAAGTAATATGATGCTCCCTGGTTCCGGATAGGAAGGGCACACTTGAATTACACAAGGGACAATGGAGTTGATAGAAAGGACAAACGGGTCAACTTCAAAACAGGGGGAAAGGCAAAAATGGGCCACTCATCCAGACAAGCTGAGGGATAACGGTGCTGCAAACAGTTCAAACAGCTTTAAAAGTTACTATGTGGGAATCAGGAAAAGTATTAACATAAAGTACAGATAGCCCTAGAGGTTTTTATAGTGTTGATCTCCCTTGCAGATTCTCTGATGCCTAACATGGGCTGAGTGCCAAGAGAAGGTTTTCCCGCACTCACTGCATTCAAAGGGCCTCTCCCCTGTGTGGATTCTCTGATGTTGAAAAAGGTCTGAAGTGCAAGTGAAACTTTTCCCACATTCACTGCATTTATAGGGCCTCTCTCCTGTGTGGACTGTCTGATGCCTAATAAGGTTCGAGCTGCGATTGAAGGTTTTCTGACATTCAGTGCATTCATAGGGTCTCACACCGGTGTGGATATTCTGATGTTCAGAAAGGGCTGATCTGTGAGTGAAGTTTTTCCCACACTCACTGCATTCATAAGGCCTCTCCCCTGTGTGGATTCTCTGATGCCTACTAAGGACTGAGATGCGATTGAAGGTTTTCCCACACTCAGTGCATTCATAGGGTCTCACACCGGTGTGGATTTTCTGATGCTCAGAAAGGGCTGAACTCCTAGGGAAGCTTTCCGCACACTCACTGCATTTATAGGGTCTTTCGCCTGTGTGGATTCTCTGATGTTCAGAAAGGGCTGAGCTGGTAGTGAAGCTTTTCCCACACTCACTGCATTCATAGGGCCTCTCTCCTGTGTGGATTCTCTGATGTTGAAAAAGATCTGAAGTGCAAGTGAAGCTTTTCCCACACTCACTGCATTCATAAGGTCTCTCTCCTGTGTGGATTCTCTGATGCCTAAGAAGGTGTGAACTGTGATTGAAGGTTTTCCCGCACTCACTGCATTCATAGGGTCTCTCCCCTGTGTGGATTCTTTGATGGGTAATAAGGTGAGAACTGTGATTGAAGGTTTTCCCACACTCACTGCATTTATAGGGCCTCTCCCCTGTGTGGATTCTCTGATGAGTAATAAGGTTTGAGATGCGATTGAAGGTTTTCCCACACTCACTGCATTCACAAGGTTTCTTACCTGTGTGGATTCTCTGATGCTTTATAAGGGCTGAGTAGTGACGTAAGTTTTTCCCACTCTCAGTGCATGTATTTTTTCTCTTTCCCCTGAGGATTTCCTGCTGTGTTGTGCTTTCCTTGAGGTCCTTCTGAGTTCCTTCACATGGAATTAATTTACCCACTTTCTCCACTGGCTGGTTTCCCTGCTCTCTTTCTGGTCTGTGCCGAATCTCACAGGATTTTCCCTGCTCGTGACTCCTGGACACATTCCTTTTCCGTCTTTGTGATAAGTCTCTGTGTTTATCCACTCGCTCAACATTTTCCTGCTGAGAATTCTGCTCCTCTTTCTCACATGCCATTGCATCACCTGCTGTGATAGAGACAGAAACCTCAAACAGGGAGACCAAACCAAAACAAGTGCTGGAGAGAGGTCAAATAAAAATCGGGAACGGAAATCCCCCAAACACTTCCCCAAAATGTACTAGTAGAATTTTGTGTTTGTATTTTATATAATTTAGAATGAAGGATAAAGAATAAGAATGTAGCATGTATTAAATATATTGGTGTATGATCTGATCATATCCTGCCAAGTCACCCTTTTTGAATAGCAGAAAGGAATGGCCTTATGGGCCAATGGGCAGAGATACAGCAGCCAGAATCTGTGTCTGGACTGATATCAAGGCAGTAACAGACCTTTGAGGGTCACCAATTTGTTGTAGGTTTAGCATTTTAAAATAAGTAAAAGAATGCCATGATTGTTTTCTTTTGCATTGCAATTTGATATTCCTGTTGAAAATGTTGTGCGTAAATTAAATCTGTTGTGTGTGTGAATGAGGAATGTACGTGTTAAGAGATAAGTGTGAAGGCCATCACTGAACCAGATGTACGAGGGAGGAACTGGAGACAGACGTAAGGGCACCAGGAGGCTGCAACACGCCCCTATTGAAATGTCAGAGGAGGGCAGATTGACGACTCTAAAGATGAGACAGGCACCTATCAGGGGGGACTAGACAGCTGTAATCAAAACCACCATGGGTAACTCCCTGAGGAACTTGATGAAAGAAAGAGATAAAGGATGAAAAGGACAATTTAAGAAAACAAGCACTCGTCAAACAACAATTGATTAATGCATGACGGTGCAAAACTCATTGGTCCCAAAGAAGGAAAATCACTATATAAACAGGGTGCCTTGCCATGAAACTTTGGGTTTGTCCTGCCAAGAATTCCCCAGAGCATCATATCGCGTCCGACACAACCTGGCTCCTCCTACGTGTGATCAACCTAGCTGGCCACAAGATTGATCCATACTCTGGACGGGTAACTATAACATCGACTGGCAGGACAGTGTTTGTGTGGGGTGCGATTGACTGCATATGCTAATTGTTGTATCTTCAATAAATGCAGTGTATTGCCTTTTCCACTGAAAAAGATCCCTTGTGCTTCTTATAAACATAACACAAGTAGGAGAGAGGAGGGGATCAATTTGGTCTTCACACCCCATTCAAATTCGCATGGGGAAGGGAGGCAGCTACTGCCTGGTGTCTGCTAGGATCTACAGGAAGCCATGAGCTATAGTTACCCTGAGGATACGACCCCTGCTAGGAAAAATAATGAACTGAGAGATCTCCCAAGGGTTTTGTAGGGTATCCCAGATGTTTCCTTCAGGCACTTACAGATTCTGAGTTGGTTTAACATTTCCTCACCTGTGCAGGGAGCTCTCAGGATCTCTCTTTCCTCTGAACCCTGGAGGACTGGGACCCATGGCTCTTCCCCTTGTTCCACCTGGGAGATCACATCAGGTATGGAAACTGGAAACCCTGCCCAGATGAAAGAAAACAATGGAGTTCAATTGATCTCATAAGACTTTGTCATAAAAAAGATTCTATTAATTTAACTTCAGTGCTTAGTGTGACCTGGTGGGCCAGGGGCAGTTCTCACTGAAAATGCCAAGGTTAGGGCAGGCTGAAAAAGGGAGAGCAGACGCTCCTAAAACTGTGCTTTTGATTCCCCGCATGGGTAATCGAGAAGCTGAAAAAAGAAATCACACAACCCCCTTTATTGCATTCCAGTTCTCTGACTCCCAGTCAGCATCTAGGTCCAGTACAGTGAGAGGTTATTTAAAAACTTATTTTAAAACTCTGCTCACATAAACAAAATGTTCTTCTGACCCCAAAGGGTCAGCCATGTTACCAGGTCAGTATAGGTTTGGCCATGCTGCCAGCCAATCCATTAGCATGTAAACTAAAGGTTTATTATAAAAGAAAAGAAAGAAAGGAGTTGTTAAATAGGAAAGCAGTCAGATACATTCCGAAATCTATATATCAGGTTCTTAGCAGTAAGAACCATCTGGCTTGAAAGTCCATCTGGACCACATCCACAGTTTGTATAGGTCATTCAGTCCTTTGGTCAAGGCTTCAGTTTGTAGAAAAGTTGCTCCAGAGGGAGGAAGAGGGACTGAAGACAAAATGGAGATGATGCAGCTGCCCTTTATATTCATTTTGCCATGTAGCTTGTACTTCCTGTGTCCCAAACACAAGATTCACAGCACATGGCATGTAAAAGCCTTGGAGGTCTCAGTACACAGGCATACCCCGGCATGTCTTGCTGACTCAATAGGTGTATCCCGTTAGTCCTTTCCATGGGTTCGCTGTACAGCTGATGAACCTGGATGGGCCATCAAACGGGCTAGGCAGTGCTGACGCCAATATGTCTGGGGGTGTCACCCAGAAACACTGCACAAGTCTGGAAATACAGATATACCCTACATATCTATAACTCACAATACAAAGGTATTGTACATAGAAACAAAATTATCATACCTGGAAAATCATAACATTTTCACTGACACATTACATGGCATATCTAGCACGATTCATTGCAATTTTTTCATATTGGTATTAATAATAAAATAATAATAATATAAAATGTCTCACAATTCCCAGCAAACCAGTGAATTCCCAGGGCCAGCTCCCCAGGTCATTGAAGATGCCAAACACACTGCTTTTGAGCGATTGAAATACCCACATATCTGCTGGGAACACACACAGACACTGTGTCAGTCTGTACCCCTATGTTCACTCTTCTAGAAAATTATGATCAATTTTGTACACAGTATGGCTTGTGAGGTATCATTTGAAAACACATAATCTACTGAATATTATCCTCCTGTTAAAATGTGTATCAACACTTATGTAAACTTATGAGATTCTACTGTATGATATTACTGAAAAAGTTACAGTTCTGGGGAACAGCCGCAGACCAGTTCCTCAGAGACATCAAGGCAAACAGCTGGTCAAACAGCCATTCTCTGGAGGGGGATGGTGTGAAGAAGACATTTACATTCCATCACAGGGACCACTTGAAGCTCATATCTCCAACAGACAGCCTGTCACCATGACTCAGCTGAGAACTGAAGTGGTTTCTAGTACAAAGGACTGAATTATAAAAAGAGGTAAGGAAAATGCTTGAGACTCTCTCTCTCCCCTTTCCCTCTGCTCATGACAACTTCCAAAGAGCTGCACTTGGGCAGCAAGGGCGGGTTAGGCAGAGTCCTGGCTGAAAGGAAAGTCAGCCTGTCTCAGAATATGGTCAGAGAAACATTTGCTTTCAATCCGTTTTAGCTTGTTAACTTAGATGTTAGTTTTTGTTTTATCTTGTTATCTTTTATAACCAATTCTGAACTTTTATGCTTCATTACCTGTAGTCATTTAAAATCTTTTTTTTTTTCCCGGTAGTTAACAATCTTGGTTTATTGTTTATCTAACCAGTGTGTTTGGATTAAAGTGTGTTGGAAACTCAGTTTGGGATAACAAGCTGGTGCATGTCATTTTCCACTGATGAAATGACAGACTTCATATGAGCTTGCGTTGTTCAGTAGTGTGCTGGACAGTGCAAAAGGCATATTTCTGGGGGAAAGTCTGGGAGCAGAGAATTTTCTGGGGCTCTCCTGTGGGGTACTGTAATTCGTGAGTCGCTGACTAGCAGCACTCAGTACTGTGTAGCTGGGAGTGAGTTACATGCTGGAGACTGTGTGTTAACTGCCCAGGAGTGGCTGTTCTCACAGTAAAGCAGTGTTAAAGACACCCCAGCTTGGGGAACTGAGAGGAAACAGCTGTTTAACCACAGTACAATCTGGACTGTTAATGTCACAGACACTCAATTTCAATGAGTCTCCTAAAACACAGAGAAAGTAAATCCATGTCTCAGATATTGAAGACTCCAGACAGAGGGCAAGTCTCCCTGGCACTTGCTTCTTGCTGACAGAGAGGTCCAGAGACAATGAGAGTGTAAATTTCCACTACTTGCATCCGATGAAGTGAGTATTCACCCACGAAAGCTCATGCTGCAAAACGTCTGTTAGTCTATAAGGTGCCACAGGATTCTTTGCTGCTTTTACAGATCCAGACTAACACGGCTACCCCTCTGATACTTGAGAGAGTCCTGGGGAAGCTGGGAACAGGAAGCATGGGCTGGTGGGGTTCAGTGGAGAAAGGGAACAGGAAGGGCAGGGATATCACTTAAGGCAGGATCTCAGCAGTACTAGATGTCAGGATAGCACATAATGCAGCCCACTGGAAAACATAATCCCAACTATACATATCAAATGATGGGGTCTAAATTATCTGTTTCTATTCAAGAGGGGGATCTTGGAGTCACTGTGGATAGTTCTCTGAAAACATCCACTCAGGGTGCAGAGGCAGTCAAAAAAAACCGAGAATGCTGGGAATAATTAAGAAAGGGATAGATAATAAGACAGAAAATATCATATTGCCTTTATATAAATCTGTGGTGCGAGCACATCTTGAATACTGCGTGCAGATGTGCTCGCCCCATCTCACAAAAGATATATTGGAATTGGAAGAGGTTCAGAAAAGGGCAAATAAATCATTAGGGGTATGGAAATCCCTGGGTGTGGAGAACACTGGGAAATTAGAAGCTATAATTCAGAAGCAAGAGACTCTAATTATTCCGGAAAAGCAGACTGTGGAAAATAAGAATCAGGTCATGTGACTTCAGGAACGAGGGACACAAAAATCCAAGGCGCCTGCAGAGAAGAGAGATTGTGGCTATTACACACGGTGATGGGGGAGCAAGACTCTCAATGTGTCAGGAAGTTTCACTACCAACCTAGGCCATTTTCACATGCTGGGGTGCAACCCAGCTCAGTGAGGAGTTGTGTCATCTGTAATCCTGGGTGAGATTCTAAATTCTGATGCTGGCGCTCCCCTGTCTGGATACTCCCAGCCAGCATTCAAGGACACACCAAGTCTCTGTGTGATAAGTAACCCTGGACCAGCAGCTCTGACTCCTGCAGCCTGCTTGTTACACCCCAATCACGTTCTGGTTTGGGTGGAGAAGGCTCAGGGTTTGAGAGGTCTGGGGTAGAAAGCTTCTGTTGATTATGCTGGACGTGAGCCCATTTTACTTGAGCAAACAGGAGCTATTTGACACTGTGCGATACTGCTCCTGTGCTCTGTTCCCAAAGTGTTCTGCAGCAGGGGAGGGTCTCTGTTAGTGTGTGTCACTGGCATATTGCGGTGATGCTGAAACAGGACAGAACAGAGATGGCATTGTGGGGCTCGTGTGAACCTTATCTCTTCATTTCCCCTTCCAAGATCCGAGGGGACAGGAACCCTTACCCAGCGAGGTCACAGTCTCATAGTTCTCCTGCATGACGTCTCTCTAGAGAGCTCTCTGAATGGGGTCCAGCAGAGCCCACTCTTCCCTGGTGAAATACACAGCCACCTCCTCGAACGTCACCGGCCCCTGAAAGAGCAAGAGTCCAACACTCAGTACCTGCTGCCCCGCTCACAGCCCCACTATTTGTGGGGGAGAGGAGCCAATCATATGAAAGCTCTAGGTGGCTCACAGTCAACAGAGTCCCACCCCCACCCCACTCAGAGTATCCAGGAAACAACAAGATGAGGAGACAAAGAGAGAGCCCCTTGTCTCTCCCAGCAGATCCATCACACACTGATACAGGAGATGGAGCCCCTAGCAGGATCCAGGGAGAGCTCCCTGGTAGGAAGCCCAACACCCTCCTCATTGTGAGGAGCTACACATGAAGGGAGGGGAATCTCCCCTAAACCTGACTCATGGGTGCCCCTTTCATATCTCACAGCAGCTGCTGGTTAGTCGGGTCAGGCTCCCGCAGTGGGAATCTGATGAGTTTTGCTAGCTCCATGTAGGTGGATTATTTTCTGTTCAACAAATTAGAGCATTTCCACCTACGAACCTCATGGGTCTGGTCCTAGAATCTAGGCTGCTTATTAAACAATTCCCAGCAGGTTTGCCACACCCTGTCCTCCTCCCTTTCCCCACCCTGTGCATTTCCTGCCCTTCTCCAACCTGCAAACCAGACTGTGCAAACCTTCCCATCTCCGGTGTATTCGCTGTCCCTCCCCTACTGCAGAAACCCACCAGCAACCCCCCGATAATCCCTATATGAACTGGCTCCACTGCAGCCATTTCTCTCTCCTGTCCCATGGGAGGATGGGATGAGCTGGAGTGAAACATGGACGTCATTCTGCAGCCTGTCTAGGTGAGGAGGACAGTTCTGGAGGTTTCAGAACAGGCTTTAGTTAATTTCACATCACGCTTCCCCGGGCCCTAGGATAACCAGACAGCAAGTGTGAAAAACCAGGACAGAGAGTGGGGGGTAATAGGAGCCAATATAAGAAAAAACTGCAAATATCAGGACTGTCCCTATAAAATTGGGACATCTGGTCACCCTACTTTCCCTGCAGACAGACAGACATCCTAGATTCTGCCATGCTGAGAAAATGCTCAATCTCTTTATTACAGTGCAGACCTGGCCCCTCCTGCCAGGCTAAGCCCACAGACACATTTTTAACCTCCCTTCTCCCTCCCCTCACCCCCTAACAAAGTCTTTGAACAAAATGCTAGAAAAAAGGAAAACGAAAGGAGTCACTTTCGATGATTCCCTCTGACCCCATGGCAGCCACACCCCAGCAGGAGGGATATGAACATAAGAACATAAGAAAGGCCGTACCGGGTCAGACCAAAGGTCCATCTAGCCCAGTATCTGTCTACCGACAGTGGCCAATGCCAGGTGCCCCTGAGGGAGTGAACCTAACAGGCAATGATCAAATGATCTCTCTCCTGCCATCCATCTCCATCCTCTGACGAACAGAGGCTAGGGACACCATTCTTACCCATCCTGGCTAATAGCCATTTATGGACTTAGCCACCATGAATTTATCCAGTCCCCTTTTAAACATTGTTATAGTCCTAGCCGTCACAACCTCCTCAGGTAAGGAGTTCCACAAGTTGACTGTGCGCTGCGTGAAGAAGAACTTCCTTTTATTTGTTTTAAACCTGCTGCCTATTAATTTAATTTGGTGACCCCTAGTTCTTGTATTATGGGAATAAGTAAATAACTTTTCCTTATCCACTTTCTCAACATCACTCATGATTTTATATACCTCTATCATGTCCCCCCTTAGTCTTCTCTTTTCCAAACTGAAGAGTCCTAGCCTCTTTAATCTTTCCTCATATGGGACCTCTCTAAACCCCTAATCATTTTAGTTGCTCTTTTCTGAACCTTTTCTAGTGCTAGAATATCTTTTTTGAGGTGAGGAGACCACATCTGTACACAGTATTCGAAATGTGGGCGTACCATGGATTTATAGAAGGGCAATAATATATTCTCAGTCTTATTCTCTATCCCCTTTTTAATGATTCCTAACATCCTGTTTGCTTTTTTGACCGCCTCTGCACACTGCGTGGACATCTTCAGAGAACTATCCACGATAACTCCAAGATCTTTTTCCTGACTCGTTGTAGCTAAATTAGCCCCCATCATGTTGTATGTATAGTTGGGGTTATTTTTTCCAATGTGCATTACTTTACATTTATCCACATTAAATTTAATTTGCCATTTTGTTGCCCAATCACTTAGTTTTGTGAGATCTTTTTGAAGTTCTTCACAATCTGCTTTGGTCTTAACTATCTTGAGTAGTTTAGTATCATCTGCAAACTTTGCCACCTCACTGTTTACCCCTTTCTCCAGATCATTTATGAATAAATTGAATAGGATTGGTCCTAGGACTGACCCTTGGGGAACACCACTAGTTACCCCTCTCCATTCTGAGAGTATCAGAGGGGTAGCCGTGTTAGTCTGGATCTGTAAAAGCAACAAAGAATCCTGTGGCACCTTATAGCAGAGCAATAGCAGATCACAATAGCAATCACACAATAGCAGATCTTAAGGTGGCCATCCTGCAGCAAAAAAACTTCAGGACCAGACTTCAAAGAGAAACTGCTGAGCTCCAGTTCATCTGCAAATTTGACAACATCAGCTCAGGATTAAACAAAGACTGTGAATGGCTTCACAATTACAGAACCAGTTTCTCCTCCCTTGGTTTTCACACCTCAACTGCTAGAACAGGGCCTCATCCTCCCTGATTGAACTAACCTCGTTATCTCTAGCTTGCTTCTTGCTTGCATATATAAACCTGCCCCTGGAAATTTCCACCACTTGCATCCGAAGAAGTGGGTATTCACCCACGAAAGCTCATGCTGCAAAACGTCTGTTAGTCTATAAGATGCCACAGGATTCTTTGTTGCTTTTCCATTCTGAGAATTTACCATTAATTCCTACCCTTTGTTCCCTGTCCTTTAACCAGTTCTCAATCCATGAAAGGACCTTTCCTTTTATCCCATGATAGCTTAATTTACATAAGAGCCTTTGGTGAGGGACCTTGTCAAAGGCTTTCTGGAAATCTAAGTACACTATGTCCACCGGATCCCCCTTGTCCACATGTTTGTTGACCCCTTCAAAGAACTCTAATAGATTAGTAAGACACGATTTCCCTTTACAGAAACCATGTTGACTATTGCTCAAGAGTTTATGTTTTTCTACGTGTCTGACAATTTTATTCTTTACTATTGTTTCAACTAATTTGCCCGGTACTGACGTTAGACTTACCGGTCTGTAATTGCCGGGATCACCCCTAGAGCCCTTTTTAAATATTGGCGTTACATTAGCTAACTTCCAGTCATTGGGTACCGAAGCCGATTTAAAGGACAGGTTACAAACCTTAGTTAATAGTTCCACAACTTCACATTTGAGTTCTTTCAGAACTCTTGGGTGAATGCCATCTGGTCCCGGTGACTTGTTAATGTTGAGTTTATCAATTAATTCCAAAACCTCCTCTAGTGATACTTCAATCTGTGACAGTTCCTCAGATTTGTCACCTACAAAAGCCAGCTCAGGTTTGGGAATCTCCCTAACATCCTCAGCCGTGAAGACTGAAGCAAAGAATCCATTTAGTTTCTCCGCAATGACTTTATCATCTTTAAGCGCTCCTTTTGTATTTTCATCGTCAAGGGGCCCCACTGGTTGTTTAGCAGGCTTCCTGCTTCTGATGTACTTAAAAAACATTTTGTTATTACCTTTGGAGTTTTTGGCTAGCCGTTCTTCAAACTCCTCTTTGGCTTTTCTTATTACACTCTTGCACTTAAGTTGGCAGTGTTTGTGCTCCTTTCTATTTGCCTCACTAGGATTTGACTTCCACTTATTAAAGGAAGTATTTTTATCTCTCACTGCTTCTTTTACATGGTTGTTAAGCCACGGTGGCTCTTTTTTAGTTCTTTTACTGTTTTTCTTAATATGGGGTATACATTGAAGTTGGGCCTCTATTATGGTGTCTTTAAAAAGGGCCCACGCAACTTGCAGGGATTTCACTTTAGTCACTGTACCTTTTAACTTTTGTCTAACTAACCCCCTCATTTTTGTATAGTTCCTCCTTTTGAAATTAAAGGCCACAGTGTTGGGTAGTTGAGATGTTCTTCCCACCACAGGGATGTTGAATGCTATTGTATTATGGTCACTATTTCCAAGCGGTCCTGCTATAGTTACCTCTTGTACCAGCTCCTGCGCTCCACTCAGGATTAAATCTAGAGTCGCCTCTCCCCTTGTGGGTTCCCGTACCAGCTGCTCCATGAAGCAGTCATTTAAAGTATCGAGAAATTTTATCTCTGCATTTCGCCCTGAAGTGAAATGTTCCCAGTCAATATGGGGATAATTGAAATCCCCCACTATTATTGGGTTCTTAATTTTGATAGCCTCTCTAATTTCCCTTAGCATTTCATATGGGTCAGGAACTGGATTTTCCTCTGTCTGATCTTCATCTTGTCCACAGGAAAGTGATTCTACCCAGGGTGCGGTAATTAATCTGCCCAGACAGATGTGAGATCTGGAAATCTCTCTCAAAACTCCTCTCTCCCACAGCCCCTTTCAGTCTCTCTTTCTCCTTTTCTCTGTCCCCTCTCCCTGCCCATCTGGTAGGAAAGTCCCATTCCTGAGTTGTTTGCTCCCCCATGGCTGGATTTGCTCCTGCAATTGCTAATGGGAGAAGAAATGAAGGGGGAGGGGTGTTTGTGTAGAGTCATTTTAATGTCAGACCCCAGCATTTTCCCTTGGTTTCTTTTAGTTACCTGGAGTCTCTGGCTCAGAATTTAGTATTAACAGGGCCTATGGGGCTAGTACTAGGTGGAGAAAGTAATCATCTGGGCTGGGCAGAGAAGCAGCTTTAATTAACGTCACTTCCTAGCAGAGAACCCCGCTGGGGGAGCAGCAGCTGCCAAGCCTGGTCTCCCCGATCACAATGGAGGCTGCAGCCTCTGACCCAGGAAGCTGAACCCCAGTATCCTGAGCAGAGAGGGACAGAGTGTTTGAGCAGCTTCCCTCCTTTAGCTCTCTGGGGAGAGCAGCTAATGAGAGCCCCTCCTCACAGGGAGAATTGCTGATCTCATTTGCACCACTGTCCATCCGGAGTCACTCCTTGTCTTTCCATACAGTGACTCTGGATTAACAATGGTCTCAATGAAACCAGATTTCAGAAAGAATGATTCCAGAACGCTGTGGAAAAGACCATTGTGTGGCAGTGCTGACCCCCTTCCCACCTCCCTCACCCCCAGATCTAGGACAAGGACTCGGGGCACAAATTTTCTCAATGGAACCAAAAGTTCCTTCAGTTTTCAAGAGAGGAGAAAAGCAAAATCTGTGTTTGGTAAGTGGATAGGAAGTTATCCTGGTGACTGGGCGTGGCCAAGGAATGACGGGCAGTGCTTGGAGCCAGGATTCTGTCACAAGCTGATCAGGGAAAAGGAGCGTGGTTAGTAGCAGCCCCCACAGCCCACACCCAGGGTCCCCCAGACACCCCCCAGTATCACCCAGCCACGGTCCCACTAGATATTCCCTGGGACCAAGCCCCCAGAGTCCCTGCCAGGGACCCCAGATGCTCCTCAGAGCCCCACCAGCCAGGGAACCCCCACCAGACCTTCACTGCCAGCATGGGGATCCCAAAGGGTTCCCTCCACCAAGAGCCCCCAGCAGCCAGAGACCCCACCAAGGGAACCCCCGCACTGGGAACTCAGTCCCTCACTGCCTGCCTGGGATTCCCCCACTGCCTGCCCTTCAGCAGGATCTGCCCTGGTGTTTGCCTGAGACCCCCTGATGCTTTACAGTGGGACCCCTCACCCTGTCTGCTTGGCATCCCTGATCTGCTAGGGATCCCCTCCCCCACAACTCTGTGCACTGGGCATGGCAACGATCCCAGGAGCCAGTGGGGGAAGCCCAGACAGAGCCCCTGGCACAGCACCAGGCTCCCTCTAACCCCTGCCCCACCCCTAAGAGATGCCCACCCCCATTGTTCTGCAGTCAAGAGGCCCCCAGCAATACCCACCTCCTGGACCCACAGCCTCAGGGCTGGGCACATCAGAACCACCCCCTGAAACCTCAAACCTCCAGAACCCACCAACCTAACTACGGTACCCTCTGCCCAGCCACCCAGAGGCCTCCCCCACCACAATGCCCCTTCAGCTCCAGCTGCAATCTCCCCAAACAGACACACATGTCCCCCAGCAACAGTGTTACCTGGCAGTGCCTGAGAAGTGGATAGAAAGTGACCACCGCCCCCTGCTGGCCAGTCACACAGGCAGAGGGAGCCCTGGGGGATGCTTTTTGAACAAGAGAATGGAAGGCCTGGAGGTCCCAAATAGGTAAGAAATGTCCATGGCCTGTCACTAGCAAATAATGGCCACCATGGATCCACCCCAGAGGTGGCTACATCTTAGCACTGCGGGAAGCAACCCCTCACCGAGGCCATTTGCCATGGGGCTTGGGATACTTCTCAACTCACACTGCACTCAGAGCAACCTCCTCATCCCATGCCAGCTGGAGAAAAGAAAAGGGTCCAGCCAACTCTCCTGCTACCTGCTGGGAACCACTGATCCCCAAACAGGGGGAGGCCTCTGGCTTTGATGGGTATTAAATATGTGGCTGGTCTCTTCCATTAGCAAACATTGTAACAGAGGGAAAGGAGGGAACAAATGATTCTCAAAGGACAGGGGAAAGATGATCACTGGGCAATTTAACCTCCTGGGACCTCCAGGATGGAGAACGACTCAGGGCAACAGGTTCCCTCCAAGGAAGGAAGAAGTTGCTGGAATTTAGAAATATGGGGAACAGCCCAAAACCCGACAGGATTTTTAAATTGACATTTGATAATGACATAGAAAGAGGCAAACCCTGAGTTTTGAGATCAGTGTTCAGAAATGAAAGAGAAATGATGCAAATTGGAGGGATTTTGGATCCATTTTGCAAATTATAGGGAGGAAAGTGGAAAATCGGAGGGATTTTGTATCAGTTGTTGATATGAGGTAACATCTGTGTGTCTTTAACATCAATATTTGATAAATGAATAAAGAGGAAATGGGCAACATTTGCAAACATTTTATATCCATGTTCATAAACCTGAGAAAAGGTGGGGGCAGTACTACTCAAAAGGATCTGGGGGTTACAGTGGATCACAAACTGAATCTGAGCCAGCCATGTGACTCGGTTGTGACGAAGGTTAGTTCAGTACTGGAATAGGTTACCAAGGGAGGCTAGTATCAGAGGGGTAGCCGTGTTAGTCTGGTTCTGTAGAAGCAGCAAAGAATCCTGTGGCACCTTATAGACTAACAGATGTTTTGCAGCATGAGCTTTCGTGGGTGAATACCCACTTCTTCGGATGCAAGCAGTGGAAAGGAGGCTGTGGATTCATCATCATTGGAGGTTTTTAAGGACAGGTTGGGCAAACACCTCAGTGTTGGGGGGCTGGACTAGGTGACCTCTCATGGTTCATTCCAGCCCTACAGTTCTCTGATTCCATTCTGAGGAAACGTTTGATCATTTTATTACACCACTGACCCGGCCCACCACACTGGCACTAAACAACGGAGACATTTTGAAACCCTCCCAATAACAAAGTCTGGGAACCAAATATGAGACAAGAGCAGAACAAAAGGAGCGACTTGGGGGATTTCCCCTGACATGGTCCCCAGGGCAGCACACTCCCACAGCCGGGGGCACAGGGAGAATCAGGAATCGGCTTTTCCTCTCCCTGCACCTCACCTTGTTCACTGGAAAGGGAATGTGCCCCATATGCTGCAGTAAGTGTGGGGGGGTAGGTTAGAGATCAGGGAATCTCTCCCCCCAATTATTTCTCCCACTGCCCCTATCAATCTCTCTCTCCCTTTTCTCCTTGTGTTTCCCACCTCCTGTTCCTCCCGCTCTGGCAGACAGCCAGCCATTCCTGGGTGTTCGCTCTCCTATGGCTAGATCAGCTCCTGCAATTGCTAAGGGGAGGAGAGCTGTGGGGTGAGGAGGGGCTATTTGTGCAGAGTCACTTTCATGCCCATCCCCAGCACATTCCCTTTGTCTCTATCAATCACCTGGAGTATCTGTCTCGGATGTTGGTGTGGGCAGAGCCTCGGGCTGGCCCATGGAGCTAGTTACAGCTGGGGAAAGTCCTCACCTTGCCTGGGCACAGAGGAAGCTTCGCCCCAAGTCACTCCCAAGCCCAGACCCCACCGGGGAGCAGCAGCTGCTCAGTCTGGGCTCCCAGACCACAATGCAGGCAGCAGCGTCTGATCCAGGAAGCTCAACCCCAATATCCTGAGAAGAGAGAGAGACACAGTCAGACAGAGACTGAGGGCTTCCCCGCATTTAGCAACAACTGAAACCCCCTCCCCAGAGGGGCATATCCCGATTTTATTTGCCCCCATGTTAATCTGGAGTCGCTTCATGTTCTTCCTTGAAGTGTCTCTTGATTAAGAAGGGGGAGAAGGATTCACAGCAACAGCTTCCCTCCAAAACCTGGAGTTCCAGCAGTTCTGAAAACGGGGAAAGAAGCAAAGCCTGTTGTGATTTCGTATCAGTAATCAATAAATGGATAGAAAGTTATCAGCAGCCCCTGCCAGCCATTCACACAGGTTGAGGGAGCCCTGGGTGATGCTTCTTTAACAGGAGAATGGATGGCATGGAGGAGACAATTTTTTAAAGAAATTTTCATGCCTGGTGACTGGCAGATAATGGCCAATAGGGACCCACTCCAGACACAACTATATCTCAGCACTAGGCGAAGCAACCCCTCATGGAGACCATTCATCATGGGGGTTTGGGATACTGCTGGTGAACACAGTGAGGGGCAAGTGAGGGGCTAATACAGTAGCAGGGAGATTCTCAGCCACTCTGGGGACAGCCTGGGCAGCAAGGAGCACAGACTAAGCCCTCATCCTGTGCCCCCTGAGGAAAGGAAAAGGGTCCAGGCAACAGTCCTGTGAGCAGCTGGGAGACACCGTTCCCCCCAAACAGGGGGAGGCCTCTGGCTTTGATGTGTATTAAATATGGGTCGAGTCACTTTCATCAGCAAACATTTTAATGAAGATAAAGGGGGAAAGAAATGAGTCTCAAATGAGAGGAGAAAGTTGAACATTGAACTCCCTGAAACCACCAGGATGGAGAATGACTAAGGCAAAAAATTCTTTCCAAAACAGGAGAACTTGCTGCAACTAAAAATGGGAACGTCTTCAAACACAAGATGCTTTTTAAGACATTTGATAATTACATGGAAAAAGACAAAAACTGACAGCTGATATCCATGTTAAGTCATTAAAGAGAAAAGGGGAGAAATCTGGAGAATTTTTCGTCAATTTTCACAAACTAGAAAGGAAAGTGGGAAAATGTGAGGGATTTTATATCGATAGTCAATAGTAGGTAAAGAGGTAAAATGAGAGTGAATTTCATATTGTTATTTGACAAATTGAGAGAAAACGGGAAACCTCTGCAAAACTTTTCTAAATATATTAAAAAAAATGAGAAAAGGTCAAAATCTGAGGATGTGTTATGTTAATATTTTATTATTAGTGAGAGATGGAAAAAATTTCAGGGAATATTAAATTAGAAATAGATAACTAGAGAGAAAGGAGGGCAAAGTTTTAGGATATTCTCCTGAAGAAGAGATCTGTGTGTAGCTCAGAGATTTGTCTCTCTCATCACCTGAAGTGGGTCCAATAAAAGATATTATCTCACCTACCTTGTCTTTCTAAATGCACATTGGAGAGAAAAACTGCAGTTACTTGTACACCGGGAGGTAAATTAATTATCAAATGTAGCCCACAGGTCCAGCTTTAGCATTTATTTTATGCAGCAGTAATGGAAGGAACCTACAGGCCTGTATCCTGTACGATACTGGCTTGAACAGTTAGCGTAAGACTTGAGGCCTATGAACTCTGACACAGTCACCCCTAACTAAGGGTATGGCTACATTTGAGAGTTGCAGCACTGGTGGAGGCTTTCCAGAGCTGCAATTAGTAACTGTCCACACCTGCAAGGCACATCCAGCGCTGCAACTCCCTGGCTGCAGCGCTGGCTGTACACCTGGCTGGCTGTACACCTGTATATCTGCTTGGGATATAACGAGTGCAGCACTGGTGATGCAGTGCTGCTCGTCAAGTGTGGCCACACACCAGCGCTGTTATTGGCCTCCAGGGTATTAGGAGATATCCCAGAATGCTTTTAACTAAATTACTCCCTTTGTTTTGTTATGCTGCCTCTCTTTGTTTTGTTGTGAACTCAGGGCTCCAGGAGCTGCTTATCTAAAAAACAAACACAGCTCCTGTTTGCTGTGATCAATCTGTAACTGACTGTAAACAATCAAATGAGAGAACCCACTACCTTGCTGTGAATGAGGCAGGCAGGGGGATGAGTGTTTGCTTGAGGATGGAAACAGCGGGGGCAGGGGGGAGAAAGGGAGTCCGTTGGAGCAGCTGCTTATCTGGTCTGCAGGCTGTTTGCAGTTAAGAGTAAGGGGTCGGGAAAATTTTCTGATTTTGCAAGGCTGATACACAGTGTCAGCTCCAAAAATCCACTCTCTCTCTCCCCCGGGTCCCTGTCACACTCCACCCCACCCCCACTCTTTTGAAAAGCACATTGCTGCCACTTGAATGCTGGGATAGCTGCCCATAATGCATCACTCCCAACAGCGCTGCAAAGGCTGCAAATGTGGCCACACACCAGCGCTGGTAGCTGTGAGTGTGGCCACACACCAGCGCTTTCCCTACACAGCTGTACGACCAGCGCTGTAACTCCCAGTGCTGCAACTCTCAAGTGTAGCCATACCCTAAGGTTTGGAGAACAGGAAACTGTCTCTAAGGGAGAATTTTGTCCATAAAGACACCAGCCAACCAGAAGAACATGAGCTAACACCGGCATTTCAATAGAACATCCGCAGATGTCTGACCACAGGAGTGCCATGGCAACGAATTGACACATTTGACCCCAAGATCATGAGATCATTAATACACTAACCTATAGGAGGACACCCCAATATTAATAGAGAGGAAATACAAATAAAGAAGAGGGGAGAAACCCCTACTGAACATGCATTACACCTGCAGCATCAGCAGAACATATTATCCGCTACACAAGAAAAAGATTTGCATGTTGCTGTAGATAGATCAATGAAAAACTCCACTCAATGCACAGCTGCCAGCAAAAAAGCGAACGTGTTCAGATTCATAAGGAATGGGATGGAGAATAACACCGAACATTTGTATATAAATCAAGGGGGCAGCCTCAAATATCCTGGGACCACCATGGCGACTACAGCACTGCACACAGGATATTTTATATCTATCTTTGAGAATTGGGGAAGAAAGTCTAAAAAGAAATATTTGATGAGAGAAAACCACCCAGATCTGAAGAGATTTTATACTAAGTAAGTGACAGTAATTGGACAGTTTGATGGGATTGTATATGGAAGTTCCATAAACGGAGAGTAATAATCCCCTCCGCCCCCCTTCACGTAGGCAGCAGGGAGCCCTTTGAGGAAGTGGTTTAAGAGGGTACGTGAGGGGAGTGGAGAGCAGGAAAACTGCCTGGCAGTGGGGAGGAGGCAGCAGCAGAGGTGGGTAGGTGATTGACAGCTGGGGGGAGCCGCATTGGGCAGTTGGGGGCAGCAGTAGCCAGGACTGTGTAATCTTGGGCTGGACAGTCTCCAGTGGGAACTTTTTCCTTCTGTCCCCTTCCTTGCCTTGTTGCTGGCAGAGAATGGCCACCTCATCCCACCCCAGAGGCAGCTGTGTCTCAGGGCTCTGCAAGCTGCACCCATTAAGCCCCTTCTCATTTGGGGAATGATTCAGGACAATTTCCCAAAGAAAAAAAAAATTGCCACAGGTCAAACAGGTGTGAAAATATCCCAAACCTGCGACTGTTTTAAATGAACATTGGAGAATTAGAGAGAAAATGGGGCAAAATCTGAAAAGGAGACTAGAGAAAGTGTCAATCATTGCTCCATCAACAGGACCCTTCATGGAGCCGATGCTGCTTTTACACCTGAGAGGAGACTCCATGGGGCCATGGTAGGAAGTGGAGACTCAGTGACTTGAGGCTGATGGAGGGGAGCAAAGCCGAACCAGCTGCCCAGGGTTCGGGCATCGAGCCACTGAGGATCTGTGTTGTGGGAGGAGCGCTCACTCAGACAGAGCTGAAATAGACTCCTATGAAAGACCAATTTAGAAAGTTGCCCTCAGAGACTTTCTAAATTGGTCTCACACTTCATCAGACATTTGCTGGGTCCTTCCACCAATGCAAGGATTGTTTGATCTTGGTGGGTAGCAATAGTGGTTTGTCTAGGCGGTGGGAGGCTGGGACGGCAGGTAGGCCTGGGTTCCCCCACATCAGTGGTTCTCAGCCAGGGGGACACCTACACCTGGGGGTGCCCAGGGGTCTTCCAGGGGGTCCATCAACCATTCCAGATGTGGCCCTACTTTTACCACAGGCCACAGAAAAAGCACCAGCGAGGTCAGTACACACTGAACCTGCAGCCAGTGACTGGGGCTGGGGCACCAGGCAGGGACCAGGGCACTGGGTGGGGGGGAAGCGGGGCGCGGGCAGGGACGGAGCGGGGAGCTCGGCGCGCCAGGCGCGGGCAGGGGAGGGGAGCTCGGCGCGCCGGGCGCGGGCAGGGGAGGGGAGCTCGGCGCGCGCCGGGCGCGGGCAGGGGGAGGGGAGCTCGGCGCGCCGGGCGCGGCAGGGGAGGGGAGCTCGGCGCGCCGGCGCGGGGCAGGGACGGAGGGGGCGGGAGCTCGGCGCGCCGGGCGCGGGCAGGGACGGAGGGGGGAGCTCGGCGCGCCCGGCGCGGGCAGGGACGGGGGGGGGGGGGGGAAGCGCGGCCCGCCGGGCGCGGGCAGGGGGCGAGGAGCTCGGCGCGCCGGGCGCGGGCAGGGGGCGGGGAGCTCGGCGCGCCGGGCGCGGGCAGGGGGCGGGAGCTCGGCGCGCCGGGCGCGGGCAGGGGGCGGGGAGCTCGGCGCGCGGGCAGGGACGGAGGGGGCGGGAGCTCGGCGCGCCGGGCGCGCAGGGAGACGGGAAGCTCGACGCCAGGCGCGGGCAGGGACGGAGGGAGGGGAGCGCGGCGCGCCGGGCGCGGGCCGGGACGGAGGGGGGAGCTCGGCGCGCCAGGCGCGGGAAGGGACGGAGGGGGAGCTCGGCGCGCCAGGCGCGGAAGGGACGGAGGGGAAGGGGAGCTCGGCGCGCCGGCGCGGGCAGGGACGGAGGGGAGCTCGGCGCGCCGGCGCGGGCAGGGACGGAGGAGAGGAGCTCGGCGCGCCGGGCGCGGGCAGGGACGGAGGGGGAGCTCGGCGCGCCGGGCGCGGGCAGGGACGGAGGGGAGCTCGGCGCGGGCAGGGACCGGGGCAGGGAAGCCGGGGCGCGGGGAGGGGGGGACCGTGGGGGGACAGGGGCACCAGGGGTGGAGGGGGCTCTGGGCCGGGCGCGGGCCGGGCCCGGCCCTGGGGGTTGCGGGCGCGCGGCGCTCACCCACCGGGGTTCAGTGTCTCGCTTTCCGGTGCGTCGGGGGACACTCACCAGCCGGGCCAGAGACCCCGGGGCTGAGGCTCCGCCCGCCCCGCGCGCAGCCCCGCCCCCGGCTCTCCCCGCAGCGCAACGGCCCGGCCCGGCCCCGCCCCCGAGAAGCGGGGCCGCTGCTCCTGGGGCGGGGGTGTGAGAGGCGCAGGCTGGGGGAGGGGCGCGGGACGGGGGGGGCGGGCTCTCAGCGGGAAAAGGGGAAGAGAGGCGGGGAGAGGGAATCAGGCTGACCTCGGGGCCCGCTCTTACCAGGGGAGGGCGGGAGCGGCCCCGGGGCAGGCTGGGAGATGTAGTTCCTGACTCTCCCCGAAGCGGAAGTGACGTTAGGATGGGGAGGTGGAGACGGAACCGGGCTGCGAAGGAGCGTTGGCCGCTGCGGCTCTGTCTGGCTCGCGCGGGGCCGTTGGAGCCTCTCCCGGCCGGAGAAGGGTTGGTGCCGGTGGGGCTCTGGGCATGCGCAGATCGCGGCGGGAGAGCCCTTCATTAACCCCCCCGTGCCCGGCCCGGGCCCTGCCCCGCTGGAGCCGCCCTGGGGCTGCCCTAGGCTCCGCCCGACCCGCTGCGGAGCTGCAGCCTCCAGGCCCCGGAGCGAGCCCCGGGGGCGGGGCCGGGCGGTGACTCTGCCCCAGTGCCCGGGGGGGACCCGGCATCTCGCAGCGCCGGGATCTGCTCGGGGGCAGCGCCCGCGGGGGTTCGGAGCTGCTGCCCCGCAGGAGCCCAGCGCCCCCCGGGCCCGGCCAGGCTCTGCCCTGGGGCCCCGCGGGGGGTGCCGGGGGGAGGGGCCCGGCCCCACTGGGGTCCCTGCGTGGGGCTGGAGGGGAAGGGGCGGGCGGGAAATGTCGGTGCAGCCCGGACATGGCTGGGGGGGGGGCAGGTGACCCCCGAGGAGTGGGGAGAGAAAGGGGGGGGCTGAGATCCCCTCGGATTTACCGCTGCCCCCTCCCGTGGGGACCCCCCTCCTCCCCCGTCCTGCCCCCTTTCTCCCTAGAGAGCCACGAGCAGCGCCCAGGGTGACCCCCCCTCCCCCAACCCCTGAGAAGTTCCCTGTCCCCCTGATTGTGCCCCATTTTCTCTCCCCTTCGCCAGTGGCCAGTTCAGGGCTCAGGTTTGGGGGTTTCCCCCATTTCCACCTGCAGGGATTTGTCCTTGTGTGGGTGGGAAATGATTTCTGAGCTGGGCAGAGGGTGAATGGGCAGAGGCTGGGGGAGCCTTGAGACAGGGACACCTCTGGGCTGGGGGGGGGGGTACTCTCTGCTGGCAACAGGGCATGGGAAGGGAGGAGCAAGTGTCCCCCATGAAGACTGCCCAGCTCCAGGCTGCTACCAGTAGCAGATTCCTAGGCAGAGTAGTTTAATACTCTATGCCTGGTGGGGGCTTTCTCCAGCTGGGACCAGCCCCTGGGCCGGAGCCCCCTGGTGAGTGAGAGACCCTGGGGTTGGAGTGGGGGATGGTGCTAGGGCTGGGTAGGAAAGTGACTCTCTCCCCTCAGATCTTGGTGGTTTTCTCTCATCTTATCAAATACATAGTTTGTGACACTTTTTCTCTGTAAATCTCAAAGATTCATATAAAATACCCTAAACATTTGCCCCACTTCTCCATAGTTGTCTGTTTCTAATTGAATTTGCCCTGAGATTTTCCCCTATCTCTCTCATTATAAAATATTAAGAAAATCTCAGATTTACACCTTTTCTCAGGTTCTTGAATATGGATATAAAATGTTTGCAAATGTTGCCCATTTCCTCTCTCTTCATTTTATCAAATATTGATGTGAAACACTCAGATTTTACCTTGTATCAACAACTGATAGAAAATCCCCTCGATTTTCCACTTTCCTCTCTATAATTTGCAAAAATGGATCCAAAATCTCTCAGATTTCCATTGTTTCTCTTCCATTTCAGAACTTTGATCTGAAAGCTCAGGTTTTGCCTCTTTCTATGTCATTATCAAATGTTAGTTAAAAATCCTCTTGAGTTTTGGGCTGTTCCCCATGTTTCTAAATCCCAACAACTTTGCCTTTCTTGGGGGAACCTAAAAGGTAATAATTGGAGAAATACCAATCTCCTAGAACTGGAAGGGACCTAGAAAGGTCATCAAGTCCAGCCCCCTGCCTTCACTAGCAGGACCAATTTTTGCCCCAGATCCCTAGGTGGCCCCCTCAAGGATTGAACTCACAACCTTAGGTTTAGCAGGCTAATGCTCAAACCACTGAGCTATCCCTTCCCCCTAACCTATTGTACTGAGTTGTTTTCCATCCTGGATGTTGCAGGGGGGTTAAATTGCTCAGTGATCATCTATCAACTCTCCTTTGAGAATGATTTGTTTCCCTCTTTTATCTCTGTTAAAATGTTTGCTGAAGAAAGAGACCAGCCACATCTTTAATACCCATCAAAGTCAGAGCCCTGCCCCTGTTTGGGGATCAGTGGTTCCCAGATGGTAACGGGAGAGTTGGCTGGACCCTTTTCTTGTCTCCAGCTGGCAGGGGCTGAGAAGGTCACTCTGAATGCAGCATGGGTTGAGAAGTATCCCAAACCCCATGACAAATGGTCTCCATGCGGGGCTGCTTCCCACAGTGCCAAGATTTAGCCACCTCTGGGGTGGATCCATTACTTGCTAGTGACAAGGCATGGAAATTTCTTACCTATTTTGCCCCTCCATGCCTCCCCTTCTCCTGTTAAAGAAGCATCCCCAAGGGCTCCCTCTGCCTGTGTGACTGGCCAGCTGGGGGTGGTGATAAACTTTCTATTCACTTATCAGACACTGTGAGGTAACACTGTTGCTGAGGGCAAGGGGTGGCTGTGTGGGGAGATTGCAGCTGGAGCTGAAGGGGGATTGTGGTAGGGGGAGGCCTCTGGGTGGCTGGGCCGGGGGTACCCTAGTTAGGTTGGTGGGTTCTGGAGGTTTGGGGTTTCAGGGGGTGGTTGTGATGTGCCCAGCCCTGAGGCTGTGGGTCCTGTAGGTGGGTATCGCTGGGGGCCTGTTGGCTGCAGAACAGCGGGGGTGGGCGTCTCTTGGGGAGGTGGAACAGGGGGTTAGAGGGAGCCTGGTGCTGTGCCAAGGGCTCTGTCTGGGCTTCCCCCGCAGACTCGGGATCGCTGCCATGCCCAGTGCACAGTGTGTATGGGAGAATCCCCGGCGCTAGGCCAGGGGATGCCAAGCAAGCAGTGTGAGGGGTCCTGCTGTAAAGCATCAGGGGATCCCGCAGGGGGGAGGAGGGGGTGCCAGGCAAAGGGCAGGGCAGATCCTGCTGGAGGGCAGCCGGGGATCCTAGGCAGGCAGTGAGGGACTGAGTTCCCAGTTGGGGTCCCTTTCAGGGGGTCTCTGGCTGCTGGTGGCTCTTAGTGGGGGGAACCCTTTGGGTTTCCCAGGCTGGCAATGACGGTCTGGTGGGGGTTCTCTGGCCAGTGGGGCTCTGAGGGGTATCTGAGGTCCCTGGCTAGGGACTCTGGGGGCTGGGTCCCAGGGTATATCTGGTGAGACCCTGGCTGGGGGGATTGGGGGCTCTGGGGGCTGCTGCTAACCTCTCTCCTCTCTAATTAGCTTATGCCAGAATCCTGGCTTTAAGCACTGCCTAACATTCCCCGGCCAGGCCCAGTCACTGTGATAACTTTCTTTCCACTTATCAAACACTGTGAGGTGAAATCACAGATTTTGCTTTTCTCCCCTCTTGAAAAATGCAGGAACGTCCAGTTCCATAGGGAAAATTTGTGCCTCGAGTCCTTGTCCTAGATCTGGGGTTGAGGGAGGTGGGAAGTGGGTTAGCACTGGCACACTGTGATCTTTTCAACAGCATTCTGGACTCATTCTTTCTGTAATCTGGTTTCATTGAGACCATTGTTAATCCAGAGTCACTGTATGGAAAAAGGAGGAGTGACCAGCTGTACAGTGGGGCAAATGAGATCAGCAATTCTCCCTGTGAGGAGGGGCTCTCATTAGCTGCTCTCCCCAGAGAGCTAAAGGAGGGAAGGCCACTCAAACACTCTGTCCCTCTGCTCAGGATATTGGGGTTCAGCTTCCTGGGTCAGACGCTGCAGCCTCCATTGTGATCTAGTAGACCAGGCTTGGCAGCTGCTGCTCCACTAGTGGGAGTTTTGTGCTGGGAAGTGACCTTAATTAAAGCTGCTTCTCTGCCTTGCCCAGCCCAGGTGAACAAGAAAAGGAGCAGCCAGAGGAAAAGCCAGTTCCTGACAACATATTCCTCCTGCTGGGGTGTGGCTGCCGTGGGGTCAGTGTCCAAGGGAATCCCTCACGGTGACTCCTTGGCTTCTGCTCTTTTCTAGCCTTGTGTTCAGAGACTTTGTTACGGGGTGGGGGAAAGGGAGAAGGGAGGTTAAAAATGCCTCTGTGGGCTTAAAACCTCCAGGGTAGATTGGCAGTGGCCCTGGAGGTTTTTCGCCTTCCTCCGCAGCATGGGGCAGGGGTCGCTTGCTGGAGGATTATCTGCTACGTGAAGTCTTTAAATCAGGATTTGGGGACTTCAACAGCTGAGTCAAGGGAGAGAATTATTTCAGGAGTGGGTGGGTCAGCTTTTGTGGCCTGCATCTTGCAGGAGGTCAGACTAGATGATCATAATGGTCCCTTCTGATCTTAAGTTCTATGATTCTATGAGTGGTCAGGTCTACACTGTAATAAAGAGATCAAGCATTTTCTCAGCATGGCAGAATGTAGGATGTCTGTCTGCAGGGAAAGGGCCTGGGGGAATTATGATATGAAATTAACTAAAGCCTGTTGTGAAACCCTCACAATTACCCTTCTCACCCTCCCAGGCTGCAGAATGATGTCCACGTTTCATTCCATTTCATCAGATCCTCCCATGGCACAGGGGAGAGAAATGGCTGCAGTGGAGCCAGCTCAGGTAGGGATTATTGGTGGGAGTGGTTGGTGGGTTCCTGCTGGAGGACAGGGACAGCAAGTACACTGGAGATGGGAAGGTTTTCACAGTCTGGTTTGGAGGTTGAACTGGGGCAGGAAATTCACAGCGTGGGGAAAGGAGGAGGCCAGGGTGTGGTAAACCTGCTGGGAATTCTTTAATAAGTGGCCTAGATTCTAGGAACTGACCCAGGAGGTTCAGAGGTGGAAATGCCCTAATTTGTGAAAGAGAAAATAACCCACCTATATGAGATGAGGAAAACTAACCAGACTCCAGTGCTGGAGCCTGATCCGACTAACCAGCAGCTGCTCTGAGATATGAAAGGGGCACCTGGCAGTGAGGTTTAGGGGAGCTGCCCCTCCCTTCATATCCAGCTCCTCAGAATGAGGAGCGTGTTGGGCTTCCTACCAGGCAGCTCTCCCTGGACCCTGCTAGGGGCTCCATCTCTTGTATCAGTTGGTGGTTAGTAGATGTATGATGGATCTGCTGGGAGAAACAAGGGACTCTCTCTTCGTCCCCTTAACCTGCTGTTTCCAGGATGCTCTGAATGGGCTGGGGGTGGGACTGTGATCCACCAGAGCTTCCATTTCATTGGGAGTGTGAGTGGGGCAGCAGGTACTGAGTGTTGGACTCTTGCTCTTTCAGGGGCCGGTGACCTTCGAGGAGGTGGCTGTGCATTTCACCAGGGAAGAGTGGGCTCTGCTGGACCCCACTCAGAGAGCCCTCCACAGGAATGTCATGCAGGAGAACTATGAGAATGTGACCTCGCTGGGTAAGGTTTCCTGTCCCCTCTGTTCTTGGAAGGGGAAATGAAGAGTGAAGGTTCACACCAGCCCCACAATGCCACTTCTACTCTGTCCTGTTGCAGCATCACTCCAATATGTCAGTGACACACACACTACCAGAGACCCTCCCCTGCTTCAGAACATTTTGGGTACAGAGCACAGGAGCAGTATCGCACAGTGCCAAATATCTCCTCTTTACTCAAGTAAAACTGGGGGTTAGGTCCAGCATAATGAATAGAAGGTTCCTACCCCTGGCCTTCTCTCAAACACTGAGCCTTCTCTAACCAAACCAGAATGTGCTTGGGGTGTAACAAGCAGGCTGCAGGAGTGACAGCTGCTGGTCCAGGGTTACTTATCACACAGAGACTCGGTGCGTCTTTGAATGCTGGCTGGGAGTATCCAGACAGCAGAACATTGAATCGCACCCAGGATTACAGATGACACAAGTACTGCTCTGGATTGCACGCCAGCATGTGAAAATGGCCTAGGTTGGTAGTGAAACTTCTTGATACCTAGAGAGTCTTGCTCCTCCATCACCATGTGTAATAGCCACAATCTCTCTTCTCTGCATGCTCCTTGGATTTTTGAGGCCCTCATTCCTGAGTCACATGACCCAATTCTTATTTCGCACTTTCTGCTTTTCCAGACTAATTAGAGTCTGTTGCTCCTGAATTATAGCTTCTAATGTTCCAGTGTTCTCCACATGCAGGGATTTTCCAACTCCCTTCCATTACACTGGACTCACTAGATTCCCTAGTACATAAAAACAGCTATACCGGGTCAGACCAAAGGTCCAGCCAGCCCAGTATACTGTCGTCTGACAGTGGCCAATGCCAGGTACCCCAGAGGGAATGAACACAACAGGTAATCATCAAGTGATCCATCACCTGTCATGTATTCCCAGTTTCTAGCAAGCAGAGGCTACAGACATCATCCCTGCTCATCTTGGCTAATGGCCATTGATGGACCTATCCTCCATGAATCTATCATGTTCTTTTTTTGAACCCTGTTATAATCTTGGCCTTCACAACATCTTCTGGCAAAGAGTTCCACAGGTTGACTGTGCATTGTGTGAAGAAATACTTCCTTTTGTTTGTTTTAAACCTGCTGCCTATTAATTTCATTTGGTGATTCCTAGTCCTTGTGTTATGAGAAGGAGTAAATAACACTTCCTTATTCACTTTCTCCACACAAGTCATGATTTTATAGACCTCTCTCGTATCCTCCCCCTTCATCTCTCTTTTCCAAGCTGAAAAGTCCCAGTCTTTTTAATCGCTCCTCATAGAGAAGCTGTTCCATACCCCTAATCTTTTTTTTTGCCCTTTTCTGAACTTTTTCCAATTCCAATATATCTTCTTTGAGATGGGGTGACCACATCTGCATGCAGTATTTGAGATGTGGGCGTACCATGGTTTTATATAGAGGTAATATGATATTTTATGGATTTGTATAGAGGCAGTGTTATATTATCTATTCTTTTCTTAATGAGTCCCAACATTCTGTTCACTTTTTGACTGCCTCTGCACCTTGAGTGGATGTTTTCAGAGAACTATCCAAAATGACTCCAAGATCCGTCTCTTGAGTGGAAACAGCTAATTTAGATGCCATCATTCTGTGTGTATAGTTGTGATTATGTTTTCCAATGGGCTGCACTTGTGTTATCCTGACATCTAGTACTGCTGAGATCCTGCATTCAGTGATATCCCTGCCCTTCCTGTTCCCTTTCTCCACTGAACCCCACCAGCCCATGCTTACTGTTCCCAGCTTCCCCAGGACTCTCTCACTGTCTCTGGACCTCTCCATCAGCAAGAAGCAGTGCCAGGGAGACTTGCCCTCTGTCTGGAGTCTTCGATTTCTGGGACATGTTAGAGGCTCTGTCATAATGAGTGTCTGTGACATTACCCACAGTACAATCTGGACTGTTGAACAGGTGTGTCCCCTGTGACGAAGTGGGGCTGTTCTTAACGTTCCCTCTGAATACTGTGTGGGGGCCTCAGTTCCTGGCTGACCCACTGTCGCCTGACCCTTCCCCCCCACTGCAAGGGGATGCTAAAGGTGTTGGAGACAAAGATCAGGTGACCTCCTGGCCCGGGAAAGGAACTGAGCAGAGGAGGAGGGGCTTGAGGGGGTTTCAGTCTGGAGCTGGCTGGGGACGAGGAGTGAAGTGCAGACGTGGGGGACTGGCTCACTGCCCCCCAGAATGGACCCGGCCGAGGGGTCCGGTTCGCTGTACCTACAAGCTCTGTTTTAGACCGTGTTCCTGTCATCTAATAAACCTCTGTTTTACTGGCTGGCTGAGAGTCACGTCTGACTGCAAAGTGGGGGTGCAGGAACCTGTGGCTTCCCCAGGACCCTGCTGGGGCGGGCTCGCTGTGGGAAGCACACGGAGGGACAGAGGATGCTGAATGCTCCAAGGAGAGACCCAGGAGGTGAAGACGTGTGAGCTTCTTGCCCTGAAGACAGTCTGCTCCGAGGGAGGGGAGGCTCCTCAAAGTCCTGACTGGCTTTGTGGGGAGCAGTTCCAGAGCATCGCCCGGGGACTCCGTGACAATTGGTGGCAGTGGTGGGATGTACTGCACCCCGTGAATGGTGCTGCTTGCAGTAAGTGACTGGGGAGCAGTAAAACAAAGGTGGGATAATGAGGACCAGGTGTGCTGAAGGCTCAGAGAGGGACGGTTTCAGGGGGCAGTTAACCTCTGGGAGTGTGTGACCAGCGAGAAGGACTGTTGGAGTAACAGGGTCCCCCTGAGGACTGCAGCGAGCTCGACCTTGGGAAAGAGAAGGATTTTTGCAGTAGCAGGGTTCCCCTGGGGATTGCAGGAGCAGTCCCAGCGGCAGAGGAGTCTGCAGCTCGACCCTGGCAAAGAGGTGGTGATCACTAGAAGGGCTGGCACACCAGGAGTTCTTCCTGGAAACCATGGGGGAGCTAAGAGCATGCAGGCCTGTGAGTCCAGAGCAACTTGGGAACGGTGAAGTGATGGCCTATCACCATCTCCTTAAGAAGGACATTGTGATCCTGTGCACAAAGAGAGGGTTACACATTGGGAAGTTCAACAAGGCACAGTTAATCGTGCAGTTGGAGGAGTAGGACCGCTCTGAGGAGTGGATTCCTGACCCAGATTGGGCTACAAGAAGATCTGGGAGCAGCAACCAGGCATTCCCGAGAGTCTGGTCCCCAACCAGATGAGGGTCTTCACGATTGGGTTCCCCATCAGGGGATCGGAGACGAATGGGATTGGAGCAGAGCCTGAGAGATCGAGAGGACTGTGAGAGAGAGCAAGAGCCTGAGAAAAAGCTGCAGGAGAAGCAACAGCAGCATGGACTGGCGATGGTGGAGCGGAGAGGCATAGGGGGCTTCCCAGGGGTCAGTGGGGAGACACGCCTGGGGTGGCGAGACCCTGGGACAGAGAGAACTGTTGTCAGGCCCCGGGTGGTACAGCTGCAGATGCTGAGGGGCTGTGGGACCTGGGTGAAGGTCCCCGGGGTGAAGCCCCTTGCCCTGCTAATGGCCCGGATCCCTGTGCAGACCCAGGAGGGGTCGGGCTGGCTGGTCATTGGGGTTCTCCAGGATATCGGCTGGGAGGTCCTGGTGGGGAGTGGCTGCCCAAGCCCAAAGCAGGCAAGGCCAAGATGGGGGCTCTTAACCAAAAGAGCCCAAATTGCAGCCCTCCAAACTGGAGTGCTGGGAAAAGACCCAATCCCAGTTTAAAACCCTGGGGTATTGGGGTGGCAAAAGGGCACAGGCCGCATAAACCTTCCCACATGCAGCCTGCAAGCGCCATCAAGCATAACTGACCCACAGGAGAACCTGAAATGGGAATGTCCTGGTGTAACCCCCACCAAGGAATGGGAGAGATGCTGGGGCATCCATGGGAACGTTGGTGGGTTTGAACTTCCCCAGGTCACTGGCTAAAGTGACCTCACTCAGTTCGGTCTCGAAGGGGGGAGAGATGTGACGAAGTGGGGCTGTTCTTAATGTTCCCTCTGAATACTGTGTGGGGGCCTCAGTTCCTGGCTGACCCACTGTCGCCTGGCAACTAATGGCCAGGCCCTTCCCCCCCTGCAAGGGGATGCTAAAGGTGTTGGAGACAAAGAGGTCAGGTAACCTCCTGGCCCGGGGAAGGAGCTGAGCAGGGGAGGAGGGGCTGGAGGGGGTTTCAGTCTGGAGCTGGCTGGGGACGAAGAGTGAAGTGCAGACGTGGGGGACTGGCTCACTGCCCCCCAGAATGGACCCGGCCGAGGGGTCCAGTTCACTGTACCTACAAGCTCTGTTTTAAACTGTGTTCCTGTCATCGAATAAACCTCTGTTTTACTGGCTGGCTGAGAGTCACATCTGACTGCAAAGTGGGGGTGCAGGACCCTGTGGCTTCCCAGGACCCTGCTGGGGCGGGCTCGCTGTGGGAAGCGCACGGAGGGGCAGAGGATGCTGAATGCTCCAAGGAGAGACCCAGGAGGTGAAGACGTGTGAGCTTCTTGCCCTGAAGACAGTCTGCTCCGAGGGAGGGGAGGCTCCTCAAAGTCCTAGCTTTGTGGGGAGCAGTTCCAGAGCATCGCCCGGGGATTCCGTGACATCCCCTCAGTTCTCCAACCTGAGGTGCCTTTTCCACTGTTTTACTGTGAGAACAGCCACTCCGGGGCAGTTAACACAGTCTCCAGCATGTAACTTGCTCCCAGCCACACAGTATTGAGTGTTGCTGGACAGTGACTCACAAATTACAGCACACTACCGGAGAACCCCTGAAGATTCTCTGCTCCCAGACTTTCCCCAAGAAATGTGAATCTTGCACTGTCCAGCACACTACTGAACAATGCAAGCTCATATGAAGTCTATCATTTCATCAGTGGAAAATGACACATGCTGGCCTTGTTATCCCAAATGGTGTTTCCAAGACACTTTCTTCCAAACACACTGGTTAGATGAAGCAGTAAAACAAAATTATTAATGACTGAAAAAAACATTTTAAGTGACTATGGGTAATGAGGCATAAAAGTCAGAATTGTTTACAAAAGAAATGCAAAGATAAAACACAAACTAATGTCTAAGTTAATAAGCTAAAATGGATTAGAAGCAAATGTTTCTCTCACCATATGCTGAAACAGGTTGGCTTTCCTTTCAGCCAGGATTCATAGAATATCAGGGTTGGAAGGGAACTGAGGAGGTCATCTAATCCAACCCCCTGCTCAAAGCAGGGCCAATCCCCAGACAGATTTTTGCCCTGGATCCCTAAATGGCCCCCTCAAGGACTGAGCTCACAACCCTGGGGTTAGCAGGCCAGTGCTCAAACCACTGAGCTATGCCCCCCATTCTGTTCTTTTGGAGTTGTCGTGAGCAGAGGGAAAGGGGAGAGAGAGAGTCTCAAGCATTTTCCTCACCCCTTTTTATAACTCAGTCCTTTGTACTAGAAACAACTTCAGTTCTCAGCTGAGTCATGGTGACAGGCTGTCTGTTGGAGATACGAGCTTCAAGAGGTCCCTGTGATTGACTGTAAATGTCTTCTTCACACCTTCCCCCTGCCAGAGAATGGCTGTTTGACCAGCTGTCTCTGAGGAACTCTTCTGTGGGTGTTGCCCAGACTTGTAACTTTTTCAGTAATATAATACAGTAAAATCTCATAACTTTACATACAGTGTTGCTACACATTTTAACAGGAGGATAATATTCAGTAGATTATGTGTTTTCAAATGATACCTCACAAGCCATACTGTGTACAAAATTGGTCATAATTTTCTAGAAGAGTGAACATAGGGGTACAGACTGACACAGTGTCTGTCTGTCTGTTCCCAGCAGATATGTGGGTATTTCAATCCCTCATAAGCACAGTGTTTGGCATCTTCAAGGACCTGGGGAGCTGGTCCTGGGAATTCACTGGTTTACTAAGTGTGACACTATGGAATTGTGAGACACTTTATATTATTATTTTATTATTAATACCAATATGAAAAAATTTCAATGAATCGTTCTAGATATGCCATGTAAGGTGTCAGTGAAAATGTTATGATTTTCCAGGTATGATAATTTTGTTTCTATGTACAATACCTTTGTATTGTGAGTTATAGATTTGTAGGGTATATCTGTATTTCCAGACTTGTGCAGAGTTTCTGGGTGACACCCCCAGACATATTGGTATCAGCACTGCCTAGCATGTTCGATGCCCATCCAGGTTCATCAGCTATATAATGAACATGTGGAAGGGACTAAGGGGATAAACCTGTTGAGCAGAAGTGGCTTCAGGCACCAGCGCTCCAAGCACATGCCTGGGGCGGCATGCCGCAGGAGGCGCCCTGCTGGTCCCCGCGAGGGCAGCAGTCAGGCAGCCTTTGGTGGCGCACCTGCGGGAGATCCGCCGGTCCCGTGGATTCGGTGGCAATTTGCCAGCAGGTATGCCAAAGCTGTGGGACCGGCGGACCTCCCGCCGGCAAGCCACTGAAGGTTGCCTGACTGCTGTGCTTGGGGCGGCAAAAAAGCTAGAGCCGCCCCTGCTGTTGAGACAGCAAGACATGCAGGGATATGCCTCTGTACTGAGAACTCCAAGGCTTTTCCATGCTATGTGCTGTGAAGCTTGTGTTTGGGACACAGGAAGTAGAAGCCACTTGGCAAAAGGAATATAAAGGGCAACTGCATCATCTCCATTTTGTCTTCAATCCCTCTTCCTACCTCTGGAGCAACGTCTCTACAAACTGAACCCTGGAACAAAGGACTGAATGACCCATCCAATCTATGGATGTGTTCCAGACGGACGTTCAAGCCAGCAACTCACCAATATTGCTAAGAACCTGATATACAGATTTCTGAATGTATCTGATTGCTTTCCCACTTAACAACTCCCTTCTTTCTTTCTTTTCTTTTATAATAAACCTTTAGTTTAGATGCTAAAGGATTGGCTGGCAACATGGTATTTTGGGTAAGATCCAAACCTATACTGACCTGGTAACATGGCTAACCCTTTGGGGGTCAGAACATTTTGTTTATGTGAGCAGAGTTTTTAAATAATCTCTCACTGTACTGGACCTAGGTGCTGATTGGGAATCAGAGAACTGGAATGCAATAAAGGGGGCTGTGTGATTTTTTTTTCCAGCTTCTTGATCACCAGTGTGGGTGATGAAAAGCACAGTTTGTGACTGGTCGTTGAGTTTAACTTCAGTGTTAAGCAGCAGTTTTGGGAGCATCTGCTGTCCCCTTTTCAGCTTGCCCTAACCTTGGCGTTTTCAGTGATGACTGCCCCAGACACACCAGGTCACACTAAGCACTGAAGTTAAATTAATAGAATGTTTTTATGACAAAGTCTTATGAAATCAATTGAACTCCTTTGTTTTCTTTCATTTGAGCAGGGTTTCCTGTTACCCAGCCTGATGTGATCTCCCAGCTGGAACAAGGGGAAGAGCCATGGGTCCCAGACCTCCAGGGTTCAGAGGAAGGAGATATCCTGAGAGCTCCCTGCACAGGTGAGGAAACGTTAAACCAGCTCAGAATCTGTAAGTGCCTGAAGGAAACATCTGGGATGCCCTACAAAGTCTTGGGAGGTCTCTCAGTTCATTATTGTCCCTAGCAGGGTCGTATCCTCAGGGTAACTATAGCTCATGGCTTCCTGTAGATCCTAGCAGACACCAGGCAGTAGCTGCCTCCCTACCCCCTGCAAATTTGGATGGGATGTGAAGGCTGAATTGATCCCCTCCTCTCTCCTATTTGGGGGTAGAGTTTGGGGGAGTGCAGTTCCTGATTTTTATTTGACCTCCCTCCAGCATGTGTTTTGGTTTGGTCTTCTCCTTTCCATCCCTGTTTGAGGTTTCTGTCTCTATCACAGCAGGTGATGCAATGGTACGTGAGAAAGAGGAGCAGAATTCTCAGCAGGAAAATGTTGAGCAAGTGGATAAACACAGAGAATTATCGCAAAGATCAAAAAGGAATGTGTCAAGGAATCATGAGCAGGGAAAATCCTGTGAGATTCAGCACAGACCAGAAAGAGAGCAGGGAAACCAACCAGGGGAGAAAGTGGGTACATTTATTTCCTGTCAGGGAACTCGGAAGGCCCTCAAGGAAACCACGACACAGCAGGAAATCCTCATGGGAAAGAGAAAAAATACATTCACTGAGTGTGGGAAAAACTTAAGTGACTACTCAGCCCTTAAAAAGCATCAGAGAATCCACACAGGGGAGAGGCCCTATGAATGCTGTGAGTGCAAAAAATGCTTCACTAGCAGCTCAGACCTTTCTAAACATCAGAGAATCCACACAGGAGAGAGGCCCTATGAATGCAGTGAGTGTGGGAAAAACTTCACTCACAGATCAAGCCTTTCTGTTCATCTGCGAATCCACACAGGGGAGAGGCCCTACAAATGCAGTGAGTGTGGGAAAAGCTTCACTAGCAGCTCACACCTTTCTAAACATCAGAGAATCCACACAGATGAGCGGCCCTATGAATGCAGTGAGTGTGGGAAAAGCTTCACTCAGAGATCAGGCCTTTTTCAACATCAGAAAATCCACACAAAGGAGAAGCCCTATGAATGCAGTGAGTGTGGGAAAACGTTCAATCGCAGCTCACATCTTATTACTCATCACAGAATCCACACAGGAGAGAAGCCCTACGAATGCAATGAGTGTGGGAAAAACTTCACTCACAGATCAGCCCTTTCTGTTCATCAGAGAATCCACACAGGGGAGAGGCCCTACAAATGCAGTGAGTGTGGGATAGGCTTCACTAGCAGCTCACATCTTTCTAAACATCAGAGAATCCATACCGATGAGAGGCCTTATGAATGCAGTGAGTGTGGAAAAAGCTTTACTCAAAGATCAGCCCTTTTTCAGCATCAGAGAATCCACACAGGGGAGAGGCCCTATGAATGCAGTGAGTGTGGGGAAACCTTCAATCGCAGCTCACACCTTATTACTCATCAGAGGATCCACACAGGAGAGAGGCCCTACAAATGCAGTGAGTGTGGGGAAAGCTTCATTCAAAGATCAGGCCTTTTCCACCATCAGAGAATCCACACAGGGGAGAGGCCCTATGAATGCTATGAGTGTGGAAAATGCTTCACTAGAAGCTCAGCCCTTTCTGTTCATCAGACAATCCACACAGGGGAGAGGCCCTATGAATGCAGTGAGTGTGGGAAAAGCTTCACTCACAGATCACGCCTTTTTCACCATCAGAGAATCCACACAGGGGAGAGGCCCTACGAATGCAGTGAGTGTGGGAAAACCTTCAATTGCAGCTCGCACCTTATTAGTCATCAGAGCATCCACACAGGAGAGTGGCCCTATGAATGCAGTGAGTGTGGGAAAAACTTCACTCACAGATCAGCCCTTTCTCTTCATCAGAGAAGCCACACAGGGGAGAGGCCCTATAAATGCAGTGAGTGTGGGAAAACCTTCAGTCGCAGTTCGCACCTTATTAGTCATCAAACAATCCACACAGGAGAGAGGCCTTATGAATGCAGTGAATGTGGGAAAAACTTCACTCACAGATCAACCCTTTCTGTTCATCAGAGAATCCACACAGGGAATAGGCCCTATGAATGCAGTGAGTATGGGAATACATTCTCTTGGAACTCAGCCCATGTTAGCCATCAGACAATCTGCAAGGGAGATCAACACCATAAAAACCTCTAGGGCTATCAATATTTTTTTTCTTTAATATTTTTCCTGATTCCCACATACTAACTTTCGAAGCTGTTTGAACTGTTTGCAGCACTGTTATCCCTCAGCTTGGCCAGATGAGTGGGCCATTTTTGCCTTTTGCAGTTTGCCCTCTTTTGAGGTGGACCTATTTGTCCTTTCTATAATCCCACAAGTAATTGGAGTGTGCCCTTCCTATGAGAAACCAGGGAGCGTCACATTTATACCATTCCTCCTATTGCAAAGTTATTGTTAGAGTCACCAATGACACAGATTGTATCATTGCCAGTTCTCACGTTGCTCTGGGTTGTGCTGAAGAGCAGTATTATTGGGAACTTTTCAAATTACATGTAAATGAAGAGGAGTAGGGGCACTGGAAGAGATGGGGTGACTCAGAGATTCCCTCCTTCCCCATCACTGCAGAACTGTTACCTTTTACCTGAGCCAGGCAGAGTTTATCTTCATCACATTCTATCCATCCACTTCTCAAAGTGTCATGTGATGAAGCTTTCTCCGTTGTCTGTGCTTGGAGATGATGCTTTGACTTCTTTAATCCTATATCAGTCGCTATGACTGGAGATGAAAGTATCAAAGAAGGGGAATTCAAATGGATCCTGAACACAGTGTGATCATTTGGAGTTTAAATCCCATGTTCCATCTATCGGTAAAGCCACTTCTGGCAAGGTGACTGTTTTCCCCTCATTATGGGGATGCTAGGATACTAAAAAAATTGCAAATAACATATCTGGCTATTGACACAGTGCTGAGTGAAGTATCTTTGAATGGATCAGAGGAGACTGTGATGGGAGAATCTCTTCTCCGGATTCTGAATCATCAGATGTAACCTGCTCTGGAATTTCACTTGACACTCATTGTTAGTATTCTCTCTCTCTCTCTCTCTGTGATGTGGGTTTCTATCTTTCCTGGAGGCTCTTTGGTCACCCAGTTGGATATTAGTTCAGTCTGATAGGATGTAGCTCAGATTTATTGGAGACTTTAAGATAAATGACCATTTGATAAGGTCCTCTTTTATCACTTCACCTTTGCTTTTTTCCCATCCCTCCATGATAACATGGAGAAAGTGCAAGTGCAGTTCTGTTAACAGGAGGGAACTCTCCAATTTACTGGACATGCTAACAAAGACACAGCAGTGATTTAAAATCTCCACTCGGAAATGGTGAACAACAGCAGAACCCCAACTAATTGAAGGAAGTGCATCTGATCACAGTGTAGTTCAATTGTTGAAGTCAATATTGTCTCCGATGATCTGGGAAGAGAATTCCATGGTAAGTGATTTTGAACTAGGCAGAATGCCCATGTGTTTGGTTCCCAAAGCATTTGTAACCCAGGCCCTACAGAAGATCTCTCCTAGCTAATCCTATGGTATGGGAAATGCAGCCCTTCATGATGTAGATGTTGAGAAATAGAAGTGGGGGTTTTGTTGAATTTATCCTTTGTAGGTGCTAAAGATGTGTGTAAAATGAAACCAGTGTTGAAATGTAATAGCTTCAGAAAAATAGCAATTTTTGAATAGAAACTCCAGCTCTGGTAACTAACGGAGATTCTGATCCAGGCCTGCATCCAGTTCCTTGCCTGGAGCTGTGCCACCAAATTAAAGAAAAGCTGGGCATGTTTCCGGAAGCCATTCCTCACTAACACTGCTGAGATTTTGAGTGGTTTTGTAAAGGATTCTTCTTCAGAGAAGTGTAAATTTACCCTAACCAAGGCCAAGGATTTGGAAAGAACTAGGGTGGAAAGAGTACACACTCAGTTCTTGGTTTTCACCCCAGTAAAGGAAGCTATGGTGACTGATGACCCAAGAAAATTTGTCTGTAGAACTCCACTTCCTAGTTCAGTGTCACTGATTACAGTTCCAAAGTATGTCAGGGTTAGACTGAGAACAATCATCCTTCACAGTTTGGATCCAAAGAGAGGGAGCTTCATAGGACATTCCTTCCCCATGGATCCCAAACTGGCTGCTTGATTGGGTAACAAGGACTTTCAGGCTGTAGAAATGATGGTAACCAACGAGACGATGAATTTGTCAGGCTCCAATTTCAGACTTTAGAATCAGGGCTCAATATGCGTGTATTCTGTAGTTTTGTTGTTGCAGCTGCACCGATGTAGCTGCGCTGCTATAGCACTACTATTACATACACTCTAAGCCAATGGGAGAGATCTCTCCAGTCGGATTTGATCAGTCCAGCCCCCGCAAGCGGCGGTGGCTATGTTGGCAGGAGAAGCTCTCCTGCTGATGTAGCACTATCTACACAGGGGGTTAGGGCTGTGTAACTACGTTGCTCAGCTGTGTGGATTTTTCACACCCCCGAGCAATATAGTTATCCCAATAAATGTCTTTAGTATAGACCAGACCTTAGTTTTCTCTTGTGTTTTATCCATTTACATTACTTCTCTACTTTGAAAGATTAAAAAGTGTGAAAAGAGAGGTATTTTTCCTCATGCTGCAAACATTCCAACGTAGGAGACCCCTTCCACCAACACACGTGGCAGAAGATCCTGAGATATATGAACTTACAGAAGTATTTGGAACCTACGTTGGGACAAACCACAATAAGAACCAGGGTTCAGTTGTTGGCAATGGGGATTAAAAGAAAACTAACATATACGACAAGAATTTGTGATCTTTGAATATGTTCTTGTTACCAATGAAAATGAAATTTTAGGTGAAGTTATTAGTTAAAGAGTAAGAGACTAATTGTGTGATAATCTGAATTATTTTGGAAAACTGAAAGTTGTCTTGGTTTTTATTTTGTTAGTTATACAGGAAATGATGGCTAATCTTGAAGAGTTAATTTGATATAATCTACCCCCTGTAGTGTAAGGAGTTCTGGTAGAAAACCTCATTCCAAAGGTTAGGGTGGGAGAATGTGTGTGAGAGAGAGTGTACAGTAACTCCTCGCTTAACGTTGTAGTTATGTTCCTGGAAAATGGACTTTAAGTGAAACAATGATAAGCGAATTCATTTTCCCCATAAGAATTAATGTAAATAGGAAGGGTTAGGTTCCAGGGAAAAAAACTTCACCAGACAAAAAAATATGTATTATATAGATATACACACAGTATACATTTTAAACAAATAACTTAATACTGTTCACAGCTATGATGATTGTGAAGCTTGGTTGAGGTGGTGATGTTAGTGGGTGGAAGAGGGAGGGATATTTCCCAGGGAATGCCTTGCTGCTAAATGATGAACTAGCACTCAGCTGAGCCCTTAAGGGTTAACACGTTGTTACTGTAGTCTCTCAGACAAGATAGCACGAACACGAGGGAGAGGAGACACATAGCAGATAGAGACAGACACACACCTTGTGGGCAGGGGAGAGAGACAGATGCACACTGCCCCTTTAAGTAAGATGACCCACTCTTAAGTGCATTGTCTTTTTAAGTGGATCAGGAAGTTGAGACAGCAGCTGCTGCCCCAAGCTCGTTGTCTCTCTCCGCTGTGTCCCCTCCCTGCTCTATATGGAGAAGGGGTAAGTGGGGTGCAGGAGCAGGGGGCAGCAAGCACAGCAAGCAGGAGTCTGGAGCAGCTCCAAGGCAGAGGACAGGAACGGCACATGGCAGTGGGGGAGGGACAGCTGAACTGCTGATTGCTAGCCTGCTGGGCAGCTGCAGCACAGGGAACTTAGGGGAGCTGATAAGGGGGCTGCAATCATCAACCATCAATATAAAGGAAAAGGCTGAAGTCCATTGCCTTTCATATCAAAAAACCATCTAAAGGCTGGTCTACACTGAAAAGCTATGTTGACATAGCCACATCTCTCAGGAGTGTGAAAAATCCACTCCACTGAGAAATAGTTAATGTGACCTGAGCACCAGTGTAGACAGTGTTAGGTTGTCAGAAGAATAATTCCAGTGTTTGAAGTGTAGACATAGCCTTAGACAGATTGATCCCCTATGGGAAGCAAGTCATGACATCAATTCCAAGTTTGACCCATCTCCCTGTATGTGAGAAAGCTGCTAGTACGGACGGCTGAGCCAGCTCTCCGATTGCCTAGTTCCTCAACAGTAGTTACAGCTCTTAGTGCCCATCAATCCAAAGACTGAGAGAAATGGAGAGTTTCAACCATTGTCATTTTAGTATCTTAATGTTCATTTCTCTATTTTTTGTGCTGGCCTTTCTATTATATCAGGGTGTGACAGTATAGTTCATTGCATGTGTGACAATTGGCAAAGGGGTCACGGTTATTCACAAGCAACTCCTGCCTCAGACTTGACAAACTTGCCACTCCGAATACACTGATTTTATTATATTTATCCGGGAAGCATAGCAGTGAGACATCTACTGAAAGCTTGTAAATTATTGATACTCTGAATCACTGAGAGAGGTGTGTATGAGTTATATTTAAGGAGTAATGTAAGCACATGGAAAAATATGTGCATATGGTATTGTCATGAAACTGAGTCACTCCAATCACTGGTCTTGGTGGGGATGGCCCATTCCAGTGGGAGGGAATTGTCACTTTCCCTTGCTCCATTGTCAACCATTGCATTAACCCAGAAAAGCCAATGGAAAACCATTAAAGACAAACTATAGATTGAAACCCTGTGATGTGAAAAGGACAATATGACCTTTCTGTGAATAAAGACAAAAGACTGATTCAGTTTATAACAGGGTGGAGAAAAACACTCTGGGTCCATTCACCAAGGAGATCCCTACTGACCAGTGGTGCTTCATGAATGGCAGGGCCCTGGCTCCTAGGGACTAGCAATCACTGCAATGGACTGAAGTGTGAGGTGAGAATCTACTCTAGATAGGAAAGGTAACTATTAAAAAGTGTAGGTTACATTTTGTGATTTTGTTTAGTTGGTAATGGTTGGTTTCCATCACTTACATTTGTTTCTGTTAAATCTCTATCCCTGGTTAAATAAATTTCTGTTTGTTCAATAACTGTACTCAAGTGCTGTGTGTGATACAGTAGCAGTGGTCCACAGTAAAACTGGTAAATGGAGATATACCACTGCTTTGGGAAGAGAAGATCTGGGATTTCTCTGAGTATCTGGTGATCAGAGCTGGACTCCAGAGTGGGACATATTGAAGGAACTCAGGGGTTAGGATATCTCTACTGTCAACTGTCAGGGCTGCTGTGGCTCAGAGGAGGGTGCTTGACTGCCTGACAGGCTGGGTGAGTTTGGTCGCTAACATCCAGCTGCCAACTGCAAAAATCCCTCTTACTAGTGGCAGGTGGCAAGAAGGAGACTCACAGCCCTCAGCACCCTGAGAAGGGTCACAATGTGCATCTATGTTGATCCACCTATCAAATCCACACAGGGAAAGCACCCTATAACATAGCTCCCTGAATCAAAATAGCCCTAAAATGCTGCCTAAGCATGTAAAGAATCCAAGAGCTGGAGGGGAGGGATTGGGTCCAGAGTGACCTAGAGAAATTGGAGGATTGGGCCAAAAGAAATCTGAGGAGGTTCAACAAAGACAAGTGCAGAGTCGTGTACTTAGGACAGAAGAATCCCATCCCATGCAGGCTGCAGACCCACTGGCTAAGCAGCAGTTCTAAAGAAAAGGACCTGGGGATTACAGTGGATGAGAAGCTGGATATGAGTCAGCAGAGTGTCCCTGTTGCCAAGAAGGCTAATGGTATATTGGGCTGCATTCGTAGGAGCATTGCCAGCAGATCGAGAGAAGTGATTATTCCCCTCTATTTGGCACTGATCAGGCCAGATCTGGAGTTCTGCATCCAGTTTTGGGGCCCCCACTACAGAAAGGATGTGGACAAATTGGAGAGAGTCCAGCGGAGGGCAACAAAAATGATTAGGTGGCTGGGGCATGTGATTTATTAGGAGAGGGTGAGGGAACTGGAGTTATTTAGTCTGCAGAAGAGAAGATTAAGTTGGGATTTGATAGCAGCCTTCATCTACCTGAAGGAGGATTCCAAAGAGGATGGATCTAGGCTGTTCTCAGTGGTGGCAGATGACAGACCAAGGAGCAATGGTCTCAAATTGCAGTGGGGGAGGTCTAGGTTGGATATTAGGAAAAACTGTTTCCCTAGGAGGGTGGTGAAGCACTGGAATGGGTTCCCTTGGGAGGTGGTGGAATCTCCTTCCTTAGAGCTTTTGAAGGCCTGGCTTTGCAGAGCCCTGGCTGGGATAATTTAGTTGGGGTTGGGCCTGCTTTGAGCAGGGGGTTGGACTACATGACCTCCTGATGTCTCTTCTAACCCTAATCTTTTATGATTCTAAGTAGCTGCAAGTGGTCTACGTGTTCACATCTGTACAGATGCTGGGAATGGGCGACAAGGGATGGATCACTTGATAATCGCCCTGTTCTGCTTATTCCCACTGAAGCACCTGGCATTGACCGCTGTTGGAAGACAGGGCACTGGGCAAGATGGACCATTCGTCTCACCCAGAATGGCTGCCCCTCCACCATTAGGGAAACCCATTTGTGCAAAGCCATCCACAATGTCGTGCATGTTACCTAGAGTCACGGTTCTTCTGAGCAGGATGCCATTAATGTCCCTGCAGACTTGCATCAACACAATTCCAACTATCGACTTTCCCACTCCAAACTGGTTCCTGACCGATCGGTAGCTGTCTGGAGTTGCCAGTTTCCAGATTGCAATAGCCACTCGCTTCTCCACCGGCAGGGTAGCTCTCAATCTCTTGTCCTTGTGCCGCAGGTGGGGGTGAGCTCCTCACACAGTCCCATGAAAGTGGCTTTTCTCATCCGAAAGTTCTGCAGCCACTGCTCATCATCCCAGACTTGCATGACGATGTGATCCCACCACTCCGTGTTTGTTTCCCAAGCCCAAAAGCAGCATTCCACGGCGGTGAGCATGTCTGTGAATGCCACAAGCAAACTCATGTTGTATGCATTACTCAAGTCAATATCATCGTCGGAGCCCTCACTGTCACGTTGGATCCTAAGGAATAACTTGACTGCTAAACGTGACATGCTGGTGAGACTTGTCAGCATACTCCTCAGCAGTTCGGGCTCCATTCCCACAGTCCAAAAGGGAAGACAGAGCGTGCAGTATAAAAACATTGAAAGATGGCGCCAAATGTGGATGGAAGCACAGGGATTTCTGGGATGCAAACTGATGCATCACAGGCATTGGGACAGGACCCAGAATGTATGATGTTTCTGCATGATGAGGAAAGGTTTGGGGTCAGTTTTTGCTGCTGCAGATTCCTTTGCTGTTCTAATTATAATTATACGAACAAAAGGGAGGCAAAATAAAAATAAATCCAAAATTGCAATACAGGTAGGGAAAGAGAAGATCATGGTTAAGCCCACACTTCAAAATAAAAATTAATACTAAAAAGGGAGGGAGGAGAAGAGATCAAGTATGTGGAGATCCCCTGGATATTTGAACTCACTGTGATGGGTTGGATCACAGAAAAGCCCTAGGGAACTGCTAACTGAAGTGTTGAGACTACTTCTGCCCCTGCTTTCTTGCCAGCTTGGTACTCCAGTGCCCTGCCTGGTTTGAGCGAGACACACTAGCCTGCTGAAAACCCAGGCCCAGGTCTGAACAACATCCCCCCAAACTACAGGCTTAACTGAAAACAGCTTAAGAAGTGTTCCTGTCTCCAACACCCAGATACCCAACTCCCAATGAGGTCCAAACCCCAAATAAATCTGTTTTACCCCTCCCCCCGGTATTAATACATACTCTGGGTTAAATAATAAGTAAAAATTGATTTTATTAAATACAAAAAGTAGGATTTAAGTGGTTCCAAGTAGTAACAGACAGAACAAAGTAACTTACCAAACAAAATAAAATAAAACATGCAAGTCTATGCCTAATACAGTAAGAAAGTGATTACAGATGAAAACCTCACCCTGAGAGATAGTCCAGTAAGCTTCTTTTACAGACCAGCCTCCTTCTACCCTGTGGCCTATAGGACTAACCTGCTTGCTTGTATATAGATCTTTTCTTATAGATTAAGTATTTGGTTTATTGTAATAGGTTTATAAATTTATATTAAAAGTAAGTTTGGCTGTAATGCAAGAGACCTACGGGCCATATCCTGTATGTTAAGCTAAATCAAAGTTAGCATAGCTATATCCTGTGCCCTTCGTACCCAGAAAAGCAAAGTTGACCTTTTATCTTGTTTTTCTTATACCCAAATAAAGTATCTATGTCTATGACCTTTTATTTAGAACAATAGACAATGGAGAATGGCATAGGTTTTTTTTCAATGTTGTACCCACAAACTTAACAAGTACACCACAAGAGACTGGTGTGCGTACATTCCTGTCATCAATACCCCAAAGGCTAATATGTATGTGTGTAAGTGGACCCTAACATTTCTGTGGGTGAGGAATGAAATTTGGGCATAAGAGGAAGGATTTCCAGCATTTGCCCTATAAAAGAAGTGACCCACCTCAATATAGTATCTCCACTTCTCACTTTACTCCATTCTTACTTACTCCGCTCTATCATTCCTATTTTACTTATTCTCTGTCTCTCTCTATCTATTCTGTCTACGATGACTGCTACTATTAGTAGGCTGTACTCGTTCTTCTGAAACTTTAAGTTTCAAGGGAACTAGGCTAAGCTCAGTTTCCCTAACTTTTATTCTTAGTTTGTTTATTAGGTTTTGATTTAAGTTTAAACCCTAATTTAGTGTTGATAGCTCTTAGCATTAGATTTCTTCTAAGCACTGCATCCCTCACTCAAGAATTGAGAAACCTGAACTGCAAGGCTGGTCCTGTGTCTCTTACCACCAGGTTATCAAGGAAGGGTGTGAGTATATTAACCAAAGCTTTGTTGCATATCATACTATATTATCATATGTCTCTTCTGAATAGCAGTAATGCAATTGTAACTTTGTAACTCTGGGTATTTTACCATTTACTTATTTGTAGCAGGGTGGACCTCTGCTCCTACCCTCAAGAGGTTAAAAACAGCCCTGGGAAGGGGCCGAGGCTTGAGAAAGCAGCTTTTATGCTGGGCTGATTGGGAAGTGGCTGCAGCTGGGCCACACCCCAGTCAGGCCCAGCTGGCCCCTATGAGCCAGAAGCCCAAGCAGTCAGCCTCTCTCTGCTTTCAGAGAGAGAAGGGCCTGGCTGCAGGGAACTAGACCAGGTACCTGAGTGGAGCAGGGCTGGGGAAAGGCTGAGGACCTGGGGAGCTCCAGCCTGGAAAGCCCCAGGCTGCGGCCTAGCATTGGGCTAACAGGTACTGGGGTTGCAGAGAGCAGCCCAGGGGTAGGCCAAAGCAGCAGGTTCAAATCCAAACCCCTTTGCCTATGATGAGTGGCTGATACTGCAGTCTGCCCCAGGACGTGGGGCTAGAGAATGACTGGCAATGGCCAACACTGAGGCAAAGTGGGGATAGTGGGGTGGGGGTTCCCTGAGGAGGGGAGACCCTGAGAGAAAGGGGTTACTGCTGGGGGCAGCACCCCATGTAAAAGGGCACTGGGTCCAGGGAGGGACATGGGGGCCTGAGGACAGGTGGATCACCAGCCTGCAGAGGGCGCTCCAGTGCTGGAACAGAGCTAATTCCCGGAGTCACCAGCAGGAGGTGCCGCAGGGGTGAGTCCAGCCCGTCTACATTACTATTATTGATTTTAATAAAAAGTCTTTAAGGCTGTATCTGTCTTAGCGTGAGCTTCCTGTCATACCACCGAGGGTCCTTTATAAATTCTGTGACGCCTGATTCAGGACAAGAACTTTTATCTTCTGATCAACAGATTGGCAAGCCAAAAACCCATACTAATTTTGATTATTATTATTAATAATAAATTAAAACTGAATAAAAATTAAATTAATAAATTAAACTCCCATATTATCCAAATTAATATTATTAGTACACCCTAAATCAGGCTACAGTCCAGCAATCACTGACACCCCCGTGGTTATTGTCCTTTGTTCCAGTTTCTTTCAGGTATCCTTTGGGGGTGGAGAGGCTCTCTCTTGAGCCACCTGAAGACCAAATGGAGGGGTTTCCAGGGGCTTAAATAGACTTCCTCTTGTGGGTGGACTTCCCTGCCTCTCCCCCTGTGTACAATCCCAGCTACAAGATGGCGTTTAGGAGTCACTTGGGCAAGTCATATGTCCATGCATGACTGAATCCCCAAGCTCAGATGTGGATTAGTGTCTTTGAGTTCATTGTTGGCTTAAGTGTTTCATGATTGGGCACTTACTGAGAATAGTCTTTTCTCAGGAAGCTGACCAACTGCTTCACTGAGGCTACTTAAAATAAGTACACAGCCAATATTCATAACTTCAAATACAAAAATGATACAGTCATACAAATAGGATAAATGTATTCAGTAGATCATAACCTTTACAGGGATATGTTACATGGCATATGTAGCATAAAACATATTCCAGTTATTTCATAGATACATTCATAAGCATATTCCCATTATGGGGTGCAACGTCACACTCACATTGCTAGAATCAAAGTTCAGACTTGATGCTGTGGAAACCCTACAACTACCCGTCTCTCTGAACACCTGTGATGAGCAAGATGGAGTTGGGACACCTGCTCTGCTTCAATCATTTACTGTCTCTCTGTTCTCTCTTTCTTCTCCCCCTATTCTTCTTCTCCAATGTCTCTGCCTTTCTCCTCTTGCTCCCTCTCCCCCTGCCCTTTCCCAGTAACTCACAGGCTGCAGCTTATAGGAAAAGCCAGAGCTCCCATGTTCTGCACATTATCCTGTGTCAGAGGACATGGGACCCAGGTCAGAACCTGTCACCAGAACAATATGATCCTTTATGGGAAACTTCTCTGCCTACTCACCAATTATCCCCCCCACACACACACACACACTAAAGGGGGTGGGGTACAGCTCTGACTGAGAGGCCTCAAGGGAGAAATTTCAGCCCAAAGTCAAATTTGTGTGAAATGTTGAGAAGTGAAGAGACCCCACCCCCCAAAAAGCCACAGAATTCTAGTGTCACCCCCATGGCACCAGCACAGGGAACCCAGTGAGATGGGGTTACAGAATACAAGGGGGGAGGGAGCAGGGGAGAGAGGTGACAGGGAATCTCTCTTTTTCCTTCTCTTCACTTTTTATTCTGCTCTTCTCATCCAGGAACTGCAGTCACTGCAGGGAGGGGGTTTGTCTCATTATTAGGGATCCATGTCTGTCACGGAGGTGGTGGAAGTGACAGATTCTGTGACTTCCTGTGACCTCTGTGACTTCTGAAGCGACCACTGTGGCTGACTCCAGGGCCACCCAAACAGCTGGCCCCAGGGATCGCCCAAGCAGTGGCCAATGCTGCTGGTTCTGGGGACCATTTGAGCAACGGTTCCAAGAGTGGCAGGAGTGGCCACAGCTCAGTGGCTCCCGGCAGCACTCCCAGGGTGGCTGGAGCAGCGACTGGCCCCCTGGGGCTCCCCCCCAGCAGCAGCTGGAGTGGCATGGAGCCCCGGGGCTTCTCCCCGAGTAGCTGGTGCCACATGCCCCCCGGACTCCCTTCCCCCACAGCTGGTGCCGCAGACCCCCTGGTCGCCCCCAACCCACAAGATTCAATGAGTAAGGTGACGATTTAATCACGGATACTTTTAGTAAAAGTCATGGACAGGCCACGAGCAAGAAACAAAAAAAATCACTGTCCGTGACTTGTCCATGACTTTTACTAAAAGTACCCATGATTAAATCATCGCCTTACTCATTATCAATCAAATACATCAAAACGCTTCCCCCTGCAAGTGGATTTAGCCCAGGACCCTCAGAGTCAGCAGCTCTTACACCTCCGATTAAGCTCTCTGGTCAGGTGTCTTAGTGCTGGAAGCCTCCTGTTTAGAGCCTAAAATAGCGTTTTTGCACCGGGGGGGGGGGGGCTGAAATTTTGGACTGGACATTGTAGCTCCACCGTTATTTTACAGAATTGCTTCAAAACAGCAAGTGTAGAAAGTATCCTAAGTGCCAGGCTCTCTGCCATGGAAACAGCTGCCCCTGCTCTGCAGGAGTCTGTGCGTTCCACACAGCAACGTACAAACCTGCTCCGAACTGAAGGGGGGTCAGACAGTGACGGTAACGCAAATCTTCCGACTATTAACCCAAGTCCCTTTCTTTAACCCAGGACGTGCCAGTCACCTGTTAGCCGTGGCGTTATCTTCACCTTAAAATACCTCTCAGGATATTGAACAGAGGAAGTGAAACCCCCTCCCCCGAATGGCTCCCTGTTGAGGCGTTGTACCATACCTGCCCCTGGACACTGTCTGGTTTTATACTCAGAGCTTTTTCTCTTCAAACCCCTTATCCCAATCTATGGGCCAACTTCCACATTTCAGAGTTTAGAACCTACTCTCATCACCCTCGTATGGCACTTTCCATGTGAATGAGACAAAGTAAGTGAGGGAAGCTACATAGCTAATGAAAAACCAATGCTTTGGGTGAGGCCTGAATGCATAACCCACAGGAGCATTTGCTCCCTGCACTATCCAGTTGCACCACTGTAGGTGCTTCCAGACACATTTGGGAAGTAGGCAGTTACCTGAATCTGTGGTTAACACCTTTGGTTTGTAACTGGAAGGCTGATGGTTCAAACCCAAATGAAGATTTTTTTTTTTTAAGTGATGAGAATCCAGCACATTTTACCAGGCAGAAAATCTCCTCTATTCTGGTCTAGCCTCATTTGACTACTCCTGCCCATCTTCTTCTGGCCTCAGTGTCTTTCCTTCCCTATTGGGTACATGCAGAGATGAGCCCTGGTCAGTCAGTGTCACAGAGAGGCTGTATCCCATAGAGCAGTGGTTTTCAAAATGTCAGGCACTGGGTCGTGGTGGCTCTGGTCAGCTCTGCCGACGAGGCCATTAAAAGTCCTGTTGGGAGGCAGGCTAGTCCCTATCTGTTCTGACACCACGCTGACCCCGGAAGCGGCCAGCAGCAGGTCCGGCTCCTAGGTGGGGCGGGGCTGCGGAGTTTCTCTGTGAGGGGAGGGGCTGTAATGGGGATGGTCCATGCGGGAGTCAGTGTGAAGGGAGGGGCTGTCAGGGGGAGGGCTAGGGAGTGTCTCTGTGACAGGAGGGGCTGTGAGGAGATGGTGACCTCCAGGCAGCAGGAGCCCCTGACATGGCAGTTGAACTGTCCCCTCCCACAAGTGCTTTGGGGGGCCTAGAGCCCAGCATGGAGCTGCTGTCCCTGCGAGTCACAAAGGGGTGATGTGCAGTTACTGCCCCATCTGTCCTGCCCCCAGAACAGCCCTGTGGGGAATTCAGTGTCTGTGGAAAAGCACGTCTAGGAATGGGGATTCCCAGCCACATTAAAGCAGCAGGAAGGAGAAGAGAGTTATTGCTTTAGGACAGTCTGGGTGTGCAGGGTATGAAGGAGGGTGCCCAGCTCTGTCTGCAGAATGGCCGACCCCTAACTTTCAAAAACCCTGAGTCAGGCTCACCAAAAATCATGAGATTGGCTTTAAAATAATGAGATTATGTAATTTTAATAGATTTGGGGATCTTTTTATTTGCCTTCTGCTTGATGAGCCTTTAGGGTGCCCTGGGGTGACATTTTGTAGCTTTCTCCACAGCCACAAGGGCTAGAAAGGTTCTGTGTCTTTAAGAGCAAATCACATCTCCACTTGACTCCAGGAGCTGGGGCATTAAGGAAACAATAATTCTCATGAGACTCGCGACACAATCATGAGAGTTGGCAGCCCTGAGTCGGACTGAGTCTTTATTCTCCAGGATTCCCTGGAGCAGGGGTTCCCAGCTGTTTTCTTGCTGTGCCCCCCGCCCAACATGATATAAAAACTCCACAGCCCACCTGTGCCACGACGACTGTTCTTCTGCATGTCCAGTAGATTAAAAGCCAGGGCTGTCATTAGGGGGTAGCCAGCAGAGCAATTGTGCAGGGCCCCACAACACAGGGGCCCCCATGAAGTTAAGATTCTTTGGCTTCAGTTCCAAGCAGGAGGGCTCAGATTTCAGCTTTCTGCCCCAAACCCCAGCAAGTCGAACGCCGGCCCTGCTTTCTGGTTTATTTTGGCAACCCCCCCCAAACCTCCTCACTGCCCCCAGGGGGCTCCAGACCCCCGACTGAGAACCACGGCCTCGGAGCTCTGTTTAGAAAGAGGGAGCAAAGCTGCTGCCTTTCCTGATGGCTGAACTCAGGCCCTTAGAGTGGGATGTTCCTGCCCTGCCAGTGACACCAAGAAAGCTCCCTGAACAGCTGCCTGGCCTCAGGGACAGTCTAAGCCTGCAGGGCCCCCAGGGGCAATGAAGCAGCTGGGTCAGGCTGGGCACCCTGATTCCCAGAGACCTGCCCTGGCTCCCTGCTCAGCAGCAAAGTCAGTTCCCCCACCCCGAGGAATCAGCCTGGAGCTATGTGCAGTGCTGGGGGTTTCTCCTTTCACTGCTGCTGGGGAGTGTGGGGATCCCAGGGGCATTTCTAGACGACAACAGGAAGCTCAAGATCAGATTACATTTTTATTTACAATTTTTTTATGTGATATAATCCTTCAATCCTAGTGTCATCATCAATAATATGCCTTGATCATCCTGGAAGTTTACCACTCTGGACCTTAGAATCGTAGAATATTAGGGTTGGAAGAGACCTCAGGAGATCATCTAGTCAAACTCCCTGCTCAAAGCAGGACCAACACCAACTAAATAATCCCAGCCGGGCCTTAAAAACCTCTAAGGGAACCCATACTAGTGCTTCACCACCCTCCGAGGGAAACATTTTTTCCTAATATCCAACCTAGACCTCCCTCACTGCAATTTGAGACTGTCTTGGTCTGTCATCTGCCACCACTGAGAACAGCCAAGCTCCATCCTCTTTGGAACCCCCGTTCAGGTAGTTGGATGCTGCTATCAAATCCTCCCTCACTCTTCTCTTCTGCAGACTAAATAACCCCAGTTCCCTCAGCCTCTCCTCATAAGTCATGTGTTTCAGCCCCCTAATCATTTTCTTTTCCCTCTGCTGAACTCTCTCCAATTTTGTTCACATCCTTTTTGTAGTGAGGGGCCTGAAACTGGACACAGCACTCCAGATGTGGCCTCACCAGTGCCAAATAGAGGGGAATAATCACTTCCCTTGATCTGCTGGCAATGCTCCTACTAATGTAGCCTAATATGCCATTAGCCTTCTTGGTAACAAGGGCACACTACTGACTCATATCCAGCTTCTTATCCACTGTAAGACCCAGGTCCTTTTCTGTAGAACTGCCCCTTAGCCAGTCAGTCCTCAGCCTGTAGCAGTGCATGGGATTCTTCTGTCCTAAATGCAGGACTCTGAACTTGTCCTTGTTGAACCTCCTCAGATTTCTTTTGGCCCAATCCTCCAATTTCTCTAGGTCACTCTGGACCCAATCCCTCCCCTCCAGCTCTTGGATTCTTTACATGCTTTCACAGAGCGAAGAGCACATGTTCCATGATTTCATAGGGCAGAGTTTTAGGGCTATTTTGAGTCAGGAAGCTATGCTATAGGGTGCTTTCCCTGTGTGGATTTCACAGGTGGATCAACATAGGGCAGGTCTACACTAAGGGCGGGGGTCAAACTAGGGTACGCAAGTTCAGCTACGTGAATAGCATAGTTGAACTCAAAGTACCCTAGTTCGAACTACTTACCCGTCCAGACGCCGCGGGATCGAAGTCCGCGGCTCCAAGGTCGACTCCGCCACCGCCGTTTGCAGTGGTGGAGTACCGGAGTCGACCGGAGCGCGCGGGGAGTTCGAACTATCGCGTCCAGATTAGACGCAATAGTTCGAACTCCGAGAAGTCGAACTCACCGCATCGACCCAGCAGGTAAGTGTAGACTAGCCCATAGATGCATATTGTGCCCCTTCTCAAGGTGCTGAGGGCTGTGAGTCTCCTTGTTGCCACCTGCCACTAGGAATAGGGACTTCTGCATTTGGCAGCTGGATGTTAGCGACCAAACTCACCGGCCTGTCAGGCACTCAAGCACCAACTGTATAGCTGCTTTTTCTTGACTAGTTTCTCCTCTGCAACAACCAACTTTTTTTGGGGGGGAGCCTGGCTAGCTCAGTTGGTAGCACATCAGATTTTTAATCTGAGGGTCCAGGGTTCAACTCCCTGGTCAGGTGATGAACTGTTCAGCATGATCTTAAAAATCTCTCTCTTCATAGTCCTCTTTGGTGTAACTTTTTCTCATCAGAATTTTGTCTTTCTTAAGAAGGGCCTTTTTGTGTGTGGGATTGACGGGGCAACTTCCTGACATCCCCACTGTCCTCACAGGCTAGAGGAATAAAGGCCTCTGGGCATATAGCATGTTCCTCCCCTGCGTGCACACACAAACACACATAAAATATCCCTAAGGAATTAGAATCACCTGCTGCCTTCCCCTGTCCTGCTGGATCCCCAAATGACGACGCTCTTCAGCCTGAACCCATGTCCCCTCTATTCCCAGTGCCCCTCAGATCCAACCCACAGCCCCTCCTATGCACAGCAGCCTACTCCCCTTCACTAGGAAGTGGAGTTGTACAAACAATTTTCCTTGGGTCTTTGGTCACCATAGCTTCCTTTACTGGGGTGGAAACCAAGAACTGGGTGTGGACTCTTTCAACCCCAGTTCTTTCCAAATCTTTGGCCTTGGTTAGGGTAAATTTACAGTTCTTGGAAGCAGAATCCTTTACAAAACCACTCCAAATCTCAGCAGTGTTAGTGAGGAATGGCTTCCCAAAACATGCCCAGTTTTTCTTTAATTTGCTGGCACAGTTCCAGGCAAGAGACTGGATAGAGGCCTGGATCAGAATCTCTGTTAGTTATCAGAGCTGGAGTTTCTATTAAAAAATAGTTATTTTTCTGAAGCTATTAGATTTCCAATACTGATTTCATTTTATACTCATTTTCAGCAACTACAAAGGATAAATTCAACAAAATCCACATTTCTATTTCCTCAACATCTGTGTCATGAAGGGCAGCATCTCCCATACCATAGGATTAGCTAGGAGAGATCTTCTGTAGGGCCTGGGTTACAAATGCTTTGGGAACCAAATACATGGGCATTTTACCTACTTCAAAACCACTTACCATGGAATTCTCTCCCCAGATCATCTGAGACAATATTGACTTCAACAATTGAACTACACTGAGATCATATGCACTTCAGTTAGTTGGGATTCTGCTGTTGTTCACCATTTCTGAGTGGAGATTTTAAATCACTGCTGTGTCTTTGTTAGCATGTCCAGTAAATTGGAGAGTTCTCTCCTGTTAACAGAGCTGCACTTGCACTTTCTCCATGTTATCATGGAGGGATGGGAAAAAAGCTGAAGTGAGAAATGAGGACTTTAGCAAATGGTCATTTGTCTTAAGTTCTCTAATAAATCTGAGCTACATCTTATCAAACTGAACTAACATCCAATTGGGTGACCAAACAGCCTTCAAGAAAGATAGAAACCCACATCACAGCGAGACAGAATACATGACAATGAAAGTGTCAAGTGAAATTCCAGAACAGGTTACATCTGATGACTCAGAATCAGGACGAGATTCTCCCATCACATTATCCTCTGATCCATTCAAAGATACTTCACTCAGCACTGTCTCAATAGTCAGTTATGTTATCTACAACATTTTTAGTATCCCAGCATCTCCATAACTGGGGGGAAAAAACAGCCACGTTGCCAGAAGTGGTTTTACCAATAGATGGAACCTGGGATTTAAACTCCAAATGATCACACTGTGTTTGGGATCCATTTGAATTCCCCTCCCAGGTCTTTGACACTTTCATCTCCAGTCATAGTGACTCTGATATAGGATTAAAGAAGTCAAAGCATCATCTCCAAGCACAGACAACGGAGAATGCTTCATCACATGACACTTTGAGAAGTGGATGGATAGAATGTGATGAAGATAAACTCTGCCTGGCTTAGGCAAAAGGTAACAGTTCTGCAGTGATGGGGAAGGAGGGAATCTCTGAGTCATCCCATCTCCTTCCAGTGTCACAGAGGCTGAAATGACACATTTTTCTGGCACCTGCTTCTCTTCATTTACATATAATTTGAAAAGTTCCCATGATAACTGCTCTTCAGCACAACCCAGAGCAACGTGAGAACAACTGGCAAGGATACAATCTGTATCATTGGTGACTAACAATAACTTTGCAATAGGAGGAATGGTATAAACATGATGCTCCCTGGTTCCTGATAGGAAGGGCACACTCCAATTACTTGTGGGACAATAGAAAGTACAAATAGGTCCATCTCAAAACTGGGCAAACTGCAAAAGGCAAAACTGGGCCACTCATCTGGACAAGCTGAGGGATAATGGTGCTGCACACAGTTCAAACAGCTTTAAAAGTTATGTAGGAATCAGGAAAAATATTTTTAAAAAAGTATTGATAGCCCTAGAGATTTTTATGGTGTTTGACCTCCATTGCAGATTCTCTGATGGCTAACATGGGTTGAGTACCAAGAGGTTTCCCCACACTCAGTTCTTTCATAGGGCCTCTCTCGTGTGTGAATTCTCTGATGTTTAGAAAGGGCTGAGTTGTTAGCAAAGCATTTCCCACACTCACGGCATTCATAGGGCCTCTCCCCCGTGTGGATTCTCTGATGTTCAGAAAGGCCTGATCTGCGAGTGAAGTTTTTCCCACACTCACTGCATTCATAGGGTGTCTCCCCTGTGTGGATTCTCCGATGCCTAATAAGGTGAGAACTGCGGTTGAAGGTTTTCCCACACTCACTGCATTCATAGGGCCTCTCCCCTGTGTGGATTCTCTGATGGAGAAAAAGGCCTGTTCTGTGAGTGAAGTTTTTCCCACACTCACTGCATTCATAGGGTCTCTCCCCTGTGTGGATTCTCTGATGTTCAGAAAGTGCTGATCTCTTAGTGAAGCATTTCCCACACTCACGACATTCATAGGGACTCGCCCCTGTGTGGATTCTCTGATGGAGAAAAAGGCCTGATCTGCGAGTGAAGTTTTTCCCACACTCACTGCATTCATAGGGCCTCTCCCCTGTGTGGATTCTCTGATGCTTTAAAAGGGCTGAGTAGTCATGTAAGTTTTTCCCACACTCAGTGAATGTATTTTTTCTCTTTCCCATGAGGATTTCCTGCTGGGTTGTGCTTTCCTTGATGTCCTTCTGAGTTCCCCAACAAGAAATTAATTTACCCACTTTTTCCCCTGGCTGGTTTCCCTGCTCTCTTTCTGGTCTGTGCTGAATCTCACAGGATTTTCCCTCCTCATGACTGCTGGACACATTCCTTTTCCGTCTTTGTGATAATTCTCTGTGTTTATCCACTGGCTCAACATTTTCAGGCTGAGAATTCTGCTCCTCTTTCTCACATGCCATTGCATCACCTGCTGTGATAGAGACAGAAACCTCAAACAGGGATGGAAAGGGGAAGGCCAAACAAAAACAAGTGCTGGAGAGAGGGCAAATAAAAATCAGGAACTGAACATCCCAAAACTCTTCCCCCAAATGTAGTAGTAGGATTTGATGTTTTTATTTTATATAATTTAGAATGAAGGATAAATAATAATTATGTAGCCTGCATTAAGCGTATTGGTGTATGATCTGATCATATCCTGACAGCCACCCTTTTTGAATAACAGAAAGGAATGACCTAATGGGCCAATGGGTAGAGATATAGCAGCCAGAATCTGTGTCTGGACTGATTTCAAGGAAGTAACAGACCTTTGAGGGTCACCAATTTGTTGTAGGTTTAGCATTTTAAAATAAGTAAAAGAATGCCATGATTGTTTTCTTTTACATGGCAATTTGATATTCCTGTTCAAAATGTTCTGTGTAAATTAATTCTGGTTTGTGTGTGAATGAGGAATGTACGTGTTAAGAGGTAAGTGTGAAGGTCACTGCTGAACCAGACGTATGAGGGAGGAACCGGAGACAGATGCAAGGGTACCAGGAGGCTGCAACACGCCCCTATTGAAATGTCAGAGGAGGGCAGACTGACAACTCTAAAGATGAGACAGGCACCTATCAGTGGGGACAAGACAGCTGTGATGAAAACCACCATGGGTAACTCCCTGAGGAACTTGATGAAAGAAAGAGATAAAGGATGAGAAGGACAATTTAAGAAAACAAGCACTCGTCAAACAATAATTGATTACAGCATGACGGTGCAAAACTCATTGGTCCCAATGAAGGAAAATCACTATATAGACAGGGTGCCTTGCCATGAAACTTTGGGTTCATCCTGCCAAGACTTCCGCAGAGCATCGTGTCATGACCAACAGAATCTGTCTCCTCCTACCCATGATCAACCTAGCTGGCCACTAGGTTGATCCAGACTCTGGACTGGTAAGTATAACATCAACTGGTGGGACAGTGTGCGTGTGTGGTGTGTCACTGAATGCATATGCTAATTGTTGTATTTCAATAAATGCGGTGCATTGCCTTTTCCCCCCAAAAAAGATCCCAGGGGCTTCTTATAAGCATAACAGGGTAACACCCACAAGGCAGCTAGCTAGCACATCTTGGAGGGACTGTTCAAATTAAGTGGTTCATCAAGAAACACTTGGTTGACAGTGGATCATGGGAGAAGCCCATCTACACTGAGTGGACTGTCATGTAAATGTGCTGTCTGGAGCATAGGTAATGGCTTCCTGCAATGAATGAGGGAAATTGGGCATGAACATGTGACTTGCCCAAGTGACTCCAAACTCCATCTTGTTGCTGTAATTTTCCACAGTAAGAACCATGGGATGCCCTCCACATGGCAAAAGCTATAAAAGGCCCTGGAAACACCTCCATTTTGTCTTCAATCCTGCTTCTTACCTCCGGAGGAACTTTGCTACAGACTGAAGCTCTGAACAAAGGACTGAATGACCCATCCCAGCTGTGGATGTACTCCAGAGACTAGATTTAAGCCAACAGTTTATTCCATCACTGCTACAAGCCTGAACCAAGACCTTTGCCATTACCAGATGTAATTGATTCCCTCAGCCAATTCTAACTCTCCCCTTTCTTTCTTTTTATGAATAAACCTTTAGATTTTAGATACTAAAGGATTGGCACCAGCATGAGTTTTGGGTAAGATCTAAGTTGTATATTGACCTGGGAGTGGCTGGCCCTTTGGGATCAGAAGAACCTATTATTTAATGACACTGGTTGTAAAGAACCACTCAGCTCTGAATCCAGTGTTTTTGGTGGTGATATAAGATCTGGAATGCCTGAGAAAACTGCCTTTATGTTTTCTTGTTAGCCAGTGTGGTGAAACAGGAGTTTACGTTTGTGGCTGGTTTGGTCTATCTTATAAAAGAATAACCACCAGTTTTGGATGGTGTTTGCTGCAGTTTGTCCTGAATTTGGCATCCTCAGTTGTGACTGAGTAAGGCATGGTGACAGGGTGCCAAGGAGGGGGCTGGGTCATGGATTTACAGGGAATTAGATGACCCAGCCTTCATACAGTCTCCCTTGGGACTGCCCTCTTTAGGGTATGTCTACAGGGCATCAGGGAGTCGGCCGCCTTCCATGCTGGTCTCACGCTAGTGCATTAAAAATGGCTGTGGCGACATTGCTTTGATGGAGCTCAGACCATCCAGCCCACCCGCCCCCCTCAACCCCTGGCTTTAGAACCCAAGCTACAGCCCAACCGACAGCGCCTGCACCATTATTTGTAGTGAGTCAGCATGGACTCTGGCTGGGAGGCAGCTTCCAGACGCAGTGCAGACATACTCCTAATGGGCAACACGCTCGCTTTAGCTTTTTCCAGGGGCGAACCCCGGATCCCCTTAGAACCAGAGTTAAAAGGGAATACAAAGGTCATCTAGTCTAACCCCCTGCCAAGGTGCAGCATTTGCTGCACCTAAACCACCCAAGACAGATGGCTCCAGCCTCCTTTTGAAAACCTCCAGTGAAAAACCTACCACCATCTCCCTAGGCATCTGTTCCATTCTCCTACTGTTCTTCCAGTTAGGAAGTTGTTCCTGAGATTTAATCTAAATCTGCTGTGCTGTAGTTTGAACTGACTGCCTCTTGTCCTACCCTCTGTGACAAGAGAGAAGAACTGTTCTCCATCCTTTGTATGGCAGCCTGTAGCGCGGAAGACCAGCAGGGACCACAACCCGCCCGTTGGGCTACAGAGCCAGGAAAGCCACCTCCACCCCTCCGGAAGCTGAGGGGGTGGGGCAGGAAGCAGAAGTACACGAGGAGGGGGCCCTGCAGCTCAGTTAGGCTGGAGCTGCTGAAGGAGACAGACACTTGTCACCCGCTGCTGGAGCGGGACACCGAGGACCTGCTGGGGCAGATGCCAGAGCTCCCAGAGTCACCAGCCAGTCAAGGTGCCAACAAGCTGATGGGGCTGCCACAGACCACCGACCCTGGGGAAACGAAGGCCAAAGGTACCAAACCCTGGGGATTGTAGGAAGTCGCTCAGGGAAACGAGACCATCGTCTGGCTGAGTGTTGGCCTGACACTAAGTCAGTGTGTTGTGAGTGGATCCCCACTGATCCAGTGGTGGATTACACTGCCACTGTTAAGGGCTGGGACCCAGTGGAGTCAGGTGGACCCAACCTCCTGACACCCACCTTCGGCCAGGAGGCCTGTGTTGCCGAGCCAAGATGCTAGACTGTTTGGTGCTCGCCCTGGGCAAAGCCCCTAATTGTTTGCTGCCCCACCCGGCCTGAAGACCTGGGCTTGGAGACTTTGCAGCTCTGTCCTGAGACAGACCAGGAGGGACGGCCACACACGCTCACACGGCCTTTCGAGTATTTGAAAACCACTGTCATATCCCCCCCCCATTAACTCTTTTTTCCAAAGTACACACACACACACACACACAGTTCCATCAGCCTTTGCTCACTGGTTTGCGTTCCACCCCTTTGATCATCTTTGTCACTTGCCTCTGGATTCTTTCCAATTTCTCTACATCCTGTCTAGTCACTGGTGACCCAAACTGGATGCAGGAGTCCCCCTGAGGCCTAACCAGTGCTGAGTAGAGCAGAACTATCCCCACCTGTAATTTCCATGTTATGCTTCTCTTAATGCATTTGCTTCTTTTGGCATTATCATCACACTGTTGACTTCATGTTGAGGTTGTGATCCACCACAACTCCCAGATCCTTCTCAGCAGAGCTGCTGCCATACCAGTTATCCCCCAGTCAGTATCTGTGCATTGGATTTTTCTTCCCAAAGTGTAGCACCTTACACTTGTCTTTGTTGAATTCCATTGTTGTCTATAGCCCAGTTTGCCAATTTATCACAGTCTCTTTGAAGTTTTGCTCTATCCTCCAAAGTGTTGACAACCCCCCCAGCTTTGTGTCATCTGCAAATTTGATCAGTATGCTCTCTCTTCTTACATCCAGGTCGTTAATGAAGATGTTAAATAGCAGCAGACCCAAAACAGATCCCCGTGAAACCCCATTTGAGAAATCCCTCCAATCTGACATCATTCCATTAATAGTTACTTTTTGCTTGCGGTTGTGTAACCAATTATATATCCACTTAATGGGAGTTTTGTTGAGCCCGCATTTCTCCAGCTTACTCATGGGACTGTATCAAAAGCCTTTTTGAGGACCAGGTCTATTTTATCCACCAAACCAGTTGCCCTATCAAAGAAGGATATCACGCTGGTTTGTCATGCTATGTTCTTAGTAAATCCATGCTGGCTGCTATCGATTACCCCTTCATCCTCCGGGTATTCACAAGCTGAATGTTTAATACGTTGCTCTAGTAGCTTCCCTGGTATTGACGTCAGGCTGACTAGTCTATAGTTCCCCAGCTCCTCCTTTTTCCCCTTTGTAAAGATGGGCACTATGTTAACCCTTCTCCAATCTTCTGGGACCTCTCCTGTCACCTGAGTTTACAAATATTGCCAGAGGCTCCGAGATTCCATCAGCTAATTCTGTGCTGAACAGCAAGAAAGGAAGTGGGGGGCTGGTTTGGGGGATTAAGAGCTCTGTTATCAACATTTGAGTTGTTGAGCTTGAGCTGATGGCTAGCCATCCATGAGGAGTCATCAGAGGGAGGCGGGGATTTCAGTCTGGACAGAAGGAGACAGGTCTAGAGTAGAGCAGTGATCTGTGATTCATCAGCATACGGACAGTAGCTGAATTTGTGTTTGGGGGTGAGATTTCCCAGAGATAAAGTGCAGAGGAAGTGACCAAGGACTGAGGCCTGCAGAACCCCCACAGCAAACCGGAGTGGGGGTGAGGAGGATCTTCCTAAGGACACGCTGAAGAAGTGGTTACAGAGGTAGGAGGAGAGCCAGGAAGCAGACGAGATGTCAAGACGACAACCATGGTCAGTGGTATTAAAGGCGGCTGACAGGTCAAGAAGAATAAGGATGGAGCACTGGTTCTGAGCTTTGCTTAGGGAGAGGTCATTAGAGACTATGGCAAAAGCATTCTCAGTGGAGGGCCCCAAATATCTGCCTCCCTGAAACCTTCCCTTCCCACTGCCACCAGATCCTTCCCGCTCCTTGGAGCAACCACTCCCCATCCCCTTCCCACTATCCTCAGTCTTTTCCACTTCCAAGTATCCCAGATCTCCTACCCAATCCTCCCCCTCCAATAGCACCACTGCTGGGACCTCCACCCCCTTTTCTCCACTCCCAGTCTCCCACTCCCTCAACTCACCACACTACCTGTTCTCCACCTCCTCTTCCTTCCATGGTACCCATCCCTCTGATTCCCTCTAGTCTTCCACATACCTATCCCTTTCCTCCCATTACACTCAGCCTTCCCTACCTTGTGGCACCCCACAAGCACTAGCTCCCCCACCATCTTCTCCCTCCCACTGCTCCCTGCTCTCCTTCCCCTCCCCCCCAATAACTCCTGAATAGGAACCTCACACTACTCTCACAGTCATTGGTTGGGTGGGTCAAGAGGACATGCTGTGGCCACTGCCTCTGAGCTACACCCATTCATCTGTCGGAGCCGCACCACTGTTAAAGTTCAGACTATGCGTACTGTGCGTTTTGCTTGCATTCTGAAGGAGTTCCTCTTAGACGTTTCCCCCGATTCCAAAATTTCAGTGCTGAGAACAATATCTTAAAGTGTTTTAAAATCCACTTGCAGACTCTGGCCTCTTCTGAGTTGCAAAGTTTTGTCAGCATAGCTCTGTTTGTTAGGGGTGCGAAAAACCACATCCTTAATTGACATAATTATGCTGGTAAAATCTCTCATGCAGAGAGAGTACTGAAAAAGTCTATTAAAAAATAAGGAAATCAGATGCCCATAACCTACATAAATACAGAGTACCGGTTGGCCAGTTCTACTTCATGCCTTTGCACTAGGTGGGTGGTGGCTAAACTTAAACCTCTGAAAACCACAAAAGGAAGAGTTAATATACACAGTACTCCTAAAATGCAACCTTAACTCTGCCCCTGACCCTGCAGCTGGCACTAGCCACTGGGCATGGCTCAGTAAGGCTGGTGCAAAGGTTAAGAAACTAACAAAGGAAGTGGAGGTTTCTCCATTTCTTGAAGTCATCAAGTCAGAGTGGATGCCTTTCTGGGGGAGAATTTAGTCCAACACAAGGTATTCAGCTCAGTACAGCAGTAACTGGATGAAATTCTATGACCTGTGTTATATAGGAAGTCAGACTAGATGACCTAATAGATTTTTATGGCCAGAAAAGGCTATGATTCTACAATCGCTATGAAGGACTAAGAACGTGCCATTGTTTGTGTTGTGTTCAGAGATGGGAATCCCAATATTTATCCACATGCTCTCCAGCTGTGTGGACTGGGTCAGCTGTAGCTGTGACTGGATGGTGGAGGGAGGAGTTGGAGCAGCTTGGCAGAGCTGTGACTGTGATATGAAGGGAGGTGCATGTGAAACCTGAGGGGCCTAGTCTGCCCCATTTCAATGCACCCAATGGGCTGCTGCTGAGACAGGGCAGAGCAGAGCAGAGGTGGCATTGTGGTGGTGGCGTGAACCTTAACTCTTCACTTCCCCTTCTAAGAAAAAAGGGGACAGGACTCCTTACCCAGTGAGGTCACATTCTCATAGTTCTCCTGCATGACGTCTCTGCAGAGGGCCCTTTGACGGGGATCCAGCAGAGCCCACTCTTCCCTGGTGAAATGCACAGCCACCTCCTCGAAGGTCACCGGCCCCTGGAAGAGGAAGAGTCCAACACTCAGTACCTGCTGCCCCACTCACAACCCCACTATTCATGGAGGGGGAGGAGCCAATCAAACGGAAGCTCTGGCAGGCTCACAGGCAGCAGAGTCCCACTCCCACCCTGCTCAGAGCAACCAGGAGGGGAGATAGAGATCCCCTCACCCACCCCAGCAGACAGAGGGGGAAGGGTCTTCTCCTCCATCACACACCTACAAGCCAGAGGCTGATACAGGGGATGGGGCCCCCAGCAGGTGCCAGGCTCAGCTCCCCAGTAGGAATCCCAACAGATTTTCCATTGCCAGCAGCTGGAAGGAAGGGGAGGGGTTATCTACTCTATGCCCCACCCTCCCACCCCCTCCTTCAAATCTCCTAGCAGCCTCAGGTGAGTAGGTTTATGTTCTCGCACTGGGAATCGGATACGTTTTCCCCGCGCTGTCCAGTGTTCCCCCACCAGCCCCGTTCTACAAATAGGATAATTTTCTCCCCTAAACCCCATGGGTCTGTTCTCAGAATGCAGGACTTGAGTTAAACAATTCCCAGCAAGTTTGTCACATGCCTTGTCCCCCTCCCTTTCTCCACCCTGGGTATTTCCTGCCCCCATCCCACCTCCACACTGAGCTCCCCCAAAGATCCCAGGCCCTCAGTATTTCCTGCCCCTCTCCCCCCAGCAGGAACCCACTAGCAACCCTGCAATAATCCCTACCTGGACTGGCTCCACTACAGACAGTTCCCTTCCCTGTCCCGTGGGAGGCTGGGACAATCTGGAGCCAAAGGTGGGTGTTACTCTGCCCCCTGTCAGGGTGAGAAGGGAGACAGGGAAGATTTCAGAAGTTAGTTCCTGTCACATCATGATCTTCCCCGGCCCTTTCCCTGCACAAGATGTGTCTGACTCGCATGCTGGGAAAACATTCCATCACTATCACAGCCCAGACCCAACCCCTTCCCACCAGCACTAAACCCACTGTGCTAGTTTTAAAACCCTGAGGGTAACTCCCCCAACAGCGGGGATCAGGCGGAGGCAGGGACAGGACAAAGACTGCCCAGTGCTGGTGCAGTAAATGAAATGAAGTTTGCTGGTGATATTAAGATGGAAGCCGTTGTCAATAGAGACAAATATAATATAATAAAATAATAATTATAATATATGGAGATATACCTAGCTCATAGAACTGGAAGGGACATTGAGTCCAGTCCCCTGCCTTCATTAGCAGGACCAAGTACTGATTTTGCCCCAGATTGCTAAGTGGCCCCCCCTCAGTGATTGAACTCACAACCCTGGGTTTAGCAGGCCAATGCTCAAACGACTGAGCAATCTCCCCTGTAACACCTGCATTTTGAACTCTCTTCCTTACTTCACTGTAAAAATCAGACAAAAGTTCATAAGATCTTACAATAACCTCTAGCAGCAAGTTGATGAAAAGTAGGTTACATTCTTTTTGGCCATGAAAGCCATGCACAGGTGCAACACAACCAACAACAGAAAATTTAATTAGTCCAAACAAAAGGGGGCTAATGATGTCGTTCAGGGCCAGCACTAAGCTCTATGCTTGGTGAACAAGAAAATGTGGCAACAAAGTTACCTAAGGCCAAATTTGGCCTTAGGGACATGGATTTAATTAGTAAACAGAATTTAAAAAAATAAATTATGCCACCCACTTTTATTCCTTTTGGGACTTTTAAAAAGAGATTGGGGGGGGGGGGGGAGAAGGAATAATCTTCCACCTCACCCCAACATTGCAACACTGCTACCAAACTGATATTTTTCCTTTCTGCGAGGCTTTGTTTTCATTATATTTTAACTTGTATTCCCTCCTCTTTCTCCTCATGACGCACGATCATTAATTTGCACTTAATGTTGACCATAGTTCTATCCTGTTCCTCAGAAAGGCTCTAAGGGCTTGTCAGTTAAAATATATTCCAAAGAGACCCATTGCTCCCGTGATTAGTGACTTTCTTAAAGTCTCTCAGTGCTCGTACGTTAAACTATTTTTCTAAAAAGACCCCTCTTTTTAAGAGCAGGATTAGAAATGAAACTTACCCTGTTTCCCACAAGCCACTGCCTCTGTGCCTTTACTCTCTGGTGCAACACCTTCAAATAATTCTGCTGAGGATGTTTCCCAGAAATTAATCATCATCGGGATGGCTAGGAACGTATTGGGGGAAAAGTTAAGATTCTATCTTAAATGAATAAAATCATTCCAAGAAATATAAATTCATTTAAGGCATAATGTAAGCATAAAAAAAGTTTAGCACTAAAAGTTAATTAAAAGAACCAAACAAACGTTCCATTCTTAAAGAAGTGCAGGTTACGCAAAAAAGAAATACTGAATTGCTGTTTTAACCAAATTAGATGCTAATAGCAGATTTATTTAAAGTGTAAAAATCAGCTACAACCTGTGTCACAAGAGGTAAATAGTGCACTAAAATAATTATAAGTTAAAAATGTGAATACATTACCAATTTAAAGAGTCACAACAAAAAAGTCTGTATTTTTTTAAAAAGCCAAAAAACTCTAACTGTACTAACAAACTTTCAAATAAATATGTTTAAAAAAAGCTCAGCCTTTGTATTTTTTTTTAAAGTATCAAGCAGTCACTCAAATACAGGAAAAGTTATCAAAGACCTTAGTAGTCTTTTAAAAAAATACTTTAAAATCAGACTACGCAAACTTAATTAAAAACACTATTAATATTACTGCAATTAAAACTGCAAAATAAAATTCTTAAAATTAATGTAGTCAGTAAAAAAATGCAATAATCAAAGAAAGTAAAGGCAAAAAAATTAATGAATACTAAAAAACTGCAAAACACTTTAAATGCTTATGTGACATTGTTGAGCTAAAATATTTAACAGACAAGTCAGTTGAAAATATAGTGGTGCAAGAAAAAAGTAAAATCCCTTCACATTGTTACACAGCTTCCAGCTGCTGGAGGCTGCAATCCCGTCGTTAACATGGTTATTGGTCTGAAATCTCCCCTTGGCCAGTCAGAGACAGACACATACCTGTGTCGCTCCCCAGCTCCCGTTGCAGCGTCTCTAGAGGAAGGAGAAGATGGAAGAGGTGAGAATTCAGGCCCTCGCATTCATGGAGAAATCCCCATTGCGTATTAATGGAACTGCTGTTAACTATGAGATGGTGACAGAGATCAGAGGCCGATAACGCAGCCGCTGAAGAGAGAGCCAGCCCTACAGGGCTGCTCCATGGGGAAGGGCGACTCACTGAGCTGGGCTGTGAGATGGAGCCCAGGATCAGTGACATCACTAGAGTCCTCGACTCCTTCCCAGGGTCAGGGTCGCTCTAACCAGAGGAGACGCCACCCCCAGACTCCAACTCACCTTTGAATCCCAGCAGCACCTCCTGCAACATGGCACTTTTCAGAGAGAAATCGCTGAGTCTCTTCTCCAGCTCTGCAAACGATGGCTCTGGCTTCCGAAACGTCCCATCCTCCCTGCTGGGGAAAGGAGGGGTGAGAAATAGGCCTGAGCCCCAGACACTGAGCCCAACAACCCCCAAACTTCACGAAACCTGGATCTGAGCTTTGTAGCCTGAGATAGTCAATGTCAGGGTGAGTCACCTCAGCCCTGTGCTCCCCAGAGAGACGGGAAGTGGGGAGACACTAGAGCAAGGAACGGAGACATTGTTCAGGGGCTTTCTCAGGGACGCTCTGGTTCTGGGGGGGGGGCAGAGCCACCCCCTACGCTGGTTTACTGCAGGAACAAGGGGCACCAGCACAGGGATCATGTGGAAAGGGAGGAGACACAGACCAAAGAGTGGGCAGGTCCTACATGCTGACAGTGGCCACAGACAGAGCCCAGGGCTCCAGCAGGGAATGAACGTGGGCCCTTTAATGCCAAAACCCCCCAACCCTTCAGCTGAAGCAGTAACCCTGGGGCGTCCAGCTCATTTGGCAGAGAGGGCGACATTGCCCTGTCCGTTACGGCCAGTGGCCAGAGCATCGGGTTAGGACTCTGTGTCCTTCTCCATTCACAGCAGAACACCCACTGCTCTCCATGGGACACCCACGTACAAGGAAGAAGGGGAGAATCTGCCCTTCGTATGGGAAATAAAATTTTAGATCTTAATTTGCTAAGTCTTTGTCACACTCCGTGTCACTCAGGAGGAAAACAGCCCCTTCCCGGACACCCCCGTAGGGCCCTGCTGGTTCTTCCCTGCCTTTCCCACCCTCCTTTCCCTATTTCTCTCTTGCTTCCTTGTCGTTGTGTCTCTTCCTTCCCTACAGCAATCCCCTATTCCCACCCTGCAAAGGTTTCACTCCTGCCCGTTCCATCTGCTCAAGTGATCAGCCAGGGAACGTTGAATGTTGACATCAAAGTGTTACACCTCAATGACATTAACAGGGGACAGGAGAGTTCACGCTCTCAGAGCTACGGCTTAAGGCTGCTGGCAGCTCCAGCAAGGCAACACTGTCTCCGTTTACACTGGGGAGGTGCTGAGGGCCGGCAACTCACTTTAACAAATGCGAAAGCTGAGATTCTGCGCCCTCTGAGTACGTGACGCGGCCACGTCAGTCCAGGAGACAGGCCTGGTCTGTCCCATCGGCCCTGGGTCTAGCAGCCCTGCTGTGACCTCATGAGCGACCAGACAGTAACCGGTTCTTCTCCTACCCGAGTCAACCACTAGGGGAGACAGAATCACACGCTCCCAGGGCAGGGGGCAGCTTCCTATTCAGTGCAGTTATCAAACCTAGCGGCCCATGAGGGGGAGCAAAATGGAGCCCAGGACTTACCTGCCCCCAGTGCTCCCAGCACCCTAAAGAGGGAGAGAAAGAGGAGGCCATCAGGGGGAGTGTCCCTAGGTGAGGAGGCCTCCTGCTCTGCAGGGGTCACCACTGAGGCCTCGGGCAGTAGGGGAATTTCAGGTTTACATTCCCAGAGCTGCTGCCCCCCTACCAGCCCCAGCAAACCCTGCGGGCAGGTCCCACTCTGGAAATCTTCTCCCCGGGCACTTTACAGGCAGAAGATATTTCTCTGCATTGAGAATCAAATTCCCCCCAGGGCTGAGAGACCCAGAAACCCCCTGGCCCTACTAAACCCATTAACCTGCAGTGACAGGGGCCTTAGGCCTGGCTCGGGACCTCAGCATGGTGGGGGAGGGGATTTCACCCTCCAAGAGCAAATGGAGAGAGACATTTCCAGGAGAGAAGGTCTTGGGGCTGCAGCGTCCAGGACTCCCAGGGCCCATCCCTGGCACTGACACAGACTCACTGTGTGACTTGGGCCAGGGCTCCACCCCTCTCTCTGCCTCACTTTCCCCATTTGTCCCATAGGGATAATGCCCCGACCCCACTCTGTAAAGTGCTTTGGGGTCTGGGGCTCAGAAGCGCCTAGAGAAACGCTGCGTATGATCATTGCAATGACAGCCTGACCTGCAGGGGTTGGCTCAGTGGCTGCTGCCCCTTCTCTCCTCCCATCTCGCTGAGCAGGGAAATCTCCCAGGACAGGCTGCAGACGCCCTCATCCCTTCGCTGGACAATGGCTCTCTCCAGCTCCTCCAGCCGGCCCAGCAGCCGCTGCTCCTGCTCCTCCAGAAACCCTCGCAGCTCCTGCCACTCCCAGACGATCTTCTGCCTCTCGGCTGCCGTCTGTTTCTGCAACAGGGAGAGGGCGGCTCAGTAACAGGGGAACATAGAACATAAGAACGGCCAGACTGGGTCAGACCAAAGGCCCATCTAGCCCGGTATCCTGTCTTCTGACAGTGGCCAATGCCAGGTGCCCTAGAGGGAATGAACAGAACAGAGAATCATCAACTGATCCATCCCCTGTCGCCCATTCCCAGCTTCTGGCAAACAGAGGCTAGGGACACCATCCCTGCCCATCCTGGCTAATAGCCGCTAAGGGACCTGTCCTCCATGCACTTCTCTAGTTCTTTTTTGAACCCTGTTAGTGTCTTGGCCTTCACAACATCCTCTGGCAAGGAGTTCCACAGGTTGACTGTGTGTTGTGTGAAGAAATTGTGTTTGTTTTAAACCTGCTGCCTATTCATTTCACTGGGTGACCCCTAGTTCTTGTGTTATGAGGAGGAAATAACACTTCCTTATTTACTTTTGCCACACAAGTCATGATTTTATACCATGTCATCTCTTCTCCAAGATGAACAGTCTCAGGCCTTGTCTACACTGCCACTTCTCTCCTGGCGACAAACAGCAGCTACACTGTGTGCCTGTCAGCAGCACGGCTGTAGCGGCACAGCTGTGTCGCTAAAAGTTGAAGAGCGTAGCCATAGCCTCAGTCTTATTAATCTCTCCTCACACGGGAGCTGTTCCGCACCCTTCATCATTTTGTTGACCTTCTCTGTGCTTTTTCCAATTCCATAGGGGTTTTTTTGGGTTTTTTTTTTTGAGATCAGGTGACCAGATCTGCACGCAGAATTCAAGATATAGACATACCATGGATTTATATAGAGGCAATAGGATATTTTCTGTTTTATTGTCTATCCCTTTCTTAATGATTCTCAACATTCTGTTTGCTTTTTTGACTGCTGCTGCAGATTGAGTGGATGTTTCCAGAGAACTATCCACAGTGCCTCCAAAATCTCTTTCTTGAGTGCTAACAGCTAATTTAGACCCCATCATTTTATGTGTATTTGATATTATCTTTTCCAATGTGCATTACTTTGCATTTATCAACATTGAAATTCATCTGCTCGGTAACTGGGGAAAATCATAAATGCACCTGGGGGCGGGTGGCAGAGTTATTTACCAGAACACAAGATCTCTTGCGGTGGGGGATGGGAAGTTCATTTATCCCGGGAAGGGAGGAGAGATCAGGGCCGGGGTGAGCTGTACATCACCTACAGGATGGACACTTCTCCCCAAAACCTCATCAACGTGCACTGAGCCAAAACCTCCATCTCTGCAGCCCACATTTCATCTCCTTCCTCCCCATCCCCCCAGGAGCTAGAAAGGATCCCTGGTCACTGTGACATCCAGACAGCCCGTGGGCAGGGGCTCCGGGCTAACACAGACTGACCCTCTCCTGCCCAGCAGCCTCCTGCGTCCTAAGGGCATCATGTTACCCCTGTGTCTGACCCTGCAGGCTCCCTGGGCTCCAGCGGGGATGGGTCCCTGGCTGAGGCGGGCAGGGTGGGCCCTGCATTCACCAGGTCATTCTTATGCCCAGCAAATCTAAGTGGCGGGGGGCTCTGGGCACCTACCAGCAGCTCCTCGCTCTGCTGCTCCTCCTTGGCTTTGGCTGCTTCTCTCTCTTTTCCCAGAGGGACCAGATGCTTTTGCGGTGCCTCCTGGAAGAAGCAGGGGAGGGAGGGTTAGAAACTGCTGCAAACCTCCCAGCTGCCAGATTTCAGGGCCCGTCCTGCCCTGCAGACACCTGTGCAGGGTCCCTGGGACTCAGATTGAGAGGAGCTGGTGAAACAGGGAGCAGCTTTTCAAGAGGAAATGCAGGGCCCCAGGCTGCAGGGACAGGGGTGCAGCCCAACCCCCAGCTCCCCGGGGCCTCACCCACATCCCAAGCAGCCAACTTCAGACAGTCCCCCACTTTCCCCAGCGCCAGCCCCCAAAGCTCCTGCAGGGCCAGATCTGAACACGGAGCCCCCCAAACATTCCCCAACTCCCAACCGCTGCCCCCCCAGCGCACCCCAAACTCCCAGCTCCCCACAGCCCCATCCCCAGCCACTGCCCCCGACACCCCAGGTCCCCTGGGCCCAGCCTGGGCTCCGAGCTCTGTAGCGGAGCCGCGCTCCGGCCCAGCCGCTCCCGGGCTCCGTCGCCCCGGCCCCGCCCGAACCACTCCCCCCCCCGGACCCCGGGCAGCCCCGCTCCCGCCGCGCGGAGCTCGGGGACCCCGGGCAGAGGGCGAGCCAGGCCCGGCAGGAGCGTGTCCGCCCCACGCGTGTCCCCGGCCTCACCGCGCTGCCCCGCGGGCTGCAGGGCTGGAGCAGCCCCCACGCCGCGCTCCCGGACCCGGACCCGGCCATGGCCCCGCTGCCGCACAAAGGGGCGGGGGCCGGGCCGGGGGGGGCGGGAAGGGGCGGCTCCTCCCCGGGCCTGGCCCCGCCCCCGGGCCCCACGCAGGGGGGTGGGACACGCGGGGACACGCCTCAGCCCGGAAGGGGCAGGAGGGGCGGGGCTCCCCAGGGGAAAGGTGGGGGCGGGGCGGGGCTGCTGAACCGTCAGACTCAGGAGCCCCCGGGCAGCGTATTAACGCGCCTCCCGCAGCCATGTGCTGCTCCCGGGCACTGCGCATGCTCAGTGACAGCCGCTGAAGCCGCTGCCCTTCCCCCTGCCCGTATCAGCCTCAACATTCTGCTCGTTCCAGGGGCTGGAGCGGGGCGGGGGAGTGACAGGGGGCGGGAATTGCCCGGCCCCGGGGGGTCAGGCAGCTGGAGGCAGGTGCAGGAGAGGGGCTAAGGGACAAAACCAGGGCTGGGGGGAGGAGCAGAAATGAAGCCCAGGAGCGAGGCTCTGGCAGAGGGTGACTAAGGGCAAAACCCGGCACAGGCGGGGCACAGGGGGCAGCAGTGACCCCAGTGGGACTGAGCCCAGTGTTTGCAAAAACGGTGGGGGGCAAAGCAGCTTTTTTTATTTTAATTTCCCCTCCCCCAGACAGCACCGCTCGGCAGGGGCTTCCCAGGGCTGGTTCTTACAGACACAGGCATCCCCCTGCCTAGGCAGTGCAGCTCCCCTCTGTCTGATCCAACCTACGGAGGCTCTGTCTGCACTACACAGTTCAGAGCGCTGCGGTGGGTGCCGGTGCGCCTGGTAATCCACCTCCACGAGGGGATGCGCTCTGAGCACTGGGAGCCGAGCCTGTCCACGCTAGCGCTTTAAAGCGCTCAAACTTGCTGTGCTCAGGGGTGTGGGGGGGTGATTTTTCATACCCCTGAGCCAGCGAGTTCGAGCGCTTTAACTTGCCAGTGTAGATAATCCCTGAGATTTAATTCAGTAAAACATTTTACACAGATCCCCTCAGAAACAAGGAATCCCTTCTCTCTGTATCTGAATGCACAGAGTCTCCAAGCAGTTTCCAAAGTTCTTTTATCTGCTGCTGGGATAACCTGAATTCCCTGAATTTTTAAATTTAATTTTTTCGTCTCATTTTAGAGCTGACAGAATTTCTGGCCTAGTGTCAAAACCAAAGTTTGCAGCACATAATATTGTATTATCACATGTATCTCTTGAATAACAGTAATACAATTGTAACGCTGTAATTCTAACTGTTTTATAATTTACTTACTATTTCATTGATTTTAATAAAAAGTCTTTATGACTAAATCTATCTCAGTGTGAGCTGTGGAACCTGATTCGAAACACAAACTTTTATGATCTGATCAAACAAATTTGCGACCCTAAACTCATATTAATTAATATAAAGATTAAGTATTATTAATTAATTAAAAATAATTACAATACAAATTAAATTAAGTTGATAAATCAAATCAACATTACTAACACACCCCAAATAAGGCTACGCATCCCAAGGCCATCTTCCTTGGCTCAAAGTGGCAGGAGAGTTATTATTATAATAAATCATATTCATTACCTTAGTGCCTAAGGACCAACTAACAGTGGGTCCCCACTGTGCTAGGCAAAGTGCAAACAGAGAACAGTAGATGGCCCATGCACTGAAGAATTTACAATCTAAATCAGGGCTAGGCAACCTATGGCACAGGTGGCGAAGGTGGCATGCGAGCTGATTTTCAGTGGCACTCACACTGCCCGGGTCCTAATTGTTTCTGTCTGCTGCATAATTAATTTTTCTAGGTGTAAGTTAATTAGGGTAGTGGAATATGCTTGATTGGAAATAACCCCAATAAACATCGCATTATCTGTGCTTCAGACTTCTGGTCTTTCGCTGCTTGCTGTCTGTGTGACAAGAACCAGGGAAGTGGGAGGGTGAAGGGAAAGCGCTGTAACAAAACGGACATGACCTGATAACCAAGAGGTAAGCCTTTAAGTCTTTAAGGAAGGTTTTAATACACTTTGGAACGGATCAGGGATTCCCATGAGGACTGAGAGGGAGCGATGGTAAACACGCATTTAGATCCTTTTCTTGTTTTGTATCTTTTCCCGATAAGGCTTAACCTCTGGCACACGGGCATGGATCCATAGGATCTGTGCAATGCCCTGGCTTTTAAATAGTCCTTGGGAGGTGCCTCTTGAGTGCACTAGACCCCCAAGGGGTCCCACTCTTCCACAAGGACAGGCCATGTAGCTTCAACACTTGAGACTGAGCCACTTCCTCGGTGCCCTTCCTCCACACTCCTCTCCACTTCTTCCCATTACTCTCAGCCAGCACCACCTCCTGGCACCTTGGAAGATTCTTATGTTCCCTCCTCGTCTCTTACAATCTCATCCCTCCCTGCTGCTTCTTAGCTCTAACCCTGCACACACCCTCCCCATGTCCTGGCACCCCAGAATTATCTATTCCCCCCCTTCTCTGCCCCTCCCAAGGCTCTGTTCTCCCTTCACCCATGGGGTCCTGAATGGAAACATTATATGCTCTCCTATCAAAAGAGGAGCTCATCTGACTGTCACACAAGCCAGGCATGAGTCATACACCTATTTACTCAATTTAGAATTCTACAGGCAGCATAGTTTCCTCTTAAAATGAGGAAAAGGCATGAAAGCTACAGTTATTAATGTAGTTATGAATGTAGTCAATAAGGATACATTCAATGCAATTTTAAAATGTCTGATGGCACCAAAAAGGCACATGTCCAAAAATGATACTAGTGGGTGGGAGATAAGGCAAAAAATGGGGGCAAGGAAACTTGTAAAAACTTGTATGAGGAATAAAGGTATAAAGTTATTACTCTTCAGGTTCTTCACAGCTTCTAATAACCCAGGGGACAGGACTCCTTACCCAGCGAGGTCACCGTCTCGTAGTTCTCCTGCATGACACCCCTGTAGAGGGCTCTCTGAGCGGGGTCCAGCAGAGCCCCCTCTTCCCTGGTGAAATACACAGCCACCTCCTTGAAGGTCACCGGCCCCTGAAAGAGTAAGAGTCCAGCACTCAGTACCTGCTGCTCCAGTCACAATCCCACTATTCACGGAACAGCAGCACCAAGTAAATGGAAGCTCCGGGAGGCACATGTTAACAGTCCCACCCCATCTTGCTTAGAGCAGCCAGGAGGCATCAGAGGGTAGCAAGAGTGAAACTTGTGTCTCCCAGCTGACAGACGGAGGCAGGGTCTTCACATTTATCAGATCCCTACTAGCCAGAGCTTGATATAGGAGATGAGGCTGTCTCTGGACCCTGCTGGTGGCTCCCTGGTAGGAATCCCAACACTCTCCAAATAAAATATATGGAAGAAAGGGGAAGTCAATAGTAAAGAATATAAGTTAGAAGGTCAGAACTGTAGAAAGTTGGTAAGGGAAGCTATCAGAAATCAACGACCAATCAAGGAAAATAAGAAGGAAGTTTTAAAAAGTATATTAAGTAAAAAATTAATCCCTAACAATGATAGTGGTAAATTACTAGATGGAAATGGCAGAATTATCAAAATAATGCAGAAGAGGTAAAAGTGTTCAATAAATATTTTTCTCCTGGATTTGGAGAAAAACAGATGATGTCAGTCATATAAAATGTTGATGACGACAGTCTTTCCATCCCAACAATAACTCACGAGGATGTTGAACAGCAGCTATTACAGTTAGACATGTTTAAATAAGCAGGTCCAGATAACTTGTATCCAAGAGTTTTGAAAGATCTGGTGGAGGAGTGTGGAGGATTGTTAATGTTGATTTTAATTAGGACTTGGAACACTGGGGGAATTCCAGAAGACTGGACTGAAGCTAATGCTGTGCCAATATTTAAAAAGTGTAAAAGAGATGACCCAGCTTAAAAAAAAAATAATTGGAGATATACCAATGTCCTAGAACTGGAAGGAACCTTGAAAGGTCATTGAGTCCAGCCCCCTGCCATCACTAGCAGGACCAATTTTTCCCCAGATCCCTAAGTGGCCCCCTCAAGGATTGAGCTCACAGCCCTGGGTTTAGCAGGCCAATGCTCAAACCACTGAGCTATCCCTCCCCCCATATAAGGGTGGGGGGAGGGATAGCTAATTACAAGAGTGTTAGTCTGATACTGGGCAAAATAATGGAGCAGCGAATATGGATTTAATTAATAAAGAATTAAAGGAGGGTAATATAATTAGTACCAATTAACAAAGGTTCAGACACAACAGATCCAATCAAACTAACTGGATATCCTTATTGGATGACATCAAAAGTTTGGTTGCAACTAATAGTATTGGTGTAATATACCTAAACTTCTGTAAGGCATGTGACTTGGTTCAGCACAACATTTTGACTAGAAAACTAGAAAGATACAAAAATAAACACAGCATACATTAAATAGATTAAAAACTATTATTGTAAATGGGGAACCATGGTCGAGTGGATTTCTTTCTAGGGGGTTCCCCCAAGGATTGGTTCTTGGCCCTGTGCTATTTAACATTCTTATCAATGACCTGGAAGAGAATATAAAATCATCACTGATAAAATTTGCAGTTGCCACAAAGATTGGGGTTGGTGGTAACTAATGAAGTGTCAGCAGATTCAGGCTCCATCACTGGGAGTCTGGGAAGTTTTCCCAGCCCTGGCTAGAGGGTTATTTCCTGTTCCACAAAGAGGGGAAGTTCCATTCCCAACTTCCGTGCCTTGAAATTAGGCACTGACACTACACCCCACATTCAGCATAGTGGTATGATTATCAAATGATTAGGATATAATTATGATGCATTTTGTACAAGATGCATCATGTTCAGTATCATTGGAAAAGATATGATTGTCCTATTTGTGTGCATGTATCATGTTCGTATCTGAAGTTATCGATATTGACTATGTATCTGTATTTCAAATGTGCTTACTCTGGGTAACACACACAATGAGCCTTTCAGGTACAAAGAAGCCAGACAGTGTTCATGGCTCATCAACAAAAACAATGGACCGAGGAAGAGCTTAGCCTCCTTGTGAATGTTTCAGCCAGCCTATGAGTCACGACTACTATGACTCAGTAGGCCATGCGACCAGACCATATGACACCAAACTCCATTTTGGTACCTGTATTTTCCCACAAACTGGACTGGGAACTGAGTTTGGAACAAAGGGTTCCTGCCATATGGAAAAGCTACATAAGGTGGGGTGTGAAATCATCTCTTGGCCTCATTCCGCACACAAGAGAACTCCTGGAAACACCTCAGGAACAAAGACTGAACAGGGGGATGTGCTGGTCCCAGGGTAAAGGGATTTCTAGCTTGTGTATGGAAACTTGGTGGACTGCTTCATCAGTCAGGGTGAGAAATTGCTAATTCAAATTCTATCCAGATAGTATGTTAGGCTTAGTTTGAGTTTCTGGTTATTTGTTAAGTAATCTGCTTTGATCTGTTTGCTACCACTTATCGCTGGGAAATTGGCTATTGGAGTCTATCTGTCCTTGAGTGGCTTTGGCAAAGCACTCAGGTAGCTTAGTTGGATGCATGGTGCCACCTGGTGTCGTGTTGGGTGATAACAGGCCCTGGAGAGGCTGGCTGTATCTCCAGCAAAGCAGTGAGAGAAGGGCCAGCCCAGCTTGAGGGTTAGAGGGCACAGCGGTTCCCAGAAGCCCCCCAGACTGCACCCCGGGGTGACAACCCATCACACCCTAGAGTACACAAGTCTCAGCAGGTTTGTCACATCCTGTCCCCTCCCATTCCACACCCTAGATAGTTCCTGCCTCCCACTACTTCTAGCAGATCCCACCCTCCTATGAATTTACTGCTCCTCTCCCTCCAAGCAGAACCCACCACAAGCTCCCTGAGAATCCCTTACCTGAGCCAGCTCCATTGCAGCCATTTCCTTCCTGCTGGGAGGAGGGGATGATTTGGGGCGAAACGTGGACATTATTCTGTAGCCTGCCAGGGCGAGAAGGGCAATGTGAGAGAATTCAGACAGGGTTTCTGTCCTTTCCACATGTCGATTCCCCCCAGCATTTTCCCCTGGTAATGGACATTCCCGGTTCTGCCACACTGTGAAGCACAGAGTGACCGTATCCCAGTACAGGCCTAGCCCCCTCCCACCAGGCTGTAACCCTCTGACACATGGTGAAACTCTCCCAGTAGCTCTGTTACACTTATCAAGTCTGTGGACGATACCAAGCTGGGAGGGGTTGCAAGTGCTTTGGAGGATAGAATTAAAATTCTAAATTATCTGGACAAACTGGAGAAATGGTCTGAAGTAAATAGGATGAAATTCAATAAGGACAAATCCAAAGTACTCCACTTAGGAAGGAACAATCAGTTGCACACATACAAGACAGGAAATGACTGCCTAGGAAGGAGCACTGCAGAAACGGATCTGGGAGTCACAGTGGATCACAAGCTAAATATGAGTCAACAGTGTTACACTGTTGCAAAAAAAGCAAGTATAATTCTGAGATGTATTAGCAGGAGTATTGTAAGCAAGACACGAGAAGTAATTCTTCCACTCTACTCCGCACTGATTAGGCCTCAACTGGAGTAGTGTGTCCAGTTCTGGGTGCCACATTTCAGGAAAGATGTGGACAAATTGGAGAAAGTCCAGAGAAGAGCAACAAAAATGATTAAAGGTCTAGAGAACATGACCTATGAGGGAAGACTGAAAAAACTGTGTTTGTTTAGTCTGGAGAAGATATGATCAACTTTCAAGTACATAAAATTTTGTTTCAAGGAGGAGGGAGAAACATTGTTCTTCTTAACCTCTGAGGACAGGACAAAAAGCAATGGGCTTAAATTGCAGCAAGGAAGGTTTAGGTTGGACATTAGGAAAAACTCCCAAACTGTCAGGGTGGTTAAGCACTGGAATAAATTGCCTAGGGAGGTTGTGGAATCTCCATCGTTGGGGATTTTTAAGAGCAGGCTGGACAAACACCTCTCAGGGATGGTCTAGATCAGGGATGGCCAACATGTGGCTCTTTAGAATTTAATATGCGGCTCCTTGTATAGGCACCAACTCTGGGGTTGGAGCTACAGGCACCAACTTTCCAGTGTGCTGGGTGTGCTCACTACTCAGCTACAGGCCCTGCCTCCACTCCACCTCTTCCCACCCCCTCTCTTGAGCCTGCAGTGCCCTCGCTCCATTAACCCCCCCCAGGGTCTTGCATAGTGTGAGCAGCTGATCGGGAGGTGCGGGGAGGGAGGGGGAGGTTCTGATTATTGTGGCTTCCCATGGGTGTGAGTTGATGGGGGGCTGCTGACGTATTACTGTGATTCTTTGGCAATGTACATTGGTAAATTCTGGCTCCTTCTCACTCAGGTTGGCCATTCCTGGTCTAGATAATACTTCGTCCTCCCTTGAGTGCAGGGGACTGGACTAGCTACCTCTCGAGGGCCCTTCCAGTTTTGTGATTCTATGAACCAAAGGCCAGAGATGAGCAGAATCAAAGGAGTCACTCTGGGGATTCTCCCTGTCATTGTCCCCAAGGCAGCTCTCTCAGGTTTACAAAGTTGTTGGATGCTCCAGCCTTTATACAGTCTCTCCTGGGAGTGCCCCTTTCATGGGCTGGGCCTAGTTTTAGCTTTTGGGAAGCGTGACCCCGGGGGCTCTGAGACTGGGCCTTCTTGCCTCAGCCCATCTTGTTTCTTTCTGTGGCTCCCCAGTGAGTCCAAATGAGTAGATACTCCTCACACAGACTGTGAACATAAGACTGTGTTTAGTGTTTAGACTTTATTGAATGCTTGCAAGTTGTTGCCTGGGTTAACATCTGACTAGTTGCATTGTGAGCCTCTGTGGCTCTGTAAATCACCACACAGGAGAGAGACTTTACCTAGGTGAAGTGCTGATTGGCAACAGACTGCATTACACCCTGCCTGGCAGGAAAGGTCCATCCACACCAGAGAGACTATTATGGGACATTAAAGAAGACACAAGGCTGGTGTTGTGCTCTTGACTTCCCATTAGCTGAGTTTCCAGCTCAGAGGACATGGTAGGAAGGCGATGAAAAACCCCATGCAGAAGGAACTGATGAGCTGTATGCTGCTTGGACTCTGGGGGGGCAAAGTTTCTAGGCATAAGCAAGAGATCCCCAGCTGCTTAGCCGGGGTTAGTCCTAAAGAATATGTAGAGCTTGCTTATTATAGAAGCTTCTATTACCTTTGAAATTTAAGACTGCAACTCGTCTGCATCTATAGGATTACCTGCTTTAACTTTGTAAACAACTCTTGTTTCCTTTTAAATAAATCTTAATACAGGTTATGACAGGACGTTGTCTTTGTTAGAAGATCTAAGATTCAATTGACCTAAGGAAGTGACTAGTCCTTTGGGACTGGCAGTAACCTGAACATTGCTGTGATTTGTGGGGTAAGGCAGCGATTCTCAGCCCCCTGGGGGGCCGTGAGCAGCTTTCAGGGGGCTGCCAAGCAAGGCCGGCATTAGACTCGCTGAGGCCCAGCGCATGGGGCTGAAGTCCAGGGTCCTGAGCCCCACCACCAGGGCTGAAGCCGAAGCCTAAGCAATGTAGCTTTGTGTGGGCCCCTGTGGCATGGGGCTGCAGGCAGTTGCCCTGCTTGCTGTCCCCTAATGCCAGCCCTGGCTTTTATATGCAGAAAACCAGTTATTGTGGCCCACATGGGCAGTGGAGTTTTTATAGCATGTTGGAGGGGGGTGGGGGGGTCTGAAAGAAAAAGGTTGAGAACCCCTGGAGGAAGGGACCATCTGTCACGAAGGTGAGCTCACCTGCGTGGTGAGATATATGGGATCACCCAAGGGGACTGTCTGTGATTCCATGTTAATGCTGTTACAGAGCCTGAAGCGTTTACACTGGATTGCTGGTTGGTGAAATCTCCATACAGACCTCACACCCAATTTGGGGTTTGTTCCCTGCTTCTTACCAGTCTGCCCGAGGCTGGTGCTCGTGCTCTCAAATCACTGAAGACAGCGTTACAGAGAGAGGGGCTGTGACTTCCCCATGGTCACTGAACAGGTCTGTGACAGAGCCAGGAACAGACCCTGTTAACTCCAGAGCCCCGTCACCCACAGCTTGGAAAGGTCCCCCAAGCACACTGTATTAGGCTGCAGGAAGAGGTGTGCAGGGACTGCAGCTGAGCTGCCCTGCCAAGACAGCCTGTGCATCCATGGACAAACCACCTCGCTGGGGGGTGTCCGCTGGGTCAGGAGAAGTCAGTGTCCAGCCCTATGGGGCTGTGCTCCTGGCTCATACCTCCAGCACTCACTGCTGCCCCTCCCTTACCAGCTGCACTGTTCAGCCAGCCCCAGGCCTCTGGGAGGTCACTGCCCCCCGCCCCCACATCAAACCTTCAAACTGGGACATGGTGCACCAGTGCCAATCAGAGTGCACTAGTGTAAATTCTGTCTGTACTAAGGGTTTGCACAAGTGCCTAAAACATCAGTGTGGCAGAGTTCCCAAAACAGCAGTACGGTGGCACTAGAACCTATTTCTAGCTTGGTCACAGACAGCCTGGGTGATCTTGGCCACGTCAATGTTTCTCCTCCCAACTTCAGTCTCTTTACCCAGCTGCCCACTCACTGGGGTCTCCTCTCTCTCCAGAGCTGCTCACCACTACAGTCTGTGTGGGTGTCCCCAGAGCTAAGGCAGGTCAGCTCGGGAATAGTCTTACAAGGGGGCTGGGGAGTCTCTGTCCCTGGAAGTTTTTAAGAACAGGTAGGACAAAGCTCTGTCAGAGATAATCTACATATACTTGGTCCTGCCTCGGCAGAGAGAGCTGGACTTGATGACATCTTGAGGTCCTATCTAGCCCTACATGTCTAGGATGCGATGCAATATATACATATAAAAACACAACATACAGAATAAAACCCACCACAACATAATGTCAGGCAATTCAGGGGGGAAAAAAACACAACCTACGCTCCACAGCATAGAATGACAATACAAGGGAGAAGAAAGCAACATGATGCAAACGATGACATCCTAGGACAAAAGTACACAATGGAAAATAGCTCAACTCAAACCAACACAGCACAGCCACCAAACAATCTGAGGCAAAACAATGCACCATAAAACTGCTACACAACAATCACAGTTCCAAATGGCACCATGCAAAACAGCTCAGTGTAGAACAGGACACAGCACAAAAGAGAATTATTTTAGTGTAGGCCTGGAAGGGATCTTGAGAGGGCGTCTACTCCAGCCCCCTGTGCTGAGGCAGGACCAAGTATCCCTAGACATTCCCAGACTGGTGTATCTCTAACCTGGTCTTAAAAACCTCCAGCGAAGGAAATGCCACAGCCTCCCTTGGAAGCCAATGCAAGGCAAACACTGACCGAAACAACGCTGTACACACACACGCTGGGCTTGGGGTTAAGTGGAGAAGCAAGAATTCAAACAATCTGGGGTCAGTTCCCAGTTTTGCCCCAAATTCTCCATGCAAACTTGTTAGACACCGGCGGCTGGCCCGTGCCCGCTGACTTGGGCTCACATGGCTCAGGCTGTGGGGCTGTTTAATTGTGGTGTCCATGTTCCGGCTGGGGCTGCAGCCCAAGGTCTGGCACCCTCCCACCTCGCAGGGTCCTACAGCCTGGCTCCAGCCCGAGCCCAGACACCTACACTGCAATTAAACAGCCCCTTCGCCTGAGCCCTGTGAGCCTGAGTCACCTGGCATGGGCCAGCTGGGGGGTTTTAGTGGCAGGGTAGAGATACCCTTGGTGTCTGTTCAGCACCTGTCACAATGGGGACCCTGATCTCGGTGTCTGTGCAGAGCCCTGCACAACAGGGGCCTGATCTCAGTCCGGGGCTCTGCAACTCCCAGCATTACAGGATCCCGGATTTTGTTTAGGGCCCCTGCAGTATCTGGCAAAATGTGGGGGCAGGATCTCTGTCAGGGTCAGTGCAGTGCTCAGTACAGTGGTGGGGCATGATCTGGGTCAGGGTCAGTGCAGGGCCAGGCCCAACAGGGACACAGATCTCAGTTGAGGTTTCTCAAGTACCCTGAACAATGGAGGCAGCTATCTGGGCCGCAGTCGTGCGCTGCCTGGCACAAGGGGGGCCGTGATCCCGGTCCAGGTCTGTTTTACCTGGCACAATGGGGGACCTGATGTCTCTGCAGTGCCCAGCACAACAGGGGCACAGATCTCACTTGGGGTCTCCACAGCACCTGTCACAACAGTGGGGTCTGACCTCTGTTGGGGTCTCTGCAGCACCTGGCAGAACAGGGCCCAGATCTCAATTGGGGTCTCTGCAGCTCCAGGAACAACAAGGTCCCTGAGTTTGTTTGCTGTCTCTGCAGCACCTGGCACAATGGGAGCCTGATTTCACTTGGTGTTGATGCAGGGCCTGGCACAACAGGGACCCGAAGCTCAGTCAGGGTCACTGTGGCACCCGGCACAACAAGGTCCCTGCTCTCTGTAGGGGTCTGTGCAGTTCCTGGCACAACCAGTGCCCCAAAGTCAGTCAGGGTTTGTGAAGTGCCCGGCACACTAGGAGACCTGATCTCAGACCAGGCCTGAGCCACGCCCAGTACGATAAGAGCCCTGATCTCAGTCACACACCTGGGGAGAAAAGCGGGAAGATTTTCAAGAATTCGATATCAGTATTTCAGAACTGAGGAGAAAATGGGGCACAAACTAAATATTTGCTAATGTAAGAGAGAAGCACCAACATCTGGGGAGATTTTGTCACCATTTAACAGTTCAAGAGAAAAGATGGGAAATTGGAGGAGATTTTACAGGGTTATTCAATCAACAACAGACTGGGACAGATTCTTCTTGTCACATATTCACATGGCCAGCAGAGCCCTGGGTGATGTGGCTTTCACAGGGGACAGGAGTGGGGCTGGAGCCAGAAGGTCACTGGCTGTGGGGAGGGGCTGGCAGTGGGGTCTGGGAATGTGACTAGCAGGTGATGGGGCATGGGGGCTGCTGGGTTGGGCAGGTTGGGGGAGGGGAAGTAGCTGGGAGGGGAAACCTGGGGCTGGGCCGTCTCCATGGGGGACACTTGCTCCTCCCTCCCCTTCCTGGTCCTTCCCAGGCCCCGTTGCCAGCAGAGAGTGGCCCCCCCAGCCCAGCCCAGAGGTGTCCCTGTCTCAGGGCCCCCCCAGCCTCTGCCCATTCACCCTCTGCCCAGCTCAGGAATCCCTCGGGGGAACCATTTCCCACCCGCACAAGGACAAATCCCTGCAGGTGGAAATGGGGGAAACCCCCAAACCTGAGACCTGAACTGGCCACTGGCGATGGGGAGAGAAAATGGGGCACAATCGGGGGGGGGACAGGGAACTTCTCAGGGGTTGGGGGAGGGGGGTCACCCTGGGCGCTGCTCGTGGCTCTCTAGGGAGAAAGGGGGCAGGACGGAGGAGGAGGGGGGTAAATCCGAGGGAATCTCAGCCCCCCTTTCTCTCCCCGCTCCTCCTCGGGGGTCAGCTGCTCCCCCCCCCGGGCCATGTCCGGGCTGCACAGACATTTCCCGCCCGCCCGGCCCCACGCAGGGACCCCAGTGGGGCCGGGCCCCTCCCCCCGGGACCCCCCGCGGGGCCCCAGGGCAGAGCCTGGCCGGGCCCGGGGGGCGCTGGGCTCCTGCGGGGGCAGCAGCTCCGAGCCCCCGAGGGCGCTGCCCCCCCCCGGGAGCAGATCCCGGCGCTGCGAGATGCCGGGTCCCGCCCCCCGGGCACTGGGGCAGAGTCACCGCCCGGCCCCGCCTCCGGGGCCTGGAGGCTGCAGCTCTGCGGGCGGCCCCAGCGGGGCAGGGCCCAGGCTAGGCACGGGGGAGGGGGTTAATGAAGGGCTCTCCCGCCGCGATCTGCGCATGCCCAGAGCTCCAACGGCACCAACCCTCCAACGGCCCCGCGCGAGCCAGGCAGAGCCGCAGCGCCCAACGCTCCAAAGCAGCCCGGCTCCGCCTCTTCTGCCAACGTCACGTCCGCTCCAAGGAGAGTCAGGAACTACATCTCCCAGCCTGCCCCGGGGCCGCTTCCGCTCTCTCCGTCCCAGGTAAGGGAGGATTTCAGCAGGTAAAATCGCGCATGCTCCGTGGGAGCCCCTCTGGGGGGCGGGAGAACAAAGCTGCTGCTGCCGCCTCCGCGTCAGCCGGGCCCGGGCTGAGCCGCTGCTGCTCCCCGGGGGGGGGGGGTCTGTGCGGGGGGTCCCGGCCGGGGGGGGTTTCTCCCGCTGGGCCCCGCCCCCGGGCAGCCCTGGCTCTGCCCGCCCCAGCCCGCCCGGAGCCCCCGGGGAGGGAGAGACCCGGGGGGGGCGCTGGGGGGGCGGGCACGTGACTCTGCCCCGGGGAACCCGGGAGAAGCCTCGGAGCCGCCTCGGCCCCAGCGGAGCCGCCCCCCACCCCGCTGGGATGGGGGGGCGGGGCCCGGCGGGGGGGTCCCTGGGGGGAGGGGGGGAAGGTCGGTGGGACGCGGGGGGAGCAGGCGGGGGGAGCGGGGTTAATTGGATCCTGTCCCTGTTGGTGCCACTTGCCTCTCGCCCCCGATACAAATTCTCTCCAGTTCTGCCCCTTTTCTCTCTCTGTATCTCACTTAGGCTATAAAATCTGGGGCGATTTCCCCCCTTTCCCCTCCAATGATCAGCTCTCCCATCTCCCCTAATCAACAACTGATATAAAATCTCTCAGATTTCCCCCCTTTCTCTTTCATTTCTATGTTATTATCAAATGTCAATTAAAAATCCTTTCATGTTTTGGGCTGTTCCCCGTGTTTCCCAATCCCAGCAACAACTTCTTCTTTGGAGGGAGCCTGTTGCCCTGAGTCCTTCTCCATCCTGGAGGTTGCAGGGGGTTAAATTTCCCAGAGATCATCTTTCCTGTCCCCTTTGAGAATCATTCTCTCCCCCCCCCCCCCGCTTTATCTCAGTTAAAATGTTTGCTGATGAAAGAGACCAGCTTCATATTTAATACCCATCAAAGTCAGAGGCCTCCCCCTGTTTGGGGATCAGTGGTTCCCACCTCGTAACGGGAGAGTTGGCTGGACCCTTTTCTTTTCTCCAGCTGGCACGGGATGAGGAGGTCTCTCTGAGTGCATTGTGGGTACAGAAGTATCCCAAACCCCATGGCAAATGGCCTCGGTGAGAGATTGATTCCCACAGTGCTAAGATGTAGCCACCTCTGGGGTGGATCCATGGTGGCCATTATTTGCTAGTGACAGGCCATGGACATTTCTTACCCTCCAGGCCTTCCATTCTCCTGTTCAAGAGACATCCCCTAGGGCTCCCTCTGCCTGTGTGACTGGCCAGCACGGGGCGGTGATAACTTTCTATCCACTTATCACACACTGTGAGGTAACCCTGTTGCTCTGGGGGCGGGAGTGTCTGTGTGAGAAGATTGCAGCTGGAGCTGAAGGGGCATTGTGGTAGGGGGAGGTGTTTGGGTGGCTTGGCAGGGGGTACCCTAGTCAGGTTGGTGGGTGATGTGCCCAGCCCTGAGTCTGTGGGTCCTGGAGGTGGGTATCGCTGGGGGCCTGTTGGCTGCAGAACAGCCGGGGTGGGCGTCTTTTGGGGAGGCGGGACAGGGGGTTAGAGGGAGCCTGGTGCTGTGCCAGGGGCTCTGTCTGGGCTTCCCCGGCTGGCTCCTGGGATCGCTGCCATACCCAGTGCACAGAGCTGGGGGAGGGGATCCCTGGCACTAGATCAGGGGATGCCAGGGAAGCAGAGTGAGGGTCCCACTAAAAAGCATCAGGGGGTCCCAGGCAAATGGCAGAACAGATCCTGCTGTGGGGGAGTCCTAGGCAGGCAGTGAGGGACTGAGTTCCCAGTGGGTGGGTGCCTGGCTGCTGGGGGCTCTTGGTGGCCGGAACCCTTTGGGATTCCCAACCTGATAGTCATGGGCTGGTGGGGCTTCCCTGGCCGGTGGGGCTTTGAGGGGTATCTGGCTGGGGACTCTGGGGGCTGCGTCCCAGGGAATATCTGGTGGGCCCCTGGCTGTGGGCTCTGGGAACTTCTTCTAACCATGATCCTTCTCTCTGATCAACTCCTGTCAGAGTCCTGGCTCCAAGCACTGCCTGGCGTTCCCCAGTCACATGCCCTGTCACTGATAACTTTCTATCCACTTATCAAACACTGTGAGGTGAAATCACAGATTTTTGCTCTTCTCTCCTCCTGAAAACTGCAGGAACTTCCAGTTCCATTCTCCTAGATTGTCCAGTCCTTGTCCTGGATCTGGGGGATGAGGGAGGTGGCAGGGGGGTCAGCACTGCCACACAATGGTCCCTTCCACAGCATTCTGGACTCATTCTTTCTGAAATCTGGTTTCATTGAGACCATTGTTAATCCAGAGTCACTGTATGGAAAGACAAGGAGTGACTCCGGATGGACAGTGGGGCAAATGAGATCAGCAATTCTCCCTGTGAGGAGGGGCTCTCATTAGCTGCTCTCCCCAGAGAGCTAAAGGAGGGAAGCTGCTCAAACGCTCTGTCCCTCTCTGCTCAGGATACTGGGGTTCAGCTTCCTGGGTCAGACACTGAAGCCTCCATTGTGATCTGGGAGATCAGGCTTAGCAGCTGCTGCTCCCCCAGTGGGGTTCTGTGCTGGGATGTGACCTTAATTGAAGCTGCTTCTCTGCCCAGCTCAGGGGATGACTTTCTCCAGCTGGTCCTAGCTCCCTAGGGCAGCCCTGGGCCCGGTAAATACTAATTTCTGAGCCAGACATTCCATGTAACTGAAAAGAATGAAGGGAAAATGCTGGGGTCTGGCCTTAAAATGACTCTGCACAAACAGCCCCTTCCTCATTTCTCATCCCATTAGCAATTGCAGGAGCAAATCCAGCCATGGGGGAGCAAACTACCCAGGAATGGGACTTTCCTACCAGACGGGCAGGGAGAGGGGACAGGGAAAAGGAGCTAGAAGGAGAAAGAGACTGAAAGGGGTCGTGGGAGAGAAGAGTTTAGAGATCTGGAAATCTCTCTCCAATCTGCTCAGATAGATGTATTGCTGCACACTGGGTAGATTCACTTTCCTGTGGAAAAGATGAGAATCAGACAGAGGAAAATCCAGTTCCTGACTCCACATTCCCCTGCTGGCGTGTGGCTGTCACGGGGTCAGTGTCTGAGGGGATCCCGCACAGTGACTCCTTTGGTTCTGCTTTTTTCTAGCTTTGTGTTCAGAGACTTTGTTAGGGGGTGAGGGGAGGGAGACAGGAGGTTAAAAATGTCTCTGTGGGCTTAGCCTGGCAGGAGAGGCCAGGTCTACACTGTACAAAGAGATGAAGCCTTTCTCAGCATGGCAGACTCTAGGGTGCCTGTCTGCAGGGAAAGGGCCTGGGGGAATCATGCTGTGAAATGAATTAAAGCCTGTTCTGAAACCTTCACAACTGCCCTTCTCACCCTGCCAGGCTGCGGAATAACGTCCATGTTTCGCTCCAGTTCATCCCGTCCTCTCGTTGGACAGGGGAGAGAAATGGCTGCAGAGGAGCCAGTTCAGGTAGGTATTATCAGGGGGTTGCTGGTGGGTTCCTCCAGGGCGGGAGAGGGACAGCAAATACGTGGGAGATGGGAAGGTTTGCACAGGCTGGTTTGGAGGTTGCAGTCTGGTTTGCAGGAAGTGCACAGGGTGGAGAAAGGGAGAAGGACAGGGGAAGAAGGGAGAAGCAGGAGAGCTGTGGGGAAGTGGCCCAGGGAAATGTAGCAACTCTGGCAGTGAAAGGTTGGCTGCCAACAACTGCTACCATTAGGGTCCCTGGGCTGGAACCCGGAGTAGAGGGCAGGCCCGGGTTCCCCCCAACCCACCACTATAGGAACAGCTCCTGGAAGGGGAAGTCAGGTCCCTGTCAGGACAGGAGGCTGAACAGAGACTGTGGGAGTTCTCTCACCAACCTCCTTGCAGGCTATGATGAAAAGGGCTCAGTAGACTGTAACCCTGGCCCTAGAGAGAGAAGGGCTACGTGGAGGGTCACAGTGAGCCACTGAGGCAGCATAAACCGCCTAGAAGCGCAGGACCCCCGGGAGCAAGGTCAGAGCTCTGCCACACTAGTTAGAAAATCTCTGTTAACCAAGCAGCCCTGAGCTGAATGCATTCCAGTCAGTGAGCTGCAGAGGGGTGTGGCCAGCACAAGAACGCAGAAAAATGAGTACCAAGGAAGCAGTTAAACAGGAACTGGCTAGACTGGACACAGAAGAGAAAGCCAAAGAAGCTGACCACAAAAGAGCTATGGAGATTAAACAAAAAGAGATGGAGATGAGAGAGAAAGCATGAACTGGACTTAGCAAAGGCTAAGCAGGATGGACCAGCCAACCCTAACAACCCTTCTCCAGGTACTGTTTCCCATCCCAGAAAATTTCCCACCTACAAGGCAGGTGATGATACTGAGGCCTTCTTGGAAAATTTTGAAAGGACCTGCCTTGGGTACAGCATCTCTGCAGACCAGTACATGATAGGGCTGAGGCCACAGCTCAGTGGACCCTTAGCAGAGATGGCAGCTGAAATGCCTAAGGAACACATGAACAATTATAATTGTTTTCAAACCAAGGCCAGAATCAGAATGGGGCTAACACCTGAGCATGCCCGTCGGCGGTTCAGAGCCCTAAGGTGGAAACCAGCTGTGTCATTTACCCGACACGCCTACCACATTGGAAAGAATTGGGAGGCCTGGATAGCAGGAGCAAATGCTAAAAATCTGGAAGAGCTGGCCTTCCTAATGCAAATGGAGCAGTTCTTATAGGGTGTTCCTGAGGAAACAGAAAGGTACATTCTAGATGGAAAGCCCAAAACTGTAACCGAGGCGGGGGAGATTGGAGCCAGATGGGTGGAAGTGGCAGAAAAGAAAAAAACTACTAGCAAGGGGAGCGAATATCAGAGCGGGCAAACCGAAAATAAACCCTATCACTGGGGGCAACCCAAGACCCCACCCACAACCCAAGGAAAGCCCCAGACACCCTATTGTCCCACCTCACCAGTCTCCAGCAACTCACCTCAGCCTAGTGACCAGTCAGCTGGGCGACATTTTAAATGTAATGAACTGGGACATATAAAGACCAACTGCCCCAAGAACCCCAGCTGAGTACAGTTCATTACACCACCATCACACCAAAGATCCCCAGGCCCAGATGCCTCTCAAATACCCTCAGAGTGAAGGGAAACCTTGAGAGTGAGCGGGAAGGTTATCGCATGGAGAGACACCGAGGCACAAGTGTCAGCTATCCACCAATCCTTAGTGAACCCCAAATTCATCAACCTAGAGGCCCAAGTGACAATTCACCCATTCATGTCAAAATCTTTAAACCTGCCTGCACCTGAATTGCCTGTCCAGTACAAGGGCTGGTCAGGAATGTGGACTTTTGCAGTCTATGACAATTATCCCATCCCCATGCTACTGGGGGAAGTCTTGGCCAACCAGGTGAAGCTGGCCAAGAGGGTGGGAATGGTCATATGCAGCCAGGCCAAGCAAGCTTCCACTCCCATCCCTGTTCCTGAGCCGTCCACAAGGGCCCCGTCTGTGTTACCGGAGACCCAGACAGAGGCGGTGAAACCGGATCCCCTACCAATGACTGCAACAGCCATAGTGCATCCAGAACCGGAACTGGAAAAGCAACCAGCACCAGAACCGTTGCCAGCACTGACGCCAGTGCTTGCAAACCCATCTACAACTCCAATGCCAGAGGGCACCAGCGGGCCTGAACTGGCAGAAACAGCAGACAACCCTACCCAAGAGGCTCAGCCAGAGCCTGAAATATCTCAAAGTACACCAGCGGAAAGTGGTTCACAATCAACGAAAACAACCCCATCACCTACATCGCTTCCAGAGGGACCAAGCCCAAGTCCACAGTCTAAGGAGGAACTGGTGTCTCCAGCCTCAAGAGAACAGTTCCAGGCTGAGCAGGAAGCAGATGACAGCCTCAAGAAAGCTTGGGCGGTGGCACGGAGCACCCCACCGCCTCTCAGGTCTTCTAACTGATCCCGTTTTGTCATAGAACAAGGACTTTTATACAAGGAGACTCTTTCTGGTGGACACCAGGAAGACTGGCATCCTCAAAAACAGTTGGTAGTTCCAACTAAGTACCGGGTAAAGCTCTTAAGCTTAGCCCATGATCATCCCAGTGGCCATTCTGAGGTGAACAGAACCAAAGACAGGTTGGGGAAGTCCTTCCACTGGGAGGGAATGGGCAAGGACGTTGCTAATTATGTCCGGTCTTGTGAGGTGTGCCAAAGAGTGGGAAAGCCCCAAGACCAGGTCAAAGCCCCTCTCCAGCCACTCCCCATAATTGAGGTCCCATTTCAGCGAGTAGCTGTGGATATTCTGGGTCCTTTCCCAAAAAAGACCCCCAGAGGAAAGCAGTACATACTGACTTTCATGGATTTTGCTACCTGATGGCCAGAAGCAGTAGCTCTAAGCAACACCAAGGCTAAAACTGTGTGCCAGGCCTTAGCAGACATTTTTGCCAGGGTAGGTTGGCCCTCCGACATCCTTACAGATTCGGGAACTAATTTCCTGGCAGAGACCATGAAAAATCTTGGGAAGCACATGGGGTGAATCACTTGGTTGCCACCCCTTACCACTATCAAACCAATTGCCTGGTGGAGAGGTTTAATGGAACTTTGGGGGCCATGATACGTAAATTCATAAACAAACACTCCAATGATTGGGATCTAGTGTCGCAGCAGTTGCTTTTTGTCTACAGGGCTGTACCACATCCCAGTTTAGGGTTTTCACCATTCAAGCTTGTGTATGGCCACAAGGCTAAGGGGTCATTACAATTGGTGAAGCAGCAATGGGAGGGGTTGATGCCTTCTCCAGGAACTAACATTCTGGACTTTGTAAGCAGCCTACAAAACACCCTCCGACACTCTTTAGCCCTTGCTAAAGAAAACCTAAAGGATGCTCAAGCAGAGCAAAAGGCCTGGTATGATAAACATACCAGAGAGCGTTCCTTCAAAGTAGGGGACCAGGTTATGGTCTTGAAGGCGCAACAGGCCCATAAAATGGAAGCGTCATGGGGAGGGACATTCACGGTCCTAGAGCGCCTGGAAGCTGTTAACTATCTCATAGCATTCCTCACTTCAACCCTAAAGCCTAAAGTGTACCATGTTAATTCTCTAAAGCCCTTTTATTCCAGAGAATTACAGGTTTGTCAGTTTACAGCCCAGGGAGGAGATGACGCTGAGTGGCCTGAAGGTGTCTACTACAAAGAAAAAAGTGACGGGGGCGTGGAAGAGGTAAACCTCTCCACAACCCTGGAACGTCTGCAAACGGCAACAGATCAAGGAGCTGTGCACTAGCTTTGCCCCAGTGTTCTCAGCCACCCCAGGACGGACCAAACGGGCATACCACTCCATTGACACAGGTAATGCTCACCCAATTAGAACCCCACCCTACAGGGTGTCTCCTCATGCCCAAGCTGCTGTAAAACGGGAGATCCAAAACATGCTACAGATGGGTATAATGTGCCCCTCTAACAGTGCATGGGCATCTCCAGTGGTTCTAGTACCCAAACCAGATGGGGAAATACGCTTTTGCGTGGACTACCGTAAGCTAAATGCTGTAACGTCCTGAAAACTATCCAATGCCACGCACCAATGAGCTATTGGAAAAACTGGGACGTGCCCAGTTCATCTCTACACTAGATTTAACCAAGGGGTACTGGCAAGTACCACTAGAAGAACCCGCCAAAGAAAGGTCAGCACACACACAACCCAATGGCAAAATCTTTCCATCGATAATAATCAAAACTAACAGATGGACAAAGTAAGAATCATGTTGCTTGAGAACTTATCCTATTCTAATCCTCTAGGGTTCCCTTTTGCCTTAGGCACCACCACGTGGGCATTTCATATCCCTCCTCATTTTCACACAGAGGCACAGTTTCCTTTGCACAGATCCATGAACAGCAAAACCTCCCTCTGTCTATTGTCTGAGCCAGGGCATTCGATTCCACTGAAACCTTCTCTCCTGCAATGGCAATGGTCAGTCAGAGGGAATGTGTCCACCTTCCCCCTGGCAGTGAGATATTCACTCTCCTCTTCATGCTGCTGTTGTTATTCCATGAGTCATCAAGGATGGAATAAAAAGCTGAGTTTACTCCAGGGTGAGGAAAGAAAGGAGCCACCAATGCCCTCAAAAATCTCAGTGCCCAGAGAAAACCTGCCCCTGTTATTGGACTCACAGAAGTGCTGGCGATACAACAGGAAAAGGGACTGTCTGAATTGCCAAGGCAGGGAATGAACAATCTACAGCAACATCATTAACCACAAACACACTCTAATCATTCTCCAGCCAGTAGGGAAATGGGCAGGAATTTTTGCTGTTCAGCCATGGCCACACGTACAGAGCTGCACAGCAGTGAGTGTGCTGGGGAAGCTGGTCTGAGCAAACAATTTGTAATGACCCTTCAGTGAGAACAGAACCAGAGTGTAGAAAGGCCCCTGTGTTAATTGGTTGTGGCTGAGGCCTTAGGTAGCTGGGCTAGAAAACCATGGGGGTCTTTCTGTGAAGGTTTAATCCTTGCCAGCTAGGCAAGGCTGGTGTGTGGTGTCTCCATGGCTGTACTTTTGGGTCTGATCACAACACTGCCATAGGGAGCCAAGCCTAGACATATTCAGAGGCTAAGGCCAGGTCAATGTTTCCAACAGTGAGTCTATGCTGCTGCAGCTTAGTAATGGAGATGCTCTATGCCAGGGTTTCTCAAACGTCCTTTCACTGCAACCTCCTTCTGCCAAAATAACTTAATACGTAGCCCTGGAAAGAGGGACCAAGCACCAAGCCCCCCCACTTGGGTGGGGGAGAGTGCCAAAGACTGAGCCCCAGTGGAGGGAGGGCAAAACCAAAGCCTGAGGGATTCAGCCCTGGGTGGGGGGGCTCAGACTTTTGGCTTCAGCCCCAGGACCCAACAAGTCTAATACCAGCCCTGGTGACCCCATTAAAACAGGGTCACGACCCACTTTATGTCCTGACCCACAGCTTGAGAACCACTGCTCCATGCTGAGGGGGGAGAGTTTTCCTGTTGGTGTAGTCAATCCACTTCCCCAGGAGGTGGCAGCTCTGTCATGGGGAGAAGCTATATTGGTGGGTGCACAAGCTGTGGTGTTTACCACATTTAAGAAGTTTAATCAAACCCCATTTTTAAAACCACCTGTGGTCTGGGAATGGCAAAGCTCGATGAAGCAGGGTCTGTCCAAAGTCCTGGAGATCACAATTCCCTGCTCTTGTTAACATGGGGGTATAGCTCAGTGATAGAGTGTTTGATTGCAGATCAAGTGGTCCTTTGTTCAAACGCAGGTGCCCTCTTAAAAAAAAGAAAAAAAATTTCATTTCCATTCTCCATTATGTTCAGGAGCTCCACCATACGAGGATGTTTGAAATGAATGTGAACACTCAACATTTCGCTGTCCAAATGCATAAAAACCTAGCAAACCTGTCCATCAGCTGAAATCAGTTCCAATCCTCTAAGTGTCTAGTTTATGTTTTCATCAAATTAAACAAAGGTATCATTCCCTGAAGCAGAGCACAAGTTTGAAATACAGGCAGCATAAAGCCAATATTCATAATGTCAACTACAAAAAAATGATACACATCTAGAGATAGCATCATTATAATCAGCCAATCAGAACCTTTCCATAGACCCCTTACAGGACCACTTCTCTGTAATATTGGCTGCAAATATAGAACAGTGGTCGCAATGGTGATCTATACAGTTACAGATTATGTCAATGTCACAGGCGGTGACACAGCATCAGTGAGACTGATACTGGAATACTGCCTCCAGTTTTGGTGTCCTCATTTGAAAAAGATGTTGAGAAATTGGAGCTGGGGCAGCAAAGAGCCACCTAATGTTCTGAGGACTGGAAAAAATACCTTCTAGTGAGCTATTGAAAGAGCTCAACCTGATTAGCTTATCAAAAGAAGATTGAAAGGTGACTTCATTGAAGTTAATGGAGAGAAAAGATTGGGTATTTAAGGGCTCTTTAATCTAGCAAAGAAAGGCATAAGAAGACCCAATGGCTGGAAGGTGAAGAGAGAAATTCATATTACAACTAAGGCACAAAAATTCAACAGCAAGGATGATTCACCACAAGAACAAGCTACCAAGGAAAGTGGTGGATTCTCCATCTCTTGATGTCATTTAATGAAGACAAGATGCCTTTCTGGAATGTGTTTGCCTCAAAAGTAGCTATTGTGTCCTACAGGAGGCCTGTGATATGCAGGGGGTCAGATTAGATGCTCTAATGGTCTCTTCTGGCCATAAAGTTGACTAATTTCTGAAAAACTGAGTGTAGCATTGGGAGCAGTGTCTGATGTTTCCCTGTCTAGCCGGCTTGCTGCCTAGAACGAACGCTCCTTGAGTGGGGTGATCCACAGGGAGTAGCTCAAACCTCCAAAGTGCCTGGCCAGGAGCAGGACATTGGCACAGCAAGGGAGGGGTGTGGCAGTGACATCACAAAGGCCTTTTGCAGGACCTCAGCCTATTGGTCAGAGGTGGTGACCTCACAGAGAGATGCTAACATCAGGGAGGCAGGACAGGGGTGAGGGAAACCTCAGAGACCCCTGTGGCTTTGCTTCAGCAAGTCTCCTTCTCCAGGTCTCTCTTTGAGGACTAAGGGAGTATTCGGGTTCATGGATGTGAGCGCCAGGAGGAACCTCTTTCGAGTTTTCTCCTTCCCTTTCAGTGATTTTACTAGAAAACAGCCGTCCCTGTTTAGAAGGTAAGAGCCTCCTCGAGGTTTGAAAGCTGTTCAGTCTGATCCATGGGGGTGACAGTTGAATTCTAGGCATGGAAGACACGAGCCTAAGGAGGCAGAACTTTATTCTGCACCTGGGATTTTGTCCCTTAGAATCACTGGGGACATTAGGGTTTGTTCTTTTTGCTTCCCCTTTTCCTCCCTCCTCTTTTTCTCTTGCTTCCTTTGTCCTTTTACCTGTTGTCCTCCCAACACCAGGAGGGTGTGTGGGTGCGCGCGCGCGTGCGCTCTGGAGTGCTCTGCAGCTCCCACTGTGGGAGGTCCACCCAAAAATATGGGGCTGAAATAGTGCTCGGGCAGTGTTCCCCACCAGTGACCTGGGCCATCCTTTGGGCTCTCTGGTGAGACCCCTCAGCCTCCCCTCCTCAGTCTCTACCCTGATTGGCTGAGGAGGGGAGTTATTGACAGGGACGAGACTCAGGTCCTTGGTGTTCTCTTTTAAGAACAAGTAAATAAGTCAGAACCAGTTCTATGTTTGATTAATTTTGCTGCTTCTCTGCATTAATGGTCGCTGAGCAGTTCATGATTCTCTCTAACACTGCAGTTCTCCTCAAATACTTGCTGAATAATTCCTGTGCACTGTTGTTGGTCTGGAGCTCATCTGAGAGCACTTTATTCAGGTCATTCAATGTCTGAAATTCAAGATCCAATGGTTAGTTTGAAAATCAGGTCTCTTGGGTCCTATTCCCAACTCTGCCACTGGCTGGGTGTGTGACCTAAGACAAGTGAATTCTCCTTTTTCAGCCTTAGCTTCTCCCTCTTTCAAGTAGGGATAATAACGAGCCGCTCCTACCTACCTCACGGTGTGTGGAGGCAGGGTCGGCTCTACGTTTTTTGTTGCCCCAAGCAAAAAAAATTTTGGCTGCTCCCACCTCAGCCCTGGGGTCCCCCGCCACATGCTCCTGCCGACCGAGCCCTGGGCTTCCCCCCACACGCAGCCCCCTGCCACCTCAGCCCTGGGCTCTTCCCCCCCCCATACACCCCGTGCCAACAATATAGGTTTGTTCTCCCCAGTCCGCCCAGGCTGAGCTGCTCCCGTTTATACTCCGTCTCCAGTTGGAGCATGCCCAGAGAGGGTGAGGGGGTGTGGCCTCTTCAGCCCACACGGTGCAGTTTACCCTAGCAGTGCCAGTGCAGGGTGGATGCACCTCATCACAGACAGCATTTCCCAAATTTGGGGACTAGCTAGGAGATCTCTTCAGGAGTAACCTCCTGTAGGGACTGGGTCACAAATACCTTGGGAACCAAATACCTGGGCGTTTTCCTAGTTCCGAATCACTTGCTGTGGAATTCTATCCCTGGATCGTCTGAGACAATATTGATAAACAACTGAACTACCCTGTGACCATGTGCACTTACTTTGGTCTGTTGCACCATTTGGGGTCTGCTGCTGTTCACCTTTTCAGAGTGGAGATTTAAACATACGACTGTTTCTTTGATAATATGTCCAACAGCTTGGAGTATTCGCTCCTGTTGACTGAACTGTATTTGAATTTTCTCCATGTCATCATGCAGGGATAGGGGGAAAAACAAATCTGAAGTAAAAAAAAAAAAAGTAATTTGTCTGAAATTTCCCAAAAAATCTGAGCTACATTCTGTCAAACAAAACTAACATGCAGTTATATGACCAAGGAGCCTTCATGAAAGATAGAAAACCCATATCACAGAGAGGTAGAAGACACTTTCATTTTAATTTAAAGTGAAATTCCAGACTAGGTTACATCTGATGTCTCAGAATCAGGATGAGAGATTCTCCCATGATCCACTGAAACCTGCTTCACCCAGCGCTTTCTCATGCATCCGACGAAAGGTAATAAAAGGTAATAATTGGAGATATACCAATATCCTAGAACTGGAAGGGACCTTGAAAGGTCATCAAGTCCAGCCCCCTGCCTTCACTAGCAGGACCAATTTTTACCCCAGATCCCTAGGTGGCCCCCTCAAAGATTGAACTCACAACCCTGGGTTTAGCAGGCCAATGCTCAAACCACTGAGCTATCCCTCCCCCCGGACGAAGAGGGTATTCACCACAAAAGCTTATGCTCCAAAAGTCTGATAGTCTATAAGGTGCCACAGGATTCTTTGCTGCTTTTACAGATCCAGACTAACACGGCTACCCCTCTGATACCTCTCTCATTAGTGTTATTTACAGGAGTTATAGCACTTTCATAACGGGAGAAAAAACAACCGACCTTCCCAGAAGCGGCTTTGCCATTGAGGGAAAAGGGGATTTGAACGGTGCTTGGGATCCACTTGAAATCCCCTTCCAAGTCTGACACTTTCATCTCCTGCCAGACTGACTCTGATTTAGGATCAAAGACGTACAAGCACCATTCCCAAGCATGGACAGCCAAGAACATGACCCCACCAGACACGCTGGGAAGCGAAGGAATACAAAGGGGTGAACTGTGCATGGCTCAGGCACAAGGTAACAGTTCTGGGGTGATGGGGCAACTCAGACATTCCATCCTTCCCCATCTCCTTCCAGTGTCAGAGCCTAAAATGACCCTTATTTCCCTGACACTGCTCCAGCTCTTCATCATATTTAAATATATTTTAAATGAGAAAAAAGTCAACAAAATAACTGCTGTTCTGCACAATCCAGGGTAATGTGAGAACAACTGGGAATGAGGAAATCTCTCCTCAAAGAGGAACTTGACGTCTCTAACAATAACTTTGCACTGGGAGGAGGAGTACAAATGTGAATCTCCAGGTTTGTTTAGACAAGGAAATGTGACGGTGATTAGGTCAGATCAGGAGGAAATGTGCTAGATAACCCCATTGACTATCCATAGCTCATGTCTTTACTGCAAGAATAGCTGTCTTATTACATCAGGAAAGTGAACTCAAGCTAGCTAACTCCATGGCAACCACAGTGATGAGGCCCAGGTAGATTTTACCTCAATGTAGCTGGTTGAAGACACCCCCCATCTCCCCCACCTGGGGTGACTGACATTCCTGGTAGAAAGGACACCCACTTCCATGACTTGCAGGACAATGGAGTTGATACAAAGGACCACGGAGTTGATACAAAGGACCACAGGATCCACCCCAAAGATGGGCGACCTCCAAAATTGGGCAACTCATGTGTGGGAGCTGAGGAACTACAGTGTGCAAAAGATGCAAACAGCCTTAACACTCACTACCTGGGAACGGTCAAAAGAATTAAAGAAAAAAATCTTCTGACAGCTCTAGAGAAGGTTTTTATGAAGTTTATCTCCTTTACGGATTCTCTGATGTTTAGAAAGGCCTGAGCTATGAGTGAAGCTTTTCCCACACTCGCAGCATTCATAGGGTTTCTCTCCTGTGTGGATTCTCTGATGAGAGATAAGGGCTGATCTCTGAGTGAAGCTTTTCCTGCACTCACAGCATATGTAGGGTCTCTCTTTCATGTGGATTATCTCATGTCGAATAAGGGCTGAGCGGTAATGGAAGTTTTTCCCACACTCACTACATGTATTCTCTCGCTTTTCCGTGAGGATTTTCTCCTGGGATGTAGTTTCCTTGAGGTCCCTGTGAGTTCCCTGACAATCCATGGGTTCATCCACTCTCTCCTCTGAGTGGTTTCCCTGCTCTCTCTCTGGTCTGGGGTAACTTTCACCAGCTTTTCCCTGCTCACGGGGGCTGGACACACTCCCTTTGGCTCTTCACAGTAATTCCCCATGCGCTTCGGCGAGCTCAGCATCTTCCTGGTGAGGATTCTGCTCCTCGCTCTCCCTCACCACCTCATCACCTGCTAGAAGAGAGGAGAAATCTCAGAATTGGGGATGGAAAGGCAGAGAACAAACCCAAATAAGTGCTGGAGAGACAGAAAATAAAAATCAGGGACTGAACTCCCCCTAACTCTTCCCCACAGGGGACAGTGGAGGGGATCAATTCTGCTCCACACCCAGGACCGGCCTTTGGGGGGGCCGTACGGGTGCCCCACCCAAGGGGGTGCCAGGCGCAGGGTTTGGATTCCCACCTGACCTGCTGCCGAGAGGCTCGCTGGGCTGATGAACGCGGCACAGGGAGCAGATAAGCAGCTGCGTGGGGGAGTGGGAGAGACCCGAGCTGCAGGGGGCAGTTGGACGACCAGCCGTCAGAGCCAGGTGACTGCTCCGGAGCAGAGGGGCCCCTCCACGGCCCTGCTCCACGTGTGCAGCTGCTGCTGTTCCTGTCCCCCCAACCCCTCACCCCCCGTTCACCCCAGGAGTCGCCCCGTCCACCCCTGACTGGGAGCATCCTCCTGACTGCTCTGCAGGGGGGAGGTGCTGATTGATGGCAGGGTGATCCCCTCCCCCCAACCCAGGTACCCGATTTCCACTGAGCTGGGGTGACGGGACAGGGGGAATCTGCGTGTGCTGCTGCCTCTCTGGGGCCGGAGTTGCCGGCAGCTGCTTGTGTCTGAACAAGCCTAGTTCAGGCTCCTGACCCTGGGAACTTTCTTAAAGAGACAGCGCGCTCACTCACTCAGGCACACACAGTCCTTCACCATACACACACTCCTTCATATCCTCCCCCCAAGACACCCCTAGGGCTCCCTGCATCCAGGTCACTTCCCCACCTGGGCTGTGCTGAGACATCAGGAGCAGTTGTTCTCCTGCCCTCCCCTTACACAGCCTGCAGGGAAAGTGACCTGGGTGCAGGAAGCCCTGACGTCGCTCCTTGCTCCCCTCTCCCAGCCCCCCAGGGCTGTGTGGGGCGGGGGAGCAGCAGTCCAGTGGGGGAGCGAGCAGCAATGCCAGCTGCTTTGTGCATCCAGGTCAGGTTCCCCACTTGGGTGCAGGAGGGGGGTGCCGGGGTTAGAGGCAAAGGGGGCACAGTGCAGCGGTTGAGGGCACAGGAGAGTGGTGCAGGGGGTAGCAGTGAAGGGGTGCATAGAACCATAAAATATCAGGGTTGGAAGGGACCTCAGGATGTATCTAGTCCACCCTCCTGCTCAAAGCGGGACCAATTCCCAACTAAATCATCCCAGCCAGGGCTTTGTCAAGCCGGGCCTTAAAAACCTCTAAGGAAGGAGACTCCACCTCCCTAGGTAACCCATTCCAGTGCTTCACTGCCCTCCTAGTGAAATAGTTTTTCCTAGTATCCAACCTAGTCCTCCCCCACTGCAACTTGAGGTCATTACTCCTTGTTCTGTCATCTGCTACCACTGAGAACAGTCTAGATCCATCCTCTTTGGAACCCTCCTTCAGCAGTTGAAAGCAGCTATCAAATCCCCCCTCATTCTTCTCTTCTGCAGACTAAACAATCCCAGTTCCCTCAGCCTCTCCTCATAAGTCATGTGCTCCAGCCCACTAATCATTTTTCGTTGCCCTCTGCTGACTCTTTCCAATTTTTCCACATCCTTCTTGTAGTGTGGGGCTCAAAACTGGACACAGTACTCCAGATGAGGCCTCACCAATGTCGAATAGAGGGGAACGATCATGTCCCTCGATCTGCTGGCAATGCCCCTATTTATACAGCCCAAAATGCTGTTAGCCTCCTTGGCAACAAGGGCACACTGTTGACTCATAGCCAGCTTCTCATCCACCGTAACCCCTAGGTCCTTTTCTGCAGAACTGCTTCCTAGCCATTCGGTCCCTAGTCGGTAACAGTGAATGGGATTCTTCCGTCCTAAGTGCTGGACTCTGCACTTGTCAGGTTTCTTTTGGCCCAATCCTCTAATTTGTCTAGGTCCCTCTGTATCCCATCCCTACCCTCCAGCGTATCAACCACTCTTCCCAGTTTAGTGTCATTGGCAAACTTGCTGAGAGTGCAGTCCACGCCATCCTACAGATCATTAATGATTGTGGCACAGGAGTGGAGTGCAAGGGCTGGGGTGAAGGGGGCACAGTGCAGGGGTTTGGGGCTCAGGAGGGGGCAGGTGTTGGGGTGCACGAGGGGGGCAGAGGTTAGGAATGAAGGGGTGTAGGGATTAGGGGTGCAGGAGGGGGAGCAGGCATTTGGGGAAAAGGGACACAGTGCAGAGGTTGGGGGGGAAGGGACCGTGGGTTGCCTAGGGAGCCCATGGGAGCCAGGGGCACCAAAATGCAAGTTTGCCCAGGGTGCCATTTCCCCAAGGCCGGCCCTGCCCACATCCCATCCAAACACTCAGTAGGAAGGGAGGGAGCTCCAGCCAAGGTGTCAATCATCATCTGTAGGAAGCCAGGAGTGAGATCTGCTTGGGACTGTCCTGAGCTCACAGAGTCTGTGTGGGGAATCCCAGCGGGGTCTCTCAGGCACTTACAGTTTCTGGGTTGGTTTGATGGTTCCTCACCTGTGCAGGGACTTCCCAGGATCTCGCTTTCCACTGAACCAGGGAGATCCAGGACCCACGGCTCTTCCCCTCGTTCCAGCTGGAAGATCACAGAGGGTTGGGAAACTGGAAACCCTGCTCAAGGGAAAGAAAACAAAGGAGATCAGGGGAATTCATAGGCCATTTATCATCATAAAAAACATTCTATTAGTTTGACCCCAGTCCATTTTAAACAATAAAATGGCAGGGCCAGCTCCCCAGGTGCTCAAAGGTGCAGAACACTCTGCTTAGGAGGGATTTAACTATCCCCATCTTTGCTGGGAACACACACAGCCAGACACTCCTTATCAAAGAGGCTCCTAAAAAACAGAGACTGGAGCTGCATTTCCCAGAAAGTGAAGACTCCAGACAGAGGGCAAGTGTCCCTGGCACTGCTTCTTGCTGACAGACAGGTCCAGAGCCAAAGAGAGAGTCCAGGGGAAGCTGGGAACAGGAAGCATGGGCTGGGGGGGTTCAGTGGAGTAAGGACCAGGAAGGGCAGGGATATCACTTAAGGCAGGATCTCAGCGGCAGTAGATGTCAGGAAAGCACATCCTGCGGCATTAGGGAACCTAGGGAGTCAGGTATAAAGGGAGGGAGCATAAAAAACACTGTGTGTGGAAAAAGGTGGCAAATTAGATGGTGTAGTTCAAGAGCCACAGACCAATTCTTCTGCCAAAGGAGAATGTGAAAAATAATAATCAGGCCATGTGACTTCAGGAGGGACACATTCGAAGATCCAAAGAACATGCAGAGAAGAGAGACGGCGGCTCTTGCAGGTGGGGATGGAAAAGGAAGAGTCTCCGTGGTTCATGGAGCCAATTAGTGCGTTTTATCATTCATTGATCGTTGTTATGGTGATCTCATATGTTATTTCAGATGTTGTCACTGTGTACGAAATAGATTTAAGTTGTAGGTATAGACAGAAGTAAGACAGGTAGAGCCCTGCATGGATACAAAATTTATATCCGCATCCGATCTGCGATCCGCAAAAATGGTCCATGGATCTCTGCAGATTTTCAGAGCTCTAGGAACAAAATTTGTACCCGCAGCCGATCCACACAAATGGTCCGAATTCTCCACCAGGAGACGTGATCAAAGCCAAGGGCTAAGGCAATGAATCCTAAAATCTTCTAATATAGGCTGGAAGGGACCTCAAGAAGTCATCTACTCCATTCCCATCGCCCTGCGGCAGGATCAGGTGTAAATATGCCAGAAGTTTGTCTGACCTGTTCTTAAAACCCTCCTGGGACAAGAATTCCACAACCTCTCTTTGTAATCCATTCCAGCACTTCCCTATCCTTATCGCTGGAAAGGTTTTGGTATTACCCACCCTCAACCTCCCTTGCAGCAGATCAAGCCAATTACTTCTCCTCCTACCTTCAGTGGACGTGACGAACAGTTAATCACTGCTCTCTTATAACAACCCTTGACATATTTGAAGACTGTTCTCAGTTCCCCACTCACTCTTTTCTCAAAACTAAACATGCCCAGTTCTTTCAAGCTTCCCTCATAAGTCATGTTCGAGGACCAGGAGGGCGCTTTTTCCTTCTGAATGGAGACGCGCAAGGTGAGATCAGAAAAAAGGATGTTGGAGTAACTGAGACAGGAGAGGATGACTAAGAGCTCTAGCTGCGCGGATGGATAGGAAAGGCCAATTGTTAAGGATGTTACGCAAAAAGAAAATGCCAGGTGTAGGCACAGCCTGGATAGGAGGCCCCAGAGGGAGCTCTGTGACAAAGGTATTGCACAGTTATGGGCCTGAGTGACAGGCAGCACAATGGTGCTGTCTGCGGCAGTAGAGAAAGAAGGTGGGGGGAGGGCTTGGGGGAAATATTAAGAGCTTTGCTTCAGCTGTTGATCTTCAGCTGATGGCTGGACATCAGTGAGGAGATGAGAGAGAGAGAGGGGCTGAGATTTCAGTTGCGACAGAAGGAGACAGGCCAGGAGCAGAGAGGCAGAACTGTGAGTTAGGAGCACAGAGATGGTAGTTGAATGTGTGTGTGCTGATGAGATTACCCAGAAATAAGGTGCAGAGGAAGAAAAGAAGAGGCCCAAGGACAGAGCCCCGTGGAACCCAAACAGAAGGCTGGAACGGGGCTCAGCCGGCTCATTCTAAAGACACTCTAATGCAGCAACTGGAGGAGGAGAAGGATGTGACTCATCATGGACCTCTTGATGCCACCTGGCAGAGGGCACAGGGTGCCTAATGTTTTACTGGGATCCCACAGACCAGGTACACGCATATTCGTTCACCCAAAGGTGGCGTGTCAGGTGTCTGTCGAGGAACTAGTTAGGTAGGTCTTAGGTAGCTCTTAAAAGCTTTGCCAGTCCAGCTCTATTGTTTAAGACTGTGAAAAAGTGCACACACGCATGCGCACACACGCACCCCATCCAACATGGCTCTGCTGGCCAAAGCTCAATTACAGACACAGCTATAGCGGCAAAAGCATCCATTTTTTAAAACAGGAAACTAAATGCTCATAAGCTACATTAATGCCGCGTTAAGGTTGCCCAGTGCTGTCTCCTGCCTTGCACCATATGGACGGTGAGTAAACTTAAACCTCTGCAGACCAGGAAATGAAAAGTTAATGTAAACTTTCCCCCAACCCTTAACCCTGTAGTTGGCCAGAACCAGTGAGAATGGTTCTGTGTGGGCCGTGCAAAGGTTAACCAACTGCCACAGGGACTCAGGTATTCAGCTCAATGCAGCAGTAACGGGATGAATTCTATGGTCTGTGGTATAAAGGACATCAGAGTCGACGACCTAATAGTCACATCTGGCCTTAAGATCTATGAACCTATAATCGACCCGAGGAAAGACTGAGACTAAGACATTGTCTGTGCTGTGCTCACAGATGGGAATCCCAGCATTTATCCGCATGCCTCCAGCTGTGTGCACTGGGCCAGCTGTAGCTGTGACTGGCTGATGGAGGGATTGGTTGGAGCAGCTGGGCAGAGCTGTGCCTGTGCTATGCAGAGAGGTGCATGTGAAACTTGGAGGGCAAGTCTGCCTCATTTCCATGCTGAGTGTTGCAGGCTTTGTCAGCAAAGGTGCCCAAGGGTGTGTTCTTGCCATGGGGATTGTCAGCACCCTGGTGGCGTATGTTCGAGTGATCTGTGGGGCTTAGTGAGGGGTAAGTGAAGGCAGTGACTCAAAAGGAAAACTCAGGTTGAGGGCAAGGGGGTAGTTACACTGTGCAAGTCTCAGCTGGCCTGTGTGCAGGAGGTTCAGTACTGGACAGCAGGCCAGGGGGAGGAAGCTTCTGTTTGCTATGATGGAGTTGAACCCGAATATTATCTTAGCAAAGAGAAGAACATGTTAGACATTCTGCTGTACTGCTCTGTTCCCAGAGCGCTCTGTAACAGGGGAGGGGAGAGGGCTAGTGTGGGTGTCTCTGGCATGTCGGGGTGATGCTGAAACAGGGCAGAGCAGAGGTGGCATTGGGGGAGTGGCATGAACCTTAACTCTGCATTTCTCCTTCTAAAAACTGAGGGAACAGGAACCCTTACCCAGCGAGGTCACATTCTCAGAGTTCTCCTGCATGACCTCCCAGTAGAGGGCTCTCTGAGTGGGGTCCAGCAGAGCCCCCTCTCCCCTGGTGAAATACACAGCCACCTCCTCGAAGGTCACCGGCCCCTGAAAGAGCAAGAGTCCAACACTCAGTACCTGCTGCCCCACTCACAGCCCCACTATTCATGGAGGAAAGGAGCCAATCAAATGGAAGCTCTGAGAGAGTCAGCAAAGTCCTATCCCCATACTGCTGAGAGCAGCCAGGAGACATCTGGGTGAGGGGACGAAGTGAGAGCCCCTTGTCTCTCCCAGCAGATCCACCACAGACCTACTAGCCAGAGGCTGATACAGGAGATGGAGTCCCCAGTAGGGTCCAGGCACAGCCCCATGGTAGAGAACCCTAACACCCTCCTCACTGCCAGCAGCTGGATGTGAGGGGCCGGGACATCTTCCCTACACCTCCCTGCTGGGTGCCCCCTTTCCATGTCACACCAGCCCCTGGCTAGCAGGCTGAGGGTTCAGCACTGGAAATCTGGTCAGTTTTCCCAGCCCTGCCCAGGGAGTTGCTTTGTCTGTTTCCTGTTTCACAAATTAGGGAATTTTCTCCCCCAACACCCAAGTGTTTGTTCTGAGGATCTAGGCCCATGTTAACATAAGAACGGCCGTACCGGGTCAGACCAAAGGTCCATCTAGCCCAGTATCTGTCTACCGACAGTGGCCAATGCCAGGTGCCCCAGAGGGAGTGAACCTAACAGGCAATGATCAAGTGATCTCTCTCCTGCCATCCATCTCCATCCTCTGACGAACAGAGGCTAGGGACACCATTCTTACCCATCCGGGCTAATAGCCATTTATGGACTTAGCCACCATGAATTTATCCAGTCCCCTTTTAAACATTGTTCTAGTCCTAGCCTTCACAACCTCCTCAGGTAAGGAGTTCCACAAGTTGACTGTGCGCTGCGTGAAGAAAAACTTCCTTTTATTTGTTTTAAATCTGCTGCCTATTTATTTCATTTGGTGACCCCTAGTTCTTGTATTATGGGAATAAGTAAATAACTTTTCCTTATCCACTTTCTCAACATCACTCATGATTTTATATACCTCTATCATGTCCCCCCTTAGTCTTTTCCAAGCTGAAGAGTCCTAGCCTCTTTAATCTTTCCTCATATGGGACCCTCTCTAAACCCCTAATCATTTTAGTTGCCCTTTTCTGAATCTTTTCTAGTGCTGGAATATCTTTTTTGAGGTGAGGAGACCACATCTGTACACAGTATTCGAGATGTGGGCGTACCATGGATTTATATAAGGGCAATAATATATTCTCAGTCTTATTTTCTATCCCCTTTTTAATGATTCCTAACATCCTGTTTGCTTTTTTGACCGCCTCTGCACACTGCGTGGACATCTTCAGAGAACAGTCCACGATGACTCCAAGATCTTTTTCCTGACTCGTTGTAACTAAATTAGCCCCCATCATGTTGTATGTATAGTTGGGGTTATTTTTTCCCCATGTGCATTACTTTGCATTTATCCACATTAAATTTCATTTGCCATTTTGTTGCCCAATCACTTAGTTTTCATAGAATCATAGGGTTGGAAGGGACCTCAGGAGGTCATCTAGTCCAACCCCCTGCTCAAAGATCTCAGAGATCTTTTTGAAGTTCTTCACAATCTGCTTTGGTCTTAACTATCTTGAGCAGTTTAGTATCATCTGCAAACTTTGCCACCTCACTGTTTACCCCTTTCTCCAGATCATTTATGAATAAATTGAATAGGATTGGTCCTAGGACAAGTCCCAGCAGGTTTGTCACACACTGTCCCCACTCCCTATCCTCACCCAGGGTATTCCCTGCCCCCCTTCAGATCTAACTCCCCAGAAGTTGCCACCTCTTCAGTATTTCCTGCCCCTCTCCCTCCAGCAGGAACCCACCAGCAACCATCCAATAACCCCTACCTGAGCTGGCTCCACTGCAGCCATTTCTCCTGTCCCATGGGAGGCTGGGACGAGCTGGAGCAAGACATGGGCGTCATTCTGCAGCCTGTCAGGGTGAGAAGGGCAGTTGTGGAAGTTTCAGAACAGGCTTTAGTTCATTTCACATCACGATTCCCCCAGGCCCTTTCCCTGGGGACAGAGATTGTAGATTCTGCCAGGTGGGAACATGCTCAGTCCCCACAGTGCAGCACAGACCTGGCCCCTGGCCCCTCCTTTCCCCCTTGTGCTCCCCCCAGCAGCAGTAACCAACCAAGACATTTTGAAGCCCTCCCAGCAACAGGGTGTGAACCAAACCCTGGACCAGACCAGACCCAAAGGAGCCCCTTGGGGGGGTGTCCCCCTGCCCCTGCCCCCAGGGCAGCGCACTCCTGCCGCAGGGGGAGCAGGGAGAGTCCGGGGCTGGTTCTTCCTCTCTCTGCTCCTCACCTTGGTCACAGGGAAGTGAGTGTGCCGGGGTGGGGGGGTCAGAGATCTGGTAACCTGCCCCCCCCCAATTTCTCCTCACACCCTCTCCCGTCCCCTCCCCCACTTCCCTAGCGCCCTGCCCCGGGCTGGGAGCCGGGGTCACCGCCCCGTTCCCGGGGTCTCCCCCCCGCGACTGCCCCGCTCCGCCCGTGCGGGGAAGGGGGCACCGGGCGGGGGGACCCGCTTCACCCCCCCGGTACCGGGCACAGCAGAGCCGGGGGGGGGGCGGCTCAGACTCGCTGCGGGAAGGATCCTCCCGGCCTCAGCGCTGCAGCAGCTCCGGGCCCCCGGGGGCAGCGATGGGGGGGGGGCACCGCGCAGAGCCGGGACCTGCCCCGCCCCCCGGGCTCCGTCACCGGGAGCCTCGGCAGAGCCCGAGGCGGGGCCCAGCTGGAGAAAGCTCCGCCCCCGCCGGGCCCCATCCCAGCGGGGCCGAGGCGGCTCCGAGGCTTCTCCCGGGTTCCCCGGGGCAGAGTCACGTGCCTGCCCCCCCAGCGCCCCCCCGGGGTGTCTCACCCCCCGAGGGCTCCGGGCGGGGCTGGGGCGGGCAGAGCCCGGGGCTGCCCGGGGGGCGGGGCCCAGCTGGAGAAACCCCCCGGCCGGGCCCCCCCGCACAGACCCCCCCGGGGAGCAGCAGCGGCTCAGCCCGGGCCCGGCTCACGCGGAGGCGGCAGCAGCAGCTTTGTTCTCCCGCCCCCCAGGGGGGCTCGCACGGAGCATGCGCAGTAACAGCTGCTGGAACCCTCTCTTCCCTGGGCTGCGGAGAGGGCGGAAGCGGCCCCGGTGCAGGCTGGGAGATGTAGTTCCTGACCTCCCCGGAGCGGAAGTGACGTCAGCGGGGGAGCCGGAGCCGGGCTGCGAACGAGCGTTGGGCGCTGCGGCTCTGTCTGGCTCGCGCGGGGCCTTTGGAGCCTCTCCCGGCCGGAGAAGGGTTGGTGCCGTTGGAGCTCTGGGCATGCGCAGATCGCGGCGGGAGAGCCCTTCATTAACCGTGGCCGGGGAGGTAACCCGCGGGGAGAGAAAGGGGGGGCTGAGATCCCCTCGGATTTACCGCTGCCCCCTTCCGTGGGGACCCCCCTCCCGTCCTGCCCCCTTTCTCCCTAGAGAGCCACGAGCAGCGCCCAGGGTGATACCCCCTCCCCCAACCCCTGAGAAGTTCCCTGTCCCCCGCCCCCCCCGATTGTTCCCCAATTTATCAACCCATCGCCAGTGGCCAGTTCAGGTCTCAGGTTTGGGGGTTTCCCCCATTCCCACCTGCAGGGATTTGTCCTTGTGCGGGTGGGAAATGGTTCCCCCGAGGGATTCCTGAGCTGGGCAGAGGGTGAATGGGCAGAGGCTGGGGGAGCCCTGAGACGGGGACACCTCTGGGCTGGGCTGGGGGGGCCACTCTCTGCTGGCAACGGGGCCCGGGAAGGGCCAGGAAGGGGAGGGAGGAGCAAGTGTCCCCCATGGAGACGGCCCAGCCCCAGGTTTCCCCTCCCAGCTACTTCCCCTCCCCCACCCTGCCCAACCCAGCAGCCCCCCCTCACCCCAACTGCTAGTCCAGGGGTAGCCAACCTATGGCACACAAGCTGATTTTCAGTGGCACTCACACTGCCTGGTCCTGGCCACCGGTCTGAGGGAGGCTCTGCATTTTAATTTAATTTTAAACAAAGTTTCTTAAACATTTAAAAAACCTTATTTACTTTACGTGCAATAGTAATTTAGTTCTATATTATAGACTTACAGAAAGAGACTGTCTAAAAACATTAAAATGTATTTCTGGTATGCAAAACCTTAAATTAGAGTGAATAAATGAAGACTTGGCACAGCACTTCTGAAAGGTTGCTGACCCCTGTACTAGTCACATTCCCAGACCCCACTGCCAGCCCCTCCCCATAGCCAGTGACCTCACTCCAGCCCCACTCCTCTTCCTTGTGAAAGCCACATCACCCAGGGATCCCTGCCGGCCATGTGAATGTGAGGCAAGAAGAATCCCTCCCATTCTGTTGTTGATTGAATATCGCTGTATAATCCCCTCAAATTTCCCCTCTTTCCTCTTGAGTGGTTGAATGGTGACATAAAATCTCCCCACGTGATGCTTGTCCCTTATATTGGCAAATATATTGCTTGTGCCCCATTTTCTCCTCGGTTCTGAAATACTGATATCTAATGCTCAAAAATCTTCCCGCTTTTCTCCTCAGGTGTGTCACTGAGATCAGGGCTCTTATTGTACTGAGCGTGTCCCTGTTCTGCCAGGTGCTGCAGATACCCCAACTGAGATCTGGGCCCTGTTCTGCCAGGCGGTGAAGAGACCGCAGGTGAGATCAGACCCCACTGTTGTGCCAGGTAAAACTGAGACCTGGACCGAGATCATGGCCCCCCTTGTGCCAGGCAGCGCATGACTGTGACCCAAACCGCTGCCTCCATTGTGCTGGGCATTTCAGAGACCTCGACTGAGATCTGTGTCCCTGTTGGGACCCAGATCACGCCCCACCACTGTACTGGGCACTGCACAGACCCTGACAGAGATCCTGCCCCCACATTTTGCCAGAAGCTGCAGGGAACCCGAACAAAATCAGAGATCCTGCAATGCTGGGAGTTGCAGAGTCCCCGACTGAGGTCAGGGCCCTGTTGTGCAGGGCTCTGCACCGACACTGACCAAGATCAGGGTCCCCATTGTGACAGGTGCTGAACAGACACCAAGGGTATCTCTACCCTGCCACTAAAACCCCCCAGCTGGCCCATGCCAGGTGACTCAGGCTCACAGGGCTCAGGCGAAGGGGCTGTTTAATTGCAGTGTAGGTGTCTGGGCTCGGGCTGGGGCCAGGCTGTAGGACCCTGCGAGGTGGGAGGGGGCCAGACCTTGGGCTGCAGCCCCAGCTGGAACATGGACACCACAATTAAACAGCCCCACAGCCTGAGCCGTGTGAGCCCAAGTCAGCGGGCACGGGCCAGCCGCCGGTGTCTGACTGCAGTGTGGACATGCCCAAGGGACAGAGAGGCCTTGCCACAAAAAGCTCAAAGGCTAAATAGGCCAATGGTGGGAGGCGACTCTCCATTTTACAGATGGGGAAACTGAAGCTCAGAGAGCTGAAGTAATTTGCTCAAGTTTGCATGGAGAATTTGGGGCAAAACTGGGAACTGAACCCAGATTGTTTGAATTCTTGCCTCTCCCCTTAACCCCAAGCCCAGCTTGTGTGTGTGCAGCGTTGTTTTGGTCAGTGTTTGCCTTGCATTGGCTTCCAAGGGAGGCTGTGGAATTTCCTTCATTGGAGGTCTTTAAGACCAGGTTAGAGAGACACCAGTCTGGGAATGTCTAGGGATACTTGGTCCTGACTCGTCACAGGGTGCTGGAGTAGACGCCCTCTCAAGATCCCTTCCAGGCCTACACTGAAATAATTCTCTTTTGTGCTGTGTCCTGTTCTACACTGAGGTGTTTTGCATGGGGCCATTTGGAACTGTGATCGCACCATGTTGTGTAGCAGTTTTATGGTGCATTGTTTTGCCTCAGCATGTTTGGTGCCTGTGTTGTGCTGGTTTGAGATGAGCTCTTTTTTTTTTTTTTCCATTGTGTAATATTGTCCTAGGGTGTGTTAGTTTGCATCGTGTTTTCTTTTCCTCTGTATTGTCATTATATGCTATGGCTTTTGTTGTTTCTTTTTTCCTTTTTTTTTCTGAGTTTCCTGACATTATGTTGTGGTTGGTTTTACTCTGGATGTTATGTTTTATACGTATATATTTCATGGCATCCTAGAAATGTAGGGCTAGATAGGACCTCAAGATGTCATCAAGTCCAGCTCTCTCTGCCAAGGCAGGACCAAGTATCTGTAGATTATCTCCAACAGAGCTTTGTCCTACTTGTTCTTAAAAACTTCCAGGGAAAGATACTCCCCAGCCCCCCTTGTGAGACTATTCCAGAGCTGAACTGCCTTAGCTCTGGGGACACCCACACAGACTGTAGTGGTGAGCAGCTCTGGAGAGAGGGATACCCCAGTGAGTGGGCAGCTGGGTAAAGAGACTGAAGTTGGGAGGAGAAACATTGACGTGTCCAAGGTCACCCAGGCTGTCTGTGACCGAGCTAGAAATAGGTTCTAGTGCCACCGTACTGCTGTTTCTGAAGGTCTCTGCCACCCTGGTGTTTTAGGCACTGGTGCAAACCCTTAGTACAGACAGAATTTACACTAGTGCACTCTGATTGGCACCGGTGCACCATGTCCCAGTTTGAAGGTTTGAGGTGGGGGCAGGGGGAAGTGACCTCACAGAGGCTTGGGGCTGGCTGAACTGTGCAGCTGGTAAGGGAGGGGCAGCAGTGAGTGCTGGAGGTATGAGCCAGGAGCACAGCCCCACAGGGCTGGACACTGACTTCTCCTGACCCAGGACACCCCCCCAGCGAGGTGGTTTGTCCATGGATGCACAGGCTGTCTTAGCAGGGCAGCTCAGCTGCAGTCCCTGCACACCTCTTCCTGCAGCCTAATACAGTGTGCTCGGGGGGCCTTCCCAAGCTGCGGGTGACGGGGCTCTGGAGTTAACAGGGTCTGTTCCTGGCTCTGTCACAGACCTGTTCAGTGACCTTGGGGAAGTCACAGCCCCTCTCTCTGTAACGCTGTCTTCAGTGATTTGAGAGCACGAGCACCAGCCTCGGGCAGACTGGTAAGAAGCAGGGAACAAACCCCAAATTGGGTGTGAGGTCTGTATGGAGATTTCACCAACCAACAATCCAGTGTAAACGCTTCAGGCTCTGTAACACCATTAACATGGAATCACAGACAGTTCTCTTGGGTGATCCCATATATCTTTCTGAGCTCCCCCCCCCCCACTCTATAAAAACTCCACTGCCCATGTGGGCCACAATAACTGGTTTTCTGCATATAAAAGCCAGGGCTGGCATTAGGGGGCAGCAAGCAGGGCAACTGCCTGGGGCCCCATGCCACAGGGGCCCCCACAAAGCGACATTGCTCAGGCTTCGGCTTCAGCCCTGGTGGTGGGGCTCAGGGCCCTGGACTTCAGCCCCATGCGCTGGGACTTCAGCTTTCTGCCCTGGGCCTCAGCGAGTCTAATGCCGGCCTTGCTTGGCAGCCCCCTGAAAGCTGCTCACGGCCCCCCCAGGGGGCCCCAGACCCCTGGTTGAGAACCACTGCCTTACCCCACGAATCACAGCAATGTTCAAGTTACTGCCAGTCCCAAAGGACCAGTCACTTCCTTAGGTCAATTGAATCAATTGAAAAGACTTATTTAAAAGGAAAGGAGAGTTGTTTACAAAGTTAAAGCAGGTAATCCTATAGATGCAGATGAGTTGCAGTCTTAAATATCAAAGGTAATAGAAGCTTCTATAATAAGCAAGCTCTACATATTCTTTAGGACTAACTCCGGCTAAGCAGCTGGGGATCTCTTGCTTATGCCTAGAAACTTTGCCCCCCAGAGTCCAAGCAGCATACAGATCATCAGTTCCTTCTGCATGGGGTTTTTTATCCCCTTCCTACAATGTGCTCTGAGCTGGAAAACTCAGCTAATGGGAAGTCAAGAGCACAACAACAGTTTTTTGTGTCTTCGTTAACATCCCATAATAGTCTCTCTGATGTTGATGGACCTTTCCTGCCAGGCAGGGTGTAATGCAGTCTGTTGCCAATCAGCACTTCACCTAGGTAAAGTCTCTCTCCTGTGTGGTGATTTACAGAGCCACAGAGGCTCACAATGCAACTAGTCAGATGTTAACCCAGGCAGCAACTCACAAGCATTCAATAAAGTCTAAACACTAAACACATTCTTATGTTCACAGTCTGTATGAGGAGTATCTACTCATTGGGACTCACTGGGGAGCCTGCTGAGGCAAGAAGGCCCAGTCTCAGAGCCCCCGGGGTCACGCTTGTCAAAAGCTAAAACTAGGCCCAGCCCATGAAAGGGGCACTCCCAGGAGAGACTGTATAAAGGCTGGAGCATCGAACAACTTAGTTAACGTGAGAGAGTTGCCTTGGGGACAATGACAGGGAGAATCCCCAGAGTGACTCCTTAGATTCTGCTCGTCTCTGGCCTTTGGTTCATAGAATCACAGAACTGGAAGGGACCTTGAGAGGTAGCTAGTCCAGTCCCCTGCCCTCAAGGCAGGACGAAGTATTATCTAGACCAGGAGTGGCCAACCTGAGCCTGAGAAGGAGCCAGAATTTACCAATGTACATTGCCAAAGAATCACAGTAATACGTCAGCAGCCCCCCATCAGCTCCCACCCATGGGAAGCCACAATAATCAGAACCTCCCCCTCCCTCTCCGCACCTCCCGATCAGCTGTTCACACTATGCAAGACACTGGGTGTGGGGGTTAATGGAGCGAGGGCATTGCAGGCTCAGGGAAGGGGTGGAGTGGAGGCAGGGCCTGTAACTGAGTAGTGAGCACACCCAGCACACTGGAAAGTTGGTGCCTGTAGCTCCAACCCCAGAGTTGGTGCCTATACAAGGAGCCGCATATTAAATTCTACATGTTGGCCACCCCTGATCTAGACCATCCCTGAGAGGTGTTTGTCCAGCCTGCTCTTAAAAATCCCCAACGATGGAGATTCCACAATCTCCCTAGGCAATTTATTCCCGTGCTTAACCACCCTGACAGTTAGAGAGTTTTTCCTAATGTCCAACCTAAACCTTCCTTGCTGCAATTTAAGCCCATTGCTTTTTGTCCTGTCCTCAGAGGTTAAGAACAATGCTTCTCCCACCTCTTTGAAACAAAATTTTATGTACTTGAAAGCTGATCATATCTTCTCCAGACTAAACAAACGCAGTTTTTTCAGTCTTCCCTCATAGGTCATGTTCTCTAGACCTTTAATCATTTTTGTTGCTCTTCTCTGGACTTTCTCCAATTTGTCCACATCTTTCCTGAAATGTGGCACCCAGAACTGGACACACTACTCCAGTTGAGGCCTAATCAGTGCGGAGTAGAGTGGAAGAATTACTTCTCGTGCCTTGCTTACAATACTGCTGCTAATACATCTCTGAATTATACTTGCTTTTTTTGCAACAATGTAACACTGTTGACTCATATTTAGCTTGTGATCCACTGTGACTCCCAGATCCGTTTCTGCAGTGCTCCTTCCTAGGCAGTCATTTCCTGTCTTGTATGTGTGCAACTGATTGTTCCTTCCTAAGTGGAGTACTTTGCATTTGTCCTTATTGAATTTCATCCTGTTTACTTCAGACCATTTCTCCAGTTGGCCAGATAACTTTGAATTTTAATTCTGTCCTCCAAAGCACTTGCAACCCCTCCCAGCTTGGTATCGTCCACAGACTTGATAAGTGTAACAGAGCTACTGGGAGAGTTTCACCATGTGTCAGAGGGTTACAGCCTGGTGGGAGGGGGCTAGGCCTGTACTGGGATAAGGTCACTCTGTGCTTCACAGTGTGGCAGAACGGGGAATGCCCATTGCCAGGGAAAAATGCTGGGGGGAATCGACATGTGGAAAGGACAGAAACCCTGTCTGAATTCTCTCACATTGCCCCTCTCACCCTGGCAGGCTACAGAATAACGTCCACGTTTCGCCCCAAATCATCCCCTCCTCCCAGGGGGAAGAAAATGGCTGCAATGGAGCTGGCTCAGGTATGGGATTCTCAGGGATGGGTTCTGCTTGGAGGGAGAGGAGCAGTAAATGTATAGGAGGGTGGGATCTGCTAGAAGTAGTGGGAGGCAGGAACTATCTAGGGTGTGGAATGGGAGGGGACAGGATGTGACAAACCTGCTGAGACTTGTGTACTCTAGGGTGTGATGGGTTGTCACCCACAGGGGGCAGTCTGGGGGGCTTCTGGGAACCGCTGCACCCTCTAACCCTCACGCTGGGCTGGCCCTTCTCTCACTGCTTTGCTGGAGATTCAGCCAGCCTCTCCAGGCCCTGTTATCACCCAACACGACAGCAGGTGGCGCCATGCAGCCAACTAAGCTACCTGAGTGTTTTACCTAAGCCACTCAAGGAGAGAGAGAGACAACAGCCAATTTCCCAGCGATAACTGTTAGCAAACAGATCAAAGCAGATTACTTAGCAAATAACCAAAAACTCAAACTAAGCCTAACATACTATCTGGATAGAATTTGAATTAGCAATTTCTCACCCTGACTGATGATAGAAGCAGTCCACCAAGTTTCCATACAAGCTAGAAATCTCATGTTCAGATCTGGCCCTGTGGGAGCTTTGGGGGTTGGCGCTGGGGAAAGTGGGGGACTGTCTGAAGTTGGCTGCTTGGGATGTGAGTGAGGCCCCGGGGAGCTGGGGGTTGGGCTGCACCCCTGTCCCTGCAGCCTGGGGCCCTGCGTTTCCTCTGGAAAAGCTGCTCCCTGTTTCACCAGCTCCTCTCAGTCTGAGTCCCAGAGACCCTGCACAGGCATCTGCAGGGCAGGACGGGTCCTGAAATCTGGCAGCTGGGAGGTTTGCAGCAGTTTCTAACCCTCCCTCCCCTGCTTCTTCCAGGAGGCACCACAAAAGCATCTGGCCCCTCTGGGAAAAGAGAGAGAAGCAGCCAAAGCCGAGGAGGAGCGGCAGAGCGAGGAGCTGCTGGTAGGTGCCCAGAGGCCCTCGCCACTTAGGTTTGCCTGGCAGAAGAATGACCTGGTGAGTGCAGGGCCCACCCTGCCAGCCTCAGCCAGGGACCCATCCCCGCTGGAGCCCAGGGAGCCTGCAGGGTCAGACACGGGGGTAACATGATGCCCTTAGGACGCAGGAGGCTGCTGGGCAGGAGAGGGTCAGTCTGTGTTAGCCCAGAGCCCCTGCCCACGGGCTGTCTGGACGTCACAGTGACCAGGGATCCTTTCTAGCTCCTGGGGGGGATGGGGAGGAAGGAGATGAAATGTGGGCTGCAGAGATGGAGGATTTGGCTCAGTGCACGTTGATGAGGTTTTGGGGAGAAGTGTCCCTCCTGTAGGTGATGTACAGCTCACCCTGGCCCTGATCCCTCCTCCCTTCCCGGGATAAATGAACTTCCCATCCCCCACCACCAGAGATCTTGTGTTCTGGTAAATAACTCTGCCACCCGCCCCCAGGTGCATTTATGATTTTCCCCAGTTACCGAGCAGATGAATTTCAATGTTGATAAATGCAAAATAGTGCACGTTGGAAAAGATAATATCAAATGCACATAAACTGATGGGGTCTAAATTAGCTGTTACCGCTCAAGAAAGAGATTTTGGAGTCAGTGTGGATAGTTCTCTGGAAACATCCACTGAATCTGCAGCAGCAGTCAAAAAAGCAAACAGAATGTGGGGAATCATTAGGAAAGGGATAGACAATAAAACAGAAAATATCCTATTGCCTCTATATAAATCCATGGTATGTCCACATCTTGAATACTGTGTGCAGATCTGGTCGCCCCATCTCAAAAAAGATATATTGGAATTGGAAAAGGTTCAGGGAAGGTCAGCAAAAATGATGAAGGATATGGAACAGCTTCCGCATGAGGCGAGATTAATAAGACTGAGGCTATGGCTGCACACCGCAGCTTTTAGCCACACGGCTGTGCCGCTACAGCCGTTCTGCTGACAGGCGCGCAGTGTAGCTGCTCTTTGTTGGCAGGAGAGAAGTGCCAGTGTAGACAAAGCCTGAGACTGTTCACCTTGGAGAAGAGACGACTAAGGGGGGATATGGTAGAGGTCTATAAAATCATGACTTGTGTGGCGAAAGTAAATAAGGAAGTGTTATTTCCTCCTCATAACACAAGAACTAGGGGTCATCCAGTGAAATGAATAGGCAGCAGGTTTAAAACAAACAAAAGGAAGTATTTCTTCACACAACACACAGTCAACCTGTGAAACCCCTTGCCAGGGGATGCTGTGAAGGCCAAGACACTAACAGGGTTGTAAAAAGAACTAGAGAAGTGCATGGAGGACAGGTCCCTTAGGGGCTATTAGCCAGGGTGAGCGGGATGGTGTCTCTAGCCTCTGTTTGCCAGAAGCTGGGAATGGGCGACAGGGGATGGATCACTTGATGATTCTCTGTTCTGTTCATTCCCTCTGGGGCACCTGGCATTGGCCACTGTCAGAAAACAGGATACCGGGCTAGATGGGCCTTTGGTCTGACCCAGTCTGGCCGTTCTTATGTTCCCCTGTTACTGAGCCGCCCTCTCCCTGATGCAGAAACAGACGGCAGCCGAGAGGCAGAAGATCGTCTGGGAGTGGCAGGAGCTGCGAGGGTTTCTGGAGGAGCAGGAGCAGCGGCTGCTGTCCCGGCTGGAGGAGCTAGAGAGAGCCATTGTCCAGAGAATGGATGAGGGCGTCTGCAGCCTGTCCTGGCAGATTTCCCTGCTCGGCGACAGGGGAGGAGACGAGGGGCAGCAGCCGCTGAGCCAACCCCTGCAGGTCAGGCTGTCGTTGCAATGATCATATGCAGCGTTTCTCTAGGCGCTTCTGAGCCCTAGACCCAAAAGCACTTTACAGAGTGGGGTCAGGGGCATTATCCCTATGGGACAAATGGGGAAAGTGAGGCAGAGGGAGGGGCAGAGCCCTACCCAAGGTCACCCAGTGAGTCCGGCAGCGGCGCCAGGGATGGGCCCTGGGAGTCCTGAATGCTGCAGCCCCAAGACCTTCTCTCCTGGAAATGTCTCTCTGCATTTGCACTTGGAGGGTGAAATCCCCTCTCCCACCATGCTGAGGTCCCGAGTTAGGCCCAAGGCCCCTGTCACTGCAGGTTAATGGGTTTAGTGGGGCCAGGGGCCTTCTGGGTGTCTCAGCACTGGGGGGAATTTGATTCTCAATGCAGAGAAATATCTTCTGCCTGTAAAGTGCCCGGGGAGAAGATTTCCACAGTGGGACCTGCCTGCAGGGATTGCTGGGGCTGCATAGGGGAAAGTCCCTGGTGGGGGGCAGCTGCTCTGGGAATGTAAACCTGAAATTCCCCTACTGCCCGAGGCCTCAATGGTGACCCCTGCAGAGCAGGAGGCCTCCCCGCCCAGGGACACTCCCCCTGACGGCCTCCTCTTTCTCTCCTTTTTAGGGTGCTGGGAGCACTGGGGGCAGGTAAGTCCTGGGCTCCATTTCACTCCCCCCAATGGGCCATTAGGTTTGATAACTGCACTGAGTAGGAAGCTTCCCCCTGCCCTGGGAGCGTGTGATTCTGTCTCCCCTAGTGGCTGACTCGGGTAGGAGACGAGCCGGTTACTGTCTGGTCGCTCATGAGGTCACAGCAGGGCTGCTAGACCCAGGGCCAATGGGACAGACCAGGCCTGTCTCCTGGACTGACGTGGCCGCGTCACGTACTCAGAGGGCGCAGAATCTCAGCTTTCGCATTTGTTAAAGTGAGTTGCCGGCCCTCAGCACCTCCTCAGTGTAAACGGAGACAGTGTTGCCTTGCTGGGGCTGCCAGCAGCTTGAAGCCGTAGCTCTGAGAGCGTGAACTCTCCTGTCCCCTGTTAATGTCATCAGGGTGTCAACTGAAATGGCAGGAGTGTTTCCTGGCTGATCACTCGAGCAGATGGAATGGGGAGAGGACAGGAGTGAAGCCTTTGTGGGGTGGGAATAGGGGGTTGCTGTAGGAGGGAAGAACAGAGGAGAGACACAAGGACAAGGAAGCGAGAGAGAAATGGGGAAAGGAGGGTGGGAAAGGCAGGGAAACACAGGGAAGAACCAGCAGGGGCCCTACAGGGTGTCCGGGAAGGGGCTGTTTTCCTCCTGAGTGACACTGAGTGTGACAGACAAAGACTTGGCAAAATACTAAGAACTAAAATTTTATTTCCCATAAAAAGGGCAGATTCCCCCTTGTTCTTCGTACGTGGGTGTCCCATGGAGAGCAGTGGGTGTTCTGCTGTGAATGGAGAAGGACACAGAGTCCTAACCTGATGCCCTGGCCACTGGCCGTAACGGACGGTGCAATGTCGCCCTCTCTGCCAAAGGAGCTGGACGCCCCAGGGTTACTGCTTCAGCTGAAGGGTTCGGGGGTTTTGGCATTAAAGGGCCCACGTTCATTCCCTGCTGGAGCCCTGGGCTCTGTCTGTGGCCACTGTCAGTATGTAGGACCTGCCCACTCTTTGGTCTGTTTTTCCTCCCTTTCCACATAATCCTCGTGCTGGTGCCCCTTGTTACTGCAGTAACCCAGCGTAGGGGGTGGCTCTGCCCCCCCCCAGAACCAGAGCGTCCCTGAGAAAGCCCCTGAACAATGTCTCCATTCCTTGCTCTAGTGTCTCCCCACTTCCCGTCTCTCTGGGGAGCACAGGGCTTAGGTGACTCACCCTGACATTGACTATCTCAGGCTACAAAGCTCAGATCCAGGTTTTGTGAAGTTTGGGGGTTGCTGGGCTCAGGGTCTGGGGCTCAGGCCTATTTCTCATCCCTCCTTTCCCCAGCAGGGAGGACGGGACGTTTCGGAAGCCAGAGCCATCATTTGCAGACCTGGAGAAGAGACTCAGCGATTTCTCTCTGCAAAGTGCCCTGCTGCAGGAGGTGCTGCTGGGATTCAAAGGTGGGTTGGAGTCTGGGGGTGGCGTCTCCTCTGGTTAGAGCGACCCTGACCCTGGGAAGGAGTCGAGGACTCTAGTGATGTCACTAATCCTGGGCTCCATCTCTCAGCCCAGCTCAGCGAGTCGCCCTTCCCCATGGAGCAGCCCTGTGGGGCTGGCTCTGTCTGCAGCAGCTGCGTTATCGGCCTCTGATCTCTGTCACCATCTCATAGTTAACAGCAGTTCCATTAATAAGCAATAGGGATTTCTCCATGAATGTGAAGGCCTGAATTCTCACCTCTCCTAATTTCTCCTTCCCCTAGAGACGCTGCAACGGGAGCTGGGGAGCGACACAGGTACGTGTCTGTCTCTGACTGGCCAAGGGGAGATTTCAGCCCAATAACCATGTTAAGGACAGGGGATTGCAGCCTCCAGCACCTGGAAGCTGGGTAACAATGGGAAGCGATGTTACTTTGTTCTTGCACCACTATATTTTCAACTGACCTGTCTCTTAAATATTTTAGCTCAGGGATCAGCAACCTTTGGCACATGGCTCACCAGGGTAAGCACCCTGGCAGGCCGGGCTGGTTTGTTTACCTGCCACGTTGGCATGTTTAGCTCCCACTGGACACAGTTTGTCACTCCAGGCCAATGGAGGCGGTGGGAAGTGGCAGGCAGCACATCCTTCAGCCTGCGCAGCTTCCTGCATCCCCCATTGGCCTGCGACGGCAGACCGCGGCCAGTGGGAGCTGCAATCGGCCGACCTGTGGACGTGGCAGGTAAAGAAACTGGCCCGGCCCACCAGGGTATGTGGATTGGAGTTTCCCCAAGGTCCTTCAAGTGTTTCTTGATTGAGCATTTGATTTGCAAATTCCTTTCTGAAGAAGCTGATCTAATGCTTTACTAAGGCTACTTCAGAATCAAAACACATTGATGTACAAGAACGTAGCCAATATTCATAACTTTAACTGCAAAAATGATACACCCACACAGGTAGTATCATCATCTTCAGCAAATTATAATCTTTTCATAGACACCTTACACGACAACCTTTGTACAATATTTGCTGCAAATATATAACAGTGGTTGCACCAATGAACTATACAGTCACAGGTTATATTAATAACATCACAGCCAGGGCTGGTGTTATGGGGTAGCAAGCAGGGCAACTTCCTGGGGCCCCAGACCCCCACAAAGCTACATGGCTTCGGCTTCAGCCCCGGATGGTGGGGCTCAGGGGCCCAGACTTCAGCCCCATGCGCTGGGACTTCAGCTTTCTGCCCTGGGCCTCAGCAAGTCTAATGCTGGCCATGCTTGGCAGCCCCCTGAAAGCTGCTCACGGCCCCCCAGGGGGCCCCAGACTCATGGTTGAGAACCCCTGCCTTACCCCACGAGTCACAGCAACGTTCAGGTTACTGCCAGGCCCAAAGGACCAGTCACTTCCTTAGGTCAAAGACAACACTTGTAGCCAGTTCTGTCACAACCTGTATTAAGATTTATTTGAAAGGAAATGAGAGTTGTTTACAAAGTTAAAATAGTGTGACAAAGCTCTGTCCTTGTCTCCATGGGCCCTGCATTTCCTGGTGGATTTCGCTAGCCTCAGAGGCTCACTGTGACCCTCAACGTAGCCCTTCTCTCTAGGGACAAGGGTCACAGCCCACTGAGCCATTTTCGTCGTAAGCCAGCGAGGGAGGGGAGGCAAAGCTACCCTCCCTTGCACAGTCTCTGTTGTCTCCCAGTCTCAGTGATTAATCAGGGCAGCAAAGGGGGAGCCCAGGACCCCCCTCTGTTCTAGGCTCCAGCCCAGGGACCCTAATAATATCAGCTGTGGCATCTGACCTTTTAGAAACAGGACACATACAATTCCCTGTTCTACTTCCCCACAGCAGCCCCACTTCCTCAGGCTCCACTTCACCCTTACCTCAGGGCTTCCTTCCTTGTGCCTGATCTGGTGTGTACTGCTCAGTCGCTCCCACAGCTCCTGTTCTGCACACCCACCTGCCTAACTGGGAGCTCTTTAACTAGTTTCAGCCAGCCCCTGATTGGCTTCAGGGGTCCCAATCAACCTAGCTGTCTCCACAGCTTTCTGGAAGGATGTTAATTGGCCCCAGGTGTCTTGATTAACCTGGAGCAGCTGTCATTTGGTTACCATGGTAACAGGGATTTGTTTAGCCTGGGGCTAACATACCTGTTTCTCACTACTTTCCTATAGCCATCTGGCCTTGCCCTGTCACAGCAGCTAATCATCCAGATGCAGACAAATTACAGTCTTACATTTAAAAAGGTAATAGAAGCTTCTATAATAAGCAAGCTCTGCATATTCTTTAGGACTAACCCCGGCTAAGCAGCTGGGGATCTCATGCTTATGCCTAGGAACTTTGCCCCCCAGAGTCCAAGCAGCATACAGATCATCAGTTCCTTCTGCATGGGGTTTTTCATCCCCTTCCTGCCATGTGCTCTGAGCTGCAAACTCAGCTAATGGGAAGTCAAGAGCACAACAACAGCCTTGTGTCTTCTTTAACATCCCATAATAGTCTCTCTGGTGTGGATGGACCTTTCCTGCCAGGCAGGGTGTAATGCATTCGGCTGTCAATCAGCACTTCACCTAGGTAAAGTCTCTCTCCTGTGTGGTGATTTACAGAGCCACAGAGGCTCACAGTGCAGCTAGTCAGATGTTAACCCAGGCAGCAACTCAGTAAAGCATTCAATAAAGTCTAAACATGTTCTTATAATCCTAATACCTGTTTTAACAATACTAACACAGGTGAGTCAGACCGATTCCACTGTGTGTTTGTCCATGTTCAATTAAGACATAGAGGCTTTTGCAAGAGCTAACACCTCATCTGCCAGTGTCACAGGCAGGCTGGGCAGGGATGGTGTCTCTAGCCTCTGTTTGCCAGAAGCTGGGAATGGGTGACAGGGGATGGATCACTTGATGGTTACCTGTTCTGTTCATTCCCTCTGGGGCACCTGGCATTGGCCGCTGAGCTAGACGGACCATTGCTCTGATGCAGTGGGCAGCTCTTATGTTCACAGTCTGTATGAGGAGTATCTACTCATTTGGACTCACTGGGGAGCCACAGAAAGAAACAAGATGTGCTGCGGCAAGAAGGCCCAGTCTCAGCACCCCCGGGGTCACGCTTCCCAAAGGCTAAAACTAAGCCCTGCTGATGAAAGGGGGCACTCCCAGGAGAGACTGTATAAAGGCTGGAGCATCAAACTGTTACCGAAATATCGGGTGCGTCTAGCTGAGAGCCAATAACAGCCTGACAGGGATACGGAAAGATGCTTTATTCTGCAGAAGAAAGGAGAGCCCTGTAAATAGATACAGAAGACTCTGCCTGACACAAGTTTTACAGATCCTTTATACACATTCAGACAAAGACCAAGTCGTGTTAACGCTTCATTGGTGGTTGCCAGACCCCGTGAAACCGTTATCTGGTCAGTGAAAACCGTCTTGGAGCAAGATTTCTCTGCTTTGAGGCAGAAGAGAAAACATAGTTCAAAAGTTCAGGTTACTGTGTACGTGAGGCTTCTGTTTCCCCCTACTGGCCGCTTGTAAGCTATTAAGGGGGGCCACCAGTAACTTTCACAGTCCCCCCTTCGGGCCTGACAATCCAAACGCAACCCAGGTTGTCAGGCCTGATACGTAATTTACGATCAAGCTGAAGAGACAGGTACTGGGTTCTCTTATGGACAGCAGAGCCTTTGGTTACAGTATTACACAGTCATTTTGCACATTGCATTACTACCCAAACAATACATAGGAAGAACAGGAAGAAAATAATCCATTTGACAGTGGTACGGAAGAGGCCAGTAAACCATGACCCAAGATCTGGGAGGAGGTCCTCAAAACTAAGGGTTTGATCAAGAGATACTGTGTGGAAAACAACAGCTGCATTTTGTTTATACATAGGTCATCCTGATATCTCATTTTTCCCACTTCTGAGAGACGGCAGTCTATCTACACATTCTCTACACAAGGTCAAAACAACTTCTCACACAATTCTTTTCTGCTCGCCTCACACAATCCTCGCTTCTACAAATCTTGCGTTATTAGGGTTACAGTTAGCCAAAGTTATGCATTAAGATCCCCTGCAAATCCCTGTCAGTTCTTTCTGTGCTTCCACATTCCTCCCTTTTGTACTTCTAGTATAACAAATATTTTCAAACCTCTATTTGCATTAAGCCATGGATTTCAGATTTTACATCAGATGTTTCAACCTTAGGGGTTTTGATTGGATGTAATGACAATGCATAATTAGCATGGACATGAAAGGCATTACTTTTAGTACATCCTTTACAATTACAACAACATAATCCAAAGCTAACTAATAGCAATACAAGCAATAACATTTCCATAGCAATAATATGATGGGATTGTTATACAGTTTTGGTCACAAAGCACAATACATCATACTTAGTACATAAAATAGACACTCTATAAGGTGTATGAAAGGCATACTTTTCAACTTGATATATATTTTGAAACATGAATTTGCCCTTGTAGTTCAGAGATTCTTTGAACCTCTGGTAACGATGAAAGCAAATCTTGAAACCATTCAGGTACTAAACTAGTCCAATTAAAGAGTATCTGGAACCTAAGGCTACATACAAAATTATATCTGCAGGCCAGTAAACAATATGATTGCCTGCAGTGGAAATGAGATTAAAATGGATATCTTGCAATGTGGTGGTTTTAACATACACACAGCTATCATTAGCTTGAAAAAGTAGGTGTCCTGTCAGGATAGTTCCTTGTCCTCTGTCCTCCCAGCAAATGTTATCATGAACAGTGACGACTTCCCCTTGCTTCAGTTTATGGATACACTGAAGCTGTAGGGGTTCTAACAGCCAAAATGTCCATTGACTCCCTATTCCTATCCAAAATGTCAGGTGTTATTCTAGGGGCACTGACTATAAATCAGTTAGATATCCCAGGTGGTCTAATTTCCCAGATGTCTCGGTGAATAATCCAGTCCCACATTCATCCTCCCATGGACCTGGCAAGATTTGGTATATGGGAGCCCACCCCCCCAACCGATCCATATGCTTGGAAGGAGCACTGTGAATGTCCACACTTCCACCCAGAAAGTGTCCAAGTGTGTCTCCATGGCCACAGATCAGATGGTTCCTGATGTGTCTGTAAGGGCAGTGGGCCAAGCCTGGTGCTCAAGATCATTCCGAATGGCCATCAGCTGGTCATTCAGGAAATCCTGAATTTCTGAACATGCTAGATCCCACTGCAATGCCTTCCCAGCCTCAGTGATATTCAATACCATCTCTCTCAGTAACTTTTGGGTCATAAAACAAAGGATGGAAATGACATGTAACTCACCAACTCCAGCCTGTACTTGGGTTAGCTGAGCTCCAGAAATAAGGCTAGTGGCCTTTTCTAGTTGGCTCAATTTCTCATCATGTTCTTGGCTCTTAAAAAACATTCCAAATGGCTGCTGCACTATTAGCCCCATCCCATAGGGATCCAGTCAAGTTCCTCTTCTTCCAGAGGAAATAACCCAGGCCCTCTGTTGCGCTAATCTAATGGCAGCCCCTTGTGAGCAATTTGGGTATGTAGAGGTGATCTGGAAACTGGATAAGGGCAATGTAAATTTGGCAGTCCCTAGTGTTGTATTAATCACAGTCCATTGATGTCCTAATACATCTCTCTTTGGTGTAGTGCTACATCACATCTATTATTTAACTATTCTCAGGTACTTTCAAAAGGCATTAACATTAATAGCATAGGAGGGGGTGTATTACAGGGGTAATAGTGTAATGGAGGAGATGGCAAGGGCAACAAGGTGCCTTTGGTACTTATAATTTAAAATCCAATTAGGGAGGGCAATACATGCTGAAGGATTTATCCAGAACACAGGGCGCAGCATGTAGAATAAACCCCAAAATCCAATCAATACCACATTCCCAAGCAGGGGTCCCACAAATTTCTTCCTGCCGGTGTATAATTCTTTGTTTCTTCACCAGGATCAGTTCTTAATGTCCTTTCTAGTCAGGAATTCCTGGACTTTGGAAATGGCAGTGGAGTGAGTGTTCCTTCTTCTTTCCCGAAACAGTCGTGGTTCAGCATCCTACAGGGGAGAGGTTACCAGCACATCACCCTGTAATCATAGAATCATAGAATTCAAGATCAGAAGGGACCATTATGATCATCTAGTCTGACCTCCTGCAAGATGCAGGCCACATAAGCCGATCCACCCACTCCTGAACTAATTCTCTCCCTTGACTCTGCTGTTGAATGCTCCAAATCGTGATTTAGAGACTTCAAGTAGCAGATAATCCACCAGCAAGCGACCCCTGCCCCATGCTTCGGAGGAAGGTGAAAAACCTCCAGGGCCACTGCCAATCTACCCTGGAGGAAAATTCCTTCCCGACCCCAAATATGGCGATCAGCTGAACCCCGAGCATGCGGGCAAGACTCTCCAGCCAGACCCTCTGGAAAGAGCTAACAATATCCCAACATTGACCCTTTGTACTAATTACCAGTGTGGCACGTTATTGACCTATTGACTCAACCCGTTATCCTATCATACCATCCCCTCCATAAACTTATCCAGCTTAATCTTAAAGTCATGGAGGTCCTTCGCCTCCACTGTTTCCCTCGGTAGGCTGTTCCAGAATTGCACTCCTCTGATGGTTAGAAACCTTCGTCTAATTTCAAGCCTAAATTTCCTAACTGACGATTTATATCCGTTTGTCCTCGTGTCCACGTTAGCACTGAGCTGAAATAATTCTTCTCCTTCCCTGGTATTTATCCCTCTGATATATTTAAAGAGTGCAATCATATCTCCTCTTATCCTTTTTTTGGTTAAGGAAAACAAACCGAGCTCCTCAAGTTTCCTTTCATACGACAGGCCTTCCAGTCCTCGGATCATTCTAGTGGCCCTTCTTTGTACTCGTTCCAGTTTGAATTCATCCTTCTTAAAAATGGGAGACCAAAACTGCAGACAATACTCCAAATGAGGTCTTACCAACGTTTTATATAACGGGACTAGCACCTCCTTATCTCTTCTAGAAATACCTCACCTAATGCATCCCAAGACCGCATTAGCTTTTTTAACGGCCACATCACATTGCTTACTCATAGTCATCCTACGATCAACCAGGACTCCTAGGCCCTTCTCCTCCTCCGTTACTTCCAACTGGTGCGTCCCCAGCTTATAACTAAAATTCTTATTAGTCATCCCTAAATGCATAACCTTACACTTCTCATTATTGAATTTCATCTTGTTACTAATACTCCAGTTTACAAGGTCATCCAAATCTCCCTGGAGGATATCCCGATCCTTTTCCGAATTGGCAATACCTCCCAACTTGGTGTCATCCGCAAACTTTATCAGCCCACTCCTACTTTTGGTTCCGAGGTCAGCGATAAATAGATTAAATAAAATCGGACCCAAAACCGAACCTTGAGGAACTCCACTGGTAACCCCCCTCCAACCCGACAGATCACCCTTCAATACGACCCTCTGCAGTCTCCCCTTTAACCAGCTCCTTATCCACCTCTGGATTTTCATTTCGATCCCCATCTTTTCCAATTTAACCAGTAATTCCTCATGCGGTAGGTACCGTATCAAACGTCTTACTGAAATCAAGATATATTAGGTCCACCGCACTTCCCTTGTCTAAAAAATCTGTTACTTTCTCAAAGAAGGAGATCAGGTTGGTTTGACACGATCTACCTTTCGTAAAACCATGCTGTAATTTGTCCCAGTTGCCATCGGCCTCAAGGTCTGTAACCACTCTCTCCTTTATAATTTTTTCCATGACTTTGCATACTACAGATGTTAAACTAACAGGCCTGTAGTTACCCGGGTCACTTTTTTTCCCCTTCTTGAATATAGGAACTATATTAGCTAATCTCCAGTCTAACGGTACAGTCCCCGAGTTTAGAGATTTATTAAAAATCATCGCTAATGGGCTTGCAATTTCACTCGCCAATTCCCTTAATATTCTAGGATGAAGATTATCCGGGCCCCTGATTTACTTCCGTTAAGCTGTTCAAGTTAGGCTTCTACCTCAGATACCGTAATGTCTACCCCCATATCTTCATCCCCATCAGTCCCTCTACCACTATTCCTTAGCCCTTCATTAGCCTCATTAAAGACCGAGGCAAAATATTCGTTTAGATATTGTGCCATGCCAAGATTATCCCTAATCTCCACTCCGTCTAAAGTTTTAAGCGGTCCCACTTCTTCCTTCTTGGTTTTCTTCCTATTTATATAGCTAAAAAACCTTTTGCTATTGGTTTTAATCCCCTTCACTAGGTCCATCTCCACCCGGCTCTTTGCCTTTCTCACTGCTTCCCTACACCCTCTGACCTCAGTAAGGTAGGTTTCTTTGCTGATCCCTCCCATTTTCCAGTCCTTGTACGCTTTCTGTTTTTTCTTAATCACCCCTCTGAGACGCTTGCTCATCCAGCTTGGTCTAAAACTGCTACCTATGAACCATTTTCCCTTTCTCGGGATACAGGCCTCTGACAGCTCCTGCAACTTCAACCTGAAGTAACCCCAGGCGTCTTCTGCCTTTAGATCCCTAAATATGTTAGTGCAGTCCACTTCCCTAACTAGTTGCCTTAATTTAATAAAGTTAGCCCTTTTGAAATCGTAAACCTTAGTCTCAGATGCAATTTTGTTTATCCTTCCATTTATTTTGAACCGAATTAGCTCATGGTCACTCGAGCCAAGGTTGTCCCCTACAACTATTTCCTCAACAAGGTCCTCGTTACTTACCAAAATCAGATCTAAAATGGCATCCCCCCTCGTCGGTTCAGCAACTACTTGATGAAGGAATTCATCAGCTATCACGTCTAGGAAAAGCTGAGCCCTATTATTATTACTAGCATTTGTTTCCCAATCTATATCCAGGAAGTTAAAGTCTCCCATGATCACACAGTTCCTATTAGTATTTACCTCCTTAAAAACATTAAAGAGCTCTCTATCCATATCCAGGCTAGATCCAGGCGGTCTATAGCACACCCCAATCACTATCCCAGGGGACGCTCTAGTAGTTTTCTTCCCCAATGTCACCATTGCCCAAACAGACTCCGTATTATCATTTGCATTGCTAGTTATTTCATTACATTTCACCTCATTATTGACATACAATGCTACTCCCCCACCTTTACCTTTGTTTCGGTCTTTCCTAAACAGCACATACCCTTCCATACCTGTACTCCAGTCATGGCTACCATTCCACATGTTTCAGTTATTCCTACGATATCCGGTTTCAATTCTCGGACCAGGAGCTCCAGTTCCTCCATTTTGTTACCTAAGCTTCTCGCATTGGTGAACAAACATCCTAATTTTTGCTGTTTGGCTCCTCTCACCCTTTTCACCCAACTTGGTAGGGACACAGTACTACCAGTATGACTTGCCGGTCTAGTATCCGTCCCCCCCCCTCTTCCTTATACCTAACCCTCCCCTTCTGGTTATATCTGTTGTTATCCTGTTGTTTTCCCTCTCAATGTACAAATTTGGCGTGGAGAGTACCTGGACCTCTCCCAACCGTCTCCCCCCAATGTCTAGTTTAAAGCTCGTTTAATCAGATGAGCCAGCCTCCCTCCTAGAATTCTACTTCCTTCCCTACTCAGATGGAGCCCATCCCGTGAGAACAGTTCTCTGTCCCCGAAAGCCTCCCAGTGCCCATACATCCCAAAGCCCTCCTTGTAACACCACTCCCTCAGCCAACTATTTATGGTCACGATCTTGTCACCCTTTTGGCGCCCTTCCCTAGGGACAGGTAGAATCCCACTGAAAATCACCTGAGCCTCGATTTCCTTGAGTGTCTTACCCAACCTGGCATAGTCTCCCTTGATCCTCTCTAGCGAGAATCTAGCCGTGTCATTCGTTCCTACATGAAGGATGATCAACGGGTTCTTACCTGCTCCTCTTAGGATCCTTTTCAACGTCAGGTCCACATCCCGTATTTTAGCGCCCGGTAGACAGTACACCCTACTGTTCTCCGGATCGGCCCTGGTCACAGGCCTGTCCAACCTTCTCAGTATGGAATCCCCAATCAGATAGACCTGCCTTTGCCCGGGGACAGTGCGGTCCTCTAACCTATCCTCCGTCCCCCCTGGTTGCAAGCTCCTTCCATTCCTACCATCCCTTGTGGTTCCCCTTAAGCCATCCTGCATCCTCCCTGGGCCCAAACTTGGTGCTGCCTCCATCGACTCCTCCCCTCTTTCTATTGGACTAGCCTGGCTCCTCACCTTTTTCCTTGCCCTCCCACCATCAGCTACCACCTGCTGTACCCCTTCCTCATTCTCCAAGCCTTCAAACCTGTTCCTTAGCTCTATTTTCTGCCTCACTGGCTCTCCTTTTCCTCGGCCTGCTTCTCACGGTCACATGCTTCCACCGCCCATATTCCTCATCTGTCGGTACCCCCTCACTGGCCTTAGTCCCTGCTTCCCCCTGTACCTCTGAGCATTCCCCTTCAGCCACAGTTTGCCATTGCTCCATCAGCTGCTCGAACCCCCTTCTATGTTCTACCGGGGTTTCTACCTGCAGCGCTAGCCCCTGGATCTTTTCCTCCAACAGCTCTATTAGGCGGCACTTCATGCATACATAGTACTGTTCTGGGTCCCCCGCTAGGACCATGTACATGTCGCAGGTACTGCATGCAGTCATCCTCAGTGTATCCTCTGCTGCTTGGCTCATGGCTGCTGCTGTCTCGGCCTTGCTCGGCGCTCCTACCTGGAGACATAGGACACGCAGTGCCGCCCCCTTCCGCCTCCCCTGCAGACTCCCACTCAAACTCCCCTGTTAGCCGCCCTGTTTGCTGGCTCCTGTGCCACTGCCTGGCTGGGCGGCCGCTTTTATAGGCCCCTCCTCAGCCTAGCTCCGCCCCCTACTCAGGGCTCGGCTGCCCACTCAGCAGTCTGCCCCGACGGGCCTCTACAATGTAATGGTTTTGCTTCTTCTAGATAAATTCAAAGGCACAGTAGATCTGTCAGTGGACAAGGGAGAGGTTACTAGCACTTCACCTTGTCCTTTTTCCCTGCTGTCCAGAAGGCACAGCAGAGCTAGAAGAAGGAATAGGCTAATCATCAGTAGGAGAATCCTCCCGAGGTGGAGGGGTCTTTTTTTCAGTGAGAATCATGGGTCCAGGCAGTCAGTCTTTGGCACTTCACAGCGGTGTTGGTAGTTAGCAGGACTTAATAAGGGCCTTTTCAGCATGGAGCCAAAGCAGTCTTTCATTGGTGGACCTTTACATAGATCCAGTCTCCTGGTTCCAAGGAATGGCAGGGCTGCTAGGGTCTTTGGGTAGCGCTTCTTTACCTGTGAGAAAAGAAACCTAACACATTTCATTAGTGCCTGGCAGTGTTTTGCAGATCTCATAGGTGTTTGGGCACATTCAAGCCCCCCCCCTTTCTTGGTTGTCAGCCAAGTCTTAGCTGTGAGCAGTGTCCTTGAATGGGGCCAGTGTCTTATCTTTAGCCTGAGCTTGCTAGCTATTTTTTTCCAGTTAATTCATTCTGTTATTTTTCCTTCTCCCCTTCTTGGCTTCTTTTAACCTACAAAGGAAATTTCCACTCTTCACTCATACACCTTTTCCCAACCATGAACACACAAACATTGCCGTTATACAGTACATTAGTCTTATTATGCAATGTATGCCACATATACCCTTCCACTGAAATAACTTTATTACAGAGCTTTGGAGCAACAAGCCAGGACAAGCACACCCACTTTGAGGAGTTCACTCAATATAACCTCTAGTTCAATAGCTTCCCACCATCCCCAGCCCTCTGGCTAGAAATCTGAGGTAGCCAGAAGGATCCCATGTACAATATGGGGAGTGGCTTAACTTTTCATGTCCTTGCTTCCAAAGACTGTTGGTATGCAAATTTTAATAATTTTTTTCAGTTAACAGTCTGGCCAATGAAGTTTTTTTCTTACTTAAGCAAATGTGTTAGACTTTAGTATATCACATTTTCCTGATTTATCCAAACACTTTGTATTCCAAGTTGAATAAAACAGGTATCTGCATTTAACCATTAATCTGTTTAAAATCAAACTAGACTATCCTATAAAAATATTCAACACAACAATTCTGGCCACGAGACAAACACCACAAGACAGGACATAGAACACAAAACATAATTCCTATTGTGCCAGTAAATGCATCGTACGTTGAATGCTGTTCAGCTGGCATCAGTTTTCTCTGATTATCTGAAAGACAAAAACCAGAGGTCTACCTTCTTCGGCTTGACAGTAACAGTGGAGAGGGCAGCTCCAGAGTCCAGAAGACGAGAATAAATGGTTCCTCTTTGACATTCCTTTCTGAACACCGGGTAAAGGCCATTTACTTAACATATATTCCAAAGGGCGATCCTTAGAGGGTTTATCCAGAGACCCACCCATCTCTCTTCTGACACTCAAACAGAGAATTACACAGAGAGCAGAGGGAATTATGGTCTAATCCAGGTTTTCCTACTTCTATTACACTGATAGCTACAGGGGATGGGAGAGAAGGATCTCAATTCAACCTCAGAGCTTCATCGCACGCAATGGCTTCCACCCCGAGGAATTACGAACAAGAGGTTCAGTTCCGCCCACACACCTAACGCCCAAATGAACAGAGCAGAAAAACAACAGTAACCGGTTAAACAGAACAGAACCAGATAGCGTTTCCTTATCCTGTTAGGGCTCACCTTATCGGAACACGAATCCCAGGGGCCGCAGTGAAGCAGAGAAAGAGGGGCCAAACACCCCATTGGCGCCGTTCCCAGTTCGCCACAGCCGTCCGGAGTCCAATGTCCGGGCTAGGAGGGTCCCTGTTACCGAAATATAGGGTGCGTCTAGCTGAGAGCCAGTAACAGCCTGACAGGGATAAGGAAAGATGCTTTATTCTGCAGAAGAAAGGAGAGCCCTGTAAATAGATACAGAAGACTCTGCCTGACACAAGTTTTACAGATCCTTTATACACATTCAGACAAAGACCAAGCCGTGTTAACACTTCATTGGTGGTTGCCAGACCCCGTGAAACCGCTGTCTGGTCAGTGAAAACTGGCTTGGAGCAAGATTTCGCTGCTTTGAGGCAGAAGAGAAAAGATAGTTCAGAAGTTCAGGTTACTGTGTACGTGAGGCTTCTGCTTCCCCCTACTGGCCGCTTGTAAGCTATTAAGGGGGGCCCCCAGTAACTTTCACAAAACCACTTTGTTAACCTGAGAGAGCTGCCTTGGGGACAATGACAGGGAGAATCAGGGCCACCCAGAGGATTCCAGGGGCCCGGGGTCTTCGGCGGCGGGGGGCCTTTCCATTCCGGGACCCGCCACGGAAGTGCCCCGAAGACCCACGGCGGGAGCCCCCCACCGCCAAATTACCGCCGAAGCGGGACCCGCTGCCAAAGTGCAGCCCGGTCTTCGGCGGTAATTCGGCAGCGGGAGGGGTCCCGGCGGCGGGTCTTCGGGGCACTTTGGCGGCGGGTCCCGAAACGGAAGGGCCCCCTACTGCCGAATTACCACCGAAGACCGGGCTGCACGTCGGCGGCGGGTCCCGCTTCGGCGGTAATTCACCAGTGGGGGGTCCTTCCGCCCCGGAGCGGAAGGACCCCCCGCTGGCGAAGACCAGGAGCGAAAAAGCTCCTGCGCCTTCTTGCCCCACCCCGTCTGGGCGGCCCTGACCCTATCCACCCCCCCAGAACACCCACAATCCAACCCCCCCCATTCCCTGCGCCCTGACCGCTCCCCCAACCTCTGCCCTCCCTGTGCCCTGACTGTCCCCAGGACTCCCTGCCCCTTAGCCAACCCCCCTAGCCCCAGCCTCATACCCCCGGCTCCCTCCTCACCCGGAGTCTCAGCGCCTCGCTGAACAGCCACAGCGCGTCTCCGGCGGGGCCTGAGCTCCGTCCCACTCAGAGCCACGTGGTGAGGGGGTGGGGCTGCAAGCTCCACGCCGAGCGGAGGGAGCTGAGCTCAGCCCGGAGCTCCCAGCCCCGTCCCCTGACCACGTGGCTCTGAGCGGGGCGGGGCTCAGGGGCCCCGTCGGAGACACGCTGCGGCGCTGTCTGAGGACGCCGCTTGATGTGCTAGGGCTCCAGGAGAGGGGCGGAGGCGGGAGCCTCAGCTGTTCTCTTGGGGGCCCCTGCGGAGGCTGGGGCCCGGGGCAAATTGCCCCCTTTGCCCCCCCCCCCTCTGGGCAGCCCTGGGGAGAATCCCCAGAGTGACTCCTTCGATTCTGCTCTTCTCTGGCCTTTGGTTCTTAGAATCATAGAACTGGAAGGGACCTCGAGAGGTCATCTAGGCCAGTCCCCTGTACTCAAGGCAGGACTCAGTATTATCTAGACCACATCTGACAGGTGTTTGTCTAACCCACTCTTTAAAATCCCCAGTGATGGAGATTCCACAACCTCCCTAGGGAATTTATTCCAGTGCTTAACCACTCTGACAGGGAGGTTTTTTTTCTAATCTCCATCCTAAACCGCCTTTGCTGCAATTTAAGCCCATTGCTTCTTGTCCTATCCTCAGAGGTTAAGAAGAACAATTTTTCTCCGGCATCTTTGTAACAACCGTTTATGTACTTGAAAACTGTGATCGTGTCCCCTCTGAGTCTTCTCCAGTTTTTTTCAATCTTCCCTCATAGGCCATGTTTTCTAGATCTTTAATCATTTTTGTTGCTCTTCTCTGGACTTTCTCTAATTTGTCCACATCTTTCTTGAAATGTGGCCCCCAGAACTGGACACACTACTCCAGTTGAGACCTAATCAGTGCGGAGTAGAGTAGAAGAATTTCTTCTCGTGTCTTGCTTACAATACTCCTGCTAATACATTCCAAAATGATACTTGCTTTTTTGCAACACTGTTGACTCCTATTTAGCTTGTGATCCACTATGACCCCCAGATCCCTTTCCACAGCGCTCCTCCTAGGCAGTTATTTCCCATTTTGTATATGTGCAACTGATTGTTCCGTCCTAAATTAAGCACTTTGCATTTGTCCTTATTGAATTTCATCCTATTTACTTCAGACCATTTCTCCAGTTTGTCCAGATCATTTTGAATTTCAGTTCTATCCTCCAAAGCACTTGCAATCCCTCCCAGCTTGGTATCGCCCGCAAACTTGATAAGTGTAACAGAGAGACTCTGCTGCTGGGAGGGTTTCACCATGTGTCAGAGGGTTACACCCTGGTAGGAGGGGGCTAGGCCTGTACTGGGATAAGGTCACTCTGTGCTTCACAGTGTGGTAGAACCTAGAATGTTCATTACCAGGGGAAAATTCTGGGAGGAATCGACATGTGGAAAGGACAGAAACCCTGTCTGAATTCTCTCACATTGCCCTTCTCGCCCTGGCAGGCTACAGAATAACGTCCACGTTTCGCTCCAGATCATCCCCTCCTCCCAGGGGGAAGGAAATGGCTGCAATGGAGCTGGCTCAGGTAAGGGATTCTCAGGGAGCTGGTGGTGGGTTCTGCTTGGAGGGAGAGAATCAGTAAATGTATAGGAGGGTGGGAGCCAGTGATGAGCTGCCAAAATATTAACAACAGGTTCCCTCCTCCTCACCTCACGAGGGGGTCATGCCCCATCCTACCCCCCCGTGCTCCTTGACACCCCCCCGACCCATCCCCCCCCTTTCCTGTCCCCTGACTGCCCCCTGCCACCCCATCAAACCCCTCCTCTCATTCTTGATGCCCCCCCGGAACCTCTGTCCCATCCAACCACGCCTTCTCTCTGTCCCTGACTGCCCCCCAGCACCTCATCCAACCCCTGCTCCTTCCTGACTGCCCCATGGGACCCTTACTCGCATTAAATCCCCTTGTTCCCTGCCCTCTGACCGCCCCGACCCCTATCCACCCCCCCACAACCCACCGAACACCCCCTCCCTGCTCCCTGCCCCCTTACCACACTGCCTGGGGCCAGGACCAGGTCCGCGACTGGGCCGCAGGACCCGACTCCCCGAGCCGGATTGGAGCCGCTCGGCTGGGACCGGTGCTGCAGGGCCTGAGCTGGACCAGGTCGGAGCCACTCGGCTGGGACCAGCCCGAGCCAGGGGTGCTTGGCCGGGACCCAGCTGGGACGCTCGGTCAGGGCCAGGAGGAACTGTTAACTAAGGTTTGTAACCTGTCCTTTAAATCGGCTTCGGTAGCCAGTGACTGGAAGTTAGCTAATGTAACACCAATATTTAAAAAGGGCTCTAGAGGTGATCCCGGCAATTACAGACCGATAAGTCTAACGTCAGTACCGGGCAAATTAGTCAAAACAATAGTTAAGAATAAAATTGTCAGACACATAGAAAAACATAAACTGTTGAGCAATAGTCAATATGGTTTCTGTAAAGGGAAATCGTGTCTTACTAATCTATTAGAGTTCTTTGAAGGGATCAACAAACATGTGGACAAGGGGGATCCGGTGGACATAGTGTACTTAGATTTCCAGAAAGCCTTTGACAAGGTCCCTCACCAAAGGCTCTTACGTAAATTAAGCTGTCATGGGATAAAAGGGAAGGTCCTTTCATGGATTGAGAACTGGTTAAAAGACAGGGAACAAAGGGTAGGAATTAATGGTAAATTCTCAGAATGGAGAGGGATAACTAGTGGTGTTCCCCAAGGGTCAGTCCTCGGACCAATCCTATTCAATTTATTCATAAATGATCTGGAGAAAGGGGTAAACAGTGAGGTGGCAAAGTTTGCAGATGATACTAAACTACTCAAGATAGTTAAGACCAAAGCAGATTGTGAAGAACTTCAAAAAGATCTGTCACGGAGTATGGGGAGTCCGGCCCTGCACCCCTCTTCCTGGGACTCGCAGTGACTCTCAGCCAGCCAGTAAAACAGAAGGTTTATTGGACAACAGGAACACCGGATACAGCCCAGCTCGTGTTCAGATCCAGGACCCCTCAATCTGGCCTTTCTGGGGGGTTCAGGGTGCTTGGATCCCAGCCTAGGATCCCCTGAAAACCCACCACCCAGTTCCCCAACCCAAGACTGACTCAACCCTCCCCCTCAGCCCCTTTCCTTTGTCTAGCCCCTGGGCAGAGGTGTCACCTCCCCTCCCCCAGGCCTAGCTCATGTTACAGTCTGAATACCTGCATCTCACCTAAAATCCTTCCTGGCTCTCCCCTCCCCCACATAGACAGTCCCTACTCCACCACACCTCTCCCCCCTTTGAGACTGAACTGAGCGGGGTCACTCTGCCCAGTGACCCGGGGAAGTTCGGGGCCCCCTCTCCGGGACAGCGTGTCCGCTATCAGGTTGGCACTTCCCTTCACGTGGACCACGTCCATGTCATAGTCCTGCAGGAGCAGGCTCCACCTCAGGAGCTTGGCGTTGGCTCCTTTCATCTGGTGCAGCCAGGTCAGGGGAGAGTGGTCGGTGTACACGGTGAAGTGGCGCCCAAAGAGATAGGGCTCCAGTTTCTTAAGGGCCCACACCATGGCCAGGCATTCCTTCTTGATGGCCGCGTAGTTCTGTTCCCGGGGTAGCAACTTTTTGCTCAGGTATACGATGGGGTGTCTCTCCCCCTTTTCATCCTCCTGCATCAACACCGCCCCCAGGCCCGTGTCTGAGGCGTCGGTGAACACCATAAAGGGCTTGTCAAAATCTGGGTTTGCCAGAACTGGGCCTCTGAGCAGAGCCTCTTTCAGCACCTGGAGAGCCTGCTGGCACTGCTCGGTCCAGACCACCTTGTCTGGCTTCCCCTTCTTGCACAGCTCAGTGATTGGGGCGGCTATGGCGCTAAAGTGGGGCACGAACCTTCGATAATACCCCGCCATCCCAATAAAGGCCTGGACCTGCTTTTTGGTCTGGGGAGTGGGCCAGTCTCTGATCACCTCCACCTTGGCTGGTTCCGGCTTTAGGCAGCCGCTCCCCACCCGATGGCCCAGGTAAGATACTTCCGCCATCCCCACCTTGCACTTCTCCGCCTTTACGGTCAGTCCAGCCTCCCGGAGTCGGTCCAGCACTCGTCTAACCTGGGACACGTGGTCCTCCCAGGTCTGGCTGAAGACGCAGATGTCGTCAATATACGCCATGGCAAAACTCTCCATCCCCCTCAGTAGCTGATCCACCAGGCGCTGGAAGGTGGCCGGCACTCCCTTGAGGCCGAAGGGCAGGGTCAGAAACTCGTAGAGCCCCAGAGGGGTGATAAAGGCTGATTTCAGCCTGGCATCTGCGTCCAGCGGCACTTGCCAGTAGCCCTTTGTAAGATCCATGGTGGTGAGGTACCGAGCACCTCCCAGCTTGTCCAAGAGCTCGTCAGGCCTTAGCATGGGGTAGGCATCAGATACGGTGATGGCATTGAGCTTCCTATAGTCCACACAGAACCGGATCGACCCGTCCTTCTTGGGGACCAGCACCACTGGGGAAGCCCAGGGGCTGGCAGACGGCTGGATCACCCCCAAGGCCAGCATGTCCCTGACCTCTCTTTCTAGGTCTTGGGCAGTTTTCCCGGTGACCCGAAAAGGGGAGCATCGTATAGGGGAATGTGACCCGGTCACATTAGTGCGTCCAGGCTGGTTGGAAAACAGCTGTCGGTACAGATGCAACACCCCTCTGATCTCAGCCTGCTGGGCGGGGGTCAGCTGATCGGAGAGGGGGATCGCCTCCGGGGGAAAACCAGCCTTTGTCCCTGGGAATAGATCCACTAAAGGGTCATCCCCCGGCTCCTCCCAATGTCCACACACGGCCAACACCATATTCCCCCGGTCATAATATGGCTTCATCATATTCACATGGTACACCCGGCGGTGGTGCGCCCGGGTCGACAGCTCCACCACATAGTTTACCTCATTTAGTTGCTTGATAACCTTGAAGGGCCCTTCCCAGGCAGCCTGGAGTTTGTTTTTCCTCACAGGGATAAGAACCATCACTTGATCCCCGGTGGCAAAGGCGCGGGCCCGCGCCGTGCGGTCGTACCAGACCTTCTGCTTCCTCTGGGCTCAGGCCAGATTCTCCCTGGCCAGGCCCATGAGCTCGGCAAGTCTTTCCCGGAAGGTCAGGACATACTCCACCACCGACTCTCCATCGGGAGCAGCCTTCCCCTCCCATTTGTCTCTCAACAGGTCCAGGGGCCCCCTCACCCGCCTTCCATACAACAGTTCGAAAGGCGAGAACCCAGTTGATTCCTGGGGTACCTCCCTGTATGCAAACAGCAGGTGAGGTAAATACTTGTCCCAGTCCTGTGGGTGCTGGTGCATAAATGTTTTTAGCATCATCTTTAGCGTCCCGTTGAACCTCTCCACCAGCCCATTGGTCTGGGGGTGATACGCTGAGGCCCAGCTGGGTTGGACCCCACATTTCTTCCACAAGGACTGGAGCAGGTTCGACATGAAGTTGGACCCCTGGTCCGTTAAGACTTCCTGGGGGAACCCCACCCGGCTGAAAATGGTCAGCAGCGCATCCGCCACGGTGTCTGCTTCAGTAGAGGACAAGGCCACCGCCTCGGGGTAGCGAGTGGCGAAATCTACCACCACCAGGATGTGTTTCTTCCCTGACCGAGTCGCTTTGCTGAGAGGTCCCACCATGTCTATGGCCACCTTCTGGAAAGGTGAGGTTCTAGTTTGGGCCCCAGCTGTCCACTTGCGGGCGTACCCCTGCGCCCGGTTGACCAGTTGTAGGTATGTGACCTCCCGGGTCTTATGTTGACTCCGGAACCTCTTCCGGTACATCTCCGGGGTCAGCCCAAACTCGCGGAGCAGGGCCTCTTTGAACAGGTTGTAGTCCCCTGCCTCCGCCCCTTTCATTCGGCTGTACACCTCCAAGGCGGTGGAGTCCAGTAAGGGGGTGAGGAACGGGATCCTGTCTGCAGGGTCAACCCTGTGCAGCTCGCAGGCATTCTCAAAGGCCGTCAGGAAGGTATCTATGTCCTCCCCCTCCTTACGCCGGGCCAGGAAGCTCTTATCAAAGCTCTTTGTAGGCTTGGGTCCCCCCTCACTCACCGCAGCCGGGGCCTTACTGTTGTTCAGCTGGGCCAGTTCCAGCTCATGTTTACGTTGCTTCTCATTCTCCTCCTGCTCCTGTCTCAGTTCTTGCCTCCTTAGCTCGAGCGCCTCCCTGTCATATTCCAGCCGCCTCCGCTCCAGGGACAGGGAGCTCCGCCGGGACGATCCCCTGCTGGCCACTGAGCCCTCAGTAGTCGCTGGGCTCCCCCTCCCCCTACGCCTAGGGGTGGGGGGTCTCGGGACGCCCTCAGCGGCCAGCTAACCACTCCCAGCGGGGACAGACACTGGTGCCTGTGCTGCATCTGCCGGGCTGCTTCCCTCAGAGACCGGGACCGGTTCATTGACGCGGTCTCTCTCCTCCAGCCGGGCAATCAGCTGGGCCTTGGTGAGCTTCCCACTGCGCAGCCCCCTCAGCTTGCACAGCTCCACCAGGTCACACTTGCGCTGCTTGGCATACATCTTCCTGCTGGCCACTCGCAGGCCGGGGTGCTCGCCGCCCCCCACGGGTTCCAGGGGGACCCCTAGTGTGCCAGTCCTTGAGGTCACCCCCTCTCTGCCAGGGTCAAGCTGCAGACTCCTCCGCCCCTGGGACCGCTCGCTGCGATCCCCCGGGGGACCCTGTTACTGCAAAGTCCTTCTCTCTGGTCACACTCTCCCAGGGGTTAATCACCCCTTCGTTTTACTGCTCCCCAGTCACTTACTGCAGGAAGCGCCGTCCACGGGGTGCAGTAGATCCCACCGCTGCCACCAGTTGTCACGGAGTATGGGGGAGTCCGGCCCTGCACCCCTCTTCCTGGGACTCACAGTGACTCTCAGCCAGCCAGTAAAACAGAAGGTTTATTGGACAACAGGAACACAGGATACAGCCCAGCTCTCGTTCAGAGCCAGGACCCCTCAATCTGGCCTTTCTGGGGGGTTCAGGGTGCTTGGATCCCAGCCTAGGATCCCTTGAAAACCCACCACCCAGTTCCCCAACCCAAGACTGACTCAACCCTCCCCTTCAGCCCCTTTCCTTTGTCTAGCCCCTGGGCAGAGGTGTCACCTCCCCTCCCACAGGCCTAGCTCATGTTACAGTCTGAATCCCTGCATCTCACCTAAAATCCTCCCTGGCTCTCCCCTCCCCCACATAGACAGTCCCTACTCCACCACAAGATCTCACAAAACTAAGTGATTGGGCAACAAAATGGCAAATGAAATTTAATGTGGATAAATGTAAAGTAATGCACATTGGAAAAAATAACCCCAACTGTACATACAATATGATGGGGGCTAATTTAGCTACAACGAGTCATAGAATCATAGAATCTCAGGGTTGGAAGGGACCTCAGGAGGTCATCTAGTCCAACCCCCTGCTCAAAGCAGGACCAAACCCAACTAAATCATTCCAGCCAGGGCTTTGTCAAGCCTGACCTTAAAAACCTCTAAGGAAGGAGATTCCACTACCTCCCTAGGTAACCCATTCCAGTTCTTCACCACCCTACTAGTGAAAAAGTTTTTCCTAATGTCCAACCTAAACCTCCCCCTCTGCAACTTGTGACCATTACTCCTTGTTCTGTCATCTTCTACCACTGAGAACAGTCTAGATCCATCCTCTTTGGAACCCCCTTTCAGGTAGTTGAAAGCAGCTATCAAATCCCCCCTCATTCTTCTCTTCTGCAGACTAAACAATCCCAGTTCCCTCAGCCTCTCCTCATAAGTCATGTGCTCCAGCCCCCTAATCACTCTCTCCAATTTATCCACATCCTTCTTGTAGTGTGGGGCCCAAAACTGGACACAGTACTCCAAATGAGGCCTCACCAGTGCTGAGTAGAGGGGAATGATCACATCCCTCGATCTGCTGGAAATGCCCCTATTTATACAACCCAAAATGCCATTAGCCTTCTTGGCAACAAGGGCACACTGTTGACTCATATTCAGCTTTTCATCCACCGTAACCCCTAGGTCCTTTTCTGCAGAACTGCTGCCCAGCCATTCGGTCCCTAGTCTGTAACAGTGCATGGGATTCTTCCGTCCTAAGTGCAGGACTCTGCACTTGTCCTTGTTGAACCTCATATTTCTTTTGGCCCAATCCTCTAATTTGTCTAGGTCCCTCTGTATCCTATCCCTACCCTCCAGCGTATCAACCACTCCTCCCAGTTTAGTGTCATCTGCAAACTTGCTAAGGGTGCAGTCCACACCATCCTCCAGATCGTTAATGAAGATATTGAATAAAACCGGTCCCAGCACCCACTCTTGGGGCACTCCACTTGATACCGGCTGCCAACTAGACATGGAACCATTGATCACTACCCGTTGAGCCCGACCATCTAGCCAGTTTTCTATCCACCTTACTGTCCATTCATCCAGCCCATACTTCTTTAACTTGCTGGCAAGAATACTGTGGGAGACTGTATCAAAAGCTTTGCTGAAGTCCAGAAATAGCACATCCACTGCTTTCCCCTCATCCACAGAGCCAGTTATCATAGAAGGCAATTAGGTTAGTCAGGCATGACTTGCCCTTGGTGAATCCATGCTGACTGTTCCTGATCACTTTCCCCTCCTTTAAGTGGTTCAGGATTGATTCCTTGAGGACCTGTTCCATGATTTTTCCAGGGACTGAGGTGAGACTGAGGTGAGTCAGGAAAAGGATCTTGGAGTCATCGTGGATAGTTCTCTGAAGATGTCCACGCAGTGTGCAGAGGCGGTCAAAAAAGCAAACAGGATGTTAGGAATCATTAAAAAGGGGATAGAGAATACGACTGAGAGTATATTATTGCCCTTATATAAATCCATGGTACGCCCACATCTCGAATACTGTGTACAGATGTGGTCTCCTCACCTCAAAAAAGATATTCTAGCCATAGAAAAGGTTCAGAAAAGGGCAACTAAAATGATTAGGAGGTTGGAGAGGGTCCCATATGAGGAGAGATTAAAGAGGCTAGGTCTCTTCAGCTTGGAAAAGAGGAGACTAAGGCCTGGTCTACACTGGGGGGGGAGTTCGATCTAAGGTACACAACTTCAGCTACGCTATTCGCGTAGCTGAAGTCGAATACCTTAGATCGAATTACTTACCCATCCTCACGCCGCGGGATCGAAGTCCGCGGCTCCCCCATCGACTCCGCCACCGCCGTTCGCAGTGGTGGAGTTCCGGAGTCGACGGGAGCGCGTTCGGAGTTCGATATATCGCGTCTAGATGAGGCGCGATATATCGAACTCCGAGAAATCGATGGCTACCCGCCGATCCGGCGAGTAGTATGGACGTACCCTAAGGGGGGATATGATAGAGGTATATAAAATCATGAGTGATGTTGAGAAAGTGGATAAGGAAAAGTTATTTACTTATTCCCGTAATACAAGAACTAGGGGTCACCAAATGAAATTAATAGGCAGCAAGTTTAAAAGAAATAAAAAGAAGTTCTTCATGCAGCGCACAGTCAACTTGTGGAACTCCTTACCTGAGGAGGTTGTGAAGGCTGGACTATAACAATGTTTAAAAGGAAACTGGATAAATTCATGGTGGCTAAGTCCATAAATGGCTATTAGCGAGGATGGGTAAAGAATGGTGTCCCTAGCCTCTGTTTGTCAGAGGATGGAGATGGATGGCAGGAGAGAGATCACTTGATCATTGCCTGTTAGGTTCACTCCCTCTGGGGCACCTAGCATTGGCCACTGTCAGTAGAGAGATACTGGGCTGGATGGACCTTTGGTCTGACCCGGTACGGCCGTTCTTATGTTCTAGCCGCTCAGGTGGAACCAGACTGGGCCACGCGCACCGTCCCTCCTCTGGCCCGGCTTACCTGCCTGCTGCTTGTTTCAGGCTTCCCGCGAACAATTGATTTGTGGGAAGCGGGGGAGGGGGAGGAGAAGGAGGGCGGAGTGTTCAGAGGAGAGGGGGAGGTGAGCTGGGGTCGGGGGCCGGGTGGACAGCTGCCCAAGCCTTTGTTAAATTTAAAAGTTTTTTTAGAACCAGTTGTCCTGGAACAACCGGTTCTAAAAAGGCTTCTAAATTTAACATCCGGTTCATGCGACCCGGCTGGAGCTCACCACTGGTGGGAGCTGCTAGAGGTGGTGGGAGGCAGGAAATATCTTGGGTGGAGAAAGGGAGGGGACAGGATGTGACAAACCTGCTGAGACTTGTGTACTCTAGGGTGTGATGGGTTGTCACCCCCAGGGTGCAGTCTGGGGGGCTTCTGGGAACCGCTGTGCCCTCTAACCCTCAAGCTGGGCTGGCCCTTCTCTCACTGCTTTGCTGGAGATTCAGCCAGCCTCTCCAGGGCCTGTTATCACCCAACACGACAGCAGGTGGCGTCATGCAGCCAACTAAGCTACCTGAGTGCTTTATCTAAGCCACTCAAGGAGAGAGAGAAGACAACAGCCAATTTCCCAGCGATAAGTGTTAGCAAACAGATCAAAGCAGATTACTTAGCAAATAACCAAAAACTCAAACCAAGCCTAACATACTATCTGGATAGAATTTGAATTAGCAATTTCTCACCCTGACTGATGCTACAAGCAGTCCACCAAGTTTCCATACACAAGCTAGAAATCCCTTTACCCTGGGACCAGCACTTCCCCCAGTTCAGTCTTTGTTCCTCAGGTGCTTCCAGGAGTTCTCTTGTGTGGGGAATGAGGCCAAGAGATGATGTCACACCCACCTTATGTAGCTTTTCCATATGGCAGGAACCCTTTGTTCTAAACTCAATTCCCAGTCCAGTTTGTGGAAAAATACAGGTACCAAAATGAAGTTCATTGTCATGTGGTCTGGTCACATGCTCTAGCATGTCCTGTTGAGTCATAGTAGCCATAACTCATAGGCTGGCTGAAGCATTCACAGGAAGGCTAAGCTCTTCCGCAGTCCATTGTCTTTGTTGATGAGCCATGAACACTGTCCGGCTTCTTCATTGTTGTACCTGAAAGGCTCATTGTGGCTGTTACCCAGAGTAAGCACATTTGAAAGCCAGATACAGAGTCAGTATCCAGAACTTCAGATACAAACATGATCCATGCACACAGGTAGGATAATCATATTCAGCAAATCATAACTTTTCCAGTGACACCGCACATGACTTATCTTGTACAAAATGCCTCATGTCCTAATCATTTTATAATCCTGCCACTATGCTGAATATGGGCTGTAGTGTCAGATAGGTCCTAATGTCAAGGCACAAGTGTAGAGAATGAAACTTCCCGTCTTTGTGGAACAGGAAATAACCCTCCAGCCAGGGCTGGGAAAACTTCCCAGACTCCCAGTGCTGAAACCTGAACCTACTGACACTTCATTAGTTACCACCAACCCCGACCTTTGTGGCAACTGCAAATGTTATCGGTGATGATTTTATATTCTCTTCCAGGTCATGGATAAGAATGTTAAATAGCACAGGGCCAAGATCCAATCCTTGTGGGAACCCCCTAGAAAGAAATCCACTCAAGCATGGTTCCCCATTTACAATCATCGTTTTTAATCTATTTAATGTATGCCGTGTGTATTTTGTACCTTTCTAGTCAAAATATTGTGCTAAACCAACTCATATGCCTACATATATTACATCAGTACTATTAGCTGCAACCAAACTTTTGATCTCATCCAATAAGGATATACAGTTAGTTTGATAGGATCTATTGTGTCTAAACCTTTTTAATGGGTACTAATTATATTACCCTCCTTTCTTTATTAATGAAATCCAGTATCAGCTGCTCCATTTTCTTGCCCAGTATCGATTTCAGACTGACACACTGTCACGGAGTGTGGGGGAGTCAGGGCCCTGCACCCCCGGCTTCCTGCGATTCACCAGGACTCTCAGCCAGCCAGTAAAGCAGAAGGTTTATTTAGACGACAGGAACACAGTCCAACACAGGTCTTGCAGGCACAGATAACAGGATCCCCCCCTGTTAGGTCCATCTTGGGGCCCCAGGAGCCCCATAGCCCCCATTGGGGATCAGAGCCCTGTCTCTCCTTCCCTTCTTTCCCCAGCCAGCTCCAGTCTGCCCACCCCCCTCCAGCCCCTCCTCTCTGCTCAGCTTCTTTCCCGGGCCAGGAGGTCACCTGACCCCTCTGTCTCCAACACCTTCAATTGCACCTTTGCAGGGGAGGTGCCCAGGCCATCAGTTGCTAGGAGACAGAGTGTCAGGAATTCGGTTGCACTGGCCTTTTGCTTTGCTAGATACTTAAGAACTGCACACAGCATTCACAGACCCCAGTAAGAACAGTCCCACTTCGTCACACACACTTGTAATTAGCTGCATCATCTCTTTTATAGTTTTTAAATATTGGCACAGCATTAGCTTTATTCCAGTCTTCTGGAATTTCCCAAGTGTTCCAAGTCCTAATTAAAATCAACATTAACAGTCCGCCACACTCCTCCAGCAGGTCTTTCAGAACTCTAGTTATCTGGACCCACTGATTTAAAGACATCTGACTTTAATAGCTGCTGTTTAACATCCTCGTGAGTTACTTTTCGAATGGAAAGACTGTCAGTGTCAGCATCTTATGATATGAGTTACATCATCTGTTTTTCTCGAAATCCAGGAGAGAAATATTTATTGAACACTTTTACCTCTTCTGCATTATTTTGATGATTCTGCCATTTCCATCTAGTAATTTACCACTACCATTGTTAGGATTAATTTTGTACTTTTAAAAACTTCTTATTTTCATTGGTTGATCATTGATTTCTGATAGCTTCCCTTGCCAACTTTCTACAATTCTGACCTTTAACTTAGATTCTTTACTATTGACTTCCCATTTCTTCCATATATTTTATTTGGAGAGTGTTGGGATTCCTACCAGGCAGCCACCAGCAGGGTCCAGAGACAGCCCCATTTCCTATATCTTATCTATCTCTGGCTAGTAGCTATGTGATAAATGTGAAGACCCTGCTTCCATCTGTCAGCTGGGAGACACAAAGGTTCTCTCTTTCCACCCTCTGATGCCTCCTGGCTGCTCTAGGTAAGGTGAGGTGGGACATGTGCCTCCCAGAGCTTCCATTTACCTGGTGCTGCTGTTCTGTGAATAGTGGGGTTGTGAGTGGGGCAGCAGGTCCTGAGTATTGGACTCTTGCTCTTTCAGGGGCCGGTGACCTTTGAGGAGGTAGCTGTGTATTTCACCAAAGAGGAATGGACTCTGCTGGACCCCACTCAGAGAGCCCTCCACAGGGATGTCATGCAGGAGAACTATGAGACGGTGACCTCGCTGGGTAAGGAGTCCTGTCCCCTGGGTTATTAGAAGCTGTGGGGTCTCTAAAGAACCTGAGCAGTAATAACTTTATTCATCATCCAAGTTTGACAAGTTTCTTTGCCTCCTTTTTTTCCTTATCTCCCATACACTAGCAGGCAGCAGGGAGGGAGGAGGTAATGAGAGATGAGGAGGGAACAGAAGAAGCTCCCAAGGTGCCGGGATGTGGTGCTAGCTGCCAGTAATGGGAAGAAGGGGAGGGGAGTGTGAAGGAAGGGCACCCAGGAAGTGGGCTGGGTGGGTCAGTGGGAGGGAGGAGAGGTTTGGGGATCTAGAGCTGCGGGGGATCCCAGACCTTTAACCCAAACCTCAGGTAAATCCCAGACTTCAGCATAACCACTCTCACAAAGCCTCAACGTAATATAAGGCCCTGAACTGTAGCAAGCTTAGGCTACGTTTACTAAATCGTATCAGTAAATCGACCATGGCTGGAACGATCTCAGAGCGTCAATCCCGGCTGTAGTGTCGACCTGCCCTGAATAATACATTTCTTTATGTTCACCTCCTTGCCCCTCCACGCATGTTCCAAGCTAATAAGCAATACTCTGATCATGACATCTTATCTCTAGTGAGTATAAAATTGCCCACAAGACGTGAGACTGGGTCATAGATCGTAAACTCAGGTCAGGGTCAAGAAGACTGAGAGTTTGGAGAGAGTCTTGTCCCCCCTCTCCCCATCTGCAGCAGCCACAAGCTGTCTTCCCTCCCGGCTCCTTGGATCTCTGAGCCGGTCCCTCCTGAGGCTGCCTGGCCCAGTTCTTGTTTCTTACCTTCTCCTTTTCCGGAAGAATTAGAGGCTGTTGCTCCTGAATGTTAGTGTGTAATTCCCCAGCCTTCTCTTCCCACTGGGGGAGTTTAATTCTCCCTCCCATTACACCCGAGTCACTAGATTTCCTAATTCCCCAAAATGTGCTTTTGCGATGTCACAGTTCTGGGGTAGCAAAGCCTTTGACCTGCCTCCATGGTCTGCTCAAGGAATGGCCCCTCAGGTATCAAGCCTGTAGCCAGCCCCTCTCTATGGGCAGGGACCCACATGCCTCTCCTTTTTGACCAGGGTTTGAGGATTGCAGCTTGTCTCCACTGTGTTCGCTGGACTAACGTCCAGTTCCTGTGCTTTGCTTTCTCTCCAGGGGCTGTGAGCAGTGTGTCTGAGATAGAGGTGGGACTTTTGGTGATACTTGTATGATGCCAATGCACACCTCAGTTTCCTGCTGTGATTGGTATTGCTATGATTCTAAAGAGCAGGAGACATGAGGTGTTTTTGTCACGTAGCTGTCATGGGGTGATATGAATGGGTCATTAAGGACTGGCTGGGAGTAACCTACATCAATGGAATACCCGACAGAGACAAGGGAGTGATTGTCACCCAGGGCCGCCCAGAGGATTCAGGGGGCCTGGGGTCTTCGGCGGCGTGTCCCCCTTATCCGCTCTGACACCACAGAGCATTTTCCCCGTGTCCCCCTTACCAGCTCTGATGCCACAGAGCATTTATCCTGTGTCCCCTGTTCCTGTTCCTGTTCCCCCTCCTGTTTGACTCAGTTTATATAGTAATATGCTCAGCTATATCTTTGCTTAACCAATCATTGTACTGAAATTTAACTAACCAATCCTAACACATTGAAACATAATTCTCTAACCAATTGTATCCCACTACCCTAATTAACTTACACCTAGCAAAATTAATTGTACACCTAGCAAAATTAATTGTACAGCAGACAAAACCAGTTAGACAACCAGACTGATTAGCATTGTAAAAGTGGTGGCCATAAAGATAAAACAATACAGAAATGAGGGTTTCACAACCACAAGCATTGAGAAGTGATTTCTTGCCAGAAAGGCTGCTGTCAAACTAAGTTTTCTTTAACCATCTTAAGATCTGTTTCTTTATCTGGTGGTGATGGGCACTATCGGGACAGGATCATCCTCCTAACAGCCCAATAGCACCTTATTTCAGTGTGACTGGTTTGGGTTTGGGATGCCCCTGCTGCTTAGCCAAAGGCCTTAGCCTAAGAACAAGGCCTCAGACGGTCACAGTAAGAGAAGGCCCTTACAAATACAGACAGTGATTTTGATTCTTTGTTTTCGTACTCCTGTAACTAGCTAAGTGATAAAAATACCCCTAAGTTCTTAAACTATAGGCTTTACAGGCAGGCCTGAATATCTCTATTCTAACAGTGGGGTCTATCCCTTCCCCCATTCTGTGTCTGTCTTGTCTATTCAGACTGTAAATTCTTCAGGGCATGGGCCATCTACTATTCTGTGTTTGTACTTCTCCTAGCACAATGGGGACCCACTGTTAGTTGGTCCTTAGGCACTAAGGTAATGAATATGATTTATAATCATAATAATTCTCCTGCCACTTTGAGCCAAGGAAGCTGGCCTTGGGATGTTACGGCTTAAAAATGAGCTGGGGGTTAAAACCATGGACTATTCTTTGTGACAAGTATCCCACAAATTCCACTGACCTCCCTGGTTTTCTTTGCCTGCAGTAGGGTTTCCAGTTTCCAAACCTGATGTGATCTTGCAGCTGGAACGAGGGGAAGAGCCGTGGGTCCCAGACCTCCAGGGCTCTGAGAAAGAAGTGCTTCCAAGAGCTGCCTGCACAGGTGAGGAATTGGTTAAACCAACTCAACAACTGTGCGGGAATGCAGGAAACATTCGGGATGCCCTACAAAAACCCTGTGAGCTCTCCAAGTTCAGGATTGTTCCCTGCAGATGTGGAATCATTATGGCAGATGTCACTCATGGCTTCCCTCCTATTCTGACTGACAACTGGCAGCAGGTCCCGCCCCGATCTCTCTTTCTCCTGAGTGTTCTCGTGAGATGCAGACCAAAACTGATCCCTTCCTCTCTTCTCTGGGGAAGGGTTTGGGGAAAATCAGCTCCTGATAGGTTTGATCTCTCCCACACATATTTTGGATTGTTCATCCCTTTTTCCATTCCTCTCTCTGAGATTTCCTTTCTCTCAGGTGCAGGTAGTGATCTATGTCCGGATTCTCTCTGTCTCCCATCAGGTGAAGGGATGGTGAGTCAGAATGAGGAGGAGAAACCCCATCAGGAAGATGCTGAGCAGGGAGAACCACATGGAACTTTATCAGGAAGATCCAAAGGGAATGTTTCCGGGAGTTATGCACTCCCAGAAAAAACAAAAGCCTGTGAGACTCAGGGGAGGCCAGAGGGAAACTTTAGTAGCCACTCAGACCTTATAACAAGCGACAGAATCAACTTGGAAGAGACACGCTACATGTTCCATGAGTGTGGGAAAAGCTTCAATCGGAGCTCTGCCCTTATCACACATCAGACAATCCACACAGGTGAGAAACCTTATGAATGCTCTGAGTGTGGGAAATGCTTCATCGATAGTTCAGCCCTCATCTCACATCAGCGAATCCACACAGGAGAAGCGCCCCACACATGCTCAGAGTGCGGGAAAATCTTTAGTTGGAGCTCTACTCTGAACACACATCTTAGAATCCACACAGGGGAGAAGCCCTACACATGCTCTGAGTGCGGGAAAAGCTTTAGTCAGAGCTCTGCCCTTATCAGACATCAGAGAATCCACACAGGAGAGACGCCCTACACGTGCTCTGAGTGCGGGAAAAGCTTCCGTCAGAGTTCAAACCTTATCACACATCAGAGAATCCACACAGGAGAGACGCCCTACACGTGCATTGAGTGCGGGAAAAGCTTCAATCACCACTCTACCCTTATCAAACATCAGAGAATCCACACAGGAGAAAGGCCCTACACATGCTCTGAGTGTGGGAAAAGCTTTAGGCAGAGCTCAAACCTTATCAAACATAGGAAAATCCACACAGGTGAGAAACTTTATGGATGCTCTGAGTGTGGGAAATGTTTCTCTAATCGTTCAGACCACTTCTTACATCACAAAATCACACAGGTGAGAAGCCCTACACATGCTCTGAGTGCGGGAAAAGCTTTAGTCAGAACTCACACCGTATCAGGCATCAGATAATCCACACAGGGGAGACACTGTACACGTGCTCTGAGTGTGGGAAAAGCTTCAAGCACAGCTCACATGTTGTCTCACATAGGAGAATCCACATGGGAGAGAGTGTGGGAAAAGCTCTGAGTGCAGGAAAAGCTTCAATCAGAGCTCAAGCCTCATTAGACATCACAAAATCCACATGAGAGAGAATTGTAATAAATCCTTTGACTAGTGTTGGCCAAACATTTTTTTTAAATAAATCGCATTTGCTAATTCCCACATAGTGATTTTTGCACCATCTTCACCGTGGTGTCTCAGCTCCACCAGATCAGTTGCCTGCTTCTGCCTTTTGCAGCTCACACTTCTTTGGGGTCAGTCCTGTGATCTTTTCTATCACCTCCTTTCCTTTTGAGTCACAGGAGTGTGTGTCCCTCCTGCCAGGAATGTTCATCCCTCCAGGTGGGGGGAGAGAGGTTTGATCCCAACAAGCTACACTGAGGCTAAAACTACCTGTGCCTGACATCCACTAGGACTGTACATGTTGTTGGCTGCTCAAGTTAGTGATCTTAATGTAAAAACTTGTAGTGCAGATGCAGCCCAGGTGCAATGGGTTGGCATTAGCTTTCCCCTTGACCTGACCTAAACCCCATCACTTTTCCTAGTCTAAACAAACCCTGAGCATCACGGTTATACTGTTCCCCCATTTCACAGCAATTGTTAGTCATCGAGTTCTCCCTTGGGGAACAAATTGTTTCATTCCCAGTTGCTCTGATGTTGCTGCAGGTTGAGCTGGAGAGCAGATATTTTTATGATCATTTTCCACACTTAAAATATATTGAACTATAACAAAGAGCAGGAACAGGGCAGGGATAGGGAAAAATGTAATTTCACCCGCTGTAACTACAGACGTAGTTAGGGTAAGTCAGAGGGATTCCCTTATTCCCCATCACCATCCTCCTTCAATCCGTGCTAGAACTTAATAATCCTTTTCCTTTCCCCCGTTGTGGGATGGGAGACTCCCAAAAGTGCTCCCTGTGCTATAGCACATGGCTAAGCTCAGAGAATAAATCCCAAATAGCCCCTGAGCTTTGCTTTTTGAATTCTGTGTTTCCGATTACTTCAAGCCGGGGTATTGTGATTATTTACCAGTTTCTCTAGCACTGTTCCTACCACTGTTTCTGTAACATATTTTGTTTTTTTTGTGGGACAGGGTTGTTATTCCTTTGCCTAACCCCAACCTCGAAGGCCAGGGGGTCTGTTTTCTGTGGCCCCTGCCCACAGACAAATCTGACAGGGTTGAACCTGCCAGGAGCAAACAAAAAGCCCCATCGGTCACACACACAAAGCAGATAGACACACACAAGACAGAGAAGAAACTGAATTATTTGAGCTATCAACATTTCCACTTTCCCACAGCATGTTAGTTCTGAAGGTTGTTTTAATTTGTTTATTTTCTTGGAACCAGAACTGGGGAAAGAGAACACTGGAGTCAGTGGAATTACAGCAGGAAAGGATAAGTCTCATGATTCGTCACTAACCAAAGGCTTTGTGAACAGAGCGATAATGTTACTGAATGGTCTGGCTAACCCTGCAGTTAGAAACAATCAGCTCTATGGGTGTAAATTGACAGGCTCTGCTGCTGATCATGAAATAGCAGCTGTTTAAAGGTAATGTGCTTCTATTTCAATGTCTCTGGAAGTACAGAAAACAATGATCTGTGTTAAAGGAAAGTTGCCATTTCTCAGAGCCCCAATTTCTGTTGTGTGTGTACAGGAAGGTTTGAATGTGTAGCAGGTAGTTTGCTAAAACTTAGCTATTTTATGTGTGTAACAGGCTCCTGCCCACCTCCAGCAGAGGTTTCAATCACATAGACTCATAGACTTTAAGGTCAGAAGGGACCATTATGACCATCTAGTCTGACCTCCTGCACAAAGCAGGCCACAGAATCCCACCCATCCACTTCGATAACAAACCCCTAACCTATGTCTGAGTTATTGAAATCTTCAAATTGTGGTTTGAAGACCTCAAGCTGCAGAGAATCCTCCAGCAAGTGACTCATGCCCCATGCTGCAGAGGAAGGCGAAAAAACTCCAGGGCCTCTGCCAATCTGCCCCGGAGGAAAATTCCTTCCCGACCCCAAATATGGCGATCAGCTAAACCCTGAGCATGTGGGCAAGACTCACCAGCCAGCACCCAGGAAAGAATTCTCTGTACTAACTCAGATCCCAACCCATCTAACATCCCATCACAGACCACTGGGCATACTTACCTGCTGATAATCAAAGATCAATTGCTAAAATTAATTGCCAAAATTAGGCTATCCCATCATACCATCCCTTCCATAAACTTATCAAGCTTAGTCTTAAAGCCAGATATGTCTTTTGCCCCCACTACTCCCCTTGGAAGGCTGTTCCAGAACTTCACCCCTCTAATGGTTAGAAACCTTCATCTAATTTCAAGTCTAAACTTCCTAGTGTCCAGTTTATACCCATTTGTTATTGTGTCCACATTGGTACTAAGCTTAAACAATTCCTCTCCCTCCCTAATATTAATCCCTCTGATATATTTATAAAGAGCAAGCGTATCCCCCCTCAACTTTCTTTTGGTTAGGCTAAACAAACCATGCTCTTTGAGTCTCCTTTCATATGACAGTTTTCCATTCCTCGGATCATCCTAGTAGCCCGTCTCTGAACCTGTTCCAGTTTGAATTCATCCTTCTTAAACATGGGAGACCAGAACTGCACACAGTATTCCATATGAGGTCTCACCAGTGCCTTATATAACGGAACTAACACCTCCTTATCTTTGCTGGAAATACCTCGCCTGATGCATCCTAAAACTGCATTAGCTTTTTTAACGGCCATATCACATTGGCGGCTCATAGTCATCCTGTGATCAACTAATACACCAAGGTCCTTCTCCTCCTCTGTTGCTTCCAACTGATGTGTCCCCAATTTATAACTAAAATTCTTATTATTAATCCCTAAATGCATGACCTTGCACTTTTCACTATTAAATTTCATCCTATTACTATTACTCCAGTTTACAAGGTCATCTAGATCTTCCTGTATGATATCCCGGTCCTTCTCTGTGTTAGCAATACCTCCCAGCTTTGTGTCATCTGCAAACTTTATTAGCACATTCCCGCTTTTTGTGCCAAGGTCAGTAATAAAAAGGTTAAATAAAATTGGCCCAAAACAGATCCCTCTAGAACTCCACTAGTAACCTCCTTCCAGCCTGACAGTTCACCCTTCAGTACGACCTGTTGTAGTCTCCCCTTTAACCAGTTCCTTATCCACCTTTCAATTTTCATATTGATCCCCATCTTTTCCAATTTAACTAATAATTCCCCATGTGGAACCATGTCAAATGCCTTACTGAAATTGAGGCAACTTACTGAATGTCACACAAATTAGTCCATCCCTCCCCATATTCAGTCTCTGACCGGAATGTTAGAATGAGGCAGAGAACTGGGAAAGTATCACAGTAGGAATACATTAAAAAGTGGGATTAATCAGAGCTGGGATGCAGACAGAGCCTGTTCCAGAGCTGGTGAAGTGACAGGGACACACTCCCGCTAGTGCTGGCTCTGAAATAACAGCAGAAGCAGATCAAAGAGAATGAGCTCATGGGCAGCTGCCCTGTCAGTGCATCACTCACCTGGCAGGTGTTACACAAAACACAGCACTTCCCCCCACTGCCACCACTTCATTATACTGTCCATGGGGCTGTTTGTCCTGCAGGACTTTGATCTCTCCGGGTGGTCCATGGTAATTCATAAAAGAGCCATTAGGGGAGCAGGAGTCATCCCAATGGAAATCTCGCCACTTCTTTCTCAGTGTTACCTTCTTAGTCTTGGCTTTGGAGATGACATTAGCCTTATCCTGTCTTGATTTTAGGTAGGATTTTCATCACCTTCTGGGGCTTGGCAGCTTAGAACTTTTGAGGGCTTTTCTCTGCCTTTTTGGTTCCCGCTGCAGTCAGTACATTCTAGACATGGGCATGGTGACCTCCCTGGGGATCTTGACAGCTTTAGCCAGCTTCTTGGTGGCTATTTTCCTGCTCACAGCCACTGTCTTCTTCTCATGCCTTGTCCTGGGGGCCCAGCTGCTGGTTGAATGGGAAGGAGCCAAAGTGCTGGTGACTTTAGCCCGCACCAAGTTGCCTTTGCTCATCAGACTCCTGAACCCCCAACTGGATGTGGTTCTTGTTCTTCTGCACAGCACAGCCCTGGAGAAGAGGGATCTTCAAATGTACATTCATATAATCCCTTTGTTTAATTGACGAAAACATAAACTAGACTCTTAGAGGATTGGAACTGATTTCAGCTGATGGACAGGTGTGCTAGGTTTTTATGCATTTGGACAGTGAAATGTTGAGTATTTACATTCATTTCAAGCATCCCCGTATAGTGGAGCTCCTGAACATAATGGAGAATGGAAATGAAAATGTTTTCCCTTTTTTCAAAAATAAAAATAAGAGGCTCATTAGAGAGCACTTGGATTTGAACCAAGGACCACTTGATCTGCAGTCAAACACTCTACCACTGAGCTATACCCCCTGAGAGCAGATGCTTTCCCCATTGTAGCTGAGGCACATCAGTGATTCCAGTAGCAGGGGCAGGTTCTCTCTGGGGCACAGAGATTTTTCAGGGAGTTGGTGGCTCCTTTCTTTCCTCACCCTGGAGTAAACTCAGCTTCTTATTCCATGGTACATGTTTTATGGAATAACAACAGCAGCTTGAACAAAGAGCAGAGTGAATATCTCACTCTCAGGGCTGAAGGTGGCCACGTCCCCTCTGTCTGGCTGTTGCCATTGCAGGAGAGAAGGTTTCAATGGAATTGAATGCCCTGGCTCAGACTAGAGACACAGAAAGGTTTTGCTGTTCGTTGAACAGCGAAGGAAATTGTGTCTGTATGTGAAACTGAGGAGAGACATGAAATGCCCACAGGGTGGTGCAATGCCCTAAGCTAAGGCAGGAGGGTGAAGGAATGGGGCTGAGGAATGACTGAAGTGGACTCACCTGGGATTGAAATGACATTTGTTTGTGTCGGGCAGTGAGAAATGTGACATTAATTCAGATGCAGGGTTGAGGCTTCTTTAGCTCCTTGTAGAATTTGAACTTGATTTCCCTGAAGGGAAAAGGGGAAAGTCTGGGGCGGCCTTTAGTCCCTGGCTGAAGCAGTGTATGAAAAAGGCTCCAGAGACGCAGCTGGCAATTACAGGCCACTGAGGCTAACATCAGTACCAGGCACATTGGGTGGAATTGTAGAGCCCAATGATTAGACACATCGGTGAACGGAATTTGCTGGGTGTAGCGGGTGGTTACCCGCTCCTGCCCTGCGGGGCTTGAAGCAGCCCAGGAGAGGGCTGGGGCTGGGGCAAGGAGCCTGGGCTGATTGGGGGAAGCAGGCTCAGCTGTGGCCAGGTCCCAGTCAGGCCCAGCTGGCCCCTATAAGAGGCTGTGAGCCAGGAGCCCAGTCAGTCTCCCTCTGCTTGTAGTGAGAGAAGGGCCTGGCTGCTGAGACCTAAGCAAGACACCCAGAGTGGGAGCAGGGCTGGGGAAGGGCCAGAGGAGCTGGGAGCTCTGGCCTGGAAAGCCCCAGGCTGGAGGCCTGACTATAGGCTGAATAGGTGCAGGGTTGCAATGGGGCAGCCCACGGGGAAGCAGAGGTGGCAGGTCCAAACCCCTTTGCCTGTGATGAGTGGCTCATACTGCAGTCTGCCCCAGTGAACGGGGGCTGGATGGAGACTGGGCAGTAGCCAAGACTGAGGTGAAGTGGGGATAGTGGGTGTGGGTTCCCCTGGGAGGGGGAGACCCAGAACTGGGGGGGTTCTGCCAGGGGGTACTGCCAGGGTAAAAGGGGCATCCGGGTCCTGGGAGGGACAGGGGGCCAACTGCAGTAAGGCGGATCACCAGCCTGCAGAGGGTGCTCTGACAGCTGGAGAGCTAATTCCCAAGATGACCAGCAGGAGGTGCCACTGGGTGAGTCTGCCCCTGCTTACATTGGGGAAGAATGAACATGGTTTTTGTAAAGGAAAATCATGCCTCACGAAACTACTATAATTCTTTGAGGGAGTCAACAAGCATGTGGATAAAGGTGATCCCGTGGATATAGTATACTTAGATTTTCAGAAAATCTTTGACAAGGTCTCTTCCCCAAAGGCTCTGAAGCAAAATGGGATAAGATGGAAGGTCCTCTCGGGGATAGGTAACTGGTTCAAAGGCAAGAAACAAAGAGTCTGACTAAGTGGTCAGTTTTCAGAATGGAGAGAGGTAAATAGTGGTGTCCCCCTGGGGTCTGTACTGGGACCAGCACTGTTCAACATACTCCTAAGGGCAGGTCTACACTAAGGGCGGGGGTCGAACTAGGGTACGCAAGTTCAGCTACGTGAATAGCGTAGCTGAACTCGAAGTACCCTAGTTCGAACTACTTACCCGTCCAGACGCCGCGGGATCGAAGTCCGTGGCTCCAAGGTCGACTCCGCCACCGCCGTTTGCAGTGGTGGAGTACCGGAGTCGACCGGAGCGCGCGGGGAGTTCGAACTATCGCGTCCAGATTAGACGCGATAGTTCGAACTCCGAGAAGTCGAACTCACCGCGTCGACCCGGCAGGTAAGTGTAGACTAGCCCTAAGTGATCTGGAAAAAGGGGTAAACAGTGAGATGGCAACATTTGCAGATGATACAAACCAACCCAAGTTAGTTATGTCCAAAAGAGAGTGCAAAGTGTGACAAAGGGATCTCACCAAACGGAGTGACTGGGCAGCGAAAAGGCAGATGAAATTCAATGTGGATCAATGCAAAGTAATGCACATGGGAAAACATGATCTCAGCTCTACATCTAAACTGATGGGGTCTAAATTAGCTCTTACAACTTAAGAAAGAGATCTTGGAGTCACTGTGGATAGTTCTCTGAAAACATCCACTCAATGTGCATTGGCAGTCAAAAAAGTGAACAAAATGTTGGGAAGTCATTAGGAAAGGGATGGCTAGCAAGACTGAAATATAATATTGCCTGTCTATAAAATCTGTGGTAGGCCCACATCTTGAATACTGGAGCTGGTCCCCCATCTCAAAAATATATGTCGGAATTGGAAAAGGTACAGAAAAGGGCAACCAAAATGATTGGGGTGTGGAACAGCTTCCATGTGAGGTGAGATTAATAAGACAGAGGAGTTTTCAGCTTGGAAAAGAGATGACTAAGGGGGGGTTAGGATAGAGGTCTATAAAATGATGATGGGTTTGGAGAAAGTAAATAAGGAAATATCAGAAGGGTAGCCGTGTTAGTCTGGATCTGTAAGGAAGTGTTATTTACTCCTTCTCATAACACAAGAACTGGGGTCACCTGATGAAATGAATAGGCATCAGGTTTAAAACAAACCAAAGGAAGTATTTCTTCACCCAACACCCAGTCAACCTGGGGAAACTTTGCCAGAGGATGCTGTGAGGGCCAAGACTATAACAGGGTCCACCAAAGAACTAGATAAGTTGATGGAGGATGGGTCCATCATTGGCTATTAGCCAGGATGGGCAGGGATACAAAACCATGCTCTTGAAGTGTCCCCAGCCTCTGTTTGCTGGAAGCTGGGAATGGGCGACGGGATGGATTGCTTGATGATTCCCTGTTCTGTCGATTCCCTCGCAGGCACCTGGCATTGGCCACTGTGGGAGGACAGGATTCTGGGCTGGCTGGACCATTGGTCTGATCCAGTATGGCCGTTCTTATGACCAATAGAGGGCAGGGCCGGCTCCAGGCATCAGCGCTCCAAGCGCGTGCTTGGGGCGTCATTCCGCGGGGGGTGCTCTGCCGGTTGCCGGGAGGGCGGCAGGCGGCTCTGGTGGACCTCCCGCAGGTGTCCCTGCGGAGGGTCCACTGGTCCCGCGGCTCCGTTGGAGCTTCCGCAGGCACGCCTGTGGGAGGTCCACCGGAGCCGCGGGACCAGCGGACCCTCCACCAGGACGCCTGTGGGAGGTCCACCGGAGCCGCGGGACCGGCGAGTGGCAGAGCGCCCCCCGCGGCGTGCCGCCGTGCTTGGGGCGCCAAAATTGTTAGAGCCGGCCCTGATCGAGGGCAGTCCCCACCAGCAATATTTATATTTGGTGCACTGGAAGGGCCAACTTTCCGAAGCTGACCAAAATGATCGGTTAAAGTGTTTTGGAGAAAAACACTAAACAGAACAATGTGAATGAAAATTGGGAGCTATTGTTTGAGGAGCTTGTTAGATGGGCCATAAGCCACATAGAATAATTAACTGAGCATGCAATGGCCTTTCACTCAACTCGCTGACATTTCTCCGTCTGCAAATGTGGTACCCGTTTTAAAACCTAGATCCAATCAATTACAACATGTCCGGGAAGATTCTAGGCATCAATGATCTGATCATTGGGTTGATGGTGGTAAACGAGATTCCCATAAGGCTCCCTCCCTCCCTCTTCCCAAGAGCCACCCTCATCCTCTCTCCCCTTTCTGCTCCTGCATCCTCTGCAAACTTTCGAAGACAGATGCCTCGTGATGGCCTTTGCTCGTGGGGATGTTGCCTCTTCGTCAGGGTTTTGGCCCTTTTGGGGGGAAGGACGCAGCAGATGGTGGTGTGGGGGAGCCCAGGGCCTCCCATGGGCTCTGACCCAGGCCACTCTGAGGGCAACACTTTCTACCACCCTGCTATTGTCCTAAGTTCACAGTTTATCACAGGAAGCTCTGAAGGGTGTCAGCTCACTGCTTGGTACCTCTTCTCAGCCGGGCGTGGCATGGCAGCTCTCTCCTTGGGGTAGCAGCTGCCTCTGTTACGCTGACAAATCCGGGTCGGTGACTTGTCGGTGGGCGGGATTGAACCGGGGACCTCTGGAGCTTAGTGTGTGGGCCTCTACAGCATGAACTAAAAGCCACCCGGCTGCTAGCGAAGGCTGTATAGAAGACAGGTTTTATTTCTTCCTCTAAGTGATCTCGGTGCCACTAGCTGGGACACCCCACCACACCCTGGAGGTGTGTGGGTTACGTACTTCCCCTAGCTGAGGAAGCGCATCCTGAGTTTCAGAGAGTTCCCAGCTGTAATCCCGGATGACCCCTGTAACGATGCAGCCTCTGTCAGGACACTGCTGAGAGTATCAATTCAGGATAAATTGTTTGGAGCAGGGCAGTCAGAGCCCGAGGCTGGGTGTCCTTTACTATTAAAGCACGTCACAGCAGCCATGCAGCGAGGACTTTGGTTTCATCCCACTGGCCAATTGGACATCATACAAGCAATTCCCTCAGCTATTCCAGTTCCCTTCTATCACCACCAGCCCCGCTCCTTCTGGGGATGAATGATTATGAAAACCAAAACCCCAGTAAAAGAAAAAAGGTTCTCAAAGGACTCCAAAGGACCAAGCCCCAGATGCAGGTCAATAGACAAGTCAGATCTTGCCCGTGTCAAAGTTAGACTCTGGACTCACAGTTTGTCAGACCACTCTGTTTTATTAGCACAGCGCTCCGCTAATAACACCCAGATAATGTGAGCGGCCATGCAAGACCCAAACAGTCTTATTTATACAGATAAATGAGCGGGAATTAAACAAAGGGACAAAGAGAGCAAAACAGTAAAATTCACCTGAGGCATAGCATGCATATCCTACTTCCTTACTAACTCTTATTGATCTAAGGCTAATACTTCACCAATTGCCCTTAAATGGTGCAATTGCTCTATGTTAATGTCTGTATTCCTGACACCTGGATTGCAGCATTCCAGCAATTTTGCTTAAAGGTACAGACAGCATTTCTTTAATCCTTTCTATTTTTACAATATAATTCATTCTACTTTCACAATCCCTCCTTTTGGTCACGCTTAGCCATGACCAACATTGGACTGGGTTCCACATATTAACCGTTCTTTATCTCTTTGTTCATCAGCGATATTCAGAATCATCATATTAGCACTCTGTTTTGGGGCAGTCACCTGGGTGGCATATTTTACACAATTCTGGATACAACTGGAGATTAACTGAAAACATACAAAAATCACTAGGATTCCAAACAGGATAGTCAGGGCTTCCTGAAACAACCAGTTCCCTATGCCAGAGAAATTGAACAGGTTACTTAGCCACTTCCATAAAGAACTCGGCTCTTTATGGGGAAGATATGTGATTTGTTCTAAGTGGCTAACACGATCTGTTACCTCATTGGTGTTGTTTTCCAATGAGAGCACAGTACCCTCATTTGGACGCCAGTACTATGTTCAATGCCTGACAGTTTTGGAGGGCCATCTGTCAGTTCGCTCCTGTTTCTTTGGCCAGGGCTCTTAAACTTTCTCCAGTTTTATTTGCTATTATTTTAACTACTGCTTGTAACCTTAGGAGCCTTTTTGCCTGGTGTATTACTCCCCCAAGTGGGATAAAGGAACTGCCAATAGTGTCTTCCCAAGTGTCATTACTGTTCCATATTGTGTTAAACAGACAAGATCCTCCAGTGAGGTCTGGGGAATTGAGTGGGACAGCCAGGACAGGAACATCAGTTTGAGAGTGGGCTGGGATGTGGCTGCAGACCCAGCATTTAGAAATATTAAGGGTCTGAGTTATCCACACTTGCTGCTGGATAAAAGAATTGTCATTGTGGACTCCCCAGACCTTCAGACACCAACAGCCGAGGAACAGGCACCACCAGAGGCACATGTTGGAGGCAGGGCCCTTCTGGTTCTGACAACCTCAACTGAGGGAACTGCAGTCACAGTTTTATGTCCACCAGGCAGCAGGCGCTAGGCTCACTACTGCTTGTTCTTGGGCCTTGCTTTAGGTCGTCGTCTGCTTCTGGCAACCCTTACGAGAACGTTGATTGTAAGGTATTGCAGGCTGTTCCTCTACATCTTCTTCTGGAGTCAAAATTGACTCTGCGTGGTCCTGACGTGATGATTGGTTCGCTGGGGGTGGTGCATTCTTACACGGCAAAGCATGTATCCACGCTGCGGATGCCAGACAGTTGTGCCTGATGATTCTTTGATGCTCTTTAAGTCTTTTTGCTTCTTTCCTTGACTCTGGCTATAACAATGGCCTTCATACCTTATCTTTTCCTGATGCATTCATTCCTCATTCATACAAACAGATTGAGAATACAAACAGTAGTATTTTATATCGAGCAAAAAGGCATTGCAAATTAAACGTTGCTAAATTTTACAATCAATAACCAAGAAAATTTACATTGAGACCCAGGCTTTCAATGTTTCTCTAATTTACTTAACATAGACACAATAGAGAATCCTGTCTCTTGCTAACTAAAACTTAAAACAAAGAGTTAAGAGAGGGCCCAACTTCTAATGCATATGGGAAAACAGAATCTTATAGTCCCAGAGGGTCATTTCTTTCTGCTATTCAAAAAGGGTGGCTAGCAGGATGAAATCAAATTATACATTCATTCTCATAGTACATTATAAAGTCCAGCTCCTACATATCCCCCTTTTGACACTAAGATTATTAATCGCCAGTGTCATTTCTTATTTAGTCCACATAATAGAAAATACTGGGAGGTGATTTGGGCCTGTGGCTCTAGCTTTGCATATATTTGTTTTATCCAACAGCACATTCCAAATATTTCAATTAAACACATTACAATTTAAAACCAAACAGTTAGGGGTAGTATCATTAGTATGCCAGTAGTTGTGAGAGACTATTCAGAAAATATGTTATACCAATGGTAAGCTGTTATGTCTTTCTGCAGTGGCAATTCATAACATGTCCCCATTTGCATGTATAATATGAATGGTTCTGTTTCCCACATTGTTTTGTTTGTTTGTTTTTGTTTTTAGGAACTATGTTACCTTTCTACCTTTTTAAACAGATGATTGGTAACTGTTTGCCATTCAGTGCGAAGATTGATAGAGAACTCAGCTAAATCAGTGCTTACAGTAAGCTGAGACTTTTTGGTTGTGGCAAATAGTAAATGTGATTATTGGTAAACACAGTACTTACATTACATGTACATTTGTCTACTGGTGAGTTGCTAACACTTTTATCCTTTTAAAACACTTTTTTCCAAGAATTAACACACACGTTTCCCATTATACTTTGGTCTAAATTTAAAATTATATCCCACATACAGGATCCTAGTGAGATGTCTTTACTACAGGGCTTTGGAGCAACAGGCAGGATAAGCAGACCCACTTTTGAGGAGTCCACTTGGTACAACCTCTAGTGTCCAATAGTTTCCCTTCCTCCCCAGCCCATTAGCTCGAGGTCCGGGGTAGCCAGAAGGATCCCATGTACAATATGGAGAGTGGGCTAACTTTCGATATCTTTGCTTCCAGAGCCTGTTGGTGTGTGATTTTAACAACAATTTCTTCATTTAACAAATTTTGTCTCACCGTACTGGAGACATACTGCATCCATTTATATTGATAGGTATTAAACAATGATCTTTTCCTTTGCTTTAACAGATGCATTAAAACCTTAATATTTTCTGATATTACCCAAAACATCTTATGTTCTAAATATCTGCATTTCAGTACATTCCATAGCTATCGCAGGATGTTTTTTCTTTCATTTGTTCTGTAGCTGGTATTAGCTTTTTATGATTTTCTGAAAGACAGAAATAACATTTTTCTACCCCTTTTGGGGCGGCGTTGATTATTGCTTAAAGATTCTGTTCTTTTACAAATCCCCTTGCTGATTGCCGGCAAAACAGAGGAATTACCCCCATATTTTCCTGTGTTTTTTTGTTCTATAGGCAGGCCAGGTTTTAATGGCTTCTACTTTTTAAGAGTTATGGGGAAAGTATTCCACTGTTTAGTTATTAAATTCACGAGGTGGTGTACCTCAAGTTTTTCCTCTTATATAGCAGACCAAGTTTGTAATGTTTTTGCTGCTGTGTTAAGCTTTAAGTTTATTCACAGGTAATAGCTGAGAAGCATCATTACCATATTACCTTAAAGGATTTTTCCAAAAGTCATACACGCTATACGTTATTACAGGGGTACTTACTAACATTAAATTTATTTCAGTGTTTAATATTAACAATAACAATAGCGTCAAATCTATTGAAGGTATCTTGTTATACCATGTCTTTTATGTAGGCAATTTGTTCGCTGACCAGATGTGTTCTTTATTTGCAGCTTCTTTTGTGCTAGCAGTTGTCACCTTTCTTTATCAGTTAGGGAATTTGCATCAACACAGGCTTGGCTTTTGGATTCAAAGCCATCAGCAAAGCTCAGAGACTCTGTCTTAACACACAGGGATCTGAAAAAGAAAACAGCCTATTGCGGCTCTTTTTGGAGCCCTAATAGGATTTTAATTCAGTAGCACTTTTCATTTGTATTTCTTTTTTCTTACAGAGTTTTCATGTACTGTTATTAAAGTGACAGTCTGATTACACAGAGCCATTTTAAGGCTCAGTGTTTTTAACATTGCTTCTTTTTGTTTTGTGCACCTCACCTCTGCTGTTGCTTCAGAGGGTCACTGTTAATTTTTTTTTATTCTTTCACTACAGCTTTTATCTGCTGTTGTTACAAAAAACCAAACAAACAAACAAAAAGACTCCAGAATCTCTCCCTATTCTCCTGATTTTGACTACCCTATTGCAGCCATGACTTGGTTTTTATTTAAAAACATTTTAAATTTTATAAAGAATCAAGTTACCCCTTAAGGGTTAAATGCTAAATCCCAAAGCCAAACAACACTAATTACCTGTGTCTTGCAAAAAGGTTTATCAGTTTTGAAACTTTTAATTAAAGAGTCAAATGAATATTTAGTGGCATTAAAAACAAAACCAATTTATCTTACACCTACAAAACAGGAGTTTTACAAACCAGATGTGCTGGTTTAGATTCTTAGAACTTTACATATTTTCACAGACAAATAGATACATACACATTTTTTTTCCTTAACATTCCTTTACACTGCTTTGTTTTTACATAGCTGTATATATATTTGGATTGTTTACAAGCATTCTTCTGGAAAAGGGCCCATTTTCCCTTCAGAATGGCTGCAAAGAAACCAAGAATTCTCTCTCTTTAACATGGTCCTTTTTAACATTTTCACAAAGTTTAACTGCTTAATTCTCTCCAGCCTCTGTAGAGTTAACTTTTCACTCTCTTTCCTTTAATCACTTGTTTATCTCCCAAAATAACACCTTTATCACCTCAGATTTCACCATTTTAAGTATTGTTCCAGGGGTTCATGCCTGCACTTATGCTTTTCTTACTCCTTACACTATGCCCTTAGGGTTTCCAACCTGTTTTTCAGTTTCTTTATCTGTTGCTTGCCTGCTTTTCTGGGCCCGATCCTGCTTTTTTTCCAATGAACCGTTTGTGAGTGATATTGTGGTCACTTCACAATTTTGAAAGAAATGTTTAAGGAAAGGGACCAGGAAGGGTAGGGGCTAGTTGAGGAATCCACCTTCTTTGCTGAATTGGTAGTGGAACACTAAAGAATCAGTTTTTGAGGCAGACAACAAAGGGGAACAAAACAAGGGGCTTTTTGTCCTTTTTACAATGAGATGGGAGTATTAAGGGGGTTGGATCGATCCGGGGTGGAGATTTTTTGAGAACGGGGTAAAGGGGAGTGCTCAGTCTGGTGGTGGGAGAGGAGGCTTTTAATAAAGCTTTTAACTTATTATTTGAATATTTGAGAGAGGCGAGCTTTGATTTTGTCCAGCTACGATTTGCCTCTTCCCACCACTGAATGAAACAATTAACCTCTTCTTTAGCCAATTTAGTTTTAGGTTGGCTGAGTTTGTCCTTTAAGATGTCCACTCGGTCTTGTTCCAATATTTTAACAGTGGCCACTGAGTTTTGGGACCCCCCTGAGTTAGCCTAGACCATTTTTCCAGAAATTTACAGGAGTCTGGACCCTTCTTACAGGAGTCTGGACCCATCCTAAATATATAAAATGAGCCGGCGTTTGTTTAGGGAACTGTCCTGACTTAGACGTCTGGTTACCCATACAGGAGGACTTCACACACCAATCGCACAAGAAGGAAATTCGGGTTCGTCAGAGCGATGCCCGGTGCAACACACAAAAGGAGCCCACAGGCTACTGCCTCAATCACCCTTGCTTTCACACCAGGGGTTTTACCCAAAGTGCGGTGTGGCTGCAATTGTGCAGATTCCACTTACTCAGACCACGGGGACAGGAACCCCTTGGTTGGCCGATCCCCGGATGGAGATGGCACCCAGACTCAAACACTCCACAGGAAGACGGATAGACACAGAGACAGGACAGTCCTCAGTCCGGACAAAGCACAGAAATAATTACCTGACCAGATTCCTGATGTCAGATCCCGGGATCCCTACCAGAACTGAGTGGGAACCAACAGGTTCAATGGCGTAGAATTCACTGTGGCCGTGCGCCTTTCCGTTCTGGTGGAGGACCGCTTGGGCCAAATGCCCAGGTGCCGGCTGCCATGGTCGTCCTACAAAAACGGTCAGGAATCACACAGCCCCAGTGAAGATGGTTGCCATCTCGGTGGACCCTCCAAATTGTCGAAGTTAGTCTCAGGACTCACAGTTTGTCAGACCACTCTGTTTTATTAGCACAGCGCTCTGCTAATGACACCCAGATAATGTGAGCACCATGCAAGACACAAACTATCTTATTTATACAGATAAAAGGGTGAGAACTTAACAAGATAACAAAGGAAGCAGAATCAGATAAGTTTACCTGGTCTAGGCATGCATATCTTATTTTCTTACTAACGATTACCGATCTTCTGTTAACGTTTCGCCATTAGCACCATTGTTTATGCCTAATGTTTCGTTTCCTGGCACCTGTATTTCAACATTTCTTATTTCTCCTTAAAGGTACATACAATATTTCTTTAATTCATTCTTATTTTTACAATATAATTCATTCTACTTTTACACCTGTCAGGGTGGTTCCTTGTTCCCTAGCCTCCCAGCAAACATTATCATGAACAGTGACAACTTCCCCTGGTTTCACTTTATGTATACACTGAAGCTGGGGGGTTCTAACGGCCAAAATGTCCATTGACTCGCTAACCCCACCAAATGTCGAGTGTTATTCCAGGAGCGCTAACAGCAAATCGGCTAGGTATACCAGGTGGCCTAATCGCCCAGCAGCTACATCAAACCCCTGTGTGGCTGGCAGGAATGAACACACACACTCCCTGGTATCTGAAGAGATGTTTAGTTTTGCCCTTGGTAAACGACAAGGCTAAAGGGAAAGGTGGTGGTGCCAAATATAAAGAGTGAAACACGGAACACCTGGCAATTTGCTGACCAGGCCTATCTCAGCAAGCAAGGCGTTCTGTTTACCCAGCTTTCTCTTAGCTGATCACTATTTGCTAGGCCTCTGGTCCTTTGACCATATTCTGGAAAAGAGCTGGAACAATCCATAGACCAGGTTGTTATATAAAATGCACATGGATTTTAACCCTTCACATACAGTAATGGCAAAGTTCTTGGTTCAGGCTTGTAGCAGTGATGGAGTAAACTGCAGGTTCAAATCAAGTCTCTGGAGTACATCCTCCTCTGGGATGGGTCATCAGTCCCTTGTGTAGAGCTTCAGCTTGTAGCAAAGTCCCTCCAGAGATATGTGTCTGTTACAGCTGCCTCCCTGCTGCATTCCTTTTTTGTTTTCCTCTCTGTGTGTCCGCCCCTCCTGGCCATGGGCTAGCAAGAGTCATAGCCTGGCCCTGCTCATTGGAATGGCCTTTGCAGACTAACCGGAGCCATTGCTCTGCTCAGGTGGGGGTGGGCCTCTGCCTCCTTTGTTCAGACCTGGGCTCGGTGTAGGGGGCGCTGCCCAAGAATGCAAGACCTTATATGGCCACATAGCTGAGCATGTAAGTCATGCCTGTGACTTAGAACTAGCCCAGACACGTCTGTGCACACCTGAAGACTTTTCCCTGCTTTCTCTCCTCCCCTCTAACAAGGGGAACCAATCAAAGTCACTGGCGGGAAACTGCCTAAGTTTGCATATATAACCAGACATTTTCTGAACAGATTTTAGAAAGGGATTCCTGCATTGCTGCCTGGTCTGATCAGCCAGGAATTCTGGGGGGGTCCTTTCTCCACTCTCGTTTTATTTTTGAGCGTACCCCCATTTTTAAACTCCCCTCCCACGAACAACAAATTTTGCCTGGAGATCTCCTGATTATTGTGAACGAATTGAGTCCTCTCTGCGTCCTCTGATGCTGAAACTACTGTGCCTGCTTCTGCCTTTGCTGTTGTCCTGGGGATTGGTAAGAACTCTCTCTTGCAGACCCACCCTGTTCTAGCTGCTGGCTTTCTTTCCCCAACAGACAGACCCAAGTTAACTCCTTGGTCTGCATCTGTATTCTGTTTCTGGTTCTGCAGCTCCTTTGCTGCTAGAAATAACCCTGTGCCTCCCTGGATTCTATCCTGGGCAGCTCACTTGCTCCACTGCTGCAGCCACACCCTTGGAGAACCACCCCTAGTATAAGGTGCACTCATTAGGTTAAATTAGGTTTAGCATTATACTCTGTAAGTTAGGCTTAGAGAATTGCTGCATTGTGTTTTGTTACTTGCTAACTTGTGTAGTCTTGGTTAAGTTAGATCATAGATAAGATTTTGCTGTGTTTTGTATAATTGTGGTTAAATCTGTCTTCCCACTGCAACCCCAGCTTCTCTGTGTCCCTCTGACTCCTTACAGTCTCTCTGTTCTCTGTGTCTCTCTAAGTTTAAATCTCCCTCTGCTCCACCACGTGCTTCTCTTCCCCCATCCCAATCTAGCATAAAACCCCATTGGTTACCTTTTTTCTCTCTGATACACCTCACATTCTATATTTACCCCACTGTGACACATTTTTACCTAAAATTGTTTGTTATTTAACATATTTTTCCATAACTGTTAGTTGGTTATATGCTGCTGTGACTCACCTTTTTACATAGAAATTGTTAGCTACCTGTTACTTTTATACTTCAGTATTAATTGTTTATCAACTGTATTGTACCCCACTATTGAAACCCCCTACACTGTTCACCAAAAGAAACCCCTCCCCAATTGTCTACCTTAACAAACCCCATACCCCTCACCATTGAATTTTCCCTGTTTTTGCATTTTCTTAATAAAGTTTATTTTGCACCCCACCCGTGTGGTAATTGCTCCCCAAGATCCCATTTACCTGCTGGCAGGGACAATATGAAGCAGGACTGAAAATAAGATGGAGATGAGGCATCAGCCTTTTATAGTCTCTTGCCATGTTGTCTTTGCTTTCTTTGTCCCAAGGACACTCTATCCAGCACGTGGCACAGAAAAACCATAGAGTTCTCTCCATAGGCAGGTCCCTGCATACCTTGCTGAGTCACAAGGCGTTTCTGCCTTCTCTCAGTGGGTCGATTGTATAGCTGATGATCCTTAATGGGCCATCAAGCAGGCTAGGCAGAACTGACACCAACTTGTCTGGGGTGTTCCCAGAAGCAGAGCACAAGTTTGAAATACGGGCAGCATAGAGCCAATATTCATAACGTCAACTACAAAAAAGATACACATCTAGAGATAGCATCATTATAATCAGCCAATCAGAACCTCTCCATAGACCCCTTACACGACAACCTTTCTACAATATTGGCTGCAAATATAGAACAGCGGTCGCAACGGTGATCTATACAGTTACAGATTATGTCAATAACGTCACAGGAGGTGACACGGCATCAGTGAGACTGATACTGGAATACTGCCTCCAGTTTTGGTGTCCTCATTTGAACAAGATGTTGTGAAATTGGAGCTGGGGCAGCAAAGAGCCACCAAATGTTCTGAGGGCTGGAGAAAAATGCCTTCTAGGGAGCTATTGAAAGAGCTCAAGCTGTTTAGCTTATCAAAAGAAGATTGAAAGGTGACTTCATTGAACTGTTGGCGTGCCTTAATGGAGAGAAAAGATTGGGTATTAAAGGGCTCTTTAATCGAGCAGAGAAAGGAATAACAAGACCCAATGGCTGGAAGATGAAAAGAGACCAATTCGTATTACAACTAAGGCACAAATATTCAACAGCGAGGATGATTGACCACAGGAACAAGCTACCAAGGAAAGTGGTGGATTCTCCATCTCTTGATGTCATTTCATGAAGACTAGATGCCTTTCTGGAATGTGTTTGCCCCAAAAGTAGCTCTTGTGTCATACAGGAGACCTGTGATATGCAGGGGGTCAGATTAGATGCTCTAATGGTCTCTTCTGGCTGTAAAGTCGACTAATTTCTAAAAAACTGAGTGTAGCATTGGGAGCAGCATCTGATGTTTCCCTGTCTTGCTGCCTAGAACGAACGCTCCTTGAATGGGGTGATCCCCAGGGAGTAGCTCAAACCTGCAAAGTGCCTGGCCAGGGGCAGGACATTAGCCCAGCAAGGGAGGGGTGTGGCAGTGACATCACAAAGGCCTTTGGCAGGACCTCAGCCTATTGGTCCAAGGTGGTGGGGAGGTGGTGACCTCACAGAGAGATGCTGACATCAGCCAGACAGGACAGGGGCAAGGGGCCAGGGAAACCTCAGAGACCCCTGTGGCTTTGCTTCAGCAAGTCTCCTTCTCCAGGTCTCTCTTTGAGGACTGAGAGAGTATTCGGGTTCACGGACGTGAGCACCAGGAGGAACCTCTTTCGAGTTTTCTCCTTCCCTTTTAGAAATTTTACTAGAAAACAGCCGTCCCTGTTTAGAAGGTAAGAGCCTCCTCGAGGTCTGAAACCTGTTCAGTCTGATCCATCTGGTGAGAGTTGAATTCTAGGCATGGAAAACATGAGCTTAAGGAGGCAGAATTTTATTCTGTACCTGGGATTTTGTCCCTTAGAATCACTGGGGACATTGGGGTTTGTCCTTTTTGTTTCCTCCATCCCTCCCTTCCTCCCTCCTTTCTCTTTGTCGCTTGCTTCTTTTGTCCTTTCTCCTGTTCCCCTCTCAACACCAGGAGGTGTGTGTGTGTGTGTGTTGTGGGGGAGTGCTCTGCAGCTCCCACTGTGGGAGGTCCACCCAAAACTGTGGGGCTGAAATTGTGCTCGGTCAGTGATCCCCACCAGTGACCTGGGCCATCCTTTGGGCTCTCGGGTGAGAACCTTCAGCCGCCCATCCTCAGTCTATACCCTAATTGGCTGAGCAGGGGGTTATTGACAGGGAGGAGACTCAGGTCCTTGTTGTTCTCTTTTAAGACCAAGTGAATAAGTCAGAACCAGTTCTGTGTTTGATGAATTTTGCTGCTTCTGGGCCAAAGCTGCCTACTCCTTGGGCACATTTGTTCTCCACTCTCAGCATGAGGTTTCAGCTACCATACTCCCTCCCCCTCCCTTTCCTGTTGATAGCAGCCAAGGGAATGCTGGGAAATTTGGTTCTTTCCCTGCTCCAGGGCTGGCTCTATGGGCAGGGAGCTAACCAAGCAACTACAGCTCCCAGGGTTCCCTGTTGGTTCTCAGCTCCCAGTCTGGATCCCTGCCGGCTGCCGCCCCTGCAAATGGGCTGCTCCAGACACCTACTTACTTTATTGGTGCCTAGAGCCACCCCCACCCTGTGCCCCTGCCCGGAGCCTGCATCCAGCACCCAAACTCCATGCTAGAGCCTGCACCTGACTCCATCCCAGAGCACAACCTCTCAACCATCCTACACCCCAATCCCCTGCCCCAATCCAGGGCCTGCACCCCAGACCTCCTCCCCCCACCCAAACTCCCTTGCAGAGCCTTAGGCAGGTGGGGGGCAGAGTTTGGAGGGGGGGCTCTGAGTGGTCTGGGCACCACCAAAACTTCTAGAAACCTGCTGCCCCAGATACTTGGAGGGGGGGTGAGGAGGCAAGCGGCGAGTCGGTGGATGCAGGGGGACATCCATTTTCAGTATTTTAATTTTTGGTACTGCAGTGATTGACTGCTATGTGCAGTAATATAGTGACCCCTGGGGGGTCCATACTCGGTGGGGGGAGTGAGGAGGTCAGCGGCGAGTCGGTGGGTGGAGAGGGGCAAATCTCCCAGATTCAAAATCTGGGACTGTGTCTGTTGGTCCTTTTTGCTGCTTTTCTCTGGGCTGGGGGTTGTCCCAGTGCGGCACAGAGGGGATTCCCACAGGAAGGTGCTTGCTCCTAACCCCCGAGGCCGTCAGTGTGTCGGCTCTTCTCTAGCCAGCCCACTTGCCAAGTGTGATTGGCCTTGGTCGGGCTCCCAGCCCCTCTCCAAGCAGGGCCGGTTCTAACAGTTTTGCCGCCCCACGCACAAACAAAATCAAGGGCCGCCCAAGTCCCCGCCCCCCCAAGTGTCGCGTCCCCCGCGTCCCCGCCCCCCCAAGTGTCGCGTCATGCCACCCAAGTCCCTGCCCCCCCAGCACCACATCCCCCAAGTCCCCGGCCCCCAGCGCCGCGACACGTCCCCCAAGTCCCCGCCCCCCCGAGTGTCGCATCGCCCAAGTCCCTGCCCCCCTCAGTGCCATGTCGCGCCGCCCAAGTCCCCGCCCCCCTGAGTGTCGCACCGCCCAAGACTCCGCCCCCCAGGCTTTATACTGGGGGGCGGGCGGGCGAGTCGGAGGCGAGCGGGAGGGCAAGTGGCAGGTGGGCACAGAGGTGAGCAGTGAGCCAGCAGGGGCTCTAGGGGCGGGCAGGGGGGTTTCTGGCAGGGGAGGGAGGAGGTGAAAGGAGGCGAGTGGTGGGTGGGGGACTGACTAGGAGGGACGCAGCGGGGAGCTAGGGGGTGATGAGGGGTGTAATGGTGAGGCCGAGCAGGGAGGGGGCAGGTCCTATTTTACTGCTGTGATCTGGTCACCCTATGGGTGCTGTTTCTTCCCCCTCCCCCTACCTTCCTTTTTGGCCCACACCTGTTTTCGTGGGGTGGGGCTGGAGAAAGACGGTTTGTTTCTGCGGGGCTGGTGGTGCTGGGGACGTTGTTTCCACAGGCCTGGGAGGTGCTGGGTGGGTGTTTCAAGGGGGCTGGGTGGCACAGCGGCGGGGGGGGGGTGCACAATTTTATATTCTTGCCTTGGGTGCAAAAATAGCTAGTTATGGCTCTGGGACCCCATATTGCGCTAGGTGCTGTACAATCCCTGGCCAACACTGGGACACCCAGGGAGTTCCCTTCAATTTCCCTGAGCCTCTGCTGCCCAACTGCTTCTGACTCCATCTGGATCACCCTCCCCCCCTGCAAAAAACCCACCTTTCCAAACAGTCCTTCTTTCCCTGCCCCCTGATTCTGCTTTCACACCCTGGGCCCATCTCCTCTCTTTGTGCCTCCCCCCCCCCCAGGTGAGCAGAGATGGAGGCAACTTCAGCCACTGGAGACAGCCCCAGCGAGCGCTGCAGCCCTCCCGGGGGGTGTTTGCAGACACAGGAAGGGAGCAGCTGGGAGCCGGGGGTGCTGGGAAGAAGGAGGCAGGAGAACAAATCCCAGAGACCCAACATGGGGCAGCTCCTGGGAGCGGGGCTCTGGCACAGCCCGGGGGCGGGGCTCTAGCACAGCCCAGGGGCGGGGCAGCTCCTGGGGGCGGGGCTCTGGCACATTGTGACGCAGGAGCCCGGGCCCAGCAGCTGCTCCCTGGTGGCCACGTGCTGCCAGCAGCGCTGGAGCCGCCCGGGCCGGAGCGGAGCCGCTGTTCTCAGCTGCAGCAGGAGCTGCCCCCGGCCCCGCTGGGCTCCAGGTGGGGACAGAGCCTGGGGCCCGGGGCTCCCCTGGGTGCGGCTGGCGGGAGAGGAGAGGAGAGGCCGGAGCTGCAGGCGGGGAAGGGCGGGGGGCAGGCGGGGGGTTGATCGGTCTCTGGGCACCAGGGGAGCCCTGGGGCAGAGTGTGTGTGTGAGTGTCCCGGGCCCAGGCGTGCGCAGGGGGGGAGCCCTGGCACCCCAATGCCCTGAGCCCCGGCTGGGGAGGCTGCTCCCCCCCTCCGTGGGGGCTCCGGCGGGGGGGAGGAGGCTGCGGCGGCTGCAGGCGGGTGCTCGGCCCCCCTGGGAATGACCCGCTGCCGGTGTGATGACACATTGTGCAACCCTCCCATTTTGCAACTAGGTGCAGTTTCTGCCGCACAATGCGACCATCTGGGCCCCTGCTCAGGACTTGCTGCCACCTGGTCCATGGGACTGCGAATCAGGAGGGACAGGGTTTGTGGTCGAAAACACTCACATTCTGCTTCCTCCTGGCTAATGTGCCACATTGACCTATTGCAGGAGTCTGGGGGGTTCTGCGTTTTAATTTAATTTTAAATGAAGCTTCTTAAGCATTTTAAAAACCTTATTTACTTTATATACAACAATAGTTTAGTTCTATATTATAGACTTATAGAAAGAGACCTTCTAAAAATATTAAAATGTATTACTGGCACGCGAAACCTTAAATCAGAGAGACTAAATGAAAACTCGGCACAGCACTTCTGAAAGGTTGCCGAACCCTGATCTTTTGGATGATTGAGGCGCGCTCTTTCACTTTTTTGTGTGTGAATACGTGAAAAGGGAGGTAAAGTTTGGGGGTACAGAGCATGCCTCTGAACCCAAGGTGATAACCAGAGTGGCCCCTTTCATTTTTTCCACTGGCTTCCTCCTTGCTTATTTCCAATGACTTGGCTGCCTATGCACCTGTCACTGGTCCGGGGATGGTTGTGCACCTGTCACTGGTCCAGGGATGGTTGCAAATCGGGAGGGATGGGCTGTCACTGGTCCAGGGATGGTTGCAAATCGGGAGGGATGGGGTTTGTGGTCAAAAACACTCACAATCTGCTTCCTCCTGGCTAATGTGCCAAATTGATCTACTGGATGATTGAGGCGTGCGCTTTCACTGCAAATTTTCCCTTATCTGGTCGATTGGCTCCTCAAGGGCAGTTATTAGTCCCAGGTGCAGGCCCAGATGCAATTCCTGCTGTCCATGTGTGCGGGTCTGGGCCTTGTGGTGAACAAGGCCAAGTCCACGTTGATACCGGCCCAGTGCATACACTTCATAGAGGCTCTGCTAGACTCTGTAGAGGCCACAGCCTCTCTTCTCCGGGACAGATTTGAGACACTCAAAAGTCTCGTAGCCTACGTCACGATCTTCCCTGTGAGGACGGCAAGGGTGTGCCTTCAACTCCTGGGTCACATGGCAGCATGCACGTCCGTGGTGCGACATGCCAGACTCAGAATGAGGCCCCTCCAACTCTGGTTGGCCTCCCAGTATTCCCAGTCCAGGGACAGCCTGGACAAGGTAGTCACGATGCCACCCAACGTGGTGGCCGTGCTGCAATGGTGGTCCCTCCCGAGCAATATGCTAAATAGGATCCCCTTCCAGGACACCCCTCCTTCACTAGACACGGTGTTGGATGCCTCGGACCTGGGCTGGGGAGCCCATATAGGGGACATTCAAACCCAAGGCAGGTGGTAGACCTTGGAATTGTCTCTGCACATAAACGTCAGGGAGCTCAGGGCAGTAAGCCTGGTGTGCATAGCGGTCAGTTTGCACCTTTGTGGGAATGCGGTCAGAGTCCTCACGGACAACACGTCCGCGATGTATTACATCAACAGGCAGTGTGACATGCGCTCCTCGGCCCTGTCCCACCAAGCCCTGGACCTCTGGGAGTTTTGTATAGCCCACGATATCTCCCTACGGGCCTTCCACCTACCCAGCACACGCAATGTGCAAGCCCATCACCTCAGCAGGGTGTTTTCCCACCAGTACGAGTGGTCACTCCACTGGGAGGTCACCCATCTGCTCTTCCAAGAGTGGGGAGCTCCCCAGGTTGACCTCTTCACTACCGCCCAGAACAGGCGCTGCCCCCAGTTCTGCTCCAGGGCAGGGGCAGAAAGGGAGGTGATCTCGGACCTCCCCCTCTGGTGGTCAGGACAACTGTTCTATGCCTTTCCACCCTTCCCCTGATAGGCGAGGTTCTGCAGAAAGTAAGGGCAGACAGGTCGAGGGTTATCCTCATAGCCCCGGACTGGGCCCATCAACATTGGTACGGGACCCTTCTGCAGCTTTTAGCGCCCCCCCCCCCCCCGCAAAGGCTGCCACTTCGTCCAGACCTCCTCTCCCAGGACAGGGGATGGCTTCTCCATCCCAACTTGGCCACGCTCCACCTGACAGCATGGCTTTTCCATGGTTAAACCAGGAGGAGGGAAGATGTTCGGAGGATGTACGATGAATCCTGCTGGAGAGCAGAAAGCCATCCACACGGCGGATGTTCCTTGCTAAATGGTCTAGGTTCTCCAGGTGGGCAGGGGAGCGGGGCACCTCCCCGTCATCCACATCCCTACAGCTTATTCTCAATTACCTCCTGTCCCTTAGAATCCAAGGGCTAGCTCCTGCCTCCGACAGGGTTCATTTAGTGGCCATTTCGGCCTTCCACCCTCTGGTGCAGGGTCTATCAGTGTTCTCCCACCAGGTGACCTCCTGTTTTTTAAAGGGCCTAGATTGTGCATTCCCGTATGCCAGGGCCCCGGTCCCACAATAGGATCTGAATCTAGTGTTATCCCGTCTCCTGGGTCCTCCCTTTGAACCCTTGGCCACGTGTTGCTGGTCCCACCTATCCTGGAAAGTGGCATTCTTGGTGGCTATCACCTCAGCCCGTCAGGTCTCGGAGCTTGACCTCGGAACCCCCGTGTATGATTTTCCACAAAGATAAGGTCCAGCTTTGCCCACACCCCGCTTTTCTCCCGAAGGTGGTCTCCGCCTTCCATATGGATCGGGACTCTGTCCTCAGCCCCATTCCTCCAACAAGGAATGCTGCCTACACACACTAGACGTACGTAGAGTGCTGGCCTTCTACCTGTACCGAACCAGGCTGTTCAGGAAGTCCTTGCAACTATTCGTTGCGTCGGCCAAGCGGATTAGGGGGCAACCAGTTTCCATCCAGCGCATTTCCTGCTGGATCACCTTGTGCATACGCACGTGTTACGACTTGGCAGGGGTTACCCCGCCGCCTATAGTGAAGGCGCATTCTACGAGAGCGCAAGCCTCATCGGCCGCCTATGTCACCCACATCCCTATCCAGGACATATGTAGGGCTGCCACGTGGTCATCTGTCCACATTTTTACCTCGCACTATGCGATCGTCTCCCAAGCACAGGATGACACCGGGTTTGGTAGGGTGGTACTCCGTCCTGATAACCCTTAAACTCCTACCCACCTCCATCAGATATAGCTTGGAGTCACCTACTGTGGAATACACAGGAGTAGTCACTCGAAGAAGAAAGGTCAGTTACCTGTTCCGTAACTGGCGTCCTTCGAGATGTGTTGCTCCTGTCTAGTCCACATCCCAGCCTCCTTCCCCTCTGTCGGAGTTGTCTGGCAAGAAGGAACTGAGGGTGGGGGGAGTGCGCAGCTCCCCTTATAGCGCTATAGCGGTGCCACTCCAGGGGTCGCAGCAGTGCTCCAAAAATTTCCGGCACCGGTGCACGTGGTGAGCACGCACACCTACTGTGGACTAGACCGGAGCAACACATCTCAAAGAACACCAGTTACAGAACAGGTAACTGTCCTTTTTAAAGGATGTCTAGATTTCATTCCTGTAGTAACAGAACTGGTGATAGGAAAGCAGGAAGAGAGAGAGAGGGGTGTGTGTGTACAGCTTAAATTGGTTAAATAGTCTAACTTTCAGTACTCAGTGTTTCAAAAATGTTAGACTGCCAACCTGTGTCATAGAGATGTCTTCTGTTTTTTAAAAAACCCATGAATAAAGCTACTTTAAGGGAAATTACTGCTTTGTCCAACCCTGAAGAGCTATGAGATCTTTGCTCACCAATTCTCATAAAACTTGTATTTGTTATGCCTTTTTGGTGACTTTAGTATTATGATCTATTATAAATAAAGTGCATTTCACTGATTGATTTTAAAATGAAATTAGTAACTGGAAAAAATGGCCAGTATTTTTTTTAAACCTGTGACAATTATAAGCTACTGTATTCTGTCATTTAGTTTCTAGAATCAAAAGTATATCTAAGTACAATCTGACGTTCTCCTGCAAAATGCCGGCTGTGCAAATCCTTCTGTGGCTGGATCATTCTTGGGTTTTTATTTTAAGTACAAAATAAATACGTATAACAAATTTAAAAGTATGTAATTAGTAATTCAATATGTTGGGTGGTGCCTCTTTTAATGTGTTTGCTCCCCTGATGTTAGAACCTGGCTATGCCACTGCTGTAGAGGGCTCATCACCCAGCAGCTGGGGGCCACCATGCGGGCTCAGCAGGGCTGCTGGCCACGGGGCCAATGGATGTGGGTGGGCTGGGTAGGATCTCGGGAGTCACGTCTCAGGGATCTGCCCCGCTCCCCAGCACTGCTCCAGCTCTGAGCTGTCTCCACTGCCTGGGACCTGTGGGGCCCCACCTGCCTCCCCGGGGGGGAAGAGCCACCTGGGACTGGTGCAGAGGCTGGGCCAGTCTCAGCCACTCACAGGGGACAGTGGGGGAGGGGGGAGGCTCATCTGGGTCCTGAGGGAGCCTGGCCCGGGTAGGCTCTGCTCCTGCTCCAGCCTGGCTGCTTCCACCACTCCCAAGGGGCCGGAGTTCTCCTGCCCCAGGATCAGCTCTGGCTGCGCTGCCAGCTCAGCCTGGCAGACACAGTCACCTCCCATCAGGGCCGGCTACTGTGGCTGGGGGTTAGGGTGTGGGAGAGTAGGTCTCTAGTGGGTCTGGGGGGTGCTGGGCACTGTGGGGAGGGGAGATCTGCGTGTGTTGTGGGGTTGTCAGTGGGGGAGATCTGTGTGTGTGTGTCGGGGGCACTGGGAAGTGTGGGGTCTGTGCGGGGCACTGTGCAGTTGTGGCGGGGGCACTGGACAGTGAGGGGATCTGTAGGGGCTCTGGGTGGGAGGTGCGGGGCCCTGTGCAGTTGTGGGAGGGCTGTGGGGGGTCTTCAGCTGGGGGGCACTGGTCAGTGAGAGGATCTGTGGGGGGGTTCTGAGTGGGTGGGGGAGTGATCTGGGAGGGCACTGGGCAGGGGGTTTGTGAGGTCTCTGGGTGGTGCAGCACTGGGTGAAGGGAGTCAGAGGGTGCCGGGCAGGGGTTGGGGATCTCTGGGTGGTGCGGCACTGGGCGTAGGGAGTCAGAGGGGTGCTGGGCAGGGGGTTTCGGGGGTCTCTGGGTGGTGCGGCGCTGGGCGTAGGGAGTCAGAGGGGTGCCGGGCAGGGGGTTTGGGGGGGATCTCTGGGTGGTGCGGCACTGGGCATAGGGAGTCAGAGGGGTGCTGGGCAGGGGGTTTGGTGGGGTCTCTGGGTGGTGCGGCACTGGGTGTAGGGAGTCAGAGGGGTGCTGGGCAGGGGGTTTGTGGGGGTCTCTGGGTGGTGCGGAGCTGGGCGTAGGGAGTCGGAGGGGTGCTGGGCAGGGGATTTGTGGGGGTCTCTGGGTGGTGCGGCACTGGGCGTAGGGAGTCGGAGGGGTGCTGGGCAGGGGGTGCGTGGGGGTCTCTGGGTGGTGCGGCACTGGCCGTAGGGAGCCGGAGGGGTGCTGGGCAGGGGGTAGCATGGTGCAGCATGGGCCCGCCCCCCAGGGGAAGAAGCACGATGGCAGTGCAGGGCTGGGCTGGACAGTGTGGGTCTGGCAGCTCCCGGTTTGTAAACAGGGCCCTTGTACTGGGCTGGGTGGAGTGGGGCTGTCCCTGCCGTGCCATGACCCATCTCCCATTGCCCCCGGCCAGCCCCTCGCTCTGAGGACTCTGCCCCCATGCCTCATGTCCCCATTTCCCCCATGGGAACCCACAAATATGTTTAGCACCGGACCCACAAAAGATTAATCCGGCCCTGTTTGGGGTGCAGGCTCTGGGAGGGAGTTGGGGGGGGGGCGGGTTACAGGCTATGGGGAGGTTGAGTGAGGGGGGCAGGCTCTGAGCTGGGGCAGGGGATGGGAGTGCAGGGGTGCGGACACGCGGGCTCGGGAGTTGGGGCGGGAGGGTTGCAGGCTATGGGGAGGTTGAGTGAGGTGCAGGCTCTGAGCTGGGGCAGGGATGGGGGCAGGGGTGCGGACACGCGGGCTGGGGAGTTGGGGCGGGAGGGTGCAGGCTATGGGGAGGGTGAGTGAGGGGGCAGGCTCTGAGCTGGGGCAGGGGATGGGGGTGTAGGGGGGTGCAGACACGCGGGCTCAGGGGGGGGGAGTTGGCAGCTCGGCGCTGTAGCAGAGGAAGGAGCTGCAGGGGTTTCACACAGACACAGACACTGACACTTTCCCACAGTCCCAAGGCGGGAGGCAGGGGCGGGGGGGTCTGGCCGGTGTGTCCCGCACTCAGGCTCCCGGCCAGTGTAACGACAGAAACATGAACCTCCCCCGATTCACTACTTTGGCTGCACTGAGCATGCGCGGCCGAACTGAGCAGGCCCAGTAACTTCCGCTGTCGCCGCTGCCCTCTCTCTGCCCTCACTTCTACTCACCATTTGCTGCCTGCTCTTTGGGGTTGTTTAAAATGCTCAAGGGGGCAAATCGCAGCGTGGGGGCTGCCAGGGTCTGAGCGGGGGACACAAATTTACTGGCCAGGGGGGTTCAAGCTGCTGTAGGCAGCGGCAGGAGAGAGGCTGAAGGGGAAAAATCGGGGTGGGGGTGGTAGCCGCGGTTAAGCCCCGGGGGGAGAGATGCTGCGAGACCCTGTGCGGGGACAAAACCCTCATTTAGGGAGGGGGTGGGGTGGGAGAGTGGCTCCTCGGGATGAGCTCGCAGATCTGGGGGTGTCGGGGTTGTGGGTGGGGGCACAGGCTGTTTTCAGTTGTGCCCCGTGTCAGCCCCGGAGCAGGGGGCGGGTTCCTGGGGCTGGGTCTTAAAGGCACCGGCAGCCCAATTCCCAGACTGTCAAAGCGTAGACAGCGCGGCTCCTCTCGATCCTGTACAAGTGCTGCGGGGCTGTTACTGCTCCAGCCAGGAGACTGAATGCGGGAAATATTGTACAGACGCCCCCTCCCTCCCTCAAACTCTGCCTCTCACATTTTGACTATGGAAAAGTCTCTTCTATCATTTTCTATGTCTATATGAAATCCCTGCAGCTCCTTTCTTTTACACAACGTGCTGATTTGGTAACTCCCTCCCAGAGCCCACATGTCTGTACCCCCTCCTGTACCCCAAGCCCCTGCCCCAGGTCAGAGCCTGCACCCATCACTCAAACTCCCCATAGCCTGCAACCCTCCTGCACCCCCAACTCCCTCCCAGAGCCTGCACCCCAAACAGGGCCAGATTAACCTGTTGTGGGCCCGGTGCTAAATATATTTGTGGGTCCCCATGGGGGAAATGGGGACATGGGGCAGGGGGCAGAGTCCTCAGAGCGAGGGGCTGACTGGGGGCAATGGGAGATGGGTCATGGCACGGCAGGGACAGCCTCACTCCACCCAGCCCAGTACAAGGGCCCTGTTTACAAACCGGGAGCTGCCAGACCCACGCTGTCCAGCCCAGCCCTGCACTGCCATCGTGCTTCTTCCCCTGGGGGGCAGGCCCATGCTGCACCATGCTACCCCCTGCCCAGCACCCCTCCGACTCCCTACGCCCAGCTCCGCACCACCCAGAGACCCCCACCAACCCCCTACCCGGCACCCCTCCGGCTCCCTACGCCCAGCGCCGCACCACCCAGAGACCCCCACAAACCCCCTGCCCGGCACCCCTCCCACTCCCTACGCCCAGTGCCACACCACCCAGAGACCCCCACAACCCCCCTGCCCAGTGCCCTCCCAGATCACTCCCCCACCCACTCAGACCCCCCCCCACAGATCCTCTCACTGACCAGTGCCCCCCTAGCTGAAGACCCCCCACAGCCCTCCCACAACTGCACAGTGCCCCACACCTTCCCACCCAGTGCCGCACCACCCAGAGACCCCCACAACCCCTGCCCAGTGCCCTCCCAGATCACTCCCCACCCACTCAGACCCCTACAGATCCCCTCACTGCCCAGTTCCCCCACCATCACAACTGCAGTGACCTGCACAGACCCCTACACTTCCCAGCACCCACACACACACAGATCTCCCCACTGACAGCCCCAACACACAGAGATCTCCCCACCCCCCCCGTGAACAGCACCTACCCAGACCCCCTAGAGACCTGCTCTCTCACACCCTAACCTGCAGCCACAGTAGCCGGCCCTGATGGGAGGTGACTGTGTCTGCCAGGCTGAGCTGGCAGCGCAGCCAGAGCTGGTCCTGGGGCAGGAGAACTCCGGCCCCTTGGGAGTGGTGGAAGCAGCCAGGCTGGAGCAGGATCAGAGCCTACCCGGGCCAGGCTGCACCAGGACCCAGCTGAGCCTCCCCCCACCCCCACTGTTCCCTGTGACTGGCTGAGACTGGCCCAGCCTCTGCACCAGTCCCAGGTGGCTCTTCTCCCGGGGAGGCAGGTGGGGCCCCACAGGTCCCAGGCAGTGGAGACAGCTCAGAGCTGGAGCAGTGCTGGGGAGTGGGGCAGATACCTGAGATGTGACTCCCGAGATCCTACCCAGCCCATCCACACCCATTGGCCCCGTGGCCAGCAGCCTTGCAGAGCACACACCTCACTCTCTCCCTGCTTTCCTATCACCAGTTATGTTACTACAGGAATGAAATCGAGACATCCCGTAAAACAGCTAGTTCCACATGGTTCTTCAAACCTCAGATCATTGAAATGTAGCTTTGCATTTGAGATACTATATGACTGTAGTACATTTTGCACTGCCTGCATCTACACTGACATCAGGAGAGGAGAAGAGGACAAGACTGTCCCTAGCATATATGATTTTAAAGAAAGGTGAGAGACACCCACCTACTATCAATACAACAAGAAGGGAGAACAGTAGCTGGTGCCAAGAGAGAAGATGCAATGAAACCCTTCTGTACCCACAACTGATGTCTGAAAAGCATCAGTCACTCTGCAGATCAAAGAAAGAAAGAGCAGCCAGTTTCAGACAGATAGGATCCTTATGACCTATATAGGAGAAGTGCACTTCCCTATAGCAGTTTCCCAACATAATAAATAAATCCATAAGAAAACTAAGCAAAAATTAAGATTAGGAGTCTGATTGAAATTATGTACATTTTCAGCGTTAGTTTAGTATGAAACTATTGCAGCTACTTTTCTTTTACTCCTGCCTTCATTAAAAAGCAACAGAGTTATAACATATAATTACAAAGACTAAAGTACATGCTTTACTATAATTAGGACCGGGCAACCCAAGATGAAAACTACACCGTGGAAGAGTCCTACAACCAGGTATTTGAGGCCAATCCCTTTATCAATGGAATCCTCAACCAAAATATGAGGAAGGAGACGAGTCACCCTCAAACTTTTGACAATAGCTCAAGGTCAGACACCTAGAAGACCAGCGCCATTTGTATTCTGGTTTTGGATAAAATACTTGATCTTGCCTACATCATAGAAACCTTCCTCTCTCCAAGTCTACACCCCACTACACCCTTTAGCAATAAAGTAACCATTAAAGAAGTTCTGAATCAGTCGTCTTTCTTCCCAATTTAGTTTTAACAATAAAGCTGCAACCTAAGTAGCTATGGGAGATGACAGTGCAACTGCTAGGTATTGGTGGGGGAAAAGTGTGCTAGTAATGTCCTGGATATACTGGCAGGGCCGGCTTTAGGCCAATTCAACCAATTCCCCTGAATCGGGCCCTGCCCCTAAGAGGGTCCCGCGCCCAAGCCCCAGTTCAGTGTATTGGCAAGAGTCACTGCACTGTACCGGGGTGGCCCGGCTTCTCCAGGGGACAATTTAAAGGGCCTGGGGGCCCTTTAAATTGCCACCACAGCCACACTGCTGGAGCCCTGGGGTAGGGCTGTGGGGATCTGTGGGCTACTTAAAAAGTCTGTGGCTCCCGTTGCTTCTATCGCCCCAGCCCTTTAAATAGCCACTGGAGCCCCGCCGCTCCCCCAGGGCTCCGGCAGCTGTGTACATGGCCAGGGCTGTGGAAGCAGGGGAGCCCCAGGTGGCTGCTGCTACCCTGGTGGGGGAGGGAGGAGGAGGAGGGAGCACTTACCATACCGGGTGGTCTGTACCCCCTGTACCTGCACCCCCTGCCCTGTCTCCAGCCAACCCCTGCCGCACCCCCCCTGCCTGAAGCCAGCCATTCCTGCACTCCTCTGTCTTCAGCACTGCCAATCTATGCCACACCCCCCTACGGCCCTGCTTGAAGCCAGCGAGGCCCACCCCACCCCACACACCCCTGTCTCTAGCCATTGCTGCACCCCTTGCCCTGCCTGCAGCCAGCCCCATGTCCACTGGTGCCCTGCAATTCCCTGGGCAGTAACCCTGCACACCTGCTTCAATGATGGGAGAAGAGAGCAGCTGGTACCCACACACATGTGCACACCCGAGGGTGACCAGACAGCAAGTGTGAAAAATCAGGATAGGGTGGAGGTTAATAGGATCCTATATAAGAAAAAAAAACCCAAGATTGGGACTGTCTCTATAAAATTGGGACATCTGGTCACCCTAGCACACTCCCAGGGAGTGGCGGGGACCCACACATGTGAAGCGGAGCTCATTTCTAGTTCAGTCCCATCTTTTTTAAAAAGAACTGTAGGTAGTGTTAACATACAGCCATATTTTCCCGGACATGTCAGACGTTTTGGTTCTTAAATTGCTGTCCGGGAGGAATTTTTAAGTCTGGAAATATAGTAACCCGATTGGTACCAGAAATACATACTCTGGCACATCCCTTAAATCAGAACTTTTTATAGGGAACCGGTTGCTAAGAAAGGAAAGGCTTTTTTTTTCCACCTTTTTTTCCTTTTTTTTAAAGTCATCCCTGCTGGGGCCCCGCCGAAAATGTTTGAATTGGGTGGGCCCCAAACTTCCTAAAGCCGGCCCTAACTAGTCTGTTCAGTGTTATAGCTTTTAATATGCTACTGCAAACACTGTAATAGAGCATTAATGTCCCAATGTACTGTAGCTTGTTTTAACTTACCGTAATACTAGACGTGGTGCATGTGAACATTGCCGTAACGAGGGCAAGGTGAGTGAGGCACTTGCCTCGGGCACGGAAAGTGAGGGGCTCAGAAAGTCTCTCCTTCAGCGGCAATTCGGCAGCAAGTCCTTCCCTCTGAGAGGGACTTGGGGACCCGTTGCCGAATTGCCGCTGGTCGTCATCAATGGAGAGGGGCGGCACATACGGCTCTTTTGCAGAAATTCATTGGTGGATCCTTCCCTCCAATCGGGAAGAGCCGGACATGCTGCCTCTGTTCCTTGCCTTGTGTGCAAAAATCCCTAGTTACAGCTCTGCATGTGAAGCTCTCTTAAAAGCTGACACTACAGTAGTGATATTCCCAAGCCAGCATGCATAGGGCTGGGAGTGGGGAAAGGGAGTGCATTTAGGTATAGGTAACATCTCTCACACCAAACAGGAACTTTTCCAAAGTTCATTATTCTACCTTGTCTTACAAACACCAAAAACTATTACCTATGCACAAAGGTCAATAATCCCCCCCTCCCCATATATACAGAGTTCTGCTTCTGCATATAGTATCTATCTCAGATTAATATTGAGCTACCAGCTGTTCAGGAATCAGTACAGAGTCAGCTGCCAAGCCACATGTTGAATCCTATTGCAAACAGTATGGGTGACCCATGAGGCATTCTGAAGCAAGAGATTACTGTAAAACTTTAAATAAGACGCAGAAAGAATAAACTTTTCCTAGGTTTTGTTTCTGTCAGATTTATTTTATTATGTATAGTAGGTGTTTAATATAAAAACCAGGTAGTATGGTTTACAATGTTATAACAAGAGATTATGCTATTACCATTATCCAGTCAACTTGCACACTACTATTTTGAATTAGTGATAATTCAGAGAGAGAGAAAGAAGAAAGCTGAATTTAGATAATTATTAACCAGATTCCTGGTTATTCACCAGCCACTTTGCTTCAGTCCATGGCATAAAGCACCATAAACCCAGGACAGTATGGACAAGACAATATTCACCTCGAATTGGCATCTGCTACACTCCCTGCCCCCGCCTCATTCCCAGTCACACTATTCAGGATATAGCCTAGTGAGAAAGTGGCTTGGCTGAAGCATGTAGCTGGCAACTGAAAACTAGTATAGAGTACAATAGCCCTGAGAACATTGCTTAATTCTGAGCACTGTGTCTGCAGTGAGATGCAGGGTGGGCCTGGTGCCACGGCACCGCTGGCACCATTGTAAAGTCGGTACTGACTCTAATCCCCCTCCCACAGGAAAACTCCCTTGGACCTTTTCTGGATGCCACTAAAAAATATAAAAATCTGCTGTCCCGGTGCTAATTTACTGCTACAGGAGATGATGCAGTGAAATAATTTCCCTATATTCCATCAAACTCTGCATCACGCCTCTTGAGTATTTAAAAGAGTCTCTCATAACTATTTGTCTATGTAAAGTATCAGAACAGTTCACAAATTTTAGGATTGCCTTTTGTTGCATTACTCTTGCCTGTGAATCCAGCTCTTACAGTCCCATGTTCACACGTCTTTGTTTGTGTGTAGAAGCTGATTCACAAATATTCAGTAAGTGTATTATATGGTCTCACCCTACATCGTTCCCAAGGGCAAAAATCTTCTGCAACAATGAAGGCTTGGGCTGATGACCAGTGGCTGCAGAATTTTTGGATGCATCTTTGTGCAAAACTCGCCAAAATGAAAGCTGCACTGACAGTGGAGAAGAAAAAACAATTGCACTATGGGGATCTGCAACACCAAATTACTTTTGGTCAATCAGTGGTCTCTCTCCTAAACTAAGGTGAATGGATTTCTTTAATGTAAGTAGTCGCAACATATGGTTAAATATTTTATGATCAATATCCTGTTAAGAACTCAGCGGTCACAGATAATACCTGTCTTCTTTGGAAACCAGGGCACATTATCCAGTCTTTTCCCCCACCCCCGCACAACCAAAACTGATCTGAGAAAAAACTTGCATAGAGCAGTTAATGGAGGTGCGAGACATACCTACGTCCCTGGTGACAAGCTTTAGGCAACACCCCTATCCTCATTCACACCCACCTTAGCAGTTGGACAGACTTCTAGTAGTGAAACTCTGATTGATATCGAAAATACCGAAGCAGACAAATTAATTGTCAGCCCCCTGAAGGAACATCACCCATAGTAAGAAGTGATCAGCTCCTATTATCTAGCCTAAAGACATCAGTCCTCGGTTTACCCATAAACAAATCTAGTGTTCTCCCATCAACCAATTCAACCAATTGCATATTTTCTCTACCAAACCATTTCCTCACTCTCAAGTAAGAATTCTTATGCGTGCATAGACCCAAAATATGCCTGATTTAGAATCATAGAATAGAATCATAGAATCTCAGGTTTGGAAGGGACCACAGGAGGTCATCTAGTCCAACCCTGCTCAAAGCAGGACCAATCCCCAACTAAATCATCCCAGCCAGGACTTTCTGAAGCCTGAGCTTAAAAATCTCTAAGGATGGAGATTCCACCACTTCCCAAGGTAACCACACCTACTCCTGACAGAATCAAGATTCTGAGTTAAGATCATCAATGAAGACTCACGAGTTCAAGCTTCCTGGAGTGGGTGAGTTCCCTCATTTTATCTCTCTGTTTCCTTTTCTACCTCAGGTATTAATCTTTAAGAATGTAACTTATTTTGTTTAGGCTCTCGTTGTGATGTAAGGGTGATGATAGGGACATGCTAAATCTGGGACAAATAAGGGTGTCAGCTTGAAAGTGCTCTTTGAATCATTGCATTGGGCACACAACCAGTACATTGATAGACTTACACAACCCCCCACCCCAGAAGAGTAGAAATATCGGGGAAAACCAAGACAAGTAACCACAATAAATGAGCATATCCCAATGAATGGGCAAATCTGTTAAAAGTACCCAAATACTAAGGGTCTTCCTGGCTAACTGCATGAATAATAAAGAATCTTCACAATATAGTCATTTCTTAAATGGTTTGCATGCCTGTAATCATGGTGATTTCTTTATTGCTCCCAATTTCTATATTGTTTATCTGTGCGGGGTCTGTTTTTTTAAATGTCTTTGGCTGACATATAAGTAATTTTGCTTGGTTTAAAACAATTCAGATGGTGGGATCTAATTGGTAAGATAATCAAGTAACATTATGTTACGGTTGATTAGTTAAATTATATTACAATGATTGATTAAAGGCATTGATGAGAATGAGGCATGGCTGCCCAGAGGTGGGGGTGCAAGTCGGGTAATTTGCCCCATGCCCCGGGCTCCGCAGGGGCCCCCAAGAGAACGTGTGAGGCTCCCGCCTCCGCCCCTCTCCCGGAGCTTCAGCAGATCCAGCAGTGTCCCTGAACAGCTGCAGCCTGACTCCGGCGTGGCCTGACCCCCTCCCTGCTCAGAGCCATGTGGTAAGGGGGCGGGGCTGCGAGCTCCAGTGGGGTCTGCGCTCCCAGCCCCGCCCTTTACCACGTGGCTCTGAGCGTGGCGGAGCTCAGGAGCCACGCTGCAGCTATTCAGGGACACTTTTGGATAGGACGCGCTGTGGCTCCGGGTGAGCGGGGCGCCAGGGGTAATTGGCTGGGGGTAAGGGGCCAGGGCATATTTAAGTCCAAATACCCTTGAAATATCAACAGACACCTGATATTGCAACATTTCTGTGTATTTACTGCTGCCAAAAATTTAGTAAAATATATTTGGAGGTGCATATCGGACATACAATAGAGAGCCACGTTAGTTTTGCTGTACAGGTCAGTGGGTCCATTAATTGTACACAAGTATGCAAACAGCTTAGTCACATTTTTAAATTAAGTAAGACAGAGCACATTGATTACAAATCATTTTGTTTTTATAGGACACTCTTACATAACACGGGATGGGCTCCACCTAAGTAGGGAAGGCAGTAGAATTCTAGGAGGGAGGCTGGCTCATCTGATTAAACGAGCTTTAAACTAGACATTGGGGGGAGACGGTTGGGAGAGGTCCAGGTACTCTCCATGCCAAATTTATACATTGAGAGTGAGAACAACAGGATAACAACAGATATAGCCAGAGGGGGAGGGTTAGGTATAGGGAAGAGGGGGGGACGGATACTAGACCAACAGGTCATACTGGTAGTACTGTGTCCCTACCAAGTTGGGTGAAAAGGGTGAGAGGAGCCAAACAGCAAAAATTAGGATGTTTGTTCACCAATGCGAGAAGCTTAGGTAACAAAATGGAGGAACTGGAGCTCCTGGTCCGAGAATTGAAACCGGATATCGTAGGAATAACTGAAACATAGTGGAACGGTAGCCATGACTGGAGTACAGGTATGGAAGGCTATGTGCTGTTTAGGAAAGACCAAAACAAAGGTAAAGGTGGGGGAGTAGCATTGTATGTCAATAATGAGGTGAAATGTAACGAAATAACTAGCAATGCAATGGATAATACGGAGTCTGTTTGGGCAATGGTGACATTGGGGAAGAAAACTACTAGAGCGTCCCCTGGGATAGTGATTGGGGTGTGCTATAGACTGCCGGGATCTAGCCTGGATATGGATAGAGCGCTCTTTAATGTTTTTAAGGAGGTAAATACTAATAGGAACTGTATGATCATGGGAGACTTTAACTTCCCGGATATAGATTGGGAAACAAATGCTAGTAATAATAATAGGGCTCAGCTTTTCCTAGACGTGATAGCTGATGAATTCCTTCATCAAGTAGTTGCTGAACCGACGAGGGGGGATGCCATTTTAGATCTGATTTTGGTGAGTAACGAGGACCTTGTTGAGGAAATAGTTGTAGGGGACAACCTTGGCTCGAGTGATCATGAGTGAATTTGTTTCAAAATAAATGGAAGGATAAACAAAATTGCATCTGAGACTAAGGTTTATGATTTCAAAAGGGCTAACTTTACTAAATTAAGGCGACTAGTTAGGGAAGTGGACTGGACTAACATATTTAGGGATCTAAAGGCGGAAGACGCCTGGGGTTACTTCAGGTTGAAGTTGCAGGAGCTGTCAGAGGCCTGTATCCCGAGAAAGGGAAAACAGTTCGTAGGTAGCAGTTTTAGACCGAGCTGGATGAGCAAGCGTCTCAGAGGGGTGAACAGAAAGCGTACAAGGACTGGAAAATGGGAGGGATCAGCAAAGAAACCTACCTTATTGAGGTCAGAGGGTGTAGGAAAGCAGTGAGAAAGGCAAAGAGCCGGGTGGAGATGGACCTAGCAAAGGGGATTAAAACCAATAGCAAAAGGTTTTTTAGCCATATAAATAGGAAGAAAACCAAGAAGGAAGAAGTGGGACCGCTTAAAACTTTAAACGGAGTGGAGATTAGGGATAATCTTGGCATGGCACAATATCTAAACGAATATTTTGCCTCGGTCTTTAATGAGGCTAATGAAGGGCTAAGGAATAGTGGTAGAGTGGACTGACGGGAATAGTGGTAGAGTGGACTGACGGGAATGAAGATATGGGGGTAGACATTACGGTATCTGAGGTAGAAGCCAAACTTGAACAGCTTAACGGAAGTAAATCGGGGGGCCCGGATAATCTTCATCCTAGAATATTAAGGGAATTGGTGAGTGAAATTGCAAGCCCGTTAGCGATGATTTTTAATAAATCTCTAAACTCGGGGGTTGTACCGTTTGACTGGAGATTAGCTAATATAGTTCCTATATTCAAGAAGGGGAAAAAAAGTGACCCAGGTAACTACAGGCCTGTTAGTTTAACATCTGTAGTATGCAAAGTCATGGAAAAATTTTTAAAGGAGAGAGTAGTTATGGACCTTGAGGCCGATGGCAACTGGGACAAATTACAGCATGATTTTACAAAAGGTAGATCGTGCCAAACTAACCTGATCTCCTTCTTTGAGAAAGTAACAGATTTTTTTAGACAAGGGAAATGCAGTGGATCTAATATATCTTGATTTCAGTAAGGCGTTTGATACGGTACCTACCGCATGAGGAATTACTGGTTAAATTGGAAAAGATGGGGATTGAAATGAAAATCCAGAGGTGGATAAGGAGCTGGTTAAAGGGGAGACTGCAGAGGGTCGTATTGAAGGGTGATCTGTTGGGTTGGAGGGGGGTTACCAGTGGAGTTCCTCAAGGTTCGGTTTTGGGTCCGATTTTATTTAATCTATTTATCGCTGACCTCGGAACCAAAAGTAGGAGTGGGCTGATAAAGTTTGCGGATGACACCAAGTTGGGAGGTATTGCCACATCGGAAAAGGATCGGGATATGCTCCAGGGAGATTTGGATGACCTTGTAAACTGGAGTATTAGTAACAGGATGAAATTCAATAATGAGAAGTGTAAGGTTATGCATTTAGGGATGACTAACAAGAATTTTAGTTATAAGCTGGGGACGCACCAGTTGGAAGTAACGGAGGAGGAGAAGGACCTAGGAGTCCTGGTTGATCGTAGGATGACTATGAGCAGGCAATGTGATGTGGCCGTTAAAAAAGCTAATGCGGTCTTGGGATGCATTAGGCGAGGTATTTCTAGTAGAGATAAGGAGGTGCTAGTCCCGTTATATAAGGCGTTGGTGAGACATCATTTGGAGTATTGTGTGCAGTTTTGGTCTCCCATGTTTAAGAAGGATGAATTCAAACTGGAACGGGTACAAAGAAGGGCCACTAGAATGATCTGAGGAATGGAAAGCCTGTCGTATGAAAGGAGACTTGAGGAGCTCGGTTTGTTTTCCTTAACCAAAAAAAGGATAAGAGGAGATATGATTGCACTCTTTAAATATATCAGAGGGATAAATACCAGGGAAGGAGAGGAATTATTTCAGCTCAGTGCTAATGTGGACACGAGGACAAACAGATATAAATTGTCAGTCAGAAAATTTAAGCTTGAAATTAGACGAAGGTTTCTAACCATCAGAGGAGTGCTATTCTGGAACAGCCTACCGAGGGAAACAGTGGGGGCGAAGGACCTCCATGACTTTAAGATTAAGCTGGATAAGTTTATGGAGGGGATGGTATGATAGGATAACGGGTTGAGTCAATAGGTCAATAACATGCCACACTGGTAATTAGTACAAAGGGTCAATGTTGGGATATTGTTAGCCTTTTCCAGAGGGTCTGGCTGGAGAGTCTTGCCCACATGCTCGGGGTTCAGCTGATCGCCATATTTGGGATCGGGAAGGAATTTTCCTCCAGGGTAGATTGGCAGTGGCCCTGGAGGTTTTTCGCCTTCCTCCGAAGCATGGGGCAGGGGTCGCTTGCTGGTGGATTATCTGCTACTTGAAGTCTTTAAATCATGATTTGGAGCATTCAACAGCAGAGTCAAGGGAGAGAATTAGTTCAGGAGTGGGTGGATCGGCTTATGTGGCCTGCATCTTGCAGGAGGTCAGACTAGATGATCATAATGGTCCCTTCTGATCTTGAATTCTATGATTCTATGATTCTATGAAAGAGTGAAACACAAAACACCTGGCAATTTGCTGACCAGGCCTATCTCAGCAAGCAAGGCTTTCTGTTTACCCAGCTTTCTCTTAGCTGATCACTATTTGCTAGGCCTCTGGTCCTTTGACCATATTCTGGAAAAGAGCTGGCACAATCCATAGACCAGGTTGTTATATAAAATGCACATGGATTTTAACTCTTCACATGCAGTAATGGCAAAGTTCTTGGTTCAGGCTTGTAGCAGTGATGGAATAAACTGCAGGTTCAAATCAAGTCTCTGGAGTACATCCACAGCTGGGATGGGTCATTCAGTCCTTTGTCTAGAGCGTCAGTTTGTAGCAAAGTCCCTCCAGAGGTATGAAGCAGGACTGAAGACAAGATGGAGATGAGGCATCAGCCTTTTATAGTCTCTTGCCATGTGATCTTCGCTTTCTTTGTCCCAAGGACACTCTATCCAGCACATGACGTAGAAAAACCTTAGAGTTCATCCATAGGCAGGTCCCTGCTACCTTGCTGAGTCACAAGGCGTATCTGCCTTCGCTCAATGGGTCGATTGTAGAGCTGATGGTCCTTAGTGGGCCATCAAGCAGGCTAGGCAGAACTGACACCAACTTGTCTGGGGTGTTCCCCGGAAGCAGAGCACAAGTTTGAAATACGGGCAGCATAGAGCCAATATTCATAACGTCAACTACAAAAATGATACGCATCTAGAGATAGCATCATTATAATCAGCCAATCAGAACCTCTCCATAGACCCCTTATACGACAACCTTTCGACAATATTGGCTGCAAATATAGAACAGTGGTCGCAACGGTGATCTATACAGTTACAGATTATTTCAATAATGTCACAGGAGGTGACACAGCATCAGTGAGACTGATATTGGAATAGCCTCCAGTTTTGGTGTCCTCGTTTGAAAAAGATGTTGTGAAATTGGAGCTGGGGCAGCAAAGAGCCACCAAATGTTCTGAGGGCTGCAGAAAAATGCCTTCTAGTGAGCTATTGAAAGAACTCAACCTGTTTAGCTTATCAAAAGAAGATTGAAAGGTGACTTCACTGAAGTGTTGAAGTGCCTTAATGGAGAGAAAAGATTGGGTATTAAAGTGCTCTTGAATCGAGCAGAGAAAGGCCCAAGAAGACCCAATGGCTGGAAGGTGAAAAGAGACAAATTCATTTTACAAATAAGGCACAAATAGTCAACAGCTAGGATGTTTCACCACAGGAACAAGCTACCAAGGAAAGTGGTGGATTCTCCATCTCTTGATGTCATTTAATGAAGACTAGATGCCTTTCTGGAATGTGTTTGCCCCAAAAGTAGCTATTGTGTTATACAGGAGACCTGTGATATGCAGGGGGTCAGATTAGATGCTCTAATGGTCTCTTCTGGCCATAAAGTCGACTAATTTCTGAAAAACTGAGTGCAGCATTGGGAGCAGCGTCTGATGTTTTCCTGTCTAGCCGGCTTGCTGCCTAGAACGAACGCTCCTTGAGTCGGGTGATCCACAGGGAGTAGCTCAAACCTCCAAAGTGCCTGGCCAGGGGCAGGACATTGGCACAGCAAGGGAGGGGTGTGGCAATGACATCACAAAGGCCTTTTGCAGGACCTCAGACTATTGGTCAAAAGTGGTGGGGAGGTGGTGACCTCACAGAGAGATGCTGACATCAGCCAGGCAGGACAGGGGCGAGGGGCCAGGGAAACCTCAGAGACCCTTGTGGCTTTGCTTCAGCAAGTCTCCTTCTCCAGGTCTCTCTTTGAGGAGTGAGAGAGTATTCGGGTTCACGGACGTGAGTGCCAGGAGAAACCTCTTTCGAGTTTTCTCCTTCCCTTTTAGTGATTTTACTAGAAAACAGCCATCCCTGTTTAGAAGGTAAGAGCCTCCTAGAGGGAATGGGTGTCATGGGGGCGTCACAGTTCGGACACCAGTGCCTCCCGCCCACCCCACTGTAAGGAAGTTCCCGCCACCCTGCTCTGTGTTCGCAGGGCGGGAGAGCAGCATTCCACGGCAGTGATTTGCTCCTGGCTGCCGGAGCAGAGCAGCAGGCTCAGCTGCCAGAACTTCCGGGAGCTATGAAAGGGGAGGGGCCCATGGCTCTGTAGCAGGAATGCAGGGCAGGCGAGTTCACAGAGGGCATTGTGGGATACTGGCGGAGGCCAGTTATGGTGATTTAATGAACGGCAGCGTCTGCACTGACACTCTCACTTTAAGTTTGCTGCAAAAGGCTCTAGGCCTCTTGTCGAGGTGGTTTTATTTTGTCACCAAAACAGGGCAGTTTTGTCGCCAGACATGGCATTGCAGTGTGTACACCAGCCACAAGCTGCCGACCGAGGGAGCATAGTGTGTTTTTCATACACCCGAGCAATATAATTCTGCTGAAATAACTTTGTAGTGCAGACCTGGCCAAAGATTCACATACACACACAGCTTGCAAGGAAAACCTCACCAGCTCCTCTGCTTTGCAGAATCCAAACACAAGCAAAGCTTGTCAGGCCCTGGTGGGGTTGGTGGGGAGTCAGCTGTGGGCAGACATGATGTCCTAACCCCAGGCAGGCACCATGGCTTAACTAGCTAAAGCACCTGTTTAGTAAACAGGAGATCCTGGGTGCAACTCCTAGTGGTGCCTTGTTGAGTGGCTTTTGGGGCACCTGGTATTGGCTACTGTAAGAAAACAAGATAAAGAGCTAGATGGGCCTTTGGTCTACCCCAGTATGGCTGTTTTTATGTTTTAAATTACACTCACGGGCACTGATAATAGAGTTACTGAAAGTTTGGGAGTTAAGAGCTGATAGGTCAGTGTTCCAGTCCCCTCGCAGATGATCCCCTCCCTCTGGGACAGGGACAGAGGCAGGTCTGCGCTCTCACATCAATGGCTCATTGTGGCTTCCAGAATCTGTGGGCATCTCATTTAGCTTACAACGAACGTTGAGTCCTGCTTTGTGCACCGTGTCTGAGAATGAAAATCATAAATCAGCCTTTGAAATAACAAATGCAGCAGGACGTGTTATTGTCCCTGCACCAAAGCAGACCAACCAATGGAGAAATGCCATTGAGTCCAGGGTAATACTCCACTGTCATTCTTCCTTTTTTGCTTGCTAAACTCCCTCCCAACCTTGTGGGATCCCAGAGCCTGGTATTGAGCCTGAGCCAAGATGTCTACACTGCAGACTTACCATCCCACAGCCCAAGCCCCAGGAGCCTGAGCTGGACTGGGACAGCCGTTGGTGTTTCATTGCAGTGTGGACATAGCCTAACATTATGTCTACACTGCCATTAACGCACTCAAGTCACTATTCTCAAACTCTGGGTCACCTGATTCAGGCTTGTGGTGCAGGGTTATAAAATTACAGTGTAGATGCTTGGGCTTGAGCCCAGCCTCTGAGAAACCATGGCCCCCCATTCCCAGTGCCCCTTAGTCCCAACCCACAGCCTCTCCTATGCAGGCCATGGGATGGGATTCCCTGTGGTGGGGCGATAGATGGAATGCATAGCCCTATCCTGGGACCGGAGCACCTTGGCAGCCAGTACATAAACCGCAAGGGGTACTTTTCAATGGTGCTGCAAGCACTGGTGGATCACAAGGGATGTTTCACCGACATCAATGTGGGATGGCCGGGAAAGATGCATGACACTCGCATCTTCAGGGACTCTGGTCTGTTTGAACAGCTGCAGAAAGGGACTTATTTCCCAGACCAGAAAAAAACAGTTGGGGATGTTGAAATGCCTATAGTTATCCTTGGGGACCCAGCCTGCCCCTTAATGCCATGGCTCATGAAGCCATACACAGGCAGCCTGGACAGTAGTAAGGAGCAGTTCAACTATAAGCTGAGCAAGTGCAGAATGGTGGTAGAATGTGCATTTGTCTGTTTAAAAGCATGCTGGCACGGTTTACTGACTCAGACCTCAGCGAAACCAATATTCTCATTGTTATTGCTGCTTGCTGTGTGCTCCACAATATCTGTGAGAGTAAGGGGGCGACGTTTATGGTGGGGTGAGAGGTTGAGGCAAATTGCCTGGCGGCCGATTACGTACAGCCAGAGATTAGGGTGATTAGAAGAGCACAGCAGGGCATGCGGCGCATCAGAGAAGCTTTGAAAACCAGTTTAATGACTGGCCAGGCTACGGTGTGACAGTTCTGTTTGTCTCTCCTTGATGAAAACCTGCCCCCTTAGTTCACGCTACTTCCCTGTAAGCCAACAGCCCTCCCCCCTTCGATCACCACTTGCAGAGGCAATAAAGTCATTATTGTTTCAAAAGCATGCATTCTTTATTAATTCATCACACAAATAGGGGGATAACTGCCAAGGTAGCCTGGGAGGGGGTGGGAGAGAAGGGAAGGACAAGGCCACACTGCACTTCAAAACCAGCTTTCTGTTGCTTTGGCAGTCCTCTGGGGTGGAGTGATTGGGTGCCCGGAGCCCCCTCAGGTTCTTGGGTGTCTGGGTGAGGAGGCTATGGAACGTGGGGAGGAGAGCGGGTGGTTACACAGGGACTGCAGCAACAGTCTGTGCTCCTGCTGCCTTTCCTGCAGCTCCACCAGATGCCGGAGCATATCAGTTTGATCCCCCAGTAGCCTAAGCATTGCATCCTGCCTCTTGATTGCAGTGCCGCCACCTTTCATCTCACTTGTTCCTCCTGTCCTCACATTCATTTTCTGCTTTCCTGGACTCTGACATTGTTTGCCTCCACACAGTCTGCTGAGCTCTTTCAATGTGGGAGAACTGCATGAGCTCAGAGAACATGTCGTTGTGAGTGCATTTTTTTTCACCTTATCTGCACTAGCCTCTGGGATGGAGATGATAGGGGAAGCATTGAAACATTTGCAGCTGCGGGAGGAAAAAAAGGGAGAGACACTTTTTGAAGAACAATGGGTGGACTCTTTCAAGGCGAACCAAGCTGTTAACATTACCTAGTACATGTGCTTTCAGTACAAGGTTGCATTTTGCCTCTCATATTGCCAGCAAACACCAGGACCATACGCTGCCATGCTTTGTTATGCAATTAATCCAGACTACCTGCTACTGGCCTGGCATGGTGAAGTGTCCTACCATGGAAGATGGAATAAGGCTGCCCTCCCCAGAAACCTTTTGCAAATGCTTTGGAAGTACCTACAGGAGAGCTTCATGGAGATGTCCCTGGAGGATTTCCACTCCATCCCCAGACATGTTAACAGACTTTTCCAGTAGCTGTACTGGCCACGAATGCATCCTAAGTCTTCAGGGCAAATTAATCATTAAACACACTAGCTTTTAAACCATGTATTATATTTACAAAGGTACACTCACCAGAGGTGCCTTGTCTGGCTTCATGGTCCGGGAGCCCGCTTCGGGATGGTTGGGAGGGTATTGGTTCCAGGGTGATAAACAGTTCCTGGCTGTCGGGGAGAACGGTGTCACTGCTTGCCTGCTGTGCACTATCCTCCTCCTCCCCAAAATCCTCATCCCTGTTCAATGACGCTCCCCCCCTTGCAGGTGTCCAGACAGGGGTGGGCTAGTGGTACAGGCAGCTCATCATAGAAGCGGCATGTCTGGGGAGGGGGGGTCTGACCCGGAACGGCAATTTGCCTCTTTGGTTTTTAGTAGCTTTGCCCAAGCTCCTTAATTTTCACGTGGCACTGCTGTGGGTCCCTGGAGTAGCCTCTGTCCATCATGCTCTTGGAGATTTTTTCAAATATTTTGGCATTTTTTTCTTTTGGAACAGAGTTCCGACAGCACAGATTCATCTCCCCCTACAGCGATCAGATCCAGTACCTCCCATTCGGTCCATGCTGAAGCTCTTTCGCGATTCTGGGACTGCATGGCCACCTGTGCTGATCAGCTCACCATGCTGGCCAAACAGGAAATGAAATTCAAAAGTTCCCGGGCTTTTCCTGTGTACCTGACTAGTGCATCTGTGTTGAAAGTGCTGTCCAGAGTGGTCACAATGGAGTACTCTGGGATAGCTCCCAGAGGCCAACACCGCTGACTTGTGTCCATAGTACTCCAAATTCGACCTGGTGATGTCAATTTCAGCATCAGGGAGAAGTGCAGTAATCAATTTTAAGAGCCCTGTAAGTTGATAAAAATGGCTTCGTCGTGTGGATGGGTGCAGGCTTACATCTATCTAACACTGCTAAATTTGACCTAAACTCGTAGTGTAGACTAGGGCTTAGAGTCACATGCCTATTTTCAGGCTGTAATCTGGGGCACCCTGCTTTGTGGGCAGCGGGGGGGTGGGGTTCCGGCAGCTTAGACTCAGGGCTGGAACAGGCCCCTGATTTAGGTGGTGGGCCCATGGTTTCCAACACTCAGATTCTTAAACAATCTGTCTCTCCCAAAGCCTCAGGCCCCAGGGAAGGCTCCTGCACTGCCTCCGCTCCTTTCACACTCTCCAGAGAGGAGCAGCAGCCACGGTTTGGGTTAAGTTGTGGGGCAGTAGGTGAGTGGCAGAGGCTTTGGGAGCTGAGAATTTGCCTGAGACCTCAGGGACACAGTGTGAGGTAGGATCCCAGCAGTCTCTATGAGAGTAGCAGAACAGGGTTTACTTGCGATGGGAAGTGTCTCTGGGGTGTGTATAGATGTATTGCTCTAGTTAGAAACTGTAGCTGAAAGGCAGTTCACACAGGGAGTAGGATTCAAACCTGAGCAGGAGAACCCCATGGGATTTCTAGTCCAACAGCTTAACCACTCAGCCATCACCCCATTGAATCTGCAGTGCCAAAGAAACTGATAAATAATCACAATGCCCAGGCTTGAGGGCATCTGAAATACAGAATTCAAACAGCAAACCTGCCTCTCAAAGTACAGAGGGAATTTGGAGTGTGTTCTTTGCTTAGCTATGTGCAGTAGCACAGAGAGGGCTTTTAAATGTCTCCCCTCCCACAACTGGGAAAAGGGAAAGAATTCTTAGGTTCTAGCTTGATTTGAAGGAGGATGTCTGGACCATAGGGCCATGGACTGGGCTTTGCTAGAGAAACCAGTGACACATGGAACCGGGGTAAGAAAAATATTTCCTGGAATCAATAACTGATCCCCTGGAATATCAGCAATATTGAGTACCTGGAAATGTCTCACAAGAGGAGCTGAGCATTGGTGGTTCAGTAGCAGAAGTCTTATATACAGCAGGGGAAGTCTAGGTCTGTTTTCTGACTAAAAAAGGGCTTCATTTTATCACCTAAACCTTTCAGTAGATAAATTCAGCCCCAAACTGTGTAAGGGCTGATTGGTTGGGGTTACTTTGGCTTTGATTTGTTTTGTTCTTCTCATTTTAAATTATCTTGATCATTTTGATGGGAAAAATATTTGTATGAGGCCAAGGAAAAATTAAAAATCTGCCTGGGAGCCTCTGAGTGCCATGGCTAAGGCTAAGATTTAGTCATGGGTATTCTTAGTAAAAGCCATAGACTGGTCACAGGCAATAACCAAAAATCCACAGCCTGTGAAATGTTAATTACTTTTACTATAAATCCCCACCACCTAATCTCTGCTCCTGGGCCCCAGTGCTCGGGGGGGGGAGGGGGGCTGCTCCTGGGGCACCAGGAGCAGGGGCACCACTCTCCCAACGGCCCCTGGGATCACTGATCCAACCACCACCTAGACTGCTGCTGCCCTAGAGGTCCTTGGGGCACCCCCAGGACTATTGTTTGGGGCTTCCTGGGACTGGCCCCATGATCCCTGGGGCCAGCCACAATAGCCACTGCTTGGGCACTCCCCAGGGGCTGCCTGGGGCTGCCTGAGCAGTGGCTGGTGTGGTTGGCCCTGGGGCAGCCCCTGAGATCACTGCTTCAGTGATCCCTGAGACTGCCCCTGGGATTACTGCTCAGGTGCTCCCTGCAGCCAGCTGCACTGGCTGCTATTCAGGTGCTTTCCAGGCCACCCCTGGGGCCGCTACTCAGGCGCTACCCAGGGCCACCTGCACTGGCTCCTGCTGAAAACGTCCCTGCAAATCAAAAACAAACTCCCCTCGTCTGCCCCTTCTCCTGGCTGAATCCTCACCCCACAGAGTGCAGAACAACCCCCACGTAACTGGATCTTCCAGCAGCCACAGGAGGCTGAGGATACGCATTTGTGCACACACACACGTGATTTCATAACTATTAGGTTGACATAACTCTGTAGTGTAGACATTGCCTTAGTATGTTATTTTGTGCACTAATGTGAGCATTAAACATCCACCCACAAACAGAGTGATTTAATTCCCCAAATTCACTGTCTCCTCACTTGCCAGAAAGCTGCAAAATTCAGTTAGGTCTTGCTAGTAGAGGGGAAAATTCAGGTGACACTAATGTTTAGATTGGATTAAATAATATTTAGGGTTTAATTAATATATTCAAAAATAGTGATTACTCTAAATAATAGAAAAAGGTGAAAAAAGAACTGAGACAAACCTTATCAGTAAAACGCAACAAAGTCCTGTGGCACCTTATAGACTTACAGACGTATTGGAGCATGAGCTTTCGTGGGTGAATCCCCACTTCGTATTCACCCACAAAAGCTTATGCTCCAAAAATGTCTATTAGTCTATAAGGTGCTATAGGACTCTTCGTTGCTTTTTACAGATCCAGGCTAACACGGCTACCCCTCTGATACTTATCAGTAATGTCTCTTTTCCCAAAAGATCCTCAAAATATTATTAATTCCCACCCCACTTCCACACAATTTCTGTGCACATTATGTGCCCTTCATACATCTCCCTATCAGAAATGCTTTTTTGGACATGCCCAGATCTGGAAATCTGTGAAATACAGAATTTGAACATCAAACCTGGCTTCCTGCAACAAGAGACACTTCTGTGACCAGCTGTAATTATATTGGGGGCTAACTAACCCCAGCATCACAGCAAGGATCTTTTTAGCACCTGGAGAAAAAATATAAATGAGGGTCAATGTCACCACCACTTGGTATCTCTCTTCCCCCATCTCAACACTTGGAAAATTGTCTGAAAGACAAAGCCTTTGAACTGGGGAGATTGGTCCCAGGCTGAGAGGGAATTCAGCCTGTGTATTAAGAACTGTAAACTCCCTGGAATATCCAGTGGGGTGAGAAAAGCTGTTTGATCCAATTCTTGCTAATTGTGTCCACGTTAGAATTTAGATTAAGATTCTATTTTTACTTGCTCTGTAGTGAACTCTGATTTCTGTGCCTAACACTTATAATCACTTAAAATCTTTCTGTAGTTATTAAACTTAATTTTTTTCTACTTACTAGTGAGTTTGTCCAAAGTGCTTGGGAAAGCCTCTCAAATGACAAAAGCTGGTGTGTGTCCATTTTCTTTTGATGAAGTGGCAAACTAATTAATGAACTTGTACTGTTCAAGAGAAGGTCTTGTGCAGTGAAAGACGATACATTTCTGAGGTGCAAGTCTAAGTTGCTGGTGACTCTCTGTAGAATTCATGAGTGGTTTATAGGGCATTCATGCAACTTAGTTGGGTGTGTCACTGCATGTTGTTGGCTGAGTGATCACAGCACCAGGAAGGCTTTTGCTGCTTGTCACTAACACAGCATTGTATGAGAAAGCCCAGGCTAGAGAGTTCAGGGGGCACAGTGGTCCCACAGTTCCAGGTTGCACCCCCCTGTTCCTGTCACATAAAGATCCTACTGTGACCAGCCATGGTCATGCTGTGTTTAATACTCTGCCTTGTAGCTTCAACAGCCACAGATGCAAGATGAGTTAGAGCAGACTTCACCTTGTCTCCATGTTTAGGTGATTCACACCTAAATGCCTGAGCAGCTCACAGTAATCTCCTGAACAACCCAAGTCCCACTGGCAGCTGAATTCTTCCTCCCTATTGAGCCCAGGAGAGACAGTGAGTGGTGGATGAGTTTGTATCCCAAATAACTGATGGTAACAAGCAAGGAGCAAAGAAATGTTTGCTTCAGTCACTAGGTCTGTTTCTATTCCTCACTCTCTCTCTCCCCTTCTCTGATAATGAGCAAGGGTAAGAAAACAGCTTAAAACATGCTAGGTGTTAGCTACATTGGATGACAAATTTAAAACCATCAGAGTGTCCTTTAGTGTGATACTGACACTATCAGATTCTGACCTTTGATTGACACTTCATTAATAAATATTTCCCTGAAGTACATTGCTATGATTATTTCAATGGCTCCTACACCAATACCTGCTGCCCCTTCTGGCTTGTTCATTGTGTTATTTGGAACCTGTACCTAAAATTACACCCTTTCTGGGAGCAAGATTCAAAACTTCCTAAGGAAACCCCATTGGGTTTCAAGTGCAGCACACATAGGGAGGCAAGGGGACAGCACAGGGGTCTCAGAGCTTCTTCTTTGTCACAGGAAGTGGGGTCTAGTGGGCTAGAGTAGGGGAGTCTGGGAACCAGGACTCCTGGGTTCTATGCCTGGCTGAGTGGGTTAGAGTAGGGGAGGCTGGGGGTTAAAGAGGAAAACACCTCCCTTTTCAGCACAATGCACTTTGAAGAAACATATGGCTTCTCATTCCTTAGGTTCTGGCACCATCATGTGGCTATTTCATTTCCCTTCTTATTTTTCAGTTTTGGGTGCTTGGCACAGAAAAGTTATTTCCTAGAGGGAGTCTGAGGAGTGGAAGTTGCAGTGATTTAACTCTCAAAAAATAAATATACAAAAAGGATTAAAATACTCCACAGACCCATCACTCCCAACCGTCCTCCCTCACTGCTGCCAGTGAAGCTCAGTTCTCTCTCAGAGCCCCAGGAACTGCTGGGGGCAAGTCCTGGGGCTGATTTGCAGTAAGTGTAGGGGTGACTCTGCCTGCCTAGACTTTTCAGTAGAAAAATTCAGACACACACTATATCTGGTGAAGGAGGTACAGATGTGTGTGTTTGGTTTTCTCATTTAAAATGTACTTGTTCATTTGTACGAGACCATGAAAAAAGGAAGAAACTGTGAAAATACCCATGGGAAAGGGGGTGGTTTCTGAGAGCCGGGGTAGAGATGGAGATTTTCATGAAACGAGGAGAGACCAAAGTAGGGCCTTTAGCTGGAGCAAAAGAGGAGGTTTCTTGTGCACTTTCATTTTAACCAGTCTCACATTCTGTAGTCCCTACTGCCACACCCCCAGGGTGTCACCTAGCCACCTGTGACTCCTCAGACAACCCCACTGGTCTGGCTCTCCTCCCCACTGCTAAAACTGCAGAGCCCCCAGCACTCCCTCTCCTAGCTGGATCCCCTGGCAGCCAGAGCTCTCCGCAGAACTGCCGTGGTTGCTCTCCTGGGTGACTGTTCAAGGACGGCTACTGGCTTCTCCTGAGAATCCAGCTGAGAAATGACTAACTCTTCTCTAGATTCTCTCCTGTGGACCCAGTATGGTAAAGTCCATGCAACATTACCTTTCATCCCAGCCCTGGTATGTCGCCAGGAGCCTGCTGTCCCCTGGCAGCAGCAAAGGATGTTTCCCACCGTCCAGGAGACCCCACCCTGGGACTGAAGTCAGCTTCAGGCTTCTTCTATCTCTCTGCTTGGAATCAAGTTCATGCTTTTACCAAGAGTTAAAGCAGCCTGAACCCCCAGAGTCTGGCTCAAGGTCACAAGTTCACAACGTGTCCATGGAAGAGAATTTTTTAAATCCCAGATGAGTGGAGTTAAATCAGGTCTCAGGTGGAGTCCTTTGCTCTGAATCCTGAGGCTATTGTCCCACCATAGGGCCATTTCCCACCTCTCTTTCATACAGAAGCACAATTTTCTTTGCACAGATGCATGAACAGCAAGATCTTTCTCTGTTCCTTGTGCAAAGCAGGGTGTCAAATTCCATGGAAACGTTCTCTTCTGCAACAGAAACAGAGGGGCCTGGGAACATTCAGCCCTGACACTAAGATGTTCCCTCCTCTCTTTCTTTATGCTCCTGTTATTATTTCATGTAATGTCTGGGTTGGGGAAGAAGGCTGTAGGGGAGAGGGCTGATTGTATCTCTGCACCGAGTCCAGGGCACACACTCTCTCTTTCTCACACAAAGAAGCTGTCCCTGCTGCAAAGTGACCCCTATGAACCAGCAATCTCCAGGAGAGCACAATTGGCCCCGAGAGATGGGCTTCCCATTAAGCTTATAGGTCACTGGATGCTCTGGGAACAGGAGGGCTCTGAGTGTAGCACCTAGGAAGCCTAACTTGGCTGCTGGTGTAGCTCAGTGGAAAACCACATGGTTTGAATGTATGAAGCTTGTCAGGAAAAATCTACTGTCTGGGAAAGTTTTGGGGCTTTAGAATCATAGAATCATAGAATCATAGAATTCAAGATCAGTCTGCCCCACCACCTGATGGATCCCTCCAACCCTCTGTAAGAAAACCTGCAGCACCGAGCCCCCAGACCTCCAGGAGGAACCCCCCTGCCTGCCAGGAGGAAGGATTTCCCAACCCCAAAATTCCCCTCCAGCTTCTCTGGAAAAAATGCAGCTGAACCCCCCCAGCAATGGAAAAGGAACCTCCATCATCAAAACCCCACTTCCCCCTCACTAATTGACCTGGCCTACTGATACATTTCATCCTCCATACCCATGTCTCATTCTTATTATCGTCTCCAGCCCCCGCCCCCTTCCAGGTCCCTGTTTCCTTCTGTTCCCTCAGTTCCCTGTTTCACTCCCCACTCCTGATACCTCCTGAGCCTGAATTTCCTCTCGTGTCTTTTCCTTCGCCTGCCTTCCAATCTGTGACTCCTTCCTCGTCCATTTATCCTTCTATGCATTTTCCTTCTCCTTATATTTCCTCCTTTATATTCCTTTTTATTTCCTTCGCCATATCTCCTCTCCTCTCTTTTTTGTTAAGTCCTCTTCTTCCTTCTCTCTCCTCTCCTTCCTTCCGAAATCTCCTTTTCTTTCCTCATATCATTATCCATCTTCCTCATTTGTCCCCGTTCTAGTTTGAATTCATCCTTCTCAAACATCTTCTTCTAAAAACATGACTCCTAAACTCTTCACACTACTACACATATCTCCTCTCCAGAGCCACTACCACCAGGAGGGATACCTCCTTTCACTACTAGAAATAAATACCTTTTTACCTTTTTTAACACATTAGCTTTTATTAGCTATCACATTCATCTACTGATAGTCATCTTCTCCATCACCTCCTTCTCCTCCACCCTTCCTCCTCCTCTCCCCATAACTAACTGGTGCATCCCAGCTTATAACTAAAGTTTACTTTTCTTTTCTCCTCCTCTCATACTATTAATCATACTATTAAATATCTCATCCTGTTCTAATATCCCAATCCTACATCCTGGAGAATATCTCTCCCTCTATCCATATCCTCTTACTCCCAACTTGGCCCCATCCTACTCTCTATGTCCCTCACTTAATATCTTCCTTCTACTCTAAAAAACCCCAAATTGAAAAAATAAAGGAAAAAATCGGCCCCAAACCAGAACTCCACCTCCCTCCCCTAAACTCCCCCCCCTCCTCTCGACCCCTCCTCTTCTCCTCCCTAACTTCTCCTCCCCTTTCTCTCCACCTCATCCCTTCTCTTTTTCTTCATTCCCCTCCAGTATTTCTTCTAATATTTTTATCCTTACTTGGATTTTCACTTGATTGAATCTTTATATCTATATCCAAAATCCATTTCCCCTCTCAAAATCTGTTGCTCTCTCTCAAAGTCAAAGAAGTTGGTTTAGCACGATCTACCTTGCGTAACCATCTCCAAATCCTCATCTCCTCTCCCCAACTTCTTTTTGCAGATTTTTTACTCTCTTTTAGATTTTTCCCATTAGATTTATACTTTGCCAGATAATTCTTCCTTCCCTCTGAATATAGGATTAATTTTAGCAAATTAGCATACTACAGGATAATAGGGAAATATAGGGATTAATTAAAGATTTCCGGATTTATTAAGAATTTAGGAAGATAATTTCCTTAATATTCTAGCGCTCCCCCTATTATCCAATTATTTAATTTTCTAGATTGAAGCTTAAGCTGTAGCTACTTTACCCCATCCCTACCCGTCCTATCTTCATTCCCAGCTACCCCTTCCCATTACCTTCTCTATTCTCATTCTTCATTCCCTTCATTCCCCTTCATATTCCTTCATTAGCCTCATCATTTACAGATAATCTCAAGTATCAGAGATATTTAAACTCCTCTCCATTATTTAAAGTTTTTTTTTCCCTTTTTCTTTTTCTTTGTTTTCTTTTTCTTTCTTTTGGCTAAAAACCCTATCCATCTGGTTGTTTCTTTGCCTTTCTCACATCCCTCTTCTTCCCTCTCATCTCTCTTCTCGCTTTGCCTTTGCTGATCAATCCTCCTTTTTCTGTTTCTCCTTTCATATTTTTCCCTTTTCCTCCTCTTTTTTTTCTGATTTCTTTCTGCTGCTTTTCTGCGCGCCTTGCTCCCTTAGCTGCTCCTACCAGCCTCTGACCCTTCTACGCTACCATCTCCTCTGACAACCCCCAACTTAACAACCTGAAAGGCCCCCCTGCAAATTCAACTTAGATACCCTATATATGTTCCTTGCCCAGTCCTCTTCCCTTACTTTAGCCCTTAATTTAGTAAAATAATCCCTATTAAAATTAAATCCCCCTTTCCTGATCATAATCCTATTCATGATTATTTTTTGATTGAAACTCATAGCGATTGATCTTTCGAGCCAAGTATGTCCCTTACAACAAATGTCTTCAACAAGGTCCTCACAACCAACAAAATCAAAAATCAAATGCATCAAATCAAAGCATTCAGCAACCACTTGGTGAAGAATTCATTAGCTATCTATCCTTAGAAAAGCCATTATTCTATTTAGCTTTACTATTATTTATTTCTATATCTATTTTTAAAGTATGTCCGTCCCCATGATCAAGCAGTTCCTTTTAGTGTTTTAAAAACATAAAACATTAAAAATCTCTATCTCTATTCTAGATCCTACTATCTATCATCTCCCACCTCTAATCACTATCTGAGATGAGCTGGATGTCCCTCTCCTAGATGAGGTCCCCAAGTTTGTCTCATACCATATTATTCCATTTATATCGCATTTTTTTATATCATTATTACATACCATTATACCTATACATCTACCTCTCCCTTTCCCTTTTATACTTCCACCTTTACTACACATACCATACCCTTCCATACCCTCTCCCATGGCTCATCTCTTCCACCATGTGTTTCTTGTGTTATTCCAGTATCCATTCCCCCAACCCTTACTCCAGTTCCTCCTTCTCCCTCCACCTCCCTTTCCTTGTTACATCCTCTTCCCTCAAATTCTTAATTTTCTCTTTTTCTCCTCCTCTCTTTTCTACTTCTTTATAGAGGGACAGAGTACTTCCTTACTTCCCTGTAGTCTCCCTGTCCCCCCTCTTATCCTCCTCTCTAACTGCCCCTCTTCCTCCTAATGTTTATATCACAATGTGATGTGTCCAGGACCTCTCCCCACCCTCTCCCGCCTCTCCCAGTGTCTCCCCCTTTAGCCTTTAAAGCTCAGCCTCCCTCCTAGATTTCAGCTTCCTTCCTTCCCTCCCTAGAGAGCCCTACTTTGAGCCACTTCCCTGTCCCCCCAAAGCCTCCCCCCCAGCCTCCTGTCCCCAAAACCCCCCAAGCCCCCCCCCTCCCCCCAAGCTCTCCCACACTCTCTCCTCCCTCCCCTCCCTATTAATCCTCTCCCAGTCTCGCCCTTCCCCCCCCACACACAAGCCCTCTGGTACCATCCACAGTCAGCCACACAGCCCTCATCCTCCTTGATCCTCTTCCTCGAGAATCTAGCTCTGCCTTGATCCTCTCTCGAGCCCATGATCAAAGGGTTCAAGAAGGATGATCAAAGGGTTCCAACCTCCTCTTACTATCCTCCTTTCATTTTTCACCGGGTAGACAGCACACTTCTCTGTTCACCCTGGCCCACAGCGTTCTCCAGGCCTGTCCCCTCCCTGCTCAATCTGAATCATCACCCATCGCCACCTCTGGCCGGCCTGGACCTGCCCTCCCTCCCCTCCAGCCTCCCCCTCCCCCCTCCCCCTCCCCTCCTTCCCTTCCATCTCTTCCTCTGGTCCTTCTCCCATCATTCATCTTCCTTTCCCCCCTTCCCCCACTCTCCATCTACTCCCTCCCCGACTCTCGATCGACTCTTTCTTATGCCTCTTACGCCTTTTCTTTTGGCCTCTCTGGCTCTTGTACATTCTCACTCTCCCCTTCCTCACCTCCTTTGTTCCACCTTCCTTCCTCTCTCTGGCTCTCCCTCTCCCTGCTTCCTTTGCCTGCTTTCCTGCTTCTCATGCTTTCCTCTTCCTGCTTCCTCCTCCCATGGTCTCCTCCCCCCCCCCCCCCTCCCCCCTGCTCCCCCCTGCCCCCCCCCCCCCCCCTCCCCCTCTGCCCTCTCTTGCCCCTGCTCTCTCTCTCTCTCTCCCTTCTCTATCCCTCTCACCTCCAGCATCAGGCCCTTTCCTTTCCTCCAGCAGCTTCTATGGATCTTTATTCATGCATATATATATACACTCAGGGTCCCCCGCTAGGACAGGTACACACCGCAGCTGCTGCATGGCTCTCATCCTGGTGTCATGCTCTCTGCTGCGCTGCCTGCTGCTGCTTGGGCTGGCTGCTGCTGCCTTCTTTGGGTGCGGGTGTGGGACCTCCCTCCTTCCCTCCCCCGCTAACTCCCTGTTGGCCCCTGTGTGCTGCCTTGCTGCTGCCTGCTGGCTCAGCTGCTGGCTGGCCTGGCTGGGGCTGCTCCCGGGCCCTCCTGGCCTGGCTCCTCCCCCCCTACTCAGCTCAGCCAATCCTGGCTTCAGCTGCCCAGCCAGCAGCCTGCCCCTCCCTCCTCTAGAAACACAACACAAACAAACACAAACAGAAGACACTCACCTGCTCCTCAATGGCAACTCACGCTAACTCCCCTGTGTTGGCCCCTGTTTTTGCTCCTGTGCCGCTGCTCGCAGCTGTGCCGCTGCCTGGCTGGTAGGCCCAAAAGTGATCAAGCTAGTAGGCCCAAAAGTATTTGCTGAGCTTGCTTCATTGTATAAAGGGCATAGAAAGACAGAGTGATATGGAAAAAAATCCCAAGATAAAGGAACATTGACTGTGTGTGCATAAGGGGCATCAGTAGGTGAAATGGAAAGTCCTGAGATATGCTGATTTGCAATAACTAAGCTTGTGAAACAAAACCACAGTGAAGGCGTTAGAAAAGTCAAACCACAAATGAGACTAGGAATAACTACAACAGGAAAGGCCGAATATGGAAAACTGATTGTTCAGCTTGCTTTTGACCTGCATTATATTTTGCAATATATTCCAAATAAGGTAATTAATGTACAATGTGTATGTAATTGTCTGTGGTTTTAACTTTTATAAGCTGGCTAGAAATTTATGGAAGGCAGAGCAGTTTGTCACCTTCAATGGGGTCATGCTGACTCTCCTTGCATATATGCTCGCATAAAATAAAGGAGCCTCAGGCTGTCTGATCCAAAACCAACCATGTGGTCAATTTTCCACAACAAGCTCTAGGTTCAGTCTCCAGGTTCTCCTGCTGCTTTCCTCATGCCCAGCTGGGATGTGTCCCAGCAGTCTCCCTGCACAAGTTTCAACCCTGCTCATTGAGGGAGAAGTGCCAACCGCATGGAAGGTCTATGGGTGGATTTCTGCTCCTAAATCACCTTGGTACTTTTAAGATTCCCATTCACTGGGCTGCTTGATGATGGAGAAGGGAGAATCCTCCAGGAGTGGAGGGAAGAGTTCAATCAGCACAGACTGGGAGGCAAGGACATGGAGGGGCAGTCAGTGCTGAGAGAAGTCAGTGATTTACACAAGACAGGGGAGAGTATCTCTTTAAGGGGACAGGAGGCAAGGGCAGCTAGTTTGGGATGATTCTGATGCTAAATAGAAAAAACGCTAGTCAATGAAAGATGAGATCATAGAAGGAGAAGAGCAACTCCACAGGGGCCATGGGTGCTCACACAACACACAGTTAACCTGGGGAACTCTTTGCCAGAGGATCTTGTGAAGGCCAAGACTAGAACAAGGTTCAAAAAAGAACTAGAGCAGTGCATGGAGGACAGGTCCATCCATGGCTATTTACCAGGATGGTGTCCCTAGCATATGTTTGCCAGAAGCTGGGAATGGGCAACAGAGGATGGATGATTACCTGTTTTCTTCATTCCCTCTGTGGTGCCTGGCATTGGCCACTATTGGAAGACACAACAGTGGGCTAGATGAACTGGTCTGACTCAGTGTGGCTGTTCTTATGTTCTAATTGCTGTTTATTGAAGAGACGACCTGTTGGGCTACACAGAACTGAAGAAGTGCTCTGGGTTAGCTCCAAAACTCATCTCTTTCACCAACAGGTTGGTCCACTACTTGCTCTTACCCTCACCCACCTTGTCACCCTTTGGAGAGAAGTGAAGTTTTCCCTTTGGGAAACTATGAGGCTGAAGCAACTGTATTGATTCTGACACTAGAACTGAAGGATAAAACAGTTCCATAACTGGTGTTCTTCGAGATGTGTTGCTCATGTTCATTCCACAATAGGTGTGTGTGTTCGCCACATGCACCGGTGCTGGAAGTTTTTCCCTTAGCAGTACCGATAGGGGAGCGCCCCTAGCGCCCCTTGGAGTGGCGCCGCCATGGCGCAGTAAAAGGGGCGCTGCACGCTCCCCCCACCCTCGGTTCCCTCTTGCCAGACAACTCCGACTGAGGGGAAGGAGGGAGCAATGTGGAATGGACATGAGCAACACATCGCGAAGAACACCAGTTACGGAAAAGGTAACTTTCTTTTATTCTTTGAGTGACTGCTCATGTGCCTTCCACAATAGGTGATGCCAAGCTATATCTGTGGGAGGTGGGTAGGAGTTCACAGACACTCAGGATGGCGCACTGCTCTGCTGAACCCAGCATCCTCCCTAGTCTGGGAGATGCTTGCATAATGCATCTACAAATGTCCTGAATAGGGATGTGAGCCAGAAAGGCAGCCAATGAGGCTTGTGCCCTAGTCAAGTGTGCCCTCACAATCGGCAGTGGGGGAATTCCCACCAGATCGTAACAAGTATGGATACAAGAAGTGATCCAATTGGAGAGCCACTGAGTGGAGATCGGCCAACCTTTCATGGACGCGGCTGTATCAGTGAAGACTTTCTGAACTGCTTTGTATGTTCTAGGTAAAAAGCCAGAGCCCGTCTTACATCTAACATATGAAGGCAGCACTCCTCACTGGACACGTGGGGCTTGGGACAGAGCAATGGCTTGGATATTTTGCAATATGGTGGCTTTAACAAGTACACAGCTATCATTAGCTTGAAATAGTTGGTGTCCTGCCAGGTCTTGGCCCTGTCCCATACCTTCCCAACAGACACTATCATAAACAATAATGACTTCTCCTGGATTTAGTTTGCGTATACACTGGAGCTGTGGGGGTTCCAATTGCCAAAATGTCCAATGAGTTCCTATTCCTATCCAGATATTGGACATTATTATAGGAACACTGACTATAAATCGATTAGGGCTACTAGGTGGCTTGATTTCCCAAATATCTCAGTGAATTACCCAATCCTATATGAATCTTTCCCATGCACTAGGCAGGATTTGGTATGTGGGAGCCCACACCCCTCCAATTGGTCCATAAGCTTGAAAGGAGCATTGAGATTGTTTGCATTCCCATCCAGAAAACCTCCAGGCAAGTCTCCATGGCCATAAGTTAGGTGGCACACCTGAACCTGCTGTCAGGGCAGTGGGCCAGGCCTGATGGTCGAGGTCACCCCGAATGGCCTTGAGAGTTGGTCATTCAAAGCATCCTGAACTTCCGAACAAGCCGAATCCCACTGTGATGCCTTTCCAGCTTCAGCTATGCTGAGTATCATATTGGTTACAAGTTTCTGGGTCACTGCACTAATGTCAGAGGTAACATGTAATTTACCAATGCCAACCTGGACTTGGGTTAACTGTGCTCCAGTAATGAGGCCTGTGATTTGTTCTAATAGGCCTAATTTTTCATGTTCTTGACTTTTGTGGATATTCCAAATTGCAGCTACACTATTTGCAACTTCCCATAGGTGTCCGGTTAAATCCCTTTTCTTCCTGGGGGAGATCCAGGCCCTTTGTTGCGCCAACCTAATGGCAGCCTCTTTTGAGCAATTTGGATAGGTCGAAGTAATTTCACAACTAGATAATGGCAGTGAGAATTTAATGGTCCCTAATGTGGCATTAATTATAGTCCACCGGTGTCCTAACATATCCCTTTTCTGTGAGGTATTATACCACATCTCTTGGTTAAACACCTTTATAAAGGGTAGAGAGTCATTTACATCAATGCCATAGGTAGGAGTATATTGCAATATGGTGCAAGTTAGATTAACAGTTATTGGGGTGTTTTTAGTACAGGTAATTACATCTGTAGCCGAGCACAGTCGTTGGGAATATGTCTGATCATTTATCAGCTGCGTGGCCAAATAACAGTAATGACCCTGCTTGTCGGGTATATTACAGATTCCAGGGATGGCCAACATATCGGTTTCACCATATGCCCCATTAAGTATAATCTTCCGTTTGTTGGGTTTGGCTGCAGTAATACTGTATATTCTTATTTTTACTAATCCATTTGCCCCCCACTTAATCATTCTTGCATACTGGTGCTGTTGGTGTTTAAAAAATAATTTTTCGGAACAAAACTTCTGAGGTTACTTAAATGTGAAGGCTTTGGCCATTGGGCTTGAGTAGAATACCCAGTTCCATTTGTGTCAGGATAACTCGTAGAGCTGGCGGCAGTAACTGGTATGGGGGTGATAGTGATGGTGGACCTACGGGTGGAGGAAAGACGTTTTTGATATTCCTCATCTGATAGCCAATTGGGGAAGGCAGTACATCTGGATGGCACCTGCCCGTATTCACAAATGGCACCTCCTGGGAGGAACCCTCCAAACCATTGAACTCCGCATTCCCAAACACGATAGGCACAAGTTCCTCTCTGCCAATTTACAATATACCGCCTTTTCCACCAAGGCCAATTTTTAATGTCCTTTGTGGTCAGGAACTCCTGCATCTCTACATTTTCTGCAAAACGAATATCCCTTCTGTCCTTTTGAAATGGCTGCAGCCTGGCTCCACGCACGGGAAGGTCCCGGGGCACAGTGGACTTGACATCAGACGAGGGAGAGGGTCTCACTGTAGGAGTACTAACAGTTCCGGGTAGCCAGAAAAACATAAAGGCTACGGGGTCCAAAGGTGAACTATAATATGCAATAGGTCGTTGCGCATTTCCATGAGTCTGAGTAAGGACCCCTAAGGCCACTCCCTCCTTTTCATGACAAAACAGGGTAAAGGGCTTTTGTAGTCTAGAAGGCCCAAGGCTGGTGATTGGGCGAGGGCCCATTTACTTTGGACAAAGGCCCCAGCAACTTCTGGGGTCCATGAGAGGAGTTCGGGGACTTTATCAAGGGTCATTGCCAGCAGTGGTCGAACGATGGTAGCATACCAAAGGATCCATTGCTGACAATAGCCAGCCACGCCCAAAAAGCCACGCATCTGTCTTTTCGTGATTGGCTTGGGTACCTGGAGAATGGCTTGAACTCGTGAAGGGGACAAATATCTTTCTCCAGCTGAAATATCATGTCCCAAATAGTGGACTTTGGGCAGAAAGAGCTGCAATTTAGATTTAGAGGCTTTATGACCCTTTTGGGCCAGGGCCTGCAATAAGACAAGGGAATCAATTTCTGATGCTTTCAAAGAGCCAGACGCTAATAACAGATCATCTACATACTGGATCAGAGTGGACCCCATTGGGAATTTAACATCATCCAAATCCTTTTTCAGGATTTGGGAAAATAAGGTGGGGGATTCAGTATAACCTTGGGGCAATCTGGTCCAAGTATATTGGAGTCCCTGAGAAGTAAATGCAAACAAATACTGGCTATCCTTATGAATAGGGATAGAAAAGAATGCCGAACAAAGATCAATAACTGTAAAATATTCAGCAGAAGGGGGAATACAGGAAAGAATAGTTGTGGGGTTAGGGACAACAGGAAAAGTAGGGAGGACAGCCACATTGACAGCACCAAGGTCCTGGACAAAACACCAAATTTGTTTGCCAGACTTTTTTACTGGCAAAATAGGAGAGTTACATTCACTGACTGTTGGTACAATGACTCCCTGCTTTATTAGGGAAATAATCACAGGATGAATTCCCTCTTCAGCTTGTTTTGACAGGGGGTATTGTTGTATTCGGGGAAGGGGTTTTGCTGAGTTTAGACGGATCTTAACCGGTTGGGCAGATCCAATGCACCCAACCTGTTGCCGCTTGTCGGTGGCATTTCGCTGGATGCTCATCCGCCGCCACGGTCCTCTGTGGCTCATCTGGCGCCTGCCAGACGAAAAAGGTTGGGGACCACTTACCTAGAGCAACATGAGAACAACTGGCAATGATACAATCTGTATCACTGGTGACTCTAACAATAACTTTGCAATAGGAGGAATGGTATAAATGTGATGCTCCCTGGCTCCTGATAGGAAAGGTACACTCGAATGACTTGTGGGACAACGGAGTTGACAGAAAGGACAAATGGGTCCACTTCAAAACTGGGCGAACTGCAAAAGGAAAAATGGGCCACTCACCTGGACAAGCTGAGGGATAAGGGTGCTGCAAATAGTTCAAACAGCTTTAAAAAAGTTACTATGTGGGAATCAGGAAAGGTATCAAAGAAAAAAAAAAGTATTGATAGCCCTAGAGGTTTTTATGGTCTTGATCTCCCTTGCAGATTCACTGATGGCTAACATGGGCTGAGTGCTAAGAGAAGGTTTTCCAACACTCACGGATTTCATAGGGCCTCTCCCCTGTGTGGATTCTCTGATGGCGAAAAAGGCTTGATCTCTGAGTGAAGCTTTTCCCACACTCACTGCATTCGTAGGGCCTCTCACCTGTGTGGATTCTCTGATGATCAGAAAGGGCTGATCTGTGAGCAAAGTTTTTCCCACATTCACTGCATTCATAGGGCCTCTCCCCTGTGTGGATTCTCTGATGGTGAAAAAGGCCTGATCTTTGAGTGAAGGTTTTCCCGCACTCACTGCATTCATAGGGCCTCTCCCCTGTGTGAATTCTCTGATGCCTAATAAGGTGCGAGCTGCACTTGAAGGTTTTCCCACACTCATGGCATTCATAAGGCCTCTCCCCTGTGTGGATTTTCTGATGGTTAAAAAGACCTGATCTGTAAGTGAAGTTTTTCCCACACTCACTGCATTCATAGGGCTTCTCCCCTGTGTGGATTCTCTGATGTTCAGAAAGGGCTGAGCTGGTAGTGAAGCATTTTTCACACTCACGGCATTCATAGGGCCTCTCCCCCGTGTGGATTCTCTGATGGTGAAAAAGGCCTGATATGTGAGTGAAGTTTTTCCCACACTCATGGCATTCATAGGGCCTCTCCCCTGTGTGGATTCTCTGATGGTGAAAAAGTACTGATCTGTAAGTGAAATTTTTCCCACACTCACTGCATTCATAGGGCCTCTCCCCTGTGTGGATTCTCTGATGTTTAGAAAGGTCTGAGCTGTTAGTAAAGCATTTTCCACACTCACAGCATTCATAGGGCCTCTCCCCTGTGTGGATTCGCTGATGTTGAGAAAGGGCTGATCTGTGAGTGAAGCATTTTCCACACTCATGGCATTCATAGGGCCTCTCCCCTGTGTGGATTCGCTGATGTTCAGAAAGGGATGAGCTGTTAGTGAAGCGTTTCCCACACTCACGGCATTCATAGGGCCTCTCCCCTGTGTGGATTCTCTGATGTTGAAAGAGGCCTGATCTGTTAGTGAAGCTTTTCCCGCACTCACTGCATTTGTAGGGCCTCTCCCCTGTGTGGATTCTCTGATGATCAGAAAGGTCTGATCTTCTAAAGAAGTTTTTCCCACACTCAGTGCATGTATTTTTTCTCTTTCCCCTGAGGACTGCCTGCTGTGTTGTGGTTTCCTTGAGGACCTTCTGAGTTCCCCGACAGGAAATAAATTTACCCACTTTCTCCTCTGGCTGGTTTCCCTGCTCTCTTTCTGGTCTGTGCTGAATCTCACAGGATTTTCCCTCCTCATGACTGCTGGACACATTCCTTTTCGATGTTTGCGATAATGCTCTGTGTTTATCCACTTGCTCAACATTTTCCTGCTGAGAATTCTGCTCCTCTTTCTCACATACCATTGCATCACCTGCTGTGATAGAGACAGAAACCTCAAACAGGGATGGAAAGGGGAAGACCAAATCAAAACAAGTGCTGAAGACAGGTCAAATAAAAATCAGGAACTGCACTCCCCCAAACTTTTCCCAAAAATAGGAGAGAGGAGGGGATCAATTCAGCCTTCACATCCCACCCAACTTCACAGGGGAAGGGAGGAAGCTACTGCCTCGTCTCTGCTCGGATCTTTTGGAAGCCATGAGCTATATCTACCCTGAGGATACGACCCCTGCTAGGGACAATAATGAACTGAGAGACCTTCCAAGGGCTTTGTTGGGCATCCCAAATGTTTCCTTCAGGCACTTACAGATTCAGAGTTGGTCTAATGTTTCCTCACCTGTGTAAGGATCTCTCAGGATCTCTCTTTCCTCTGAACCCTGGAGGTCTGGAACCCATGGCTCTTCCCCTTGTTCCAGCTGGGAGATCACATCAAGTTGGGAAACTGGAAACCCTGCTCAGATGAAAGAAAACAAAGGAGTTCAGTTGATTTCATAAGACTTCATCATAAAAAACATTCTATTAATTTATCTTCAGTGCTTAGTGTGACCTGGTGTGTCTGGGGCAGTCCTCACTGAAAATGCCAAGGTCAAGGCAGGCTGAAAAAAGGGACAGCAGATGCTCCCAAAACTGGTGGTTAACACTGATGTTAAACTCACCGACCACTCACAAACTGTGCTTCTGATCCCCCAAACTTGTTATTGGGAAGCTGAAAAAAGAAATCACGCAGCCCCCTTTATTGCATTCCAGTTTTCTGACTCCCAACCAGCACCTAGGTCCAGTACAGTGAGAAGGTATTTAAAAACTCTGTGCACTAACAAAATGTTGGAAGGAAGGAGAGAGAGAGAAGTCAGATACATTCCATAATCTATATATAGTGCTGTTAGATGTACTGGTGAGTTGCTGGCATGAAAGTCCGTCTGGAACACATCCACAGGTTGGATGGGTCATTCAGTCCTTTGTTCAAGGCTTCAGTTTGTAGAGAAGTTGCTCCAGAGGGAGGAAGAGGGATTGAAGACAAAATGAGATGATGCAGCTGCCCTTTATATTCCTTTTGCCATGTGGCTTGTACTTCTTGTTTCCCAAACACAAGCTTCACAGCATATGGCATGGAAAAGCCTTGGAGTTTTCATGACGCAGGCATACCCCTGCATGTCTTGCTGACTCAATAGGTGTATCCCCTTGGTCCTTTCCATGGGCTCATTGTACAGCTGATGACCCTGGATAGGCCACTGAACAGGCTAGGCAGTGCTGATGCCAATATGTCTGGGGGTGTCACCCAGAAACGCTGCACAAGTCTGGAAATACAGATATACCCTACATATCTATAACTCACAATACAAAGGTTATACAAACAGAAACAAAATGATCATACTTGGAAAATCATAACATTTTCCCTGACACCTTATATGGCATATCTAGCATGATCCATTGTAATTTTATCATATTGGTATTAATAATGATATAAAGTGCCTCACAATTCCATACAGTGTCACACTTCGTAAACCAGTGAATTCACAGGACCAGCTCCCCAGGTCCTTGAGGATGCCGAACACTCTCGTTATGAGGGAATGAAATACCCACATATCTGCTGGAAACACACACAGACAGACACTGTGTCAGTCTGTACCCCTATGTTCACTCTTCTAGAAAATTATGATCAATTTTGAACACAGTATGGTTTATCACTTGAAATCGCATAATCTACTGAATATTATCCTCCTGTTAAAATGTGTACCAACACTGTATGTAAAGTTATGAGATTTTACAGTATGAGATTACTGAAAAAGTCACAATTCTGGGGAACACCCAGAACAGTTCCTCAGAGACAGCAAGGCCAACAGCTGGTCAAACAGCCATTCTCTGGAGGGGGATGGTGTGAAGAAGACATTTACATTCCATCACAGGGACCACTTGAAGCTCATATCTCCAACAGACAGCCTGTCACCATGACTCAGCTGAGAACTGAAGTGGTTTCTAGTACAAAGGACTGAATTATAAAAAGAGGTGAGGAAAATGCTTGAGACTCTCTCTCCCTCCCCCCTTTCCCTCTGCTCATGACAACTCCTGAAGAGCTGAACTTGGGCAGCAGGGGCAGGTTAGGGGGAGTCCTGGCTGAAAGGAAAGTCAGCCTGTCTCAGCACATGGTGAGAGAAACACTTGCTTTGAATCCATTTTAACTTGTTAACTATACGGCGGGTAGTGTTCGATGCATCGGGGATCGATTTATCGCATCTCATCTGGACGCGATAAATCGATTTCCGAATCGACGCCGGTACTCCACTTCGTCAGGTGGAGTAAGCAGAGTCGATGGGGGAGCTGCGGCAGTTGACTCGCCACCGTGAGGACAGCCATGTAAGTCGAACTAAGATACTTCAACTTCAGTTACCGAATAGCATAGCTGAAGTTGAGTATCTTAGTTTGAAACCCCCCGCTAGTGTAGCCCAGGGCTAAGACGTTAGATTGTGTTTTACCTTGCTTTTCTTTTGTAAACAATTCTGACTTTTATGCCTCATTACCTGTAGTCACTGAAATTTTTTTTTTCAGTAGTTAAAAATCTTTTTTTTATTGTTTTATCAAACCAGTGTGTTTGGATTAAAGTGTGTTAGAAACTCCATTTTGGATAACAAGGTTGGCGCATGTCATTTTCCACTGATGAAATGACAGACTTCCTATGAGCTTGTGTTGTTCAGGAGTGTGCTGGATAGGACAAGATGCACATTTCTGGGGGAAGTCTGGGAGCAGAGAATTTTCTGGGGTTCTCCAGTGGTGTACTGTAATTTGTGAGTCGCTGACTAGCAGCACTCAATACTGTGTAGCTGGGAGCGAGTTACACGCTGGAGACTGTGTGTGAACTGCCCAGGAGTGGCTGCTCTCACAGTAGAGCAGTGTAAAAGGCACCCCAGCTTGGGAACTGAGGGGACACAGCTGTTCAACAGTCCAGATTGCACTGTGCTTAATGTCACAGACACTCAATTTGAAAGAGGCTCCTAAAACACAGAGAAAGTAAATCCATGTCCCAGAAATTGAAGTCTCCAGAGAGAGGGCAAGTCTCCCTGGAACTGCTTCTTGCTGTGTGATGAACTGGGAATGTTCTTAATGTTTCCTCTGAATACTGTGTTGGTACCTCAGTGTCCCCTATGCAGTTCTTAAGTATCTAGGTGGTGGAATAAGGGTGTGTGATTGCTACAGAGCAAAGGGCCAGTGCACCTAAATGCCTGACACTCTGTCTCCTAGCAACTGATGGCCTGGGCCCCTTCTCTGCAAAGGTGCCAGCTGAAGGTGTTGGAGACAAAGAGGTCAGGTGACCTCCTGGCCCGGGAAAGGAACTGAGCAGGGGAGGAGGGGCTGGAGGGGTTTCAGTCTGGAGCTGGCTGGGGACGAAGAGTGAAGTGCAGACGTGGGGGTCTGGCTCACTGCCCCCCAGAATGGACCCGGCCGAGGGGTCCGGTTCGCTGTACCAAGCTCTGTTTTAGACCCTGTTCCTGTCATCGAATAAACCTCTGTTTTACTGGCTGGCTGAGAGTCATGTCTGACTGCAAAGTGGGGGTGCAGGACCCTGTGGCTTCCCCAGGACCCTGCTGGGGCAGGCTCGCTGTGGGAAGTGCACAGAGGGGCAGAGGATGCTGAATGCTCCAAGGAGAGACCCAGGAGGTGAAGACGTGTGAGCTTCTTGCCCTGAAAACAGTCTGCTCCAAGGGAGAGGAGTCCTGACTTGCTTTGTGGGGAGCAGTTCCAGAGCATCGCCCAGGAACTCCGTGACATGTTGACAGACAGGACCAGAGACAATGAGAGAGTCCTGGGAAAGCTGGGAACCGTAAGCATGGGCTGGTTGAGTTCAGTGGAGAAAGGGAACAGGAAGGGCAGGGATATTACTGAATGCAGGACTAGGCGGCGAGTTATATGGGCCCGTGGTGCCCATGCTCCACCAATATTCATGAAGGTGGGCTCAGCTCCACCAATGTTTGGGCCCCAGGCCCCATGCTTTGGGGGGCCCCACACCATGGGTCGGCTTTGAGCAGGGGGTTGGACTAGATGACCTCCTGAGGTCCCTTCCAACCCTGAGATTCTATTTAAAAAAAAAGAAGTGGGGCACTCTCACCTCAGGGGCAGCTGCCCCCATCCTCAGAATGGCTGTGTGCTGCGGAGAGGCCCCAGCGCTGACCTGGCTCCCAGGGGTTCCCGGCCAATGGGAGCTGCAGGGGGCAGTGCCAGAGCTGCCTGGCCACTTCTCCATAGCAGGGAGGGGGAGGGAGCCGCAGGCAGAGAGAGCCCCAGGAGTCTGTCCCTGTAGAGACACAGCTGGGGGGTTCTGGGGACAGACAGATGGAGCCACGGGCGGGGAAAGGAACAGCAATGGGCACCCCGGGGCTGACATAAAATACACAGTACAGAGGGGACTTCCTGAGCAACACCCCTCCCCTCCCCTCCCCCACCGCAGAGCAGACCCAGGCTACGACTGGCTCCGTCCATCACTCTCCCCAACTCCACAGAGACCCACACAAGCCTCTGCCCCCCCGAGAGACCTCCAATAGCCCCCCCTCTCCAGAGAGCCCCCACTTTGTGCCAGACAACTCCCCCCCCCATTGCCTCTCTGGCTCCAGAGCTCCCTACAATCTGCCCCTTTCTCTCCCCGCCCCCCCCCAGCCCATTGACTGGGTGGCTCCTGCACAGCGAATGGGAGCTACACCTGAGGCAGGGCACCTGCTTGCAGATGCAGCCCTGTCTGGCTGTGCCGCCACCGCACGGGGCGAGCCACAGGTGAGCAAGCCCTGGTCATCATCATCACAGGCCCAGAAATTCTCTGGGTATTTAATTTCACTGAGGCAAGTAATTCAATCTACTCTTCCTTTCCAGACAGTTTGTAGCTTTTCCTGTAAGAAAACTTACAATTTCTTTGCCAAGAAGTCCATTTACAGTTTTTTCACTTGAGAAGTATATTTTCTGGTTTTTCATAAGCTCATTTATTTTGTTAACTCAGTTTCATAGGCGATTATAAAGTCACTTGAATTCTACCTGCTTTTTTCCATTGGTCCAAAAACACATGGAAGATGTACAGATTTTTATTTCTGTGGGCCAATCACCCTGTTTAGAAATGTAAATGTTGGAGCTAGAAAAGCTCTGCAAGGGTAAGGGTCCCTTCAGGAAACTGTCCTCAAGTCATTCATTCCTCTGGGAATTCCATTCAATTGTTCCCTCCTATAGTGATAGTGATCAGTGTTTCCATCCACAGGGGCGAGGCAGAAGACTGGCTCTACCCTGCAGTGACTCTGCCTCTACCCTTGTTCTCTGTCTGCTCCCTCTACCAGCCCCTTTGGTCCCCTAGGATTGCCCCTCCCATTACTCCTCTCTAGAGCGTCTCATGAAGTAAAGATGTCATTACAGGTCCTTATCTCTGTAATGTAATGTATTTATTGTTAATTAATGCACTATGGGAGTCCCCCTCCAGCCCTCTGTATAAATTGATTCTCTTCTTTCCATATGTTTTGCCCATAGGGTTTTCTGCAGGCCTAGGGCAGCCAGCAATAACCCATGCCTTTGCAATAGGGTGAGGGAAGGGGACCAGGGGTTCCCTATTTACGTGATTTGCAAAAAGTGTTATCGTTACTCAGGGTACCAAATGTGGTTAAATGCCTTGTAAAATCCCAAAGCAAGCTCATTTTCATTTCTCATATAATAATCTCATATACAGTATACACACATTTTTCATTAATTATATGACTTGAAATTATTATTGTTATTATTATTAGCTAGGTGTCTGGGGGTTTTTCAGTGTGGCTAGATGTGTGCTATTTTATGGGCTGAATGACTGAATGACATAATACCCTGCTCCCCACCCCCAATGTCCATTACTAAGTCCATTAATTTTGTCAAGTGTGCGTTGCACAACGTGGTGGCGCCTACCCCTGCCTTGTGCTTCAGGGGGGTCACGGGATCCAGGGTGGCCTGGGGAGTTAGCGGGGTGGGGGGCTGGCACTGGTAGCAGCGAGTGACCTGGCCCCAGCCCACTTCGCTCCACCTCCCCGGCTCCTAGCATTGCTCAGGGGCGGGGGCTTCGGGGAAGAGGTGGAGTGGGGGCGGGGGGGGGACGGGGCGGGGCAGAGCAGGGTTGCTTGCTGCTGTTGGCGCCAGGCACCCCGCTAACCCCCCAGGCCACCCTGGATCCCATGTTCCCCTGAAGTGCAGGGCCCCTCTCTGGATGGGATGGAGCCACTTGGGCACCACCAAATTTATACAAACCTGCCACCCATGAATGCAGGATCTCAGCAGTACTAGACGTCAGGTTAGCACATATTGCAGCCCATTGGAAAACATAATCCCACCAAAAATATACAGTAACTCCTCACTTAAAGTCGCCCCAGTTAACGTTGTTCCATTGCTGATCAATTAGGGAACATGCTCGTTTAAAGTTGTGTAATGCTCCCTTCTAACGTCATTTGGGAGCCACCTGCTTTGTCTACTGCTTGCAGGAAGAGCAGCCCATTGCAGCTAGCTGGTGGGGGCTTGGAACCAGGGTGGACCGGCAGCCCCTTATCAGCTCCCCGATCCCCCAAGTTCCCTGTGCAGCAGCTCCCTGCAGTTCAGCTGTCCCTCCCCCCACTGCCATGTGCTGCTCCTGCCCTCCACCTTGGAGCTCCTCCCCAAGATTCCTGCTTGCTGTGCGGGGAGGAGAAGGGGGAGCTAATTTCAAGGTGTCCCCTTCCCTCCTGCACCCCGCTTACCCCATCTTCCACAGAGCAGGGGGGACACGCCAGGGTTCAAGAGGGAGGGAACTTGCAGCAGCTGCCTTCTCAGCAAGCTGATCTAATTAACAAGGCAGTGTACTTAAGGGAAATGCACATCTCTCTCTCCATTCCTGCTGCCTTGTGTAGAGAGAGAGAGTTAACCCTTGAGGGCTCAGCCAATTGCTAGTTCATCATTTAGCAGCAGTGATTTCCCTACACCCCCCCTGAATTTCCCCAACCCCCCTAGTTTTGTGAACTAGTTACATGCCAATTTAGTGACTGTTTGGAAATTTGAATTGAAATTGAAACATTAATACACACTTTAAAAGCATATACAGTGCATGATAAAATGTGTATCTGAAAAAGTATAATAGATTTGAAAAGTATGAACATGGACTAGCTTCCTTATACAGCTATTTTTTTTATGACAATGTCAGTACATTCATTTTGGTGATGTTGGCAACCTAATAATTTCAAACGATGATTTGTAAGCAAAGGCTAAATGAGCTCTCCCTGACAGCCAGTGATGAGCTGGGGCTGGGGGGAAAGGCTTCAGGACCAGATCGTATTTACATTCACACCTAATCTACCTGGGTATCCAGCAAACAGAGCTGTGTTGCCCAAGTGATAGATTTTGCCTGGGTTTGGGTTACAAACCACTTGAATGCGGGGGGAGAGTGAATGAAATAATGTTGTTTTTATTGTATGAGTAAAGGGCAATAGAACTGTACTTAGCCTGTGGGGATTGAGGCCATCAAAAGAGAGGGTGGGGACCTGTCCCTCTCCACTGTTTAAAGACAGAGCTGATTAGTCTCCACAGATAGTCTTTTGTTCTGCTAAGTGACCACTGCAGCTGAAATCACTGATAATCAGGTCTAAGTGCTTAGTCCTGTTGTGGGGACAGCGTTTCTGTGGAAGAGACGACCCAGACTGCACTAGCAGCGAGGTTCCCCCACTGAGAGCTGAGCTGAAATCACTGAGAGCTGTTGCAACCTCAAGAGACCAACTCGCAGAGGTCACAGTGGCAGGTGGCAGCAGAAGGTGACTGCGCAGGGCCCTTGGCAACAGTGTGGTGGAGTGAACAGTGGCACAACAAACAGCCGTGGCCAGAGCGAACAGCGAACAGCTGAAGGAACGAGCAAGGTGCCTTCTTGCCCCCCACGTGGGAGGTGTACTCATGTGAAAACACCTCTGAACTCTGAGTGTCCACTGACCAAGGACAACACTGAGTGGGGTGCGGTGGAGGGAAAAGTGAGGGGCACGTAAAATAAACATGTTTGTTGGACTATATTTTAGTAACTTTGCTCCAGAATGCTAGATTTGTGACTGGGAATGGAAATGTATATAAATGTGTTTCCTAGTAGGCCAAGATTTTTAAAATGCATTTGCCAAGGTTGTTATCTCACATTGTTGCTATCTTGAGAGGTCATTATGTTGGGGAGTTTCTGTACTAAACATTTTTATGATAATTAATTTTTACATAAGAATGGTCACACTGGGTCAGACCAATGGTTCATATAGCCCAGTATTCTGTCTTCCGACAAGGCCAGGTGCTTCAGAGGGAATGAACAGCACAGGTAGTCATCAAGTGATCCATCCCCTGTTGCCCATTCCCAGCTTCTGGCAAACAGGCTAGGGACACTCAGAGCATGGTGTTGCATCCCTCCCTGTCCTGGCTAATAGCCACAGATGCATCTATTCTCCAGGAAATTATGTAGTACTTTTTTAATCCTGTTATAGTTTTGGTCTTCACAGCACCTTCTGGCAAAGAGTTCCACAGGTTGACTTTATGTTGTGTAAAGAAGTACTTCCTTTTGTTTTTTTAAAACCTGCTGCCTATTAATTTCATTGGGTGACTGCTAGTTCTTGTGTTATGTGAAGGATTAAATAACATTTCCTTATTCACTTTCTTCACACCAGTCAAGATTTTATAGTCCTCTATCATATCCCCCCCTTAGTTGTCTCTTTTCTAAGATGAAAATTTCCAGTCATTTCATCTCTCCTCCTGTTTCATACCCCTAATCATTTTAGTTGTCCATCTCTGTACCTTTTCCAATATATCTTTTTTGGGATGGGGTGACCAGATCTCCTCCCAGTATTCAAGGTGTGCACGTACCATGGATTTATAGAGAGGCAATATATTTTCTGTCTTATTATCTATCCCTTTCTTAATGATTCCCAACATTCTGTTTGCTTTTTTAACTGCTGCTGCACATTGAGTGGATGTTTTCAGAGAACGATCCACAGTGACTCCAAGATCTCTTTCTTGAGTGTTAACAGCTAATTCAGACTCCATCATTTTGTATGTATAGTTGAGATTGTTTTCCAATGTGCGTTACTTTGCATTTATCAACATTAAATTTCATCTGCCGTTTTGTTGTCCAGTCACCCAGTTTTGTGAGATCCCTTTGTAACTCTTCGCAGTCTGCCTGGGACTTAACTATCTTGAATAGTTTTGTATCATCTGCAAATTTTGCCACCTCACTGTTTACCCATTTTTTCCAGATCATTAATGAATATGTTGAACAGTACTGGTCCCAGTACCAACCCCTCAGGGATATCACTATTTCTCTCTCTCCATTCTGAAAACTGATAATTTATTCCTACCCTTTGTTTCCTATCTTTTAACCAGTTACTGATCCATGAGAGGACTTCCCTCTTATCCCATGATGGCTTACTTTTCAAAAGTCAATTTAAATTAAATACATTTTTTAATTTTTTTTTAGAAATCTAGACCTGTTATGTGTTTTGGTGCAACTTGCATTATCCTTATGTTAAATTTGCATTATCCTAACAAAACATTTACTTTATTCATCTCTTTTATATGTTGCAGGTCAAAGTGAAAATGAAAAGACAAAAAACAATACAACAATGTTTCCACTGAAAGGCCTCAAAAACTACCCAAGGTGAAGAACACATCAAGAACATCTCAACATGTCATCTGAAGGTTCAAGTGGTATATCTACATCCGACCAGCCCGAAGCACAAATACAGCTACCTACTGAAGAAACAGTGTCTCCAAAACCTAAAGGCAGTTCCCGATGTTTGTCGGTCACAGTGTTCCCATTTATTGGGGTGTAGTAGGGTGGTCCTCTGCTCCTGCCCTGCCGGGCTTGAAGCAGCCCAGGAGAGGGCTGTGGCTGGGGCAAGAAGCCTGGGCTGATTGGGGGAAGCAGGCTCAGCTGTGGCCATGCTCCAATCAGGCCCGGCTGGCCCCTATAAGAGGCTGGGAGCCAGAAGCCCAAGGAGACTCTCTAGCTATAGAGGGAGAAGGGCCTGGCTGCAGGGAGCTAGACACAGGGAGTGAAGCAGGGCTGGGGAAAGGCTGAGGAGCTCCAGCCTGGAAAGCCCCAGGCTGCGGCCTAGCATTGGGCTAATAGGTACTGGGGGTTGCAGAGGGCAGCCCAGGGGTAGGCCAAGGCAGCAAGTCCAAACCCTCCTTGCTAGTGATGAGTGGCTGATACTGCAGTCTGCCCCAGGACGTGGGGCTAGACAATGACTGGCAGTAGCCATATACTGAGGCAAGGTGGAGATAGAGGGTGGGGGGTCCCCAGGGAGGGGAGACCCTGAGAGAAGAGGGGTTACTGCAGGTGGCAGCACCCATGTAAAAGGGCACCGGGTCCAGGGAGGGACATGGGGCCAGAGGACAGACGGATCACCGGCCTGCAGAGGGCGCTCTGGAGCTGGAACCGAGCTAATTCCTGGAAGACATCAGCAGGAGGCGCCGCAGGGGTGAGTCCGCCCGTCTACATGGGGTTACAAAAGATGGCTACTGCAAAAAAAGCTTATGAAGAAGGAAAGCTTCCCAATGCTATAATTGGTAAAAGTGGAGAAGCTTGGTTTGTCAAACCGATCAGCAAAGCCAATGCTGACAAACTATGTGGAAAGGCTGCAAAACACCAGGCCTCTGGAGTGCATCAACAGGCAGAAAGCCTTATAAGCCCACTTTCAAAGCCAATTTTAGAAGTACTTAATGAGGCTGTTAAGAATGAATCATAGAATCTCAGGGTTGGAAGGGACCTCAGGAGGTCACCTAGTCCAACCCCCTGCTCAAAGCAGGACCAAACCCAACTAAATCATCCCAGCCAGGGCTTTGTCAAGCCTGATCTTAAAAACCTCTAAGGAAGGAGATTCCACTTAGGTAACCCATTCCAGTTCTTCACCACCCTACTAGTGAAAAAGTTTTTCCTAATGTCCAACCTAAACCTCCCCCTCTGCAACTTGAGACCATTACTCCTTGTTCTGTCATCTTCTACCACTGAGAACAGTCTAGATCCATCCTCTTTGGAACCCCCTTTCAGGTAGTTGAAAGCAGCTATCAAATCCCCCCTCATTCTTCTCTTCTGCAGACTAAACAATCCCAGTTCCCTCAGCCTCTCCTCATAAGTCATGTGCTCCAGCCCCCTAATCATTTTTGTTGCCCTCCACTGGACTCTCTCCAATTTATCCACATCCTTCTTGTAGTGTGGGGCCCAAAACTGGACACAGTACTCCAGATGAGGCCTCACCAGTGCTGAATAGAGGGGAATGATCACTTCCCTCGATCTGCTGGAAATGCCCCTACTTATACAACCCAAAATGCCATTAGCCTTCTTGGCAACGAGGGCACACTGTTGACTCATATTCAGCTTTTCGTCCACCGTAACCCCTAGGTCCTTTTCTGCAGAACTGCTGCCCAGCCATTCGGTCCCTAGTCTGTAGCAGTGCATGGGATTCTTCCGTCCTAAGTGCAGGACTCTGCACTTGTCCTTGTTGAACCTCATCATGTTTCTTTTGGCCCAATCCTCTAATTTGTCTAGGAGACACAACACAGTTCATGCGAACAAACATGGCTGTGGCATCCTACTTTCTATTTAAGCAAGAGATACCACACACTGCAAGCTGGGATGCGAATGTTAAGTGCATTGTCACTTGTTCGTCCTCAAGCTGAACACTGGTTCCGAACGAGACCAGCAAATGCTCACTATCTTTCTGCAAGCAACTCAACTGACTGGCTAGAAGCATGCGGTGCAACAGTGAAAGACTCAACAGTTGAAAAAGTGAAGAACATCTACTCCAACTAGCCCTAGTACAAGCTTGCAGAATCTTCAAAAGACATTAAAAAAAGCTATAAATTTAATGTCTTCATTATATTCTTTTTTCAGCAAGAGTCCAAAAAGACTGAATATCTTGGAAAATATAGAAGACAAATTCCAAGATACTCAGTCTTTTTGGACTCTTGCTGAAAAAAGAATATAATGAAGACATTAAATTTACTTCAGTCCCAGTGTGTCTGGTGAAAAAAGTTTCCCTGGAACCTATGGGGAAATTGGATTCGCTTAACTTCTGTTCGTTATACTGGACCTAACCCCCAGTTTTATTTGCGCAAACCAGAGATATTTGACACTGTGCGATATGGCTCCTGTGCTCTGTTCCAGAGACCCTCCCCTGCTGCAGAACACTTTGGATAGTGTGTGTCACTGGCATATTGGGGTGAAGTTGAAACAGGATAGAGTAGAGATGGCATTGTGAGGCTCGTGTGAACCTTATCTTCATTTCCCCTCCCAAGAACCGAGGGGACAGTAACCCTTACCCAATGAGGTCACATTCTCAAAGTTCTCCTGCATGACGTCTCTGTAGAGAGCTCTCTGAGCAGAGTCCAGCAGAGCCCACTCTTCCCTGGTGAAATACACAGCCACCTCCTCGAAGGTCACCGGCCCCTGAAAGAGCAAGAGTCCAACACTCAGTACCTGCTGCCCCACTCACAGCCCCCCTATACGTGGAGGACAGGAGCCAAACAGAAGCTCTGAATGGCTTGCAGTCAACAGAGTCCCACCCCCACCCCACTCAGACCACCCAGAAAACACCAGGCTGAGGGGACGAACAGAGAGCCCCTTGTCTCTCCCAGCAGATCCATCACACACCTACCAGCCACCGACCGATACAGGAGATGGAGCCCCTAGCAGGGTCCAAGAAGAGCTCCCTGGTAGGAAGCCCAACACCCTCCTCCATTGTGAGGAGCTGCATATGAAGGGAGGGGGAATCTCCCCTAAGCCTGACTAGTGGGTGCCCCCTTCATATCTCACAGCAGCCGCTGGTTAGTCAGGTCAGGCTCCAGCACTATGAGTCTGGTCAGTTTTCCTAGCTCCATGTAGGTGGGTTATTTTCTGTTCAACAAATTAGAGCATTTCCACCTCCAAACCTCACAGATCTGTTCCAAGATTCTAGGCTGTTACGATATAGCTATTCAGGCCTGTCTGCAAAGGCCTATACTTTAAGAATGTAGGTGTATTCTTATCACTTCGCTAGTTAGAGGTATAAAAGCAAGAATCAAAATCACTATCTGTGTAATAGCCTTCTCTTACTGCGACAGGCTAAGGCCTTCAGCTAAGATGTTGTTAGGCAGCCATAAGCTGGTAAGTGTCTGGTCACATCCTCACATTCCAAACTAGTCGCATTGAAATAAGGTGCTATTGGGCTGTTAGAAATATCAGGACAGGATTGTATTCCTATCACCTCCGGAGAAAGGGAAGAGCCTAGACGATGTAAAAGAAAACTTAGTTTGATAGCATCCTGTCTGGCAAGAACTCACTTATCAATAGACACAGCTGGAAAACCCTTACGTCTGTATAGATGTAGTTATGAAATCCTCACTTCTGTATTGTTTTGTATGTTCATTTGCATGGTCTCTGTCTGGTTCTGTAATTGTTTCTGTCTGCTAATTAATTTTGTTGGGTGTAAACCAATGAAGGTGGTGGAATATAATTGGTTAAATAACCATGTTACAATATGTTAGGATTGGTTAGTTAAATTTCAGTAAAATGATTGGTTAAGGAATAGCTAAACAAAACTCAGGTTTTACTATATAATCTGCAGTCAATCAGGAAGTAAGGGGGAGATGGAAACAGGGACTGGGGATGGGGGAACTGGGATCATGTTTTGTTAAAGGGGGAAATGGGAACAGGGGATGGGAACAGGGACAGGGACACAGGCAAGGCTCTGTGGTGTCAGAGCTGGGAAGGGGGACACTAAGGAAGGAAACTGGAATCATTGCTTGCTGGAAGTTCATCCCAATAAACATCAAATTGTTTGCACCTTTGGACTTTAGGTATTGTTGCTCTCTGTTCATGCAAGAAGGACCAGGGAAATGAGAGGGTGAAGGGATAAGCCCCCTAACCTAGGCTGCATATTAAACAACTCCCAGCTGGTTTGCCACAACCTGTCCTCCTCCCTTTCTCCACCCTCTCATTTCCTGCCCTGCTCCAACCTGCAAACCAGACTGTGCAAACCTTCCCATCTCTGGTGTATTTGCTGTCCCTCTCCCTCCTGCAGGAACCAACCAGTAACATCCCCACCCCACCCCCAATAAGCCCTACCTGAACTGGCTCCTCTGCAGCCATTTCTCTCCCCTGGCCCATGGGAGGATGGGATGAGCTGGAGCGAAACATGGACGTCCTTCTGCAACCTGTCTGGGTGAGAAGGACAATAGTGGAGGTTTCAGAACAGGCTTCAGTTAATTTCACATCAGGATTCCCCCAGGCTCTCTCCCTGCAGACAGACATCCTAGATTCTACCATCCTGGGAAAATACTCAATCTCTTTATTATAGTGCAGACCTGGCCCACCCTGCCAGGCTAAGCCCAGACACATTTTTAACTTCCCTTCTGCCTCCCCACGTCGTGTAACTAAGTCTCTGAACACAAGGCTAGAATAAAGCAGAACCAAAGGAGTCACTTTTGACTATTCCCTCGGACACTGACCCCATGGCAGCCACACCCCAGCAGGAGGGATATGGAGTCAGGAACTGGGTTTTCCTCTGTCTGATCCTCATCTTGTCCATAGGGAAATGATTCTACACAAGGTGCAGTAATACATGCCTGGGCAGATTAGAGATCTGGAAATCGCTCTCCAAACTCTTCTCTCCCATGGCCCCTTTCAATCTCTCTTTCTCCTTCTTTCTCCCTGCCCATCTGATAGGAAAGTCCCACTTCTGGGTTGTTTGCTCCCCCATGGCTGGATTTGCCCCTGAAATTGCTAATGGGAGGAGAAATGAGGCGGTTGGGGGGGGGGGGCTGTTTGTGTAGAGTCATTTTAATGCCAGAACCCAGCATTTTCCCTTGGTTTCTTCCAGTTACCTGGAGTCTGTGGCTCGGAATTTAGTATTAACAGGGCTGCAGTTTTCAAGAGGGGAGAAAAGCAAAATCTGTGATTTCACCTCACAATGTTTGATAAGCGGATAGAAAGTTATAACAGTGACTGGTCTGGCCGGGGAATGCTGGGTAGTGCTTGGAGCCAGGATTCTGGCACAAGCCGATCAGGGAGAAGGAGCATGGTTAGGAGCAGCCCCCAGAGCCCCCAGCCAGGGTCCCCCAGAACCCAGACTGCCGAGCCAGGGTCCCACCAGATATTCCCAGGGACCCAGCCCCCAGAGTCCCTGGTCAGGGACCCCAGATACCCCTCAGAGCCCCACCGGCCAGAGAACCCCCACCAGACTTTCACTGCCAGGTTGGGAATCCCAAAGGGTTCCCCCCACCAAGAGCCCCCAGGAGCCAGGGACCCCGCACTGGGAACTCAGTCCCCCACTGCCTGCCTAGGACCCCTGCTTGCCCTCCACCAGGATATGCCCTGTTTGCCTGTGACTCCCTCCTCCTCTTAGCGGGACCCCCTGATGCTTTTCCATGGGACCCCCTCACTCTGCTTGCCCAGCATCCCATGACCTCGTGTCGGGGATGCCCCCCCCCCACACTTTGCACTGGGCATGGCAACAATCCCAGGAGTCTGCGGGGGAATCCCAGACAGAGCCCCTGGCACAGCACCAGGCACCCTCTAACCCCTCGCCCTCCCCAAGAGATGCTCACCCCCGCTGTTCCCCAACCAACAAACCCTCAGTGATACCCACCTCCAGGACCCATAGCCTCAGGGCTGGGCACATCAGAACTCCGCCCCGCCCCCCCAAACCTCCAGAATCCACTAACCTGACCAGGGAGACATCCCAGAGGAAGCTACATCTTAGCCCTGTGGGAAGCAACCCCTCAGGGAGACCATTTGTCATGGGGTTTGGGATACTTCTGGACCCATGCTTCACTCAGAGGCTAGGTCTACACTAGCGGGGGGAGTCAACCTAAGATACACCACTTCAGCTACGGGAATAGTGGCGTATCTTTGGTAGATTTACCTGGCTGTGAGGACAGCGGTGAGTCGACCGCTGCCACTCCCCCGTTGACTCCGCTTCCACCTCGGTGGAGTTCCAGAGTCGACAGCAGAGTGATCGGGGATCAATTTTATCGTGTCTACGCTAGACACGCTAAAATAGATCCCCAATAGATTGATCACTACCCGCCGATCCAGCAGGTAGTGTAGACATACCCAGAGAGAACATCTGCCAGCTGGAGAAGAGAAAAGGATCCAGCCAACTCTCCCATTACGAGCTGGGAACCACTGATCCCCCAAATAGGGGGAGGCCTCTGGCTTTGATGGGTATTAAATATGTGGCTGGTCTCTTTTATCAGCAAACATTTTTAACAGAGATAAAGGAGGGAACAAATTATTCTCAAAGGGGAGAGGAAAAAAGACCACTGGGAAATTGAACCCCCTGCAACAACTAGGATGGAGAACGACTCAGGACAGCAAATAAAATGGGTGGAAAAATCCTCCACGTTGGAGGAGATTTTAAATTGACATTTGAGAATTATGGAGAGAAGGGGGCGGGGAGGGAATCGAAGGAGACCAGAGCGCGGATCATTGGACGAGAAGGGGGGGAGCGAATCTCCCCGGATTTTACAGCCCGGGTGAGACACTGAGCGAGAAAAGGGGCAGAACTGGAGAGAATTTGTATCGGGGGCGAGAGGCAAGTGGCACCAACAGGGACAGGAGCCAATTAACCCCCCTCCCCCCTTCGCCCGCCCGCCACCCCCCGCAACTCCGGCTTCTCCCCCTCCCGCCCCCCCAGGCCCCGGCCCAGCGGGGGGGGTGGGGGGCGGATCCTGCTGCGGCTCCGCTGGGGCCGAGGCGGCTCCGAGGCTTCTCCCGGGTTCCCCGGGGCAGAGTCACGTGCCCGCCCCCCCAGCGGGTCTCTCACTCCCCGGGGGCTCCGGGCGGGGCTGGGGCGGGCAGAGCCCGGGGCTGCCCGGGGGGCGGCGCCCAGCTGGAGAAACCCCCCCCCGGCCGGGCACGGAGGGGTTAATGCCCCGCCCCCCCCACCTACCTACCTACCTGGGGAGCAGCAGCGTCTCAGCCGGGCCCTGCTCACACGGAGGCGACAGCGGAAGTGACGTTAGGCGGAGAAGGGGGGAGAACATGAGAGACTCGCATAGAGCATGCGCAGTAACAGCTGCTGCACCCCCTCCCTTACCTGGGCTGCGGAGAGGGCGGAAGCGCCCCTGGGGCAGGCTGGGAGATGTAGTTCCGGACTCTCCCTGACGCGGAAGTGACGTCGGCGAGGGAGGCGGAGACGGGCTGCAAACGCGCGCGGGCCGCTGCGGTTCTGTCTGGCTCGCGCCGGGGCCGTTGGAGCCTCTCCCGGGCCGGAGAAGGGTTGGTGCCGTTGGGGCTCTGGGCATGCGCAGATCGCGGCGGGAGAGCCCTTCATTAACCCCCCCGTGCCCGGCCCGGGCCCTGCCCCGCTGGAGCCGCCCTGGGGCCGCCCCGGGCTCCGCCCGCCCCGCTGCGGAGCTGCAGCCTCCAGGTCCTGGAGCGAGCCCCGGGGGCGGGGCCGGGCGGTGACTCTGCCCCAGTGCCCGTGGGGCGGGACCCGGCATCTCGCAGCGCCGGGATCTGCTCCCGGGGCAGCGCCCGCGGGGGCTCGGAGCTGCTGCCCCGCAGGAGCCCAGCGCCCCCCGGGCCCGGCCAGGCTCTGCCCTGGGGCCCCGCGGGGGGTGCCGGGGGGAGGGGCCCAGCCCCACTGGGGTCCCTGCGTGGGGCCGGGCGGGGGCTGCACTTTAACGCACCAGGCCTGGCCGCTGCGCTGCAGGGGGAGCCTCAGCCCTGGGGTCTCTGGGCACCGGCTGCTCCCCGGGGTCTGGCCAGTGCGTCCCCCCCCACCCATGTCCTGCCTCCCTAGGGCCAGCTGGCAATTGGGGGGAGGAGTGTCTCCTGCCCGAGGGGTGAGTCCGGGGGCCGGTGTCGGGCAGTGAGTGTCCCCCTCGCACCAGAGACCGAGACACTGAACCCCCGGAGGTGTCAACGCTGCAGGCACCTGCCCGTGCCTGGGGGGTAGAGCCGTGTGTGCGAGTCAGTGTCCGGGGCGGGGGGATTTAGTTGGTACGGATGGACGTCGCTGGTACTTTTTCTGTAGCCTGTTGTAAAACTAGGGAAATAGCTAGATGAGTTGATTGACCCTTGTTGACCCCTGGTTGAGAACCACTGATGTAGGGGAACCCTGGTTCGGCTTTGCCTATCTCGCATCAGCCTCAAGTTAGTTACACTGGGTCACCACCTCCTACCATGGGCAGGAGTCAGAGACAGGACGTCTCCTTTCAAGTGTAAATGCAGCAACTGCTCTATGAAGGGTTGGTTCTGATGGAGTAATTTTTGAAACTTTCTTGCCTCCTTTTCAGATTTTGCCCCATTTTCTCTCTAATTCTCCAACTTTTTTTTCCCACCCGCTTGAGCTGCAGCAAATTTTCTTTCTTTCTTTTGGAAATTGTCCTGAATCGTTCCCCAAATGAGAAGGGGCTTAATGGGTGCAGCTTGCAGAGCCCTCAGACACAGCTGCCTCTGGGGTGGGATGAGGTGGCCATTCTCTGTCAGCAATTAGGCAAGGAAGGGGACAGGAGGAAAAAGTTCCCACTGGAGACTGTCCAGCCCAAGGTTACACAGTCCTGGCTACTGGTACCCCCAGCTGCCCAACGCAGCTCCCCCCAGCTGCCAGTCACCCGCCCGCTCCTGCTGCTGCCTCCTCCCCACTGCCAGGGAGTTTTCCTGATCCATACTCCCCTCACGTACCCTCTTAAAGCACCTCCCCAAAGGGCTCCCTGCTCCCCATGTGAATGGTGTGGGTGTGGGGGAGGAGGGAAATTATTAGTCTGTTTATTGAACTTCCATATACAATCCCATCAAACTGTCCAACTACTCTCTCTCACTTAATATAAAATCTCTTCAAATCTGGGTGCTTTTCTCTCGTGATAAAATATTTCTTTTTAGACCTATTTCTTCCCCAATTCTCAAAGATAGATTTAAAATATCCCGTGTGCAGTGCTGTAGTAGCCGTGGTGGTCCCAGGATATTGGAGGCTGCCTCCTTGATTTATACACATATGTTCAGTGTTATTCTCCATCCCATTCCTTGTGAATCTGACCATGTTCGCTTATTTGCTGGCAGCTGTGCAGTGAGTGGAGCTTTTCATTGATCTGTCTACAGCAACATGCAGACCCCTTTGAGTTGTGTAGCCGATAATATGTTCTGCTGACACTGCTAGGTGTAGTGCATGTTCAGAAGGGGTTTCTCCTCTCTTCTTTATTTGTATTTCCTCTCCCTACTAATGTTGGGGTGTCCTTCTCCTATAGGTTAGTGTATTAATGACCTCATCTTGGTGTCATAAATGTCAATTCATTGCCATGTGGTCAGACATCTCAGGATGTTCTACCGAAAAGCCGGTGTTAGCTCATGTTCCTCTGGTTGGCTGGTTTCTTTACGAATAAAATTGCTCCTTAGACACTCTGTTTCCAGTTCTCCAAACCTTAGGGATGACTGTTAGGCCATTTATCTATGCCAGAGTTCATAGGCCTCAAGCCTTATGCTAACTGCTCAAGCCAATATCATATAGGATACAGGCCTGTAGGTTCCTGGCGTTACTGCTGCATAAAATAAATGCTAAAGCTGGATTTATGGGCTACGTTTGGTAGTTAATTTACCCTCCCAGTGTATAAGTAGCTGCAGTTTTTCTCTCAGGCTTTGCTTCTCTCCCCATTTTCAAAACTGGAGGATCTTCAGGTTTTGGAGGGAAAACTGTTGCTGTGAATCCTTCTCAGAAGAAGGGGGAGAGGGAGTGAGGGAAGAGGAAAGGACTCTGGCCTCCTCCCTCCTGAGCCATGTTTCTGGTCTCACTGAGACCAGCATTACTCAAGAGACACTTCAAGGAAGAATATGGAGTGACTCCAGATTAACATGGGGGCAAACAAAATCAGGATATCTCCCTGTGGAGAGAGGAAAAAACAATGAGGAGTCCTTGTGGCACCGTAGAGACTAACACATTTATTTGGGCATAAGCTTTCCTGGGCTAAAACCCCCTTCATCAGATGCATGGAGTGGAAAATACACTAGCAGATATATATACACACACACACAGTACATAAAAAGATGGGAGTTATGGCCTTACCAAGTGGGGGGTCAGTGCTAATGAGACAATTCAATTAAAGTGGAAGTGGGCTATTCTCAACAGTAGGATACCAAGGGAGAAAAAATCACTTTTGTAGTGTTAATGAGGGTCGCCTATTTCAAACAGTTGACAAGAAGGTGTGAGTAAAAGTAGGGGGAAATTATTAGGGGGAAATTAATTTTTTTAATGACCCATCCACTCCCAGTCTTTATTCAGGCCTAATTTGATGGTGTCCAGTTTGCAAATTAATTCCTGTTCTGCAGTTTCTCATTGGAGTCTGTTTTTGAGACTTGCCACTTTTAAGTCTGTTAGTGAGTGAACAGGAAGATTGAAGTGTTTTCCTACTGGTTTTTGAATGTTATAATTCCTGATGTTAGATTTGTGTCCATTTATTCTTTTGTGTAGAGAGTGTCTGGTTTGGCCAATGTACATGGCAGAGGGGCATTGCTGGCACATGATGGCATATATCACATTGGTAGATGTGCATGTGAACGAGGGGAGGAGGTTTCAGTTGTTGCTAAAGCTGGGAGAAACCTTCAGTCTCTGTCTATCTGACTGTGTCTCTCTCTCTCTTCTCAAGATATTGGGGTTGAACTTCCTGGTTCAGACGCTGCTGCCTGCATTGTGATCTGGGAGCCCAGATAGAGCAGCTGCTGCTCCCCCGGTGGGGTCTGGGCTCGGGAGTGACTTGGAGTGAAGCTTCCTCTGTGCCCAGGCAAGGTGAGGACTTTCTCCAGCTGCAATTTGCTCGTTGGGCCAGCCCTAGGCTCTGCCCACACCAACATCTGAGCCAGATACTCCAGGTGATTGATAGAGACCTCAGAGAACGTGCTAGGCAGCGCTGGCTTTAGGCCGATTCAACTGATTCCCCTGAATCAGGCCCCGCGCTTAAGAGGGCCCCATGCCCAAGCCCCCGTACGGCTTACCGGCAAGAGCCCCAGGCCCTTTAAATTGCCACCAGAGCCCCACTGCTGGAGCCCTGGGGTAGGGCTGCAGGACTCTGGGGGCTATTTAAAAAGTCTGGGTCTCCCGTTGCTTCTACTGCCCCGGCCCTTTAAATAGCCACTGAAGCCCCACCGCTTCCCCAGGGCTCCTGCGGCTATTTAAAGGGCTGGGGCGGTTGAAGCAGGGGAGCCCCGGGCCCTTTAAATAGCCCCCGAGCCCCAGGCTGCTGCTGCTACCCCGGTGGAGGGAGGGAGGAGGAGGGGGCACCCACCATACAGGGTACCTTGTACCTGCACCCCCTGCCCGCACCTGCACCCCCTGCCCGCACCTGCACCCCCTGCCCTGCCTGCAACCAGCCCGTCTCCAGCCAGCCCCTGCTGCACTCCCTGCCCACACCAGCCTCGCACCCCCTGCCCTGCCTGCAGCCAGCCCGTCTCCAGCCAGCCCCGCATCCCCTGCCTGCAGCCAGCCCCGCATCCCCTGCCCTGCCTGCAGCCAGCCTGTCTGCAACCAGCCCTGCACCTCCTGCCTGCAGCCAGCCTGTCTCCAGCCAGCCCCGCACCCCCTGCCCGCACCAGCCCCGCACCCACAGCCAGCCCCTGCTGCACCCCCTACCCTGTCTCTAGCCAGCCCCTGCCGCACCCCTCTGCGGCCCTGCCTGAAGCCAGCCAGCCCCAAACACATCCCTGCCCGCACCCCCTGCCATGCTTGCAGCCAGCCCCGCACCCCCTGCCCTGTCTCCAGCCAGCCTCTGCTGCACCCCTGTGCCTGAAGCCAGCCAGTCCTGCACTCCTCTGTATCCAGCCCTGCCAACCCCTGCCCTGCCTGAAGCCAGCCAGCCTGCCCCACACACCCCTGTCTCCAGCCAGCCCTGTACCCCTTGCCCTGCCTGCAGTCAGACCCTACCTCCAGTCAGCCCCTGCCCTGCCTCCAGCCAGCCCCATGTCCACTGGTGCCTGCAGTTCCCAGGACAGTAACCCTGCACACCTGCTTCAATGAAGGGGGGCAGGGAGCAGCTGGGACCCACACATGTGCACACCCGAGGGTGACCAGACAGCAAGTGTGAAAAATTGGGACGGGGGTGGGGGGGTAATAGGATCCTATATAAGAAAAAGACCCAAAAATCAGGACTGTCCCTATAAAATCGGGACATCTGGTCACCCTAGCACACCCCCAGGGAGTGGCGGGGACCCACACACGTGAAACGGAGCTCATTTCTAGTTCAGGCCCATCTTTGTTAAAAAAAAAAAAAACTTTAGGTAGGGTTAACATACATCTGTATTTTCCCGGACATGTCAGGCAATCTCCGCCCAGGAAAATACGGACCTATGGTAATCCTGCTGGTAGAAAAAATACGTACTGTGGCACATCCCTTAAATCAGAACTTTTATAGGGAACCGGTTGCTAAGATTTTAGCAGCTCATCACTGCCCTCAGTCCCAGCCCTTCCGCTCTTGGCCCCAGCCCTTCCGGGGGCCAGAGCTGGCCACAGCATACAGCCCGTGTTTGGGTCGCACCATGATGTCACGGCTGTGTGGAGTGCATTCGGAATGAGGCAACCCAGAGCTGCTGGGCAACCTGTCACATAGCTCCTCTTGCTGGATTATTTGCATTTTTACTGGTAAGTTGAACTTAACCATGGTTATACATTGTCTCTATAATAATAATTATGTACTATGCATTAGCTAGCCCCAGCTGATTCCGTGATGCGAAAACACTTAACACTTATAACAACAGTTGTTTTGGTATTTCATATACTTAAAATATCGCAAATGAACTATGCTATTCGCTTGCTGCTTTAAGTCTTAAGTTCATTACTGTTAATTACTATTGCAAATATATATTTTAAAACTGATTAGGCCTATTGTTTTAATTTCATCTAATATAAAAATAAGGAAATATATTATAAATTTTAATAAAATAAACATTATTGAAGAAAATCAGTTGGGGGGAGGGATAGTTCAGTGGTTTGAGCATTGGCCTGCTAAACCCAGGGTTGTGAGTTCAGTCCTTGAGGGGGCCACTTAGGGATCTGGGGCAAAAATCAGTACTTGGTCCTGCTAGTGAAGGCAGGGGGCTGGACTCGATGACCTTTCAAGGTCTCATAGAGTCATAGACTTTAAGGTCAGAAGGGACCATTATGATCATCTAGTCTGACCTGCACAATGCAGGCCATAGAATCTCACCCACCCACTCCTGTAACAAACCCCTAACCTATGTCTGAATTACTGAAGTCCTCAAAGCGTGGTTTGAAGACCTAAAGCTGCAGAGAATCCTCCAGCAAGTAACCCATGCTGCAGAGAAAGGCGAAAAACCTCCAGGGCCTCTGCCAATCTGCCCTGGAGGAAAATTCCTCCCCAGCCCCAAATATGGCATCAGTTAAACCCTGAGCATGTGGGCAAGACTCACCAGCCAGCACCCAGGAAAGACTTCTCTGTAGTAACTCAGATCCCATCCCATCACAGGTCCCTTCCAGTTCTAGGAGATAGGTATATCTCCAATTATTTATTTTATAACTATCAAAACATAAATTATTTTCCTAATATGAAAGTGAAAATCTATAATTAATATTCTTTTAGAATGTGGTGACATCTGTCAATATGGGTTAGAGATCAAGAGACATTTGTAGAAAGTACTCAAGTGGGAGTAAGAAAAGCGCCATATACAAGGCAAAAGCAGTTGAAAGACAGAAGTAAAAGGGTGCTTTAAGCAAGTATTTTAGCAGACCTGATTCTACTGTTGAACTGGAAGAGCTCAGTGAAGATGCAGATATGGTTGAAAATTATCCAGTAGAACATACAACACAGACAGAGAACGACAGCATTGACGAAGAATTTGAAGAGCCAAATCAGTCTGAAGAAGACACTCAAGACAGTCACGGTGAAGAGAAGACTACAAAAAGGGTTGTAACTGATGCTGAAGGTATTGAGGATCAAGAATACTTTTCTGATAATAAAGATGCAAGTGGTTTAGATCCAGAGCAGAAAGGCAACTTCAACTCTGCTGACCAAATAGAAATATCTGAAGATCTTGGCCAGAATACATTAGCCAGTGTATCAGGGAGTATTTAGTAAAACAAGGGCCGCCTAAAATTATTGTAGAAGATTTCCCTAAAAATAAGATTGGGAAACACTTTTCAAAGTTTCACTGCAAAAGGAAACTTTCAAATGGTGAAATTGTACCTCGTTCATGGGTGATATACTCAGTGTGAGCCGACAAGATCTTTTGTTATTACTGTAAGATTTTTTTTGCAATAATGTGACAAGTTCATTAGCATCTAATGGTTTTAATGACTAATCTAATATTCATACGAGATTGGCTGAGCATGAAAACTCAAAAGGACGTTTACAAGCTGTGCTTAGTTGCTGCAACCTTCAGCAAAGGTTATCTGCTGAAAAAAACATTGACACAATACAACCAAAACTTATTGACCAAGAAGCAAAATGCTGGCATCCAGTTTTTGAGAGACTAGTCGCTGTCGTTCAGTTGCTAGCAGAACAAAACATCATTTCGTGCTTGTTGGGAACATCATAAAATGGAATTTTTCTTGGAGTTATTGAATTACTGGGAAAGTTTGACCCAGTGATGCAGGAACATTTACGAAGAATCAAGAACAAAGAAATACATGACCATTATTTAGGAAAAAACATTCTAAATGAACTTATTAATATTGTAGGGAATGCTGTTAAACATGAAATAATAGCTCGAATTAAGGCTGCTAAGTATTTTGCTATTATACTCGACTGCACTTCTGACATTAGTCACCAAGAACAAATGTCATTGATAATTAGGTATGTGGCTGATGGTGTATCACCAAATATTCCGGCAGGAGTATATAAACATTTCATTAAGTTCATAGTAGTAGAAAGCAGCACAGGTGAATATTTGTACAATATCCTTTTAAGTGAACTCGAAGACCTGGGATTGGACGTTGCAAATATCCATCGGCAAGGCTATGACAACGGTGCATATATGAAGGAAACATATCAGGTGTACAAGCACGACTTTTGAAAACAAACCCAAGAGCTTTTTTTTTACACCATGTGCATGTCACAATTATAATCTCATTTTGGGAGACTTGGCCAAAACATGTCCTGATGTGATGAGTTTCTTTGGAGCCTTGCAGCATATTTGTCCTTTTTTCTGCATCTACTAAAAGATGGACTATTTTTAGAAAATGTGTTACTGGCCTTTCTGTAAAGCCTCTTTGCGAAACACGATGTGAATGTAAAATGCAAAATGTCAAAGCTCTGTGGTACCAAGCAGGGGAGTTTTATGATGCACTCGTAGAGGTAGCAGAAACAATTGATGATGCTCAAGTAAAAAGTGAAGCTGAATCGCTGGCTATTCAAATGAAGAATTATAAGTTTTTGGTTTCGCTAGTTTTCTGGCATGATTTACTTTTCCAAGTGAATTTTGTGAGCAAAGAGATACAGCGTGATACAATGGATATTTCTGAAGGTATTTCTTCATTCGAAAAGCTTTGTAACTGGTTAAAAATGTACAGAGAGAAGGGTTTTCAAGAAGTGTTATTTGGTGCCAATGAACTTGCCAAAGATCTAGATGTGACTCCAGTATTCCAGACTAAAAGCTTGCGCAAACGAAAAAAAACAATTTGAGTACGAGTCTGCAGACGAGCCTTTTTCTGATCCAAAAGAAGCTTACAGAGTGCAATGCTTCAGTCAAGTCTTAGACAAAGCTTTACAGTGACTTCAACCAAGGTTTGAACAGTTACAAAAGCATGTGAGTTTATTTGGATTTTTATGCAAATTCAAAAATCTTCCCAAGGGCACTATATGAAAATCTGCTGCAGATCTGGATCTTGCATTGACAGATGTGAAACTAGTGCAGGAAAATGAACAAGTTTCAACTGTAAAATCAGTTGACATATATGGCTACAAGCTTTGTGAAGAACTAGAAGCATTAAAGCCAATTATTTCGTCTGATTGTAGAACCCCCCCTAAAAATGCTTCAATATCTGGCATATAATAACCAATCAACATAGCAATTTGAATCTTCCTGACTATTCCGGTAACTGTAGCCTCAGGAGAGAGGAGCTTCTCCACATTAAATCTAATTAAAACATATCTGCAATCAACAATGCAGGAAGACCGATTTAAACAGTTTGGCAATCATGTCATCTGAATGCAGAGTAATGAAGAGCTTACAGTTAGGCAATATACTGAAAGATTTTGCTGAACAAAAAGCAAGGAAGATAAAGTTTTAAAAACATATAGGTGAGGTGTACAATAAAGTTTCTCTTAATCAACTTGATATTTATAATATAAAAGCAGCAGAGTCCTGTGGCACCTTATAGACTAACAGACGTATTGGAGCACGAGCTTTCGTGGGTTAATACCCACTTTGTCGGATGCATGCATTTATAATATATGACGTATTAGGGGGCTTATTCCTTCACCCTCTCACTTCCCTGGTCCTTCTCGCATGAACAGAGAGCAACAATACCCAAAGTCCAAAGGTGCAAACAATTCGATGTTTATTGGGGTGAACTTCCAGCAAGCAATGATTCCAGTTTCCTTCCTTAGTGTCCCCCTTCCCAGCTCTGACACCACAGAGCCTTGCCTGTGTCCCTGTTTCTGTTCCCATTTCCCCCTTTAGCAAAACATGATCCCAATACCCGCATCTCCAGTCCCTGTTCCCATCTCCCCCTTACTTCCTGACTGACTGCAGACTATATAGTAAAACTTGAGTTCTGCTTAGCTATACCTTAACCAAACATTTTACTGAAAAGTAACCAATCCTAACTTATTGTAACGTGGTTATTTAACCAATTATATCCCACCACCTTAATTAGTTTACATCCAGCAAAATTAATTATACAGCAGACAGAAACAATTACAAAACCAGACAGAGACCATGCAAATAAACACACAAAACGATACAGAAGTGAGGATTTCACAACTACAGCTATATAAACATAAGGGTTTTCCAGCTGTGTCTATTGATAAGTGAGTTCTTACCAGACAGAAAACTATTAAACTAAATATCCTTTTACATGTTCTAGGCTCCTAACAGCCCCATTTTGCCTTATTTCACTGTGACTAAACAAGGCCTCAGACCTGGTCTACACTGAGTGGGGGAGGGAGGGCGTGTCGATGTAAGATATGCAACTTCAGCTACGGTATCTTATTCCGACTTACCTCCCGTCCTCACGGCGCAGGATCGACGTCCGCGGCTCCCCCGTTGACTCCACTACCACCGCTTGCTCCAGTGGAGTTCCGGAGTCAACGGGGAGCACATTCGGGGATCGATCGCTACCCGCCGATATGACGGGTAGTCTGGACGTACCCTCAGACTGTCACAGTGAGAGAAGGCCCTTACACAGATAGACAATGATTTTGATTTTCTTTTATACCTCTATAACTAGCTAAGTGATAAGAATACACCTAAATTCTAAAAGTATAGGCCAGACAGGCTTGAATATCTATATCCTAACATGACACAATGTACATAATATATAATTTTGTTCTTATTTACTTTCCATAACTATATAAATAATACATGGAAGAAATGAAAGGCTTTTTTTTACATTTTTTTTTTTAAGTCATCTCTGCTGGGGCCCCGCCGAAAATGTTCGAATTGGGCCCCGCACTTCCTAAAGCTGGCCCCGGTGCTAGGGATGGGTATGAAAGTGACTCTGCACAAATAGTCTCTCGTCACCCCACATCTCTCCTCCCCTTAGCAATTGCAGGAGCCGATCCAGCCATAGGGGAGTGAACACCCAGGAATGGCTGTCTGTCCCATCTCCTGGACCTCCCCCTCTAGTGGAAACACAAAGAGAAAAGGGAGAGAGAGATTGATAGGGACAGTGGGAGAAATAATTGGGGAGAGATTCCCAGTTCTCTAACCTACACCCCACCACCCCCACATACTTACTGCAGCATCCCTGGGCAGATTCCCTTTCCAGTGAACAAGGTGAGGTGCAGGGAAAGGAAAAGTCAATTCCTGACTCTGTGTGTGCCCCCGGCTGTGGGAGTGTGCTACCCCGGGGACCATGTCAGGGGAAATCCCCCAAGTCACTCCTTTTGTTCTGCTCTTGTCTCATATTTGGTTCCCAGACTTTGTTACTGGGACGGTTTCGAAAAGGTCTCGGCTTAGTGCTAGTGCGGTGGGCCGGGTCAGTGGTGTAATAAAATGACCAAACATTTCCTCAGAATAGAATCGTAGAACTGTAGGGCTGGAATGAACCATGAGAGGTCACCTAGTCCAGCCCCCCCAACACTGAGGTATTTGTCCAACCTGTCTTTAAAACCTCCCCTGGTAACCTAGCCTTTGTCACAAGTGAGTCACATGGCTGGCTCAGATTCAGTTTGTGACCCACTATAACCCCCAGATCCTTTTGAGTAGTACTGCCCCCTAGCCAGTTAGTCCCCAGTTTGTAGTTGTGCATTGGATTTTCCCTCCCCAAAATGTAGTACTTTGCACTTGTCTTTATTGAATTTCATCTTGTTCATTCAGATCAATTCTCTAATTTATAAAGGTAATTTTGAATTCTAATCCTGTTCTCCAACATGTTTGCAACTCTTCCCCGCTTGGTGTCATCCTCAAATTTAATAAGCACACTCTCCATTCCACTATCCAAGTCATTAATAAAAATATTGAGTGGTACCAGAGTGAGGATTGGCTCCTGTGGGACTGCATTAGATACATCCTCCCATTTTTGTCAGCGAGCCATTAATAATTACTCTTTGAGTACAGACTTTCAAGTACACGACATTTCCCTTGTTAGCTGATGAGAATGTCATGGGGTCTTCTGTCAAAAGTCTTACTAAAATTCAGATATGTCATGTCTAGAGTGTCATAAGGTCAGTACCCCTGTTAAAGCAGGAATTAGATTGGTTTGGCATTGTTTGTATTCGATAATCTATGCTGGCTATAACATCACTTTACTATCCTCTAGGTGCTTATACACTGATTGTTTAATACATTTTTCTTTCTGGGTATCTAAACTAGGCTTGACTGGCCTCTATTCCCCATGTCTTCATTGTTCCCTTTTTTGAAGACAGGTTTTATGTTTGCCCTTCTCCAGTCTTGTGGGACCTCACCATTGTCCCGGAGTTGTCAGAGATCATTGTTAACTGTTCCAAGATTGCTTCAGCTAATTCCTGGTGTCATAGGTCTCACCCCCACTTGGAGCTGTTGGGTTCCAATATGGGGACCTGCACTGGTTTCCCTCTAAACTAAAATCCTAGTTTAGATCCCCCAAATCCCATGGAGTACTACCCAGGAGAAATAAACCATTTCCCCTGCCTCCTGAGAATCACCCAAAGAAAGATCAACCAAGTCCTTAATAGAAAAGAATTTATTAAAGAATAAAAAAAGAAAAGTCACTGTCTCTGTAACCAGGATGGAACAATACAGGGTCTGAACTTATCAATCTCTGGTTTCTTTCTCAGTGAAAGCAAAGTAACAGCAAACAGGAATAAAGAATTTCCTTTAGCAAACACACAATTGCAAATATAGAAAGCAACTCAAAAGACTAATCCGCCTTTCTAATTAATACTCACTATTAAATATCCACAGAGATTTGAAATTATTTTGTCTCTGATTGGTCCTCTGGGTCAGGTCATCAGGTACTGCATGTTAAAAACCTTTACAAAAAAAGAGACCTTAACCTTAACTATTTGTTTATGACCTTTAAAATAAACAGATTAACAAACACACATGCACTTACATATACTACTAAGTATGTAAACAACAAGGTATTTGACATTGAAGAACACTTTCTTCCTGCTCAGTCTGGAACTGTTCCCTGAGGCTGGAGACTCCAGTGCTGGCGTTGGTTCTGCCGCTGGTTGCTCTTCCAGTGGAGCTCAGGAACAGGGATGGGAGTGCCTGCTTGTAGGTCTTTGTCTTTTAACTCCATTTGTCTTTTGTGCTCAGCCTCTTTGGCTGCCTCTTTGGCTTTGTGGTCAGCTTCTTGTTTCTCCAGCTCCCTCTTGTGGTTAGCCTCTCTGGCCTGTTGCTTCTCCATGTCTTTGTGCTTTCTGGTGCCTCTGCATTCAGTGAACTGTATTGCTTGGTTCACTTTTCCTACCCTTTCTATTCACTGACTGAAAAAAAAAAAAAAACTTTTTTTTTTGCAAAAATGCTAGCTTGCTTTGCTGATATACTGAAGAGAAAAAAAAAACTGGTTTGTCCTGTTTCTAGCACTTTCCTTTCTAACAAGCCTCCTAGAAAAACACACCTCTTGAAAATCTCTTCTAACAAAAACCATGTAGAAACTGAATCTTCTAACCCCCTCTTCTCTCAGGTTTCCTAACATACCAGTAGAAAATGAAATACTGTAAACTCCCTCTTCTCTCAGGTTGCTTTCCTGCTCTAGAAGAAGAGAATAGCTCCCTTCAGCTTAGCCCAGCTGAAAAAAAACTCCTTCTAACAAAGTCAGTTAGAAAACCTTGTCTGTTTGCCTTCGGGGTATCTCTCCCTCCTAACCTGCAGTCCTGCTTTAGGAGAAGAGAATAGCAATGGCTGTCTGGTTCAGAAAAAATCCTCCGCTGCCCACACCATGTCAAGTCTCACCCCCACTTAGAGCTGTTGGGTTCCAATGGACCTGCCTCCTCTAAACTAATCCTAGTTTAGATCTAGTAAAAGCTGCCACCAGTCAGTTTTGAATTTTTTTAAGAAAAAAAAAGAAAAAGTCTGTCTCTCTAAACCAGGATGGAACAATACAGGGTCTAAACTTATCAATCTCTTTTTCTTCTCAGTGAAAGCAAAGTAACAGCAAACAGGAACCGCCTTTCTAATTAATACTCACTATTAAATAGTAGAACAGGAGAACTTTAGATCCAAAGAGAGCTCTAACAAAGAACACAGACAAAGGCTTCCCTCCACAGAGATTTGAAATTATTTCGTCTCTGATTGGTCCTCTGGTCAGGTGGTCATCAGGTACTGCATGTTAACCCTTTACAGGTAAAAGAGACCTTAACCCTTAACTATTTGTTTATGATACCTGGAGTAGCCCAGGATGAATTTCATTAGGCCCTGCTCACTTTAAGGCATTAAAACCTTTGTCTTGTTGATGTCATTTGTCCATGATGCCACTTTTTATAGGATTCCTTTTTATTTTCTGGTCATGAAAGAGCTTATGGTAGAGCCATATTGGTTACCACTCAACAAAGAAATCTTTGTGCCATTGTCGATAGTTCTCTGAAAACATCCACTCAATATGCAGTGACCTTCAAAAAAAGCTAACCAAATATTAGGAACCGTTCGGGAAGTGGTAGGTAATAAGGGGGGAGAGATAGCTCAGGCCTGGTCTACACTATGTGTTTATACCGAATTTAGCAGCATTAAACCAATTTAACCCTGCACCCGTCCACACAGCGAAGCCCTTTATATCGATATAAAGGGCTCTTAAAACTGATTTCTGTACTCCTCCCCGACGAGGGGAGTACCACTGAAATCGGTATTGCCATGTCGAATTAGGGTTAGTGTGGCTGCAATTCGACAGTATTGGCCTCCGGGGCGGTATCCCACAGTGCACCATTGTGACCACTCTGGAAAGCCATCTGAACTCGGAGGCGCTGGCCAGGTAGACAGGAAAAGTCCTGCAAACTTTTGAATTTCATTTCCTGTTTGGCCAGCGTGGAGAGCTCACCAGCACAGGTGACCACGCACAGCTCATCTGCACAGGTAACAATGCAGTCTCCTGAGAATCGAAAAAGAGCTCCAGCATGGACTGGATGGGAGGTACTGGATCTGATCGCTGTATGGGAAGAAGATTCCGTGCTAACAGAACTCTGTTCCAAAAGATGAAATGAAAAAACATTTGAAAAAATTTCCAAGGCCATGATGCAGAGAGGCCACACCAGGAACTCAGTACAATGCCGTGTGAAAGTTAAGGAGCTCAGACAAGCCTACCAGAAAACCAAAGAAGCAAACGGTCCGGGGCAGGGCCGAAAACATGCCACTTCTATGCTGAGCTGCATGCAATTCTAGGGGGGTCCGCCACCACTACCCCACCCCATCCGTGGATTCCGAGGTGGGAGTGGTAATCTCAGCCATGCCTGAGGATTCTGCGGACGGGGAAGATGAGGAGGAGGAAGAGGAGGACGAGCTTGCAGAGAGCACACAGCACTCCGTTCTCCCCAACAGCCAGGAGCTTTTTCTCACCCTGACGGAATTACCCTCCCAGCCCTCCCAAGCCACTATCCCAGACAATGAAGCCATGGAAAGGACCTCTGGTGAGTGTACCTTTGTAAATATAAAACATGGTTTAAAAGCAAGCGTTTTTTAATGATTAATTTGCCCTGAGGACTTGGGATGCATTCGCGGCCAGTAAAGTTACTGGAAAAGTCTGTTAACATGTCCCTGGAGGATTTCCGCTCCATCCCCAGACATCTCCATGAAGCTCTCCTGGAGGTACTCCAAAAGCCTTTGCAGAAGGTTTCTGGGCCTGATGGGGCTGGAGGTGCAGGAGATGGCGGAGCAGGAGGGGACACCCTTTCAATGTCCTCTTGACCTTTATGCCCACCCTGGTTGCCCTGCCTGTGCATGAAGGGTTTCTCAAGATAGCCAAGATCCTTTGACAAACCCCCTCCTCCACTCCTCCCACCTCGAAATGGGCCGAGAAGAAGAATTTTGTTCTGGCCAAAGGTTTCAAATACCTTTATGCCCACCCACCCCTGGGCTTGCTGGTTATGTCTGCAGCCAACAACAAGGACAAACAAGGTCACACCTCCTCAGTTCCCAAGACCAAAGAGGCCAAAAGGCTCAACCTATTTGGGAAAAAAGTTTATTCTACCACGAGCTTACAATTTTGGGTAGCAAACCATCAGGCCCTGTTGGGCAGATATAATTTTAACCTCTGGGACGGTCTCAAAAAGTTCCCACATGGTCTAGCCCAAGAGTTCGGCACCCTAGTGGAGGAGGCTACCATGGCAGCCAGATGCTCCCTGTAGATGACATGGCTCGCGGTGGACTTGGTGGCTTGGGTGGTCACATTGGCGGTTGTTATGTGTCGCAGCTCCTGGCTCCAAACAGCAGGCTTCTCCCAGGAGATGCAGACTTCAATTCAAGACATCCCCTTCGTCGGGGTTGGTCTTTTCTCCGAACAGATGGACACCAGGCTGCACAGGTTGAAGGACACTAGAGCTACCCTTCGCTTGTTGGGCATGCACATATCACAGTCTGCCCCAGCTGACAAGACTGGCAACCCCATCATGGCTCTGCATTAAAAAGAGATGCTAGTTTTAGTCATCAATGCCCTTCTTCCTCCCATTCACCTGTGCAACCTGAACCCGCCAAACATCTAGTGAGCCAAAAATGCTCATTTTGAGGATGCGCCCAAGAGCGAAGCCCCAGACAGCCACCTGGATCCTTTCCACATTTTCCTCAACCGCCTCTCTCCCTACCATTCGGCCTGGTAGCAGGTTACATTGGACTGCTGGGTCCTGGACATAATAGTTCGGGGCTATAACCTGCAATTTTTCACCGTTCCTCCCTCCCACCCTCTCACTTCCCCGTCTCTTTTCAGGGACCCTTCTCATGAGCAACTCCTCATTCAGGAGGTCGAAAAGCTCGTGGACTTGGGGGCTGTGCAGAAGGTTCCTTGAGACATGTAAGGAAGAGGATTCTACTCCTGCTACTTCCTAATCCTGAAGGCCAAAGGGGGCCTAAGACACACAGGTGACCACGCAGCACAGGTGACCACGCATCACCTCCGCATCTCTCAAGAAGTTGAAATTTTGCTTGGTCTCTCTAGCCTCCATCATCCCTTCCCTGGATCTGGGAGACTGGTATGCCACTCTCAACTTTAAGGATGTTTACTTTCATGTCTACATATTCCTGGGACACAGGCGTTTCCTGCGTTTCATGCTGGCTGGGTGCCACTTCCAGTTCACAGCACTTCCCTTTGGCCTGTCCTCGGCTCCCAGAGTGTTCACAAAACGCATGATGCCCGTGGCAGCTTATCTGACACATCGAGGGATCCAGATCTTCCCATATCTCAATGACTGGCTCATCAAGGGCAGGTCTCCGGGGCAGGTGCAAAGGAGCCTCGATCTGGTGCCCTCCACCTGCAGTGACCTGGGCCTACTAATAAACACATATAAGTCCACGTTGACGCCTCTGGGGTTGAGCACATAGAATTTATTAGAGCGTTTCTCAACGACTCACGGGCCAGGGCCTGCTTTCCGGAGGTGCATTTTTAGGCCATATTGGACCTGATTTCCCACGTAAAGAGCCACCTGCTCACCATGGCCCACATGTGCCTGCAACTGATGGGCCACATGGCCGCATGTGCGTACATGGTCAGCCATGCTCGACTTCATCTGCGGCCTCTGCAAGCATGGCTGGCCTCGGTCTATATCCCCAGCAGGCACGCCCTGGACTGAGTCGTCACGGTGCCCAGCCACATCCTCTCATCCCTGGACTGGTGGCTGGATCCCAAGTCGGTGCTGCAAGGAGTTCCCTTCATGACCCCATCCCCGTCACTCGCCCTCCTCTTGGACATGTAGGTCCTGACAGATAATACTGCCGCAATGTATTACATCAACGGACAGGGTGGTGCCAGATCTTCAGCCCTTTGCTGGGAGGCGCTCAGCCTCTGGGAATTTTGTGTGCAGCATGCCAGTGATCTAGTATCCGCCCACCTGCCAGGAACCAAGAACGTCCTGGCAGATCACCTCAGCAGGACCTTCTCATCTCACCATGAATGGTAACTCCATCCGGAGGTGGACAACCTAATCCTGCACAGGTGGGGGACGCCGCAGGTGGACCTGTTTGCATCCAGGCAGAACAGAAAGTGCCACGTGTTCGGTTCTCTGCAGGGAAGGGACAAAAGTTCCCTGTCAGAAGCCTTCTTGATTCAGTGGTCGGGAGCGCTGATGTCTGCCTTTGTGCCAGTGCCTTTAATCCACAAGATCCTGCTAAAGATGATGCAAAACAAAGCAAATGTCATCCTCATAGCCCCTGCATGGCCTCACCAACGCTGGTTTGGCATGCTGTTGAGTCTTTCGGCGGCCAACTCACTGCAACTGACTCTTCGGCCGGATCTGCTGCATCTGTATCTGGCAATGCTGCACCTGACAGCTTGGCTTCTGCGTGGATAAGCATGGACGAATGGGAGTGCTCTGATGGTGTCTGTTGTCAGAGTGGTACCGGTGTGGTGCTCTGCTTTCTCCAATGTTGATATCACTTGGCTGCGTGCGTGTGTTCCCTCTGTGTGCTGCCCCAGCTCTGCGCAGATAGCTGGCATGGCAGACCCGACGAGAACCCCCAATAACCACAGAGTCCAGTAAGATGCAAAGCTATGTCGGCTAGGTTTATTGCAACCTCGGACACAATTGCAGTTCCCTGTAGGTTTCTTAGCCTAATTCAGGGCATACTACGAGAAAGTGCCTCTTGGCAATGGACCCGGCTCAGTCAGTGGCGGGACTTTCCACTGCCCCCTCGGTCGGACAAAGACACTGCCCCAGGGATGCATTCTTATACATAGGTACAAACAAGTTACACATCGCTCCTGATGTATGAGGTGCAACCCTTCCACGTAGCAAGGTACAACCCCTCTACGTATTAACGTGCCACCTCTCACCTTGTACATGTTGGTTCGATCACAACTCTATCCATCATATTACCCTTTTGCCCCTGTCATTGGGATTTGCCAGCCTGTTCCTTGTTATCTGTGTGGAATGTGCAAGTATGTGAATGTTCAGTACCTTTTAGGTACGTATCTTCTTGCAGCATCAGCCCTTTCCTTGCCAGCTTCTGTGAGCAGGGCCTGCCTCTGGCTCACAGCTTAACTTTGCTTTATGTTAGCAAAATCTTGACTATTACTTCAGTTCAGGCCTCAGGCCTTATACCAGGCCTTGATACCAAGGTTTATATCTCAGGGCCTCTTCTTACTACATTCCTCCACTTTTTGTCTTTTTATGGGGAGGATGTTTACCCATCGTCCTGGAAAAGCATAATACATGGACTAAAGATAACCCAGTGGGCTAAACGCTGTTATGTGGTTACCTTATTTTACCATCCATATACTTATGCCCCATCTGTCTGTTTAGTCTGCACATTCCCTCGTACGACTGTTAGGCAGATTTTATTATCCAATTATTTTTTTAGTCCCTTATGGTGGGCCTGGGAATGTTAGGCCCGGGACCATGACTGAGGAATGTAATATTATGATTGAGCCTTAGAGGCACTCCCAAATAATTAATATATATGAATTATATGGATATGGCATATATATTTGTAGCGTGTATGGGCATATATGTATAGTATGTATGTGTACATATGACACCACCTTATATTCAAGCATAACCATGTTTTTCCAGTCTGCTGGTGTACTCTGGCCCTTTTATTTTGGTGACACAGATAGAAACACACTCCTATTAGGGTAATTCCAGTGACTATCTCTCTCATTATTAGTAGTGGGCTGAGTGTTTTAAAATACTGGGATAGGGATTGTGATAATGTGTCCCACACTGCTATGTATATGAGAAGTAAAACAAAAATTTGGAGTAGTGACACTACCACTGAGGCCTTTATATATAAATATATTGTAATTAGTTACTACATGTACTGTCCATTCATGTTATAGGTTATCCTTAAGGCTGGTTGTCACCCTCTGGTCAGGAAACAGAAGTGGGTAGCTTCTCTGTTCCATTGGTTGCTGTAGATCCAGTTGTTTCTTATGGATGCTGTCTTCCAGATAACCTACTGAACAGACAGTAACCAATTTATCAAATATTGCTGTGTCAGGATTTAATATTGGTACCCAGACACTGAACAAGATTGTTTTGAATAACATGTGCCTCAGTTAGGATGCAGTGTTACTGACCCAAATTATGACTGGTACTAACAGGCAATTTGTTTACCCAATTTGTAGTTACTATGTAACTTAGTTTCTTTACCAATTTGTTTTTTCCTTGTCTTCATGTTGTTTGCTGCTATTCGTTTGTTGATTTTTACCTGTGTGTTGGTTAAACAATTTAGCAAAGTTATACACATTGTACAGCAATCTTACAATACAACAATAATATAGCAGTACAATGATAATACAGTAGTACAGCAATAATACAGTTGTTTTTACACAGTAACCAAGTTGAAATTAAATGACAGTTTTCCTGGTCCAGCTAGTGGTTTTTAAATTAATTGTTAAATTAATTGTCCATATATGGTAGATAGAGGTGTATTTGACCAGTCTCTTATTTATAAAACACTTCATTTTTCTTTTCTTGATGATTGGGGGTTTCTTCACTGTATACAGATATGAACTGGTGTCTTCAGGGTGTGATATTTTTTGGCGTCTTTGGTCTGTGGGATACAACTTAAACAACTTTTGTTAGATAACATAGTAAAGTTTTTTTGTTTGTTTTCAGTAACCCAAACTTAATACATAGTTTTAACTTAGTTTCTTTACAATGTAATAAAAACAATGTAATAGGGACCAAGCCTTTTATAACACAAGCTATACTTTTGCAATTGTTGTATAGACATTCATTTTCATTTGGGGTGCATTACTAATATTTCATACTAAATGTAATGCTTAACGGCTAAAATAAATGTTTACGATCTTCCATGAGAAGGTATATTGCTTTCCCTTGCTGAACACCTTGTTTCAGCAAAAGAGTTAGTAACATAATTTTAACTAGCTTTTTAGAGTTAATTTGCTTGTAATACCAACTTCATTCTTGTTAACTGTTTAGAAGCACAAACCTTAACAACCATTGCTTTCCATTAACATAACATAACATAAAAGAAAAGCATATAAAATTAAACCAAAATAAATTTTAAATACAGATACATGTATACCCTCAAATACCCTCAAAGTATTTACTTTTATGATGCTTTGTTATGTTTGGGAGCCAAAGGTGGAAACCTGTTGAAAATGTGAAAACCTGTTGAAATTGTTTGGTTAGCTTTATGCATAAATCGTTATTTTAAAACATTTTGGTTATGACATTCTTATAACTATATTTAAAAGTGCAAACAAGTTTATAAAAAGCCCAAACAAGAAATTGACATTTGTTAATATTATCTTTACCTTAATGTTGAGGTTTCCCCTAACAATTTTCTTTGAATAACAAATTTAAAAAAAAAACAACCAAAAACTTAAAAAACAAAACTGTGATTGATAAAAGAGAATTCTTTTTGTTTGCAATTGCATTATTTGTTGAGGCAAAAATATATGTACATATACTTGTAGCTGAAATCTTTTTGAACTTTGCACAAAAAATTGGTGTTAATAATATGATTATACTCCAACCATGATCTTAAAATAGTGTGGTACCACATATACTTATATTTTTTTAAAAAGGGTATACAATTGAATTTTGTTGCAACAAAATAAAAATAATAATAAAAAAAAAGTCATGTGACACACACAACATAGATACAAGACACACATGACATACAGGACAAATGGCGCCAGAATTCTGTTCATAACAATACAAAATAACACAACCAAAAATAAAAAGTAAAAAGGGTTAAAGATTTGAATAAACAAGTTATTACCTTATTTAAAACTTGTAGCATATATTTGATAAAAATATATATTAATATTTGCCAAATGTATTGTATTAATTTGGTAAACAGGAATTTTGCTTTGCTTTATATTTAACATTATTTTAAAACTCTGCTGTATGGAAATAAGAAAAGCCCATGTTTCAAATATTAGTTAGTGGTTAGGATTAGAAGCAGAGAGTGCACTTCTGTTGCTTGGCAACCATATCTTCAAGAAAGTTAGGAATAATTCCAGCTATTGCATTCCTGAAGGGTTAAAATAATTAATTTACTGGATTTAAAGTTTTTACCTTGTTTTCTTTTTGTTTCTTGTTTTGTTCTGTTTTCAATTGCTTTATATTTTGGAGGTTTCTGTAAAAACTATAACTTTTAACTTAAAGAGAGAGAGCAGAAGTGAGCAGAGGCGGGGGAAAAGGGAAGGGGAGTGAAGAGCAACCTAGGAAGGTAGCGAGACCTGAGCCAAGAGAGATTAACTCTATCAAGGTATTTGGAAGTACAGGCAGCAGCAGCAAGTTTAGCAAACTGAGAAAACATATCAAGACAAAACTTAACTGGTATGTAAAAATATTTGAAAAAAGAAGGTTCTATTTTCAAATTATGAGTGCGGAGTGTGGTTCTATGGGTCAAAGCAATTGGGAACCTGCACAGTTGGGAACTGCGCCCCTGGTATTTATCCTGGCTTTCAGAGGAGATTGGGGGTAGTTACCTGCTCTTGTAAAACCTGAATTTGTTCCCCCAGTGTCTGTTGCTTTTGTGTGCATGCCAAATGGATAGTGGGTGTGCCCTTTTTTGCTGCAGTTAACTGTTTTTGGGCAACTCCATGTGTTAATGCATTAATTCTAGGTGTTAACCCGCTTAATTTCAGTTTTTTACTTTGAAATTCTTTTTTATTTACTCTCCTGCGATCAAGTCGCAGTTCCTGTCTCCTAATGTGCTCTGTGAACTGTTCCATTTTTTCCTTCATTTGATTTACCAATTCAGTGAGAGTATTGTTTGCTACTCTTTCCTTCTGTGCACTTACTTGTCCCGTTCTGACAGGCACCAGTCTAGGTTGCGGTTTAAGTTTAACCGGAACCTAGCTTTTATCATAAGGTGGTGGTTACAATGCAGTGGACCCAGTTTCATTTTTTAATTTTACTTGGGCCACCTTTTTCCACTTCTGTCCCCATTCTTCAGGCACAGGGTAGCTACCTGAAGCCTGCTGTTTACCACTAATATTTATATTTATAACAGGGGACGGCATATGTATTTTTTGTAGGTTCCTTACAGCTGTTTCCAGTGTTTCACTCTGTTCCTGTACTGGCTGTCTCTGGGCTGCTTGCCACCCTGCAAGGGGGGTGGGAGCATTCCAGGACTGTGTAGCTTATTTTGATTCTTTTAACTTTTTCTTTGTTACTGTTAACTTGCAGAATTATTGCTTTTTTACTTTTATTTTTTAGAGCCTCGGTTTCTACCATCGCTCTACCATCGCTCTACATATGCCAGTCCATGTTTCCCCATTCTTCAATTCATATGGACCCCCCTTACTGGCAATCCAGCGGGTCCAAGAGTTATCAAACTCTGTGGGGATCATAAGGGAGGGGATCAGGGGGTTCCCTAGCTTGAGGTTTGCTGCCATGTTGGATTGCGATTCTTACCACGGCAGGTTCGCTTACTCACCAGATCAGCGGTCGGGGTCACCAATGTTGTCAGAGTGGTACCGGTGTGGTGCTCTGCTTTCTCCAATGTTGATATCACTCGGCTGCGTGCATGTGTTCCCTCTGTGTGCTGCCCCAGCTCTGCGCAGATAGCTGACACAGCAGACCCGACGAGAACCCCCAATAACCAGAGTCCAGTAAGATGCAAAGCTACGTCGGCTAGGTTTATTGCAACCTCGGACACAATTGCAGTTCCCTGTAGGTTTCTTAGCCTAATTCAGGGCATACTACGAGAAAGTGCCTCTTGGCAATGGACCCGGCTCAGTCAGTGGCGGGACTTTCCACTGCCCCCTCGGCCGGACAAAGACACTGCCCCAGGGATGCATTCTTATACACAGGTACAAACAAGTTACACATCGCTCCTGACGTATGAGGTGCAACCCTTCCACATAGCAAGGTACAACCCCTCTACGTATTAAGGTGCCGCCTCTCACCTTGTACATGTTGGTTCGATCAAAACAATTCTATCCATCATATTACCCTTTTGCCCCTGTCATTGGGATGGGCCAGCCTGTTCCTTGTTATCTGTGTGGAATGTGCAAGTATGTGAATGTTCAGTACCTTTTAGGTACTGTGGCAGAGCTCTGACCTTGCTCCTGTGGGTCCTGCGCTTCTAGGCGGTTTATGCTTAGCCTCAGTGGCTCACTGTGACCCTCCACGTAGCCCTTCTCTCTCTAGGGCCAGGGTTACAGTCTACTGAGCCCTTTTCATCATAGGCTGCAAGGAAGTTGGTGAGAGAACTCCCACAGTCTCTGTTCAGCCTCCTGTCCTGACAGGGACCTGACTTCCCCTTCCAGGAGCTGTTCCTGTAGTGGTGGGTTGTGGGGAACCCGGGCCCGCCCTCTACTCCGGGTTCCAGCCCAGGGACCCTAATGGTAGCAGTTGTTGGCAGCCAACCTTTCACTGCCAGAGTTGCTACATTTCCCTGGGCCACTTCCCCACAGCTCTCCTGCTTCTCCCTTCTTCACCCTTACCTTAGGGCTCCTTTAACGATGTTTTAGGGTGTCTTCTCCAGCATTTTCCTGACTTCCGCTTTTATTTCCTCCCTTTTGGCTGCTGGCACCCGGTAGGGCCTCATAGTTACTCTGGCCCCAGGGTTTGTGAAGATGTGGTGATATGTCCCGGTTGTGCGACCTGGCTTTGTCGAGAATGCATCGTGATATTGGGCAATCATCTCAGTTACCTCTTTCTTCTGTGCTGTTGTTAGATCAGGAGACACCCTCACTTGTTCAGGATTTTTGTTCCCTGGGTGCAGCCCTTCTCGAATCACTGTGCATGCCTCTCGCGCATGCCATGGTTTCAGAAGGTTGACATGATATATCTGCTCTACTTTTCGACGTCCTGGTTGTCTCACCTTGTAATTTACTTTCCCTACTGGTTCAACTATTTCATAGGGCCCTTGCCACTGGGCCAACAGCTTACTTTCGGCTGTGGGTACCAGTACCATTACTCGGTCACCAGGTTGAAACTGACGAAGCTTGGCTTGGCGGTCGTAGTAGGTTCTCTGGGACTCTTGGGCCTTCTCTAGGTGTTCCCTCACTATGGGAGTGACCCGGGCTATCCGATCCCTCATCTGTAGTACATGTTCTGTTACGTTCTTCCCCTCACTGGGTTCCTCCTTCCAAATTTCCTTGGCTATGTCCAGGATGCCTCGGGGGTTGCGTCCATACAACAGCTCAAAGGGGGAGAATCCAGTGGAAGCTTGGGGGACCTCACGGATGACGAACATGAGGTACGGTAGTAGGTTGTCCCAATCTTTCCCATCCTTGCTTACCACCTTTCTTATCATGGCCTTGAGGGTTCGGTTAAATCTTTCCACCAGACCATCAGTTTGTGGATGGTAAACTGAGGTCCGCAGCATCTGGACATGGAGCAGGGAACACAAATCCTTCATCAACTTGGACATGAATGGTGTTCCCTGGTCTGTGAGGATTTCTTTTGGTAGCCCTACTCAGGCAAAGATTGCCACTAATTCTTTGGCAATGCTCTTGGAAGCTGTATTTCGTAAGGGGACAGCTTCTGGGTACCTGGTTGCATAGTCTAGGATGACAAGCACATACTGGTGGCCTCGGGTCGTTTTCTCTAACGGCCCCACAAGATCCATGGCGATCCGCTCGAATGGGATTTCGATGATCGGCAGGGGTACCAGAGGAGCTCTTAGATGTGGACGAGGGCTGTGCTGTTGACATTCAGGGCAAGAGGCACAGTACCGCCGGACGTCTTCATGTACCCCCGGCCAGAAGAACCTGTGTAAGATTCGCACCTGGGTTTTCTCCACTCCCAAGTGTCCTCCAAAAAGGTGACTGTGAGCGAGGCATAATATTGCCTTCTGGTGTTTCCGGGGGACTAGGAGTTGGTGTACCTCTTGCTCCTGCATTTGCACGACCCAGTATAGGAGATTCCTCTTGATCACAAAATAAGGCCCTGGCCCCCGGAGGTACCCATAGAGGGAAAGGCCATCTATCTCAGCCACCTCCTTCCTGGCGTTCTCGTACCTTGGGTCTTCCACCTGGTCCCGTCCAAAAGTCTCTCTCTCTGGGTTTAACAGCCTGAACTCTGGGGGATCTGTCTCCGCCCTCTCGGCTGGCTCCGTGAGGTTGGGGTTGGAAGTGGTCTCTGACCCCTCCTCTGTCTCAGGGCCCTCCCCTTCAGTTGCCCGTGTACGTCTGCCTACACAGGCGACCCTCTGTCCTTGTGTCAGGATTCGGGTACCCAAGGCCTTGGCCGCCCTTCTTTCTCTTTTGGTCTTCCTGCCTTTCCCCGGGACAGGGAATAGCTCCTGGGACATTTCTGCGAAAAATGGGAGGTGACATTCTGCTGCGGAAACCTCCTGAATTTCGGGGAGTTCCTCTCCCTCTAATTCCTCCGGTGGGAGCAAGTTTCCAAACCCAGGGAAATCTCTACCTATGAGCACGGCGTATGGGAGGTTTGGGACTATCCCTGCTTTCACACCAGTGACATTTTCCTGAATTTCAATTTTTACTGGTATGGTGGGGTAGTAGCTAACAGTCCCGTGGACACAGGTTACCCCTGTACGCTTGGCCTGCATTAACTGGCTGCGCTTCACTAATTGACCCGAAATCAGGGTGATAGCACTCCCCGAGTCTTTGAGTGCCATGGTTTCTACCCCATTCAACTTTACCTGCCTTGTATATTTATGTGGGGTGACTGTGACCCCTACAATATTGAGTAGGCTGCATGGTTCTGCCCTGTTCCCCAGGTTACACTGCCTTGGCTCTATGACATTGGGGCACTGGGCAGCTATGTGCCCCAACTCCTCGCACCCATAACACCTATAATTGTTTTTAGTCATTCCCCTATCACGTGGGTTAGGAGATTTAGTCCCAGGGTTCCCCCCACTCAGCCCTTTCCCTTCTTTCTGGGTTCCTGACTGGTTTTCGACCTCCCTCTTCTTCCACCTAGGACTTCCTGAGAGATTGGCCGCCCGACCCTCCATGGTCGGGGTCAAATGTTTGTTTTGTGATGGGCCTTTCTTGGGTAGTTGGGTTAATACCCTGGCTGTTATCCGTCTTTCCACCAATGTGATCATTTCGTCATAGGTGGACGGATCGTTCTGGCAGACCCATTTTCGGAGATCTGGCGGCAGCCCCCGCATGTAATGGTCCATGACCAAAGTCGCTAATATCTCCTCCGGGCTGCATGCCTCAAGCCGTAACCACTTCCGAGCAAGGTGTATGAGGTCGAATAGTTGGGACCTTGGAGGTTTGTTCTCCCTGTATTTCCACTCCTGGAACCTCTGGGCCCATACTGCTGCTGTCACCTTGGATCGTGCTAGGATCTCTGCCCTCAGCCGGTAATAGTCAGCGTCATCCTGAGTGGGCAGATCAAAGTAGGCCTTCTGGGCCTCTCCGCACAAGAAAGGTGTGAGAATGCTGGTCCACTGCTCCAGGGGCCATGCCTAATGCTGTGCAGTCCTTTCAAATGAGAGGAGATATGCCTCTATGTCATCATCTGCCGTCATCTTTGGCAGACAACCGGTGGCCCTCAGGATTCGCGTCCCATTGGACCCCTGGGCCTGGGTGGTGAGGATCTTCAGCTGGTCCACAACCTCGCACAGGAGGGCTCGATCTTGGGTCGCCTGGCTCATTAATAATTGGTTGGTTTCCTGCTGTAACCTCATGGACTCCTGTTGTGCCATTGCCTGAGCCCAGGTTGCCTCCTGCTGGGCCACTGTGGCTTGCACCAGTGCTCTCACCACCTCCTCCATGATGGTACAAATAACAACAACAAAAAACCCCACAACCGAAAACCCCAGTGCACCCTTCTGTGTTTGTTTGTTTTCTTTTTGGGTTTTTTTTTTTTTTTTAGTAACCACCTCTTTGTTCTGCCACGCTGTGAACAATCACTGATCCCACTCCTGACACCAGTTGTGGCAGAGCTCTGACCTTGCTCCTGTGGGTCCTGCGCTTCTAGGCGGTTTATGCTTCGCCTTAGTGGCTCACTGCGACCCTCCACGTAGCCCTTCTCTCTCTAGGGCCAGGGTTACAGTCTGCTGAGCCCTTTTCATCATAGGCTGCAAGGAGGTTGGTGAGAGAACTCCCACAGTCTCTGTTCAGCCTCCTGTCCTGACAGGGACCTGACTTCCCCTTCCAGGAGCTGTTCCTATAGTGGTGGGTTGGGGGGAACCCGGGCCTGCCCTCTACTCCGGGTTCCAGCCCAGGGACCCTAATGGTAGCAGTTGTTGGCAGCCAACCTTTCACTGCCAGAGTTGCTACATTTCCCTGGGCCACTTCCCCACAGCTCTCCTGCTTCTCCCTTCTTCACCCTTACCTTAGGGCTCCCTTAACGATGTTTTAGGGTGTCTTCAGTAACCAGCCCTTCAGCCGCACTTCCTCTCCTCTGGCTCCCTGGCTCCTCTGCCTGACTGGAGTGAGCCCTTTTTATAGTAACAGCAGGGCCTTAATTAGAGTCAGGTGGTCACATTAACTGAATGGCCTCACCTGACTCTTTACAGGTTAATTAGAGTCAGGTGTTCCCATTAGCCTGGAGCAGCCCCTGCTCTGGTCAGTCAGGGAACAGAAAACTGTTAATCCAGTGGCCAGTATATATGCCTTCAGCTATTCTGCTGTACCCAACTGGCCTGAGTCTATCACAGTACGTATCTTCTTGCAGCATCAGCCCTTTCCTTGCCAGCTTCTGTGAGCAGGGCCTGCCTCTGGCTCACAGCTTAACTTTGCTTTATATTAGCAAAGTCTTGACCATTACTTCAGTTCAGGCCTCAGGCCTTATACCAGGCCTTGATACCAAGGTTTATATCTCAGGGCCTCCTCTTACTACAGTGTCCAACAGGTCCTGCTGGGCAGCAGGAAACCCTCCACCATGGCTACCTACATGGCAAAGTGGAAGCGGTTCACGTGTTGGGCCTCTGACACATTTGCGCTGAAAAGGCCCCACTGCAGCACATCCTGGACCTTTGCTGCACCTTAAGCTCCTGGGCCTGTCGCTGTCTTTCTTCAGGATACACCTGGCAGCCATTTTGTCATTCCACACTCTGTTTCAAGGCAAGACCTGGGGAGTATAGTGGATGAGAAGCTGGATATGAGTCAGCAGTGTGCCCTTGTTGCTAAGAAGGCTAATGGCATATTGGGCTGCATTAGTAGAAGCATTGCCAGCAGATCGAGGGAACTAATTATTCCCCTCTATTCGGCACTGGTGAGGTCACATCAGGAGTATTGCGTCCAGTTTTGGGCACCCCACTACAGAAAGGATGTGAACAAATTGGAGAGGGCAGTGAAAATTATTAGGGGTCTGGGGCACATGACTTATGAGGAGAGGCTGAGGGAATTGGGATTGTTTAGTCTGCAGAAGAGAAGAGTGAGGGAGGATTTGATAGCAGCCTTCAACTATCTGAAGGTGGGTTCCAAAGAGGCTGGAGCTCGGCTGTTCTCAGCTGTGGCAGATGACAGAACAAGGAGCCAATGGTCTCTAGTTTCAGTGAGGGAGGTTATGTTGAACTACAAGGGTGGTGAAGCACTGGAATGGGTTCCATAGGGAGGTGGTGGAATGTCCATCCTTAGAGGTTTTTAAGGCCCAGCTTGACAAAGCCCTGGCTGGGATGATTTAAGTTGATGTTGGACTAGATGACCTCCTGAAGTCTCTTCCAACCCTTTAAAAAAAAAAAAAAAAAAAAAAGTGTCTTCGCCCATTCCATGATGGCGCACAGTTCTTGAAAGGTCTGGAGTACCTCTACCCGCATGTCTGGGACCTGGTCTCCCCTTGGGACCTGTCAAGGCTCATGGGTCCCCGCTTTGAACCCTTTGCTTTTTGCTCCCCCCCGCGTCTCTCCTGGAAGGTCTCCTTTTTGGTCACTATATCTTTGGCCCATAGGGTGTCTGACATAGAATCATAAATTATTAGGGTTGGAAGGGGACTGCAGGAGATTATCTAGTCCAACCCTCTGCTTAAAGCAGGACCAATCCCCAAATGGCCCCTTCAAGGATTGAACTCACAACCCTAGGTTTAGCAGGCCAATGCTCAAACCACTGAGCTATCCCTCAACATCAAGACACTCATATCGGACCCGCCTTATATAGTCTTCTATAAGGACAAGGTCCAGCTGCGTCTGCACCCAGCTTTTTTGCCCAAACTCGTCTCCCAGTTTCATACTGGTCAAGACATATACTGACTAGTTTTTTGTCCAAAGCCTCATGCGATGGATGAGAAACGCAGGCTGCATACCCTGGATGTCAGATGGGCACTGGACTTCTACATAGATAGAATGAAGCTGTTCTGAAAGTCAACGCAGTTGTTTGTTACTGTCGCAGACAGAATGAAGGGTTATCTAGTGTCTGCCCAGAGAATCTCGTCTTGGATCATGGCCTGCATCCGCTACTCTTATGAACTGGCGAAGGTGCCCCTGTCGACTAAAATGATGGCTCACTCCACTAGGGTGCAGGCATCAGCAGCCTTCCTGGCGCAGGTGCCGATCCAAGAAATCTGTCTAGCTGCAACCTGGGGAGATAATGCGATGTTGATGAGGGTTAGTTTCCAAGCAAGCATATTCCGAAGGTCTTCACACCAGTCGGGCTTATCTCGATACGCCAATAGAGTCTGTTCCCCAGTGTTCCATTCCCAGCTCTGACGCCGCAGAGCATTTACCCCGTAACCCTCTTCCGAGCTCTGATGCTGCAGAGCCCTACCTGTGTCCCAGTTCTCCATTCCCCCCTTAACAAACATGATTCGAATTTCCCTTCCCCCTCCTGTTTGACCCCAGTTTATATAGTAATATTCTCAGCTATACCTTAACCAATCATTTTACTGAAATTTAACGAACCAATCCTAACATGTTGTAACATAATTCCCTAACCAATTATATCCCACTACCCTAATTAACTTATACCTAGCAAAATTAATTATACATCAGACAGAAACAATTGGAGAACCAGACAGGTTAACAATAGAAAAGTGGGGGACATAAAGATAAAACAATACAGAAATGAGGATTTCACAACCACAACCATTGAGAAGTGATTTCTTGCCAGACAGGCTGCTGTCAGACTAAGTTTTCTTTAACCATCTTAAGATTTGTTTCTTTATCTGGTGGTGATGGGCACTATCAGGAGAGGATCGACTTCCTAACAGCCCAATAGTACCTTATTTCAGTGTGACTGGTTTGGGATGTGAGGATGTGAACCTTCGTTTCCCAGCTTATGGCTTTTCCTGCTGCTTAGCCAAACTCCTTAGCCTAAGAACAAGGCGTCAGCCTATCCTAGTGAGAGAAGGCCCATACACGGGCAGACTGTCATTTAGATTCTTTGTTTTTATAGCACTGTAACTAGCTAAGTGGTAAAAATACACCTAAGTTCTTAAAGTATAGGCTTTACAGGCAGGCCTGAATATCTCTATTCTAACAGTGGGGTCTACCCCTTCCCACATTTTGTCTGTCTTGTCTATTTAGATCGTAAATTCTTCAGGGCATGGGCCATCTACTATTCTGTGTTTGTACTGTGCCTAGCACAATGGGGACCCACTGTTAGTTGCTCCTAGGCACTAAGGTAATGAATATGATTTATAATCATAATAACTCTCCTGCCACTTTGAGCCAAGGAAGCTGGCCTTGGGATGTTACTGCTTAAAAATGAGCTGGGGTTAAAACCATGGAATATTCTTTGTGCCAAGTATCCCAATAATTCCACTGACCTCCCTTGTTTTCTTTCCCTGGAGTAGGGTTTCCAGTTTCCAAACCTGATGTGATGTCACATCTGGACCGAGGGGAAGAGCTGTGGGTCCCAGACCTCCAGGGCTCTGAGAAAGAAGTGCTCCCAAGAGCTGCCTGCACAGGTAAGAAATTGGATAAACCAACTAAAAAACTGTCTGTGAATACAGGAAACATTTGGGATGTTTTCAAAGACCTTGTGAGCTCTTCAAGTTGAGGATTGTTCCCTGCAGATGTGGAATCATTATGGCAGATGTCACTCATGGCTTCCCACCTATCATGACTGACAACTGGCAGCACGTCCCTCCCTAATCTCGCTTTCCCCTGAGTGTCCTGGTGAAATGCAGACCAAAACTGATCCCTTTCTCTCTCCTCCGGGGAAGGGTTTATGGAAAATCTGCTCCTGATAGGTTTGATCTCTCCCACACATATTTTGGTTTGTTCATCCCTTTTACCATTCCTGTCTCTGAGATTTCCTTTCTCTCCGGCACAGGGAGTGACCTATGTCTGGATTCTCTCTGTCACCCATCAGGTGATGGGATGGTGAGTGAGAATGAGGAGGAGAAAGCCCGGCAGGAGGATGTTGAGCAAGTAGAACCACCTGGGACATTATCAGGAAGATCCAAAGGGAATGTTTCCAGGAGTTGTGCACTCCCAGAAAAAGAAAAAGCCTGTGAGACTCAGCCGATGCCAGAGGAAAACATGAGTAGCCACTCAGACCTTATTACTCGTGAGAGCATCAACATGGAAGAGACACACTACACATGCCATGAGTGTGGGAAAAGCTTCAATGGGAGCTCAGACCTTTTCACACATCAGAGAATCCACAGAAGAGAGAAACCCTACATGTGCTCTGAGTGCGGGAAAAGCTTCAGTCGGAGCTCAGCCCTTATCACACATTGTAGAATCCACACAGGAGAGAAACCCTACACGTGCAGTGAGTGCGGGAAGCGCTTCAGTTGGAGCTCAAACCTTTTCAAACATCAGAGAATCCACACGGGTGAGAAACCTTATGGATGTTCTGAGTGTGGGAAACACTTCACTGCTCGTTCAACCCTCATCTCACATCAGCGAATCCACATAGGAGAGACGCCCTACACGTGCTCTGAGTGTGGGAAAAGCTTCAATCAGCGCTCAAACCTTAATAGACATCAGAAAATCCACACGGGAGAGACACCCTACACATGCTCCGAGTGCGGGAAAAGCTTCAATTATAGCTCAAGCCTTATGACACATTGTAGAATCCACACAGGTGAGATGCCCTACACATGCTCTGAGTGTGGGAAAAGCTTCAGTCAGAGCTCACACCTTATCAGACATTGTGGAATCCACACAGGAGAGACGCCCTACACGTGCTCTGAATGTGGGAAAAGCTTCAGTCAGAGCTCACACCTTATCACACATCGGAGAATCCACACAGGAGACACACCGTACACATGCTCTGAATGTGGGAAAAGCTTCAATCAGAACGCGGACCTTATCAGACATCGGAGAATCCATACAGGAGAGACGCCCTACACATGCTCTGAATGTGGGAAAAGCTTCAATCACAGCTCAAACCTTATTAGACATCAGAGAATCCATCTGAGAGAGAACTGTAATAAATGCCTTGACTAGGTCTGGCCAAATTTTTTTTTTTAAATTCCATTTGCTAATTCGCACACAGTGATCTTTGCACCATCGTCTCTGTAGTCTCTCAGCTCCCCCAGATAAGTTGCCTACTTCTGCCTTTTGCAGCTCACCCTTTTTTGAGATTAGTCCTGTGATCTTTTCTATCAACTCCTTTCCTTTTGAGTCGTAGGAGTGTGTGTCCCTCCAGCCAGGAACGTTCCACCTGCGGCTGATGGAGCGAGATCCCAAGAAGCTACACTGAGGCAAAAACTACCTGTGCCTTCCATCCACTAGGGCTTTACGTGGCGTTGGCTGCTCAAGTTAGTGATCTTGGGGTAAAAAGATAATTATAGTTGTAGTGCAGATGCAGCCCAATTGCAGTGGTTGGCATTAGCTTCCCCCTTGACCTGACCTAAACACTTGTCAGAAAAAACGACTGGTTTCTTTTGCAAGCATTTGCATTGCAAGGCAGAGGCAGAAGCAGTCTTCTCTGTTTCCTCAAAAGATTGACCAAAAGGTGGAAAGAGTGGACATGTTTGGCAAGGCACCACTGGATGCTGCATCCCTAACCTCCACCTTACCTGGCAGGTGCCTTGGCCAGCTTAGCCACGGTGCCACTCTCTGGGACTTTTCTCCCAACTGCTCCATTTTTCATTAATGAGAATCAAAAGGAAAGTGACAGAAGAGTATTGCCTATAAGGATCTCTGTGCATAGACATCCCCAGCAAATCCCAAGGATGTGGCACATGCTCTTCCGTTGCAGCAGTTGCAGTTGAAGCAACCACTTTGCCAATGCCAGTGACAGCAGCCTTTTCTTCAGCTCCACACTTGTGATTTGATTCTTTTCAACACTTCTCTCTAAAGAAGCCTTTTCCTTAGCAAGCAATTACTGGGATTGCCAAGGGAGGTCTCTTCTCTTTCCTAGAAAGGCATAGGAAAATGTGAGCGGAGGAGACCGAAAGCCATAAGGAGACCAAGGCACCACTGGGAGTTGAACCCAGAATCTCTTGTTTACTAGACAGGTGCTTTAGCCAGCTAAGCAATGGTGCCTGCCTCAAGAAACTGCTTTCAACTGTTCCACTTGATGGTCCAGGACAACGCCTGCAAATTCCGAAGTACAGACGTTCCCCATTTCCCTCAAGACTTGCAGACCTTGAGGTGTCTGCCTCTCTGTGCACAGAAAGCCACAGCTGAGTTGACAGAGGGTTTCTAACATGTGCTTCTCCCACCAGTCACTGTGATCCTTTAGTGGTTATGCTCTGCATATCAGTTGCGGTAACCTCAGCTCAATTCTGAGTCATGGTAACCTTTCCATCAGCTCCAGAATTCATTTGCCACTTTCCAAATGTGGTGAGGCGGGTGCCCCACACAGGCAGTTGAAAAGATAAGGCAGCCTTGGAGAGGCTGTGCAGAACCCAACCAATCAGGAAAGGACCTATTGGGAGAGCAACTCAGGAGATGGCTTGTTGGAGTAGCCCATTTAATTCCCAGGACGGCCAGCAGGAGGCACTGCAGTGGTGAGGCATGCTCCATTACACCAAGACGTAGCTGCAAGGAAGGCTCTCTCTGTCTTGAACAAGCACTTAAAAGGATTGTGCTGACAGATCTTTTATTTTTATGAAAAGCGATACAAAAAAGGAGCCAACAGAGACATTAGGTTCAGTAAGGAAGAACTGAGAGGCCAAGCCAGGATCTCCTGGTTAGTAGGAAGGCTCTTCAGCCAGCTGTTTCCAAAAATCACTATCTAGATGCCTATTAACAGCCACTACAGATGTTCACCACAAAACAGACAAAGAGCTGCCGCAATAGAGTTCTCCACTGCCTGCAGACATCAAGCTACCAGGAGTTCTGTGCACAGAGAGGCCTCTGCTGGTGGAAAGACGCTTTAGTAGAGACTTTTCTGACACCAGCCATGGTCATATAGTGGTTAGCACTCTGTGCTGTGGCGTCAACATCCACAGATGTAAGTTCAGTTATGGGGACATTTTTCTTGTCTCCCCATTTGTGTCTAGTGGCTCCTTTCAACACTTGTCACCAAAAAGGCCTGTTTCTTTTGCAAGCAATGTCCAGCTAAGCAAAGGCTTCTCCATTCCCTGAAAAGATCAACCAAGCCATGGGGAGAGGAGACACCTTCAGCCAGGGACCACTGGGTGCTTGATCCTGAATCGCCTCTTTACTCAGCAGATGTCTGTTTGGGGGCTTTCCCTTCACTCCCTCCCCTGGTTCTTGTCACTCAGGCAGAAATCAAGAGACCAGCAATCTGAAGTGCAGGCAATGTGATGTTTATTGAGGTTTGTCATAACTATAAAGGGAAAGGTAACAGCCCTCCTGTGTACAATACTATAAAATCCCTCCTGGCCAGAGACTGGCCAGACACACCAAAATCCTTTTCCCTGTTAAGGGTTGAGAAGCTCAGGTAACCTGGCTGACACCTGACCCAAAGGACCAATAAGGGAACAAGATACTTTCAAATCTTGGTGGGGGGAAGGCTTGTGTTTGTGAGCTCTTTGTTTTCGGGGTTGTTTGCTCTTGGGACTAAGAGGGACCAGACATCAATCCATGCTCTCCAAATCTTTCTGAACCAGTCTCTCATATTTCAAACTTGTAAGTAACAACCAGGCAAGGCGTGTTAGTTTTATCTTTGTTTTCTCAACTTGTAAATGTTCCTTTTGCTAAAGAGTTTCTCTCTGTTTGCTGTAACTTTGAACCTAAGTCTAGAGGGGGTTCCTCTGGGCTCTATGAATCTGATTACCCTGTAAAGTTATTTTCCATCCTGATTTTACAGAAATGATTTTTACCTTTCTTTCTTTAATTAAAAGCCTTCTTTTTAAGAACCTGATTGATTTTTCCTTGTTTTAAGATCCAAGGGGGTTGGAGCTGGACCCACCAGGAACTGGTGGGGGGAACGGTTAATTTCTCTTTGTTTTAAGATCCAAGGGTTTGGATCGGTGTTCACCAGGGAATTGGTGGAGGAGTCTCTCAAGGCTATCCAGGGAAGGGTAATAGTATTTGGGAGGGAGATATTCTGGGCGGGAGGTAGACAGAGTTTCCCAAATGACTCATTAACAATTTGGGTGGTGGCAGCAACCAGATGTAAACTGGTAATTAAGCTTAGGGGTTCTCATGCAGGGCCCCACATCTGTATCCTAAAGTTCAGCGTGGGGAAGGAACCTTGACAGGGTTAGTTTCAAACAAGAATATCCACAGCTCCACATGCCAGCAGAGTCTTTTTCCCAGTGTTCTGTTCACAGCCCTGACACCGCAGAGCCTTTATCCATGTCCCCTTTACCCCGCCTCTTTCTTAGCAGCCCCAAATATACCTGCAGTGCATGCCCTGGTCATGAGTCTGGGGGCTCGGTGCCACCTCTTTTGTATCCCATGGGAGGGATAAGAAGTGAGATTGTGTAATGGTCAAGGCCAGGCTTTTCTTTGGCTTTTAGTGTCTTATTCCTCCCGCCCCATCCCCGTCCTTGCCCCTCCCAACTGGTTGCTTTACCTTGGTTTGAGAGAGGAACCAGGCAGCCTTCCGGTGTATGCTCGTAGATTACACTCCCACTGCACCTAGTAACACTTTAGCTCTATACCTTCACTTTTCCATTATACTAACAAGCCCATCTGGCTTTGTTCTTTGTTCACACATATTAGTAAGGATATAAGAGTATCAAAAATCGAACGCAAAATTCTATCTCAGGCTAACAGACAGGCCTATATACTAACAGGGCCTTGGCCAGATTAGCCACATTGCCGCTCTCTGGGACTTTTCTTCTAACTGTTTCATTTTTCATCTATGATAATTAAAGGAAGGTGAAAGGAGGGTAACTCCATTTCCTGCAAGACCTGCAGAGATTACACTATCGGTCTCTGTGCGCAGACATCCCCAGCAAATCACAAGGACGTGCGGCACAGGCTTTTGTGTTGCAGCAATTGTAGTCCAAGCAACCGCCTTGCCAATGCCACTCACAGCAGCCTTTTCATCAACTCGAGACTTGTGGTTTGATTTTTTTTTCCAGTGCTTCTCTGCAAAGAAGCCTTTCCCTTAACAATATTAATTGGATTACCAATGGTGGTCTTGTGTTTTTTCTAGAGAGAGATAGGAAAACATGAGCAGAAGTGGTCATAGAATGACAAAAGTCATCTAGTCTAACCTCCTCTTCTCGGCCTGATATTGTTTAACATTTTCCTTAATTACCTAGATCTAGGAATAGAGATCATATTGATCAAATATGCAGATAACTTTGCCTACTATTTCTCTGAGTTGGTTGAAATCCGCCTCTCTGAAGTCCAGTGATCTTGTTTTGCTGTTCTCATATCCTCCTTTCCACAGGATCTTGAATTCTATCAGATCATGATCACTTCTCTCCCAAGTTCCCCACCACTCTCACATTCCCAACTAATTTACCTCTGTTAATCAAAACCAGATCCAAAATGGATAACCCCCTGGTTGTTTCCTTAACTTTATGAATTAGAAAGTTGTCCTCTACGCATGCTAAGAATTTTCAGGCCATATTACATTTTGTTGTAATAATCTTCCAACAGGTATGTATCCCAGTATATTTCAATATTCTTGTCCCACATACTCATAAAAACTTTGCAGTATTTCCACACAAACAGAGAATATATGAAAATATCCAAAAATGTTAATTAGAATGCTCTCAACGTGTACCAGGATAGTATCCCCTGTATTTCAGTATACTTGTGCACGATGTTAGCAGGACATCCAAGGACACTTCCCTTTTATAAGCTTATCTTCACTTTGGTGGCAAATGTTCTCTTCCATGTCTGTATCGACCACCAAAGTTTGTCTTTGTATTATCTGCTTCCATACATATTCAGAACATTTATTATCTCAGCTGCAATAAGTTCTGATGTTTCTTCTTTAAGTTTGACAAAATCCACAGGTTTCGTTTGCAGAACAAACTGCCTTCATAAGCCTTGAAATTTCGGTTCAAGAGAGGAAGCAATTTCACATATCTGTAATTCAATGCACTGACAGTGACACACATTCAGCATTTTTCAGATTGTCAATTAGTTCATCATTGCCCATGAAGCAAAAGCATTTGCAGCTATTCCTTCTCACTTTGTCTGTGCACATCAGCATGGGCACTAAAGGCACTTACTATTCTTCTTCGAGTGTTTGCTCATATCCATTCCAGTTAGGTGTGCGTGCGCCGCGTGCACATTCGTCAGAAGACTTTTACCCTAGCAACACTCAGTGGGTCGGCTGGGGGCCCCCTGGAGTAGCACCACTATGGCACCAGATATATACCCCAGCCGACCCACCCATCCCTCAGTTCCTTCTTACCGCCCGTGTCGGTCGTTGGAACAGTGGAGTGCGGCTTAGCTGACCTCCACTTCCCTAGCTTCCTCATAGTTTTTCTCGTTCATTCCTCTGTACATAGTTGTGTGTGTATATATATATTTTATTTTAGTTGTATTTACTGTTTTATTAGTATAGTTAGAGTAGTATTAGTTAGTGGGGTTTGGGGATTAGCCCCTTCCCCGCGCCCAGTGCCGGAGCGCATGCCTGGCTCCCCAGGCTTCAAGCCGTGCTCGGCCTGCCACAGGCCGATGCCAACAGGAGATCCACACGACTCCTGTTTGAAGTGCCTGGGGAATCGCACTTATCTGCTAAGTGCCCCATTTGCAAGGCTTTTAAGCCGCGCACTAAAAAGGAGCGGGAGATAAGACTGAGACAGCTCCTCATGGAGGCGGCTCTCACCCCTCCTTCGGCACCGACCACTGCGCAGTCGGAGACAAGAAGTACCTCCTCGGCACTGGGCCACTCCAGTCTGCACAAGACTTCTCAGCACCGGACGCCGCCGGCACCGAAATCGGCCCAGAGGCGCTCCCTCTCACCGAAGGCAAAGAAAGCGAAGGCCGCTGCCACCTCGGCACCGCCCGCACCAAGACCACAGAGTGCGCCTAGATCGGACCGCCTGGCACCGAAACCTGCCGCGGCACCGCTGACTGTGCTGATACCGTCAACTCCGGCCCCGCAAAGGCCGTCGAGTCCGGAACCGGTGACCTCCCCGGCACCCGCTGCGGTAGAGCTCACCGTACCATCCACACCGGAGGTGTTCGCAGCGGCAAAAGACCTGATTGCCCTGACAGACTCGGCATTGCCTCCACCCCCGGCACCGCCGGTGCGGGTGTTTCAATCCATTGGCAAGCCAGCCTTGCTTAGACCAACTTCTGTCAGCGCAGCAGACCGGCACCGCTCACGTTCGCGGTCTCATGGACGTTCCAGGTCTCGACGACACTCCCGCTCTCACATTCGATCTCAACACCGCTTGCAGTCCCGGCACCGTTCTGTCACACGGCACCAGTCAGACTCACGGCACTGATCGTTCTCTCGTTCCCCGGCTCGGTACTCATGGCACCGTTCCAGATCCCGGTACCGCTACAGGCACCATACCTCTCGGAGCCATTCAAGACACCAGGATTCGAGATCTCGGTCGACCTCCCGGCACCGGCCTGGTCGAAGGTCCCGATCCCGCTCTCGCTACCGCGATGTTTTGCGGCACCAATCCCCGGTGCATAGGGGGACAAGATCTGTGAGCACGTCTGCGCAAGGCTTCTCTGCTCCTCCGTGGCCCTCCAGACACGCGTCTGTGTTGTCCCGAGCGGACAGTTACTACGCCGAGGAGCATGATTCGCAGGTACCCGCGGGGGTCTTCCAAGAAGCCCGGTACCCAGACCAGGATCCTCGGCAATGGGGTTTTTGGATGCCTTGGGCATACCACCAGGCCCAAGGTGCTCCGCTGCCTCCCGCTCACACTGTGTCGTCGGAGCCACGTGCGCCAGAGGCCACAGTAAGCCGTCCCCCTCCAACTGAGACGGAGGACCCGCAAACCCATCCTCCGACCTCACCGACACCTCTCGAGCACGAGCCTGCTCAGGACCCGGAGGCTGTACAGGACCCACTCGTCCCCGGCATTTCATCTTCTTCCTCGCCGGATGAGGCGGTGGCAGGGACCTCCTCCTCGGGTCCACCGCCAATAGATCTAAGAGCCCATCAGGACCTCCTCAGGAGGGTGGCATTAAATATGAACCTGCAGGTAGAAGAAGTACCCGAGGTGGAAGACCCAGTAGTCAGCATCTTGTCTGCAGACACTCTCACCAGAGTAGCTCTGCAATTCATCAGAACAATACAGGCTAACGCTGACACTCTATGGCAGTCCCCCGCCTCCATCCCCCCTACAGCGAAGGGAGTGGAATGTAAATACATGGTGCCCTCTCGGGGGTAAGAATACCTATACGTTCACCCTCCCCCCTCCTCCCTGGTTGTCCCGAAAGGGAACGTCACGGCCAACAAGCGCCAGCCCCAAAGTCTAAGGAGGCTAGGCGGATGGACCTGCTCGGTCGCAAGGTATACTCTGCGGGCGCCCTACAACTCCGGGCAGCAAACCAGCAGGCACTGCTGAGCCGTTACAGCCACAACACCTGGACGGAGGTTGGCAAGTTTCAAGAGCTGCTCCCGCAGGACTCACGCCAGGAATTTGCTGCTTTCCTGGAGGAAGGGAAGAAGGTGGCTCGAACCTCCCTGCAGGCCTCCTTGGATGCGGCCGATTCGGCAGCCAGGACTCTGGCCTCCGGCATCACCATGAGGCGCATCTCCTGGCTGCAGGTCTCCAATCTCCCGCCAGAGTTACAATACACAATCCAGGACTTGCCCTTCGACTGCAAGGGCCTGTTCTCGGAGAAAACGGACCCCAGGCTTCAAAGCTTGAAAGACAATAGGGTCATCATGCGTACCTTGGGAATGCACACACCGGTGACCCAACGCAGACCTTTCCGCCCCCAACCTTACCGCCCGTACTTTATGCCCAGACACAGGCAAGACTCCGGTAGGCGACATGGTCGAGGTGGGCGTAGACGACAGTCAGGACCCCAGGTGGGCCAGAACCACGGTCCCTCCAAGCCACCAGCGGGGCCGAAATCTACCTTTTGAAGGTTTGCCCGAGGACGGCGTCCCAGTTTCTACACAGGATCCTTTGCCTCCTTTTTCCAACCGCCTTTCCTACTTCCTCCCGGCGTGGTCCCAACTGACCTCAGACGTCTGGGTCCTACGCACAGTGGAACATGGATACCACCTCCAATTCGTTTCACCCCCGCCTTTCCACCTCCCATCCCGGTCCCTCTTCAGGGACCCCTCTCACGAGCAATTCCTCTTACAGGAGGTGCAGACGCTCCTCACCATCGGAACGATAGAGGAGGTACCAAAAGAGGAAAGGGGCAAGGGGTTTTATTCCCACTACTTCTTGATCCCCAAGTCAAAAGGGGGCCTCAGACCTATCCTAGACCTGCGAGGCCTCAATAAATTCATGGTAAAGTTGAAGTTCCGCATGGTCTCCCTAGGGACCATTATCCTGTCCTTGGATCCTGGAGACTGGTATGCTGCCCTTGATATGAAGGACGCGTACTTTCACATCGCCATTTTTCCTCTGCACAGGAGGTATCTTCGTTTTGTAGCCAGCCATCGACATTTCCAATTTGCGGTCCTTCTGTTTGGCCTCTCCATGGCCCCAAGGGTGTTCACAAAGTGCATGGCCGTCGTCGCTGCACACCTCCGCCGACAGGGGATTCACGTGTTCCCGTATCTGGACGACTGGCTCATCAGGGGGACCTCCGAGGCGCAAGTTGGGCAGCACGTAGGCATCGTCAGGGACCCATTTACACATCTAGGCCTGATGCTCAATACCGAAAAGTCCACTCTGGTCCCCACTCAGCAGCTAGACTTCATAGGAGCTACCCTGGACTCCACTCTAGCCAAGGCCTACCTGCCTCACCCTTGATTCCAGGCGATGGCAGCAATCATACGAGGTCTGCAGAACTTCCCCACGACCTCGGTTCGTACCTGTCTCAGCCTTCTAGGTCACATGGCGGCCTGCACTTATGTGACCAAATACGCCAGGCTCTGCCTTCGCCCCCTCCAAACGTGGCTGAATTCGGTGTATCATCCGGGCATGGACCCATTGGACACAATACTCACCATTCCACTGAGTGCGCTACGCTCCCTGGACTGGTGGCTATCCCCATCCCAAGTCTGTGCAGGGTTACCGTTCCATCCACCCCAACCCTCACTATCCCTGACGACAGACGTGTCGTCCCTCGGATGGGGAGCTCACCTCGGACACCATTGCACTCAGGGCCTTTGGTCATCGCAGGAGTTAGCGCTTCACATCAATGTCAGAGAGCTAAGAGCGATCCGCCTTGCGTGCCAGGCATTCCAGAACCGCCTGCACGGCCGTTGTGTCTCGGTGTTTACAGACAACACAACGGCCATGTATTATATAAACAAGCAGGGAGGGACTCGATCTTCCCCCCTCTGTCAGGAGACCATCCAACTTTGGGAATTCTGCATAGCCCACTCGATAGACCTGGTCCTTTCTCCCAGGGGTTCGGAACACCCTAGCGGATCGCCTGAGCAGATCCTTCCTGTGTCACGAGTGGTCGCTGAGACCAGACATTATTCATGCAATTTTCCAGAAGTGGGGCTTTCCCCACATAGACCTGTTTGCGTCTCACATGAACAGGAAATGCCAAGTGTTCTGCTCCTTCCAAGGTCATTCACTGGGATCGATATCGGACGCGTTCCTCATGTCCTGGAAACACCGACTGCTCTATACCTTCCCACCGTTCCCCCTGGTTCACAGAGTCCTGTTAAAACTCCGCCAGGACAAAGCTCATTTCATCATGATCGCGCCAGCGTAGCCCAGACAGCACTGGTACACCACACTGCTCAACCTTTCCATAGCCAGCCCAATTACTCTGCCACTCCACCCGGACCTCATAACACAAGATCACGGCAATCTCCGCCACCCGGACCTGCAGGCACTCCATCTCATGGCGTGGCTCCTGCGTGGCTAGACGAATCAGAGTTATGCTGCTCCGCTCCGGTACAGCATATCCTCTTGAGTAGCAGAAAACCTTCCACTCACTCCACATATCTGGCCAAGTGGAAGCGCTTCTCTTGCTGGTGTGAGGTGCGGAATGCTTCTCCTTCAGAGGTCTCCATCCCTACTATCTTGGACTACCTCTGGTCCCTCAAGCAGCAGGGCCTGGCGTTGTCCTCCTTGCGGGTGCACTTGGCGGCCATCTGCACATTCCACCCAGGGGAAAGTGGTCACTCAGTGTTTTCACACCCCTTAGTTACTCAGTTTCGTAAGGGACTTGAGCGCCTCTACCCCCAGGTACGCCACCCTACCCCTACTTGGGACCTCAACCTAGTCCTCAATAGGCTTATGATTCCGCCATTTGAACCACTGGCCACTTGCTCACTACTATACCTGTCCTGGAAGACAGTTTTCCTAGTAGCCATTACATTGGCTAGGAGAGTCTCCGAACTTCGAGCTCTTACGGTAGACCCACCGTATACTGTTTTTCACAAGGACAAGGTACAGTTGCGACCACATCCGGCATTTCTCCCGAAGGTGGTATCGGCCTTCTATACCAATCAGGACATTTTCCTCCCGGTTTTCTTCCCAAAGCCTCATTCATCCCCACGGGAGCCGCAGTTACACTCCCTAGATGTCCATAGGGCGCTCGCTTTTTACATTGATCGGACAAAGCCGTTCCGCAAGTCCCCCCAACTATTCGTTGCAGTGACCAACCGGATGAAAGGGCTGCCCGTCTCCTCACAGAGGATCTCCTCGTGGTTGACGGCGTGCATACGCACGTGCTATGACTTGGCTCATGTTCCTTTGGGACATCTCACTGCCCATTCCACCAGAGCTCAGGCTTCATCAGCCGCCTTCCTGGCCCACGTACCAATCCAGGAAATATGTCGCGCAGCTACCTGGTCATCAGTCCACACTTTTGCTTCGCACTATGCTCTGGTCTAACAATCTAGAGATGATGCAGCCTTTGGCTTGGCGGTTCTGCACTCCGCCACATCTCACTCCGACCTCACCGCCTAGGTAAGGCTTGGGAATCACCTAACTGAAATGGATATGAGCAAGCACTCGAAGAAGAAAAGACGGTTACTCACCTTTGTAACTGTTGTTCTTCAAGATGTGTTGCTCATATCCATTCCACACCCACCCTCCTTCCCCACTGTCGGAGTAGCCAGCAAGAAGGAACTGAGGAGCGGATGGGTCGGCCGGGGTATATATCTGGTGCCATAGCGGCGCCACTCCAGGGGGCACCCAGCCGACCCACCGAGTGTTGCTAGGGTAAAAGTCTTCTGACGAACGTGCACGCGGCGCGCGCGCACCTAACTGGAATGGATATGAGCAACACATCTCGAAGAACAACAGTTACAAAGGTGAGTAACCGTCTTTTTTGCTTGGTCTATCTAGCCTCCATCATCCCTTCCCTGGATCTGGGAGACTGGTATGCCACTCTCAACTTCAAGGATGTTTACTTTCATGTCTACATATTCCTGGGACACAGGCGTTTCCTGTGCTTCATGGTGGCTGGGCGCCACTTCCAGTTCACAGCGCTTCCCTTTGGCCTGTCCTCGGCTCCCAGAATGTTCACAAAAAGCATGATGCCAGTGGCAGCTTATCTGACACATCGAGGGATCCAGATCTTCCCATATCTCAATGACTGGCTCATCAAGGGCAGGTCTCCGGGGCAGGTGCAAAGGAGCCTCGATCTGGTGCCCTCCACCTGCAGTGACCTGGGCCTGCTAATAAACACATATAAGTCCACGTTGACGCCAGTCGAGCGCATAGAATTTATTAGAGCGGGTCTCGACGACTCGCGGGCCAGGGCCTGCTTTCCGGAGGTGCATTTATAGGCCATATTGGACCTGATTTCCCACGTAAAGAGCCACCTGCTCACCATGGCCCACACGTGCCTGCGACTGATGGGCCACATGGCCGCATGCACGTACATGGTCAGCCATGCTCGACTTCATCTGCGGCCTCTGCAAGCATGGCTGGCCTCGGTCTATATCCCCAGCAGGCACGCCCTGGACTGAGTCGTCACGGTGCCCAGCCACATCCTCTCATCCCTGGACTGGTGGCTGGATCCCAAGTCGGTGCTGCAAGGAGTTCCCTTCATGACCCTATCCCCGTCGCTCGCCCTCCTCTTGGACATGCAGGTCCTGACAGATAATACTGCCACAATGTATTACATCAACGGACAGGGCGGTGCCAGATCTTCAGCCCTTTACTGGGAGGCGCTCAGCCTCTGGGACTTTTGTGTGCAGCATGCCAGTGATCTAGTATCCGCCCACCTGCCAGGAACCAAGAACGTCCTGGCAAATCACCTCAGCAGGACCTTCTAGTCTCGCCATGAATGGTAACTCCATCCGGAGGTGGACAACCTAATCCTGCACAGGTGGGGGACGCCGCAGGTGGACCTGTTTGCATCCAGGCAGAACAGAAAGTGCCACGTGTTCGGTTCTCTGCAGGGAAGGGACAAAAGCTCCCTGTCAGAAGCCTTCTTGATTCAGTGGTCGGGAGCACTGATGTCTGCCTTCGTGCCGGTGCCTTTAATCCACAAGATCCTGCTAAAGATGATGCAAAACAAAGCAAATGTCATCCTCATAGCCCCTGCATGGCCTCACCAACACTGGTTTGGCATGCTGTTGAGTCTTTCGGCGGCCACCTCACTGCAACTGCCTCTTCGGCCGGATCTGCTGCATCTGTATCTGGCAACACTGCACCTGACAGCTTGGCTTCTGCGTGGATAAGCATGAACGAATGGCAGTGCTCTGATGGTGTCCAACAGGTCCTGCTGGGCAGCAGGAAACCCTCCACCATGGTTACCGACATGGCAAAGTAGAAGTGGTTCATGTGTTGGGCCTCTGACACATTTGTGCTGAAAAGGCCTCACTACAGCACATCCTGGACCTTTGCTGCACCTTAAGCTCCTGGGCCTGTCGCTGTCTTTCTTCAGGGTACACCTGGCAGCCATTTTGTCGTTCCACACTCTGTTTCAAGGAAGACCTGGGGAGTATAGTGGATGAGATGCTGGATATGAGTCAGCAGTGTGCCCTTGTTGCCAAGAAGGCTAATGGCATAATGCTTCTACTAATGCAGCCCAATGCCAGCAGATCAAGGGAACTAATTATTCCCCTCTATTCGGCACTGGTGAGGCCACATCTGGAGTATTGCATCCCGTTTTGGATACCCCACTATGGAAAGGATGTGGACAAATTGGAGAGAGTCCAGCAAAGGGCAGTGAAAATTATTAGGGGGCTGGGGCACATGACTTATGAGGAGAGGCTGAGGGAATTGGGATTGTTTAGTCTGCAGAAGAGAATAGTGAGGGGGGATTTGATAGCAGCCTTCAACTACCTGAAGGTGGGTTCCAAAGAGGATGGAGCTCGGCTGTTCTCAGCGGTGGCAGATGACAGAACAAGGAGCCAATGGTCTCTAGTTGCAGTGAGGGAGGTCTATGTTGAACTACAAGGGTGGTGAGGCACTGGAATGGGTTCCGTAGGGAGGTGGTGGACTGTCCATCCTTAGAGATTTTTAAGGCCCAGCTTGACAAAGCCCTGGCTGGGATGATTTAAGTTGATATTGGACTAGATGACCTCCTGAAGTCTCTTCCAACCCTTTAAAAAAAACAAAAAACTGTCTTCGCCCATTCCACGATGGCGCACAGTTCTTGAAAGGTCTGGAGTACCTCTGCCCTCATGTCTGGGACCTGGTCTCACCTTGGGACCTGTCAAGGCTCATGGGTCCCCACTTTGAACCCTTTGCTTTTTGCTCCCTCCTGCTTCTCTCCTGGAAGGTCTCCTTTTTGGTCACTATATCTTTGGCCCATAGGATGTCTGACATCAGGACACTCACGTCGGAGCCGCCTTATATAGTCTTCTATAAGGACAAGGTCCAGCTGTGTCTGCACCCAGCTTTTTTGCCCAAGCTCTTCTCCCAGTTTCATACTGGTCAAGACATATACTGACTGGTTTTTTGTCCAAAGCCTCATGCAATGGATGAGGAATGCAGGCCACATACCCTGGACGTCAGATGGGCGCTGGACTTCTACATAGATAGAATGAAGCTGTTCTGAAAGTCAACGCAGTTGTTGGTTACTGTCGCAGACAGGATGAAGGGTTGCCCAGTGTCCGCCCAGAGAATCTCGTCTTGGATCATGGCCTGCATCCACTACTCTGATGAACTGGCGAAGGTGCCCCTGTCGACTAAAATGATGGCTCACTCCACTAGGGTGCAGGCATCAGTAGTCTTCCTGGTGCAGGTGCCGATCCAAGAAATCTGTCTAGCTGCAACCTGGTGAGATAATGCGATGTTGATGAGGGTTAGTTTCCAAGCAAGCATATTCCGAAGCTCTTCACACCAGTCGGGCTTATCTCGATACGCCAATAGAGTCTGTTCCCCAGTGTTCCATTCCCAGGTCTGACGCCGCAGAGCGTTTACCCCATAACCCTCTTCCCAGCTCTGATGCTGCAGAGCCCTACCTGTGTCCCAGTTCTCCATTCCCCCCTTAACAAACATGATTCCAATTTCCCTTCCCCCTCCTGTTTGACCCCAGTTTATATAGTAATATTCTCAGCTATACCTTAACCAATCATTTTACTGAAATTTAACGAACCAATCCTAACATGTTGTAACATAATTCCCTAACCAATTATATCCCACTACCCTAATTAACTTATACCTAGCAAAATTAATTGTACAGCAGACAGAAACAATTGGAGAACCAGACAGGTTAACAATAGAAAAGTGGGGGACATAAAGATAAAACAATACAGAAATGAGGATTTCACAACCACAACCATTGAGAAGTGATTTCTTGCCAGACAGGCTGCTGTCAGACTAAGTTTTCTTTAACCATCTTAAGATCTGTTTCTTTATCTGGTGGTGATGGGCACTATCAGGAGAGGATCGACTTCCTAACAACCCAATAGCACCTTATTTCAGTGTGACTGGTTTGAGATGTGAGGATGTGAACCTTCGCTTCCCAGCTTATGGCTTCTCCTGCTGCTTAGCCAAACTCCTTAGCCTAAGAACAAGGCCTCAGCCTATCCTAGTGAGAGAAGGCCCATACACAGGCAGACTGTGATTTAGCTAGTTACAGGGCTATAAAAAAAAAGAATCTTAGTGGTAAAAATACACTTAAGTTCTTAAAGTATAGGCTTTACAGGCAGGCCTGAATATCTCTATTCTAACAGTGGGTTCTACCCCTTCCCACATTTTGTGTCTGTCTTGTCTATTTAGATCATAAGTTCTTCAGGGCATGGGCCATCTACTATTCTGTGTTTGTACTGTGCCTAGCACAATGGGGACCCATTGTTAGTTGCTCCTAGGCACTAAGGTAATGAATATGATTTATAATCATAATAACTCTCCTGCCACTTTGAGCCAAGGAAGCTGGCCTTGGGATGTTACTGCTTAAAAATGAGCTGGGGTTAAAACCATGGAATATTCTTTGTGCCAAGTATCCCAATAATTCCACTGACCTCCCTTGTTTTCTTTCCCTGGAGTAGGGTTTCCAGTTTCCAAACCTGATGTGATGTCACACCTGGAACGAGGGGAAGAGCTGTGGGTCCCAGACCTCCAGGGCTCTGAGAAAGAAGTGCTTGCAAGAGCTGCCTGCACAGGTAAGAAATTAGATAAACCAACTAAAAAACTGTCTGTGAATACAGGAAACATTTGGGATGCTTTTCAAAGACCTTGTGAGCTCTTCAAGCTCAGGATTGTTCCCTGCAGATGTGGAATCATTATGGCAGATGTCACTCATGGCTTCCCACCTATCCTGACTGACAACTGGCAACACGTCCCTCCCTGATCTCGCTTTCCCCTGAGTGTCCTGGTGAAATGCGGACCAAAACTGATCCCTTTCTCCTCTGGGGAAGGGTTAATGGAAAATCTGCTCCTGATAGGTTTGATCTCTCCCACACATATTTTGGTTTGTTCATCGCTTTTACCATTCCTGTCTCTAAGATTTCCTTTCTCTCCGGCACAGGGAGTGACCTACGTCTGGATTCTCTCTGTCACCCATCAGGTGATGGGATGGTGAGTGAGAATGAGGAGGAGAAACCCCGGCAGGAGGATGTTGAGCAAGTAGAACCACCTGGGACATTATCAGGAAGATCCAAAGGGAATGTTTCTGGGAGTTGTGCACTCCCAGAAAAAGAGAGAGCCTGTGAGACTCAGCCCATACCAGAGGAAAACATGAGTAGCCACTCAGACCTTATTACTTGTGAGAGCATCAACATGGAAGAGACACAGTACACATGCCATGAGTGTGGGAAAAGCTTCAATGGGAGCTCAGACCTTTTCACACATCAGAGAATCCACAAAGGAGAGAAACCCTACACGTGCACTGAGTGCGGGAAGTGCTTCAATCAGAACGCGGACCTTATCACACATTGTAGAATCCACACAGGAGAGAAACCCTACACGTGCACTGAGTGCGGGAAGCGCTTCAGTTGGAGCTCAAACCTTTTCAAACATCAGAGAATCCACACAGGTGAGAAACCTTATGGATGCACTGAGTGTGGGAAACACTTCACTGCTCGTTCAACCCTCATCTCACATCAGCGAATCCACATAGGAGAGACGCCCTACACGTGCTCTGAGTGCGGGAAAAGCTTCAATCAGCGCTCAAACCTTAATAGACATCAGAAAATCCACACGGGAGAGACACCCTACACATGCTCTGAGTGCGGAAAAAGCTTCAGTCAGAGCTCAAGCCTTATGACACATTGTAGAATCCACACAGGTGAGATGCCCTACACATGCTCTGAATGTGGGAAAAGCTTCAATCAGAACGCGGACCTTATCAAACATCGGAGAATCCATACAGGAGAGACGCCCTACACATGCTCTGAATGTGGGAAAAGCTTCAATCACAGCTCAAACCTTATCACACATCGGAGAATCCACACAGGAGACACACCCTACACATGCGCTGAGTGTGGGAAAAGCTTCAATCAGAACGCGGACCTTATCAGACATCGGAGAATCCACACAGGGGAGACGCCCTACACGTGCTCTGAATGTGGGAAAAGCTTCAATCACAGCTCAAACCTTATTAGACATCAGAGAATCCATCTGAGAGAGAACTGTAATAAATGCCTTAACTAGGTCTGGCCAAATATATATATATATATAAATTCTATTTCCTAATTCGCACACAGTGATCTTTGCACCATCTTCTCTGTAGTCTCTCAGCTCCCCCAGATAAGTTGCCTGCTTCTGCCTTTTGCAGCTCATCCTTCTTTGGGGTCAGTCCTGTGATCTTTTCTATTGACTCCTTTCCTTTTGAGTCGTAGGAGTGTGTGTCCCTCCTGCCAGGAATGTTCATCAGCCGCAGGTGGGAGCGAGATCCCAAGAAGCTACACTGAGGCAAAAACTACCTGTGCCTGACATCCACTAGGGCTGTACACGGCGTTGGCTGCTCAAGTTAGTGAACTTGGGGTAAAAAGACAATTATAGTTGTAGTGCAGATGCAGCCCAATTTCAGTGGTTGGCATTAGCTTCCCCCTTGACCTGACCTAAACACTTGTCAGAAAAAACAACCGGTTTCTTTTGCAAGCATTTGCATTGCAAGGCAGAGGCAGGAGCAGTCTTCTCTGTTTCCTCAAAAGATTGACCAAAAGGTGCAAAGAGTGGACACGTTTGGCAAGGCACCACTGGATGCTGCATCCCTAACCTCCACTTTACCTGGCAGGTGCCTTGGCCAGCTTAGCCACGGTGCCACTCTCTGGGACTTTTCTCCCAACTGCTCCATTTTTCATTAATGAGAATGAAAAGGAAGGTGTCAGAAGAGTATTGCCTATAAGGATCTCTGTGCATAGAGATGCCCAGCGAATCCCAAGGATGTGGCACAGGCTCTTGCGTTGCAGCAGTTGCAGTTGAAGCAACCACTTTGCCAATGCCAGTGACAGCAGCCTTTTCATCAACTCCAGGCTTGTGATTTGATTTTTTTCAATGCTTCTCTCTAAAGAAGCCTTTTCCTTAGTAAGCAATTACTGGGATTGCCAAGGGAGAGGTCTCTTCTTTTTCCTAGAAAGTGGAACAGTTGAAAGCCATAAGGAGACCAAGGCACCACTGGGAGTTGAACCCAGGATCTCCTGTTTACTAGACAGGTGCTTTAGCCAGCTAAGCCATGGTGCCTGCCTCAAGAAACTGCTTTCAACTGTTCTACTTGATGGTCCAGGACAACGCCTGCAAATTCCGAAGTACAGATGTTCCCCATTTCCCTCAAGACTTGCAGACCTTGAGGTGTCTGCCTCTCTGTGCACAGAAAGCCATAGCTGAGTTGACAGTGGGCTTCTAACATGTGCTTCTCCCACCAGTCACTGTGATCCTTTAGTGGTTAGTGCTCTGCATATCAGTTGCGGTAACCTCAGCTCAGTTCTGAGTCATGGTAACCTTTCCATCAGCTCCAGACTTCATTTGCCACTTTCCAAGTGTGGTGAGGTGCCCACACAGGCAGTTGAAAAGATAAGGCAGCCTTGGAGAGGCTGTGCAGAACCCAACCAATCAGGAAAGGACCTATTGGGAGACCCACTCAGGAGATGGCTTGTTGGAGTAGCCCATATAATTCCCAGGATGGCCAGCAGGAGGCACTGCAGTGGTGAGGCATGCTCCATTACACCAAGACATAGCTGCAAGGAAGGCTTTCTCTGTCTTGAACAAGCACGTAGAAGGATTGTGCTGACAGATCTTTTCTTTTTATGAAAAGAGATACAAAAAAGGAGCCAACGGAGACATTAGGTTCAGTAAGGAAGAACTGAGAGGCCAAGCCAGGATCTCCTGGTTAGTAGGAAGGCTCTTCAGCCAGCTGTTTCCAAAAATCACTATCTAGACGCCTATTAACAGCCACTACAGATGTTCACCACAAAACAGACAAAGAGCTGCCGCAATAGAGTTCTCCACTGCTTGCAGACATCAAGCTACCAGGAGTTCTGTGCACAGAGAGGCCTCTGCTGGTGGAAAGACGCTTTGGTAGAGACTTTTCTGACACCAGCCGTGGTCATATAGTGGTTAGCACTCTGTGCTGTGGCGTCAACATCCACAGAAGTTCAGTTATGGGGACATTTTTCTTGTCTCCCCATTTGTCTAGTGGCTCCTTTCAACACTTGTCACCAAAAAGGCCTGTTTCTTTTGCAAGCAATGTACAGCTAAGCAAAGGCTTCTCCATTTCCTGAAAAGATCAACCAAGCCATGGGGAGAGGAGACACATTCAGCCAGGGACCACTGGGTGCTTGATCCTGAATCGCCTCTTTACTCAGCAGATGTCTGTTTGGGGGCTTTCCCTTCACTCCCTCCCCTGGTTCTTGTCACTCAGGCAGAAATCAAGAGACCAGCAATCCGAAGTGCAGGCAATGTGATGTTTATTGAGGTTTGTCATAACTATAAAGGGAAAGGTAACAGCCCTCCTGTGTACAATACTATAAAATCCCTCCTGGCCAGAGACTGGCCAGACACACCAAAATCCTTTTCCCTGTAAAGGGTTGAGAAGCTCAGGTAACCTGGCTGACACCTGACCCAAAGGACCAATAAGGGAACAAGATACTTTCAAATCTTGGTGGGGGGAAGGCTTGTGTTTGTGAGCTCTTTGTTTTCGGGGTTGTTTGCTCTTGGGACTAAGAGGGACCAGACATCAATCCAGGCTCTCCAAATCTTTCTGAACCAGTCTCTCATATTTCAAACTTGTAAGTAACAACCAGGCAAGGCGTGTTAGTTTTATCTTTGTTTTCTCAACTTGTAAATGTTCCTTTTGCTAAAGAGTTTATCTCTGTTTGCTGTAACTTTGAACCTAAGGCTAGAGGGGGTTCCTCTGGGCTCTATGAATCTGATTACCCTGTAAAGTTATTTTCCATCCTGATTTTACAGAGATGATTTTTACCTTTCTTTCTTTAATTAAAAGCCTTCTTTTTAAGAACCTGATTGATTTTTCCTTGTTTTAAGATCCAAGGGGGTTGGAGCTGGACCCACCAGGAACGGGTTGGGGGGAAAGGAGGGAGAACGGTTAATTTCTCTTTGTTTTAAGATCCAAGGGTTTGGATCAGTGTTCACCAGGGAATTGGTGGAGGAATCTCTCAAGGCTACCCAGGGAAGAGTTTTATAGTATTTGGGAGGGAGATATTCTGGCGGGGAGGTAGACAGAGTGTCCCAAATGACTCATTAACAATTTGGGTGGTGGCAGCAACCAGATATAAGCTGGTAATTAAGCTTAGGGGTTCTCATGCAGGGCCCCACATCTGTATCCTAAGGTTCAGAGTGGGGAAGGAACCTTGACAGGGTTAGTTTCAAGCAAGAATATCCACAGCTCCACATGCCAGCAGAGTCTGTTTCCCAGTGTTCTGTTCACAGCCCTGACACCGCAGAGCCTTTATCCATGTCCCCTTTACCCCGCCTCTTTCTTAGCAGCCCCAAATATACCTGCAGTGCATGCCCCTGGTCATGAGTCTGGGGGCTCGGTGCCACCTCTTTTGTATCCCATGGGAGGGGTAAGAAGTGAGATTGTGTAATGGTCAAGGCCAGGCTTTTCTTTGGCTTTTAGTGTCTTATTCCTCCCCCCCCCATCCCCGTTCTTGCCCCTCCCAACTAGTTGCTTTATCTTGGTTTGAGAGAGGAGCCAGGCAGCTTTACGGCGTATGCTTGTATATTACACTCCCACTAGTAACACTTTAGCTCTATCCCTTCACTTTTCCATTATACTAACAAGCCCATCTGGCTTTGTTCTTTGTTCACACATATTAGTAAGGATATAAGAGTATCCAAAATCAAACTCAAAATTCTATCTCAGGCTAACACACAGGCCTATATACTAACAGGGCCTTGGCCAGATTAGCCACATTGCTGCTCTCTGAGACTTTTCTTCTAACTGTTTCATTTTTCATCTATGACAATTAAAGGAAGGTGAAAGGATCGTAACTCTATTTCCTGCAAGACCTGCAGAGATTACACTATCAGGGTCTCTGTGAGCAGACATCCCCAGCAAATCACAAGGACGTGTGGCACAGGCTTTTGTGTTGCAGCAATTGTAGTCCAAGCAACCGCCTTGCCAATGCTACTCACAGCAGCCTTTTCATCAACTCCAGACTTGTGGTTTGATTTTTTTCCAGTGCTCCTCTGCAAAGAAGCCTTTCCCTTAACAATATATTAATTGGATTACCAATGGTGGTCTTGTGTGTTTTCTAGAGAGAGATAGGAAAACATGAGCAGAGGTGGTCATAGAATGATAGAATCATAGGATTAGAAGGGACCACAAAAGTCATCTAGTCTAACCTTCTCTTCTCAGCCTGATGTTAACATTTTCCTTAATCACCTTGATGTAGGAATAGAGAGCATATTGATCAAATATGCAGATAACTTTGCCTACTATTTCTCTGAGTTGGTTGAAATCCGCCTCTCTGAAGTCCAGTGATCTTGTTTTGCTGTTCTCATATCCTCCTTTCCACAGGATCTTGAATTCTATCAGATCATGATCACTTCTCTCCCAAGTTCCCCACCACCCTCACATTCTCAATTTGATTAACAGATTCCCTCTGTTAATCAAAACCAGATCCAAAATGGATACCCCCCTGGTTGTTTCCTTAACTTTATGAATTAGAAAGTTGTCCTCTACGCATGCTAAGAATTTTCAGGCCATATTACATTTTGTTGTAATAATCTTCCAACAGATATGTATCCCAGTATATTTCAATATTCTTGTCCCACATACTCATAAAAACTTTGCAGTATTTCCACACAAACAGAGAATATATGAAAATATCAAAAAATGTTAATTAGAATGCTCTAAACGTCTACCAGGATAGTATCCCCTGTAATTCAGTATACTTGTGCACGATGTGAGCAGGACATCCAAGGCCTATCACTTCCCTTTTATAAGCTCATCTTCACTTCGGTGGCAAATGTTCTCTTCCATGTCTGTATCGACCACCAAAGTTTGTCTTTGTATTATCTGCTTCCATACATATTCAGAACATTTTTTATCTCAGCTGCAATAAGTTCTGATGTTTCTTCTTTAAGTTTGACAAAATCCACAGTTTTAGAATCCTGTGGCACCTTATAGACTAACAGACGTTTTGCAGCATGAGCAGGTTTATTTAGGCAAGCAAGAAGCAAGCTAGAGATAACGAGGTTAGTTCAATCAGGGAGGATGAGGCCCTGTTCTAGCAGTTGAGTGAAAACCAAGGGAGGAGAAACTGGTTCTTGGCAGGCCAGTCCTCGCCCACAGACAACCTGCCAACTTGAAGCATATTCTCACCAGTAACTGCACACCGCACCATAGTAACTCTAGCTCAGGAACCAACCCATGCAACAAACCTCGATGCCAACTCTGCCCACATATCTACACCAGCGACACCATCACAGGACCTAACCAGATCAGCCACACCATCACCGGTTCATTCACCTGCACGTCCACCAATGTAATATATGCCAGCAATGCCCCTACATCGGCCAAACTGGACAGTCTCTAAGGAAAAGGATAAATGGACACAAATCAGATATTAGGAATGGCAATATACAAAAACCTGTAGGAGAACACTTCAACCTCCCTGGCCACACAATAGCAGATCTTAAGGTGGCCATCCTGCAGCAAAAAAACTTCAGGACCAGACTTCAAAGAGAAACTGCTGAGCTCCAGTTCATCTGCAAATTTGACACCATCAGCTCAGGATTAAACAAAGACTGTGAATGGCTTGCCAACTACAGAACCAGTTTCTCCTCCCTTGGTTTTCACTCAACTGCTAGAACAGGGCCTCATCCTCCTGATTGAACTAACAGCTCATGCTGCAAAACGTCTGTTAGTCTATAAGGTGCCACAGGATTCTTTGCTGCTTCTACAGAACCAGACTAACACGGCTACCCCTCTGATACTTGACTCCACAGGTTTAGTTTGCAGAACAAACTGCCTTCATAAGCCTTGAAATTGCGATCCAAGAGAGGAAGCAATTTCACATATCTGTAATTCAATGCACCAACAGTGACACACATTCAACATTTTTCAGGTTGTCAATTAGTTCATCATTGCCCATGAAGCAAAAGCATTTGCAGCTATTCCTTCACACTTTGTCTGTGCACATCAGCATGGGCACTAAAGGCACTTACTATTCATTTCTGCTTCGTAGTCCCTCTGTCTATAGCTTGGAACCAAAAGCTTGATCTGAAGTCTTGATATGAGTGTTCTTCTCATTCTATCAAACAGAGCAGTGAGATCCAGCAAGCACTTTTGACGACTTGCAAGGATTTTCTTTAAAAGTGTTTGTGTGCATGAGAGAGGATGTTTGTGAGTAGCATATTTGGCCACTAATATTACAGCACTAAAAACAAAAGAGACATGAAGTTTCATAGTCAGCAGCATTTCCACCAGTGTGGGGACACCCCAATGAATTTCGGATCCATCACGTTAAGCACTCATCCAAAATTACCTAACATCCAGCTTCTTCACCACCCTTCAGTTGAGTCCTCTATAGGAGGGAGCTTCTAGGGATTGGTATTCTTGGCTACAGGTTGGGTCTGGCTTCCCCCAGCCTTTGGATCCACGTAACACGTGATCCCAAGGGGAACCATCTCTTAGAGCTTCTCCGTATACCCGCGGAACTCAGGACAGTGAGAAACATGTAAGTCAGCTGTAAGGTGAAAATTTATGTAAAACACGAGAACATTTCTCCTTTATTTGCAGTAGAGGGAAGCCTCATTCCTATAAGGCCAAATATTGATATTTCTATGGATGTCTCCTTAAACAAGGAAATTGACAGTTGATATTGAGATCAACCATTTCTGGGTATCATTTATATAAAGATGTGTCTGTTAATAGTCTATCAAATTTATCATATTCAGCAACATAGTATCTGCTCACTTCTATCAATATGTATGCAGAGTGGATATCAACTACTCTCTGAATTCACGCATGAGCATGGCCCTCCCCTCCTCTTGCCCTGCCCTCCGTTGCTCTGTGGCATTTAAGCCTTCCCTTAGAGCTGTCAGCACCAGATGCCCCTGCTCTAGGGCCCAGAGGAGGAAAGGTGTGCGGGGCTCTAGCCTGGGACTCTCTCTCCCTCCCGCCTTTCCCTGACTATTAAGACTGACCCTGGTACTGCTCCCCTTAAGTGCCATGTGGGCAAGAGGAAGCGTGTGGCAGCTGCAGATACAAGGACCAAACTTGTGGGCATCAGGTGAAGCAGCAAGAAAAACAACCATCAGGTCAACTTGCAGGAATCTCTCACCAGACTGTTAAGTTCTAGGGCCCCAACCTATAGCAGCTGCCTGGTGAACCAGCCAGACCAAAGCCCTAGCTCTAGTGGGCATCAGTGACCCAGCAGGAAGGAAAAAATTCACCCTGATGCACCTAGGAACAAGGAAATCAAGCACATTGAGCTGTAAGGCTTTACAGCAAACCAACACAGCACCAGGAGGTCCTGCTGGGATTTGAACTCACATGGCAGAAGTCAGAGTCCAGAGGGCTGAACCATTACACCATGGGACCTGCAGCTACTGTCATTTCAGGACTCCTGTGAGACCCTCAGCTGGTTGGTTTGCACTCTGCACTCATTAGAATCATAGAATATCAGGGTTGGAAGGGACCTCAGAAGGTATCTAATCCAACCCCCTGCTCAAAGCAGGACCAATCCCCAGACAGATTGTTGCCCCAGATCCCTAAATGGCCCCCTCAAGGATTGAACTCACCACCCTGGGTTTAGCAGGCCAATGCGCAAACCACTGAGCTATCGCTATCGCTATCCCTCTCCTTAGTGCTTCCCTCCAGCTTCCCTTCTCTCGGGACTCTCTCTCTCTGCTGCTCTCCTCTCCTAGACATTGAACCCAGCCCTTGCTGCTGCTGACACCAACTGGCAGAGGGGCCTATAAATCCCCTTCCTGTGGAGAGACCAATGCATGTAGTGGGCCATAAGCATCACAGGTTTTAACTTTGTGCTTCCTTCCCCATGTCTTTTACTCAGATTCTATGGAAGTATACCTATGGCTGGGAATACGAATTTGTGGGCACAGCATTGTGCAGTGGGCTTCCACGACAGCCTGTAATTCAGCAAGGGGTTTGCAGCTGGGCCTTGGGCTGGAGGTTATTTTCTCTCCACACAGCAGATGGGGGATGCACTGGGACCAGCTTGTGGCTCTTTTTTTGAACTGGTTCCCTGGAGGACACACCAGAGATCACTGCACTCTACATAGGGAACAACCACCTGGAAATATTTTCCAGGCCCCAGCTGATTTGGAAAGTTAAACATGATATTGCACAACACAGAACCATGGGGACAGGTCCCACAGAAAACAAATGGGAGCAGGGAAAGAGAGCACAGAAGAGAAGAGGAAAGATGTGGTAGAAAAAAGTCTCTAGAGAGGAAGCAGCTGGAGAGAACCAAAGAGTGCAGTGGACAACAGGGGCAGCAGGTTTGTAAAAATTTCAGGGGCAGCAGGTTTGTAAGAATGCTCAGAGCCCACCCCCCACCCCCCCAATTTCCACTCCATACCTGCCTACGACTCTGGGAGGGACTTTGGGTGAGGGAAGGTCATCTAGGGTGCAGACCCTGGGCTGGGGCAAGGGATTGGGGTGCAGGAGGGGTGCAGGCACTGGGAGGGAGTTTGGGTGGGGGAGGGGGTCTGAGGTGCAGGCTCTGCGATGGAGTTCGGGTGCTGGTGCAGACTCTGGGCTGGGACAGGGAATGGGGATGCAGAAGTGGGCAAGGGCTATAGGATGGAGTTTAGGTGTAGGCTCTGGGCTGGGGCAAGTGGTGGGGATGTAGGGTGCAAGCTCTGGGAGGGCTATTGTACGTTCACACTGTCAGCTGCATGTTCACACTTGCGGCACTTGCAGCAGTATTCCGAGCGGTGCATCTCTTCCTCTTCTGCCGCTAAGACTTGTGGGAAGGCAGGTCCCAATGCCCCATGATGCATTGCTTTGCAGCCCAGCAATCCCTGCAGGAATGGATCCCGCACTTTTGACCAACATGCTGCTCGCTCTTATTAACAGATCACAAGTGGCAGTGGAGTTATTCCTTAAACTACAAAGGCAAGAGGAGTTCAACATTGATCTCACTATGTGTAGTAGCTATCACATGAGATTGCTTGTGTCATTCATGGAGGTGCTGATCACAGCGGAATGCTACTTTTGGGCTCAGGAAACAAGCACTGAGTGGTGGGATCACATCATCATGCACATCTTGGATGACAAGCAGCGCTGCAGAACTTTCAGGTGAGCAAAGTCACATTAATGGGACTCTGTGATGAGCTTGCCACAACCCTGCAGTGCAAGGACACGAAAATGAGAGCTGCCCTGCTATTGGAGAAGTGGGTGACAATTGCACGGTGGAAGCTGGCTACTCCAGACTGCTACCAATCAGTCGCTAACCAGTTTGAGGTTGGAAAGTCGACCATTGAACATGTGTTGACAAAAGTGTGCAGGACCATTAATTGCATCCTATTCCAAAAGACTGTGCCTCTTGGCAACGTGTGTGACATTGTGGATGGCTTTGCACAAATGGGCTTACCTAATTGCAGCGGTGTGGTAGATGGCACGCATATTCCAATTCTGGCACATGCCACCTAGTCACGGCGTACATTAATCAGAAGGGGTACTTCTCTATGGTTCTCCAGGCACTTGTGGATCACCGTGGGCATTTCACGGACATTAATGCAGGATGGCCCGGTAAGGTGCATGACACACACATCTTTCAGAACACTGGCCTGTTCAGGAAGCTGGAAGCAGGGACATTCTTCCTGGAGCAGAAGATCACTGTAGGGAAAGTCAAAATGCCCATTGTGATCCTGAGACCCTGCCTACCCCTTAATGCCATGGCTTATGAAGCCATACATGGGGGACCTTGACAGCAGCAAGGAGCGGTTCAAGCACAGGCTGAGCCAGTGCAGAATGACTGTTGAGTGTGCTTTTGGCCATTTATTTGTGAAGGGAACATGTACAACATGGTTTTACAAAAGGTAGATCGTACCAAACCAACCTGATCTCCTTCTTTGAGAAGGTAACAGATTTTTTTTAGACAAAGGAAATGCAGTGGATCTAATTTACCTCAATTTCAGTAAGGCATTTAATACGGTTCCACATGGGGAATTAGCTAAATTGGAAAAGATGGGGATAAATATGAAAATGGAAAGGTGTATAAGGAACTGGTTAAAGGGGAAACTACAGCAGGTCGTACTGAAAGGTGAACTGTCAGGCTGGAGGGAGGTTACTAGCGGAGTTCCTCAGGGATCGGTTTTGGGACCAATCTTAGGCTATGGCTACATTAGCGCTTCAAAGCGCTGCCGTGGCAGCGCTACAAAGCGCTAAGTGTAGTCAAAGCCCCAGCGCTGGGAGAGAGCTCTCCCAGCGCTGTCCGTACTCCACCTCCCTGTGGGGAATAACGGACAGCGCTGGGAGCGCGGCTCCCAGCGCTGGGGCTTTGACTACACTGGCGCTTTGTAGCGCTGCAATTTGCAGCGCTGCAGGGGGTGTTTTTTCACACCCTGCTGCAGCGCTGCAAATTTGCAAGTGTAGCCATAGTCTTATTTAATCTTTTTATTACTGACCTTGGCACAAAAAGTGGGAATGTGCTAATAAAGTTTGCGGATGACACAAAGCTGGGAGGTATTGCCAATACAGAGAAGAACTGGGATATCATACAGGAAGATCTGGATGACCTTGTAAACTGGAGTAATAGTAATAGGATGAAATTTAATAGCGAAAAGTGTAGGGTCATGCACTTAGGGATTAATAACAAGAATTATTGTTATAAGTTGGGGATGCGTCAGTTGGAAGTAACAGAGGAGGAGAAGGACCTCAGAGTATTGGTTGATAACAGGAAGACTATGAGCCGCCAATGTGATATGGCCGTGAAAAAAGCTAATATGGTCTTGGGATGCATCAGGCGAGGTATTTCCAGTAGAGATAAGGAGGTGTTAGTACCGTTCTACAAGGCACTGGTGAGACCTCATCTGGAATACTGTGTGCAGTTCTGGTCTCCCACGTTTAAGAAGAATGAATTCAAACTGGAACAGAGACAGAGAAGGGCTACTAGGATGATCCGGGGCATGGAAAACTTGTCTTATGAAAGGAGACTCAAAGAGCTTGGCTTGTTTAGCCTAACAAAAAGAAGCCTGAGCGGAGATACATTTGCTCTCTATAAATATATCAGAGGAATAAATACCAGGGAGAGAGAGGAATTATTTAAGCTCAGTACCAATGTGGACACAAGAACAAATGGATATAAACTGGCCATCAGGAAGTTTAGACTTGAAATTAGATGAAGGTTTCTAACCATCAGAGGAGTGAAGTTCTGGAACAGCCTTCCAAGGGGAGTAGTGGGGGCAAAAGAGACATCTGGCTTCAAGACTAAGCTTGATAACTTTATGGAGGGGATGGTTTAATAGGATAAATAGGATAATTTCTGACAATTAATTGGTCTTTGACTATTAGCAGTAAATATGCCCAATGGCCTGTGATGGGATGTTAGATGGGGTGGGATTGGAGTTACTACAGAGAATTCTTTCCTGGGAGTCTGGCTGGTGAGTCTTGCCCACATGCTCAGGGTTTAGCTGATTCTCTGCATCTTGAAGTCTTTAAACCATGATTTGAGGACTTTAATGGTTCAGACAAAGGTCTGATACATGAGTGGGTGGGTGAGATTCTGTGGCTTGCATTGTGCAGGAGATCAAACTAGATGATCATAATGGTCCCTGTCGACCTTAAAGTCTATGATTCTATTTTAAGCACCATGAGGAAGGGTGAAAGCTTCACTCAGGGCTGAACCACTGAGGCTTAGCACCTGGAGGATCAGGGATACCTTGAGGCAGCAATTTGAAGCTGAAAGCTATTAATATTTGTTGCTATGTACAGAAGTGCAGTGTTTGTGATGCTAGGAGGGGATTGGTGCAGACAATGCACTATGAAGGTATAAGAAAATTGCCTGTTGCTTCGTAGGGATCTGTTTGCTTTCAACTAATGGAATAAAGATTGCTTTCAAACCAAAACTATTCTTTTATTAAAAAACAACAACTGGAGGAGAGACAAACAAACAAACAAAAACACACCAGCACTGTGGGGAATGGGTAAAAGGTTACACATCTTGTCTCAAGTAATTTTCCTCTTAACAGAAGATTTTAAAATTTATCAAAATAAATTCCATTTTAAACAGAAATAATTACAGTCCATACTGGGTCTCTCTTCTCATACAGGCTATTTCTTTCACATATTCCCCCACTCTAATTCCTTTGGAGTGAGGTTTTAATTTCAGGATTAACCACCATTTCCGATATAGTAGGAGGGGGCAGGGAGAGAACTAGAAGAAAACCCGAATCATAGTGTAACACTGAAAGTTATCACAGAATCAGCCTCTTACACTAATTAACTTCATGTTTGATTTCACTGTCGCTGGAAACAACTTATTCAAAGATTACAAAATATAAACTGAAAGGGCAGTTTTCTCTTAATTCCCATTTCCACCCAGTGAGCTCTGTGTGAAGTCACATTCTACAATAACCAAGGAGCCTACCATTTCTGTGAGTTCATTTCTTCCTGGGGCTTCTCCCGTAAGTGTGGGTGGAAGGGGTCTCACACTATGTGGGAAGGTTGTATCATGAGAAAAAACACCTGTGCTCTATTTTCACACTTTCTAATCTTTCAGAGTAGCAGGAAGTGGAGAAGTGATACAAATGCATTAGATTCAAGAGTAAACTAAGAGACCAAACCACAGACGCTGGACGCAGTATTCATATATCCTGCAGTATGAACTTGGGCTTGGATACATTCCCTCATTAGCTACAAATCATTTGCCCAGCAGGGAAGTGCTTCTTGTCCAACAAGGCAGCCAGATTGGGACCCATAGGCATGGAATGGCTCTGAAGGAATCAGCTGAAAAAGACAGTTGTGCCCAATTTAATCATGGCATCCTTTAGGAGCGTGATCAATGCCACTTAACTAATGAGTAGTGTTCTAAAAATAGTTTACCTGGGCCACGGGTCACCATCTCCAGGGTGAAAATCAACCACTACCACCTGCAATTTCTACCTGAGTTCTTGTCAAATCTTTGATCTTCCTTGGAGTAATTTTACACTTCTCTGACGTAGAATTCTTCACCAACCACACAACAGATCAGTAACAATAGTGAGGTATAACTCCCCCAAAATGTCCTTTTATTTCTTTAATCTGGTGGCACAGATTAAATTAGGGACTAAATTCAGGTGCGGCTTAGAATCCCTGTAAAACACCAAATGTCCGGTATCTATTAAAAATAGGTTTCTTTCTGCAGCTATATCACATTCAACATGGATTTCATTTTCTACACATTTGCAGCAGCATCTCCCAGGGGTGAGCTGAAGAGAAATGTCACTTCCATTTTTCTGATCTCTACCTAGATAGGAATTGCATTTCCCAAATAATAGAAAACCTGATTAGGAAGGAGATCTCTTCAGGAGCGACCTCCTGCACGGCCTGGGCCACAACTGCTTTGGGAGTCTTCCCAGCCCTTGAGAAAAAATATTGACCTAACCAACTGCACAACAGGGGGATTGGGATGGTGACGGGGAATAAGGGAATCCCTCTGATTTACCCCATCTTCTTCTGTTGTTCCAGAGGGTGAAATGACATTTTCCCCTATCCCTGCCCTGTTCCTGCTCTTTGTTATAGTTCAATATATTTTAAGTGAGGAAAAAGGAAGTAAAAATATCTGCTCTCCAGCACAACCTGAAGCAACATCAGAGCAACTGGGAATGAAACAATTTGTTGCTGAAGGGGGAACTCGATGACTAAGAATTGCTGTGAAATGGGGGAACAGTATAACCGTGATGCTCAGGGTTTGTTTAGACTAGGAAAAGTGATGGAGTTTAGGTCAGGTCAAGGGGGGAGCTAATGCCAGCCACTGCATCTGGGCTGCTTCTGCTCTACAACTATAATTGTCTTTTTATCCCAAGATCACTAACTTGAGCAGCCAACACCATGTACAGCCCTTGTGGATGTCAGGCACAGGTAGTTTTTGCCTCAGTGTAGCTTGTTGGGATCAAACCTCTCTCCCACCTGGAGCTGATGAACATTCCTGGCAGGAGGGACACACACTCCTTCGACTGAAAGGAAAGCAGCTGACAGAAAAGATCACAGAACTGACCCCGAAGAAGGGTGAGCTGCAAAAGGCAGAAGCAGGCAACTCATCTGGGGGAGCCAAGAGACCATGGTGAAAATTGTACAAAGATCACTATGTGGGAATTAGCAAATATGATTTTTTTGGCCTGCCCTAGACAAGGCATTTGTTCCAGTTCTCTCTCATGTGGATTTTCTGATGTCTAACAAGGATTGAGCTCTGATTGAAGCTTTTCCCGCACTCAGAACACATGTAGGGTCTCTCTCCTGTGTGGATTCTACGATGTTTGATGAGGTCAGAGCTATTACTGAAACTTTTCCCACACTCAGAGCATGTATAGGGCATCTCTCCTGTGTGGATTTTCTGATGTGAGATGAGGGCTAAACTATCATTGAAGCGTTTCCCACACTCAGAGCATCCATAAGGTTTCTCACCTGTGTGGATTTTCTTATGTCTGATAAGGGTTGAGCTCTGATTGAAGCTTTTCCCACACTCAGAGCACGTGTAGGGTTTCTCTCCAGTGTGGGTTCTCCAATGTCTGATAAGGGTATAGCTCTGATTGAAGCTTTTCCCACACTCAGAACACATGTACGGTCTCTCTCCGCTGTGGAGTCTCTGATGTGTGAAAAGGTCTGAGCGCCCACTTAAGCCTTTCCCACACTCATGGCATGTGTACTGTGTCTCTTCCACGTTGATGCTCTCACAAGTAATAAGGTCTGAGTGGCTACTCAAGTTTTCCTCTGGCATCTGCGGAGTCTCAAAGGCTTTTGCTTTTTCTGGGAGTGCACAAATCCCAGAAACATTCCCTTTGGATCTTCCTGATAACATCCCATGTGGTTCTACTTGCTCAGCATCTTCCTGCCAGAGTTTCTCCTCCTCATTCTCACTCACCATCCCATCACCTGATGGGAGACAGAGAGAATCCAGACATAGATCACTACCTGCACCGGAAAGAAAGAAAATCTCAGAGAGAGTAATGGTAAAAGGGATGGACAATCCAAAATATGTGTGGGAGAGATCAAACCTATCAGGAGCTGATTTTCCCCAAACCCTTCCCCAGAAGACAGCGGAAGGGATCAGTTTTGGTCTGCATCTCCCCAGAACATTCAGAGGAAAGTGAGATCAGGGAGGGACCTGCTGCCAGTTGTCAGTCAGAATAGGAGGGAAGCCATGAGTGACATCTGCCATAATGATTCCACATCTGCAGGGAACAATCCTGAACTTGGAGAGCTCACAAGGTCTTTGTAGAGCATCCCAAATGTTTCTTGTATTCACAGACAGTTTTTGAGTTGGTTTAACCCAGGGGTAGGCAACCTATGGCAGGCGTGAGCGCTGAGTTTCAGTGGCACTCACACTGCCTGGGTCTTGGACACCAATCCTGGGGGCTTTGCATTTTAATTTCATTTTAAATGAAGCTTCTTAAACATTTTAAAAACCTTATTTACTTTACATACAACATAGTTTAGTTCTATATTATAGACTTATAGAAAGAGACCTTCTAAAAACGTTAAAATGTATTACTGGCACGCAAAACCTTAAATTAGAGTGAATAAATGAAGACTCGGCACAGCACTTCTGAAAGGTTGCCGACCCCTGGTTTAACCAATTCCTCACCTGTGCAGGCAGCTCTTGGAAGCACTTCTTTCTCAGAGCCCTGGAGGTCTGGGACCCACGGTTCTTCCCCTCGTTCCAGCTGTGAGATCACATCAGGTTTGGAAACTGGAAACCCTGCTCAAAGCAAAGAAAACAAGGGAGGTCAGTGGAATTTGTCAGATACTTGTCACAAAGAATATTCCATGGTTTTACCCCCAGCTCATTTTTAGTCATTAACATCCAAAGACCAGCTTCCTTGGCTGTAAAGCCTATACTTTAAGAACTTAGGTGTATTTTTATGACTTAGCTAGTTACCGGGGTATAAAAAGAAATAATCAAAATCACAGTGTGCCTGTGTCTGGGCCTTCCCTCACCAGGATAGTCCGAGGCCTTGTTCTTAGGCTAAGGCCTTTGGCTAAGCAGCAGGGACAGCCATAAACTGGGAAGCGAAGGGTCACATCCTCACATCCCAAACCAGTCACACTGAAATACGGTGGTACTGGGTTGGCAGGAAGATGATCCTGTCCTGATAGTGCCCATCACCACCAGATAAAGAAACACATCTGAAGATGGTTAAAGAAAAGTTTGATAGTTTCTGTCTGGCAAGAAATCACTTCTCAATGGTTGTAGTTGTGAAACCCTCATTTCTGTATTGTTTTATCTTTATGTCCCCCACTTTTCTATTGTTAACCTGTCTGGTTCTCTAACTGTTTCTGTCTGATGTATAGTTAATTTTGCTAGGTATAAGTTAATTAGGGTAGTGGGATATAATTGGTTAGGGAATTATGTTACAACATATTAGGATTGGTTAGTTAAATTTCAGTAAAATGATTGGTTAAGGTATAGCTGAGAATATTATTATATAAACTGGTGTTGAACAGGGGGGAAGGGAAATTGGAATGTTTGTTAACGGGGGGAATGGGAATAGGGAACGGGAACAGGGACACAGGCAAAGTTCTGCAGCATCAGAGCTGGGAAGAGGGTTACGGGGTAAATGCTCTGCGGCGTCAGAGCTGGGAATGGAACACTGGGGAACAGACTCTATTGGTGTATCGAGATAAGCCCGACTGGTGTGAAGAGCTTCAGAATATACTTGCTTGGAAACTAACCCTAATTAACATCTCATTATCTCACCAGGTTGCAGCCAGACAGATTTCTTGGATAGGCACCTGCGCCAAGAAGGCTGCTGATGCCTGCACCCTAGTGGAGTGAGCCATCATTTTAGTCGACAGGGGCACCTTCGCCAGTTCATCAGAGTAGCGGATGCAGGCCATGATCCAAGACGAGATTCCCTGGGCAGACACTGGGCAACCCTTCATCCTGTCTGCGACAGTAACAAACAACTGCGTTGACTTTCAGAACAGCTTCATTCCATCTATGTAGAAGTCCAGCGCCCATCTGACGTCCAGGGTATGGAGCCTGCGTTTCTCATCCATCGCATGAGGCTTTGGACAAAAAACCAGTCAGTATATGTCTTGACCAGTATGAAACTGGGAGACGAGCTTGGGCAAAAAGCCGGGTGCAGACGCAGCTGGACCTTGTCCTTATAGAAAACTGTATAAGGCAGCTCTGATGTGAGTGCCCTGATGTCAGACACCCTGTGGGCCAAAGATATAGTGACCAAAAAGGAGACTTTCCAGGAGAGAAGCAGGAGGGAGCAGGAAGCAAAGAGTTCAAAGCGGGGACACATGAGCTTTGACAGCACACGATTCAGGTCTCAAGGGGAGACCAGGTCCCAGACATGAGGGAAGAGGTACTCCAGACCTTTCAAGAACCATGCGCCATCATGGAATGGGCGAAGACTGTCTTTTTTTAAGGGTTGGAAAAGACTTCAGGAGGTCATCTAGTCCAACATCAACTAAATCATCCTTACCAGGGTTGTCAAGCTGGGCCTTAAAAACCCCTAAGGATGGACATTCCACCACCTCCCTACAGAACCCATTCCAGTGCTTCACCACCCTTGTATCAGAGGGGTAGCCGTGTTAGTCTGGATCTGTAAGAGCTGCAAAGAGTCCTGTGGCACGTTATAGACTAACAGACATATTGGAGCATGAGCTTTCATGGTCAATGTTGGGATATTGAAAGTCTTTTTCCTGAGTGTCTGGCTGGAGAGTCTTGCCCACATGCTCGGGGTTCAGCTGATCGCCATATTTGGGGTCGGGAAGGAATTTTCCTCCAGGGTAGATTGGCAGTGGCCCTGGAGGTTTTTCGCCTTCCTCCGCAGCATGGGGCAGGGGTCACTTGCTGGTGGATTATCTGCTACTTGAAGTCTTTAAATCAGGATTTGGGGACTTCAACAGCTGAGTCAAGGGAGCGAATTATTTCAGGAGTGGGTGGGTCAGCTTTTGTGGCCTGCATCTTGCGGGAGGTCAGACTAGATGATCATAATGGTCCCTTCTGATCTTGAATTCTATGATTCTATGAATACCCCCTTCATCAGATGCATGTAGTGGATATTTCCAGGGGCAGGTTTATATTTGCAAGCAAGAAGCAGGCTAGAGATAACAAGGTTAGTTCAATCAGGGAGGATGAGGCTCTCTTATAGCAGTGGAGGTGTGAACACCAAGGGAGGAGAAACTGGTTTTGTAGTTGGCGAGCCATTCACAGTCTTTGTTTAATCCTGAGCTGATGGTGTCAAATTTGCAGATGAACTGAAGCGCAGCCGTTTCTCTTTGAAGTCTGGTCCTGAAGAGAAAGTTACTTGCCTTGCAGTAACTGAGGTTCTTCGAGATGTGTGTCCCTGTGGGTGCTCCACTCTAGGTGATGGTGCGTCCCGGCGCCGTTGATCAGAGATTTTCGGTAGCAGTGCCTGGTTGGGATGCACGTACTCAGTTGGTATCTCCCGTCTCGTTGGAATCTTCCTGAGTGTGCGCGCCCTACACCCTCCTCAGTTCCTTCTCTACCGTGGAGAATCATAGTAGTACTCCAAAATAGAGGGGAGGAGGGCGGGAAGTGCAGCACCCAAAGGGACACACATCTCGAAGAACCTCAGTTACTGCAAGGTGAGTAACTTTCTCTTCTTCGAGTGCTGTCCCTGTGGATGCTCCACTCTAGGTGAATGTGTAGCAGTACCCACTATGGTTGGTGGGACTTTGGAGATGCGGCAGTGAGTACTGTAGACAGTACTGTATGGTCTACTATGGTGTCTGCCGTGGTGTCTTGTGTGAGAGCGTAGCATTTTGCAAACTTGCGTTCAGATGACCCCATAGCCGCTTTGCAGATGTCAGGAATGGGAACATTGTGTAGGAAGGCAAAGGATGTCGACATGGCTCGAGTGAAATGAGTTCTAATGTCTTTGGGCGGTTGAAGATTTTGCACATGGTAACAGGATCTGATGCAGTCAGAGATCCACTTGGACAGACGTTGTTTAGAGATAGCCATGCCCTTTGATTTTTCGGTAATGGAAACAAAGAGTCGTGGGGACTTGGGAAATGGTTTAGTCCTGTCTAAATAAAAGGCGATTGCTCGCCTGACGTCGAGAGTATACAGGGTTGCCTCTCACGGAGTCTTGTGAGGTTTGGGATAGAAAGTAGGTAAGTATATAGGTTGGTTGAGATGGAAGGTCAATACCACCTTAGGAAGAAATTTGGGGTGTGGTCTCAAAGTGACTGTCTTTGGAGAAGATTGTGTAGGGAGGGTGAGCCATTAGGGCGCTCATTTCACCAACTCTCCCTGCTGATGTTATGGCAACTAAGAAAGCCACCTTCATGAACATATGGAGATGAGAGGTAGACAAGGACTCAAATGGAGGTTTCATGAGAGCATGAAGAACGAGGTTAAGATTCCATGCAGCCGCTGTTGGGTAAAATGTTTTATGATGGGGTGGTAAAGAATGAATAACCGTCTAAGAGGTCATGGAAGGTGGTAAGCGCCGCCAGGTGCACTTTGATGGAGCTGAGCGAAAGTCCATCCTGTTTTAGTTTCAGGAGGTAGTCTAGAATGTTAGGGAGGGTCACGTTATTGGGTGCAAATGATTACGTGAGCACCAGAGGGCGAAACGCTTCCACTTCTGCAGGTAGGTTTTATGAGTGGAGTCTTTCCTACTGTGCAGGAGGACATATTGGACTTGCTCGGAACAGGCTAGTTCATGGGTTTGGAACCATGAAGGAACCAGGCTGTGAGGTGAAGAACCCATCTGTTGTCCTGGGAAACGTGGTCTGGACTGAGAGAGCCCGTGGGTGACGGGAGGACATACGGAGTAGGTAGAGATACCACATCTGTCTTGGCCAAGCCGGGGCTGTGACAGTGCGATTCTGGCGGGACCCAACTGAGAGTGCCAAATCAGGACCAATTGCTTAAACTGGGCAGTCACAGCCCTAGGCTGGGGTTTTTCCACCTCTAAGGCAAACCAAACCAGCCAGACAAAAAGGACTTTGGTCTCACCCCACTGGCTAACCACAAGTCACACAAGCAATTTCCTTAGACACTCCAGTCTCCCAGCATCACCACCAGTGCACTCGTCCTGGGGATGAATGGTTATGAAAACCAACACCCCAATAAAAGAAAAAGGTTCCCTCGATCCCAAAGGACCAAGCCCCAGACCCAGGTCAATATACACATCAGATCTTACCCACAAATCACGCTGTTGCCAATCCTTTAGAATCTAAAATCTAAAGGTTTATTTACAAAGGGAAAAAGGTAGAGATGAGAGGTAGAATTGGTTAAATGGAATCAATTACATACAGTAATGGCAAAGTTCTTAGTTCAGGCTTGCAGCAGTGATGGAGTAAACTGCAGGTTCAAATTAAGTCTCTGGAATACATCCCCCGCTGGGATGGGTCATTCAGTCCCTTGTGTAGAGCTTCAGTTTGTAGCAAAGTCATTTTCCAGGTGTATATAGACTTTACTCCTGTAGGAAAAAAAATTACGGCATGGGATGGATGCAGCACAATGGACAAGGAGTCACATGCTTTGCTGAAGTCACTGCATGCTTTGCCTCTCCATGGCTGGGTCTGGTTGTGGGGATGTCAATGTGTAACTGATGGCCAGACTGGCAGGGCAAGCCAACAGCTGTCACAGATACACCAGAAGCACAGCATACAGACCAAAATACAACAGACAGTACATAAATACACACAATACAATAACTAACTACAAAAATATACACAGACATACACACAGCAATCATAGCAAACAAACAAGAACAAACTCTTCAGACCCTACCTATACCACCCCTTTTCACAGATTTGTGCCCACTAGGACTTTTGGTTTTGCCATGGTTCTAATATATATATATTATATCAAAATAATATCAATGGGGCAATAAGGAGGACAGGGGCCTTTTTTGTCGCAATCTTCAAGAGAAACCTAGAAGAGAGAGGTGGATTGGTGGAACACAGGAGGGTTGGAGAGGATATGGGGGAAGGGATGCCCTAGGGAGGGATGCAGTGCAGAGCAAAAGCAAATGAACATTTGACATCTGGATGGCAAGATTTCTGAGTCGTGATGCTGGGGGAAGGGAGAGAGGATGGAGAGAAGACTGCACTGTTGAGGTACTGCAGTTGCAGTTGTGCTGAGTGTTGTCTCAAGTGCGCTGTGGAGGCCTGTGTAGTAGTAGAGCCTGGCAGGTAGATGAGTGATTTCATGTCATATGTACCAATTCCATGGCTTGAATGGGAATGGCTTCCAGAATGGCTCCGGCTCTCCTGCATGTAGTACATGCATACTTATGTTGTCATCTATTGTATCTGATTTTGTCTTTTGTTCTTTAGAGAGAAGAGGGATGGGAATGAGAAGATGCTTGCATGCTTGCTCTATGCTTGAGGAGATTGATGTTTAATGTTTTGATGCGATGGACGTCTTGTGCCCTGTGTGTGCCCTGGTATAGTGCGCCCCCAGCTCCCAGGAAAGCCGTGCGAGAGTTGAGAGAGAGAGAGAGGGAAAGGAGGAGGAAGGGACTGAAAGGAGTTTCTGTTTTTGTTTACCAATGTTGATTGGGATATTGGGAGGGGAGAGGGAGTTGCATCAAGGTGGTGTCTGGTGGTGGGTTTGAATGGGGGGTGAGCAGCTGGAGGACATCTCATGTGTAGCCTGTGGTGGTGTGTACCAGGTGTGGTGGTGAAGGTGGTGGCTGCCATGTGAGCTGTAGAAGGAGCTGTTGAGCTGGGACTGGAAAAAGCGAAGCATGTTGAGTGATTGAGCTGCGTGCGAGATGATATGGGAGCGGGGAGCTGTTCTGATTGAGTCGAGATGATGAGATGTGAACTTGATCTGTTTAGGTGTCAGGGTTTTTTTTTGGATTTTGGATTTGGAGGCTAGGCTGTGAAAGAGGAGGGGGCAAAAACGGGTAGCTTGAAGTGTCTCATAGGAGGGGTTGATGATGAGAGGCGTCAGCCGTAGAGATAGACAGCCCCACCCCATGTTGTTGAGCCCACGACCAGCCCTAGGAATGTTCAAAAAAAAAAAAAAAATGTGTGGGTCCGAAAGGAAGAACTCTGTGAATCGCAGCTGGCGTCTGTGAGCTGGATGGGATGAATTGATAAAGTAAGCATCCTGTAGGTCAGGGCTAGGGCTATGTCCCAGTCCCCTTGATCCAGTGCAGGTATTATTGTTGTGTGTGTGACCATTTTGAATCTTATCCTCGAATTTTGAATTTGTTCATATAGATAGTATAGGCCTCCATCCTCCAGTCTTTTTCTGAGTTAGAAAGTAATGGGAGTAAAACCTGTCCCTTGATTTTGCGTCGGCACAGGTTCCACTGCACCTAGTTGTAGAAGATGCGCCACTTCTGTGCGAAGTAAGTGGTCATGAGAAGGGTCCCTGAAGAGGGACGGGGAAGGTTAGGAGGGTAGGAGAAAGTTTGTCCTTATCAAAAGGGAGATCCTCCACTTTGGTTTGCAGTTCTTTGGGGATGCCAGATGCAGAGAGCCATGAGGATCTGCGCATAACCACAGCAGTTGCAGTTGTATGGGCTGCTGTGTCTGCCGTGTCTAGAGTTGCCTGTAGGGCCATTCTGGAAATCAGTTGGCCTTCAATCAGGATTGATTTGAGGTCTGCTCTCCTATCCTCTGGAAAGTAGGAGGCAAATTCAACGTTTATTGTAATTACCAAAGTCGTAACTGGCGAGGGGAGCAGAATAGTTTGCAATTCTGAATTGTAGTGTGGAGGACGTATAAATCTTGCGGCCCAAGACATCAAGGCGTCTAAGGTCCTTGTCTTGCTGGGTGGGTCGATATTGTGACTGTTTCGTCCTCTGTGCAACTGCATCCATGACAAGGGAGTTTGGTGGTGGATGAGAAAATAGGAAGTCAGCGTCTTTAGCATGGACATAGTATTTACGTTCGGCCTTTTTGTCAGTTGGTACTAAAGACACTGGGGTTTGCCAGAGAGTGTCAGCCGGCTCCAGGAGTGCTTCGTTTATAGGGAGCGTGATTTTTGAGGGCGCAGATGGTTGAAGGATTCTGAGGAGTCTGTGTTGCGTCTCCTGAACCTCTTGAAAGGGGATATCTTGACTGAGTGCCACCCTCCTGAAAAGTTCTTGAAATTGTTTACAGTCGTCCACGGCCCGTGGAGGTGGAGGGAAGAGGGCTCCGTCCAGGGCTAATGGAGAGTTAGGAGTCGGTGAGTCAGGATATGGTGCGTAACTTGCATACTCAGGAGGGGGCTCAGGCACCTTAGAAGTGGATGGAGCAGGAGATTGAGGCACAGAAGGAGGATGATTGGTAGGAGGATGTTGCCAAGGGTACCACTGAGGCGAAGGCATAGGGTAGGAGAATCCAGGTGTCGCCCATGGGAGGGCGAAGTAGGGAAACTGAGGCTGGTGGCCTTGAGCCGTGACCTGAGGTGGCAGAGGTGCCTGTGGAGGAGAAGCAGGAGGGAAGAACTCCGCTTGCCGCTGTAAATCAAGTTCACCGTCAGTGAAAACCAGTGCAGGTGGAGAGAGTGGTGGTTCAAAAAATGAGCCCTGTGTATCTAGGAGCGGAGAGTGAGGCTCAGGTGGCACTGAAAGGTCACATTGAGTGAGAAACTGTTGCTCCTGCTCCCTGGGCTGAGCTGAGCCTGCTCTCTGCTCTAGCTCATTAGCAGGAGAAAATGAAAGTGACAGTAGTGCTACAGACTGCTTGGAGGTGCCCTGCAGGGGTTTGCTACTGGTGCCCGGGTGGAAGATGAACGTTGGCACCGAGCCTTTCTCCCTGCAGGGGAGGATTGTGCTGCCGGCATCACGGCCATTCGCGCTGCCCAGGAGGCGCGCGCTGCCGGCACCGCGGCCGTTCGCGCTGCCCAGGGGACCGGAGCCACAAGGACCTTCCTGACACGGGAGGTCGGGTCCCTGCCTCTGCGCTCTGTCCGAGCCACGGCTGAGGCATTAGAAAAAGCTGAGGCACCTGCCTTTGGTGCTGTCAGCACAGAGGGTAGGGATCTCGCGGGAGACCCCCTACCCTTGTTAAAGTCTCTCCTGTGAGACTGTTCTGCTTCTTGCCTCCGATCCAGGGAGGGTGAAGCAACGCTGCCCACCGGTTCCGATCTGGCTGGGGAGCGTGTGGGAGCGGGTTTAACCTTTCCAGTCTCCGAAAGCGGCTGTAAGGGGTTTTCCATCATCAGCATTTTGAGCCGCAGATCCCTGTCGCAACGAGCTCTTGACTTGAGGCTCGCGCAATGGAGGCACTTCACACAGCGTGAGTGCCCATCTGTCTGTGGCATGGAGTCCTGGCAGGAAATACACCTTTTGAATCCCAAAGCTCCTGGCATTATGAATTAGAGATGGCCGAGGAGAGAGTCTCAAGGGGAGACAAGCCTGAGGGATTTTTTTTTTAAACTAAGTAACTATGTAACTACACTAAAGGAAGGGAAACAACTGGGATGTAACTAATAATTATTTCTATGTTCTTTGTTACTGTTTCCTATAGAGACCAGGGAAGAAAAGGCAGCACTGCCCCAAGTTCCGTCTTCGGCCAAGGACGGTTGAGAAGGAACTGAGGAGGGTGTGGGGCGCACACACTCAGGAAGATTCCAATTAGACGGGAGATACCATCTGGGTGCGTGCGCCCCAACCAGGCACTGCTACCGAAAATCTCCGATCAACGGTGCCGGGACGCACCGCCACCTAGAGTGGAGCACCCACAGGGACAGCACTTGAAGAAGAATTTTTGTTCTGCCCCCCTTTTTTGAACCACCCTTGTAGTTCAACATAGACCTCCCTCACTGCAACTAGACACGATTGCTCCTTGTTCTGTCATTTGCCACCACTGAGAACAGCCGAGCTCCATCCTTTTTGGAACCCCCCCTCAGGTAGTTGAAGGCTGCTATCAAATCCCCCTCACTCTTCTCTTCTGCAGACTAAACAATCCCAGTTCCCTCAGCCTCTCCTCATAAGTCACATGCCCCAGCTCCCTAATCATTTTCATTACCCTCTGCTGGACTCTCTCCAATTTGTCCACATCCTTTCTGTAGTGGGGCACCCAAAACTGGACGCAATACTCCAGATGTGGCCTCACCAGTGCCAAATAGAGGGGAATAAATAGTTCCCTCGATCTGCTGGCAATGCTCCTACTAATGCAGCCCAATATGCCATTAGCCTTCTTGGCAACAAGGGCACACTGCTGACTCATATCCAGCATCTCATCCACTATACTCCCCAGGTCTTCCTTGAAACAGAGTGTGGAACGACAAAATGGCTGCCAGGTGTACCCTGAAGAAAGACAGCGACAGGCCCAGGAGCTTAAGGTGCAGCAAAGGTCCAGGATGTGCTGCAGTGGGGCCTTTTCAGCGCAAATGTGTCAGAGGCCCAACACGTGAACCGCTTCCACTTTGCCATATAGGTAGCCACGGTGGAGGGTTTCCTGCTGCCCAGCAGAACCTGCTGGACAGCATCAGAACACTGCCATTCGTCCATGCTTATCCACGCAGAAGCCAAGCTGTCAGGTGCAGCTTCGCCAGATACAGATGCAGCAGATTGCTGTAGTTCTGGGACAGCAGATCTGGCCGAAGAGGCAGTTGCAGTGGGGTGGCCACTGAAAGACTCAACAGCATGCCAAACCAGCGATGGTGAGGCCATGTGGGGGCTATGAGGATGACATTTGCTTTGTTTTGCATCATCTTTAGCAGGATCTTGTGGATTAAAGGCACCGGCATGAAGGCAGACATCAGCGCTCCCGACCACTGAATCAAGAAGGCATCTGACAGGGAACTTTTGTCCCTTCCCTGCAGAGAACCGAACACGTGGCACTTTCTGTTCTGCCTGGATGCAAACAGGTCCACCTGCAGCGTCCCCCACCTGTGCAGGATTAGGTTGTCCGCCTCTGGATGGAGTGACCATTCATGGCGAGACTAGAAGGTCCTGCTGAGGTGATCTGCCAGGATGTTCTTGGTTCCTGGCAGGTGGGCGGATACTAGATCACTGGCATGCTGCACACAAAAGTCCCAGAGGCTGAGCGCCTCCCAGCAAAGGGCTGAAGATCTGGCACCGCCCTGTCCATTGATGTAATACATTTTGGTGGGATTTGTGTGTCCAAAGTGTCAGAGAGACGGGGGGGCGGGGGGGGGGGAAGGGATGGGAACTCACCCTTGCAGCACCGACCACAGATCCCAGTCCAGTCCAGGGACAACACACACAACACACAACACACAGGCTGGCGTGCTGGGCTGGCTGATGGAGCGAGGCCCCAGCCACAGAGGCAGAGCAGATGCAGAGAAATGAAGGCTGCTCATGGCGTATGATGCATGGCCCGCCATGTGGCCCCCATCGTGCGCCATGGTGTGTGTGTGGCTCTTTACATGTGATCAGAAATCAAAAATGGCCTATAATGGCCTCCAAATGCAGCAAGCAAAGCTGCCCGTCGCGTCGCCGCCGAGAAAAATAATAAATGCTCGGCGCGCGCTGGACGCGTGGACTTATGTTTTGTTATTATTAGCAGCCCAGCAGGGGAGCAGGTGAGAGCGCCAGATCGAGCTTCCCCCTGCCCTGCCTGGAGACCTGCCTGATGAGAGCCAGTGAGATAGAGAAGGGATGGATCCCTCCTCGATGATCAAGCTGCCACTGGCATCATGCTTTTTGTGAACATTCTGGGAGCCGAGGACAGGCCAAAGGGAAGTGCTGTGAACTGGAAGTGGCGCCCAGCCAGCATGAAACGCAGGAAACGCCTGTGTCCCAGGAATATGTAGACATGAAAGTAAACATCCTTTTTAGTCAGTAACATCCAAAGACCAGCTTCCTTGGCTGGAAAGCCTAGACTTTAAGAACTTAGGTGTATTTTTATCACTTAGCTAGTTACCAGGGTATAAAAACAAAGAATCAAAATCACAGTCTGCCTGTGTATGGGCCTTCTCTCACCAGGATAGTCTGAGGCCTTGTTCTTAGGCTAAGGCCTTTGGCTAAACAGCAGAAGAAGCCATAAGCTGGGAAGCATACATACACATCCTCACATACCAAACCAGTCACACTGAAATAAGGTGCTACTGGGCTGTTAGGAAGATGATCCTGTCCTGATAGTGCCCATCACCACCAGATAAAGAAACACATCTGAAGATGGTTAAAGAAAACTTAGTTTGACAGCAGCCTGTCTGGCAAGAAATCACTTATCAATGGTTGTGGTTTTGAAACCCTCATTTCTGTATTGTTTTATCTTTATGGCCACCAATTTTCTAGTGTTAATCTGTCTGGTTCTCTAATTGTTTGTCTAATGTATAGTTAATTTTCCTAGGTGTAAGTTAATTAGGGTAGTGGGATATAATTGGTTAGAGAATTGTTACAATATGTTAGGATTGGTTAGTTAAATTTCAGTAAAATGATTGGTTAAGGTATAGCTCAGAATATTACTATATAAAATAGAGGGGGAAGGGAAATTGAAATCATGTTTCTTAAGGGGGGGGGAAACAGGAACACAGGCAAGGCTCTGGAGCATCAGAGCTGGGAAGGGAACACAGGGGAACAGACTATTGGCGTATCAAGATAAGCCCGACTGGTGTGAAGGGCTTAGGGCTTGGCTACACTTGAAAGTTGCAGCGCTGGGAGTTACAGCGCTGGTTGTGCAGCTGTGTAGGGACAGCGCTGGTGTGTGGCCACACTCACAGCTACCAGCGCTGGTGTGTGGCCACATTTGCAGAATTTACAGCGCTGTTGGGAGTGATGCATTATGGGCAGCTATCCCAGCGTTCAAGTGACAGCAACGTGCTTTTCAAAAGAGGGGGGTGGGGTGGGGTGTAGTGTGACAGGGAGCAGGGGAGAGAGAGAGAGAGTGGATTTTTGGAGCCAACACTCTGTGTTAGCTTCCTGCCTTGAAAAATCAGAAAATGTTCCCGACCCCTTAGTCTTAACTCTTAATTGCAAACAGCCTGCATCCAAACGGACTCCCTTTCTCTGTCAAGCAAACACTCCCTGCCTGCCTGCCTCATTCACAGGGATTATCTCATTTGATTGTTCACAGCCAGGTACAGATTGATCACAGCAAACAGGAGCTGTGTTTGTTTTTTAGATAAGCAGCTCCGGGAGCAACGGCGCTCCGGAGCTCCGAGTTCACAACAAAACAAAGACAGGCTGCATAACAAAACAAAGAGTAATTTAGTTAAAAGCATTCTGGGATATCTGCTAATATCCTGGAGGACAACAACAGCGCTGGTGTGTGGCCACACTTGACGAGCAGCACTGCATCACCAGCGCTGCACTCGTTATACCCCAAGCAGACCAGGTGTACAGCCAGCGCTGCAGCCAGGGAGTTGCAGCGCTGGATGTGCCTTGTAGGTGTGGACAGTTACTAATTGCAATGCTGGAAAGCCTCCACCAGCACTGCAACTTTCAAGTGTAGCCAAGCCCTTAGAAATAAGCTTGTTTGGAAACTAACCCCAATAAACATGGCATTATGGCATTATATTCTTTTGCTGTCTGCGTGACAAGAACCAGGGAAGTAGGAGGCCCTCTAACAAAACTGACATGACCTGATAAATAAGAGGTAAGCTTTTAAGGAAGGTTTTAATACACTTTAGAGCTGATCAGGGATTCCTATGAGGACTGATGAGGGGGTCATGGTAAATACAAATTGAGATCCTTTTCTTGTTTTATATCCTTTCCCCATTAAGCACACTGTCATGGATCCATAGGATCTGTGTAATGCCTGGGCTTTTAAACAGTGCTTGCAAAGCCTCTGGCTTCAACACTCCTACTTCAATCTGTGAACTCTGGCAGCAAGTCCAGCTCAACTACATTCCTCTTCAGAGACTGTTCCTCATTCAATGCGCACAGCAATATTTTGCTGTGACACTGGGCAGACTTTTAAAACATAGCAGGGTTTATTAGTGAACTGAAACACAGCATTGGAAAGTCCTTAGATTAGGACAGAGAAGCAAAGACGACAGTATAGTCCATACTGGCCAATGCCCTTGAGCCAGGCTGCTGTAGAAAACAGTTTAGTTTCCTTTCCCTGTGCCTGTCCATTTGTCTTCACTCCAGTAGAGCTCCCTGCATCTAGGAGCCCAGTTCTTCCTGCTCCCAAAAACATAACGAGTCCGTGTATGCATCACTCAGCCAAGCTGAGATCCTCCCATGGACATTCCTTGAGCAGACCACGGAGGCAGGTCAAAGGCTTAGCTACCCCAGAACTGTGACACTGCAAAAGCACATTTTGAGGTATTAGGAAATCTAGTGACTCAGGTGTAATGGGAGGGAGAATTAAACTCCCCCAGTGTGTGGGGAAGGCTGGGGAATTAAAGACTAAAATTCAGGAGCAACAGCCTCTAATTCTTCCAGAAAAGGAGAGGGTAAGAAACAAGAACTGGGCCACGCAACCTCAGGCGGGACAGGCTCAAAAGATCAAAGGAGCCTGTAGGGAAGACTGCTTGTGGCTGCTGCAGATGGGGACAGGGTAGATAAGACTCTCTCCAAACTCTCACTCCTGTTGACCCTGACCTGATTTTATGACCTAGTTTCATGTCTTGTGGGAAATTTTATATTCACCAGAGGTAAAATGTCATTATCAGAGTATTGCTTATTAGCTTGGAACATGCATGGAGGGGCAAGGAGGTGAACATAAATAAATGGGTTATTAAGCTTGCTACAGTTAAGGACCTTATATTAGGTGGAGGCTTTGTGGGAGTAGTTATGCTGAAGTCTGGGATTTATCGGAATAGGTCTAAGGAGAGAATCCCAGGTCAGATATTTTGCACCTTGATTTTGAGAGACTAACGAGGAACCACTAACAGGTGCAATATGCCACAGGATTCTGAAAGAAGGAAGTTTGAGGCAGGCTTTAGCAATTAGGTTGCTATGCAGGTTCTCAGCAGTTGGATGCATTCGTATATTGGAATTATTAATAAATAAGTGACGTAAATCATGAGTATTAATGCTTGATGCTTAATTATGGACTTCCCAAAGGCCACATATGGGCTGGGGCAGCTATTGACATTCTTGTAATGAGAGTAATGGAGCAGATATGGCATATAGCCATCCTCTTACCATAAGGAAGCAGATAAAATACCTTTCCTAGTTACCTCTCCTAGTTACCATTTTTTCATTTTGTCAGGTCCCCAAGTAAAGTGAAGCAGGGCCTCCATTCTGATGGTCTCCCTTGCCCCTCGATCTTTCCAATGGTGTCCCTCTTTACTATACTTACCTTAGTCTAATCGTTATGTGTATTGATCCTTGCCTATCATTTTAATTCTAACTGTATTAAATCAAGTTTCTGTGTGTTTCACCAATTTTCATCTTCTCAATTAACTGTGAGTAGCCATGTACAAGGGCAAGTTGTGCCCCAATACGTCATCTTATAGGTGTAAAAACTGTCCAGGCTACACCACCACCCTGTGACATCATCAACAAAGTGCCCGTTTGTGCCTGGGAAGGGGCCCTGTTCTGGGAGGGAGGATGCAGCAAGGAGTCAGGATCGGTGGCCAGGGTCTCTGTGCACAGAGACAGGGAGGTTATACGGGGAGGGGGGTAATGAGGGGGAGAGGGAGGTCAAGAGTTAAAATAATAATATTTGGGGAAAAAATGTATAATAAAGTGAAACTGAACAGAAATAAAACTGGAGTGGAGGCTCTAAAGCAACAAGGCTTCGGTAGGGATTTGGGGTTAAAGGTCTGGGATCCTCCACAGCTCCAGACCCCCAAACCTCTCCTCCCTCCCACTGACCCACCCAGCCCACTTCCTGGGTGCCCTTCCTCCACACTCCCCTCCCCTTCTTCCCATTACTCTCAGCCGGCACCACCTCCCGGCACCTTGGGAACAACTTCTATTCCCTCCTCATCTCTCACTACTTCCTCCCTCCCTGCTGCTTCTTAGCTATTAGCCTGCACACACCCTCCCCATATCTGGGCACCCTAGAATTATCTACTCCCCCCTTCTCCTCCCCTCCCACGGCTCTGTTCTCCCTTCACCCGTGGGGTCCTAAATGGCAACATTATACGCTCTCCTATCAAAAGAGGAGCTCATCTGACTGTCACACAAGCCATGCATGAGTCATACACCTATTTACTTAATTTAGAATTCTACAGACGGCATATTTTCCTCTTAAAATGAGGAAAAGGCATGAAAGCTACAGTTATTAATGCAGTTATTAATGTAGTCAATAAGGATACATTCAATGCAATTTTAAAATGACTGATGGCACCAAAAAGGCACATGTCCAAATATTATTCTAATGGCTGGGAGATAAACTAAATAAAGGGGGACAAGGAAATCTGTCAAAACTTGTATGACGAATAAAGGTATAAAGTTATTACTGCTCAGGTTCTTTAGAGACCCCACAGCTTCTAATAACCAAGGTGACAGCACTCCTTACCCAGCAAGACTACTGACTCATAGTTCTCCTGCATGACTTCCCTGTAGAGGGCTCTCTGAGTGAGGTCCAGCAGAGCCCCCTCTTCCCTGGTGAAATACACAGCCACCTCCTCGAAAGCCACCAGCCCCTGAAAGAGCAAGAGTCCAACACTCAGTACCTGGTGCCCCAGTCACAACCCCACTATTCATGGAACAGCAACACCAGGTAAATGGAAGCCATGGGAGGCACATGTTAACAGAGTCCCACCCCACCTTGCTTTGAGCAGCCAGGAGGCATCAGAGGATAGCAAGAGTGAAACTTGTGTCTCCCAGCTGACAGGGGGACAGGGTCTTCACATTTATCAGATACCTACTAGCCAGAGCTTGATATAGGAGATGAGGCTGTCTCTGGACCCTGCTGGTGGCTCCCTGGTAGGAATCCCAACACTCTCCAAATAAAATATATGGAAGAAAGGGGAAGTCAGTAGTAAAGAATATAAGTTAGAAGGTCAGAACTGTAGAAAATTGGTAAGGGAAGCTATCAGAAATCAATGACCAATCAATGACAATAAGAAGGAAGTTTTCGAAAGTATATGAATCCTAACAATGGTAGTGGTCCATTACTAGATGGAAATGGCAGAATTATCAAAAATAATGCAGAAGAGGTAAAAGTCTTCAATAAATATTTCTCTCCTGGATTTGGAGAAAAACAGATGATGTACTCATATCATAAGATGCTGACGAAAACAGTCTTTCCATTCCAACAGGACCTCACGAGGACGTTAAACAGCAGCTATTAAAGTTAGACATGTTTAAATCAGCAGGTCCAGATAACTTGTATCCAAGACTTTTAAAAGAGCTGGTGGAGGAGCGTGGTGGACTGTTAATAATGATTTTATTTAGGACTTGGAACACTGGGGAAATTCCAGAAGACTGGAATAAAGCTAATGCTGTGCCAGTATAAAAAGTGTAAAAGAGATGCCCCAGCTAATTACAAGAGTGTCAGTCTGACATCGATACTGGGCAAGATAAATCGAGCAGCCGATACTGGATTTCATTAATAAAGAATTAAAGGAGGGTAATATAATTAGTACCCATTAAAGGTTTAGGGAAAATAGATCCTATCAAACTAACTGGACATCCTTATTGGAGGAGATGAAAAGTTTGGTTGCAGCTAATAGTATTGACGTAATATACCTAGACTTCTGTAAGGCATACGACTTGGTCCAGCACAACATTTTGACTAAAAAACTAGAATGATACAAAATAAACACGGCATACATGAAATAGATTAAAAACTGGGATTGTAAATGGGGAACCATGGTCGAGTGGATTTCTTTCTAGCAGGTTCCCGCAGGGATTGGTTCTTGGCCCTTTGTTATTTAACATTCTTATCCATGACCTAGAAGAGAATATAAAATTGTCACTGATGAAGTTGGCAGTTGCCACAAAGATTGGGGGTGGTAGTAACTAATGAAGTGTCAGTAGATTCAGGCTCCAGCACTGGGAGTCTGGGAAGTTGTCCCAGCCCTGGCTGGGGGGTTATTTCCTGTTCCACAAAGAGGGGAAGTTCCATTCCCAACTCCTATGCCTTGAAATTAGGACCTATCTGACACTACAGCCCATATTCAGCATAGTGGTATGATTATAATATTATTAGGACATACGGTAATTATGATGCATTTTGTGCAAGATGCATCATGTGCAGTGTCATTGGAAAAGTTACGATTTGCTGAATATGATTGTCCTATTTGTGTGCATGTATCATGTTCGTATCTGAAGTTATGGATATTGACTATGTATCTGTATTTCAAATGTGCTTACTCTGGGTAACACCCACAACTAGTCTTTCAGGTAGAACAATGAAGAAGCCAGACAGTGCTGATGACTCATCAACAAAGACAATGGACCATGCAAGAGCTTAGCACTCAGCAGGGCATGCTAGGGCATGTGACCAGACCACATGATACTGAACTCCATTTTGGTACCTGTATTTTTCCCACGAACTGGAGTGGGAACTCAGTTTCAAACAAAGGGGTCCCAACATATGGAAAAGGTACATAAGGTGGGGTGTGACGGCATCTCTTGGCCTCACTCTCCACACAAGAGAACTCCTGGAAACACCTGAGGAACAAAAACTGAAGTGGGAGAAGTGCTGGTCCCAGGGTAAAGGGATTTCTAGCTTGTGTATGGAAACTTGGTGGACTGCTTGTACCATCAGTCAGGGTGAGAAATTGCTAATTCAAATTCTATCCATCTAGTATCTTAGGCTTAGTTTGAGGTTTTGGTTATTTGCTAAGTAATCTGCTTTGATCTGTTTATCATCACTTATAAGCACTTAAAATCTATCTTTCTGTAGTTAATAAACTTGTTTTATGCTTTATTTTAACTAGTGTATTCCAGTGTATTTTGAGTGAAGTGTCTGGGGAAAAACACTTAGCTTGGTTAGCCCAAGCTCGTTGTGCATATCTTTCCCATATCGAGGGGAAGGCGAACTATATTAATGAGCTGACATTATGCAGATCCCTGTGCTCTATAAGATGGTATAATTCTGGATTTATACTACAGCAGGTGTGCAAGGTTCGGGAGCTGGGAAATTGGCTGTTGTCTTCTCTCTCTCCTTAAGTGGCTTAGGGAAAGCACTCTTCTTCCAAGCAGAGCCCATCACCAGCTCCTGATAATCCCTTACCTGAGCCAGCTCCATTGCAGCCATTTCCTTCCCCCGGGTGGATCTGGAGTGAAACCTGAACATTATTCTGTAGCCTACCAGGGCGAGAAGGGCAACATGAGAGAATTCAGATGGGCTTTTGTCCATTCCACAAGCCGATTCCACCCAGGATTTTTCCCTGCTAATGGACATTCTAGGTTCTGCCACACTGTGAAGCACAGAGTGACCTTATCCCAGTACAGGCCTAGCCCCCTCCCACCAGGGTGGGACCCTCTGAGACATGGTGAAACCCTCCCAGTAACAAAGTCTCTCTGTTACACTTATCAAGTTTCCGGACGATACCAAGCTGGAGGGTTACAAGTGCTTTGGAAAATAAACTGGAGAAATGGTCTGAAGTAGTTAGGATGAAATTCAATAAGGACAAATGCAAAGTACTCCACTTAGGAGTACAACCATCAGTTGCACACATACAAGTGGGAAATGACTGCCTAGGAAGGAGTGCTGTGGAAAGGGATCTGGGGGTCATAGTGGATCACAAGCTAAATATGAGTTAACAGTGTAAAACTGTTGCAAAAAAAGCAAACATCATTCTGGGATGTATTAGCAGGAGTATTTTAAGCAAGGCACAAGAAGAAATTCTTCCGCTCTACTCCATGCTGATTAGGCCTCAACTGGAGTACTGTGTCCAGTTCAGGGTGCCACATTTCAGGAAAGACAAATTGGTGAAAGTCCAAAGAAGAGCAACAAAAATGACTGAAGGTCTAGGAAACATGACCTATGAGGCAAGATTGAAAAAACTGGGTTTGTTTAGTCTGGAGAAGAGAAGACTGAAAGGGGACAAGATAACAGTTTTCAAGTACATAAAAGGTTGTTACAAGGAGGAAGGAGAAAAATAGTTCTTTTTAACCACTGAGGATAGGACAAGAGGTAATGGGCTTAAATTGCAGCAAGGGAGGTTTAGGTTGGACATTAGGGAAAAACTCCCTAATTGTCAGAGTGGTTAAGCACCAGAATAAATTGCCTAGGGAGGTTGTGGAATCTCCATCATTGGGGATATTTAAGAGCAAGATGGACAAACACCTGTCAGGGATGGTCTAGATTACACTTAGTCCTGCCTTGAGTGCAGGGGACTAGACTAGACCACCTCTCGAGGTACCTTCCAGTTCTATGATTCTATGAACCAAAGGAGAGAAGAGCAGAATCAAAGGAGTCACTCTGGGGGATTCTCCCTGTCACTGTCCCCAAGGCAGCTGTCTCAGGTTTACAAAGTTGTTTGATGCTCCAGCCTTTATACAGTCTCTCCTGGGAGTGTCCCCTTTCATGGGCTGGGCCTAGTTTTAGCTTTTGACAAGCATGACCCCGGGGGCTCTGAGACTGGGCCTTCTTGCCTCAGCACATCTTGTTCCTTTCTGTGTCTCCCCAGTGAGTCCAAATGAGTAGATATGCCTCAGAGAGACTGTGAACATAAGAAGGGCCCACTGCGTCAGATCAATGGTCCATCCAGATCAGTGGCCAATGTCACGTGCTTCAGAGGGAATGAACAGAACAGGTAACGATCAACTGATCCATCCCCTGTCACCCATTCCCAGCTTCTGGCAAACAGAGGCTAGAGACACCATCCCTGCCCGTGACACTGGCAGATGAGGTGTTAGCTCTTGCAAAAGCCCCCATGTATTCATTGAACAGAGACAAACACATAGCGGGAATCAGTCTGACTCACCTGTGTTAGTATTGTTAAAACAGGTATTAGAATTATAAGAATGTGTTTTGTGTTTAGACTTTATTGAATGCTTGTGAGTTGCTGCCTGGGTTAATATCTGACTAGCTGCATTGTGAGCCTCTGTGGCTCTGTAAATCACCAGACAGGAGAGAGACTTTACCTAGGTGAAGTGCTGATTGGCAACAGAATGCATTACACCCTGCCTGGCAGGAAAGGTCCATCAACACCAGATAGACTATTATGGGTGTAGTAAGATGAGGCCCTGAGACAAACCCTTGGTATTAGAGGCCTGGAATGAGGCCAGAGTAATGGTCTGAACTGAAGTAATGGTCAAGACACTGCTAACATAAAGCAAAGCTAGGCTGTGAGCCAGAGGCAGGCCCTGCTCACAGAAGTTGACAAGAGCATATATACATGTAAGTACTAATGAAATGAACGTAAGCCAGGATGACACCAACACAGATAACAAGGAACAGGCAGACCCAGTCTAAAGACAGTATAAAAGTACAATATGATGGACAGACAATATGAAAGAACAAGCAATGGATAGACTTATTTGTCTGAACCAATCTGCACCATGAATTATAGAATATCAAGGCTGGAAGTGACCTCAGGAGATCATCTAGTGCAACCCCCTGTTCAAAGCAGGACTGATCCCCAGACAGATTTTTACCCCCGTTCCCTAAATGGCCCCCTCAAGAACTGAACTCACAACCCTGGGTTTAGCAGGCCAATGCTCAAACCACTGAACTATCTCTCCCCTACCCTTCCCTCAGCCTCTGCTCATAAGTCATGTGTTCCAGCCCCCTAATCATTTTTGTTGCCCTCCACTGGACTCTTTCCAATTTTTCCACATCCTTCTTGTAGTGTGGGGCCAAAAACTGGACACAATACTCCAGATGAGGCCTCACCAATTAAAGGCAACACCATAATGCATAGAGGGGCTGTACCTCAGTGCGTTCAGTGATGTGAAACCTGTCTGTGCCGATGTATAAGAATGCATCCCTGAGTGGACGTCTTTGTCTGGCCTAGGGGGCAGTGGAGAATCCTGCCACTGACTGAGCCAGTCCATTGTCGGGGGCACATATTTGCAGTATGTCCTATAGAGTCTGCGGGGAACTATTACTGTGCTTCGTTTGACAATAAACCTGGCCAGGTGCCTTCGTACCTTTATCAGAGTCTGTGGTCACTGGGGGCTCTCTCAGGGTCTGCTGTGTCAGCAATCTGCAGAGCCAGGGCGGCACACAGAGGGAACACACGCATGCAGCCAACTGATATCAACACTGAACAGAGCAGAGCACCACACTGGTACCATCTGACGACACTGGTGACCCTGACCACTGATCTGGTGAATAAGTGAGCTGTCTGCTGTAGGAATCCTGATCTAACATGACAGAAAACCATGAGCTAGGGAACCCCCTTAACCCCTCTCTGCAAATCCCCACAGAGTTTAGAAAGTATAATGGGGAAGAAACATGCAATGTAATTTATAAAGCTAGGGCAGAGACTGTAGCTTTAAAATGTAAAATATTGCAAACTATAGCCATGGCTGTTAAATGGTTAAAACAGCATGCCACAAAATGGGCGGGGCAAGTATCAGTAACAAAGAAAGAGTTAAAGGACTCAAAAGAAGCTACACAGCCCTGGGACAACCCCCTGAAGGGTGGCGAACAACCCAGAGACAACCAGCACAGAAACAGACTAAAACATTGGAAACAGCTGCAAGGAAGCTACAAAAAGTACATGTGCCGTCCCATTATAAATATCTGTGGTCAACAGCAGGCTTCAGGTAGCTCCCCTGTGCCTGAAGAAGGGGGACAGAAATGGAAAAAGGTGGCCTGACAAACCCACCACACCAAACATCTCTTAGACGGTATTTACCTATTGGGGAGATCATGTGAGGCTGTGACAAAGTGGGGTTTATTCATCTTGTTATGTTGCATGTGAGTCTTACTGTCCTATACCAATAAATGTGTGTACCTCAGTTTCCCAGTGTGCTACAGCAATACTTTGGTGGTGTGAATTGGGTGTGTGATTTTTGCTGAGGCCCTCAAGGCAGGTGAAGCTTCCCAGCTGCCTGCACTTATGTAACCTGAGACCCAGGAGAGAGGTGCGACCAGGTGACACCTTTTGCTTGGGAAGTGAGACAAGGAGAGGGAGGAAGAGCAACAGGGGGGTGTTGGAGGTCAGGTCACTGGAAGCGGGAAGTCTGCATGGGGGGGACTAGAAGAGGAGGAGTCCAGGGCGTCTGGCCCAGGACTCCTAAGATGGACTTGGCTGAAAGTCACTGATTTCTGTGATAGCAAGCTTTGTTCTATGCTGTGTTCTTGTCGCCTAATAAACCTTCTGTTTTACTGGCTGGCTGAGAGTCATGTCTGACTGTGGAGTTGGGGTGCAGGGCTTTCTGGCATCCTCAGGAGCCCCATTCGGGGGAAATCACTGCAGGAAGCACACAGTGTGGCTGGGGATGCTGAATGCTCCGAGGTCAGACCCAGGAAGGTCGAACCTGTGTAAGCTTCTGCCCTGGAGACAGTACGCTCAGAGAGAGGAGGCTCCCCCAGAGTCCTGACTGGCTTCATACAGAGTAGTTCCAGAGCACTGACCCGATGACTCTGTGACAGAGGCATCTACAAAAAGCTCATAACTGGTCAAGACTCATAATGACTGAGAGATCAACATATGGGGTGTATGTAAGGAACAAAGGATTTATATTGAAAATCTACTTTATGGACTTGGAATGGAAATCAATCACCGAGAGGAAATGGGCCCCAGGATCGGCCCATCCACCCAAGAGAGAGTCATCACCAATGTTCCCTCTAATTTTTTCCATCCATGTGCAGAATGAATGTTATGTGCTCCACCAATATTGAGGTAATGTGTGGATGTGCGCCACCAGTACAAACAAAAACCCTAGATATATATTTTTAAACAGTTCATAGGAATGGAAGAAGAAGAAAGAATATTAAAACAAGGGATAATTAATAAGGTGCACTACTTAAGATGTGTATTTAATATGAAATCAAATAAAAAGAAAATTAACACTGCGCTTGGAGTACACGTATCCTTTCTAACAACTCAAGCTAATAAACACACCAAAATGTGGCATACTGAAAACAGCTATAGAAATAAAACACAGTCATGGGCATTAAGTAAAAGCATTAAAAATATGCACCAGAGGCCCAATTTAATAACCTAATCCTACCACAGACCACTAAATCTTCAGGGAAAGCTGCTCTCAAAAAAATGAAGCATCTGCCAAAACACTAGCATGTACCGGACTTTTGCAGTTCACAAAACTATCCCTCTTGAATGCATAGTAATGCGCACACAGCTCAGCTTTAAGATGCTAAACAAATCAATGAGTCAACTAGAAATAGTCATGCTCTCATCGCAAATATTAATACAATATTTTTTGATACTGGAAAGGAGAGTAAAAGGTATTCACTCAGGCTCATACCATTTCTCTGGGATGTCAATTCTCAATTTGATGAATACTTCACACAAATAGAACAGTAAAAATAACTAATAAAGCAACACAGCAAACAAAACCACCAACAAACAAGTGACAACACCAAAAATACGAAGGGAAGTAAAACATCAACTGGTTGTTATGGATATTTTAAATGTGTGATTAGGACTCACGCTATGCAAGTGCAACAGAGCCCTGTAGAAACGGAAGGAGGTGGGGGGGGGGGAATGGGGGTGTCCGTCCACTCAAAAAGCACAAGCCCTGGAGCACACTGACACATGGCTTTGAAGTTTGCAGTCAGATCCCTGCTTGAAAGAGCTTCCAAATAAGGTCTTCATCCCACAAAACACTTAACACCACACCTAGTGTTTGCTACTCTGAAGAGCTGGAACTATACCAGATAGCAAAGATCTGGCCTTAATGGTTTCCAATACCTTTCCCCAAACAAATTCTAAAACTTTATGGAAACCACTTGTCTGGAATCCAACTTGTCTGGAATCTTTAAACTAGGTTCACCGGGGGAAGGAGACCAAATCCCTGAGGTAAGTGGGGAAATGGGATACCGGGAGGAAGCAGGAGAAGGAGAGTGCAAGAGGGGAGGACTCCTGTCTCAGACTGAGAAAGCAGGACAATCAGCGAGTTATCTTAAATGCCTAGACACAAATGCAAGAAGCCTGGGAAACAAGCAGGGAGAACTGAAAGTCCTGGCACAGTCAAGGAACTATGATGTGATTGGAATAACAGAGACTTGGTGGGGTAACTCACGTGACTGGAGTACTGTCATGGATGGATATAAACTGTTCAGGAAGGACAGGCAGGGCAGAAAAGGTGGGGGAGTTGCATTGTATGTAAGAGAGCAGTATGACTGCTCAGAGCTCCGGTATGAAACTGCAGAAAAACCTGAGAGTCTTTGGATTAAGTTTAGAAGTGTGAGCAACAGGGGTGATGTCGTGGTGGGAGTCTGCTACAGATCACCAGACCAGGGGGATGAGGTGGACGAGGCTTTCTTCCGGCAACTAGCAGAAGTTACTAGATCGCAGGCCCTGGTTCTCATGGGAGACTTCAATCACCCTGATATCTGCTGGGAGAGCAATACAGCGGTGCACAGACAATCCAGGAAGTTTTTGGAAAATGTAGGGGACAATTTTCTGGACCAAGTGCTGGAGGAACCAACTAGGGGCAGAGCTCTTCTTGACCTGCTGCTCACAAACAGAGAAGAGTTAGTAGGGGAAGCAAAAGTGGATGGGAACCTGGAAGGCAGTGACCATGAGATGGTCGAGTTCAGGATCCTGACACAAGGAAGAAAGGAGAGCAGCAGAATACGGACCCTGGACTTCAGAAAAGCAGACTTTGACTCCCTCGGGGAGCTGATGAGCAGGATCCCCTGGGAGAATAACATGAGGGGAAAAGGAGTCTGGGAGAGCTGGCTGTATTTTAAAGAATCCTTATTGAGGGTGCAGGAACAAACCATCCCAATGTGTAGAAAGAATATGGCAGGCGACTGGCTTGGCTTAACAGTGAAATCCTTGCTGATCTTAAACAGAAAAAAGAAGCTTACAAGAAGTGGAAGATTGGACAAATGACCAGGGAGGAGTATAAAAATATTGCTCAGGCATGCAGGAGTGAAATTAGGAAGGCCAAATCACACTCGGAGTTGCAGCTAGCAAGAGATGTTAAGAGTAAAAAGAAGGGTTTCTTCAGGTATGTTAACAAGAAGATGATCAAGGAAAGTGTGGGCCCCTTACTGAATGAGGGAGGAAACCTAGTGACAGAGGATGTGGAAAAAGCTAATGTACTCAATGCTTTTTTTGCCTCTGTCTTCACGAACAAGGTCAGCTCCCAGACTGCTGGTCTGGGCAGCATAGTATGGGGAGGAGGTGACCAGCCCTCTGTGGAGAAAGAAGTGGTTCAGGACTATTTAGAAAAACTGGAAGAGCACAAGTTCATGGGGCCGGATGCGCTGCATCTGAGGGTGCTAAAGGAGTTGGCGGATGTGATTGCAGAGCCATTGGCCATTATCTTCGAAAACTCATGGCGAACGAGGGAGGTCCCGGATGACTGGAAAAAGGCTAACATAGTGTCCATCTTTAAAAAAGAGAAGGAGGAAGATCCGGGGAACTACAGGCCAGTCAGCCTCACCTCAGTCCCTGGAAAAATCATGGAACAGGTCCTCAAGGAATCAATTCTGAAGCACTTAAAGGAGGGGAAAGTGATCAGGAACAGTCAGCATGGATTCACCAAGGGCAAGTCATACCTGACTAACTTAATTGCCTTCTATGAGGAGATAACTGGCTCTGTGGATGAGGGGAAAGCAGTGGATGTGTTATTCCTTGACTTTAGCAAAGCTTTTGATACAGTCTCCCACAGTATTCTTGCCAGCAAGTTAAAGAAGTATGGGCTGGATGAATGGACTATAAGGTGGACAGAAAGCTGGTTAGATCGTCAGGCTCAACGGCCGGTGTGATCTCGATCCAGGTCTCAGCTTTACCTGGCACAATGGGGGGCCTGATGTCAGTTGCGGTCTCTGCAGCACCTGTCACAACAGTGGGATCTGACCTCTGTTGGGGGTCTCTGCAGCACCTGGCAGAACAGGGCCCAGATCTCAATTGGGGTCTCTGCAGCTCCAGGAACAAGAAGGTCCCTGATTTTGTTTGCTGTCTCTGCAGCACCTGGCACAATGGGAGCCTGATTTCACTTGGCCCCTGTTGTGCCAGGCCCTGCATAAAGACCAGGAGCTCAGTCAGGGTCACTGTAGCACCCGGCACAACAAGGTCTCTGCTCTCTGTAGGGGTCTGTGCAGTTCTTGGCACCACCAGGGCCCCAAACTTGGTCAGGGTTTGTGCAGTGCCCGGCCCACTGCGGGACCTAATCTCAGGCAAGGCAACGACACCTGGAGAAAAAAAGCAGGAAGATTTTCAAGAATTTGGTATCAATATTTCAGAACTGAGGAGGAACTAAATATTTCCCAATATAAGAGAGAAGGACCAACATCTGGGGAGGTTTTGTGTTACCATTCAACAGTTCAAGAGAAAAGATTAGAAATTTGAGGGGATTATACAGCAATATTCAAACAACAACAGAATGGGATGGATTCTTCTTGCCTCACACTCACGTGGCCATCAGGGAGCCCTGGAAAGGAGTGGGGCTGGAGTCTGAAGGTCACTTTCCATGCCCTGATGCCAACAGAAAGCAGCCACACCAGAGGTCTCTGTGCTCTCCCAACCTCTGCCCATTAACCTTCTTCTCAGTTCAGAAATCACTCAGGGGAATGATTTCTCACCTAAACAAGGACAAACCACTGCAGATAAAAATGGGGGGGAAACACCTCAAACCTGAGATCTGAACTGGCCACTGGCGAAGGGGAGAGAAAATGGGGAACGGAGTGGGGCTGGAGTCTGAAGGTCACTTCCCAGGCCCCGTTGCCAGCAGAGAGTGGCCCCCCCAGCCCAGAGGTGTCCCTGTCTCAGGGCCCCCCCAGCCTCTGCCCATTCACCCTCTGCCCAGCTCAGAAATCACTGGGGGGAACCATTTCCCACCCGCACAAGGACAAATCCCTGCAGGTGGGAATGGGGGAAACCCCCAAACCTGAGACCTGAACTGGCCACTGGCGAAGGGGAGAGAAAATGGGGCACAATCGGGGGGGGGCAGGGAACTTCTCAGGGGTTGGGGAGGGGGGTCACCCTGGGCGCTGCTCGTGGCTCTCTAGGGAGAAAGGGGGCAGGACGGGGAGGAGGGGGTCCCCACGGGAGGGGGCAGGTAAATCCGAGGAGCTCAGCCCCCTTTCTCTCCCCGCTCCTCGGGGTCACCTGCCCCCGGCCATGTCCGGGCTGCACCGACATTTCCCGCCCGCCCTTCCCTCCCCCACAGCCCCGCCCGGCCCACGCAGGGACCCACGTGGGGCCCCGGTACCTGGAGGCTGCAGCTCCGCAGCGGGGCGGGCAGAGCCCGGGGCGGCCCCAGGGCGGCTCCAGCGGGGCAGGGCTCGGGCCGGGCACGGCGGGTTAATGGGTCTCCCCGGCTCAGACCCTCCCGCTCCGCCCGGCCCCGTAGCGCCAGGTTGAGCGCTGCCTCTGCGCATGCGAGACCCCCCTCCCTGATTTGCGCATGCCCAAAGTCGGGAGACACAAAACCCTTCTCCGGCCCGGGAGAGGCTCCAACAGCCCCGCACGAGCCAGGCAGAGCCGCAGCGCCGCGCGCGCGTTCGCAGCCCGGCTCGCCCGCCCCCGCCAGGGAGCCAGGGGTCAGGGAGAGTCAGGGACTACATCTCCCAGCCTGCACCGGGGGCTGCTTCCGCCCTATTCAGCTCAGGTAAGGGAGGGTTCCGGCAGCTGTTACTGCGCATGCTCCGTGCGAGCCCCGCTGCGGGCGGGAGAACAAAGCTGCTGCTGCCGCCTCCGCGTGAGCCGGGCCCGGGCTGAGCCGCTGCTGCTCCCCGGGAGGGGGGGCCCGGCCGGGTTTTTTTTTCTCCACCTGGGCCCCGCCCCCGGGCCGGAGACCGCAGGTGATTAACCAGGGGCCGGGACAGGCGGGGAGGCGCCTCTGCACAGGGGGGCACAGACCCCCCCCCCCGCCCCTGGGGCAGGCTCCGAGCCGCGTTCCCAGCAGTGACCCCTCTGCCCCCAGCTCCAGCCAGGGGCTGCCCCGGAGCCGGGGGGGGGGGATGAAAAATGAGCCAGAGATGGCGGGAGGGGACAGACCGCGTGACCTGTGGGGAGATGGAGACCTGTCTCTGGGCAGGCGGGAGATCGCAGCGGGGGGGGTTTAATGACATTCTCTGTGATTTTGTCACTTCAGTCTCAAAGATTAATTTGTCCTGAATTCTTCCCCTTTTTCTGTATTGATCAAATACGGGTATAAAATCCAAGCAGATCCCCGCCCTGCCCTTTTCTCTCCAATGATTGTCCATGTCTTCATTCTCCTCCTTGGATTTTGCCCCATTTTCTAATTCTCAAAGGTGAGTTTAAAATCTCCTCAGCTCTCGGAAGTTTCCCCACCCGTTTATCTGCAGCAAATTGTCCTTGTTTAGGTGGGAAATTGTTGCCCTGAGCCCTTCCCCAAACTGGAAGGGGATTAGTGGGTGCAGTTTACGGGGAGCCTGGAAACACGGCTGGCTCTGGGGTGGGACAGGGCGGCCATTCTCTGCCAGTAACAGGACACAGGAGGGGAAGGGAGGAGTGTTCTCAGTGGAGTAACCAGTCCCGGTTGCTGCCCCCACCCCCAGCTTTCTAGTGCAGCTCCCCACAGCCAGCCTGTCCCCTGCCCATCCCATACTGCCGCCCCTCCCCGCTGTCAGGGAGCGTTCCTGCTCCAGACCCTCTCCCTGGCCTTCTTAAAACACCTTCACAAAGGGCTTCCTGGGAATGGTGCTGGTGGAGAGGGAACCATTACTGTCTGTGTGTGTATTCTATAGACAGTCCCATCAAACTGTCCCAGTTTTCTTGCTTATTAAGTATCAATATAAAATCCCTTCAGATCTTGGTGGTTTTCTGTCATATTATCAAATATTTATTTTTTGACCTATTTCCTCATCAATTCTCAAAGATAGATATAAAATGTCCTGTGTGCAGTGCTGTAGTAGCCATGGTGGTCCCCGGATATTAGAGGCTGCCCCCTTGATTTATATACAAACATTTGATGATATTCTCCATCCCATTCCTTATGAATCCTACCATGTTGTTAGCTTTTTTGGTGGCAGCTGTGAGAGTGGACTTTTTCATTGAGCTTTCTACAGCAACATGCAGGTCCTTTTCTTGAGTTGTGTAGCCTGATCTTTGGCTTATGTATTAATTATATTGATTACTAAGAATTCCCAGTTATCACTTTGAGGGTTGACAGGTTCTTGTCTCAAGATCAGGCCCAGTATTATTAAATACAGTGCACAGTTGCAACACTCGTTATAGGAAGCCTTTTATATTTACAGTAGTTTAATAATACATTTAGCAAAGTCACAAACACTGTAACTCGGTAAGATAGAGATAATATAGAATGTAAATCTGAACATCCATATACTCCCATCATCCCTTGCAGAACAACCTGAAATGTTCACCATTATCTTCCTCATCCCAATGACCTTCCTCATCATCACCAGTAGCCATCATCTTGGTACCTTCCTAAATCTCTCTCTTCTCCTGCATACAGGTTGGGATACAACTTTTATAATATGCTACGTTGCGCTACTCAGTCTAATGCATATTCAGTAGGGATTTCTCCTCTGTTTCTTATTTGTATTTCCTCACCCTGCCAATGTTGGGGTGTCCTTCTCCTGGGTTAGTGAGACCATTCATACAACTTATCATATCTGTCGCCATGGTACTCTTGCGGTGAGGTCTCTGCGGATGTTTTTATCCAATAGCCAGTGTTAGCTCGTGTTCCTGTGGTTGGCAAGTGTCATCATGGGCCAAATTCCCCCTCAGACACTTTATTTCCAGTTCCCCAAAACTTAGGGATCACCCTTAAGCGAGGTATCTGTGCTAGAGTTCATAGACCTCAAACTTTATGCTAACTGCTGAAGCCAATATCTTACCGGATACAAGCCTGTAGATTCCTTGCATTACTGCTGCATAAAATAAATGTTAAAGTTGGATCTATGGACTACAGTTGATAGTTAATTTACTCCCAATGTATAAGTAGCTGCAGTTTTTCTCTCCAATGTGCATTGCTTTGCAATTAGAAGGACAAGGTGAGTGAGGTAATACTTTTCATTGGAGCCACTTCAGTTGGTCAGAGAGACAAATCTCTGAGCTACACAGAGCTCTTCTTCAGGAGAATATTCTAAAATATCGCAAACTTTTCCCTGGCTTTCTCTCTAGTTATGTGTTACTAATTTAATAGTCTCTAAGATTTTTTTTGCTGTCTTTCTAATTATAAAACATTAACATAAAATCCTCTGATTTTAACCTTTGCTCAAATTCTTGAATATTGATAGAAATTTTTTGCAGGTTTTCAATTTTCTTTTCATTTGTCAATAACATGAAATTCACTCAAATTCTACCTCTTTACCTACTATTGACTATCAGTGTAAAATCCCTCACACTTTTCCACTTTGTTTTCTATTTTGTGAAAATTCTTCAAAAATTCCCCGGATTCCCACCCTTGTCGTTTTAAGGACTGAACATTGATGTCAAGCTGTCAGATTTTGCCTTTTTCCATGTAATTATCAAATGTCTATTAAAAAGCATCTCAGGTTTGGAGATGTTACGGTGTTTAGTTGCAGCAACTTCTCCTGTTTTGGAGGGAATTCGTTGTCTTGAATCATTCACCATCCTGGCAGTTACAGGGTTTGAAATGATCAACTTTCCTCTCTCATTTGAGACTCATTTCTCTCCTCCTTTACCTCCATTAAAATGTTTGCTGATGAAAGTAATTTGCCCCATATTTAATACACATCAAAGCCAGAGGTGTCCCTCTGTTTGGGGGAAGGGTGTCTCCATGGGCGGCTGGTGATCCGGCCATTGGGGGAGGTCCCCCTTCTTCAGCCTCTCCCAGTAGCCCAGAGCACCCCCACTGGGGGCCCCGGTGTGCCAGGCACTTGTGCTCCCGGCCCTGGTACGCAGAGCTCCCTGTGTGAGGGGGGGCTCCGGGCAATGCGGCCCTAGCACCAGCTGCCCTGACTCCCTGCGGAAGGCAGGCTGGCCAGCCAAGGCAGAGTGCTCTGGGAAGGGAACCAGAGGGGGCCTGGCCAGGGGGTGGAGTGTGGGTGGGGCCATGCTAGGCTGTTTGGGAAGGCACAGCCTACCCTTGCCTAGGATACCGGCTGCCCATGGGTGTCTCTGATCTGCTCACAGGACAGTTGGCTGGACCCTTTTCTTTTCTTCGGGGGGCACAGGATGAGGGCTCAGTCTGTGCCTGGCTCCTTGCTGCCCAGGCTGTCCCCAGAGTGGCTGAGAATCTCCCTGCTACTGCATTAGCCCCTCACTTCCCCCTCACCACGTTCACCAGCAGTATCCCAAACCCCCATGACGAATGGTCTCCATGAGGGGTTGCTTCGCCCAGTGCTGAGATGTCATCTCTGGGGTGGGTCCCTATTGGCCATTATCTGCCAGTTACCGGGCATGGACATTTCTTAAAAATTTTGGCTCCTCCATGCCATCCATTCTCCTGTTAAAGAAGCATCGGCCAGGGCTCCCCTGACCTGTGTGAATGGCTGGCAGGGACTGCTGATAACTTTCTATCCATTTATCAATTACTGATGCAAAATCACGACAGGCTTTGCTTCTCTCCTCGTTTTCAGAACTGCTGCAACTGCAGGTTTTGGAGCGAAAACTGTTGCTGTGAATCCTTCTCAGAAGAAGGGGGGGAGAGGGAGTGAGGGAGGAGGAAAGGACTCTGGCCTCCTCCCTCCTGAGCCATGTTTCTGGTCTCACTGAGACCAGCATTACTCAAGAGACACTTCAAGGAAGAATATGGAGTGACTCCAGATTAACATGGGGGCAAATAAAATCAGGATATGTCCCTCTGGGGAGGGGGTTTCAGTTGTTGCTAAATGGGGGGAAGCCCTCAGTCTCTGTCTGACTGTGTCTCTTTCTCTTCTCAGGATATTGGGGTTGAACTTCCTGGGTCAGACGCTATTGCCTGCATTGTGGTCTGGGAGCCCAGACTGAGCAGCTGCTGCTCCCCCGGTGGGGTCTGGGCTCGGGAGTGACTTGGAGTGAAGCTTCCTCTGTGCCCAGGCAAGGTGAGGACTTTCCCCAGCTGTAACTAGCTCCATGGGCCAGCCCGAGGCTCTGCCCACGCCAACATCTGAGCCAGATACCCCAGGTGATTGATAGAGACCTCAGGGAACGTGCTGGGGATGGGCATGAAAGTGACTCTGCATAAATAGCCCCTTCCCACCCCACAGCTCTCCTCCCCTTAGCAATTGCAGGAGCCAATCCAGCCATAGGGGAATGAACACCCAGGAATGGCTGTCTGTCCCATCTCCTGGACCTCTCCCTCTGGCGGAAACACAAGGAGAAAAGGGAGAGAGAGATTGATGGGGCAGTGGGAGAAATAATTGGGGAGAGAGATTCCCAGTTCTCTAACCTGCCCCCACACACTTGCTGCAGCATCCCTGGGCAGATTCCCTTTCCAGTGAACAAGGTGAGGTGCAGGGAGAGGAAAAGTCAATTCCTGACTCTCCCTGTTCCCCCTGCTGTGGGAGTGTGCTGGCCTGGGGACAATGGCAGGGGAAATCCCCCAAGTCACTCCTTTCGTTCTGCTCTTGTCTCATGTTTGGTTCTCAGACTTTGTTACTGGGACGGTTTTGTAGAGGTCTCGGCTTAGTGCTAGTGCGGTGGGCCAGGTCAGAGGTGTAATAAAATGACCAAACATTTCCTCAGAATGGAATCAAAGAACTGTCGGGCTGGAATGAACAATGAGAGGTCACCTAGTCCAGCCCCCAACACTGAGGTGTTTGTCCAACCTGTCCTTAAAATCTCCCTTGGTAACCTATTCCAGTACTGAACTAGCCTTCGTCACAAGTGAGTCACATGGCTGGCTCAGATTCAGTTTGTGACCCACTATAAGAGGAGGTTACTCACCTTGTGCAGTAACTGACATTCTTCAAGATGAGTGTCCCTGTGGGTGCTCCACTCCAGGTGTCGGTGCGCCCCTGCGCCTTTGATCGGAGATTTCTGCAGCAGTACTCGTGCCGTCCACGCATGCACAGAGCCTGCCCCCCCTCCCGCCCCCGCTCTGAGTATAGCTTTAGTGAGCATGCGTGGCCGGTTCCCTCAGTTCCTCCTCTACAACAGAGGCTACCCCAACTCCAAAGTAGAGGGGAGGAGGGTGGGTACTGGAGCACCCACAGGGACACTCATCTCGAAGAACGTCAGTTACTGCACAAGGTGAGTAACCTCCTCTTCTTCTTCTTCGAGAGAGATGTCCCTGTGGGTTCTTCACTCCAGGTGACTTAGAAGCAGTATCTCTCAAGGAGGTAGGGACTTCGGTTCTGGTAAGAATGCAGTAGATAATACTGCTCTGCCTAATCATGTATCAGAGAGAGGGCCCTGAGTAAGGGCATAGTGTTTAACAAATGTGTGTTCGGAGGACCAAGTGGCTGCTTTACAAATGTCAGTCAATGGCACTTTACGTAAGAAGGCTACAGAGGTAGATACAGCTCTAGTGGAATGCGTTCTGATGGATGTTGGAGGTGTAACGTTTTTTATCCGATAGCAGGAGTCATATGCAATCGGATCCAGTTAGAAAGTCTCTGGGTAGAGAGAGGCATGCTTTTGGAGCGCTCCGTGATGGAGACAAAAAGTCTAGAAGAGTTTCTGAAGGGTTTGGTTCTGTCCAAATAAAAGGACAAGGCCCTGCGCACATCCAACATGTGCATTGTGGCTTCAAAAGAGTTTGCATGTGGTTTCGTGAAGAAAGTTGGTAGATGTTCGTTGATGTGGAATGAGGCGTGAACTTTTGGAAGGAATTTGGGGTGTAGCCTTAGGGTAACCTTGACCTTGAAAAAGAGCGTATATGGTGGATCTGCCATAAGGGCTGCTATCTCTCCTGCTCGTCTGGTGGAGGTAATCGCCACCAAAAAGGCTGTTTTCATCAAGAGGTGTAATAGGGAGCAGGTGGCTAAGGGCTCAAAGGGTTGATGAGTCAGAGAGAACAACACTAGGTGAAGATCCCAAGGAGGGGTAGGTGGCTTAATGTCTGGGTTTAAGGTTTGGAGTCCCTTAAGGAAACGCTTGATGACAGGATGAGTGAAGACCGAGGTATTGTCGATTGTATCATGAAAGGTTGTGATGGCAGCTAAGTGGACTCTGATGGAGCTGAAGGAAAGGCCGGCGTGCTTGATGTCCAATAGGTAGTCGAGTATGCAGGGAAGGGGTGCAGATGTAGGAGACAGTTGTTTAGTTGCACACCATTCTGAGAATCGCTTCCACTTTCGGAGAGAGGTGGTACGGGTGGATTGTGTTCTGCTGTGTAGGAGAACACTTTGAACTTGGTTGGAACAATCTAGTTCATGTTGGGAGAACCATGGAGGTACCAGGCTTTGAGATGAAGCATGGAGAGATTGCTGTAATAACAGGTTCGGGATGAGAGGCAGTGAGATCGGCGGTCGAATTGACATTCTGGTGAGGAAAGGAAACCACGGTTGTCTCGGCCATGAAGGTGCGATCAAGATCACCATGGCAAGGTCCGTTCGTATCTTTATGAGGACCCTGTTGAGAAGTGGTATTGGGGGAAATGCATAGAGTAAGTCCCGGTATCATGGGATCATTATCTCCGAGAGAGCGTTTGCCCAGTCCCGCCCTGGAGCAAAAATTGAGGCATTTCGTGTTTTTCGCAATTGCAAATAGGTCTACGGTTGGGTGACCCCAAGTGCGAAATATGTTGTAAATGATTCCCTCATCTATCTCCCATTCGTGCTCCAAAAGGAAACGTCTGCTTGACTCGTCGGCAGTGGTATTCGTCACCCCGGGGAGATAAGCAGCTGATATGCGGATGTGGTTCACAAGGCACCAATTCCAGAGTTTTATGGCCTCTGAGCAAAAAGAGTGGGATCGAGCCCCTCCTTGCCTGTTTACGTAGAACATGCAGGCAATGTTGTCGGTCATTATGCGTACATGCTGATTTTTGATTAGTGGCAGGAAGTGGCGGCAGGCATTTCGTACAGCTCAAAGTTCTAGAACATTGATGTGCAGGGAGGTCTCGGAGGGAGACCATAGACTGTTTGGTGAGAGATGTGGGCACCCCAGCCTGTGAGAGATGCATCGGTAGCCATTATCAGAGTTGGGGAGGTCTGGAGGAAGGGACTCCAGAGCAGAGGTTGGAGGGGACTGTCCACCATAGGAGAGAGTCTTTGACTCGGAAGGGTATGGCCAGAGGTTTGTTTAGCGAGTGCACGTTTGGTCTGTAAAGCATGGCCAGCCAAGCTTGGAAGCACCTCATGTAGAGACGTGCATTCTGGACCACGAAGGTGCACGAGGCCATGTGCCTTAGTAGTTGGAGGCAGTCTCGGGCAGTGACCTGAGGGCTGTCGCGAAGTTTCGTAGCCAGTAGTTTTATGGTATTGAATCGGTCGGGTGGGAGAGAAGCTTGCCCGGTTCTGGAGTCGAGGTCCGCTCCTATAAACTCGAGGTGTTGGGTAGGACGTAATGTGGATTTGTTTCTGTTTATTTGCAGGCCTAGAGATTGGAAGCAATCGATGGTGAGTTGTGTGAAGCGGAGGGCTTCGTCGAACGTGGAGGCCTTGAGAAGGCAATCGTCAAGGTAAGGGAATATTATGACCCCTTTTTTCTGAGGTAGGCAGTGACTACCGCTAGGAGCTTGGAGAAAACTCGGGGGGTAGTGGAAAGGCCAAAGGGTAGAACTCTGTATTGGAAATGCATTGAGCCGAGGATAAAACGAAGGAAGCGTCTGTGGGCCGGATGAATAGTGACGTGAAAGGAGGCATCTTGTAGGTTGAGGGCTGAAAACTAATCGCCCTGCTCCAGCGCTGGAATTATGGTGGTAAGAGTAACCATCTTGAACTTTTGCTTTTTGATAAATTTGTTGAGCCGCCTGGGGTCGAGGATCAGTTGCCATCCTCCAGTTTTCTTTTCTGTTAAGAAATAATGGGAGTAGAATCCTCTCCCCTTGTGACATTCGGGCACGAGTTCTATAGCCCCCAGTTGAAGGAGATGTTTCACTTCTTGCTGGAGGGGTAGCTCATGAGAGAGGTCCCTGAAGGGGGACGGGGAGGGTGGGTAGGTGGGAGGTGAGAGGAAGGGGATAGAATACCCAGTTGTGATGACCTCTAGAACCCACTTGTCGGTGGTAATGTTCTGCCATTGGTGCAAAAACAGCCGTAGGCGGTGACCAAAGATAGTTGTAGGCGGTGCATACACTGAAGTCGAGACGATGTTTGAGACCCTCGACCAAAGGTTCAAATCTGCTTATTAGTTGGAGGAAGTTAAGGAGCCCCGGAAGAATTGGGGCGATGCCACTGGTATCTTGATCTCTGGCGTTGGTGTTGCTGTTGTTGTTCCTGAGATCTGTTGAAATGCTGAGTATATGGGGGATAGCGTGGAGGGTGGTAAGGTTGATATCTGTACTGTCGCTTTCTGTGACATTATTGATATAAACTGGGACCATATAGAATATGGTTTGCAACCAAGGTCCTGTAGTGGCACCAAATCTTATGTAAAAAGGGGTCATATAAGGTGTCTAAGACCAGGTTATGGGTTGCTGGTCATGATTATGCTGTCTGTATGTCTGTATCATTTTGTAGTTGAAGTTACGAGTATTGGCTCTATACTGTCTGTATTTCAAATTTGTGCTGTGCTTCTGGGAAAAATCCCAGACAGGTTGGTGTTAGCTCTGCCTAGCCTGCTTGATGGCCCATTAAGGACCACCAGCTAAACAACTGACCCATTGAGAGAAGGCAGATATGCCTTGTAACTCAGCAAAGTATGCAGGGACTTACCCATGTGATTCCAGACTCATTTTCCACAGTAAGGACAAAGAGGTTCTTATACCTGGAAGAGCCTATATAAGGCTGATGCCTCATCTCCATCTTGTCTTCAATCCTGCTTCTTACCTCTGGAGGAACTTTGCTACAAACTGAAGCCCTGCACAAAAGACTGATGACCCATCCCAGCGGGGGAATGTTCCAGAGACTTGATTTAAACCTGCAGTTTACTCCATCACTGCTACAAACCTGAACTAAGAACGTTGCCATTACTGCATGTAATTGATTCCTTTTTAACCAATTCTAGCTCTCAGCTCTATCTTTTCCCTTTATGAAAAAACCTTTAGATTTTAGATTCTAAAGGATTGGCAACAGCGTGATTTGTGGGTAAGATCTAATGTGTATATTGACCTGGGTCTGGGGCTTGATTCTTTGGGATCGAGAGAACCTTTTTCTTTTATTGGGGTGTTGGTTTTCATAACCATTCATCCCCAGGACGAGGGCACTGGTGGTGATACTGGGAGACTGGTGTGTCTAAGGGAATTGCTTGTGTGACTTGTGGTTAACCAGTGGGGTGAAACCAAAGTCCTTTTTGTCTGGCTGGTTTGCCTTGCCTTAGAGGTGGAAAACCCCCAGCCTAGGGCTGTAACTGCCCTGTTTAAGCAATTAGTCCTGAATTGGCACTCTCAGTTGGGTCCCGCCAGAACCGCATCGTCACAGTGGCGTAGTCGTGCTAGGATCCACAGAACCAGGTCAATTAAGCTTTGGGTCAGAATCCCACGCTATCCAAATTTGAATTTTGGTATTGAGAGTTTGGTTGGTTAAAGAGCAGTTGCAATGGCTGAGCAAAGAGCATATGAGGGTCTTGACAAAAAAGCCATGGAAGATTTGTGCTCAGAAAAGGGGCTAAGCTTTAGAAAGAAAGCTACAAATCAAGAACTGAGAGATCTGTTAATGGCCAGTGATCAGGAGGCAGGAGCACGGCCCTTACCTGATGCTACAGAAACTGCAGAAGCGATTGGAATGAAAAAGGCAGCAAATAAACTGCAACTGGAGCATGAACAGAAACTAACAGATCTTCGATTGCTGGAAAGGCAAAAAATAGCTGAATTAGAAAGATAAGCTGCTGAAAGAAAGAAGGAGGCTGCTGAGAGAGAAGAGAAAGCTCATAAGGGGCGTCTGGAGCTGCTGGCTGCTGAGGAGAAAACTCGACAGATGCAAGAGGAGACTCACAAGGTGCAACAAGAAACTGCCAGACTTCAACTCCAAGTCAAAAAAGCAAGGGAAGAACAGCAGAAACTGTATCCTCTTGAAAATCCAGTTTATAACTGTGTTGATATGTGGTATTACTCTGGGCAGTTTTCTGTGTTTAACCAGTTTTGCTATGACCATGGAGAGGGGGATTCTAACCTGGTGGGTAAAAGCTGTGTGTCTGGTGAAGGAGAATGTGTCTCCGGCTCTTCTGTGTCTGTGGAGCAGACAGAAGGTGCCTTTCAGCCTGTGATGGTTGAGAATAGTGTAGGTGTCTGAGTTAATTGTAAGTACAACTAAAGCCCGGGAAGGGAATGGTCCTAAGCTTGTGTCTGCTGGGGAGAACGGTCCTGTGACTAGGGTGCATCCAGTTAGTGTCTTGGCAAAATCCCAGAGACCAGAAAATTCTGGTGCTTGTAGTTTGCCAGTTGCTAATGTATGGTTGGAAAAGGGTGCAGCAACTCTGTCTGCTCAGGGTGATACCCTAGCCAGGGCACAAGGAGAGCAGAAAAGTGGTTTAATTGTGTTGCCTACTGACAGTTTGACAACTTGTAACAAGACGGAAAAGATTCCTAAACTTGTTCCAGGCCAGGGAAAGGAGATTGCTTCTAACCTGTTATCTAGAAAGTCTATAAGTTTGCCTAAAAGGGGATTGTGTAGAGATCTGCCTGATGGGCCAGAGGTGATTCTGAATGTAAGTGAGACCCAGAAAGAGTCTGTGGTGGCTCAGGGAAGTGTTCCTTTAGAGAGAGCCCTAGGTAAAGAGGGTAAGGGCAAAATTTCTGAAAGGGGTGAATTGCTGCTTAGAAAAGCTCTTGGGGAAAAGAATCCTCATGGTAGCCTGTGCAAGCAGTTTACTGCAACTGAAGGGTGTGAAAGTGATTTAATCAAGGAAGTTTCAGTTCCTAGCAGCCAGAAATTTTCTGTTGTAAATGGATCCACTGACTTTCCTTTTAAAGGATCCAGTGTGGGTAGCTTTAAAAAGGTCTCAGGTGGAGTAGAAGCTGTTAAAGTTGAGCAGCCCTATAACCGTGGCTGTGTGTGGCCAGCTTGTTGGGAAAACAATGGTATTGGAACAGGACTGTCTCCATGCTGATTCTGTGAGTAAGCAGTCTGTGCTTCAGGATCTAAGGACAGATTTGGTTGCTGATGTTTCAGAGCCAAACGGTTTTATGGCTGAACGCTTGAGGATGCAGGGAAGAGCAAACAAACTCTCACCCTCAGACTCTTTGGATTTGTGTGGTATCTCTGTAAGACAGAGTCCAACATTGGAATTGGTAGCAGCTAAGAAGTTAAAAGCTGGTGTTTGTGTTAATGCAAATTACTTGGCTGGCAGGGAGAAGAAGGACTTGCTAATAGCTGTTAGCACAGAGAGCCCACCCCATCAGCCAGTGAATTTGGTTAAGCAAAAGAAATCAGGGTTTGATCCTGCAGGACAAGGAGAAAAGAGAAAACTGAATTTTGCAAAGGAAAGCCACAGGTTAACCCTAAAATGCCCAGATTCCTATGGTATTAATCCAAAGGTGTGGCATGACAAACATGATTGTAAATGGACACTTGCAATGAATTTGTTGTTATTGCTAATGGTGATTTTTGTAACTAATGTGTTGCTATTACCAAGAACTGTAAGAATGTACAACGTGGCCAATCTTTTGGAAAGTCCCTTGAACATGTTGAAAGCAATACATGAGAATACACTTTATGTTAAAGGGCCTTGCTATACTGATGTTTCACAGTTAATGCCTGTAAACAGTATTGGAACTTTTCACAGGGGAAAAGACATTCCAGACCTGATGTGCAGTAGGAAAGGGGAAACTGAGGCACACTACCATATGGCGTTCATGGCTAAATGCCAGAATTCCTGGACTATAAACAACATTAATATCTACATTGGTTTACTGTTAATTGGGTTCCAAACATTTGCCAGAGCTGGTATGGATAAGGTAGCTATGTTCTTTAGCTCTTGGCAAGATCACATGAAACATACAGGAACCATGCTGCAAAAGCTAACCAAGTTATACCTTAAGTTTGTAAAGAGATTTAATCATGTTATTAAACATGACTTTGATAAACCATTTCTGTTATGCACTGGTATGGCCTCTAGCCCAACACTAGCTGTAGTGAGACAGACCCAAGGATGGGGGGGCTCTTGGGATGCAGTCAGTGATGTTTGTGTCATCCCTTCCTGCATCAATTTTGCGTTGGGGTGTGACGTTATTGATATAAACTGGGACCATATAGAATATGGTTTGCAACCAAGGTCCTGTAGTGGCACCAAATCTTACGTAAAAAGGGGTCATATAAGGTGTCTAAGACCAGGTTATGGGTTGCTGGTTATGATTATGCTGTCTGTATGTCTGTATCATTTTGTAGTTGAAGTTACGAGTATTGGCTGTATACTGTCTGTATTTCAAATTTGTGCTGTGCTTCTGGGAGACATCCCAGACAGGTTGGTGTTAGCTCTGCCTAGCCTGCTTGATGGCCCATTAAGGACCATCAGCTATTCAACTGACCCATTGAGAGGAGGCAGATACGCCTTGTAACTCAGCAGGGTGTGCAGGAACTTGCCCATGTGACTGCAGACTCCATTTTGCTGTAATTTTCCACAGTAAGAACAAAGAGGTTCTTACTGTGGAAAATTACCTGAAAAAGCCTATAAAAGGCTGATGCCTCATCTCCATCTTGTTTTCAATCCTGCTTCTTACCTCTGGAGGGACTTTGCTACAAACTGAAGCCCTGCACAAAGGACTGATGACCCATCCCAGCGGGGGATGTTCCAGAGACTTGATTTGAACCTGCAGTTTACTCCATCACTGTTACAAGCCTGAACTAAGAACTTTGCCATTACTGCATGTAACTGATTCCTTTTTAACCAATTCTAGCTCTCATCTCTAGCTTTTCTCTTTATGAATAAACCTTTAGATTTTAGATTCTAAAGGATTGGCAACAGCGTGATTTGTGGGTAAGATCTGATGTGTATATTGACCTGGATCTGGGGCTTGATTCTTTGGGATCGAGAGAACCTTTTTCTTTTATTGGGGTGCTGGTTTTCATAACCATTCATCCCCAGGACGAGTGCACTGGTGCTGATACTGGAAGACTGGAGTGTCTAAGGGAATTGCTTGTGTGACTTGTGGTTAACCAGTGGGGTGAAACCAAAGTCCTCTTTCTCTGGCTGGTTTGGTTTGCCTTAGAGGTGGAAAAACCCCAGCCTAGGGCTGTGACTGCCCTGTTTTAGCAATTGGTCCTGAATTGGCACTCTCAGTTGGGTCCCGCCAGAACCGCATCGTCACACCTTCTGGTCGTAGGGGTTTGGATTCCTAAGGACCGGAGAGTTGCCCTTGAATCCTTCATTGAGTGAAGCACCTCATTCGTGGTGGAAGCAAAGAGTTTATCACCATCGAAGGGAAGATCCTCTATGGTGCTCTGAACCTCACGAGGAAAATAGGAAGAGGAGAGCCATGAACCTTGGCGCATGACCACTACAGTAGCGGTAGATCTTGCTGTGGTATTGGCTGCATCCAGAGCTGCTTGGAGAGCCGTGCGTGATATGATTTGGGCCTCGGAAACCAAAGCTGTGAACTGTTTCTTTTGATCTGGAATGTGTTCAATAAAGTCCATGCACTTGTTATAGTTTCTGTGGTCATACTTTGCCAGAACAGCAGTATAATTGGCAATTCAAAATTGTAAAGTTGAAGAGGCATACACTTTGTGACCAAGGAGGTCCAAGTGTTTGCTTTCCTTGTTGGCTGGGGGGGAGCGGGAATATTGTTTGTTCCTTTGGTTGGTTGCGTCCACTACCAGTGAGTTTGGCGCAGGATGTGAGAAAAGGAATTCAGAGCCCTTAGAGGGAATGAAGTATTTACGGTCCGCTTGTTTGCAGGTAGGCTGGCTTGTGGCTAGAGCTGCCAGATAGACTTAGCCGGTTCCAGAAGGGCTGCGTTGATTGGTAATGCCAGCCTGGACGAAGAAGAGGGTTGCAGGATGTCCGTTAGCTCATGTTGTTGGTCTGGGACTTCCTCTAAGTTGATTCTAAGCTCGCTGGCAACCCTTTTAAAAAGGTCCTGGAATTTCGGAAAATCGTCTGAAGACATTTGAGGGGAGGGAAGTAATGTTTCTTCAGGCGTTACTTCAGTTGCTACTGGGTCAGGGGCAGGAGTTAATTGATCCTGCAAATGGGAGGGTGCTGCCAAATGTGTCATATCATTTGGACGTTCGTCTGCTGGTGCCAAGCAAGTGCCGTGCCTCGTTGAAGTGGAGTAGTGGGTGTGTTGCCGAGGAAAAGATGCCCATGGGGCCCAATATTGTCATGGTGGTGGGAAAGGCACAGGTGGTGCCATCCAGGGGTTCCCATACTAGGAGGCAGGATCTCGAGGATATTCTGAGGTAATCTTCCTGTGCCCACGGGTGACGGGTCCAAGGATGGGAGTCTGTATACATTGAAAAATCACCCAGTATTTCAGGTTCGCCTTCACTGGAGGAAGGCTGTTCGGACCCTGAATCATTCATAGGGGAGAAGCAGTCCTTAAGCAAGGGTGACTGCAGCATAGGTGACACCAGGAGGTCACTTGACTGGGTAAACTGCAGCGCTGAGGCAGCTGAAGGTGAAGGCTGAAGCTGATAGAGCTGCTGTGAGGGAATCCGGGTCTGCACCGGAGTTCTCAGTCTTGGCTCAGTGCCAGATAGCGCTGTCAATGCCGGTGCCGTAGCCGGTGCCGCGCTATTAATAGCAGGCTGCGGTGCCTCAGGGAGATCCTGGTATGTGTGCTATAATCGAGGCAGGCAACTGAAAGTCTGTAGTCTTGGCACCGGAGCTTCGCGCTGTTGCCGCAACCACAGGTGGGTTTGGCGCGGTGCCTGAGGAGCCCGGCTCGTCAAAAGTGCTCAAGTGGGGGAGCACAGGTAAGGAAATAGTAGATCTGACTGGAGAGGGTTTGTGTCTGAGGGTTTCTTCTGCACTTGACAGAAGGTGCCCTCTTTTTGCTGTTTTCTTCTGCCTTTTTGAAGCAGGAGAGCTGTGGCGGTGAGCGGAGGCAGAGTCCATGCCAGGGTCTGAGGCTGACCCTAAGGACTTTTGAAGTAGTATGAGTTTAAGTTTTAGCTCCCTGTCTTTTCTCGCTCTGGAGCTTAGTTTAGTGGAGTGGGCACATTTTGGGGGAATGTGGGTCTCCCCCAAGCATTTTATGCACTGTGAGTGTCCATCCGAAAGAGGAATAGGTTCCTTACAGGAGGAGCAGCACTTAAAGCCTGTGAAGCCAGGCATGTCTGAAGCAGCGGCTGCTGCTGAATTTTTTTTTTAAACGGTAGAATAAAGGGTAAATAACACTAACTAACAAGAAACTAGCTAACTACAAGTTAATTTAAGATGAGGAAAAATTCTTTAACGAGTCTGTGGAGCTCCGTCTCAAGCTGGGGACGGTAGAGAAGGAACTGAGGGAACCGGCCGCGCATGCTCACTAAGAGGCACACTCAGAGTGGGGGGGCAGGCTCTGTGCATGCGTGGCCGGTGCGAGTACTGCTGCAGAAATCTCTGATCAAAGGCGCAGGGGCGCACCGACACCTGGAGTGGAGCACCCACAGGGACACTCATCTCAAAGAAGAACCCCCACATCCCTTTGAGTAGTACTGTCACCTAGCCAGTTAGTCCCCCGTTTCTAGTTGTGCATTGGATTTTCCTTCCCTAAAATGTAGTACTTTGCTGAATTTCATCTTGTTCATTCAGATCAATTCTCTAATTTATAAAGGTTATTTTGAATTCTAATCCTGTTCTCCAACGTGTTTGCAACTCTTCCCCGCTTGGTGTCGTCATCCTCAAATTTAATAAGCACACTCTCCACTCCATTATCCAATTCATTCATGCAAATATTGAGTGGTACCAGATCGAGGATTGGCTCCTGTGGGACTGCATTAGATACATCCTCTCAGTTTGTCAGCGAGCCATTAATAATTATTCTTGGAGTACAGACTTTCAAGTACACAACATTTTCCTGGTTAGCTGATGAGAATGTCATGGGGTCTTCTGTCAAAAGTCTTACTAACATTAAGATATGTCATGTCTACAGTGTGATAAGGCCAGTACCCCAGTTAAAGCAGGGATTAGATTGTCTTGGCATTGTTTGTATTCGATAATCTATGCTGGCTATAATTTATCACTTTACTATACTCTAGGTGCTTATACATTGATTGTTTAATACATTTTTCTTTCTGGGTATCTAAACTAGGCTTGACTGGCCTCTATTCCCCAGGTCTTCGTTGTTCCCTTTTTTGAAGACAGGTTTTATGTTTCCCCTTCTCCAGTCTTGTGGGACCTCACCATCCTCCCGGAGTTGTCAGAGATCATTGTTAACTGTTCCAAGATTGCTTCAGCTAATTCCTGGAGTAGCCCAGGATGAATTTCATTAGGCCCTGCTGACTTTGAAAAAATATTTACATAAATTAAATGTAGTAACCTCTTATTTCTCCATTGTGGTTTCTGTTCCTTCCCCCTCTTGGTTAAGAATAATTAAGTATCTGATCACAATTACATTTTTTAGTGAATGCAAAAAGGTATTAAAAACCTTCGTCTTGTTGATGTCATCTATTATTAGCTCCTTTTCTTTTCTGGTAGGTAACACTTTCCTTCCCCTGTCTCTTGCTCCTAATATATTTATAGAACCCTTATCTTATTGCCTTTTTTGTGTCACTTCCAAGGTGTAACTCAGTTTCATAGAATTCAAGATCAGAAGGGACCATTATGATCATCTAGTCTGACCTCCTGCAAGATGCAGGCCACATAAGCCGATCCACCCACTCCTTAGCAAGCGACCCCTGCCCCATGCTTCGGAGGAAGGCGAAAAACCTCCAGGGCCATTGCCAATCTTCCCTGGAGGAAAATTCCTTCCCGACCCCAAATATGGCGGTCAGCTGAACCCCGAGCATGCGGGCAAGACTCTCCAGCCAAACCCTCTGGAAAAGGTTATATCATACCAGGCACTTAATTGACCTATTGACTAAGCCCGTTATCCTATCATACCATCCCCTCCATAAACTTATCTAGCTTAATCTTAAAGTCATGGAGGTCCTTCGCCCCCACTGTTTCCCTCGGTAGACTGTTCCAGTATTGCACTCCCCTGATGGTTAGAAGCCTGAATTTCCTGACTGACAGTTTATATCCGTTCGTCCTCGTGTCCACATTAGCACTGAGCTGAAATAATTCTTCTCCTTCCCTGGTATTTATCCCTCTGATATATTTAAAGAGTGCAATCATATCTCCTCTTATCCTTCTTTTGGTTAAGGAAAACAAACCGAGCTCCTCAAGTCTCCTTTCATACGAAAGGCCTTCCATTCCTCGGATCATTCTAGTGGCCCTTCTTTGTACCTGTTCTAGTTTGAATTCATCCTTCTTAAACATGGGAGACCAAAACTGCACACAATACTCCAAATGAGGTCTCACCAACGCCTTATATAACGGGACTAGCACCTCCTTATCCCTACTAGAAATACCGCCTAATGCAACCCAAGACCGCATTAGCTTTTTTAACGCCACATCACATTGCCTACTCATAGTCATCTTGCGATCAACCAGGACTCCTAGGTCCTTCTCCTCCTCCGTTACTTCCAACTGGTGCGCCCCAGCTTATAACTAAAGTTCTTGTTAGACATCCCTAAGTGCATAACCTTACACTTCTCACTATTGAATTTCATCCTGTTACTAATACTCCAGTTTACAAGGTCATCTAAATCTCCTGGAGAATATCCCGATCCTCTTCCGAATTGACAATACCCCCAACTTGGTGTCATCCGCAAACTTTATCAGCCCACTCCTACTCTTGGTTCCCAGGTCAGCAATAAATAGATTGAATAAAATCGACCCAAAACCGAGCCTTGAGGAACTCCGCTGGTAACCTCCAACCGGACAGTTCCCCCTTCAATACTACCCTCTGCAGTCTCCCCTTTAACCAGCTCCTTATCCACCTCTGGATTTTCATTTCGATCCCCATCTTTTCCAATTTAACCAGTAATTCTTCATGCGGTACCGTATCAAACGCCTTACTGAAATCCAGATATATGAGATCCACCGCATTTCCCTTGTCTAAAAAATCTGTTACTCTCTCAAAGAAGGAGATCAAGTTGGTTTGGCACGATCTACCTTTCGTAAATCCATGCTGTAATCTATCCCAGTTGCCATTGGCCTCGTTCGAACCACTCTCTCTTTTAAGATTTTTTCCATGACTTTGCATACTACAGATGTTAGACTAACAGGCATATAATTCCCCGGGTCACTTTTTTTTCCCTTCTTGAATATAGGAACTACATTAGCTAATCTCCAGTCAGTCGGTACAATCCCCGAATTTAGGGATTTATTAAAGATTATCGCTAACGGGCTAGCAATATCCCTCGCCAATTCCCTTAATATTCTAGGATGAAGATTATCCGGGCCCCCCGATTTACTTCCGTTAAGCTGTTCAAGTTTGGCTTCTACCTCAGATACCGTAATGTCTACCCCCATATCTTCATTCCCATCGGTCACTCTATCACTATTCCTTAGCCCTTCATTAGCCTCATTAAAGACCGAGGCAAAGTATTCGTTCAGATATTGTGCCATTCCAAGATTATCCCTAATCTCCACTCCATTTAAAGTTTTAAGCGGTCCCACTTCTTCTTTCTTGGTTTTCTTCCTATTTATATGGCTAAAAAACCGTTTGCTATTGGTTTTAATCCCCTTCGCTAGGACAATCTCAAATAGTCGCTTTGCCTTTCTCACAGCTTCCTGCACCCTCTGACCTCAATAAGGTAGGTTTCCTTGCTGATCCCTCCCATTTTCCACTCCTGGTACGCTTTCTGTTTTTCTTAATGACCCTCTAAGACGCTTGCTCATCCAGCTCGGTCTAAAACTGCTACCTACGAGCCGTTTCCTTCTCGGGATACATGCCTCTGACAACTCCTGCAACTTCAACCTGAAGTAACCCCAGGCGCCATCTGCCCTTAGATCCCTAAATATGTTAGCCCAGTCCACTTCCCTAACTAGTCGCCTTAATTTAGTAAAATTAGCCCTTTTGAAATCATACACCCTAGTCTCAGATGCACTATTGATTATCCTCCCATTTATTTGGAAACGAATTAGCTCATGATCACTGAGCCAAGGTTGTCCCCTACAACAATGTCCTCAACAAGGTCCTCGTTACTCACCAAAATCAAATCTAAAATGGCATCACCCCTCGTCGGTTCAGCAACCACTTGATGAAGGAATTCATTAGCTATCACGTCTAGGAAAAGCTGAGCCCTATTATTATTACTAGCATTTGTTTCCCAATTTATATCCGGGAAGTTAAAGTCCCCCATGATCAAGCAGTTCCTATTAGTGTTTACCTCCTTAAAAACATTAAAGAGCTCTCTATCCATCTCTAAGCTAGATCCTGGCGGTCTATAGCACACCCCAATCACTATCCCGGGTGAGGCTCTGGTAGTTTTCTTCCCCAATGTGACCATTGCCCAAACAGACTCCGTATTGTCCATTGCAGCGCTAGTTATCTCATTACATTTTACCTCATTATTGATATACAGTGCTGCTCCCCCACCTTTACCTTTGCATCGGTCTTTCCTAAACAGCACATACCCTTCCATACCTGTACTCCAGTCATGGCTACCGTTCCACCATGTTTCTGTTATTCCTACGATATCCGGTTTCAATTCCCGGACCAGGAGCTCCAGTTCCTCCATTTTGTTACCTAAGCTTCTCGCATTGGTGAACAAACATCCTAATTTTTCCTGTTGGGCTCCTCTCACTCTTTTCACCCAACTCGGTAGGGACACAGTACTTCCAGTATGACTTGTAGATCTAGAATCTGTCGCCCACCCTCTTCCTTACACGTAACCGCCCCTCTGGCTATATCTGTTGTTATCTTGTTGTCCTCACTCCCAATGTGAAAATTTGGCGTGGAGAGCACTAGGACCTCTCCCGACCGTCTCCCCCCAGTGTCTAGTTTAAAGCTCTTTTAATCAGATGAGCCAGCCTCCCTCCTAGAAGTCTACTTCCTTCCCTACTTAGGTGGAGCCCATCCCTTGAGAACAGTTGTCTGTCCCCAAAAGCCTCCCAGTGCCCATACATCCCAAAGCCCTCCTTGTAACACCACTCCCTCAGCCAACTATTAATCATCAGGATCCTCTCACCCCTTTGGCGCCCTTCCCTAGGGACAGGTAGAATCCCACTGAAGATCACCTGAGCCTCAATTTCCTTGAGCGCCTTACCCAACCTGGCATAGTCTCCCTTGATCCTCTCTAGCGAGAATCTAGCCGTGTCATTCGTTCCTACATGAAGGATGATCAAAGGGTTCTTACCCGCTCCTCTTAGGATCCTTTTCAACCTCAGGTCCACATCCCTTATTTTAGCACCCGGTAGACAGCACACCCTTCTGTTCTCCGGATCGGCCCTGGTCACAGGCCTGTCCAACCTTCGCAGTATGGAATCCCCAATCACGTAGACCTGCCTTCGCCTGGGGACAGCACGGTCCTCTAACCTATCCCCGTTCCCCTGGTTGCAAGCTCCTTCCATTCCTATCATCCCTTGTGGTTCCCTTAAGCCATCCTGTATCCTCCTGGGCCCAAACTTGGTGCTACTTCCATCGACTCCTCCCCTTTTTCTATGGGACTGGCCGCTCGCCTCTTTTTCTTTGGCCTCCCACTGTCAGCTACCACTTGCTGTACCCCTTCCTCATTCTCCAAACCTTCAAACCTGTTCCTTAGCTCAATTTCCCCCTCACTGGCTCTCCTTTTCCTTGGCCTGCTTCTCACGGTCACATGCTTCCACCGCCCATCTTCCTCCTCTGGTGGTCCCCCTTCCTAGGCCTCAGCCCCTGCTCCCCCCTGTACCCCTGGGCGTTCCCCCTCAGTTACTGCTTGCCATTGCTCCATCAGCCTCTCAAACCCCCTTCTATTCTCTATCAGGGTTTCCACCTGCAGCTCTAGGCCCTGGATCTTTTCCTCCAGCAGCTCTATTAGGCGGCACTTCATGCATATATAGTACTGTTCTGGGTCCCCCGCTAGGACCAGGTACATACCACAGCTGCTGCATGCTCTCATCCTCGGTGTGTCCTCTGCTGTTTGTGAGTTAACCTTTCTGATTTTGTCCCCACATGCTTGTGCAATTCTTTTGTACTCATCCATATCAATTTGTCCACTTTTTATAGGATTCCTTTTTATTTTCTGGTCATGAAAGAGCTTATGGTAGAGCCATATTTGGTTGCCACTCAACAAAGAAATCTTTGTGTCATTGTTGATAGTTCTCTGAAAACATCCACTCATTATGCAGTGACCTTCAAAAAAAAGCTAAACAAATGTTAGGAAGCGTTCGGGAAGTGGTAGGTAGTAAAGGGGGAGGGATAGCTCAGTAGTTTGGGAATTGGCCTGCTAAACCCAGTGGTGTGAGTTCACTTCTTGAGGGAGCCATTTAGGGATCTGGGGCAAAAATGTGTCTGGGGATTGGTCCTGCTTTGAGCAGGGGGTTGGACTAGATGATCTCCTGAGGTCTCTTCCAACCCTGATATTCTATGATTCTAAGGCAGAAAATATCATAATGCCACTCTATAAATCCACGGTGTGCCACTTTAAATACTGTGTGGAGTTCTGGTCACCCCATCAAAAAAAAGGATGAATTGGAAAAGGTGAAGAGAAAGACAACAAAAATGATGAGGGTTATGGAACAGCTTCCCTATGAGGAGAGATGAAAAAGACTGGGAAGGTCCAGCTTGGAAAAGAGATGATTAAGGGGGGATATGATAGAGGTCTATAAAATCATGACTGGTGTGGAGAAAGTGGATAAGGACGTGTTATTTACCTCTTCGCATAACACAAGAATGAGGAGTCATGTGATGAAATTAATAGGCAGCAGATTTATAACAAACAAAAGGAATTATTTCTTCACTCAATGCACAGTCATCCTATGGAACTCATTGCCAGGGGATGTTGTGAAGGCTGTAATTATAACTGGGTTAAAAGAAGAGTTAGATAAATTCATGGAGGATGGGTCCATCACCTCTTACTAGCCAAGATGGTCAGAGATGCAACCCCATGGTCTGGGTGTCCCTAAGCCTCTAACTGCCATGTGCTGTGAGTGGATGACAGGAGATTGATCACTCGAATAGCTCCTTCTGTTCCTTCCCCCTGAAGCATCTGGCATTGGCTACTACCAGAAGACAGGCTACTGCACTAGATGGACCATTGTTCTGACCCAATGTGGCCATTCTTATGTTCTTATCAGTTTGGCTTTTGTTGATCTGAAGTTCCAGGCACTATCGTTATTAACTTGTTTGGTGCTGCTCCCCCAAACGGGCAGTGGGCACCGTACACCAGCTGAGATAGATGCCAAGTGACTAGCAGTCAGGGGATAATCAGAACCGCAGTCTGAGCTGCAGTTGTGTGCAAGAGAATGTTATCAGAGCAAGGTGATTTTGGTCAAAAGCTTGTTTTTGGAGGGCTGTATCTCCGGAACCTCCGGAACAACTAACCCCACGTTTGGACCACTAACCTTGTCCTGAACCCATATGATGAGCAGTGTATTTCAGGACAATAGGAGTAGGCATGTAAATTTTAGAGAATTAGAATAGTTGGCCTTTAAAGAGAGAGCTGAATCTTAAATCTAGTGCAGCTGGTGGTCTGCTACAACTTTCTAAATGTAATGAGAATGTGGCAGTCAGGTGCACCCATCTGTGGACAGGAGAGAGTGTGAGGGTCTCATTCAGGAGTCCTTGAGACAAGGGAGAGAATGAGGAGGGGAGAAAGATGATGGGGAGCTGGTGTTCGTGGGGTGACTCATAGGCGGGAGGGCTGAAGGGGAGTGGGGTGTGGAGGACTAATATTAGAGAGAATCAGGAATGTTTGGGTACAATGGAAGGAGGAGGATGGAGGGCATCAGGAAGAGGAGCTCCCGTGAGCTGGTAATGGTGTGAGCTGGGCGAGTTTGGGACTGGAAATGGGGTGGAGGTCCCAGCAGTGGCGCTGTTGTTGAGGGAGGGTGTTGGGTAGGTGATGTGGCTTAGCTGGGAGTGGGGAACACTGAGGTTAGAGGGACAGTTGGAGTGACGGGGTTGGAGAGTGGTTGCGCTAGGAAGTCGGAGGGTCTGGTGGTGGGTAGGAAGGGAAGGTTTCAGGGAGTCAGAGATTGTAGCACTTCACTGAGGCTGCTTTTGCCGAAGTCTCTAATAACCTGTCCCTAGGCAAAGCTCAGAGACAGTACTCCCTCCTCCTCCTCCTCCTCGACCTGCCAGCTGTCCTTGACACCATTGACTGTGGTCATCATCTTGATAAGTCCACGTTGACGCCAGTCCAACGCATATAATTTATTAGAGCCTTTCTCGACGACTCGCAGGCCAGGGCAAGCATTGCGGAGGTGCATTTTTAGGCCATATTGGACCTGATTTCCCATGTAAAGAGCCACCTGCTCACCATGGCCCACACGTGCCTGCGACTGATGGGCCACATGGCCGCATGCACATACATGGTCAGCCATGCTCGACTTCATCTGCGGCCTCTGCAAGCATGGCTGGCCTCGGTCTATATCCCCAGCAGGCACGCCCTGGACTGAGTCGTCACGGTGCCCAGCCACATCCTCTCATCCCTGGACTGGTGGCTGGATCCCAAGTCGGTGCTGCAAGGAGTTCCCTTCATGACCCCATCCCCGTTGCTCACCCTGGTCTTGGACATGCAGGTCCTGACAGACAATACCACCGCAATGTATTACATCAACAGACGGGGGGTGCCAGGTCTTCAGCCCTTTGTTGGGAGGCGCTCAGCCTCTGGGACTTTTGTGTGCAGCATGCCAGTGATCTAGTAGCCGCCCACCTGCCAGGAACCAAGAACGTCCTGGCAGATCACCTCAGCAGGACCTTCTAGTCTCGCCATGAATGGTAACTCCATCCGGAGGTGGACAACCTAATCCTGCACAGGTGGGGGACGCCGCAGGTGGACCTGTTTGCATCCACGCAGAACAGAAAGTGCCACGTGTTCGGTTCTCTGCAGGGAAGGGACAAAAGTTCCCTGTCAGATGCCTTCTTGATTCAGTGGTCGGGAGCGCTGATGTCTGCCTTCGTGCCGGTGCCTTTAATCCACAAGATCCTGCTAAAGACGATGCAAAACAAAGCAAATGTCATCCTCATAGCCCCCGCATGGCCTCACCAACACTGGTTTGGCATGCTGTTGAGTCTTTCGGCGGCCACCTCACTGCAACTGCCTCTTCGGCCGGATCTGGTGTCCCAGAACCACAGCAATCTGCTGCATCTGTATCTGCCGACGCTGCACCTGACAGCTTGGCTTCTGCGTGGATAAGCATGGACGAATGGCAGTGCTCTGATGCTGTCCTCTTACTACAGTGTCCAGCAGGTCCTGCTGGGCAGCAGGAAACCCTCCACCATGGCTACCTATATGGTAAAGTGGAAGCGGTTCACGTGTTGGGCCTCTGACACATTTGCGCTGAAGAGGCCCCATTGCAGCACATCCTGGACCTTTGCTGCACCTTAAGCTCCTGGGCCTGTCGCTGTCTTTCTTCAGGGTACACTTGGCAGCCATTTTGTCATTCCACACTCTGTTTCAAGGCAGGACCTGGGGAATACAGTGGATGAGAAGCTGGATATGAGTCAGCAGAGTGCCCTTGTTGCAAAGGCGGCTAAGGGAATATTGGGCTGCATTAGTAGGAGCATTGCCAGCAGATCAAAGGAACTAATTATTCCCCTCTATTCGGCACTGGTGAGGCCACATCTGGAGTATTGCGTCCAGTTTTGGGCACCCCACTACAGAAAGGATGTGGACAAATTGGAGAGAGTCCAGCAGAGGGTAATGAAAATGATAAGGGGGTTGGGGCACATGATTTACGACGAGAGGCTGAGGGAATTGGGATTGTTTAGTCTGCAGAAGAGAAGAGTGAGGGGGGATTTGATAGCAGCCTTCAACTACCTGAAGGGGGGGGTTCCAAAGAGGATGGAGCTCGGCTATTCTCAGCGGTGGCAGATGACAGAACAAGGAGCAATGGTCTCTAGTTGCAGTGAGGGAGGTCTATGTTGAACTACAAGGGTGGTGAAGCACTGGAATGGATTCTGTAGGGAGGTGGTGGAATGTCCATCCTTAGAGGTTTTTAAGGCCCAGCTTGACAAAGCCCTGGCAGGGATGATTTAGTTGATGTTGGACTAGGTGACCTCCTGAAGTCTCTTCCAACCCTTAAAAAAAAGACAGTCTTCGCCCATTCCATGATGGCGCATGGTTCTTGAAAGGTTTGGAGTACCTCTGCCCTCATGTCTGGGACCTGGTCTCCCCTTGGGACCTGAACGTTGTGCTGTCAAAGCTCATGTGTCCCCGCTTTGAACTCTTTGTTTCCTGCTCCTTCCTGCTTCCCTCCTGGAAGGTCTCCTTTTTGGTCACTATATCTTTGGCCCATAGGGTGTCTGACATCAGGGCACTCACATCAGAGCCACCTTATATAGTCTTCTATAAGGACAAGGTCCAGCTGCGTCTGCACCCAGCTTTTTTGCCCAAGCTCGTCTCCCAGTTTCATACTGGTCAAGACATATACTGACTGGTTTTTTGTCCAAAGCCTCATGCGATGGATGAGGAATGCAGGCCCCATACCCTGGACGTCAGATGGGCGCTGGACTTCTACATAGATAGAATGAAGCTGCTCTGAAAGTCAGCGCAGTTGTTGGTTACTGTCGCAGACAGGATGAAGGGTTGCCCAGTGTCCGCCCAGAGAATCTCGTCTTGGATCGTGGCCTGCATCCGCTACTCTTATGAACTGGCGAAGGTGCCCCTGTCGACTAAAATGATGGCTCACTCCACTAGGGTGCAGGCATCAGCAGCCTTCCTGGCGCAGGTGCCAATCCAAGCAATCTGTCTGGCTGCAACCTGGTGAGATAATGCGATGTTGATGAGGGTTAGTTTCCAAGCAAGTATATTCCGAAGCTCTTCACACAAGTCAGGCTTATCCCGATACACCAATAGAGTCTGTTCCCCAGTGTTCCATTCCCAGCTCTGACACTGCAGAACTTTGCCAGTGTCCCTGTTCCCCGTTCCCTATTCCCGTTCCCGCCCCCCTTAACAAACATGATTCCAATTTCCCTTCCTCCCCATTTAACACCAGTTTATATAATAATATTCTCAGCTATACCTTAACCAATCATTTTACTGAAATTTAACTAACCAATCCTAATGTTGTAATATAATTCCCTAACCAATTATATCCCGCTACCCTAATTAACTTATACCTAGCAAAATTAATTATACAGCAGACACAAACAATTGGAGAACCAGACAGGTTAACAATAAAAAGTGGGGGACATAAAGATAAAGCAATACAGAAATGAGGGTTTCACAACCATTGAGAAGTGATTTCTTGCCAGACCGGCTGCTGTCAAACTAAGTTTTCTTTAACCATCTTAAGATCTGTTTCTTTATCTGGTGGCGATGGGCACTATCAGGACAGGATCATCTTCCTAACAGCCCAATACCACCTTATTTCAGTGTGACTGGGTTGGGATGTGAGGATGTGACCATACGCTTCCCAGCGTATGGCTTCTCCTGCTGCTTAGCCAAACTCCTTAGCCTAAGAACAAGGCCTCAGATCATCCTAGTGAGAGAAGGCCCAGACACAGGCAGACTGTGATTTAGATTCTATGTTTTTATATCCCTGTAACTAGCTAAGTGATAAAAATACACCTGAGTTCTTAAAGTATCGGCTTTTCAGGCAGGCCTGAATATTTATATTCTAATAGTGGGGTCTGCCCCTTCCCACATTTTCATAGAATATCAGAGTTGGAAGGGACCTCAGGAAATCATCTAGTCCAACCCCCTGCTCAAAGCAGGACCAATCCCCAGGCAGATGTTTTTCCCTAGATCCCTAAATGGCCCCCTCAAGGATTGAACTCTCAACTCTGGGTTTAGCAGGCCAATGCTCAACCCACTGAGCTATCCCTCCTCCCCCTTGTCTATTTAGAGTGTAAATTCTTCAGAGCATGGGTCATCTACTATTCTGTGTTTGTACTTTGCCTAGCACAATGGGGACCCACTGTTAGTTGCTCCTAGGCACTAAGGTAATGAATATGATTTATAATAATAATAACGCTCCTGCCATTTTGAGCCAAGGAAGCTGGCCTTGGGATGTTACTGCTTAAAAATGAGCTGGGGTTAAAACCATGGAATATTCTTTGTGCCAAGTATCCCACAAATTCCACTGACCTCCCTTGTTTTCTTTGCCTGGAGTAGGGTTTCCAGTTTCCAAACCTGATGTGATGTCACATCTGGAACGAGAGGAAGAGTTGTGGATCCCAGACCTCCAGGGCTCTGAGAAAGAAGTGCTCCCAAGAGGTGCCTGCACAGGTAAGAAATTGGTTAAACCAACTAAAAAACTGTCTGTGAATACAGGAAATATTTGGGATGCCCTACAAGTGTGAGCTCTTCAAGTTCAGGATTGTTCCCTGCAGATGTGGAATCATTATGGCAGATGTCACTCATGGCTTCCCACCTATTCTGACTGACAACTGGCAGCAGGTCCCTCCCTGATCTCGCTTTCTTCTGAGTGTCCTGGTGAGATGGGATCAGTTTTGGTCCTCTTCCTCTGTCCTCTGGGGAGGGGTTTGGGGAAAATCTGCTCCTGATAGGTTTGATCTCTCCTGCACATATTTTGGTTTATTCATCCCTTTTACCATTCCTGTCTCTGAGATTTCCTTTCTCTCCGGCACAGGGAGTGACCTACGTCTGGATTCTCTCTGTCACCCATCAGGTGATGAGATGGTGAGTGAGAATGAGGAGGAGAAACCCCGGCAGCAGGATGCTGAGCAAGTAGAACCACCTGGAACATTATCAGGAAGATCCAAAGGGAATGTTTCTGGGAGTTGTGCACTCCCAGAAAAAGCAAAAGCCTGTAAGACTCGGCCGATGCCAGAGGAAAACATGAGTAGCCACTCAGAACTTATTACTCGTGAGAGCATCAATGTGGAAGAGACACACTACACATGCCATGAGTGTGGGAAAAGCTTCAATGGGAGCTCAGACCTTTTCACACATCAGAGAATCCACAGAAGAGAGAAACCCTACATGTGCTCTGAGTGCGGGAAAAGCTTCAGTCGGAGCTCAGCCCTTATCACACATTGTAGAATCCACACAGGAGAGAAACCCTACACGTGCAGTGACTGCGGGAAGTGCTTCAGTTGGAGCTCAAACCTTTTCAAACATCAGAGAATCCACACGGGTGAGAAACCTTATGGATGCTCTGAGTGTGGGAAACACTTCACTGATAGTTCAACCCTCATCTCACATCAGCAAATCCACACAGGGGAGACGCCCTACACGTGCTCTGAGTGCGGGAAAACCTTCAATCAGCGCTCAAACCTTAATAGACATCAGAAAATCCACACGGGAGAGACACCCTACACATGCCATGAGTGTGGGAAAAGCTTCAATTATAGCTCAGACCTTATCACACATCAGAGAATCCACACAGGAGAGATGCCCTACACGTGCTCTGAGTGCGGGAAAAGCTTCAATCGGAACTCAAACCTTATCACACATTGTAGAATCCACACAGGAGAGACGCCCTACACATGCTCTGAATGTGGGAAAAGCTTTAATCAGCATTCACACCTTATCAGACATTGTGGAATCCACACAGGAGAGACGCCCTACACATGCTCTGAGTGCGGGAAAAGCTTCAGTCGGAGCTCACACCTTATCACGCATCGGAGAATCCATACAGGAGAGACGCCCTACACATGCTCTGAATGTGGGAAAAGCTTCAATCACAGCTCAAACCTTATTAGACATCAGAAAATCCATCTGAGAGAGAACTGTAATAAATGCCTTGACTAGGGCTGGCCAAAGATTTTTTTTTTTTAAATTCCATTTGCTAATTCGCACACAGTGATCTTTGCACCATCTTCACTGTGGTCTCTCAGCTCCCCCAGATAAGTTGCCTGCTTCTGCCTTTTGCAGCTCACCCTTCCTTGGGGGTCAGTCCTACGACTCAAAAGGAAAGGAGATGATAGAAAAGATCACAGGAGTGTGTGTCCCTCCTGCCAGGAATGTTCATCAGCTCCAGGTGGGAGAGAGGTTTGATCCCAACAAGCTACACTGAGGCAAAAACTACCTGTGCCTGACATCTGCTAGGGCTGTACATGGCGTTGGCTGCTCCAGTTAGTGATCTTAATGTAAAAAATTGTAGTGCAGATGCAGCCCAGGTGCAGTGGTTGGCATTAGCTTTCCCCTTGACCTGACTTAAACACTTGTCAGAAAAAACTACCGGTTTCTTTTGCAAGCTTTGCATTGCAAGGCAGAGGCAGAAGCAGTCTTCTCTGTTTCCTCAAAAGATTGGCCAAAAGGTGGGCAGAGTGGTCACATTTGGCAAGGCACCACTGGGTGCTGCATCCCTAACCTCCACTTTATCTGGCAGGTGCCTTGGCCAGCTTAGCCACAGTGCCAGTCTCTGGGACTTTTCTCCCTACTGCTCCATTTTTCATTAATGAGAATCAAAAGGAAAGTGACAGAAGAGTATTGCCTATAAGGAGCTCTGTGCATAGACATGCCCAGCGAATCCAGCACAGGCTCTTCCGTTGCAGCAGTTGCAGTTGAAGCAACCACTTTGCCGATAGCAGCCTTTTCATCAACTCCACGCTTGTGATTTGATTCTTTTCAACGCTTCTCTCTAAAGAAGCAAGCAATTACTAGGATTGCCAAGGGAGGTCTCTTCTCTTTCCTAGAAAGGCATAGGAAAATGTGAGCGGAGGAGACCGAAAGCCATAAGGAGACGAAGGCACCACTGGGAGTTGAACCTAGGATCTCCTGTTTCCTAGACAGGTGCTTTAGCCAGCTAAGCAATGGTGTCTGCCTCAAAAAACTGCTTTCAACTGTTCCACTTGATGGTCCAGGACAACGCCTGCAAATTCCGAAGTACAGACGTTCCCCATTTCCCTCAAGACTTGCAGACCTTGAGGTGTCTGCCTCTCTGTGCACAGAAAGCCACAGCTGAGTTGACAGAGGGCTTCTAACATGTGCTTCTCCCACCAGTCACTGTGATCCTTTAGTGGTTAGTGCTCTGCATATCAGTTGCAGTAACCTCAGCTCAGTTCTGAGTCATGGTAACCTTTCCATCAGCTCCAGACTTTTCATTTGCCACTTTCCAAGTGTGGTGAGGCGGGTGCCCCACACAGGCAGGAGAAAAGATAAGGCAGCCTTGGAGAGGCTGTGCAGAACCCAACCAATCAGGAAAGGACCGATTGGGAGAGCCACTCAGGAGATGGCTTGTTGGAGTAGCCCATATAATTTGCAGGACGGCCAGCAGGAGGCCCTGCAGTGGTGAGGCATGCTCCATTACACCAAGACTTAGCTGCAAGGAAGGCTCTCTCTGTCTTGAACAAGCACTTAGAAGGATTGTGCTGACAGATCTTTTCTTTTTATGAAAAGAGATGCAAAAAAGGAGCCAACAGAGACATTAGGTTCAGTAAGGAAGAACTGAGAGGCCAAGCCAGGATCTCCTGGTTAGTAGGAAGGCTCTTCAGCCAGCTGTTTCCAAAGATCACTATCTAGACGCCTATTAACAGCCACTGCAGATGTTCACCACAAAACAGACAAAGAGATGCCGAAATAGAGTTCTCCACTGCCTGCAAACATCAAGCTACTAGGAGTTCTGTGCACAGAGAGGCCTCTGCTGGTGGAAAGACGCTTTGGTAGAGACTTTTCTGACACCAGCCATGGTCATATAGTGGTTAGCACTCTGTGCTGTGGCGTCAACATCCACAGATGTAAGTTCAGTTATGGGGACATTTTTCTTGTCTCCCCATTTGTCTAGTGGCTCCTTTCAACACTTGTCACCAAAAAGGCCTGTTTCTTTTGCAAGCAATGAACAGCTAAGCAAAGGCTTCTCCATTTCCTGAAAAGATCAACCAAGCCATGGGGAGAGGAGACACCTTCAGCCAGGGACGTGCTTGATCCTGAATCGCTTTACTCAGCAGATGATGTCTGTTTGGGGGCTTTTCACTCCTCCCCCCCTGGTTCTTGTGTCAGCAGCAGAAATCAAGAGACCAGCAATCGAAGTGCAGGCAATGTGATGTTTATTGAGGTTTGTCATAATTATAAAGGGAAAGGTGGTAACCCTCCTGTGTACAATACTATAAAATCCCTCCTGGCCAGAGACTGGCCAGACACACCAAAATCCCTTTACCTGTAAAGGGTTGAGAAGCTCAGGTAACCTGGCTGACACCTGCCCCAAAGGACCAATAAGGGGACAAGATACTTTCAAATCTTGGTGGGGGGAAGGCTTTGTTTGTGAGCTCTTTGTTTTCGGGGTTGTTCTCTCTTGAGACTAAGAGGGACCAGCCATCAATCCAGGCTCTCCAAATCTTTCTGAACCAGTCTCTCATATTTCAAACTTGTAAGTAGCAGCCAGGCAAGGTGTGTTAGTTTTATCTTTGTTTTCTCAACTTGTAAATGTTCCTTTTGCTAAAGAGTTTCTCTCTGTTTGCTGTAACTTTGAACCTAAGGCTAGAGGGGGTTCCTCTGGGCTCTATGAATCTGATTACCCTGTAAAGTATTTTCCACCCTGGTTTTACAGAGATGATTTTTACCTTTCTTTCTTTAATTAAAAGCCTTCTTTTTAAGAACCTGATTGATTTTTTTCCTTGTTTTGAGATCCAAGGGGGTTGGATCTTGACTCACCAGGAACTGGTGGGGGGAATGGTTAATTTCTCCTTGTTTTAAGATCCAAGGGTTTGGATTGGTGATCACCACGGAATTCGTGGAGGAGTCTCTCAAGGCTACCCAGGGAAGGGTAATAGTATTTGGGAGGGAGATATTCTGGGCGGGAGGTAGACAGAGTTTCCCAAATGACTCATTAACAATTTGTGTGATGTCAGCAAGCAGATATAAGCTGGTAATTAAGCTTAGGGGTTCTCATGCAGGGCCCCACATCTGTATCCTAAGGTTCAGAGTCGGGAAGGAACCTTGACAGGGTTAGTTTCAAGCAAGAATATCCACAGCTCCACATGCCAGCAGAGTCTGTTTCCCAGTGTTCTGTTCACAGCCCTGACACCACAGAGCCTTTATCCATGTCCCCTTTACCCCGCCTCTTTCTTAGCAGCCCCAAATATACCTGCAGTGCATGTATACCCCTGGGCATGAGTCTGGGGGCTCGGTGCCACCTCTTTTGTATCCCATGGGAGGGGTAAGAAGTGAGATTGTGTAATGGTCAAGGCCAGGCTTTTCTTTGGCTTTTAGTGTCTTCTTCCTCCCCGGCCCCAACCCCATCCTTGCCCCTCCCAACTGGTTGCTTTACCTTGGTTTGAGAGAGGAGCCAGGCAGCCTTCCGGTGTATGCTCGTATATTACACTCCCACCGCACCTAGTAACACTTTAGCTCTGTCCCTTCACTTTTCCAGTATACTAACAAGCCCATCTGGCTTTGTTCTTTGTTCACACATATTAGTAAGGATATAAGTATCAAAAATCAAACGCAAAATTCTATCTCAGGCTAACAGACAGGCCTATATACTGGGGGGGATAGCTCAGTGGTTTGAGCATTGGCCTGCTAAACCCACAGTTATGAGTTCAATCCTTGAGTGGGGGCATTTAGGGAACTGGGGTATAAATTTGTCTGGGGATTGGTCCTGCTTTGAGCAGGAGGGTTGGACTAGAAGACCTTCCAGCTCTAATCTTCTGTGATTCTATACTAACAGGGCCTTGGCCAGATTAGCCACATTTTCTTCTAACTGTTTCATTTTTCATCTATGACAATTAAAGGAAGGTGAAAGGAGGGTAACTCTATTTCCTGCAAGACCTGCAGAGATTACACTATCAGGGTCTCTGTGCGCAGACATCCCCAGCAAATCACAAGGACGTGCGGCACAGGCTTTTGTATTGCAATCCAAGCACCCACCTTGCCAATGCCACTCACAGCAGCCTTTTCAGCAAACCAGGCTCGTGGTTTGATTTTTTTTCCAGTGCTCCTCTGCAGAGAAGCCTTTTCCTTAACAATGTATTAATTAGATTACCAATGGAGGTCTTGTGTGTTTTCTAGAAAGATATAGGAAAACGTGAGCAGATGTGGTCATAGAATGATTGATAGAATCATAGGGCTAGAAGGGACCACAAAAGTCATCTAGTCTAACCTTCTCTTCTCAGCCGGATGTTGTTCAACATTTTCCTTAATTACCTGGATTTAGGAATAGAGAGCATACTGATCAAGTTTGCAGATAACTTTGCCTACTGTTTCTCTGAGTTGGTTGAAATCCACCTGTCTGAAGTCCAGCGATCTTGCTTTGCTGGTCCCATGTCCTCCTTTCCACAGGATCTTGAATTCTATCAGATCATGATCACTTCTCTCCCAAGTTCCCCACCACCCTCACATTCCCAACTAATTTACACCCATTAGTCAAAACCAGATCCAAAATGGGTAACCCTCTGGTTGTTTCCTCAACTTTATGAATTAGAAAGTTGTCCTCTACGCATGCTAAGAATTTTCAGGCCATATTACGTTTTGTTGTAATCTTCCAACAGGTATGTATCCCAGTATATTCCGATATTCTTGTCCCACATACTCATAAAAACTTTGCAGTATTTCCACACACAGTGAATATATGAAAATATCCAAAAATGTTAATTAGAATGCTCTCAACGTCTACCAGGATAGTATCCCCTGTAATTCAATATACTTGTGCACGATGTGAGCAGGACATCCAAGGCCTATCACTTCCCTTTTTAAGCTCGTCTTTACTTTGGTGTGCAAATGTTCTCTTCCATGTCTGTATCGACCACCAGAGTTTGTCTTTGTATTATCTGCTTCCATACTTATTCAGAACATTTATTATCTCAGGTGCAATAAGTTCTGATGTTTCTTCTTTAAGTTTGACAAAATCCACAGGTTTAGTTTGTAGAACAAACTGCCTTCATAAGCCTTGAAATTGCGATCCAAGAGAGGAAGCAATTTCACATATCTGTAATTCAATGCACCAACAGTGACACACATTCAGCATTTTTCAGATTGTCAATTAGTTCATCATTGCCCATGAAGCAAAAGCATTTGCAACTATTCCTTCACACTTTGTCTGTGCACATCAGCATGGGCACTAAAGGCACTTAATATTCATTTCTGCTTCGTAGTCCCTCTGTCTATAGCTTGGTACCAAAAGCTTGATCTGAAGTCTTGATATGAGTGTTCTTCTCATTTGACACTAAGAGACTTAAGGAGTTTTTATCATAGATTCCAAAACCACAAGAGGGATTTATAACCATGCACTCTGACCTCCTGTATATCGCTGGCCATTGAACATCCCCAGAATAACTCTTGGAGCAGATCTTTTAGCAAAACATCCAACCTCAATTTAAGAATTGTCAGTGATAGAGAATCCACCACGACCCTTGATAAGTTATTCCAATGGTTAGTTACTCTCATGGTTAAAAATATTACCTTATCTCCAGTCTGAATTGGTCTAGCTTCAACTTCCAGCTATTGGATCATGTTAAACCTTTCTCAGCTACATTGAGGAGCCCAGTATTGAATAGTTCCCCCACTTAGATATTTATAGACTGGGATCAAGTCACCCTTTAACCTTCTCTGTCTTAAGCTAAGTAGATTGAGCTTTAGTCTATTCCTACAAGTTGTGTTTTCTAATCCTTCTATCATTCAGCTAAATCATATCACTGCAACGGCCCCTGCTCTAGGTGGGCAGCTATTCTCCACATTTCTAGTGAGGTCCCGTCTGACAAGAGAGGGGGCATGTGTGTTAGGACCATCAAGCACTACTGCTGGCTGCACAGGGAGAGGAGACCCCCGAATGAAGAAAACACTCTCCAGGCCATAGAATCTACGATCTGACTGGGCTGTGACTGGGAGTCTACAAATGCGTCTGGTTGCTCTGCCAGGGTTTTGGACAGAAGCCAGAGCAGGGTGATAGGCAAATAGCCTGGAAGCCCCGCACTGCACCCTTTAGTATACTAGCAGCAAAGACTCCTGTGGCACCTTATAGACTAACAGACGTTTTGCATCCGACGAAGTGGGTATTCACCCACGAAAGCTCATGCTGCAAAACGTCTGTTAGTCTATAAGGTGCCACAGGATTCTTTGCTGCTTTTACAGATCCAGACTAACACGACTACCCCTCTGATACTTAATATATAGTATACTAAATGTATCAGAGGGGTAGCCGAAGAAGTGGGTATTCACCCACGAAAGCTCATGCTTCAAAACGTCTGTTAGTCTATAAGGTGCCACAGGATTCTTTGCTGCTTATACTATATATTAGCATTCTGCTAATCAGCCACAAGGTGGCGCTGTGTGTAAAATACCTCCTTTAAATGAACTCCTGGCAGAGCATTAAAAGATCTGATGCTGAAGGCATCTGGTGTGTGTGTAAGCAAGCTCTGTAGCCAGTTCCTATCTAGTACAGAGGAACATCATTACCTTCAACTCAGTGGCATTTCTGTCTGTGGTCAGGGCAATCATGTGCTGATGCATTTTTTCCACAAACACAGTGCCCAAACCTCACGGACCATAAATGAAGGTACCTCTCACGTTCGGCAGAATGTGCCATATCAGAGATGACATTTGCACCTCTCAGAGATAGACAATGTCAGCTGGGAGGGGAGTGTAACATTGACCCACCAGCTTTACACTCCCACACATTCTGGAACTTTGTCACTAGTGCCTGTCTGTGTAATTGAAACCATCCCACAGCGGACTCCCTACCAGCCCCCACCTATGCCTGACAAGTTCAGCTTGTGTTCAGATTCTATCAAGCAGAGCAGTGAGATCCAGCAAGCACTTTTGACTTCTTGCAAGGATTTTCTTTAAAAGTGTGTGTGTAAGAAAGAGAGAGGATGTTTGTGAGTAGCATGTTTGGCCACTAATATTACAGCACTAAAAACAAGAGAGACCTGGGCCTTGGGCTGGAGGCAATATTCTCTCTGCACAGCAGATGGGGGGATGTACTAGGACCAGCTTGTGGCTCTTTTTTTGAACTGGTTCCCCGTGGGGACACACCAGAGATCACTGCAATCTACATAGGGAACAACCACCTGGAAATATTCTCCAGGCCCCAGTTGATTTGGAAAGTTAAACATGATATTGCACAACACAGAACTATGGGGCCATGTCCCATAGAAAACAAAGGGGAGCAGGGAAAGAGAGAGCAGAGAAGAGGAGAGATAGGGTAGAAAAAAGTCTCTAGAGAGAGAGCAGCTGGAGAGAACCAAGGAGTGCAGTGGACAACAGGGGCAGCAGGTTTGTAGAAATTTCAGTGGTGCCGAGAACGCCCAGAGGCCACGCCCCCCATATTCTACTCCATACCTGCCTACAGCTCTGGGAGGGAGGTTGGGTGGGGGAGGGGGTCTGAGGTGCAGACTCTGCGATGGAGTTTGGATGCTGGGTGCAGGCTCTGGGCTGGGAGAGGGAATGGGGGTGCAGGAGGGGGTGAGGGGTATAGGTTTTGGGATGGAGTTTGGGAGCAGGCTCTGGGCTGGCTGGGGCGAGGTGTAGGCTTGAGAGGGAGTTTGGGTGCTGGGTGCAGGCTCTGGGCTGGGACGGGCTGAGGGTGCAGGAGGGGTGAGGCGCATGCATTCAGTCATTTTATAGGGCAGAGTTTTAAGGCTATTAAGATTTGGGGAACTATTCTTCCTAGCATCTTCCCTGTGTAGATTTCAGGGTGTTCTCATATTCACATGCACTGAGCCACACTGTTACACCCCAATCTAATAGAAAGGCCGGGAGGTCTCCAAGTTCATAAAAAGAAACTAACAAAAAATAGAAAAAGGAACAAAACGTTTCTAAGATTGTACGGGGTTGGGTCTCTGCACCTCTCGGTCTTTGGTTGCATGTGGAGTAGGAACTGTAGCTGCAGTTTAGGAACCAGGTAGTGGCATAGATGCTCCAGCACGTTGGGCTAACAGACTTTTCAGGTACAGGGAGACTAGTGCAGGCTGCATAGCCCGTCGCCGTTGTGCTTCATTCCCCAGAGGGGATCAGTCCTGGGATCCTGGCAGTCAGTCTCTCTGAGGCTATGTCTACACTGGCAGAGTTACAGCGCCGGGAGTTACAGTGCCACTCAGAGCGCTGAAGGGAAACCGCTCTTGTATGTTCACACTGTCAGCTGCGTGTTCACACTTGCGGCACTTGCAGCAGTATTCCGAGCAGTGCACTCAGTATCCCACTGAGCATCTCTTTCTCTTCTGCTGCTAAGAGTTGTGGGAAGGCAGAGAGGGTCATGGGGCATCCTGGGTCCTGTCCCAGTGCCTCATGATGCATTGCTTTGCATCCCAGCAATCCCTGTGCTTCCATTCACATTTGGCACCATCTTTCAATGCTTGGTGTACTGCGCATTCTGCCTCTTCAGGCAGCAGGAATGGATCCCGCACTTTTGACCAATATCCTGCTTGCTCTTATTAACACATCACAAGTGACAGTGGGGTTATTCCTTAAACTACAAAGGCAAGAGGAGTTCGACATTGGTCTCGCCATGTGTAGTAGCTTTCACACGAGATTGCTTGTGTCATTCACGGAGATACTGACCACAGTTGAATGCCACTTTTGGGCTCAGGAAACAAGCACTGAGTGGTGGGACCACATCGTCATGCACATCTTGGATGACAAGCAGTGGCTGCAGAACTTTCGGGTGAGCAAGGTCACATTCATGGGACTGTGTGATGAGCTCGCCACAACCCTGCAGTGCAAGGACACGAAAATGAGAGCTGCCCTGATATTGGAGAAGTGGGTGGCAATTGCACGGTGGAAGGTGGAAACTCCAGACTGCTACCAATCGATCGCTAATCAGTTTGAGGTGAGAAAGTCAAAAGGTGACAAAAGTGTGCAGGGGCATTAATTGCATCTTGCTCTAAAAGACTGTGCCTCTTGGCAACGTGTGTGACATTGTGGATGGCTTTGCACAAATGGGCTTCCCTAATTGCAGAGGTGTGGTAGATGACACGCATATTCCTTGGTCCTGGGTCACCAAGGGCAAGTCATGCCTGACTAACCTAATTGCCTTCTATGATGAGATAACCGGCTCTGTGGATGAGGGGAAAGCAGTGGATGTGCTATTTCTGGACTTTAGCAAAGCCTTTGATACAGTCTCCCACAGTATTCTTGCCAGCAAGTTAAAGAAGTATGGGCTGGATGAATGGACGGTAAGGTGGCTAGGAAACTGGCTAGATGGTCGGGCTCAACGGGTAGTGATCAATGGTTCCATGTCTAGTTGGCGGCCGGTATCAAGTGGAGTGCCCCAAGGGTCGGTGCTGGGGCCGGTTTCATTCAATATCTTCATTAACGATCTGGAGGATGGTATGGACTGCACCCTTAGCAAGTTTGCAGATGACACTAAACTGGGAGGAGTGGTTGATATGCTGGAGGGTAGGGATAGGATACAGAGTGACCTAGACAAATTAGAGGATTGGGCCAAAAGAAATATGATGAGGTTCAACAAGGACAAGTGCAGAGTCCTGCACTTAGGACGGAAGAATCCCATGCACTGCTACAGACTAGGGACCGAATGGCTGGGCAGCAGTTCTGCAGAAAAGGACCTAGGGGTTATGGTGGACGAAAAGCTGAATATGAGTCAACAGTGTGCCCTTGTTGCCAAGAAGGCTAATGGCATTTTGGGTTGTATAAGTAGGGGCATTTCCAGCAGATCGAGGGATGTGATCATTCCTCTCTATTCAGCACTGGTGAGGCCTCATTTGGAGTACTGTGTCCAGTTTTGGGCTCCACACTACAAGAAGGATGTGGATAAATTAGAGAGAGTCCAGCGGAGGGCAACAAAAATGATTAGGGGGCTGGAGCACATGACTTATGAGGAGAGGCTGAGGGAACTGGGATTGTTTAGTCTGCAGAAGAGAAGAATGCGGGGGGATTTGATGGCTGCTTTCAACTACCTGAAAGGGGGTTCCAAAGAGGATGGATCTAGACTGTTCTCAGTGGTAGAAGATGACAGAACAAGGAGTAATGGTCTCAAGTTGCAGAGGTGGAGGTTTAGGTTGGATATTAGGAAAAACTTTTTCACTAGTAGGGTGGTGAAGAACTGGAATGGGTTATCTAGGGAGGTGGTGGAATCTCCTTCCTTAGAGGTTTTTAAGGTCAGGCTTGACAAAGCCCTGGCTGGGATGATTTAGTTGGGTTTGGTCCTGCTTTGATAACCTCCTGAGGTCCCTTCCAACCCTGAGATTCTATGATTCTATTATTCCAATTCTGGCACATGCCACCTAGTCACAGCGTACATTAATCAGAAGGGGTACTTCTCTATGGTTCTCCAGGCACTTGTGGATCACCGTGGGCATTTCACGAACATTAATGCAGGCTGGCCCAGTAAGGTGCATCTTTCAGAACACTGGCCTGTTCAGGAAGCTGGAAGCAGAGACTTTCTTCCTGGAGCAGAAGATCACTGTAGGGAAAGTCAAAATGCCCATTGTGATCCTGAGAGACCCTGCCTACCCCTTAATGCCATGGCTTATGAAGCCATACATGGGGGACCTTGACAGCAGCAAGGAGCGGTTCAAGCACAGGCTGAGCCAGTGCAGAATGACTGTTGAGTGTGCTTTTGGCCATTTATTTGTGAAGGGAACATGTACAACATTGTTTTACAAAAGGTAGATCGTACCAAACCAACCTGATCTCCTTCCTTGAGAAGGTAACAGATTTTTTTTATAGAAAGGAGATGCAGTGGATCTAATTTACCTCGATCTCAGTAAGGCATTTGATATGGTTCCACATGGGGAATTAGCTAAATTGGAAAAGATGGGGATAAATATGAAAATGGAAAAGTGTATAAGGAACTGGTTAAAGGGGAGACTACAGCGGGTCGTACTGAAAGGTGAACTGTCAGGCTGGAAGGAGGTTACTAGTGGAGTTCCTCAGGGATCGGTTTTGGTACCAATCTTATTTAATCTTTTTATTACTGACCTTGGCACAAAAAGTGGGAATGTGCTAATAAAGTTTGCGGATGACACAAAGCTGAGAGGTATTGCCAATACAGAGAAGAACTGGGATATCATACAGGAAGATCTGGATGACCTTGTAAACTGGAGTAATAGTAATAGGATGAAATTTAATAGCGAAAAGTGCAGGGTCATGCACTTAGGGATTAATAACAAGAATTATTGTTATAAGTTGGGGATGCATCAGTTGGAAGTAACAGAGGAGGAGAAGGACCTCAGAGTATTGGTTGATAACAGGAAGACTATGAGCCGCCAATGTGATATGGCTGTGAAAAAAGCTAATATGGTCTTGGGATGCATCAGGCGAGGTATTTCCAGTAGAGATAAAGAGGTGCTAGTACCATTCTACAAGGCACTGGTGAGACCTCATCTGGAATACTGTGTGCAGTTCTGGTCTCCCACGTTTAAGAAGAATGAATTCAAACTGGAACAGAGACAGAGAAGGGCTACTAGGATGATCCGGGGCATGGAAAACTTGTCTTATGAAAGGAGACTCAAAGAGCTTGGCTTGTTTAGCCTAACCAAAAGAAGGCTGAGGGGAGATACGATTGCTTTCTCTAAATATATCAGAGGAATAAATACCGGGGAGAGAGAGGAATTATTTAAGCTCAGTACCAATGCAGACACAAGAACAAAGGGATATAAACTGGCCATCAGGAAGTTTAGACTTGAAATTAGATGAAGGTTTCTAACCATCAGAGGAGTGAAGTTCTGGAACAGCCTTCCAAGGGGAGTAGTGGGGGTGTAAGGGTCCGGTGTTGGGGGCTCGGCCCTCTCAGGCGTGGCTGGGAGACAGGCCGCCTCACTACACACGTCTGCGATCGGCGGCGTAGCCTGATACGGCAAAGAACAGTCAGAGGGCTCTGTCCCTCAGGGGGGGCCTAGCCGGAAATTAGTCTCTTTAGCCCGGGCCCTAGCTCCGGGCGGGCACCAAACGGTAAGGTAGGGCTCAGGCCTGCAGGCAGGGGCTGAGCGAACAAGCAGTCTAATTAGCCCGGGCCCTAACTCAGGGTGGGGCGACAGCACTACAGTTCAGGGCTCAGACCCTTAGGCAGGGGCTGAGCAAACAGTTCAGTACATAAGCCCAGGCCCTGGGTCAGGGCGGGGCAACAAGCGGTTCAGGGCTCAGGCCCTCAGGCAGGGGCTGAGCAGACACTGAGGTAAGTCCAGGCTCCTACACCTGAGCGTTGGGATGAGGGGGAGTCTGCCACCCGTGAGTGGGGTGGCAAGGGGGACACAGGCCCACCCACTCCACTGCGTCCCAGCCCGGGGCCCTAACAGCAGCAGTCAGTCTGCTGCCGTGTCAGTGGGGATCCTGGCCGCAACACACTGACATTGGCTTGGGGTCTGCTGCAGCCAGACTGGGGTTGGCTACCCCCCGGCCACTTCCAATCTCCCCCTCCACTGGTACCTGTGTATCCCCAGCGTCTTCTGCAGTGTCCCACACCATGGGCTCCTCAGGGTACTGAGCGCTGGGTAAGCCGGGCTGCTCCTCAGGATACTGGCCCAGGGGAAGCTCAGGCAGCTCCTCTGGGTAGCGGGCTCGGCTCAGCCAGTCCTCCTCAGGGTAGCGAGCACGGGGCAGGCTCGGCCAGTCCTCCTCAGGGTAGCGAGCACGGGGCAGGCTCGGCCCAGCGGGAGCTAGGGCACTAGTATCTGTCCTCTCTGGCGGCCAGAGGTCAACTGGGCACTGGGGCTGGGCTTGAGTGGGGTGGCAGGGGGGAACGCAGGCCCACCCACTCCACTGCCCCGCCCCTTGACTTCTGGGGGGTGGGAACAGGCAGCAGTGGCTCCGCCCACTTCAGCATCTGCAAGGGCTCATCCCTCTCAGGCGCAGCTGGGAGCCAGGCTGCCTCACTACAGGGGGCAAAAGACATATCTGGCTTCAAGACTAAGCTTGATAAGTTTATGGAGGGGATGGTATGATGGGATAGCCTAATTTTGGCATTTAATTGGTCTTTGACTATTAGCAGTAAATATGCCCGATGGGATGTTAGATGGGGTGGGATCGGAGTTACTACAGAGAATTCTTTCCTGGGAGTCTGGCTGGTGAGTCTTACCCACATGCTCAGGGTTTAGCTGATCACCATATTTGGGGTTGGGAAGGAATTTTCTTCCAGGGCAGATTGGCAGAGGCCCTGAGGGTTTTTTGCCTTCCTCTGCAGCATGGGGCACTTACTGGAAGATTCTCTGCATCTTGAAGTCTTTCAACCATGATTTGAGGACTTCAATGGCTCACACAAATGTCTGATACATGAGTGGGTGGGTGAGATTCTATGGCCTGCATTGTGCAGGAGGTCAGACTAGATCAGGCCTGCACAACATGTGGCCCGTGAAGCCTCACTGTGCGGCCCGCGGGGGGATTCTGAATCCCCCACACACAGCGCTCTGCGGGCAGCCCAGAGCCCTTTGAATTCCAGCTGCAGCTGGGAGTCAGAGGGCTCTGGGCTTCCCGCAGCCGCGGGGAGCCCAGAGCCCTTTAAATCCCAGCCACGGCAGGGAATCAAAGGGCTCTGGGTTGGCCGCAGTGGAGGGCAACCCAGAGCCCTTTGAATCCTGGCCCGCAGCCGCTGAGTGCCCCCCTCCACGGACCCTTGCCCTAACTGCCCCCCAGGACCCCCACCCCCTAACACAGCTGGTCCTTGTCCCCTGATTGCCCCCTCCTGAGACCCCTGCCCCTAACTGCCCCTTGGGACTCCAGCCCCTATCTAAGCCTCCCTTCTTGTCCCCAACTGCCCCCTCCTGCAATCCCCCCAACTTCCCCTCAGGACCTCACCCCCACCTGTCCCCTGATGAACCCCTGAGACTCCCATGCCTATCCTACTGCTGCCTGTCCCGACTGGCCCCCTGAACGTCCGCCCCATCCAACCCCCCTGCTCCCTGTCCCTTGACTGCACCCTGGAACTCCCTACTCCTTCTCCAACCCCCAGCCCCCTTACCGTGCCACTCAGACCAGCGTGTCTGGCTCCATGCAGCTCCAGACACTTTGCTGCCATGCTCCCCCCCCGGAGCCCTCCCCCCGCAGCACCTGCCTTCCAGATTTGAACACCTCAAAACTCAGGAGTGCTCAAGCTCAGTTTGGGCAGCTGTTACTTCATTTCTCCCAAATCAAATATACTGATCCACTGTAACTTGCTGTAGAAAAAGTAGGATAAAATTGAGCAAGAAATGCTTATTAGGACTGGAATTGCTATTTTCAACAGCCATTGCCTTGTTTGTTTGAAAGGAAGACAGTGATATTGCATTGGCAAATTCCCCAGAGAAAGAAAGAGTGGAACAAAAGAATAATAAAGGCAACTTAACTTTTCCTCATTTATGGAGGACAGTCTTATAATATGCATCTGAATATCCTCCAATCACACAAGCTGAAAATTGTTCCACTTTACTGCAGCTCTGTAACCATATGGGAACCAATCCTGTTTGTGTTTTGTGCACATCCAAAATCCCTGCTGAATGACCCACCCTGGGAGCGAGTTACCAGTGACCCAGGGCTGGGGCGGCAGGAGGTGTGTGTGGGGGGGCACTGGTGGGGGAAGCCCAGGGCTGCGGCAGCAGCAGGGTGGGGGGAGGTTACTGATGGGGAGGAAAGGGGGAAGCCTAGTGCTGGGGCGGCAGGGGGTGTGGGTCAGTGGGGGGAGAGCCCAGGACTGGGGCAGCAGGAGGGTATAGGGGGGAGCCCAGGGCTGGGAAGGGGGACAGCCAATTTTTTTTTGCTTGGGGCAGCAAAAAACCTAGAGCCGGCCCTGCCGGGTTCCCCCAGCCACTGGAGCCCCGGGCCCTTTAATTTGCCCCTGAGGGCTCCCAGCCATCTCTTCAGCTGGGAGCCCCTGGTTGATTTAAAATCAAAACCTCCCCACCCCCAACCTTCCTTTTTGGCCCACAGCTGTTTTGGTGGGGCGGCGCTGGGGAAGGAGGGTTTGTTTCTGCAGGGCTGGGCGGCCCTGGGGCGGGGTGTTTCTGTGGGGCCAGGAGGTTTCGGCCCTCGGCTGTTTTCTTTGGAGGAATGTGGCCCTCGGCGCTTTACGAGTTGTGCAGGCCTGGACTAGATGATCATAATGGTCCCTTCTGACCTTAAAGTCTATGAGTCTATTTTAAGCACCATGAGGAACGGTGAAAGCTTCACTCGGGGCTGGACCACTGAGGCTTAGCACTTGGAGGCTGAATTTGAAAAGCCAGAGACCAGGGCTATTACAGGGGCAGAGCACAGGGCCATAAGGATCTGGGATACCTTGAGGCAGCCATTTGAAGCTGAAAGCCACTAATCTTTCTTGCTATGTACAGAAGTGCAGTGTTTGTGATGCTAGGAGGGGATTGGTGCAGACAATGCACTATGAAGGTATAAGAAAATTTCCTGTTGCTTTGTAGGGATCTGTTTGCTTTCAGCTAATGGAATAAAGATTGCTTTCAAACCAAAACTATTCTTTTATTAAAAAACAACCACCAGAGGAGAGACAAACAAACAAACAAACAAACAAAAACACATCAGCACTGTGGGGAATGGGTAAAAGGTTACACATCTTGTCTCAAGTAATTTCCCTCTTAATAGAAATAATTACAGTCCATACTGGGCATCTCCTCTCATACAGGCTATTTCTCTCACCTATTCCCCCACTCTAACTCCTTTGGAGTGAGGTTTTAATTTCAGGATTAACCACCATTTCCTGTATAGTAGGAGGGGGCAGGGAGAGAACTAGAAGAAAACCCGAATCATGTAACACTGAAAGTTATCACAGAATCAGCATCTTACACTAATTAACTTCATGTTTAATTTCATTGTCGCTGGTAACAACTTATTCAAAGATTACAAAATATAAACTGATAGGGCAGTTTTCTCTTAATTCCCATTTCCACCCAGTCAGCTTTGTGTGAAGTCACGTTCTACAATAACCAAGGAGCCTTCCATTTCTGTGAGTTCATTTCTCCCTGGGGCTTCTCCCAGAAGTGTGGAAGGGGTCTCTCACTACATGGGAAGGCTCCATCATAAGAAAAACCACCTGTGCTCTATTTTCACACTTTCTAATCTTTCAAAGTAGCAGGAGGTGGAGAAGTGATACAAATGCATTAGATTCAAGAGTAAACTAAGAGACCAAACCACAGAGGCTGGACTCAGTATTCATATATCCTGCAGTATGAACTTGGAATCGGATACATTCCCTCATTGGCTACAAATCATTTGCCCAGCATGGAAGTGCTTCTTGTCCAACAAGGCAGCCAGATTGGGACCCATAGGCATGGAATGGCTCTGAAGGAATCCGCTGAAAAAGACAGTTGTTCCCAATTTAATCATGGCATCCTTTAGGAGCGTGATCAATGCCACTTAACGAGTGAGCGGCATTCTAAAAATAGTTTACCTGGGCCACGGGTCACCATCTCCGGGGTGAAAATCAACGACTCATACCTGCAATTTCTACCTGAGGTCTTGTCAAATCTTTCACCTTCCTTGGAGTCATTTTACACTTCTCTGGCGTAGAATTCTTCACCAACCACACATCAGATCAGTAGCAATAGTGAGGTACAACTGCCCTAAATATGCCCTTTCATTTCTTTAATCTGGTGGCACAGGTTCCATTTTTCCCATCCCTACCTAGCTAGGAATTGCATTTCCCAAACAATAGGCAACATGCACCTGATTAGGAAGGAGATCTCTTCAGAAGCGACCTCTTGCAGCGCTTGGGCCACAACTGCTTTGGGAGCCAAATACGTGGGTATTTTCCTTAGTTACAAGTCATTTACCAGGAAATCCTCTTCCCAGCCCTTTAGAAAAAAATATTGACCCAACAAACTGAACAGAGGGATTGGGATGGTGATGGGGAATAAGGGACTCCCTCTGCCTTACCCTATCTCCTATTGTTGTTACACAGGGGAAATGACATTTTCCCCTATCCCTGCCATTTGTTATAGTTCAATATATTTTAAGTGAGGAAAATGGAAGTACAAATATCTGCTCTGCAGCACAACCTGAACCAACATCAGAGCAACTGGGAATGAAACAATTTGTTGCCAAAGGGAGAACTCGATGACTAAGAATTGCTGTGAAATGGGGGAACAGTATAACCGTGATGCTCAGGGTTTGTTTAGACTAGGAAAAGTGATGGAGTTTAGGTCAGGACAAGGGGGAAGCTAATGCCAACCCCTGCACCTGGGCTGCATCTGCTCTACAACTATAATTGTCTTCTTACCCAAAGATCACTAACTTGAGCAGCCAACGCCATGTACAGCCCTAGTGGATGTCAGGCACAGGTAGTTTTTGCCTCAGTGTAGCTTGTTGGGATCAACCCTCTCGCTCCCACCTGGAGCTGATGAACATTCCTGGCAGGAGGGAGACACACTCCTTCGACTCAGAAGGAAAGAAGTTGATAGAAAAGATCACAGGACTGACCCCAAAGAAGGGTGAGCTGCAAAAGGCAGAAGCAGGCAACTTATCTGGGTGAGCTGAGAGACCACGGTGAAAATTGTACAAAGATCACTATGTGGGAATTAGCAAATATGATTTTTTTTAAAGAAACATCTTTGGCCAGCCCTAGTCAAGGCATTTGTTCCAGTTCTCTCTCATGTGGATTTTCTGATGTCTAATAAGGATTGAGCTCTGATTAAAGCTTTTCCTGCACTCAGAACACATGTAAGGTTTCTCTCCTGTGTGGATTCTACGATGTTTGATGAGGTCAGAGCTATTATTGAAACTTTTCCCACACTCAGAGCATGTGTAGGGTGTCTCTCCTGTGTGGATTTTCTTATGTGAGAAGAGGGCTGAATTATCAATGAAGCGTTTCCCACACTCAGAGCATCCATAAGGTTTCTCACCTGTGTGGATTTTCCTATGTCTGATAAGGTTTGAGCTCTGATTGAAGCTTTTTCCACACTCAGCGCACGTATAGGGTTTCTCTCCAGTGTGGGTTCTCCAATGTCTGATAAGGGTATAGCTCTGATTGAAGCTTTTCCCACACTCAGAACACATGTACGGTCTCTCTCCGCTGTGGAGTCTCTGATGTGTGAAAAAGTCTGAGCTCCCATTGAAGCTTTTCCCGCACTCATGGCATATGTAGTGTGTCTCTTCCAAGTTGATTCTCTCGTGTGTAATAAGGTCTGAGCGGCTCCTCAAGTTTTCCTCTGGCATCGGCTGAGTCTCACAGGCTTTTGCTTTTTCTGGGAGTGCACAAATCCCGGAAACGTTCCCTTTGGATCTTCCTGATAACATCCCATGTGGTTCTACTTGCTCAGCATCTTCCTGCTGTGGTGGTTCCTCCTCTTTCTCACTCACCATCCCATCACCTGATGGGAGACAAAGAGAATCCAGACATAGGTCACTCCCTGTGCCGGAGAGAAAGGAAATCTCAGAGACAGAAATCGAAAAAGGGATGAACAAATCAAAATATGTGCGGGAGAAATCAATCCTATCAGGAGCTGATTTTCCCCAAAACCTTCCCCAGAGGAGAGAGGAAGGGATCAGTTTTGGTCTGCATCTCACAAGAATACTCAGGGGAAAGCGAGATCAGGGAGGGACCTGCTGCCAGTTGTCAGTCAGAATAGGAGGGAAGCCATGAGTGACATCTGCCATAATGATTCCACATCTGCAGGGAACAATCCTGAACTTGGAGAAGTCACAAGGTCTTTGTAGAGCATCCCAAATGTTTCCTGTATTCACAGACAGTTTTTGAGTTGGTTTAACCCAGGGGTACGCAACCTATGGCACATGTGAGAACTGATTTTAGTGGCACTCACACTGCCTGGGTCCTGGCCACTGGTACAGAAGGCTCTGCATTTTAATTTCATTTTAAATGAAGCTTCTTAAACATTTTAAAAACCTTATTTACTTTACATACAACACAGTTTAGTTATATATTATAGACTTATAGAAAGAGACCTTCTAAAAACATTAAAATGTATTACTGGCATGCAAAACCTTAAATTAGAGTGAATAAATGAAGACTCGGCACACCATGTCTGAAAGGTTGCCGACCTCTGGTTTAACCAATTCCTTACCTGTGCAGGCAGCTCTTGCGAGCACTTCTTTCTCAGAGCCCTGGAGGTCTGGGACCCATGGCTCTTCCCCTTGTTCCAGCTGCGAGATCACATCAGGTTTGGAAACTGGAAACCCTACTCCAGGCAAAGAAAACAAGGGAGGTCAGTGGAATTTGTGGGATACTTGTCACAAGGAATAGTCCATGGTTTTAACCCCAGCTAATTTTTAAGCAGTAACATCCCAAGTCCAGCTTCCTTGGCTCAAAGTGGCAGGAGAGTTATTATAAATCATATTCATTACCTTAGTTCCTAAGGACCAACTAACAGAGGGTCCCCATTGTGCTAGGCAAAGTACAAACCCAGAATAGTAGCTGGCCCATGCCCTGAAGAATTTACAATCTAAATAGAGAAGACAGACACAGAATGGGGGAAGGGGTAGAACCCACTGTTAGAATAGAGATATTCAGTCCTACCTGTAAAGCCGATACTTTAAGAATTTAGGTGTATTTTTATCACTTAGCTAGTTACTGGGGTATAAAAACAAAGAATCAAAATCACAGTCTGCCTGTGTGTGGGCCTTCTCTCACCAGGATAGTCTGAGGCCTTGTTCTTAGGCTAGGGAGTTTGGCTAAGCAGCAGAAGAAGCCATAAGCTGGGAAGCATACGGTCACATCCTCACATACCAAACCAGCCACAGTGAAATAAGGTGGTATTGGGTTGTTAGGAAGATGATCCTGTCCTGATATTGCTCATCACCACCAAATAAAGAAACGGATCTTAAGATGGTTAAGAAAACTTAGTTTGACAGCACCCTGTCAGGCAAGAAATCACTTCTAAATGGTTGTGGTTTTGAAACCCTCATTTCTGTATTGTTTTATCTTTATGGCCACCAATTTTCTATTGTTAATCTGTCTGGTTCTCTAATTTTTTCTATCTGCTGTATAGTTAAATTTCCTAGGTATAAGTTAATTAGGGTAGTGGGATTATAATTGGTTAGAGAATTATGTTACAATATGTTAGGATTGGTTAGTTAAATTACATTAAAATGATTGGTTAAGGTATAGCTGAGAATATTACTACATAAAATAGAGGGGGAAGGGAAATCGGAATCATGTTTGTTAAGGGGAGGAACAGGAACACAGGCAAGATTCTGGAGCATCAGAGCTGGGAAGGGGACACTGGGGAACAGACTCTATCGGAGTATCAAGATAAGCCCGACTGGTGTGAAGGGCTTAGGAATATGCTTGCTTGGAAACTAACCCCAATAAACATGGCATTATCTGCACTTCAGATTTCTGGTCTTTTGTTGTCTGCGTGACAAGAACCAGGGAAGTGGGATGCCCTCTAACAAAACTGACATGACCTGATAAATAAGAGGTAAGCCTTTAAGGAAGGTTTTAATACACTTTAGAGCTGATCAGGGATTCCCATGAGGACTGGTAAATACGCATTCAGATCCTTTTCTTGTTTTATATCCTTTCCCCATTAGACACACTGTCATGGATCCATAGGATCTGTGTAATGCCTGGGCTTTTAAACAGTCCTTGCAAAGCCTCTGGCTTCAACACTCCTACTTCAACCTGTGAGCTCTGCCAGCAAGTCCAGCTGAACTACATTCCTCTTCAGAGACTGTTCCTCATTCAATGCGCACAGCAATATTTTGCTGTGACACTGGGCAGACTTTTAAAACACAGCAGGGTTTATTTGTGAACTAAAACACAGCATTGGAAAGTCCTTAGATAGGACAGAGAAGCAAAAAAGACAGTATAGTCCATACTGGCCAATGCCCTTGAGCCATGCTGCTGTAGAAAACAGTTTAGTTTCCTTTCCTTGTGCCTGTCCATTTGTCTTCACTCCAGTAGAGCCCCCTGCGCCTGCGAGCCCAGTTCTTCCTGCTCCCCAAAACATAACGAGTCCGTGTATGCGTCACTCAGCCAAGTTGAGATCCTCCCATGGACAGGTGACAATCATTCCCTTGTCTCTGTCTGGTATTCCATTGATGTAGGTTTGTCCCAGCCAGTCCTTAATGACCCATTCATATCACCCCATGAGAGCTCCATGACAAAACACCTCATGTCTCCTCCTCTTTATAATCATACAATACCAATCACACAGGGAAACTGAGGTGTGTATTGGCATCTTAGAAGTATCACCAAAATTCCCACCTCTATCACACACACACTGCTCACAGCCCTTGGAGAGAAAGCAAAGCACAGCAACTGGACGTTAGTCCAGTTAACACAGTGGAGGACAGGCTGCAATCCTCAAACCCTAGTCAAAAAGGAGAGGCAGGTTGGTCCCTGCCCATAGAGAGGGGCTGGCTAGAGGCCTGATACCTGAGGGGCCATTCCTTGAGCAGACCATGGAGGCAGGTCAAAGGCTTCGCTACCCAGAACTGTGAGATTGCAAAAGCACATTTTGGGGAATTAGGAAATCTAGTGACTCAGGTGTAATGGGAGGGAGAATTAAACTCCCCCAGGGTGTGGAGAAGGCTGGGGAATTAAACACTAAAATTCAGGAGCAACAGCTTCTAATTCTTCCAGAAAAGGAGAAGTTAAGAAACAAGAACTGGGCCACGCAACCTCAGGAGGGACAGGCTCAGAGATCCAAGGAGCCTGGAGGGAAGACTGCTTGTGGCTCCTGCAGATGGGGAGAGGGGAGATAAGACTCTCTCCAAACTCTCACTCCTGTTGACCCTGACCTGATTTTATGACCTAGTCTCATGTCTTGGGGGAAATTTTATATTCACTAGAGGTAAAGTGTCATTATCAGAGTATTGCTTATTAGCTTGGAACATGCATGCAGGGGCAAGGAGGTGAACATAAATAAATGGGTTATTAAGCTTGCTACAGTTAAGGACCTTATATTTGGTTGAAGCTTTGTGGGAGTAGTTATGCTGAAGTCTGGGATTTACCGGAATAGGTCTAAGGAGAGAATCCTAGATCAGATATTTTGCACCCTCATTTTGAGAGACTAACGAGGAACCACAAACAGGTGCAATACGCCACAAGATTCTGAAAGAAGGAAGTTTGGGGCAGGCTTTAGCAATTAGGTTGCTATGCAGGTTCTCAGCAGTTGGATGCATTCATATATTGGAATTATTAATAAATAAGTGATGTAAATCATGAGTATTAATGCTTGATGCTTAATTATGGACTTCCCAAAGGCCACATATGGGTTGGGGCAGCTATTGACATTCTTGTAATCAGAGTAAAGGAACAGATATGGCATATAGCCATCCTCTTACCATAAGGAAGCGGATAAAATACCTCTCCTAGTGACAGTTTTTTCATTTTGTCAGGTCCCCAAGTAAAGTGAAGCAGGGCCTCCATTCTGATGGTCTCCCTTGCCCCTCGATCTTTGTTTCCAATGGTGTCCCTCTTTACTATACTTATCTTAGTCTAATCATTATGTGTATTGATCCTTGCCTGTGATTTCAATTATAACTGTCTGTATTAAATCAAGTTTCTGTGTGTTTCACCAATTTTCATCTTCTCAATTAACTGTGAGTAGCCATGTACAAGGGCAAGTTGTGCCCCAATACGTCATCTTATAGGTGTAAAAATTGGACAGGCCACACCACCACCCTGTGACATCATCATCAAAGTGCCCATTTGTGCCTGGGTAGTGGCCCTGCTATGGGAGAGGGGAATGAAAGGACTCAGGATCGGAGGCCAGGGTCACTATGCATAGAGATGGGGAGAGGGGTAATGAGTGGGAGAGGGAGGTCAAGCGTTAAAATAACAACATTTGAGGAAAATATGTATAATGAAGTGGAACTGAACAGAAATAAAACTGGAGTGGAGGCTCTAAAGTAATGAGGCTTGGGTAGGGATTCGGGGTTAAAGGTCTGGGATCCCCCAGAGCTCTAGATCCCCAAACCTCTTCTCCCTCCCACTGACCCACCCAGCCCACCTCCTGGGTGCCTTTCCTCCAGACTCCCCTCCCCTTCTTCCCTCTACTCTCAGTCATCGCCACCTCTCGGCACCTTGGTAGCTTCTTGTGTTCCCTCCTCATCTCTCACTACCCCCTCTCTCCCTGCTGCTTCTTAGCTCTTAGCCTGCATACACCCTCCCCATATCTGGGTACTCTAGAATTATCTACTCCACCCCTTCTCCTCCCCTCCCACGGCTCTGTTCTCCCTTCACCCGTGGGGTCCTGAATGGCAACATTATACACTCTCCTATCAGAAGAGGAGCTCATCTGACTATCACACAAGCCAGGCATGAGTCATACACCTATTTACTTAATTTAGAATTCTACAGGTGGCATATTTTCCTCTTAAAATGAGGAAAAGGCATGAAAGCTACAGTTATTAATGCAGTTATTAATGTAGTCAATAAGGATACATTAAATGAAATTTTAAAATGACTGATGGCACCAAAAAGGCACATGTCCAAATATTATTCTAATGGCTGGGAGATAAACTAAATAAAGGGGGACAAGGAAACTTGTCAAAACTTGTATGACGAATAAAGGTATAAAGTTATTACTATTCAGGTTCTTTAGAGACCCCACAGCTTCTAATAACCCAGGGGACAGGACTCCTTACCCAGCAAGACCACCGTCTCATAGTTCTCCTGCATGACATCCCTGTACTGGTCTTTCTGACTGAGGTCCAGCAGAGCCCGCTCTTCCCTAGTGAAATACACAGCCACTTCCTCGAATGTCACCGGCCCCTGAAAGAGCAAGAGTCCAATACTCAGTACCTGGTGCCCCAGTCACAACCCCACTATTCATGGAACAGCAACACCAGGTAAATGGAAGCCATGGGAGGCACATGTTAACAGAGTCCCACCCCACCTTGCTTCGAGTAGCCAAGAGGCATCAGAGGGTAGCAAGAGAGAAACTTGTGTCTCCCAGCTGACAGACGGAGGCAGGGTCTTCACATTTATCACATACCTACTAGCCAGAGCTTGATATAGGAGATGAGGCTGTCTCTGGACCCTGCTGGTGGCTCCCTGGTAGGAATCCCAACACTCTCCAAATAAAATATATGGAAGAAAGGGGAAGTCAATAGTAAAGAATATAAGTTAGAAGGTCAGAACTGTAGAAAATTGGTAAGGGAAGCTATCAGAAATCAATGACCAATCAATGAAAATAAGAAGGAAGTTTTCAAAAGTATATGAATCCTAACAATGGTAGTGGTAAATTACTATACAGAAATGGCAGAATTATCAAAAATAATGCAGAAGAGGTAAAAGTCTTCAATAAATATCTCTCTCCTGGATTTGGAGAAAAACAGATGATGTAACTCATATCATAAGATGTTGACGACACTCCATTCCAACAGGACTTCACAAGGACATTAAACAGCAGCTATTAAAGTTAGACATGTTTAAATCAGCAGGTCCAGATAATTTGTATCCAAGACTTTTAAAATGCCCGGTGGAGGAGCATGGTGGACTATTAATAATGATTTTAATTAGGACTTGGAACACTGGGGAAATTCCAGAAGACTGGAATAAAGCTAATGCTGTGCCAGTATTAAAAAGTGTAAAAGAGATACTCTTGTAATTAGCTGGGGCATCAGTCTGACATCGATACTGGGCAAGATAATGGAGCAGTCGATACTGGATTTCATTAATAAAGAATTAAAGGAGGGTAATATAATTAGTACCCATTAAAGGTTTAGGGAAAATAGATCCTATCAAACTAACTGGACATCCTTATTGGAGGAGATGAAAAGTTTGGTTGCAGCTAATAGGATTGACGTAATATACCTAGACTTCTGTAAGGCATACGATGTGGTCCAGCACAACATTTTGACTAAAAAACTAGAATGATACAAAATACACACGGCATACATGAAATAGATTAAAAACTAGGATTGTAAATGGGGAACCGTGGTCGAGTGGATTTCTTTCTAGCGGCTTCTCGCAAGAACTGGTTCTTGGCCCTGTGCTATTAACATTCTTATCAGTGACCTAGAAAAGAATATAAAATCATCACTGATAAAGTTTGCAGTTCCCACAAAGATTGGGGTTGGTGGTAACTAATGAAGTGTCAGTAGATTCAGGCTCCAGCACTGGGAGTCTGGGAAGTTTTCCCAGTTCTTGTTGGAGGGCTATTTCCTGTTCCACAAAGAGGGGAAGTTCCATTCCCAACTCCTGTGCCTTGAAATTAGGCCCTATCTGACATTACACCCCATATTAAGCACAGTGGTATGATTATAATATTATTAGGACATAATTATGATGCATTTTGTGCAAGATGCATCATCTGTGGTGTCATTGGAAAAGTTATAATTTGCTGAATATGATTATCCCATTTGTGTGCGTGGATCATGTTTGTACCTGAAGTTATGGATATTCACTATGTATCTGTATTTCAAATGTGCTTACTCTGGGTAACACCCACAACTAGTCTTTCAGGTACAACAATGAAGAAGCCAGACAGTGCTGATGGCTCATCAACAAAGACAATGGACCATGCAAGAGCATAGTACTCAGCAGGGCATGCTAGGGCATGTGATCAGACCACATGACACTGAACTCCATTTTGGTACCTGTATTTTCCCACAAACTGGACTGGGAACTCAGTTTGAAACAAAGGGGTCCCGCCATATGGAAAAGCTACATAAGGTGGGGTGTGACGACATCTCTTGGCCTCATTCCCCACACAAGAGAACTCCTGGAAACACCTGAGGAACAAAGACTGAACTGGGGGAACTGCTGGTCCCAGGGTAAAGGGATTTCTAGCTTGTGTATGGAAACTTGGTGGACTGCTTGTATCATCAGTCAGGGTGAGAAATTGCTAATTCAAATTCTATCCATCTAGTATCTTAGGCTTAGCAAATAACCAAAAACTCAAACTAAGTAATCTGTTTTGATCTGTTTGCTATCACTTATAATCTCATAAAATCTACCTTTCTGTGGTTAATAAACTTGTTTTATGCTTTATCTTAACCAGTGTATTTTGAGTGAAGTGTCTGGGGAAAAAATCTCAGCTTGGTTAGCCCAAGCTTGTTGTGCACATCTTTCCCATATCGAGGGGAAGGTGAACTATATTAATGATATTATACAAATCCCTGTGCACTATAAAATGGTATAATTCTGGATTATACTACAGCAGGTGTGCAAGGTTCAGGAGCTGGGAAATTGGCTGTTGTCTTCTATCTGTCCTTGAGTGGCTTAGGTAAAGCACTCAGGTAGCTTAGCTGGGTGTATGGTACCACCTGCTCTTGGGTTGGGCGGTAACAGGACCTGGAGAGGCTGGCTGAATGCAGTGTGAGAAAGGCCAGCCCAATTTGAGGATTAGAGGACACAGGAGTTCCCAGAAGTCCCCCAGACTGCACCCTGGGGGTGACAACCCATCACACCCATTACACAAGTCTCAGCAGGTTTGTCACATCCTGTCCCCTCCCTTTCTCCACCCTAGATATTTCCTGCCTCCCACCACCTCCAGCTGCTCCCCCTCTCCTTTACTCCTCCTCTTTCCCCAAGCAGAGTCCATCACCAGCTCCCTGATAATCCCTTACCTGAGCCAGCTCCATTGCAGCCATTTCCTTCCCCCTGGGTGGATCTGGAGTGAAACCTGGACGTTATTCTGTAGCCTGCCAGGGCAAAAAGGGGAACATAAGAGAATTCAGATGGGGCTTTTGTCCATTCCACAAGCCGATTCTGCCCAGGATTTTCCCCTGATAATGGACATTCTAGGTTCTGCCACACTGTGAAGCACAGAGTGATTTTATTGCAGTACAGGCCTAGCGCCCTCCCACCAGGGTGTAACCCTCTGACACATGGTGAAACCCTCCCAGTAAGAGTCTCTCTGTTACACTTATCAAGTTTGCGGACGATACCAAGTTGGGAGGGTTGCAGTGCTTTGGGAAATAATCTGGACAAACTGGAGAAATGATCTGAAGTAGATAGGATGAAATTCAATAAGGACAATTGCAAAGTACTCCACTTTTAGGAAGGAACAATCAGTTGCACACATACAAATGGGAAATGACTGCCTAGGAAGGAGCACTGCGGAAAGGGATCTGGGGGTCATAGTGGATCACAAGCTAAATACGAGAAAACAGTGTAAAACTGTTGCAAAAAAAGCAAACATCATTCTGGGATGTATTAGCAGGAATATTATAAACAAGGCACAAGAAGAAATTCTTCCGCTCTACTCCATGCTGATTAGGTCTCAACTGGAGTATTGTGTCTAGTTCAGGGTGACACATTTCAGGAAAGACAAATTGGTGAAAGTCCAAAGAAGAGCAACAAAAATAATTGAAGGTCTAGGAAACATAACCTATGAGGCAAGATTGAAAAAACTGGGTTTGTTTAGTCTGGAGAAGAGAAGACTGAAAGGGGACAAGATAACAGTTTTCAAGTACATAAAAGGTTGCTACAAGGAGGAGGGAGAAAAATAGTTCTTTTTAGACTCTGAGGATAGGACAAGAAGTAATGGGCTTAAATTGCAGCAAGGGAGGTTTAGGTTGGACATTAGGAAAAACTCCCTAACTGTCAGAGTGGTTAAGCACTGGAATAAATTGCCCAGGGAGGTTGTGGAATCTCCATCATTGGGGATATTTAAGAGCAAGATGGACAAACACCTGTCAGGGATGGTCTAGATTGCACTTAGTCCTGCCTTGAGTGCAGGGGACTAGACTAGACCACCTCTCGAGGTACCTTCCAGTTCTATGATTCTATGAACCAAAGGAGAGCGAATCAAAGGAGTCACTTTGGGGGATTCTCCCTGTCATTGTCCCCAAGGCAGCTGTTTCAGGTTTACAAAGTTGTTTGATGCTCCAGCCTTTATACAGTCTCTCCTGGCAGTGCCCCCTTTCATGGGCTGGGCCTAGTTTTAGCTTTTGGGAAGCATGACCCCAGGGGCTCTGAGACTGGGTCTTCTTGTCTCAGCACATCTTGTTTCTTTCTGTGTCTCCCCAGTGAGTCCAAATGAGTAGATATGCCTCATAGAGACTGCAAACATAAGGAGGGCCCACTGCGTCAGATCAATGGTCCATCTAGCTCAGTGGCCAATGCCAGGTGCTTCAGAGGGAATGAACAGAACAGGTAATCGTCAACTGATCCATCCCGTCACCCATTCCCAGCTTCTGGCAAACAGAGGCTAGAGACACCATCCCTGCCCATCCTGCCCGTGACACTGGCAGATGAGGTGTTAGCTCTTGCAAAAGCTGCCATGTCTTAATTGAACATGGACAAACACACAGTGGAATCGGTCTGACTCACCTGTGTTAGTATTGTTAAAACAGGTATTAGAATTATAAGAACGTGTTTAGACTTTATTGAATGCTTTATTGAGTTGCTGCCTGGGTTAATATCTGACTAGTTGCATTGTGAGCCTCTGTGGCTCTGTAAATCACCAGACAGGAGAGAGACTTTACCTAGGCGAAGTGCTGATTGGCAACAGACTGCATTACACCCTGCCTGGCAGGAAAGGTCCATCAAGACCAGATAGACTATTACGGGTGTAGTAAGATGAGGCCCTGAGACATAAACCCTTGGTATTAGAGGCCTGGAATGAGGCCTGAACTGAAGTAATGGTCAAGACATTGCTAACATAAAGCAAAGCTAGGCTGTGAGCCAGAGGCAGGCCCTGCTCACAGAAGTTGTCAAGAGCGTATATACATGTAAGTACTAATAAAATGAATGTAAGGACAATATGATGGATATACAATATGAAAGAACAATGCAATGGATAGACAATATGATGGATAGACTTATTTGTTCGAACCAATCTGCACCATGAATCATAGAATATCAGGGTTAGAAGGGACCTCAGGAGGTCATCTAGTTGAACTCCCTGCTCAAAGCAGGACCAATCCTCAGAAAAGATTTGTACCCCAGTTCTCTAAATGGCCCCCTCAAGAATTGAACTCACAATGCTGGGTTTAGCAGGCCAATGCTCAAACCACTGAGCTATCCCTCCCCTCAGACTCTCCTCATAAGTCATGTGTTCTAGCTCGCTAATCATTTTTGTTGCCCTCCACTGGACTCTTTCCAATTTTTCTGCATCCTTCTGGACACAATACTCCAGATGAGGCCTCACCAATTAAAGGCAACACCATAATGCGCAGAGGAGCTGTATCTCAGTGCGTTCAATGATGTGAAACCTGTTTGTACCTATATATAAGAATGCATCCCTGAGTGGACGTCTTTGTCTGGCCTAGGGGGCAGTGGAGAGTCCCGCCATTGACTGAGCCAGTCCATTGTCGGGGGCACATATTTGTAGTATGTCCTGTAGAGTCTGCGGGGAACTATTACTGTGCTTCGTTTGACAATAAACCTGGCCGGGTGCCTTCGTACCTGTGGTCACTGGGGGGTCTCTCAGGGTCTGCTGTGTCAGCGATCTGCGGAGCCAGGGCAGCACACAGAGGGAACACACACATGCAGCCGACTGATATCAACACTGAACAGAGCAGAGCACCACACTGGTACCATCTGATGACATTGGTGACCCCGACCGCTGACCTGGTGAATAAATGAGCTGTCTGCTGTAGGAATCATGATCTAACATGACAGAAAACCATGAGCTAGGGAACCCCCTTAACCCCTCCCTGCAAATCCCCACAGAGTTTAAAAAGTATAATGGGGAAGAAACATGCAATGTAATTTGTAAAGCTAGGGCAGAGACTGTAGCCTTAAAATGTAAAATATTGCAAACTATAGCCATGGCTGTTAAATGGCTAAAACAGCATGCCACAAAATCGGCGGGGCAAGTATCAGTAACAAAGAAAGAGTTAAAAGACTCAAAAGAAGCTACACAGCCCCTGGAATGCTCCCACCCCCCTTGCAAGCAATCCAGAGACAACCCAGCACAGAAACAGACTAAAACACTGGAAACAGCTGCAGGGAACAGCGCCGTCCTCTGTTATAATATTTGTGGTCAACGGCAGGCTTCAGGTAGCTCCCCTGTGCCTGAAGAAGGGGGACAGAAATGGAAATGGCCCTACGAAAATTAAGGGCTAGTCTACACTTACCAGCCGGGTCGACGCGGTGAGTTCGACTTCTCGGAGTTCGAACTATCGCGTCTAATCTGGACACGATAGTTCGAACTCCGGAAGCGCCGCGGTCGACTCCAGTACTCCACCACTGCAAACAGCGGTGGCGGAGTCGACCTTGGAGCCGCGGACTTCGATTCCACGGCGTCTGGACGGGTGAGTAGTTCGAACTAGGGTACTTCGAATTCAGCTACGCTATTCACGTAGCTGAATTTGCGTACCCTAGTTCGACCCCCCTTCTTAGTGTGGACCAGCCCTAAAAGATTAAACTGGGTCCACTGCAGTGCAATCACCACCTTATGATAAAAGCCAGGTTCTGGTAAAAGCTAAACCAGGACCTAGACTGGTGCCTGTCAGAATGGGAGAAGTAAGTGCACAGATGGAAAAAGTAGCACATAATACTTTCACTGACTTGGTAAATCAAACGAAGGAAAAAATGGGAACAGTTCACAGAGCTCATTAGGAGGCAGGAGCTGCGACTCGATCGCAGGGGAGTGAATTAAAAAGAATCTCAAAGTAAAAAAACAAAATTAAGTGGGTTAACACCTACAATTGATGCATTAACACATGGAGCTGCCCAAAAACAGTTAACTGCAGCAAAAAAGGGCACTCCCGCCACCCACTTGGCATGCGCACAAAAGCAACAAACACTGAGGGAATCAATTCAGGTTTTACAAGAGCAAGTAACTACCCCCACTCTCCTCTCAGAGCCAGGATAAAAACCAGGGGCACAGTTCCCAGCTGTGCAGGTTCCCAATTGCTTTGACCCATGGACCCACACTCCGCGCTCGTATCTAAAACTATAACCACCTTTCTCAAATATTTTTACATACGGGTTACATTTTTTCCATTATATACTCTCTCAATTTGCTAAACTGGCTGCTGCTGCCTGTACTTTCAAATACCTTGATACAGTTAATCCCTCTTGGCTCAGGTCTCGCTACCTTCCTAGGTTGCTCTTCACCCCGTTCCCCGCCCTTTCCCCTGCCTCTCCTCACTTTGGCTCTCTCTGTTTAAAAGTTATGGTTTTTACAGAAACCTCCAAAAGATAAAGCAATTGAAAACAGAACAAAACAAGAAGAAAAAAAAAGAAAACTAGGTAAAAACTTTACTTTAAATACATCCAGTAAATGAGTTATTTTAACCCTTCAGGAATGCAACAGCTGGAATTATTCCTAACTTTCTTGAAGACAGGGTTGCCAAGCAACCGAAATGCACACTGCTTCTAACCTAACCACTCACTAATATCTGAAACATGGTCTTTTCTTATTTCCATCTAGCAGAGTTTTAAAATAATGTTAAATATTAAGTAATGCAAAATTCCTTGTTACCAAATACATAAAAAATTAATATTTGCCAAATTTATTGTATCAATTTTTGTTAAAAGTTTTAAATAAGGTAATAACTTGTTTATTCAAATGTTTAACCCTTTTAATTTTTTGTTTGCCTTATTTTGTATAGTTATGAATAGAATTCTGCACCATTTGTTTTTAATTGTAAGTTTGTCCTGTATGTCATGTGCATTGTCCAGTGTTGTATGTTGTGTGTGTCATGTGACTATTTTTTATTATTTTTATTTGGTTGCAACAAAAGTCAATTTTATACTCTTTTAAAAATATATGTATATGTGGTACCACACTATTTTAATATTATGGTTGGGGTATAACCTCATAATATTATTAATACCATTTTTTTCCCCAAAGTTCAACAAGGTCTCAGTTATAAATATATGTACATATATTGCTGCCTCAAAAATAATGAAATTTCAAATAAAAATAATTATCTTATTAATCACACTTTTGTTTTGTTTTTAAAGTTTTTTTAAAATATTTTATTCAAAGAAAAAGGGAAAACCTCAACATTAAGGTAAAGATAATATTAACAAAATGTCAATGTCTTGCTTGGGTTTTTATAAACTTGTTTGGGTTTTTTTTAAAAACTTGTTTGCACTTTTAAATATAGTTATAAGAATGTGAGAGCAAAATGTTTTAAAATAACAATTTATGCATCAAGCTAGCCAAACAATTTCAACAGGTTTCCACCTTTGGCTCCCAAACATAACAAAGCATCATGAAAGTTTAATACCCTCAAAGTATTTGCATGGACCTGTATTTAAAATTTATTTTGGTTTAATTTTATACACTTTTCTTTTATGTTATATCAATGGTCCCCACTCCGGGGCTGCAGGTGCTGCGGCTTAAGCCAGAGAGAAACCATGGCTCTGCACCTGCCGGGGACAGAGAACGCCGGGGCTGCAGGCTTCATTCTATGTTATAGTAAGAATAATATATATATTTGGACCAGCAGTTCAACAATGTTTTACTTTTTTAAAATAAATAAGATGAAAACTGTTTATGATATTTTTTTTGTAAAAACGCCTTAATTTTTCTTACAGGTAGATAAAAAAAGAGAAAATTCACATGGTAAGGTGAAAGAATAATTGCCAAATAATTTAATTAATACCTTTTACATGTAAAATTACCCTTTGTATCTTATGGATTCATATATTATATAGTATTAAATATGATTTTTTTGTATTATTTAATGTACAAATACAAAATAAGCCTTGAAAAATTGTTGGCGCCCGCCACACTTCTGAAAACATGAATGTGCTACTGGCCACAAAAAAGTTGGGGACCACTGTGTTATATATGTTATGTTAATGGGAAGCAGTGGTTGTTAAAGTTTGTGCTTCTAAACAGTTAACAAGAGTGAAGTTGGTATCACAGGCAAAGTAACTCTAAAAAGCTTGTTAAAATTATGTTACTAACTCTTTTGCTGAAACAAAGTGTTCAGCAAGGGAAAGCAATACACTTCTCATGGAAGATTGTGAGCATCTATTTTAGCCGTTAAGCGTTACATTTAGTTTAAAATATTAGTAATGCACCTCAAGTGAAAATGAATATCTATGCAACAATTGCAAAAGTATAGCCTGTGTATAAAATACTTGGTCCCTATTACATTGTAAACACTAAATTAATCTGTGCATTAAATTTGGGTTACTAAAAACAAGAGAAATGTAAAAACAAAACAAAAACAAACTTTATTATATTAACTAACTTAAGAACAAAGACACCAGAAGATATCACATCACAAAGACACCAGAGATATCTGTACATAGTGAAGAAACCCTCAAGCATCAAGAAAAGAAAAATGAAGCGCTTTATAAATAAGAGACTGGTCAAATACACCTCTACCTACCGTATATGGACAATTACTTTAACGATCAGCTAAAAACCACTAGCTGGACCAGGATAAACTGTCATTTAATTTCAACTTGGTTACTGGGTAAAAATAACTATTATTACTGTACTACTGTATTATCGTTGTACTATTGCTGTATTATACTATTGCTGTACAACATTTACAATGTGTATAACTTTGCTAATCTGTTTAACCAACACACAGGTAAAAATCAACAAATGAATGGCAGCAAACAACATGAAGGCAAGAAAAAAACAAATTGGTAAAGAAATTAAGTTACACAGTAACTACAATTGGGTAAACAAATTCCGTGCTAGTACCAGTCATAACTTGGGTTAATGACACTGCATCCAAAATAAGACACATGTTATTCAAAACAATCTTGCTCAGTGTCTGGATACCAATACTACAGCAATATTTGATAAATTGGTGACTGTCCATTCAGTAAGTTATCTGGAAAACAACATCCATAAAACAGCTGGATCTACATCAACTACCGGTGTATCACGGGGCAATGCAATCCATGGAACAGAGAAGCTAGCCATTCCTGCTTCCTCCCCAGCAAAGCTTACCAGAGGGTGACAACCAGCAGTAAGGGTGACCCATAACATGAATGCACAGTACTGGGTAGTAACTAATTACAAGACATTTATATATAAAGGCCTCATTTGTAGTGTCACTACTCCAAATTTCTGTTTTACTTCTCATATACGTAATACTGTGGAACAAAACTATAACAATGCCTATCCCAGTATTTCAAAATACTCAGCCTACTACTAATGATGATACAGGTGATAAGTGCAGTTGCCCTAATAGGAGTGTGTTTTTATCTGTGTCGCCAAAGTAAAAGGGTCAGAGTACAACACCAGACTGGAAAAAACATGGTTATGCTTGGACATAAGGTGGTGTCATATGTACACATACATACCATACATATATACCCATATATGCTACAAATATATATGCCGTATCCATATTATTCATATATATTAATTATTTGGGAGTGCCTCTAAGGCTCAATCATAATACTACATTCCTCAGTCATGGTCCCGGGCCTAACATTCCCAGGCCACCATGAGGGACTAAAAAATAATTGGATAATAAAATATCTACAACTTGTACGATGGAATGTGCAGACTAAGGACAGATGGGGCATGATGCTAAAATGTGGTGACCACATAACAGTGTTTAGTCCACTGGGTTATCTTCAGTTCATGCATTATGCTTTTCCGGGACGATGGGTAAACATCCTCCCCATAAAAAGACAAAAAGTAGGGGAATCATAGAATCTCAGGGTTGGAAGGGACCTCAGGAGGTATCTAGTCCAACCCCCTGCTCAAAGCAGGACCAAACCCAACTAAATCATCCCAGCCAAGGCTTTGTCAAGCCTGACCTTAAAAACCTCTAAGGAAGGAGATTCCACTACCTCCCTAGGTAACCCATTCCAATGCTTCACCACCCTCCTAGTGAAAATGTTTTTCCTAATGTCCAACCTAAACCTCCCCCTCTGCAACTTGAGACCATTACTCCTTGTTCTGTCATCTTCTACCTCTGAGAACTGTCTAGATCCATCCTCTTTGGAACCCCCTTTCAGGTAGTTGAAAGCAGCTATCAAATCCCCCCTCATTCTTCTCTTCTGCAGACTAAACAATCCCAGTTCCCTCAGCCTCTCCTCGTAAGTCATGCGCTCCAGCCCCCTAATAATTTTTGTTGCCCTCCGCTGGACTCTCTCCAATTTATCCACATCCTTCTTGTAGTGTGGGGCCCAAAACTGGACACAGTACTCCAAATGAGGCCTCACCAGTGCTGAATAGAGGGGAATGATCACATCCCTCGATCTGCTGGAAATGCCCCTACTTATACAACCCAAAATGCCATTAGCCTTCTTGGCAACAAGGGCACACTGTTGACTCATATTCAGCTTTTCGTCCACCGTAACCCCTAGGCCCTTTTCTGCAGAACTGCTGCCCAGCCATTCGGTCCCTAGTAAGATGAGGCCCTGAGACATAAACCGTTGGTATCAGAGGCCCGGTATGAGGCCAGAGGCCTGAACTGAAGTACTGGTCAAGACATAGCTAACGTAAAGCAAAGTTAGGCTGTGAGCCAGAGGCAGGCCCTGCTCACCTGTTTGTACCTATGTATAAGAATGCATCCCTAAGTGGACGTCTTTGTCTGGCCTATGGGGCAGCAGAGAGTCCCGCCACTGACTGAGCCAGTCCATTGTCAGGGGGGACATATTTGTAGTATGTCCTGTAGAGACTGTGGGGAACTATTACTGTGCTTCGTTTGACAATAAAGCTGGCCGGGTTCCTTTGTACCTTATTGGAGTCTGTGGTCATTGGGGGTTCTCTCGGGGTCTGCTGTGTCAGCAATCTGCAGCACACAGAGGGAACACACGAACATAGCCAACTGATATCAACATTGAACAGAGCAGAGCACCGCATCGGTGGTGTCTGATGACAATGGGATGTTAAAGAAGACAAAAGACTGTTGTTGTGCTCTTGACTTCCCATTAGCTGACTTTGCAGCTCAGAGCATATGGCAGGAAGGGGATAAAAAACCCCATACAGAAGGAACTGATTATCTGTATGCTGTTTGGACTCTGGGGGACAAAGTTTCTAGGCATAAGCAAGAGATCCCCAGCTGTTTAGCCGGGGTTAGTCCTAAAGAATATGTAGAGCTTGCTTATTGTAGAAGCTTCTATTACCTTTGAAATTTAAGACTGTAACTCGTCTGCATCTATAGGATTACCTGCTTTAACTTCGTAAACAACTCTCATTTCCTTTTAAATAAATCATAATACAGGTTATTACAGGACTGGCTAAAAGCGTGTCTTTGTTGTGAGATTCAGTTGACCTAAGGAAGTGACTGGTCCTTTGGGACTGGCAGTAACCTGAACATTGCTGTGATTCGTGGGGTAAGGCAGTGGCTCTCAACCAGGGGATTGGGGACCCCTGGGTGGTCACAAGCAGCTTTCAGGGGGCTGCCAAGAAAGGCCGGCATTAGACTCGCCGAGGCCCAGGGCAGAAAGCTGAAGTCCCAGTGCATGGGGCTGAAGTCTGGGCCCCTGAGCCCCACCACTCAGGGCTGAAGACAAAGCCTAAGCATGGGGTCCCAGACAGTTGCCCTGCTTGCTACCCCCTAATGCCAGCCCTGGCTTTTATATGCAGAAAACCAGTTATTGTGGTCCACATGGGCCGTGTTTTTATAGCATGTTGGGGGAGCCTAAGAAAGAAAAAGGTTGAGAACCCCTGGAGGAAGGGACCATGTGTCACAAAGGTGAGCTCACCTGCGTGGTGAGATATATGGGATCACCCAAGGGGACTGTCTGTGATTCCATGTTAATGCTGTTACAGAGCCTGAAGCGTTTACACTGGATACTTGGTTGGTGAAATCTCCATACAGACCTCACACCCAATTTGGGTTTTGTGCCCTGCTTCTCACCAGTCTGCCGGAGGCTGGTGCTCATGCTCTCAAGACACTGGGGACAGCGTTACAGAGACTAACGGGCACAATGCCACCAGCAGCAATTGGCAGCAATGCAGAGCAGGCTTTACAGGGACACAGTGTGGGCCAAAGGGTCCATGGACTCCACCAAGCCCCAGTTCTCCTCCAGTGCACGTCAGCATCCTGGCAACCTTCTAGGAGGGTCAAGGCTACAACTCCTTCAGCGATGATGGATCTCCAGCAAAGCATCACCCGCACCCCATAACCTGCCTATCTCCTGAGACAGACGTGAGAGACAGAGGTGCACAACGGATCCTGGGGGTGGGGGTGGGGGGCAGGGAAAGGGATAACAAAACACACCTTCTGGGGGTCACCCCTCAGGAAGTGACGGTGACAGGCCTTGTGGTGGCAGTAAACGGGGAGGGGAGGGAGTGGGAGCAGCACCCTCAAGGGCAATGCTGCCAGTGGGTTGCTCCAGCACATCAGGCATGGGGCTGATAGGGGGCCATTCACTGGGTCTGGGAGCCTGTGAAGGGCTATATAAACCCCACGCTGGCATAGAAGGGGTTAAACTGCCAGGACTGGAGCAGGAGCTAACAGGAGAGACCTGCTCTACTCAGAGGGGGGAAACACTGGTAAGGGAACAGTCTGGAGCATCTCCAGCCCCAAGGAGAGCGCTGGCAGCTTTCGGGGCTCTGGCCTTCACCGAGGGAAGGTGGGGATCCTCGGAGCTGAAAGGGAGAGTGGGCTGAAATTTGCACTGGAGACCCAGTAAACTCTGAAGGCAACTGAGGGCCCCCAGAAGTAAGAGAGGCCCATATCCTGATGGGAGCTGTTCAGTTTCTCCCCCACACTCTCTATTCCTTTATTTACCCTTGTTTGCCAACAGTCAGCTCTTGTGCTGTTTCACCTGGTGCCCCGAGAGAGGAAGAAAGTGCTCCGCGGCCTCAGCCAGAGGGTTGAGCCCTGACACACTAGACGGACGTGCCCCCGTAGCACCCTGGGGCAGGGGCCAATGGGACTCTCAGAGCTGCACCCCAGAAGGCCTGAGGCCCAGCAGTTGGGCACCAGTTTGATGGGCTGGATGGCCTCTCACTGGGGGCTGCCAGCAGCCTGGCACATGGAGTAGACACGGGGTGGCCTGGGGAGCAGGAAGCGGGGCAGCGTCCCAGACAGCACAGCGAGAAGGCAAACGGAGAGGGGACATGGGACACTGCAGTGAACTCAGCACCCATTCTGAAGGCCATTAGCAGAAAGTTGTCCTCTCCCTGGCCTATGGGGGTCAGACAGTGACACAGAGGGCAAAGGGTCACTTGGTCTTTGCCAGCAGCTCTCACCTGAGACCTGACAAACCCACCACACCAAACATCTCTTAGAGGGTATTTACCTATAGGGGAGATCATGTGAGGCTGTGACAAAGTGGGGTTTATTCATCTTGTTATGTTGCATGTGAGTCTTACTGTCCTATACTAATAAATGTGTGTACCTCAGTTTCCCAGTGTGCTACAGCAATACATTGGTGGTGTGAATTGGGTGTGTGATTTTTGCTGAGGCCCTCAAGGCAGGTGAAGCTTCCCAGCTGCCTGCACTTATGTAACCTGAGACCCAGGAGAGAGGTGCGACCAGGTGACACCTTTTGCTTGGGAAGTGAGACAAGGAAAGGGAGAAGGAGCAACAGGGGGGTGTCGGAGGTCAGGTCGCTGGAAGTGGGACGTCTGCGTAGGGGGACTGGAAGAGGGGGAGTCCAGGGCGTCTGGCTCAGGACTCCCAAGATGGACTTGGCTGAAAGTCACTGATTTCTGTGATAGCAAGCTCTGTTCTACGCTGTGTTCCTGTCACCTAATAAACCTTCTGTTTTACTGGCTGGCTGGCTGCAGAGTTGGGGTGCAGGACTCTCTGGCTTCCTCAGGAGCCCCATCCGGGGGAACTCACTGCAGGAAGCACACAGTGTGGCTGGGGATGCTGAATGCTCCGAGGTCAGACCCAGGAAGGTTGAAGCTGTGTAAGCTTCTGCCCTGGAGACAGTACGCTCAGAGAGAGGAGGCTCCCCCAGAGTCCTGACTGGCTTCATACAGAGTAGTTCCAGAGCACTGACCCGATGACTCTGTGACAGAGGCATCTACAAAAAGCTCATAACTGATCAAGACTCATAATGACTGAGAGAGATCAACGTATGGGGTGTATGTAAGGAAAAAAGGATTTATATTGAAAATCTACTTTATGGACTTGGAATGGAAATCAATCACCGAGAGGTAATGGGCCCCAGGATCGGCCCATCCACCCAAGAGGGAGTCGTCACCAATGTTCCCTCTAATTTTTTCCATCCATGTGCAGAATGACTCTTATGTGCTCCACCAATATTGAGATACTGTGTGTATGTGCGCCACCAGTACAAACAAAACCCCTAGATATATATTTTTAACAGTTCATAGGAATGGAAGAAGAAGAAAGAATATTAAAACAAGGGATAATTAATAAGGTGCACTGCTTAAGATGTGTATTTAACATTGTGCTTAATGTGCATAAGCCCTGCCAAATAGTGTCAGGCTAAGTACTGTTAGGCCTCAAACTTCCGGAAGCTGTAAGAAGCGAGTATAGTAGAATCCTGCAAGCATAAGCATAATCTATCTAGGTAGCTTTATAGATTAAGAAGGAAACTCTGTAAAGGTTGATACAGACTTGTGGTTACTATGCTCTGCAACCAGACACTTCTTTAAGCTGATTTAGGGTTTTTTAAGTCTAGCAAATTGACCACAACTAGCCGCAAAAAAGGAAAGATGAGCTGGTCACAGGTGCACAGTTCATTAGTTCAAAACAACCGCAAATGCCACCCTGTAAAATTTGGCCACCTTGATTGGTTGACTTGTTCAAAAGCACGGCCAGCAAGTACTGTATAAATAAAATGCAGAAGCGCATATATGTGTGTGTGTGTTGTTGACCTAAAAGAGATCACTCTTTGTCAGGCTCACATACACCCCCTGAACCAAAGGGACTTGCGCTTCACTGACTATCTGTGCCTGGCCAGTGCAGGGAATGGTCAACTGAAAGGTAACATATCTCTGGATGAAAACAGGGTGAGGTATTAGGTAAAACAGTTTGGTAATGCTCGAGCTGGTTAATCTTAAGTCTGTATTAATACTATAGGTTAAGTTTATCAATCAATTGTTTAAAAGTAGTAGTAGTTAATAGTAAATCCTTATATAGCAACAGTATATGTATTTGTGCCTTGCTGGAAACGGGTATGGTGTGGGCAAGGTCAACAGATTATAAATCATAGTAACTTTGCAAGTCACTGTGCCTGTCTTCAGTATAAGTTACCATAAAGTTAGCATAACAGTTAGTAAAAGTTTATTGATTAGATAAAGATTTTTTATATATATATATATGTATGTTAAGATTGGTAAAATATAGTTAATCAATGTATTAGTATCACATATAGAATTCTATGCTATTGGAGGTGGATATAACGCCTGTAAGGTTGTTAGCTAATCAAAAATAGCAGCATTGCGTGTTCTTGTAACTGTTTCCAATATTAATTGTCTTTTATATATGTACTTATAGGAATAGGTAGTTAATGCATAATATTACTTGTACTTGTGCCTGTCTCCAGTATCATTTGTCATTTATATTAATTCTCACTCAGTGTTGGTCTTTAATTCTGTTCTTCTTATTCTGCCTGTGTTGCCTTTATAGTCGTAAGTCATCAAAAGCCTTTCTTGAGGAATAATTAGTTGTTAGTTTCTCTTTTGTGGACACTACTCAACCTCATTCCATCTGTGTTGGGTGGTGGGAAGTAGCGAACACCCAGCGCCCCACTAAGGCCCTAATAGGAGCCCCCTTAGGGCTCTGATGTGTGCCTCCTCATAGAATCATAGAATCTCAGGGTTGGAAGGGACCTCAGGAGGTCATCTAGTCCAATCCTCCTTCCATTAATCTCCACAAACATGAAATCAAATAAAAAAGAAAATTAACACTGCGCTTGGAGTACACGTATCCTTTCTAACAACTCAAGCTAGTAAACACACCAAAATGTGGCATACTGAAAACAGCTACAGAAATAAAACACAGTCATGGGCATTAAGTAAAAGCATTAAAAATATGCACCAGAGACCCAATTTAATAACCTACTCCTACCACAGACCACTAAATCTTCAGGGAAAGCTGCTCTCAAAAAAATGAAGCATCTGCCAAAACACTAGCATGCACCGGACTTTTGCAGTTCACAAAACTATCCCTCTTGAATGCATAGTAATGCGCACACAGCTCAGCTTTAAAATGCTAAACAAATCTATGAGTCAACTAGAAATAGTCATGCTCTCATCGAAAATATTAATACAATTTTTTCTGATACTGGAAAGGAGAGTAAAAGGTATTCACTCAGGCTCATACCATTTCTATGGGATGTCAATTCTCAATTTGATGAATACTTCACACAAATAGAACAGTAAAAATAAGTAATAAAGCAACACAGCAAACAAAACCACAAACAAACAAGTAACAACACTGAAAATAGGAAGGGAAGTAAAACATCAGCTGGTTGTTATGGGTATTTTAAATGAGCGATTAGGACTCATGCTGTGCAAGTGCAACAGAGCCCTGTAGAAACAGGCGAAGGACTCCTGTTTTCACATTGTGTGTGTGTGTGAGTCCAACTGACCGACCAGTCTCATGCCTTTGAAGTTTCCTGCTTCAAAGAGCTTGCAAATAAGGTCTTCATCCCACAAAACACTTTACATCACACCCAGTGTTTGCTACTTCTGAGTCAATGGGAGTACTCTGAAGAGCTGGAACTATACCATGAGCTCCCGCCGCCCAGAGCCTTGCACCGGCAGCCTGGCGCGCTGAGGCTGCCGGATGGGACAGAGGAGGGGCCGTAGTTTGCCCACCTCTGCATTAGGGTCTATTTGAATAAATGTTTGCAAGATTTCATTGGATATTGTGAACCAGCCGTCTTCTATTTTGAGATTCCTAAATACAATCCAGCGCACCACTCCTGACAGACTGCAAGTCCCAGCTGGTGACATGCTCCCTACATAGCAAACAGCTGACGAGCCCTTTCACCCTAAAAAGCGCTTTTGGCTCTTTGACGTGGCTCAGAAAACGCTGTAGGGAACCCGGTCATTACAGCCGACCGTCACTAGGTACCGTTCTACCAGCTCTGGGCCAACATCCAAATGGTTCTGTTTGTTTATCTTTCATTCAGCTTTGCAATTCTTAGATCCCATTTAAAAACTGGAAGTGAAATAACTGAAGCAAGTTAAGAAGAGAGCGGCATCGGGCATAGGTGAGGGTAAAACAATAAAGGGAAAGAATTGAGTATGCAAAAAGGAAGATCCTAAACTATCAGCGCCCCAGACCCCCGCCCAACTGAACCCACCCCAGCCAGGCATATCAAGCTGGGCCCTGAAAAATCGCCCAGCCCATCTGGCAGTGAACGCTGTGTGCGTCTGCTCTGCTGACATGCTGCTTTGGTACACAACGCACCACGGCCACAGGGAGCAGAGACATGGACTCCTACAAAACACAATCCCAGATACACCTCCAATGCCGCATCCTCCTGCCTCCCCACTGTCTGCCATCCCCTCCCCCACCTCCACATGGCCATTCTCAGCCTACTGCTAACAGTTCCTCCCAGCCTTCAGCACTATAAATAAATAAAACATGGTGTTACAAAAGGTAGATCGTGCCAAGGAAACCTGTTCTCCTTCCATGAGAAGGTGACTAATTTTTTGGACAAAGGAAATGCAGTAGCTCTCATCTATCTGGATGTCAGTAAGGCATTTGATACAGTTCCATGTGAGAAACTATTTGTTACAGTGGAGAAGATGGGAATTAAAATGAGAACAGAAAGGTCCAGGGCTTTGAAGCTGTGCTCCGGCACCGTTCCAGCTGCAGGAAAATCTTGCAGCTCCACTGCACTTATCATTTGGAAGTGACAGAGGAGGAGAAAGACCTGGGTGTATTGGTTGATCACAGGATAATTATGAGCTGCCAATGTGATGTGGCCATGAAATACTGTAGCTTAATGCAGTCCTAGCATGCATCAGGTGAGGTACACCTCTACCTTGATATAACGCTGTGCTCAGGAGCTAAAAAATCTTACTGCATTATAGGTGAAACCACATTATATCAAACTTGCTTTGATCCACCAGAGTGCGCAGCCCCGCTCCCCCGGAGCCCTGCTTTACTGCATTATATCCAAATTCATGTTATATCTGGTTGCGTTGTATTGGGGTAGCGGTGTATTTCCAGTAGACAGAGGGAAGGGTTAGTACTGTTATACAAGGCACTGATGAGATCTCATCTGAAATACTGAGAGCCATTCTGGTCTCCCATGTTTAAGAAGGATGAATTCAAAGTGGAACAGGTGCAGAGAAAGGCTATTAGGATGATCTGAGGAATGGAAAAATCTGCTTTATGAGAGGAGACTTAAAGAGCTTGGCTTGTTTAGCCTAACCAAAAGAAGGCTAAGGAGAGATAGGATTGCTCTCTATCCGTACATCAGAAGAATAAATACCAGGGAAGGAGAGGAGTTATTTAAGTTAAGCACTAATTTTGGCGCTAGAACAAATGGATATTGGCCATCGATAAGTTTTGGCTTGAAATTAGGTGAAGGTTTCTAACCATCAGAGTGAAGTTTTAGAACAGCCTCCCAAGGGAAACAGTGGGGGTAAAAAACCTAACTGGCTTCAAGACTGAGCTTGATACCTTTACGGAGGGATTGGTATGATGGGGCTGCCTACAGTGGCATGTAGTTGATCTGCAACTGCTAGCAACAAAGATCTCCAAAGGCCGGTGATGGGACACTACATGGGCAGGGCTCTGAGTTGCTACAGAGAATTTTTTCCCTGGTGTCTGGCTGCTGGGTCTTGCCTACACACTCAGGATCTAATTGATTGCCATATTTGGGGATGGGAAGGAATTTTGCCCAGACTCAGATTGGCACAGACCCTGGGGTATTGGAGTTTTTTGCCTTCCTCTGCAGCATGGGGCACGGCATGGGTCATTTGCAGGTTTAAACTAGTGTGAATGGTGGATTTTTCTGTAATCTGAAGTCTTTAAAAAATTATTGGAGGACTTCATTAACTCAGCCAGTGATTGGGGTCTATTACAGAAGTGGGTGAGTGAGGTTCTGTGGCCTGCGATGTGCGGGAGGTCAGACTAGATGATCATGATGGGCCCTTCTGGCCTTAAAGTCTGAGAGTCTATAAACTTGCTCTGTGTTGCACAGACACTGATGGAGATCAGGGCCCCATCATGCAGCACATGGCAGAGAACTGACTGAGATCAGCACCCCCATTGTGCTGGGCACTGCACAGACAGAGAGGGACAGTCCTTGCCCCAAAGAGATCACAATCCAAGTAGACAATGGGGAGGAGGAAAGCACAGAGGGGCTGTGACTTCCCCCAGGTCACCAAGCAGGTCAGGGACAGAGCCAGGGACAGACCCCGGTAACTCCAGAGCCCCGTCACCCGCAGCTTGGAAAGGTCCCCAGATCCCATTGTATTAATGTGCAGGAAGAGGTGGTTTGTCCATGGATGCACAGGCTGTCTTGGCAGGCAGCTCAGCTGCAGTCCCTGCACACAGCTGGGGGGTGACCCCTGGGTCAGGAGAAGTCAGTGTCCAGTCCTGTGGGGCTGTGCTCCTGGCTCATACCTCCAGCACTCACTGCTGCCCCTCCCTTACCAGCTGCACTGTTCAGCCAGCCCCAGGCCTCAGCGAGGTCACTGTCCCTCCACACCCCAAACCTTCAAACTTGGACATGGTGCACTAGTGCCAATCAGAGTGCACTAGTGTAAATTCTGTCTATACGAAGGGTTTGCACCACTGCCTAAAACACCAGTGTGGCAGAGACCTTCAGTGACCAAAACAGCAGTACGGTGGCACTAGAACTGGGATCTATTTCTAGCTTGGTCACAGACAGCCTGGGTGACCTTGGACACGTCAATGTTTCTCCTCCCAACTTTAGTCTCTTTACCCAGCTGCCCACTCACTGGGGTCTCCTCTCTCTCCAGAGCTGCTCACCACTACAATCTGTGTGGGTGGCCCCAGAGCTAAGGCAGGTCAGCTTGGGAATAGTCTTACAAGGGGGCTGGGGAGTCTCTTTCCCTAGAAGTTTTTAAGAACAGGTAGGACAAAGCTCTGTCACAGATAATCTACATATACTTGGTCCTGCCTAGGCAGAGAGCTGGACTTGATGACATCTTGAGGTCCTGTCCAGCACTACATTTCTATGATGCTATGAAATATATAAGTATAAAACACAACATACAGAGTAAAACCCACCACAACGTAATGTCAGGAAATTCAGGAAAAAATAAAAGAAACAACAAAAACCACAGCATAAAATGACAATACAAAGGAAAAGAAAGCAACACAAAGCTAAGTAATACACCCTAGGACAAAATTACACAATGAAAAAGAGCTCAACTCAAACCAACACAACACAGGCACCAAACACGCTGAGGCAAAACAATGCACCATAAAACTATGCAACACAACATGGTGCAATCACAGTTCCAAATGGCACCATGCAAAACAGCTCAGCATAGAACGGGACACAGCACAAAAGAGAATTATTTCAATGTAGGCCTGGAAGGGACCTTGAGAGGTCGTCTACTCCAGCCTCGTGTGACATCCCTAGACATTCCCAGACTGGTGTATCTCTAACCTGGTCTTAAAAACTCCAATGAAGGAAATTCCACAACCTCCCTTGGAAGCCAATGCAAGGCAAACACAGACCAAAACAACGCTGTACACACACACGCTGGGCTTGGGGTTAAGGGGAGAGGCAAGAAATCAAACAATCTGGGTTCAGTTCCCAGTTTTGCCCCAAATTCTCCATGAAAACTTGAGCAAATTACTTCAGCTCTCTGAACTTCAGTTTCCCCATCTGTAAAATGGAGAGTCGCCGCCCACCATTGGCCTATTTAGCCTTTGAGCTTTTTGTGGCAAGGCCTCTCTGTCCCTGTGGGCATGTCCACACTGCAGTCAGACACCGGCGGCTGGCCTGTGCCAGCTGACTTGGGCTCACACGGCTCAGGCTGTGGGGCTGTTTAATTGTGGTGTCCATGTTCCGGCTGGGGCTGCAGCCCAAGGTCTGGCACCCTCCCACCTCGCAGGGTCCTACAGCCTGGCCCCAGCCCGAGCCCAGACATCTACAGTGCAATTAAACAGCCCCTTCGCCTGAGCCCGTGAGCCTGAGTCACCTGGCATGGGCCAGCTGGGGGTTTTTAATGGCAGGGTAGAGATACCCTTGGTGTCTGTTCACCACCTGTCACAATGGGGACCCTGATCTTGGTCAGTGTCTGTGCAGGAGCCCTGCACAACAGGGGGCCTGATCTCAGTTGAGGGCTCTGCAACTCCCGGCATTACAGGATCCCTGATTTTGTTTGGAGTCCCTGCAGCATCTGGCAAAATGTGGGGGCAGGATCTGTCAGGGTCTGTGCAGTGCCCAGTACAGTGGTGGGGCATGATCTTGGCCGGGGTCATTGAAATGCCAGGCTCAATAGGGACACAGATCTCAGTCAAGGTTTCTCAAGTACCCTGAACAATGGAGGCAGCAATCTGGGCCGCAGTGCTGCGCTGCCTGGCATAAGGGGGGCGGGGGCATGATCTCAATTCAGGTCTCAGTTTTACCTGGCACAATGCAGGGCCTGATGTCAGTTGCGGTCTTCACAGCACCTGTCACAACAGTGGGGTCTGACCTCTGTTGGGGCCTCTGCAGCACCTGGCAGAACAGGGCCCAGATCTCAGTTGGGGTCTCTGCAGCTCCAGGAACAACAAGGTCCCTGAGTTTGTTTGCTGTCTCTGCAGCACCTGGCACAATGGGAGCCTGATTTCACTTGGTGTTGATGCAGGGCCTGGCACAACAGGGGCCCGGAGCTCAGTCAGGGTCACTGCAGCACCCGGCACAACAAGGTCTCTGCTCTCTGTAGAGGTCTGTGCAATTCCTGGCACAAGCAGGACCTCAAACTTGGTCAGGGTTTCTGCAGTGCCCACAATCTGCGGGACACCGCGGAACCTAATCCCAGGCAAAGCCACGGTCAGTACGATAAGAGCCCTGTTCTCAGTCAGACACCTGGAGAGAAAAGCAGGAAGATTTTCAAGTATCAGAGGGGTAGCCATGTTAGTCTGGTTCTGTAGAAGCAGCAAAGAATCCTGTGGCACCTTATAGACTAACAGATGTTTTGCAGCATGAGCTTTCGTGGGTGAATACCCACTTCTTCGGATGCAAGCAGTGGAAATTTCCAGGGGCAGGTGTGTATATATAAGCAAGCAAGAAGCAAGCTAGAGATAAAGAGGTTAGATCAATCAGGGAGGATGGGGCCCTGTTCCAGCAGCTGAGGTGTGAAAACCAAGGGAGGAGAAACTGGTTCTGTAATTGGCAAGCCATTCACAGTCTTTGTTTAGTCCTAAACTGAACACCATCAGTTTAGGACTAAACAAAGACTGTGAATGGCTTGCCAATTACAGAACCAGTTTCTCCTCCCTTGGTTTTCACACCTCAGCTGCTGGAACAGGGCCCCATCCTCCCTGATTGATCTAACCTCTTTATCTCTAGCTTGCTTCTTGCTTGCTTATATATACACACCTGCCCCTGAAGATTTTCAAGAATTTGGTACCAATATTTCAGAACTGAGGAGAAACTAAATATTTGCCAATATAAGAGAGAAGGACAAACATCTGGGAAGTTTTTGTGTTACCATTCAACTGTTCAAGAGAAAAGATGGGAAATTTGAGGGGATTATACAGTGATATTCAATCAACAACAGAATGGGATGGATTCTTCTTGCCTCACGCTCACATGGCCATCAGGGAGCCCTGGAACGGAGTGGGGCTGGAGTCTGAAGGTCACTTTCCAGGCCCTGTTGCCAACAGAAAGTGGCCACCCCAGAGGTGTCCCTGTCTCAGGGCCCCCCAGCCTCTGCCCATTCACCCTCTGCCCAGCTCAGGAATCACTCGGGGGAACCATTTCCCACCCGCACAAGGACAAATCCCTGCAGGTGGAAATGGAAGAAAACCCCCCAAACCTGAGACCTGAACTGGCCACTGGCGAAGGGAGAGAAAATGGGGCACAATCGGGGACAGGGAACTTCTCAGGGGTTGGGGGAGGGGGGTCCCCTGGGCGCTGCTCGTGGCTCTCTAGGGAGAAAGGGGGCAGGACGGGGGAGGAGGAGGGTCCCCACGGGAGGGGGCCGCGGTAAATCCGAGGGGATCTCCGCCCCCTTCTCTCCCGCTCCTCGGGGGTCACCTGCCCCCCCCCCCGGCCATGTCCGGGCTGCACAGACATTTCCCGCCCGCTCCTCCCCCCGGCCCCCGCCCGGCCCCACGCAGGGACCCCAGTGAGGCCGGGCCCCTCCCCCCGCACCCCCCGCGGGGCCCCAGGGCAGAGCTGCGAGATGCCGGGTCCCCCCTCCGACACTGGGGCAGAGTCACCACCCGGCCCCGGGGCTCGCTGCGGTACCTGGAGGCTGCAACTCTGCAGCGGACGGGCAGAGCCCGGGGCGGCTCCAGCGGGGCAGGGCCCGGGCCGGGCCCGGGGGCGTTAATGGGTCTCCCCGGCACAGACCCTCCCGCTCCGCCCGGCCCCGCGGCGCCAGGGAGAAGCAGCAGCAGGTGACGCCGCCTCTGCGCATGCGGGACCGCCCCCCACCGCCCGGCCGATCTGCGCATGCCCAGAGCTCTAACGGCACCAACCCTTCTCCGGCCCGGGAGAGGCTCCAACGGCCCCGCACGAGCCAGGCAGAGCCACAGCGCCCCGCGCGCGTTCGCAGCCCGGCTCGTTCTCTCCCCCGCCGCTCAACGTCACTTCTGCTCCGGGGAGAGCCAGGAACTACATCTCCCAGCCTGCCCCGGGGGCGCTTCCGCCCTCCGCGGCCCAGGTAAGGGAGGGGTTCAACAGCTCTTACTGCGCATGCTCGGTGCCTGTCCCAGCGGCGTTTGCTGCCGGGGCTGAGGTAGCTCGGGGGAGCGGGGCCGGGAGAACAAAGCCCAGAGCTCCGGGGCGGGGCAGCTCCTGGGGGCGGGGCTCTGGCACAGCCCAGATGCTGCTGCTGCCGCCTCCGTGTGCTCCGGGCCCGGGCTGAGCCGCTGCTGCTCCCCGGGCCGGGGGGGGGTTTCTCCAGCTGGGCCCCGCCCCCCGGGCAGCCCCGGGCCGGAGACCGCAGGTGATTAACCAGGGGCCGGGACAGGCGGGGAGGCGCCTCTGCACAGGGGGGCACAGATTCCCCCCCCCCCGCCCCTGGGGCAGGCTCCGAGCTGCGATCCCAGCAGGGACCCCTCTGCCCCCAGCTCCAGCCAGGGGCTGCCCTGGAGCCGGGGGGGATGAAAAATGAGCCAGAGATGGCGGGAGGGGACAGACCGCGTGACCTGTGGGGAGATGGAGACCTGTCTCTGGGCAGGCGGGAGATCGCAGCGGGGGGGGGTTTAATGACATTCTCTGTGATTTTGTCACTTCAGTCTCAAAGATTAATTTGTCCTGAATTCTTCCCCTTTTTCTCTAATGATCAAATACGGGTATAAAATCCAAGCAGATCCCCGCCCTGCCCTTTTCTCTCCAATGATTGTCCATGTCTTCATTCTCCTCCTTGGATTTTGCCCCATTTTCTAATTCTCAAAGGTGAGTTTAAAATCTCCTCAGCTCTGGGAAGTTTTCCCACCCGTTTTATCTGCAGCAAATTGTCCTTGTTTAGGTGGGAAATTGCTGCCCTGAGCCCTTCCCCAAACTGGTGCAGTTTACAGGGAGCCTGGAAACACGGCTGGCTCTGGGGTGGGACAGGGCGGCCATTCTCTGCCAGTAACAGGACACAGGAGGGGAAGGGAGAAGTGAGTGTTCTCAGTGGAGTAACCAGTCCCAGTTGCTGCCCCCCCACCCCCACCCCCACCCAGTGCCAGGTTTACAATGGCGCCAGTGGCTCATGGAGCCAGGCCCATGCTCAGAAGGGGCCCAGCCTACTCCACTTGCACTGGAGACCTCACGCCTCCCCCCACCCCCCACTTGTTCCTCTTGGCCTGCCTGCCAGCTGGCCAAGGGCTCCTCTATGCCCCCTGGCAGGACCCCAGTGCACCTCTGGCTCCAGGCCTGTGGGGCCCCACCTGTGTCCCTGGAGCTGAGCTGCCTGGGGCTGGTGCAGAAGCCTGGCCAGTCTCAGCCCGGGGGGCGGGGGGCAGACAGTGTGGGGGGCTTGGCTGGGCCCCTCCAGGCTCTTGAGGGAGTCTGGCCAGGGAAGGCTTTGGCCTGGCTGATCACACCATTCCTGAAGGGACAGAGCAATTCCTGGCCCCAGGACCAGCCCTGGCTGTACTGCCAGCTCAGCCCAGCAGACACAGTCACCTCCCAGTAGGGCCAGTGAGTGTGGCCGGAAGGCAGGGCATGGGGCAGTGGGTCTCTGGGGAGTCTGTGGGCTGGGCTGTGAGGGGGTGGGGAAGATGTGTGTGTTGGGGCAATAGGGAGTGGGGGTTCTGTGCGGGGTGCCGGGAAGTTGTGGTGGGACTATGTGCAGGGGTGGTGTTGTGCAGGGTGCTGAGCATTTCTGGTGGAGGTCTGGGGGGGGGGCTCTGGTCATAGGGCGTTGGGGGGAGTTGGGAGGGGTCTCTGTAGTGTGGCATGGGCCAGCCCCCCAAGGGGAAGGGACATGCTGGCATCACAGGGCCACTGTGCATCTGGCAACTGGCAGTTTGTAAGTAGTGCCCTTGCACTGGGCTGGGTGGAGCAGGGCTGCTCCTGTCATGCCAGACCCCTCGCTGGCCCCTTGGTCTGGGGACTGACCTCCCCACGTCATGCTCCATTGCCTCAATGGGGGCCCACAGGTATGTTTGGTGCCAGGCTCACAAAAGTTTAATCTGACCCTGCCCTCACCCCCTCCAGTTTTCCAGTGCAGCTCCCTACAGCTACCAGTTGCCTGTCCCCTGCCCCTCCCCGCTGTCAAGGAGCGTTCCTGCTTCAGAACCCGTCCCTGGCCTTCTTAAAACAGCTTCACAAACGGCTTCCTGGGAATGGTGGTGGAACCATTTCTGTGTGTGTGTGTGTGTGTGTGTATTCTGTAGACTAGTCCCATCAAACTGTCCCAATTTTCTTGCGTATTAAGTATCAATATAAAATCCCTTCAGATAAGGTAATATACCAGTCTCCTAGAACTGGAAGGGACCTCAAAAGGTCATTGAGTGCAGCCCCCTGCCTTCACTAGCAGGACCAATTTTTGCCCTAGATCCCTAAGTGGCTCCCTCAAGGATTGAGCTCACAACCTTGGGTTTAGCAGGCCAATGCTCAAACCACTGAGCTATCCCTCCCCTGTCTTGTTTGTTTTCTGTCATATTAGCAAATATTTCTTTTTTGACCTATTTCCTCATCAATTCTCAAAGATAGATATAAAATATCCCGTGTGCAGTGCTGTAGTAGCCATGGTGGTTCCCGGATATTAGAGGCTGCCCCCTTGATGTTCTTTTCAATCCCATTTCTTATGAATCCTACCATGTTGTTAGCTTTTTTGATGGCAGCTGTGAGAGTGGACTTTTTCATTGAGCTGTCTACAGCAGAGGTCAGCAACCTTTCAGAAGTGGTGTGCTGAGTCTTCACTTATTCACTTTAACTTAAGGTTTCGTGTGCCGGTAATACATTTTAACATTTTTTAGAAGGTCTCTCTCTACAAGTCTATATTCTATAACTAAACTATTGTTGTACGTAAAGTAAACAAGGTTTTCAAAATGTTTAGAAAGCTTAATTTAAAATGAAATTTAAAATGCTGATCTTACGCTGCGGGCCCACTCAGCCCGCTGCTGGCCTGGGGTTCCGTTCACCTAGTTTGGCAGCAGGCTGAGTGGGGCCTGCGGGACCCTGGCTGGCAAGGGGCCAGCAACCGGGACCCCAGACTGGCAGCGGGCTGACCGGGGCCGACAGCTGGGACCCCAGACTGGGAGTGCAGATGGAAATATGTGTCGGGGGGTGAAGGTGAGGAGTTTGGTCCTACGGGTGGGGTTGGGGATGTGGGGGTGCAAGAGTCAGGGCATTGGGTTGGGGGCTGGGTATGTATGGGGGTGCAGGGGTCAGGGCAGAGGGCTGCGGTGCTCACGGCAGGGGGCTGGAGGGGATATGCCCCGATTCCACCCCTTTCCCCAGGGGCCCGTCCCCACCTATTCTTTGCCTCCTCTGTGGAGCAGCAAGCACACTGCGGCTCCACTCCCCCTCTCCCTTGCAAGAGTGATCAGGGGAAGGGGCAGGAAAGCACGACACTGGGGGAAGAAGCGGGGGAGGGGGGAGCTTGGCTGCCAGCAAGACCAAGCTTCTGCCTCCTGCCCCTGTAGGAGAGAGCGGTGGGCGGGGGGGGCTGAGTGGGGCTGGGACCCCGGCAGGCAGCAGTATGCCATTAAAAATCAGCTCATGTGCCGTCTTTCGCATGCGTGCTGCAAGTTGCCGACCCCTGGTCTACAGCAACATGCAGGTCCTTTTCTTGAGTTGTGTAGCCTAATCTTTGGCTTATGTATTAATTATATTGATTACTAAGAATTCCCAGTTATCACTTTGAGGGTTGACAGGTTCTTGTCCCAAGATCAGGCCCAGTATTATTAAAATTACTCTATAGTTGGGAACCCCGATGTGCACAGTTGCAACACTCACTACAGGAACCCTTTTATATTTACACTAGTTAAATAATACATTTAGCAAAGTCACTGTAACTCGGTAAGATAGAGATAATATAGAATATAAATCTGAACATCCATATACTCGCATCATCCCTTGCAGAACAACCTGAAATGTTCACTGTTATCTTCCTCAGCCCAATCACCTACCTCATCATCACCAGTAGCCATCATCTTGGCACCTTCCAAGGGCTAAATCTCTCTCTTCTCCTGCATACAGGTTGGGATACAACTTTTATAATATGTTACGTTGCGCCACTCAGTCTAATGCATATTCAGTAGGGGTTTCTCCTCTGTTTCTTATTTGTATTTCCTCACCCTGCCGATGTTGGGGTGTCCTTCTCCTGGGTTAGTGAGACCATTTATACAACTTATCGTATTTGTCGCCATGATACTCTTGCGGTGAGGTATCTGTGGACATTTTTGTCCAAAAGCCAGCGTTAGCTCGTGTTCCTGTGGTTGGCAAGTGTCATCATGGGCCAAATTCCCCCTGAGACACTTTATTTCCAGTTCCCCAAAACTTAGGGATGACCTTTAGGCCAGTTATCTGTGCCAGAGTTCATAGACCTCAAGCCTTATGCTAACTGCTGAAGCCAATAACTTACCAGATACAAGCCTGTAGATTCCTTGCATTACTGCTACATAAAATAAAAGTTAAAGTTGGATATCTGGGCTACAATTGATAGTTAATTTACTCCTAATGTATAAGTAGCTGCAGTTTTTCTCTCCAATGTGCATTGCTTTGCAATTAGAAAGACAAGGTGGGTGAGGTAATACCTTTCATTGGAGCCACTTCAGTTGGTCAGAGAGACAAATCTCTGAGCTACACAGAGCTCTTCTTCAGGAGAATATTCTAAAATATCGCAAACTTTTCCCTGGCTTTCTCTCTAGTTGTGTTACTAATTTAATAATCTCTAAGATTTTTTTTGCTGTCTTTCTAATTATAAAACATTAACATAAAATATCCTCTGATTTTAACCTTTGCTCAAATTCTTGAATATTGAATGGCTGACAGGGGCTGCTGATAACTTTCTATCCATTTATCAATTACTGATGCGAAATCACGACAGGCTTTGCTTCTCTCCTCGTTTTCAGAACTGCTGGAACTCCAGGTTTTGGAGCGAAAACTGTTGCTGTGAATCCTTCTGAGAAGAAAGGGGAGAGGGAGTGAGGGAGGAGGAAAGGACTCTGGCCTCCTCCCTCCTAAGCCATGTTTCTGGTCTCACTGAGACCAGCATTACTCAAGAGACACTTCAAGGAAGAATATGGAATGACTCCAGATTAACATGGGGGCAAATAAAATCAGGATATGTCCCTCTGGGGAAGGGGTTTCAGTTGTTGCTAAATGGGGGAGAAGCCCTCAGTCTCTGTCTGACTGTGTCTCTCTCTCTTCTCAGGATATTCAGGTTGAGCGTCCTGGTTCAGACGCTGCTGCCTGCATTGTGATCTGGGAGCCCAGACTGAGCAGCTGCTGCTCCCCCGGTGGGGTCTGGGCTCGGCAGTGACTTGGAGTGAAGCTTCCTCTGTGCCCAGGCAAGGTGAGGACTTTCCCCAGCTGTAACTAGCTCCATGGCCAGCCCGAGGCTCTGCCCACACCAACATCTGAGCCAGATACTCCAGGTGATTGATAGAGACCTCAGAGAATGTGCTGGGGATGGGCATGAAAGTGACTGCACAAATAGCCCCTCCTCACCCCACAGCTCTCCTCCCCTTAGCAATTGCAGGAGCTGATCCAGCCATAGGAGAGCGAACACCCAGGAATGGCTGGCTGTCTGCCAGAGCGGGAGGGACAGGAGGTGGGAAACACAAGGAGAAAAGGGAGAAAGAGATTGATACGGGTTGTGGGAGAAATGATTGGGGAGAGAGATTCCCAGATCTCTAACGTACCCCTCCCCCCACACACACACTTGCTGCAGCATCCCTGGGCAGATTCCCTTTCCAGTGAACAAGGTGAGGTGCAGGGAGAGGAAAAGCCGATTCCTGATTCTCCCTGTGCCCCCGGCTGTGGGAGTGTGCTGCCCTGGGGACAATGTCAGGGGAAATCCCCCAAGTCACTCCTTTTGTTCTGCTCTTGTCTCATATTTGGTTCCCAGACTTTGTTATTGGGAGGGTTTCAAAATGTCTCAGTAGTTTAGTGCTAGTGGGGTGCATCAGGTTAGTGGAGTAATAACATGACCAAACATTTCCTGAGAATAGAATTGTAGAACTGTCCAGCTGGAATGAACAATCTGGTCATCTAGTCCAGCCCCCAACACTGAGATGTTTGTTCAACCTGTCCTTAAAAACCTCCAATGATGATTCCACAACCTCTCTTGGTAACCTATTCCAGTACTGAACTAGCCTTTGTCACAACTGAGTCACATGGCTGGCTCAGATTCAGTTTGTGATCCCCTGTAACCCCCAGATCCTTTTGAGTAGTACTGCCCCCTGTTTGTAGCTGTGCATTGGATTTTCCTTCCCTAAAATGTAGTACTTTGCACTTCATAGAATCTCAGGGTTGGGAGGGACCTCAAGAGGTCATCTAGTCCAACCCTCTGCCCAAAGCAGGACCAATCCTCAGATTAATGTATAATAAATGGAGCTATACCTATCTCATAGAGCTGGAAGGGACCCTGAAGGGTCATTTAGTCCAGCCCCCTGCCTTCACTAGCAGGGCCAAGTACTGATTTTGCCCCAGATTCCTGGGTGGCCCCTGGAAGGATTGAACTCACAACCCTGGGTTTAGTGGGCTAATGCTCAAACCACTGAGCTATCCCTCCCCCACTTGTCTTTATTGAATTTCATCTTGTTCATTCAGATCAATTCTCTAATTTATAAAGGTCATTTTGAATTCTAATCCTGTTCTCCAACGTGTTTGCAACTCTTCCCTGCTTGGTGTCATCCTCAAATTTAATAAGCACACTCTCCACTCCATTATCCAAGTCATTCATGCAAATATTGAGTAGTACCAGAGCGAGGATTGGCTCCTGTGGGACTGCATTAGATACATCCTCCCATTTTGTCAGCGAGCCATTAATAATCACTCTTTGAGTACAGATTTTCAAGTACACAACATTTCCCTTGTTAGCTGATGAGAATGTCATGGGGTCTTCTGTCAAAAGTCTTACTAAAATTAAGGTATGTCATGTCTAGAGTGTCATAGAATTAGATTGGTTTGGCATTGTTTGTATTCGATAATCTATGCTGGCTATAACTTATCACTTTACTATCCTCTAGGTGCTTATACACTGATTGTTTAATACATTTTTCTTTCTGGGTATCTAAACTAGGCTTGACCGGCCTCTATTCCCCAGGTCTTCGTTGTTCCCTTTTTTGAAGACAGGTTTTATGTTTCCCCTTCTCCAGTTTTGTGGGACCTCACCATCGTCCCGGAGTTGTCAGAGATCATTGTTAACTGTTCCAAGATTGCTTCAGCTAATTCCTTGAGTAGCCCAGGATGAATTTCATTAGGCCCTGCTGACTTTAATTAATGTAACTTATGTAAATATTTTTTCAACCTCTTATTTCTCCATTGTGGTTTCTGTTCCTTCCCCCTCTTGGTTAAGAATAATTAAGTATCTGATCACAATTACATATTTTTAGTGAATGTAAAAAGGTATTAAACACCTTCGTCTTGTTGATGTCATCTATTATTAGCTCTTCTTCTTCTCTGGTAAGTAGAGAACCTACACTTTCCTTCTCCTGTCTCTTGCTCCTAATTTATTTTTAGAACTCTTATCTTACTGCCTTTTTTGTGTCACTTCCAAGGTGTAACTCATTTTGTGAGTTAACCTTTCTGATTTTGTCCCCACATGCTTGTGCAATTCTTTTGTACTCATCCATAGACATTTGTCCATGATTCTACTTTTTATAGGATTCCTTTTTATTTTCTGGTCATGAAAGAGCTTATGGTAGAGCCATATTGGCCACTTACCCTCTGTCTTTTCTTCACATTGTGATCCTTTGCTGCTGCTCCTTTAATATTGTATCTGAGGAATGGCCAGCCAGCTCTCCTGAACTCTTTTCTCCCTCTGAGGTTTTATTCCTGTGGGACCTCACCTACCAGTTCTCCGCGTTGGTTGAAGTCTGCCTTTTGGACATCCATTGTCCTTATTCTGCTGCTCTCAAGCCTTCCTTCTCATAGAACAGTGACATCAATCATTTTCTCATATTGCTGTCTGCCTTCAGTTTCCTAACTCATCCCTTCCTCTTCCAGTTACTGCTTCCATCCTCTCAAAGAAAACAGGTGTCCCCTGTACATTCCAAGAACTTATTGGTTTGGTTGAATTCCTTTTCTAGCAGATGTCTGGGCAGATAACACTCCCCTAGCTCCCCAAATTTTTGTTTTGAATTTTTCTATTTGCATGACAGTCTAGACCATCCGTGTGCAGGGAAAGGGTCTGAGGGAATTGTGCTGTAAAATAATTTCCTGTTCTGACATGTCCCCAGTTGCCCTAACAGGCTGCAGTACAACATCCACATTTTCTGCCAGATCTTTTCATCCTTCCAGGGAAGGGAAATGGCTGCAGTGGAGCCATTTGAGGTAGGGATTATTGGGGATTTGCTGGTGGGTTCTCTTTGGAGGGAGAAGGGCAGTAAACACAGAGGAGGTGAGCACTTCTGAGGGAGCTAGTCTGGAGGTGGGAGAAGGCAGGAAAGCCATAGAGTGGAGAAAGGGAGGGGGAGAGGGTGTGATAAACCTGTTGAGATTTGTTTACTGGGATAGGTAATAATTGGAGATATACCAATCTCCTAGAACTGGAAGGGACCTTGAAAGGTCATTGAGTCCAGCCCCCTGCCTTCACTAGCAGGACCAATTTTTGCCCCAGATCCCTAAGTGGCCTCCTTAAGGATTGAACTCACAACCCTGGGTTTAGCAGGCCAATGCTCAAACCACTGAGCTATCCCTCCCCCAAACAGGAGCTGCCACCCCCCCATGGACTGGGCTAGGAAAATTTACCAGACTTCAGTACTGGAACCTGAACCTACTGGCCAGAGGCTGCTGTGAGATATAAAGGGGCACCCACCAGTGAAGCTGAGGGAAGACACCCCATCCCCTCCTATCCGGCTGCTGGCACTGAGGAGGGTGTTGCAATTCGCACCAGGGAGTTGTCCCTGAACCCTGCTGGAGGGCTCCATCTCCTGTATCAGCCTCTGGCTAGTAAGTGTCAAGACTCTTGCCCTCTCACTCTGCTGGGAGGAGTTGGGGTGCTTTTTTCCTCGCCTGACTCTGATGCTTCCTGGCTGCTGTCATGTGATGGGGTGTGGATGGAACTATGCTGCCTGCCTGCCTCCCAGAGCTTCCAAGTGATTGGCCCTCCTCCCCTGTGAACAGTGGGGTTGTCAGTAGGCAGCAGGTAGTGACTGAGGGGCTCTTGCTCTTTCAGAGGCCAATGACCTTTGTCAAGGCTGATTTCCCCACTCTGGCACTTTGAGTGCAGAAGATGGGGGCCCACAAGGATTCTAAAAATTCATACTGGCCACTCCAGGCCTGTATTAAACTCCCAAGGTTACAGTTTTATTCTGACCATGGATGGGTAGATGCTGCCACCATCCAAGTGCAAAACCCCTTTGAAAACCCAGGAAGGTGCACTTGGGAATTCCTTCCTGTGTGGTACCTTCAAGCCCTTTCACCCCACGCCCCTCCAGGGAAGAGCTGAGAAGGAAAACAAAGGAAATCAGCTGTTGCCACCAGCTAATTAAACAACCTGTGCACAAACCTCTTAGGTCACAAAAATTTCATCCTGTTCTTAAAAAGGTAAAAATTATTAAAAACAAAAAGAAAGAAACTACAGCTGGAAACTCAAGCTAGCTTTAAAAAAAACAAACCATTTACAAGGATTAAGCATCAAGAGTAGGGGCATTTCCAGCAGATCGAGGGATATGATCATTCCCCTCTACTCAGCACTGGTGAGGCCTCAGTTGGAGTACTGTGTCCAGTTTTGGGCCCCACACTACAAGAAGGATGTGGATAAATTGGAGAGAGTCCAGCGGAGGGCAACAAAAATGTTTAGGGGGCTGGAGCACATGACTTATGAGGAGAGGCTGAGGGAACTGGGATTGTTTAGTCTGCAGAAGAGAAGAATGAGGGGGGATTTGATGGCTGCTTTCAACTACCTGAAAGGGGGTTCCAAAGAGGATGGATCTAGACTGTTCTCAGTGGTAGAAGATGACACAAGGAATGGTGGTCTCAAGTGCCAGACTTCTAGTTCTCCTGCTTGTTCCCAGGCTTCTTTGCATTTGTGTATAGCACTTAAAGATAACTGCTGCTGATTGTCGCTTTCTCGGTCTGAGACAGGAGTCCTCCCCTCTTGCAGTCTCCTGCTTGTGCTTCCTCCCGGTATCCCACTTCCCCACTTACCTCGGGGCTTTGGTCTCCTTCCCCCGGTGAACCTAGTTTAAAGCCCTCCTCACTAGGTTAGCCAGCCTGCTTGCAAAGATGCTCTTCCCTCTCTTCGTGAGGTGGAGCCCGTCTCTGCCTAGCAATCCTTCTTCTTGGAAGACCATCCCATTGTCAAAGAATCCAAACCCTTCTCTCCGACACCATCTGCGTAGCCATTCGTTGATTTCCACGATTCGACGATCTCTACCCTGGCCTTTTCCTGCCACAGGGAGGATAGACGAGAACACCACTTGCGCCTCAAACTCCTTTATCCTTCTTCCCAGAGCCACGTAGTCTGCAGTGATATGCTCAAGGTCATTCTTGGCAGTATCATTGGTGCCCACGTGGAGAAGCAGGAAGGGGTAGCGATCCGAGGGCTTGATGAGTCTCGGCAGTCTCTCCGTCACATCGTGAATCCTAGCTCCTGGCAAGCAGCACCCCTCTGGGTTTTCCCGGTCAGGGTGGCAGATAGATGACTCAGTCCCCCTGAGGAGAGAGTCCCCGACCACCACCACCCTCCTCCTCCTCCTCTTGGGAGTGGTGGTCGTGGAACCCCCATCCCTAGGACGGCGCATCTCATGCCTTCCAATCAGTGGAGTCTCCTTCTGCTCTGTTCCCTCAGATGTATCCTCCACGCCACTCTCTGCACTAGTACCTGCGGAGAGAACACGAAAAGAGTATCACTGCAGACACCACCACTATCCCTTCTGTCACTCATGTCTGTGCCCTGCACATATGCTGCAACACAGGCCTCTTTCTAGGTCCTCCCATGCAGCCTATTTCTACATCTTGCATTTTCTTTCTGCAATCACATCCCTAAGATACAGGCTTTCCTATCCATCCACACAGCTAAAATTCTTATCCAGGCTCTCATCGTCTCCTGTCTCCATTATTGCACCATTCTTTTCTCTCCCTTGACCAATGCAATCATGCCCTGCTCATATCCATTGAGAATTCAACATCCACAAAGCTAGCTCGCTATTCTAAAATGTGACTTGTTGAAAGAATTGGTCATGTTTAGTCTTGAGAAAAGATGACTGGGGCATGGGGGGGCGGGAAGGACCTGATAACAATCTTCAGCTATGTTAAGGGCTGCTATACAGAAGATGGTGATCAGTTTTTCTCCATGTGCACTGGGGTAGGAGAAGTAATTTCCTTGCTGTAGATCAAGCCATGCTCAGGTTGGATATTAGGAAAACTTTCCAACCTTGAGGATCGATAAGTACTGGACTAGGTCACCAGGAGCGGTGGTGGAATCCCAGTTACTGGATGTTTTAAAAAACTGGTTAGACAAATATCTGTCAGCTATAAGTTTGCTGTCAGAGGGCAAAAAGTCTTATACAAGGAGACAGAGAGAGAAGGAGATGAAATCGAGGAAGCTTTGGAAAAGCTGGGCAGATGACTTCCAAAATGAATTCAGAATTCAGTTTTGCTTTACCAAACTAACCAAGGGATCTGTAAATCCCATGTTCTTCGAGTGTGTGCTCATGTTGATTCCTTTCTATGTGTGTGCGCACCCACATGCGTGGTCGTCAGAGATTTTTGCCTTAGCGGTACCTGTAGGGCAGTGGTTCTCAAACTATTGTACTGGTGACCCTTTCACTTGTTTACATATTTAATACCATTATAAATGCTGGCGGCAAAGCAGGGTTTGGGGTGGAGGCTGACAGCTTGTGACCCCCCACGTAAAACCTCGTGACCCCCTGAGGGGTCCCAACCCCCACTTTGAGAACCCCTGCTGTAGGGTCTGTGGTGTCCTCTGGAATGCCACGCTCATGCAGCAGTATATCAGGGGCCGCCGGCACTATGCCCCCTCAGTTCCTTCTTACTGCCCGTAAGAAGGGCTAGCTAGATTTTTAAGGAATTTTGTTCCTTAAGGCCTTTGTACATAGTTTGTATACAATAGTTAAGTAGTAGTAAAGTGTTAGTCAGTCATTAGGGTCCCAGCGGGGACTTCGCCCCAGACTGGGTGTGCCCTGGTCTCCTGGGTTTAAGCCCATCTCAGACTGTAACAGGCCTATGCCTGTGAGTGACCCCCATAGCAGCTGCCTTAAGTGCTTGGAGAAGTCACACGTCAAGGATTGATGCCGGATCTGTCAGAACTTTTGGCCCCGTACTCAAAAGGAGCGGGATATCTGCCTCAGGGCTCTCCTGATGGAATCTGCCCTCTGCCCGGCTTCTGAGCTGTCCAGCCAGGTTGCACCGAGCACCTTGGCACCCAGCTCCTCCCAATGCCGAAGAAGAAAGCTAAGAAGTGCAGACATACCCTAACAGGAGCAGAGCCAGACGAGCCTCTCTTTCCCAATCTCCATCATATCAGCACTTCACATAGGTAAAGTCTCTCTCTCTTGTCTGGTGATTTACAGAGCCACAGAGGCTTCACAATGCAACTAGTCAGATATTAACCCAGGCAGCAACTCACAAGCATTCCATAAAGTCTAAACACCAAACACATTCTTAGAATTCTAATACCTGAGTGATAAATGAAGGGGGGGGGGGCTTCCTTTTATGGACACCCAGCCAGCCAGTTGGCTATAAAGTCCCTCTTGGTAGCTGTTATCTGCTTGCTTTACCTGTAAAGTGTTTTAAAAGTCCCCCAGGTAAAGGGAAAAAAGTGTGCACCTGATCAAAAAAAGCCAGTGGAAAGGCTAGAACTTTCTTAAAAGGGGAGAGAAACTTTCCCTTTGTCTGTTGCTCTCTGGGAAAGAGGGGAACAGAGAAGGCAGCAGGAATGCTGTGTAAAGCTTAAGCCAGGTATGATCATAAATCATCAGATCATGCCTAGAACTACTTACCTGAACTTCAAATGTGTAAGTAGATCAGAATGTTTAACTAGACATGATCAGGTTTATTTCTTATTTTGGCTTGTGGATCTCCTCTGTGCTAACCCCAGATGCTTCTGTTGCTTGTAACCTTTCAGCTGAATCCCCAAGAAAGCTATTTTGGATGCTTAATTTTTGTAATTGTTTCTTTTAAGATCTAGCAAAAAGCCTGAGTTCCAGATGTATTTTTTCCCTTTTTGTTTTTAATAAAATTTACCTTTTTTAAGAACAGGATTGGATTTTGGTGTCCTAAGAGGGTTGTGCATGTTGTTTGATTAGCTGAAAGGAAATTGGGTGTGGCTATGTTTTCTTTCTCAGCTCTCCTCCGGAGGGGTATGTGTGAGAAAGGGCTTGAAGGTACCCCACAGGGAGGAATTCCCAAGTGCTCCTTCCTGGGTTCAAAGTGGGTTTGTTTGCATTTGGGTGGTGGCAGCGTTGACCAAGCCAAGGTCAGAGAGAAGCTGTAACCTTGGGAGTTTAATACAAGCTTGGAGTGGCCAGTATTATTTTTTAAAATCCTTGCGGGCCCCCACCTTCTGCACTCGAAATGACAGAGTGGGGATTCAGCCTTCACAATCTGTTTTAACAATCCTAACACAGGTGAGCCAGACTGATTCCAGCGATGCGTTTGTCCATGTTCAATTAAGATATGGGGGCATTTGCGAGAGCTAACTCCTCGTCTGCCAGTGTCATAGGCAGGGATGGTGTCTCTAGCCTCTGTTTGCCAGAAGCTGGGAATGGGTGACAGGGTGGATCACTTGATGGTTCCCTGTTCTGTTCATTCCCTCTGGGGCACCTGGTATTGGCCATTGGGCTAGATGGACCATTGGTCTGACACAGTGGGCCGTACTGTATCAGGAGTATCTACTCATTTGGACTCGCTGGGGAGCCACAGAAAGAAACAAGATGTGCTGAGGCAAGAAGGCCCAGTCTCAGAGCCCCTGGGGTCACGCTTGTCAAAAGCTAAAACTAGGCCCAGCCCATGAAAGGGGGCACTGCCAGGAGAGACTGTCTAAAGGCTGGAGCATCAAACAGCTTTGTAAACCTGAGAGAGCTGCCTTGGGGACAGTGACAGGGAGAATCCCCAGAGTGACTCCTTTGATTCTGCTCTTCTCTGGCCTTTGGTTCAGAGACTCTGTTACTGGGAGGGTTTCACCATGTCTCAGAGGGTCACACCCTGGTGGGAGGGGGCTAGGCCTGTACTGGGATAAGGTCACTCTGTGCTTCACACTATGGCAGAACCTAGAATGTCCATTTAGCAGGTAAAAGTCCTGGGGCGAATCGGCTTGTGGAATGGACAAAAGCCCCGTCTGAATTCTCTCGAATTGCCCTTCTCACCCTGGCAGGCTACAGAATAACGTCCACGTTTCGCCCCAAATCATCCCCTCCTCCCAGGGGGAAGGAAATAGCTGCAATGGAGCTGGCTCAGGTAAGGGATTATCAGGGAGCTGGTGGGGGGTTCTGCTTGGAGGGAAAGGAGCAGTAAAGGCATAGAATGGGGGGGAGCTGCTAGAGGTGGTGGGAGGCAGGAAATATCTCGGGTGGAGAAAGGGAGGGGACAGGATGTGACAAACCTGCTGAGACTTGTGTACTCTAGGGTGTGATGGGTTGTCACCCCGGGGTGCAGTCTGGGGGGCTTCTGGGAACCGCTGCGCCCTCTAACCCTCAAGCTGGGCTGGCCCTTCTCACACGGCTTTGCTGGAGATTCATCCAGCCTCTCCAGGCCCTGTTATCACCCAACATGACAGCAGGTGGCGCCATACACCCAACTAAGCTACCTGAGTGCTTTACCTGAGCTACTCAAGGAGAGAGAGACGACAACAGCCAATTTCCCAGCTCCCCAACCTTGCACACCTGCTGTGGTATAAACCCAGAATTATACCATCTTATAGTGCACAGGGATCTCTATAATGTAAGTTCATTAATATAGTTCGTCTTCCCCTCGATATGGGAAAGATGTGCACAACAAGCCTGTGCTAACCAAGCTGAGATTTTCCCCAGACACTTCACTCAAAATAATTTGGTTAAGATAAAGCATCAAACAAGTCTATTAACTACAGAAAGATAGATTTTAAGTGATTATAAGTGATAGCAAATAAACAAAAATGCAAACTAAGTCTAAAATGCTAGATAGATAGGATTTGAATTAGCAATTTCTCACCCTGACTGATGATAGAAGCAGTCCACCAAGTTTCCATACGCAGGCTAGAAATCTCTTTACCCTGGGACCAGCACTTCCCCCAGTTCAGTCTTTGTTCCTCAGGTGTTTCCAGGAGTTCTCTTGTGTGGAGAGTGAGGCCAAGAGCTGATGTCACACCCCACCTTCTATAGCTTTTCCATATGGTGGGAACCCTTTGTTCCAAAGTCAGTTTCCTGTGCAGTTTGAGAAAAATACAGGTACCAAAATGGAGTCCATTGTCATGTGGTCTGGTCACATGCCCTGTCATGCCCCACTGAGTTATAGTAGCCATGACTCATAGGCTGGCTGAAACATTCATGAGAAGGCCAAGCTATTCTATAGTCCATTGTCTTTGTTGATGAGCCATCAGCACTTGTCTGGTTTCTTCATTGTTGTACCTGAAAGGCTCGTTGTGGGTGTTACCCAGGGTAAGCACATTTGAAATACAGATACAGAGTCAATATCCATAACAAAAGATACAAACATGATACATGTACACAAATATGATTTGCTGAATGATTATCCTAATTTTTCCAATGACACCTCACATGACACATCTTGTACAAAATGCATCATAATTATATCCTAATCATATCATAACCATACCATTATGATGAATATGGGGGTGTAGTGTCAGATAGGGCCTAGTTTCAAGCCACAGGATTTGGGAATGGAACTTCCCCTCTTTGTGGAACAGGAAATAACCCTCCAGCCAGGGCTGGGACAACTTCCCAGACTCCCAGTGCTGGAGCCTGAATCTACTGGCACTTCATTAGTTACCACCAACCCCAATCTTTGTTGGAACTGCAAACTTTATTAGTGATGATTTTATATTCTCTTCCAGGTCATTGATAAGAATATAAATGGGGAACCATGGTCGAGTGGATTTATTTCTAGTGGGTTCCCTCAGGATTGATTCTTGTCCCTGTGCTATTTAACAATCAGTTTCTAATCTATTTCATGTATGCCATGTTTATTTTGTATCATTCTAGTTTTTTAGTCAAAATATTGTGCTTAACCAAGTCATGTGCCTTACAGAAGTCTAGGTAAATTACATCAATACTATTAGCTGCAACCAAACTTTTGATCTCATCCAATAAGGTTATCCCGTTAGTTTGATAGGATCTATTTTCTCTAAACCTTTGTTCATGGGTAATAATTATATTACCCTCCTTTAATTCTTTATTAATGAAATCCAGTATCTGCTGCTCCATTATCTTGCCCAGTATCGATGTCAGACTGATACTTTTGCAATTAGCTGGGTCATCTCATTTACACTTTTTAAATATTGGCACAGCATTAGCTTGATTCCAGTCTTCTGGAATTTCCCTAGTGTTCCAAGTCCTAATTAAAATCAACGTTAACAGTCCACCATGCTCCTCCACCAGGCCTTTTAAAAGTCTTGGATACAAGTTATCTGGACCTGCTGATTTAAACATGTCTAACTGTAATAGCTGCTGTTTAATGTCTTCATGAGCTATTGTTGGAATGGAAGGAGTGTCATCGTCAATATCTTATGATATGAGTTACATCATCTGTTTTTCCCCAAACTCAGGAGAGAAATATTTACTGAACACTTTTGCCTCTTCTGCATTATTTTTGATAATTCTGCCATTTCCATCTAGTAATGGACCACTACCATTGTTAGGATTCATTTTGTACTTAATATACTTTTAAAAAAACTTCCTTATTATTTTCCTTGATTGGTCGTTGATTTCTGATAGCTTCCCTTACCAATTTTCTACAGTTCTGACCTTCTAACTTATGTTATTTTTACTATTGACCTCCCCTTTCTTCCATATATTTTATTTGGAGAGTGTTGGGATTCCTACCAGGGAGCCACCAGCAGGGTCCAGAGACGGCCCCATCTCCTATATCGAGCTCTGGTTAGTATGTATGTAATAAATGTGACGACCCTGCCTCCGTCTGTCAGCTGAGACACACAAAGGTTCTCTCTTTCTACCCTCTGATCCCTCCAGGGTGTTCTAAGCTAGGTGAGGTGGGACTGTTAACATGTGCCTCCCGGAGCTTCCATTTCCCTGGTGCTGCTGTTCCGTGAATAGTGGGGTTGTGAGTGGGGCAGCAGGTACTGAGTGCTGGACTCTTACTCTTTCAGGGGCCGGTGACCTTCGAGGAGGTGGCTGTGCATTTCACCAGGGAAGAGTGGGCTCTGCTGGACCCCGCTCAGAGAGCCCTCTACAGGCATGTCATGCAGGAGAACTATGAGACGGTGACCTCGCTGGGTAAGGAGTCCTCTCCCCTTGGTTATTAGAAGCTGGGGGGTCTCTAAAGAACCAGAGTAGTAATAACTTTATACCTTTATTCATCATACAAGTTTTAACAAGTTTCCTTGCCCCCCTTTTTTTGCCTTATCTTCCACACACTAGAATAATTTTTGGACATGTGCCTTTTTGTTGCTGTCAGTCATTTTAAAATTGTATTTAATGTATCCTTATTGGAGACATTAATAACTGTAGCTTTCATGCCTTTTCCTCATTTTAAGAGGAAAATACGGCACCTGTAGAATTCTAAATTGAGTAAATAGGTGTATGACTGATGCATGGCTTGTGTGACAGTCAGATGAGCTCCTCTTTTGATAGGAGAGCGTATAATGTTGCCATTCAGGACTCCACAGGTGAAGGGAGAACAGAGCCGTGGGAGGGGAGGAGAAGGGGGGAGTAGCTAATTCTGGGGTGCCAGGACATGGGGAGGGTGTGTGCAGGGTTAGAGCTAAGAAGCAGCAGGGAGGGAGGAAGTAGTGAGAGATGAGGAGGGAATAGAAGAAGTTCCCAAGGAGCCGGGAGGAGGTGACGGCTGAGAGTAGTGGGAAGAAGGGGAGGGGAGTGTGGGGGAAGAGCACCCAGGAAGTGGGCTGGGTGAGTCAGTGGGAGGGAGGAGAGGTTTGGGGATCTAGAGCTGTGGGGGATCCCAGACCTTTAACCCCGAATCCCTACCCAAGCCTTGTTGCTTTAGAGCCTACACTCCAGTTTTCTTTCTGTTCAGTTTCACTTCACTATATTCCACCCCTTAAATATTATTTTAACTCTTGACCTCCCTCTCCCACTCATTACCCCCCTCCCCATATAACCTCCCCATCTCTATGCACACCGACCCTGGCCAGTGAGGGGGTGGAGTTGGGGCAGGGACTTTGGGGAACAGGTTGGAATGGGGGTGAGGCAGGGGTGAGAGGGGGCGGGGCAGTGGTGGAGTCAGAGTGGGGCCAGGGGCAGGGGTGTCGAGCACCGACCGGTGCCAGGAGAAGATGGCGCCTATGGAGAGGAGCCAGCTGTGTGGTGGAGGTGGGGCCCCCACACTGGGCATTGAGAGCCTAGAGCCAGCTGTGTGCCGGGGAGACAGGGCATGAACCAGCTGTGTGCAGGGGGGAGGTGATGCGGACCCAGCCGAGAGCAGGTGCGAGCACCGTCCGCTCTGCAGCATGATGAGGGAGCCCGGCATCCCACTGCCAAGTGCCCGCCCTGCCCAGGGGAAGCGCCACAGTGGTTTTGCTGAGCCCAAACTTACATGAGGAGGGAAGAAATAGGCAGCAAGTCTCAACAGCAGCCAGCCTCTGCCCTGCACCCTGGGGAGGTGTCTCTGGGCAGAAATCTGGGGGGTTGTGACCCTGCATGCCCCACCCACCCTCTGTTCAGCAATTCTGGATATGAAGGGTGATTCCAGAAATTAAGAGTCATTTTGGGAAAAAATGCAGTAATAGCGGCAATTTCCAGAAAACACTGGCCCTAGTCATAACATTAAATACAGTAGTCTCAAGCTGTATGCCTGTGTTCATCAGATCTGTCCCTCTGCCTTCACATAGTTCACTCTGCTGGGGGGTTCTACCCCTTCCCCCATTCTGTGTCTGTCTGGTCTATTTAGACTGTAAATTCTTCAGGGCATGGGACATCTAATATTGTATGTTTGTAAGGTGCCTTCCACAACAGGGACCCACTCTTAGTTGGCTCTTAGGCACTAAGGTAATGAATATGATTTATAATAACTCTCCTGCCACTTTGAGCCACCGACGATGTCCTTGGGATGTTACAGCTTAAAAATGATCTGGGTTAAAATCTTTGTAAGAAGTATCCCACAAATTCTACTGACCTCCCTTGTTTTCTTTGCCTGCAGTAGGGCTTCCAGTTTCCAAACCTGATGTGATCTCACAGCTGGAACGAGGGGAAGAGCCGTGGGTCCCAGACCTCCAGGGCTCTGAGAAAAAAGTGCTTCCGAGAGCTGCCTGCACAGGTGAGGACTTGGTTAAACCAACTCAACAACTGTGTGGGAATGCAGGAAACATTTGGGATGCCCTATAAAGACCTTGTGAGCTCTCCAAGTTCAGGATTGTTCCCAGCAGGTGTGGAATCATTGTGGCAGATGTCGCTCATAGCTTCCCTCCTATTCTGACTGACAACTGGCAGCAGGTCCCTCCCTGATCTCGCGTTCCCCCGAGTGTCCTGGTGAGATGCAGACCAAAACTGATGCCTTCCTCTCTTCTCTGGGGAAGGGTTTGGGGAAGATCAGCTCCTGATAGGCTTGATTTCTCCCGCACATATTTTGATTTGTTCATTCCTCTCTGAGATTTCTTTTCTCTCCGGCGCAGGGAGTGACCTATGTCTGGATCCTCTCTCTCTCCCATCGGGTGATGGGAGGGTGAGTGAGAACGAGGAGAAACCCCAGCAGGAAGATACTGAGCAAATAGAAGCACGTGGGATGTTACCAGGAAGATCAAAAGGGAATGATTCCGGGAGTTGTGCACTTTCAGAAAAAGTCTCTGAGAGTCAGCACAGGCCAGTGGAAAACTTCAGTAGCCACTCAGACCTTATTAAATGTGAGAGAATTAACTTGGAAGAGACATGCTACACATGCCATGAGTGTGGGAAAGGCTTCAATGTGAGCTCTGACCTTCTCACACATCAGCGAATCCACAGAGGAGAGAGACCGTACATGTGCTCTGAGTGTGGGAAAAGCTTCAGTTATAGCTCACACCTTATTATACATCATAGAATCCACACTGGAGAGACACCCTACACGTGCTCTGAGTGCGGGAAAAGCTTCAGTCAGAGCTCAAACCTTATCACACATTACAGAATCCACACTGGCATGTCACCCTACAGATGTTCTGAGTGTGGGAAAAGCTTCAGTCATAGATCAGCCCTTATTAGACACCAGGGAATCCACACCGGAGAGACACCCTACACGTGCTCTGAGTGTGGGAAAACCTTCAGGCTTAGCTCAGCCCTTACCATACACTGGAAAATCCACAGTGGAGAGACACCCTACACATGCAGTAACTGCGGGAAAAGCTTCAGTCATAGCTCAGCCCTTATTAGACACCGGAGAATCCACACGGGTGAAATGCCCTACATGTGCTCTGAGTGTAGGAAACCCTTCAGGCATAGCTCAGCCCTTACCATACATTGGAGAATCCACAGTGGAGAGAGACCCTACACATGCAATAACTGCGGGAAAAGCTTCAGGCATAGCTCAGCCCTTATTAGACATCAGAAAATCCACATGGGCGAGAACTGTAACAAACGCCTTGACTAGGGCTGGCCAAAGTTTGTTGTTTTTTTGTTTTGTTTTTTTTTAAAAACCACATTTGCTAATTCTACATAGTGATCTCTGCACCATCTTCACCATCGTGTCTCAGCTCCCCCAGATGAGTTGCCTGCTTTTGCCTTTTTGCAGCTCACCCTTCGTTGCGGTCAATCCTGTGATCTTTTCTACCAACTCCTTTCCTTTTGAGTCATAGGAGTGTGTGTCCCTCCAGCCAGGAATGTTCATCAGCTCCAGGTGCGGGAGAGAGGGTTAATCCCAACAAGCTACACTGAGGCAAAAACTACCTGAGCCTGACATCCACTAGGGCTGTACATGGCATTGGCTGCTCAAGTTAGTGAGCTTGGTGAAAAAGACATTTATAGTTGTTGTGCAGATGCAGCCCAGGTGCAGGGGTTGGCATTAGCTTCCCCCTTGACCTGACCTAAACTCCATCACTTTTCCTAGTCTAAACAAACCCTGAGCATCACGGTTATACTGTTCCCCCATTTCAAAGGCATTGTTAGTCATCGAGTTCCCCCTTTTGGAAAGAATTGTCTCATTCCCAGTTGCTCTGATTGTGCTTCAGGTTGTGCTGCAGAGCAGATATATTTACTACCATTTTCCTTACTTAAAATATATTGAACTATAACAAAGAGCAGGAATAGGAAAAAAAAGTCATTTCACCATCTCTAACAACAGATGAAGTTAGGGTAAATCAGAGGAATTCCCTTATTCCCCATCACCATCCCAGTTCCCCTGTTGTGCAGTTGGTTAGGTCAGTATTTTTTCTAAAGGGCTGGGAAGAGGATTCCCTCGTAAATAACTTGTAACTAAACAAAGTGCCCATGCATTGGGCTCCCAAAGCCGTTGTGGCCCAGGCCCTGCAGGAGGTCGCTCCTGAAGAGATCTCCTTCCTCATTAGCTGCATGTTGCCTATTATTTGGGAAATACAATCCCTAGCTAGGTAGAGATGGGAAAATGGAAGTGACATTTCTGTTTAGCTCACCCCTGGGAGATGCTGCAAATGTGTAGAAAATGAAATCCATGTTGAATGTGCTATAGCTGCAGATAGATACCTATTTTTAATAGAGACCTGACATTTGGTGTCTTACAGGGATTCTAAGACACACCTGAATTTGGTCCCTAATTTTAAATCTGTGCCACCAGATTAAAGAAATAAAAGGGCATAGTTGGGGGAGTTGTACCTCACTATCGCTACTGATCCGTTGTGCGGTTGGTGAAGAATTCTACGCCAGGGAAGTGTAAAATTACTCCAAGGAAGATCAAAGATTTGACAAGAGCTCAGGTAGAAATTGCAGGTACAAGTGGATGATCTTCACCCCAGAGATGGAAGCTATGGTGACCTGTGGCCCAGGTAAACTATTTTTAGAACGCTGCTCCCTAGCTAAGTGGCATTGATCACGCTCCTAAAGGGCACCATGATTAAATTGTAAACAAGTGTCCTTTACCATTTGGAGCCAAAGTTTCATGAAGCTCAGAGAGAAACAGCTGATTCCTTCAGAGCCATTCCATGCCTACGGGTCCCAATCTGTCTGCCTTGTTGGACAAGAAGCATTTCCATGCTGCACAAATGAGGGAATGTATCTGATTCCAAATTCAGACTGCAGGATACATGAATGCTGAGTCCTGACTCTGTGGTTGGTCTCTTAAGCTACATCTACACTACAGCCGGGATCGACGCTGTGAGATCCATCTACCAGTGGTCTATTTAGCGGGTCTAGTGGAGACCCGCCAAATCAACAGCAGATTGCTCTCCAGTTGACCCCTGTACTCTGCCCCCAATGAGAAGAGTAAGGTAGGTTGACAGGAGAGTTTCTCCTGTCGACTCCCTGCAGTGTAGACCCCACGGTAACTCGACCTAAGATACATTGACTGCAGCTCCGTTATTCATGTAGCTGGAGTTGCGTACCATAGGTTGACTTTCTGTGATAACATAAGAACAGCCATACTGAGTCAGACCAAAGGTCCATCTAGCCCAGTATCCTGTCTGCTGACCGTGGCCAATGCCAGGTGCCCCAGAGGGAGTGAACCTAACAGGTAATGATCAACTGATCTCTCTCCTGCCATCCATCACCCCCCTCTGACAAACAGAGGCTAGGGACACCATTCTTACCCACCCTGGCCAATAGCCATGAATGAACTTAATCTCCATGAATGTATCCAGTTCTCTTTTAAACGCTGTTATAGTCCAGCCTTCACAACCTCCTCAGGCAAGGAGTTCCACAAGTTGACTGTGCGCTGCGTGAAGAAGAACTTCCTTTTATTTGTTTTAAACTTGCTGCCCATTAATTTCATTTGGTGACCCCTAGTTCTTCTATTAGTTCTTGGTAGTGCGGACATAGATTGAAGAGCAAAACTTAGGCTAATACATTTGTATCACTTCTCCTCTTCCTGCTACTTTGAAAGATTAGAAAGTGTGAAAATAGAGTACAGGTGGCTTTTCTCATGATGCAGCCTTCCCATGTAGTGAGAGACCCCTTCCACCCACACTTCCGGGAGAAGACCCAGGGAGAAATGAACTCACAGAAATGGAAGGCTCCTAGGTTATTGTAGAATGTGACTTCACACAAAGCTGACTGGGTGGAAATGGGAATTAAGAGAACTGCCCTATCGGTTTATATTTTGTAATCTTTGAATAAATTGTTATCAGCAACTATGAAATTAAATATGAAGTTAACTAGTGTAACATAAGAGGCTGATTCTATGATAACCTGAATTATATTGTAACACTGAAAGTTTTCTTCTAGGTCTCCCCCTGCCCCCTCCTACTATATAGGAAATGGTGGCTAATCCTGAAAAGTAGAACCTCACTCCAAAGGAATTAGAGTGGGGGAACATGTGAGAGAAATAGCATGTACCAGAATAGAGACCCAATATAGACTGCTATTATTTCTATTTCAAATGGAATTTATTTTGATAAACTTTAAAATAAATTTTCTGTTAAGAGGAAAATTGCTTGAGATAAGATGTGTAAACTTTTAATCAGTTAGAGGGTAACAGCCACATAGTTCCCCAGTTCATTTTTTTGCTAAGCAAAGACACATCGGGCAGGAGATGTCAGAATTTAAAATGGTGATGGATGTGTGATGATTTATTTTTGCAACCAGTTATTTTTATGAGTGCTGAGGCCCCTTTTCCTTTGGAGGAGGCCAGCTGTTAGAGCCCAGCTGTTTAACCCTTAGGCCTGCCCATGGAAACCTCCCCATAACTGGCCTTATGTTTCTTTCGTGTTTGATACCTTTGGGGTTCACACGTCCACACTACATGTGTTTTATGACAGCAGATATTTTGAGAAAACTGCTGGATTAAGCAGGGCTATTCCAAACTGATGTTGGCCCAAACTCTGCCTCACTTCAACTGGAGTGGGACACATCTGTATCAAAGGATTAGTTCACACCTGATTTGCCCAGAGACCTTAAGGGAGGTGGAGGTAAGCTAGAATCTACAACAATAAAGTTAAAGGTAAGGGTGGACGTCCTTCAGCTTTCCGATCAAAAAGCCTGTTGTGTTAATTCCTTCTGAACATCTGGCACTGGTCACTCTCAGGCAGCATACTGGGCTCGATGGACTATTGGTCTGACCGAGTATGACCAGGCTTGCATTCTTATGTTATGTAAGTCATCTAAGAGAGATTGACTGCCAGGATCTCAGGACTGATCCCCTCTGGGGAATGAAGCACAACGGCGATGGGCTATGCAGCCTTCACTAGTCTCCCTGTACCTGCAAAGCCTGCTAGCCCAGCGTGCTGGAGCATCTATGCCAGTACCTGGTTCCTAAACTGCAGCTACAGTTCCTACTCCATGCGACTCCAAAGACAAAGAGCTGCAGAGATCCAACCCCTTGTAATCTTTGAAATGTATTTTCCTTTTTCTATTTTTATCTGTTTTTTTATGAACGTGGAGCCTTCCCAACCTTTCTATTAGATTGGGGTGTAACAGTGCAGCTCAGTTGGTGTGAGTGTGTGAACACCCCTGAAGTCTACACAGGTAAGATGCTAAGAAGAATAGTTCCCAAAATCTTAATAGCCTTAAAACTCTTCCTTATAAAATGACTGCATGCATGCTCCTTTACCTATGGAAACATTCCAAGGAATTGAGCTGTCTGATATACATTGTTCAGCGAGAGCTATTTGAACTTTTTACTAATGTCTCAATAAGGTCTGTATCTGTGTTTTGGGGTGAGAGGGTGATGAGAAGTATTAGCTACACAATAGTGAAATGTAAGGAGAAAACTAATTAGCTTTTAGGTTGTAGACTAAATGTAAGCAATAATTTGGATTTGGTATTGAAATATTCAGCTGGCTAAATCTGGGTCGCACTGCCTGGGTGAAAAGCTCTGATTGGGGTTTCAGCATCACTAAATACACACCTGCCTCCATGGGTTGCTGTTTTAGGCTTTATAAGGGTTGATTTTCTGCTGTATTAATCTGATGGTTTGACAATATTGCATTGGAATCAAGTCATCAATTTACTTGTCAACTGATTGATGTACTGATTTGACCTGAACTTCATCACTGTGTTGTTTAACCTTTAGTTAGCTGAGTAGTATTTATAGTCATTTAGCCTTATTGATGTGTGTGCTTGGTTTTATTTGTTCATGTTAATAAAATATGTGTGACACTCTGTATCTCGGGGAAACACCCAGTACCCCCTTGTTCATCCTTGTAAAATGATTGTGTGGTATCCAATGCAAAGTTTGTCATGTTGGGTGTCTTCAGAAGGCTCATGATGCACTGAACATGGTTGTTACAGTGATGTTATAGTAATTGTTACAGTTTAGGTTATAATTTCATGTATATAGTTATGATGCTGAAAATGTATCCTCGTGGCTTAAAGCCAGCCCAGACAAAAACTCTCCAAGAACAGAGATGCAGTTCACACCTCCTCAGGGCATGGATTGGACAAACCCAGCCAAGCCTCACAGGAACAATGGACACTGGTTTAGGGAGCAACAAAATAATCTGTTAGACCCTTGAGGGAGTCACCCCCTTCCTTTGGTCAGTTTGGGACTGCGATGAGGTAATGCTCACCTGATTCTCAAAAGGGTGGGGGCAAAGCCAGGAGGAAAGAAAGGACATGATAAAAGGGAGAGATGTTTGCCATGCTCGCTCTCTTCCATCTACATCTACAGACACCACCACCACCACCAAGGGACTGAATCACTGATCAAAGGAGAGAGCCTGACTGAAAAGTAACCAGCCAGCCTGTGGTGAGAAGCATCTAAGTTTTTAAGGACATTGAAAGTGTTAAGATCAGCTTAGAATGTGTATTGCTTTTATTTCATTTGACCAAATCTGACTTCTTGTGCTTTGACTTATTATCACTTAAAGTCTATTTTTATAGTTAATATTTTATTTTTATTCTACCTGAATCAGTGCATTTGGTTTGAAGCATGTCAGAGACTCCGCTTGGGATAACAAGCCTGGTACATATCAATTTTTTTATTAAATTGACAAACTCATATAAGTTTGCAGCATCCAGGGGACATAACTGGACACTGAAAGATAGAGGCTCCTAGGATTGTGTCAGGGACCAGAGATACTAGCTAGTGTCATTCACTTGCAAGTAGCTGGGAGTAGTTTACATGCCAGAGGCTGTGAGAGAACAGACCAGGAGTGGGGGGTTCTCACAGCAGAGCAGGGTAAGGCTGGCTCCCAGAGTCAAGGATTGAAGAGGCCTAGCAGATCACCGGTTCACATAACACCAAAGGGGAATGTCACATACATGTAACTATAGGGGGTTATAGTGGACTACAAGCTAAATATGAGTCAACTGTGTGATGCTGTTACAAAAAAAGCAAACGTGTTTCTGGGATGCATTAACAGGTGTGTTGTGAGCAAGACACGAGAAGTCATTCTTCCACTCCACTCTACTCTGCGCTGGTCAGGCCTCAACTGGAGTATGTTGTCCAGTTCTGGGCACCGCATTTCAAGAAAGATGTGGAGAAATTGGAGAGGGTCCAGAGAAGAGCAACAAGAATGATTGAAGGTCTAGAGAACATGATCTATGAAGGAAGGCTGAAAGAATTGGGTTTGTTTAGTTTGGAAAAGAGAAGACAGAGAGGGGACATGATAGCAGTTTTCAGGTATCTAAAAAGGTGTCATGAGGAGGAGGGAGAAAACTTGTTCATCTTAGCCTCTAAGGATAGAACAAGAAGCAATGGGCTTAAATGGCAGCAAGGGAGGTTTAGGTTGGACATTAGGAAAAAGTTCCTAACTGTCAGGGTGGTTAAGCACTGGAATAAATTACCTAAGGAGGTTGTGGAATCTCCATCTCTGGAGATATTTAAGAGTAGGTTAGATAAATGTCCATCAGGGATGGTCTAGACAGTATTTGGTCCTGCCATGAGGGCAGGGGACTGGACTCGATGACCTCTCAAGGTCCCTTCCAGTCCTAGAATCTATGAATCTATAAACTAGGATACTGAGTCATTTCTTTCAATAAGCAACAGGGGCTAGAACTGTGGAGAATCTGAGTGATCAGCCACTCCACATCTGAGCCTTATCAGATTCCTCTAAATTAATACTTTGTTTCCCAAAGTGGAGCAATGGAGGGGGCATCTATCTTAGCTCCAGCTGTGGCCAGGTGGGGAGGGAGAGCTCAGACCATCACAAGGGAAAATAAGCTCCCCTACCCAGGCTTTCAGGAATTTGGGGAGGGGGTGCAGTGGGTCTGAGTGAGGAGAGATCAGTGAGGTGGGGCTGATCTGAGTAGGGGTCAGGGGTCTTGCTCTGCAGTCACTGTCATGGCCATGCCCAATCTTTACCCCAGTCTGGTTTGCTCAGGGGTTGTACCTCGTCAGGCCAAGATGGGGTTGCAGGTCTGGTTGGAAGGGCTGTAAAAGGTAGTGAACAGCTTGTAGGTTTCAGCCAGCAGGGTGTTGGCAGAGTAAATGTGTGTGTTAATGGGACGTTGCTGAAAGAGGACAGGCTGAAGGTGGTGCAGGCAACTAACTGCGTTTCCTGCTTTTCAGACGTTTGAGTTTTGCAGATATAGAGGTTCTGCATGGGGCTGATATTGCACCAGCAAACCTTAACTCTGCATAAGGAAGTGTTTTGCCCTTTAATTAATACCACCCCCTCAGTATTAACTGGGCTGTGAGGCCGACTCCAGAGCTAAATGCTTAGAAAGAAAACAATGAAAATATCCACTGTTTGTGACTCATTTAAAACAAATCATGTCCCTCCTGTCTGCATAGGCAATGGTGAGAGGCAAGTCACCCAGGGCCATTCCTTCAGGGGAGAAATTTAATCACTTCCATTCTCTGTATCTTTACTATAAAGGAAAGGAACAAGAAAAGCAAACTGAGTTCACAGAGAGTAAGGCCAGATTTCTTTTCTCTCCAACAGTGGCATAGCCAGGTTCTAACATCAGGGGGAGCAAACACATTTAAAAAAGGCGCCACCCGACATATCAAATTACACCTCTAACCTCGATATAACGCGACCCGATATAGCACAAATTCAGATATAACGGGACAAAGCAGTGCTCCGGGGGGCTGCGCATGCACCCGGTGGGAGAGCTCCTCTCATCTCTCGTGAGGGGGCAGCTCTGCAATCTGTGGTCCCTGGAAGCAGGCAGCACACAGGAGTGGGAGGGAGGGGCACAGTCCCCTGCATGAGAGAGACAATCGGACAGAGGTGGCCAGGGTCTGTTGAGGGTTCGCATGGGGGAGAGGGGGTGGGGGGCTGCACTGGGAGACTCTCCGATGCAGCACCTGGCCATGCTGGCTCTGTGCATCATGAGGCACTCGGGAAAAGGAGTCAGCAAGAGATAGAGAGGCCGAGGAGGAGGTGCCCTTCCCCTCCCAGCTGGATCTGTGAGTCCCTGATCTCACAGAGTCTCAGCGCTGCAGGCACCCAGCCCCCAGGTACTGGGCTGCAGTGCAAACTAGAGGGGCTGATACAGAGAAGTCAGGACCAGTCAGAGCACTTCCCATATCATCAAGAAAACTCACTTCTGGAAAGCTGGGTGAGGTAATATGGGGTGGGGGTAATATATCAAGGTGGGTGAGGTAATATATTTTATTGGACCAGCTTCTGTTGGTGAGAGAGACAAGCTTTCGAGCTTTCACAGAACTCTTCTTCAGGAAGAAGAAAGAACTCCATGAAAGCTCCAAAGCTTCTCTCTCTCTCACCAACAAAAGTCGCTCCAATAAAAGCTATTACCTCACCCACCTTGTGGCTCTAATTTCCTGGGAACAGCAGGGCTACACCAACCCAGCACACACAAATGCAAGATTCACATGAACAGCACAGAGTGACCATCACACCAGGACACTATTTTCATGATTCATCTTAGCAGAATGTCATCATCACACCAAGGAAGTAGCACTATCAGCACAATGAGATACATATAGCCACATGTGCATGCCAAAAATTCACAGTACAAGCACACTGGGATCCACACAGCAGGATAGTAGTGTCAGTTTAGCTCTCAGTCTCTGAGTCCATCCCCACTAAACTAAGTCCAAAGCTTCAGCTAAACACAAGGGCACCTGCAAATAGCTGTACTAACCGCAGGATCTACACTGGCCCAATAGGAGGAGTTCAATATCAGGGCACTAATTCCCAAGCCCAGGGATATGGGATCCAGGCACCAGGTCCTTAGAACCAGAATTTGTACTCACAGGAGAGTGGGGTGAAATTAGAGATGTTACAGAAGGCAACTCCCAAGAAACAAGGCTAGGTGGATGTTAAACAACCATCACCAGCCATTGTGTGCAGCAAGTGAATGGCAATTAGTAACTTAATGACCACCATCACCAGAGAATTATTCAACCCTGGGACTCAGCAATGCCTCCCCCTCCTCCCAACATGATCACAAGCCCTTCCCTTAGGAGACAATTCAGGTTTCCCTTGATAGGAGGGGGAAAATCAGGCTACCTCTCCCTCCCCCGCAACATGATGCCTGGACTTGTGTTTGCCAGAGCACATGGACTAAACTAAACACATACTACAACAGCAGATAGTTCGTTCCAGCTTTCCCTTGGGAGACAATTCCATCCACACTCCCAAGGCAGAGATTGTACTGCTATTTCCCCTGATAGTTTTCCTCTCCTACCCCCCCAACCCCTATCCCTTCCCCATTGCCTCTTCCCTTTCACCCCTCACCCCCTAAGAGGCAGTCACCCAGATGCCAGGGAGGGGGAACCAAGCACACTACATGGCCACTGTCTCTGAGAGACAGGCGTCTCTGCCTGGGCAGGGGGGGCAAGCAGGGACACCACACACCCCAGGAGAACAGGAGATGCACCCCCCAATGCCTGTTCTGGTCCAGCTGCATGGGTGCAGGGGATGTTTTTGGAGATGCCTCTAGCTGAGCCCCCTGCCCCCCACCATGCAGACGGCCATCCCACCAGCAGCCAGGTGCTGGCTCTCACAGCCACCTGGGGGGTTTCCAGTCCCCCCCACAAGCCACACTCACCACAAGAAAGACCCCCTTTGAAATACACTTACCAGCTGCTGCTACTAGCTGCCTTTAGTTGGGTGAGAGGTTAGGAGCTGCTGCTGCAGAGCCAGAGAAAGCACCTGCCACAGTGCCACGAGAAGGAGGTGGGGTGTCTCAGCTGCTCAGACCCTTGCTCCTGGAGCAGTTCCCCTCGCTGATTGGCTGGTAGCCTGTAGGGATATTAAAGAAGGTACTAACAGTGATTCCCCCAAGTGACCCCCCAAGTTCACCAAGTACAAAAATCCCCCCAGGTTCACCAAATACAAAAATCTTTTAAGTTCTTATGTTAAAACTTGTAAGCTCCTGTCTGCAGAAAACACTGTATCTGTCCTGTGAAAGATACTCAATTACTATGTAAAACTTACAAACAAGTTAATTGACTTTGTTCTTGAAGTAAACGCTATGCTAGCCTTAAGCTGTAATTGATACAATGTAAACAAACACATCCCCCACCCTCTGTGATTACAGGGCCGGGAATCTCATAGGAATTAACACACACCCCAAAAGTGGTGGAGACAGTAAATTAAAATATGGTTAAGATATGAAGTGTATGTTGATAAATGTTTGATGTACGTGAATGGTTAGGGAGGTGCCAGCCTAGAAAGGATCCATCGGCCGAAGAATGTGTCAAGTGGCCCAGCAGACAACCCCCGGAGGGTAAACTGGGATCCACCCCAAACACCTGCAAGGAATGTGCCACTTTAGACAGTGTGGAGCCACCAGGAATGTGCCATCTGCTGATTGAGCCAGCAACAGCAGGATGAAACGGTTCCCATAGACTAACATAGGAATTAAGTCCTATAAAAATGGACTCTAAAGACTGAGGACTTGGAGTTTCTGGTTCTGCTGCCAGCCTCCAGGAGCATCAGGTGCATCTGACACAGACTCGGCTCGGCTCCATCCTCATGACCAAGATACCTGGCCAGTAACTTGGCATGAGCAACTTCTAGGCTGGTAACTATAACACCTATACAGAACCTGAATGAATGATTGTGTGAATGAGAGAGAGAGTGTGTGTGTGTGTGCGTGTATAAGAAATAAGTAGTAATAGAAATAGGTAACAACGTTGTTTGCTTTTATCTTTTGCTTTATTATGTTTGCAATAAATGTGGCATCTTTGCCTTATCCCTCTTAATAAGATCCTGCTGGTTTTTATTATATTGGTATAACAAGCCAAAAACCAGCTAAACAGTGAGCACTCGCACTCCCCTAGCTAGCTACCCTACTGCCCCCACCCTGGCCAAACAGCTGATGGCCCGCCCCCCCGGGTCCCCGCCCGACCCTCCCTGGCCGCATCCCCGCAGCCCTGCCTGGCCCCCGTCCCCGGGTCCCCACCCGACCCTCCCTAGCCGCGTCCTCTCCCCGCGTTCCCGGCCCCGTGTTCGCGGCCCTGCCCAGCCCCAGTCCCCGACCCCCGAACCCCTCCTGGCCACCCGGCTCGGCCGCACCCCGGCCCTGCTGTGCCCCCACCTACTGGGATGCTCGGCTCTGACACGGCCCCCACCTCCAGCCCGGCCTGGCCCCGTGGCTCTAGCCGCCCTGCTGTTTTGCCAGGGGCCGGGCCCGGCAGCGCGGGTCTGTGCGTGGCGGCGGCCCCGGCTGCCCGGCTCCAGCTCTGGCCGCAGCCCTCCCTGGCTCCACCCGGCCAGCCACCTGGCTCCGGCCGCCGGGCTCCCTCCGCATCCTCCGGCTCCGGCCGCGAGATTCCTGTCCTGGCCCAGCCACGTCCAGGCAGCGGTAAGGGGGCAGGAGGGGTGTTGGAGCGAGGGTAGGGGAGTTTGGGGGTGGGGCGGTCAGAGGGCAGAGAACAGGGGGATGGACTGGGGGCACGGGTCCCGGGGCGCAGTCAGGCCAGAGCAGGGTTGGATGAGGTGGTGGGGGCACTCAGGGACAGAGAGAAGGGGTAGTTGTATGGGGTAGGGGTTCTGGGGGGCCATTGAGAATGAGAGGAGGGGTTGGGTGGGGCGGCAAGGGGTTAGTCAGGGGACAGGGAAGGGGGGGATGGGTCAGGGGTCTCGGAGTGTGTGTGTCAAGGAACATGAGGGGTTGGATGGGGCACGACCCCCCCCCCCCGGAGGGGGGGGAAAGGAGGGAACCCGTTGTTAAAATTTTGGAGGGAGGAGGGAACCCGTTGTTAAAAATTTGGCAGCTCATCACTGTCCACACACCATCTGTCCATCCACTGACAATCTTCTCAGATCACTGCACGGGGAAAGAGCTTAGTGCCTGTAACCATGCCTCAGTGGGCCACAGAGAAGCCAAATTCAGGACAAACTGCTGAGAAATAGGGCAGATACACCCCAGGATTGGTGCCTAATCCCTCATAGGATAATACCAACCCAGCAACAAAAGGAAACTTCCGCTTCACCACACCGGCTAACAAGAAGTCACAAAAGCAGTTTCCTTAGACATTCCAGTCCTTGTATTACCACCAAAAACACTAGACTTAGGAATGAGTGGCTCTTTCAAACCAATCTCTTCAAATAAGAGGTTCTTCTGATCCCAAAGGACCAGCCACACACCCATGGCAATATATAACTTAGATATTTCCCAAAAATCACACTGATGCCAATCCTTTAGTATCTAAATTCTAAAGGTTTATTTATAAAAAGAAAAGAAAGAAAGCATTAAAATTGGTTAAAGGAATCAAATACAGTAATTGCCAAGTTCTTGGTTCAGTCTTATAGCAGTGATGGAATAAACTGCTGGTTTGATAAGTCTCTGGTTGCTTCCAAATTATTGGAAGGTCCTCAGTCCCTTAGTTAGATGCTCCCATTTGTATAAGTCCATAATCCAGTGGTTTGAACAGTAAAGAGACTGGAGCAGGATAGAGGCACAGTGGAAATTTTTCCAGGCCTCTTACAGCGTCTGCCATTTGGAGGGAAACCCAGTGTTTCAAAGTCCTCAGCACAGCTAGTGGAAAATCACAGGTGAAAGATGGGATCTTGGAGTCACATCGGCAAGTTCCCTGTCCATGCCCAATTTTGTTCAGTCATTGCAAGAAGCCATTACCTATACTTCAGATGGAATGTTCACATAATAGTCTGTTCAGTTTAGCTGAGGTCTCCCAGGGTCCATTGTGAGTTGTATCCTTTTGATGAGCCACTCAATTTGAATAGTCCCTCCAAGATGTGCTGGATAACTACCTTGTGGGTGTTACCCCAGATGAAAACATTTGAAAGCCAGGTACGGAGCCAATACTTATAACAAATGATACATGCATGCAGATAGCATAATCATTCATAACCTTTTCACAGATATCTTACATGCCACATTTTGTACAAGATTTGTTGGAAATATATAACCGTGATTGCAACAATGGTCTATATGGTCATATTTTAATCAGATAACGTCACAAGAATATTGTTGTGATTTTTAGTGTAAAGGACCATCTATCACAGTGCTTGAGGAGTACATGGTTGGTGACATCTAATAACAGAACAAAAAAAGTTACTAATGGCAATAATTGGTCAGACCAAAGATCCATCTAGCCCAGTATCCTGTTTTCTGACAGTGCCAATGCCGGGTGCTTAAGAGGGAATGAACAGAACAGGTAATCATCATGTGATCCATTCTCTGTCACACACGCCCAGACTCTCGCAAACACAAAAGCTAGGGACACCATCCCGGCTATTAGCCATTGATGGACCTATCCTCCATGAACTTATCGAGTTCTTTTTGAACGCTGTTACAGTTTTCACCTTCTCAACATCCTCTGGCAAAGAGTTGACTGTGCATTGTGTGAAGAAATACTTCTTTTTATTTGTTTTAAATCAGCTGCCTCTATCATGTTCCCCCACAACAGACAACCTGTTTGGGGTTTGTGCACTGGGGATATTGTAACACCACATCTGTGAGCCACTCCAGCCAGCTTGACAACAGCCTTTCCTATGCACCCACACAGCTAAAACTCTTCCCTGGGCTCTCATCATCTCCTTCTCAGTTACTGCAAAAGCCTTTTCTCTGACCTTGACAAATGCAACCTTGCCCTGCTCATCTGCATTCAGAAATAAAAAGCTACCTCCTTATCCTCTATCATGAATAGGGGCTGACTCCATGGGTGCTCCAGCCTTGGAGCACCCATGGGGAAAAATTGGTGGGCGCTCTGCACCCACCAGCAGCCAAGCTCCCCGCCCTGCCCAACTCACCTCACCTCCACCTCCTCCCCTGAGTGCGCCACATCCCTCCTTCGCCTCGCACTGCTTGCTGCCTCAAAACAGCTGCTTTGTGGTGTAACAAGCTGTGGGAGGGAGGGGGAGGAGACGGAATGTGGTGCAGTCAGGGGAGGAGGCGGAGCCAGGGTGGAGATTTGGGGAAGGAGTCCAATAGGGGCAGGGAGGGGGCGGAGTTGGGGTGGGGACTTTTGGGAAGGGATTGGAATGGAGGTGGGGCAGGGGTGGAGTCAGGGCGGGGCAGGGCAGGGTGGGTCGAGCACCCACCGGTGCCAGGAGAAGTTGTCACCTATGCTGTCATGACCTTTGAGGAAAGGTTGAAGAAATTGGGCATGTGTAGGGTTGAGAAAAGACTGAGTGGGGGACCTAACAGTCTTCAAACATGGAAAGGGCTGTTACAAAGAGGGTGGAGATCAATTGTTTTCCATGTTCACTGATGGTCAGAGAAGAAGTGATTGGCTTGATCTGCAGCAAGGGAAATTTAGGTTGGATATTAGGAAACAGTCGCTAACTATCAAAATAGGTAAGTGCTGGAATAGGTTACTAAGAGAGGTTATGGAATCCCCATCACTGGAGGTTTTTAACAAGACCTGTCACAAATGGTATACTTATGTTTGATCCTGTCTCAGGGCAGGGGGGTGGACTTGATAACCTCTTGAGATCCTTTCCAGTCCTATATCTTATGATTTTATGATCCATTATCTTAGCCCTTTGCTTTGACCATATCTCCCGTCTTTCTTGCTTTCTTTCTTACATATTTTTTATGAAAGAAATAAAGAAAGAAAGAAAGATTCAGCTTCCTGTCACATTTTGCTTTGTTACCCACTGAGTGTGAAGGAGTTCATTCCTTCTGCGGGACAAGGGAAGGAATGGCTGTTGGACAAAGGTAGGCCTCTCCAGGTTGGCATGGATACACTATAAAGAACTGTCCACATATGAATGGAGCACCCTGCAGAGACAATGGAATACCTAACTACAGGTTAGGTATTGATTTGTAATGACTTGATGAGGCAAAATGTCCATGTTTTTGTTTCCCAAAGAATCTGTGATCCTGGCCCTACAGGAAATTACTCCTGAAGATATCCCCTAGCTAATCCTATAATCTGTGAAATACTACTCTTAATGATACAGATGTGGAGAAAAGAGACATGACAGTTTTTGTAGGTGCATCAAATGTGTTTAAAGTAAGTTCAGTATTGAATGTGAGATAGCTGCAGAAATAACTATTTTCAAATAGAAACCCCATCTCCGGTAGCTTACAGAGAGTCTGACCCAGACCTGTATCTACTTCCAGGGCCGGTGCTACCATTAAGGCAAACTAGGCGGTTGTCTAGGGTGCCAAGATTTGGTGGCACCAAAAAGTGGTGCCCCCAATTTTTTTATAGTGTTCCTGGGCTGGGCTGCTGGCGGCGCACTGACATGTGCGGCTCAGACTCCCTCTCCCAGTGCAGCGGCCGCTCTATGTGATTATTGTCATTGGCGGTGGGGGTGCTGGCGGCTGGGCAGAGCTCTGCAGCTCTGCCTAGCACTCACGTGGCATGAGCCCGGCAATGGACGCGACAGCAGGGCTTTGCGAGGAAACGGGTGGCTGCCTCCTGGCTTAGCCTCCATGGTCAGCCCCAGCAGGGGCACGGAGAACAGAAGAGCCTCGGGCGGCGGTCCGGTGGAGGAAGAAAGAAGACCCCGATGCCCATGCGTTGGGCAAGGTAAGCGCTTCCCCACAGCTCGGCCTTGGGTGCCTGTGCTTCTGCTCCCCTTGGTCTCTGGCTGGTCCGTGCTCCTGCTCCCCTTGTGCATGGGAGGCTGGAGAGGCCGGCAGCCTGCAGAGCTCAGCTGCCCCAGTGCCCCCCTCTCCCTGCCCCAGCCTCTGTCATGCCCGGTATCTGGGTTTTAAGCCCTGCTGCTGTGTTATGCCTGCAACAGGCAGGCCTAAGCCTGTGAGTAACCCCCATAGCAGCTTCCTGAAGAAGTGCTTGGGGGGATCACGCAGAAGGAGCGTGATATTTGTTTGAGTTCTCTCCTCATGGAGGCTGCGCTCCACTTGGCGCAGGACTGCAGTCTCAGCAGGGCTCTAGGCCCAGCACCTCGCCTCAGTTTGTAGACTTGTAATGCACCCCTGTCACTGGGCTCAGTCTGGCACCGCTCAACAGTGCCCAAGAAGCAGTCAAAAAAGTTGGACGGACTGGTTAGGTTAATTGTCATGCTGTTGCTTGGCCAGTGTAGAGACCACTGAATGCATAATATTCCTTTATGGTGTTCTGTCCTGAGCTAAATGGCATGTTATGAGGTAGTGCCTGTGTCTGTTTATGTCATCCAGCCATCATGTCTTAGGTCTTCTGGGGGCGTGGGGGGTGGCTTTTCCATCCTGCTTTCATTGGATCAAAGTCAAAGATTATTCTCACAGGGTAGTTAGTAGGCATTTAAAGCAGACGAGCATACCACCACAGAGAGCACTTGGCAACCATTTGAGAGTGTGTGACCTATTTAGTTAGAAAATGGAACTTTTCATTCAAATTGAGTTTGTACCATTTGATGTTTTTAGTCATTTGGAGGTGCATGGCTGGTTGGACAGAATGGGTTCTGCAGCACTCCCAGTCAGATTTTGATATGAAGGAAGGAAATATACGTGACTAAAAAGGGTGCATTTCTGATTACAATCAACATTGCTTAATTTTAAGGGAAAGTCATCTTGATCTCTTAATCAATATTTACGTCAAACAGTTGATGAAATTCAAATAGTGACTTATAGTAAGTGACACGTATTCTCTATCCTTTACTTTTAATAGTGAACAAGAAAAAGAACTGATAGGAATAAAATTTCATTTTTTTTTCATTTTCAGTTGATGCAGCCTCATGGCAGATAAAAAAAATTGTCTAGGGCACAATTTCATAAGCGAAGGCTGATAAGCAAAAAGAAGAAAGAAAGCAAGAAGGTTAGTTTCTGAAATGTCTCTATCCACTGGCCAGAGATGAAGGTAGTTCAATGCCAAAGGATCAAGCAGAGATGGAGGTGGAGATGAGAGTTTCACAAGTTGAAGAAGAGTTTGAAGAACATAATCTGAATATTGAAGACAAATCAAATGAGACACGAGAGGATCAAAACTTAGAAGACCGTGAAAGCGAAAATGTCACTCATTTGAATTTGAGCTTTAGCGATCCTGCTAATTGGGCCAAATGCGATGATCAAGTCCGACAAATTCTGGTGGAACATGGGCTGGAACAAGTTCAGCAGTTCAATTTTCCCTAAGATAGTAAACAAAGAAAATTCTCGATGATTCATTACAAACATAGACTTGTCAATGGAAAAGAAATGCACAGTCAGTGGCTGCAGTATTCCAGATCAAGTGATTCTGTCTTTTGCTTCTGCTGCAAGTTGTTTGGCAGTAGTACTATTGGCAGATCATCTCTTTCTGAAAAAGGCTCAAGGGATTGGAAAACATGTCTACAATTCTTTCACGGCACAAGAAAAGCAGTGAACATTTGACGAATGTTCAAACATGGAAGGAACTTGAACTGCGATTGAAATACAAGAGAACTATTGATGAAGAACATCTGCACTTGATTAAGCAAGAAGAAAAGTATTGGCAGCAAATACTAAAACATCTGATTGCTTTGGTCAGAGTTCTTGGTATGCAAAACCTGGCCTTTCAGGGAACACATGAAAAGCTGCACACTTCTGGTAATGGGAACTTCTTCAAATTTGTCGAATATCTAGCTTTGTTTGACTCGTTTATGGATGAGCATCTTTGCAGGATTAAGGACCAGGAGATGCATGTACATTACCTAGGGAAAGACATACAGAATGAGCTTATTCAGCTTCTATCCAATGCCATCAAACAAAAAATCCTAGCATCTGCTCGTGCTGCAAAATACTTTTCGATCATTCTAGATTGTACACCAGATGCAGGCCACATTGAACAAATGATCATGATCATTTGGTTTGTGGTTAGGCCTACTTCAGAGACTGAGAATGAGACTGAATCAGTATGGATAAAGGAACACTTCTTGTGATTTGTGTCGCTTACGGAGACAACTGGAGCTGGTATGACAGAAACTATTCTTCACCAGTTAGAAGAGATGTCACTGCCTATAGAAAACTTGCGGGGTCAAGGCTACGACAATGGGAGCAATATGAAAGGGAAAGAAAATGGTGTCCAGTGAAGAATTTTGGATATTAATCCACGAGCCTTTTTCATTCCTTGCAGTGCACATTCATTGAATTTGGTTGTTAATGCTGCTGCAAAGTGTTGCTTGAAGGCAACCGCCTTCTTTGATTTAGTTCACCGTGTGTATGTGTATTTCTCAGCTTCTACACATCGCTGGGAAGTTCTAACACGCCATGTATCTAATCTCAGAGTTAAACCATTGAGTGAAACAAGATGGGAAAGCTGAATCGATGTTTTGAAACCTCTTCGCTATCAGCTTGGTGATACCTATGATAGACATTTATGAAGACATTACTCTAACAGGATCATCTGGCAATACGTCATGAGTTGATGCAAAGGCTCTTACAAAAGCCATTTCTAGTTTCAAGTTTCTTGTTTCTCTTGTTTTGTGGTATGACATATTGTTTGAGATCAACATGACTAGCAAACAACTTCAGGCAAAAGAATTTGACATATGTGATGCTGTAGCAAGGTGGACCTCTGCTCCGGCCCTGAAGGGGTTAAAAAACAGCCCTGGGAAGGGGCCAAGGCTTGAGAAAGCTGCTCTCAAAGCTGGGCTGATTGGGGAAGTAGCTGCAGCTGGGCCACACCCCAATCAGGCCACAGCTGCTGCCTAGCATTGGGCAAACAGGTACTGGGGGTTGCAGGGGGCAGCCCAGGGGTAGGCCAAGGCAGCAGGTCCAAACCCTCCTTGCCAGTGCTGAGTGGCTGATACTGCAGCCTGCCCCAGGGCGCGGGGCTAGACAATGACTGGCAGTAGCCATATACTGAGGCAAGGTGGGGATAGAGGGTGGGGGTTCCCTGGGGAGGGGAGACCCAGAGAGAAAGGGGTTACTGCCGGGGGGCAGCACCCCCATGTAAAAGGGCACCGGGTCCAGGGAGGGACACGGGGGCCTGAGGACAGGTGGATCACCAGCCTGCAGAGGGCACTCCAGTGCTGGACTGAGCTAATTCCCCGGAGTCACCAGCAGAAGGCGCCACGGGGGTCAGTCGGCCCGTCTACACGTGGTGGAGAATGCAGGTATAGTGGTCCGCCCCTGATAGAAGGGGCCAGGGCAAGGACTGTGGGACTATTGCCTGGACTTTAAAATGGTGGAGAAGAAAATGAAGATGGACGACTACTGGAGAGCCTGTGTGTCCCGGCTCGCCGAGCAGCAAGCAGGGCACATGGACCTCAACGGGGGCCAGGCACCATGGGCTGGAGGCCAGTGCCAGGGCCTAAAGACTGTTTCGCCTGCGGGCGATGGGGGCACTTGAGAAGGGAGTGCCCCTACCGGGTTGGGGCAGAGAGGCCTCACCCAGACAAGGCTCCCCCTGTGAGAGTAACAGGGGGGCCCCCAGCTTGTTGGACTTGTGGGGAGCGGGGACACCTAAAGAGACTGTGCCCCTATAGGGCTCCTAAGGCCTGGGCCAGCCCAAAGAGAAGGGCTAGGGCCCACACAATCAGGACTGGGGCCGTGGCAGGGGGAAGGCGCCAAGGGTGCTTCCTCTGCCACACCAAGGGCCACACAAAGAGGCATTGCCCCCTGAGACAGAAAGTGGGAGTGCCTGAGATAAAGGCTCGGTCTGAAACCAGCCCCAGGGAAGGGGTGGTGAAGGCTGAGGCCCCCAGAGGGACGGGGGCTGGGGCAGAGAGGCCCCACCTTAACCAGGGAACCCACACGAGGGCCAGGAGGGCCGATGTGGGAACCCCAAACAGAAGTGGGAACCCACATAGGACCAGAGAGGTCTATGGTGGGGACCCAGACTGTGGACGAAGCAAGCAGGCTGCTCCAAGCAATGGAAAGTCTGCGAGCACAGAGAGATTCTCTGTGGGCCCAGCTGAGGAGAAAGCTGGGCCGGCATCCCCCCCCGCCCCGGTGGAGGGGTTCTTGAGGTGGGGTGGGTGTAGCAGGGTGGACCTCTGCTCCGGCCCTGAAGGGGTTAAAAACAGCCCTGGGAAGGGGCCGAGGCTTGAGAAAGCTGCTCTCAAAGCTGGGCTGATTGGGGAAGTAGCCGCAGCTGGCCCACACCCCAATCAGGCCACAGCTGGCCCCTATAAAAGGCTGTGAGCCAGGAGCCCAGTCAGTCTCTCTCTGTTTCTAGAGGGAGATGGGCCTGGCTGCATGGAGCTAGACAAGGTACCTAAGGTGAAGCAGGGCTTGGGAAAGGCTGAGGAGCTGGGGAAGCTCCAGCCTAGAAAGCCCCAGGCTGCAGCCTAGCACAGGGCAAACAGGTACTGGGGGTTGCAGGGGGCAGCCTAGGGGTAGGCCAAGGCAGCAGGTCCAAACCCTCCTTGCCAGTGATGAGTAGGCTGATACTGCAGCCTGCCCCAGGGCGCGGGGCTAGACAATGACTGGCAGTAGCCATATACTGAGGCAAGGTGGGGATAGAGGGTGAGGGTTCCCTGGGGAGGGGAGACCCTGAGAGAAAGGGGTTACTGCCGGGGGCAGCACCCCATGTAAAAGGGCACCGGGTCCAGGGAGGGACACGGGGGCTTGAGGACAGGTGGATCACCAGCCTGCAGAGGGCGCTCCGTGCTGGACTGAGCTAATTCCCCGGAGTCACCAGCAGGAGGCGCCGCGGGGGGTGAGTCGGCCCATCTACAGATGCCATTAATCAACTTGGAGAAACCAAGAAGTTTCTTGTGGGCTGCAGAAGTGACACAGCCTTTGAGAAAACATTGGTAGATGCAGGTGAACTTGCGGAGGAGTTGGATGTACCAGCACTTTTTGAACCAGATCCAATCCGTATTAGAAAGAAGAGGAAGCAGTTCACATATGAAGCAGATGACGAACCTATTTATAATCCAAAAGAAAAATTCAAAGTGAACTTTTACTTCGCAGTCATTGATAAAGCAATACATTCGGTTGAAGAAAGATTCGCATTGATGCAGCAAATTAGTTCAGTATTTGGCTTCATATATGATGTTTACAGTTTGCAAAATAAAACACCAAAGCAAATTATGGAACATTGCTTGAATCTGGAGCAAGCTTTGCAACGTGGTGAATCCAAAGATATTGATGCCTTTGACTTATGCAGTGAATTGCAAACTATTGCAAGACGAGTCCAAAGGAGTTCATCACCACAAGATGTATTGAACTTCACATGGGAAAATAAGCTGACAGATAGTGTCCCTAACACAGTTATTGCTCTTCGCATCCTCTTGACTCTCCCAGTTTCTGTGGCCAATGGTGAGCGAAGCTTCTCGAAGCTCAAGTTGATAAAAACATACATGCGAACATCAATGTTGCAACAAAGACTTGTTGGGCGATCTACCTTGTCAATAGAACATGACATTGCTCACAGCATTGACCTGGAGGAACTTGTTTCTAAATTTGCTAAACTTAAAGCGCGGAAACATAACTTCTAAATTATAACATGTTACTCTGTGACAGTGTATTGTGTATAATGTATGTGATTTATTTTAGAGGGAGGGCGCAAGGTGGAAGTTTCACCTAGGGCGCAAAATATCCTTGCACCGGCCCGGTCTACTTCCTAACTTAGACTTGCACCACCAAATTAAAGTAGTAAACTAGGCGTGTTTGGGGAACCCGTTCCTCGCTTACACTGCTGACATTCTCCAAGGTTTGGTAAAGGATTCTCCACTGGGGAAGTGCAAATTTACCCTAACCGAGGCCAAGGATTTGGCAAGAACTTGAGTAGAAATAGTAGGCACATAGTTGTTGGTTTTCACCCCTGAAAAGGAAGCTGTGGTGAACTATGGCCCAGGTAAAACTGGTTTTGGAACACCGCTCCCAAGTTCAGTAGCACTGATTACAATCCCAAAGGATGCCACGATTAGATTGGGAAGAATTGTCCTTTGCTATTTCAATCCAAAGTTTCATGAGGCAAAGAGAGAGAGTCCTTCATAGGACATTCCTTCCCCATTGATCACAAACTGGTTGCCTGAATGGGTAAGAAGGACTTTCAGGCTGTAGAAATGATGGTGACCAGTCAGGCAATGAATGTGTTGGGCTCTAATTTCAACCACAGGATACACAAATGTTGAGTCCTGATTCTGTGGTTTTGTGTCTGATGCTGTGGCTACACAATAAAGCTGATGTTGGCACAAATGCACCAATGTAGCTGCACTGCTATTGAAGACGCTCTAAGCCAATGGGAGAGATTAGCAAGCGGCAGTAGCTATGTTGGCAGGAGAAGCTGTCCTGCTGAGGTAGCACTATCTACACAGGGGGTAGGGTGGTGTACCTATGTTGCTCAGCGGTGTGGATTTTTCACACCCCTGAGTATTGTAGTTATACCGATAAATGTTAAGTGTAGACCAGACATTAGTTTTCTCTAGTGTTTTATACATTAATATCAGTTCTCCTACCTCCTCCTACTTTGAAAGATTAAAAAGTGTGAAAAGAAGAGAGAGGTGTTTTTCCTCATGATGCAAACATTCTGACATAGGAGACCCCTTCCACCAACACACATGGCAGAAGATCCAGAGATATATGAACTCATAGATGTGGGAGGCACCTACACTGGGACAAACCACAACTTGAGCCAAGGTTCAATTGTTGGCAATGGGGATTAAAAGAAAACTAACATATACGACAAGATTTTGTGATCTTTGAATATGTTCTTGTTACCAATGAAAATAAAATTATAGGTGAAGTTATTGGTTAAAGAGTAAGAGACTAATTATGTGGTCATTGGAATGAGAAGCAGATAGCCACTATACCTCTACTGATTATTTCACTAACTCTTGTAACATAAATAAAAAAATAGTAAATGAGACGTGTCCCTGCAATACCAATGCAAACTGCATACTTACCAGAGGTTCCTTGCTCCACACCATGCTTGCTGTGCTGGAGTGTTGCAACCGGATGGACTGCTCCGAGGTTACAAACAGCTCCTGGCTCGCCATGACAATGGATTCCCCCACTTGCCTGTCCCCCATTCTCATCCTCCTCTTCCTTGTCCAAAACTTCCTCCCCAGGGTTGCCTGCAGTGGCCTGTGATTCCAACTCCTCCGATACATCTCCGGGGCTCGTAGGGAAGGGGAAGTGACACACTGCAGAGGATAGCATGCAGCTCCTTGTAAAAGCAGCATGTATGCAGTGACTGCTGGCCTCCCTTGCCTTCTGGTATGCCTGCCACAACTCCTAGCTGTTCACTCAGCACTGCTGCTGGTCCCTCTTGTAGCCCTTCCCCCCCATGCCCCACGCAGTCTGCTTGTAAATGTCCACAGTTCTGTGGCTTGATCAGAGCCTCTTCTCCCACAGACCCAGGAGCTCCACCACCTTCTCTGTACTACAGGTTGGACACGTTTGGAGAAAGTCGCTGGCATGCTCAGCTGGGCAGTTGCCAGGTGAACGCTCCACCTGAGCAAACAGGAAATGGAAATTCAAAACAACTGCAGTCCTTCAACAGGGGAGGGGCTTATTCCTGTGTACCGGGCTGCTGGGCAGCAGAGTTCAATATGGTGACCAGAGCAGTCGCAGTGGGGCATTGTGGGACACCTCCCGGAGGCCACTTCAGTTAACATAAGCAACGCGGTGTCTGCAGTGGTGCTGCATTGACCTAACTACATTGACTTAAGCACTACACCTCTCATGAAGGTGGCGTTTTAAGTCAACGTAGTCGGCAAGTGACATCAGCGGGAAAGACATTACTAGGTTAACATAAGCTGCCTTATGTCAACTTAACTCTGCCTGAGTGTCCCAGTTCTTTTGTTTGCAAAGCAAAGGTGTCACATCGGTCAGGAGATGTCTCAATTTAAGACGGTGATGAATGAATAATGGTAGCTTTTCCGAGAATTTGTTTCAAATAACTATTTGTATGGATGCTGAGGCCCCGTTTCTTTTTGAGGAGGCCTGTTGTTAGAGCACAACTGTTTAACCCTAAAGCCTGGTTATGGAAACTTCCTCAAAACTGGCTGTTTTTCTTTCATTTTTGAGATCTTTGAGGTTCACACATACACAGTGTGAGTGGTTTGCAACAACAGATATTTTAAGAAAGCTGCTGGGTTAAGCAGCACTTTTCCAAACAGATATTGGCCAAAAGGTGGCCAAACATCAACTGGATCAGGATGTGTTGTCTGTATCCAAATGTACTTCACACTTGATTTACCAAGAGACCCTCCGGAAGGCATGGTAAGGTGGAACTTACAACCATAAAGATCATGGTAAAAGTGGACGTCCTTTGCCTCTCAGGGCATCAAGCCTTCCAAGAGAGACTGATCCCCTTGGTGAAGGAACTCATGACATCTACATCAGCCTTGACTAGTTTCTGTGCACCTGATAAAACACACTATCCTGACGCACCAGGCCAGCTACACAATCACCTGTTTCCTTCGGTGCAGCTACAGTTCCTATTCCACTTGAATCCACAAAGTGAGAGAGCTGCAGAATTCTAACCTCTTGTCAATTTAGTAAATTATGGTTCCTTTTCCTATTTTTTGTCTTCATTAATATCCCAGACTTTCTAGGGTGTGTGTGTGTGTGTGTGTGTGTGTGTGTGTGTGTGTGTGTGTGTGTGTGTGTACGTGTACATTCCTCAACTGGTAGAACTCAAAGAAACTAAGCTGTCAAACATAAATTCTTCATTAAGACCTTTAAAACTTCTACTTATAACAGGCTCAGTAATGTCTATCTCGGTGTTGCAGTGAGGAGAAAGCTTTAATTGGCCCTGAGGTTGTGGCTTAAAAGTAAGCAATAATTTGGTTCAGTAATATGTAGCAATATATTAATATTCAGAAATATTCAATTAGCTCAAGATGGATTGCACTGGTTAGTTTCAATTCTCCATTTTAGGATTTATAAGGGTGGATATTCTGCTGTATTAATCTGATGATTTGACTAAACTGCTGACCAATGCAATATCATTGTTAACCCATTGATTTGACCCAAACTTGGCAACGTTGTTTAACCCTTAGTTAGCTGAGTGTTGTTTATAGTAGTTTTGTATTAGTTCAGTGTATGAAGGATATACACTCAAAATTCTTCCAATGAGCACCATGGGCTGCCACTCCACCGCAGACCCCCATTGGGTCACTCTCAATTTAACCTCTGGTTCTCAAAGGGGAGCAGCTGAGGTGGGCAGCAATCTAAGGGCCAGCTGAATCCTGTAGCACTCAAAGCAGTACAAGGGAAAAGAAACTCCCCCATGCAGGCTTTTGGGGATTGTGCATGAAGGCCGTGTGGCTGTGGGAGGAATCACTGAACTGGGGTGTGTTTATGAGTGGGTGGAGCCCGCAAAGGCATTTACTGTCCTTTCCAGGCATAGCCAGGGCCCGCATCTGGCTCGTCCTGGTGAGGGCCAGCTGAGGTTGTGGATCTGATTTGAAGGGATCTAAAAGGAAGGGAAAAACTTCTCCTCTTGGTGGCCAGAGAATTCAGGCTGCAATACTGAGCTTCACCCTAGCTTCTGGGAAAGGCATGCAGTACCCCCAGGCACTGCAGAAACATGCTCCTTCAACTCCACCGCAATTGGACACCACTTCTGCTCCTCCAGCTCCAGGAACTTGTCCTAACAGCTGCAGCAGTAACCAGATGGGGGGGAGAGGCAGTCTGAGCCCAAGCCTAAAAGCTACTCCCCCCAAGAAAAGTCAGGCGCTGGGTGAGCAGCAAACACTGAAGGTGGATTTCTTTCAGGCTCTGGGTAGAGCGCGCCTTGCACTGCTGCAGGAGAGAGCACTCAGTAAGGAGCAAAAAGCTCCGAACGTTCCCCAAATCCTGCGTCCAAGTTGGCAAATCCACTTAAAGGCAAAAGCAGAGGCAGTGAGAGAGAGCTGCCATTTCCATGAACAGCTATCGAGGAGAAATAGCAGCTCCCAAAGATTTAGGGCCCGAGCGCTTTGCATAAGGACATTAGGCCTTTCTTCCTCCAGACTGCGAGGCTAGAAGGCAGGTCAGGAAGTTGCCCCTTCAGTCCCACGCACTTAAAGCGCCCTTCCTAGGAAAGGCCAATGCCTGAAGAAAATAAGTAACGTCAAGAAGGGTTCTAAAGAGAGAACTTTGGAAGTCTGTGGGGCCTGCAACAAGGGGAAAGGGTCCCTACTTGAGCAGAGACTTGTGCCCTGGGTCCTCAGATTAAAAGTCTGGTGCTTTACCAACTGAGCCAGGTTCACAGGGAAAAGCAACAAGTTGGTGCAGAAGAGAAACTAGTTAAGAAAAGGAGAGTCAGAAACAAGATAGGAAACCTGCTGCTCCCTCTATCTTTGCAGCCCGGCCTGCTCCTCCTTCCAGCCCCCTGAGGCATTTTGCTTTTTGTTTATTAAAATATCAGATCCAGGAGAAAACACGGTTATACAAAGCAAAATGAAATCACAGACAGAACTGCTGATGGAAATACCGAAAAAAAAAAAAAAAAGGAAAATGTAATCTCTAGCAGTGCATGGTATCCGGGCCAACCCACTAAGGTCCCTATGTGCATACCAGAAACCGATACCAATGCCTGAACACGATACCAATGCCTGAATTATTCACTTATCCCTCAGAAGCTCAACTGTCCTCTGAAATTCACCCATCTAATCCTCAAATTTGTCATACACCCTATCCGGGGCCTGGAGCAAACATCCTCCTCCCGTACCACAGCTGTGAGGAAAAATATGGTCACTGTCTTCACCGCAGGCTTAAAAAAGGGGGATGGCAACTAATCCTGCCCACCCCTGCTCCATGCAGGCTTTGTCCCCAAACTTCTCCCAGAACCACTCGGACTCCTTGACTGAATGGAAACTAACATCAAATTCCCTGGCAGGCGAATCACTGACCCCAGCTGCCAAGGGATAAAGCCCAAGGAGCGGCGCAGCAACGTACCCACTACAAAGTCCCACGTGGGGCACCCACTTGAAAGCCCTGTGTACTATAGTCCAGCTACATGATGCTGCTGCTGCAAGGAGACAGAGGGCTGCAGTCCTGCAATCGCCACTGTCAAACACACTGGGGTTACTGAAAGAGAGGCTGCTGCTATGTAGGGTTTCCTCTTGGCTGGCAGGGGACCCTCTGGTGGGAACCCCATGGCTGGCACCAGTCTGGAACTCTGCTCTGTTCTCCTGCCTTCCAGTTCGGCCGTCTCGGGGCCCTGACCTCTGACATCTGCTGCTCAAGAGGCTCACCCGGCTCGGTCACCTGCAAGTGGCCCCGGTCTCATGTCAGGTCCAAGGACACTGCGGGGCTGCCAACAGGTACGGTGCTCACCACTAGGTCAGTGCTCCCCCCCGTAAGAGGAGCTGGGTGAATGAGCCCATACTATTGCTCCCCATCTTCTGGGGTCCCACCGCTACTCATACCCAAAAAGAGCTCAGTCCCCACAAGTGCCCCCAAGGCGAGGTAAACGGCTCCTGGCGCTCCACTCCCCAGCTTCACCAATTCCACTCTCTCCTCCCCTCGGTCTCCAGTGCTGGGCAGGACCCAAGCCTCCCAGGAACTGGCAACGCACAAATACCTTCTGCCTGGGAGAGCCACAGGCCTCCCCCAGGCACTGCAGCTACGTACTCCTCCTCCAACTCCACTCCTCTCACAGAGCTGTCACACTCCTCCAGATCCCGGCCAGCAGCCCCAACACCTGCACCTGATTTCGTTGGGGATTGGTCCTGCTTTGACCAGAGGGTTGGACTAGATACCTCCTGAGGTTCCTTCCAACCCTGATATTCTATGATTCACCCCTCTCCAAGTGGGGGGCCCTGAGCCCCGCCCTCCTCACAGCTCCCTCAAAGGAAAGCCAAGCACTGAGTGAGCACCAAACGCTGATGATGAAATAATTTCAGGTCCAGAGGTCTTTCTTCCTCCAGCCCGGCAGAGCCAGTGGGCAGGTCAGGAAGTTGCCTCTTCAGTCCCATGCACTACAGGGCCCTTCTTAACAAAGGCCATGTACTGAAGAGGAAAAAAGGGATATCAAGGCGCATTCTGAAAAGACCCCTTTTGAAATTCCTGGAGCATAGCTTGCTGTCTGACCAGGAACTTGAAGCCTAGACCCTCAGATGAAAGGTCTTAGGCTCAACAAGCTAGCAAGATGGTGCAGAAGAGAAAGTAGTCAAGAAAAAGAGAGCGGAAAACAATACACTGAACATGCTGCTTTCTCTCTCTTCGCAGCCCTAGACCCGGCTTCCTTTCTGCTTTTTGTTTATTAAAATATCAGATCTAGTAGAAAACACAATTATACAAAGCAAAATGAAATCACAGACAGTAATGGGATTGAAACACACACCAAGGATAGGTGACAAGCAAGGGATACCAAGGTCCCACCGAGACTTGAATTTGAATGGCAAGATTCAAAGCGCTAAATGGTGGCCCTTACGCCACGGAACCGACAGGAAACCCCTCAAACTGTTCCGTTGGGGAGGACATTCTCAGGACAATTGTTTGCATCTCTCTTCAAGGGCTCTCTGGCCAGCCCTGCATTTGGTCAACAAGTCAGCACATAGTGCTTTGCTCCAGGCTCAGAGGCCTTTCCTCCTCCAGACAGCAAGGCCAGTGGACATGTGAGGAGGATGCCCCTTCAGTCCCAGGCAGTAGAGGGCCCTTCTTAGGAAAGGCAAGTCCTGAAAAGAAGAGTAACATGAAGCAGGACAGGCCTTCTGAAGATCTTGGAGAAGCGCTCTCTGCTTGGCTACGGACTTGAACCCTAGACCTTCATATTAAAAGTCTGATCCTCTACACACTGAGCTAGTCAGACTTAGGTACCAAATGGCCAAGTTGGTGTAGCCAAGAAAAAGAGAGGGGGAAAGACTATGAAAAAACTGCTACTCTCACTCTCTTAACAGACTAAGCCCCAGCCTACTCCTCCATTCAGTGCCCTCCGGCCTTCTTCTTTGGTTAGGAAAACATCGGACCTGGTAGAAAACACTGTTATACAAAGCAAAACAAAACAAAATCACATACAGAGATGCCAGTGGAAATATATAGGAGAAAAAAAAAAAAAGGAAGATGCAATCCCTATCAATGTATGGTATCTGGGACAATCCTGCATAGACAACACACACTCAGCTCCCTGTGTGCATACTAAAAACCTGCAGGAATCAATACCAAAGCCTGAAAATGAAACTCAACTGCTCGCAATTGCCCCATGCACAAGTCAAGTTCACCCATCCCCAAACTCTAGAAGGCCCAGCTCATCAACCTGTGAAACTTTTGCAGCCCTGTTCTTCATCCCTAACCAAATGGGATGAGTATTAAACCTCCCTCCCTCAGACCCCCCCCCCTTCATCATTCCTGAGGAAAGACCAACACCACCAATGGTAACACTGCCAAAGTGACTTTGGCCCAGTAGGTCAAACAATAGGGCTGCCTGCAAGGCCTGTCATCCAGCTGAGGTGCAGGGCTCAGCGGAAATCCAGCTCGTACCCCTTCCCACAGGAGTCTACTCATGACCAGCCTTTGGGAGCTATTGTGCCCTCTCATGCTTAAGTCTCAGTAGCTGACAGGCAAAACCCAGGCTTGTCCATCATTTGGGAGAGCATGATATAACCCCTTGAGCTCTCATTATTTCAAGGCATAGATACCACAACGTTCAACTGAGAGTTCCACTCCGATCATGTTTCCAAGCCCTGAGCACTGACCCTTATACCAGCATCTGCTATGCTTTACTCTGGAGACTTTTGATGGGGACGCTTTCTTGGGACAAGTTTATTCCTTACTTTCTCAGTGCTGCCATCTCCTATCTCCCTGCCTTGCTGTTTCCTGAAGGGCTCAAAACACACCACTTTGTAACACAAAGGTGTTTTTTTCCTCCAGATTCCTAGAGTTATGGGAAAATAAGGAAGTTGTCCCTTGAGTCCTGTGGACCAAAGGTCCCATCCTAGGATTCTAGATGGCTTTAGGAGAAACTTAAACTCAAGAAGGATTCTCCAGGGATGCCTTTGTGCTCCCTGTGCACAAAGCACATTGAAAAAAATCCCAGAGTTTGAATCCCAGACCTTCAGATTAATGTTTTGGGTTCAACCAATTGAGCTGCCCAGATTTATGAAGAAGTGAAACAAATTGGTGTGGAATAGAAGCTAGGCATGCAAAAGTGCAGGAAAATCCACAGGACGCGTGGATCTTTCTTGACACAGCCCTAGCCCACATGTTGTCCCTTTTCCCTCCAGCACCCTGAGGCCTTTTTGCAGCCGTACACACAAGTGGAGTCTTCCCCCACTAGCCTCTAGCAGCCCCATGTCATCCATATGGGTAGTCTTGCAGTCCTGCTCTTTACCCCAGCCAAATTGGTCTGTGTGGTAAGTCCTCCTCTCTGATGGCCCCACTGAAGCATTTTAGCTTAAAGCATAAAACTGCAGGTGGGAACACATAGTTGGGCCTGGAGATCAACCAATAGGCCTGCAGTCACTACAGGCAGCCAGTCCAGCTGCAGGACTCAACTCAAATGCAGCTATCACACTTTCCCGTAGCTCTCCCAGTCTGATTCTGGTATCAAGCAGCTTATGAACAATGTATGCATCATGGCGGGGGTGGGGGGGAGAGGGATTGTGAATGATGAAGGAATAGGTCCTGAATGTAGGGTTTCAGAAGTGTTTAATGGAAAACTAGGATTATGCCAAGGAAATGGGGTAAGTTGAATTCAACAGTGACTGGATGAATTTGCCAGCTTACTTGGTAGGGCCCAAAGAACTGGCAATCCAGTTGATGAGTTGGCCTGTTCCTGTGTAGGTTTTTCACGGGGAGCCATTCCTTCTGGCCTAGCATAATGGCAGGGCCCTCTTCTCTTCAATGGGTTGCATATTGTTTGTAGATCTTCTTCGTGTCCTCCAGGTGAATGTTTATGCCATTTTAGGTTTGATGTTTGTGTTGAATCCAGTCCAGGGCTGCTGCATTTTGGGAAGTTGCCGGTAATTCCAGGTAGAACCAAGGGTGGAACTCATTGTTTGAAATAAAAGGGCTTTGCCATGTAGAACTGTGTTCTACATTACTGTACACAAGCTCTCCCTGAGGTTGCAGACTAGTTGCGTTGGTGGAAGTTTATGTAGCATTGAACATACTGTTCCAGGATCTTGTTGGTTCTTTCTACTTAACTATTCATCTAAGCATGGTAGGCAGAGGAGGGAGTATGGTAAACCAGTGCAGGGGATGAACTATCCAATCTTTATGCGGTGGTTCACTATTGTCATGAACCCATTAGACTTGGATACTTTAACTACAAAATCTAGGTGATGGTTGTCCAGGGACCTGGTGGAGTCTTAAGTGGTTGCAGGAGTCCAAAGGATTTATTGGTCTGTGCCTTGCAGCAAGCACATACACTGCAAGAGACCACATAGGCATGTGAGGCCACCAGAGGACATGGGAGACAAAGGTGTTGAGTTGAAATTTTGGAAATAAAAAGAGGTCATCAAGTCCTTGGGTGTTAAATTTAAAACCCCTGGGAGATCTCAGCAATGGGCCATGTTTGTAAATGAAAGGGTGCATGGCTAATTGTTAATGAATTCCAAAGTAAAGCCTAGAGCTCTGTTCTTCAGACATAGAAAAAATTCTTATGCATTTTTCAATGTCCCCTTCCAAGCTTTGATTGGGGCTTGATTGGTTTAAAGGAGTGGTGGCCCACAGAGATGATCATTATTTTAATCCTAAGCATTTAGGATTAGGTGTTGACTTTGCACACTCATTAATATCTAGTGGGCAGCCAGGGCCTTTGCCCCGGTATTAATTAAAGGGCAAAAACCTTCATCAACACAATTATGGTTGTCTGGGAGGATGTCAACCCCTTGCAAACCTCAACTTCAGCAAAACTCAAACATGTGAAAACAAGTTAAGGCACAATTAAGGTTCCACATCCACATTAACTCTGCCCTCTTTCAGCAATGCCTTAACATGGCCCATTAACTCACAGAATCGTAGAACATTAGGATTGGAAGAGACCTCAGGAGGTATCTAGTCAAATCCCCTGCTCAAAGCAGGACCAACACCAACTAAATCATCCCAGCCAAGGCTTTGTCAAGCTGGGCCGTAAAAACCTCTGAGGATGGAGATTCCACCACCTCCCGAGTCCGAGAGAATATATGACGAAATTGCTGAATAGCTATCCTCTTTTTTTGTCACTTCTCTTGCTTATGTAGTTGATATAAAACTTTTCCACTACAAGAACAGTCTATATTTTTATATACTCGGTGCCACAGGAGAAAGCGGGTCACATTTTTCCAAGAATATTCAATACAGTGTCTAACTGCTAGCAATAAAGATGGATTCATCTGGCATTCTGTTTCAAAGGCAGATCCTTTACTGCAGAACTAAGTGAGCAGGTGAAGGTATCTCTAGGAAGCCAGCATTTTGGATTAAGAGGAATCGTTTTAATAATTTTCCAAACCATCTTGTGCTTGGACATAACTTCCACACAAAGTCATGGATTTGTAGGAAAGGAAGGGACCTCGAGAGGCAAAAAGAGATTGGAGAGACCATGGTAATGTAAATGATTCAAACAGCCTGAAAGGCCACTATGTGGGAATTAGCAAAAGTATTAAAGAATTTTTTTTGGTCAGCTCTAGATAAGGTTTTTATTGTGTTTATCTCCCGTGTGGATTCTCTGATGATAAAACTGAACTCTGATGGAAGCTTTTTCCCACAAGGAGCATCTCTAGGGGATCTCTCCTGTGTGGATTCTCTGATGTGCAGTAAGGGCTGAGCTCTGAGAGAAGTTTTTCCCACACTCACAGCATCCATAAGGTCTCTCTCCTGTGTGAATTCTTTGATGTCTGATAAGGGCTGAGATCTGAGAGAAGTTTTTCCCACACTCACAGCATTCATAGGGGCGCTCTCCTGTGTGGATTCTCTGATGTGTAATAAGGTGTGAGCTCCGAGTGAAGGTTTTCCCGCACTCCCAGCATTCATAAGGTCTCTCCCCTCTGTGAATTCTCTTATGGTCAAAAAGCCCTGAGCGACTACTGAAGTTTTTCCTGCACTCACTGCATTCATAGGGTCTCTCTCCTGTGTGGATCCTCTGATGTGCAATAAGGGATGAACTCTGACTGAAGCTTTTCCCGCACTCACAGCATTCATAGGGTCTCTCTCCTGTGTGGGTGCTCTGATGCACAACAAGGGTTGAGATCCGAGCAAAGCTTTTCCTGCACTCATGGCATTCGTATGGTCTCTCTCCCGTATGGATCCTCTGATGTGTAATAAGGGATGAACTCTGACTGAAGGTTTTCCCACAGTCACAACATTCATAGGGTCTCTCTCCTGTGTGGACCCTCTCATGCCTCACAAGGGTTGAGCTCCGAGTGAAGCTTTTTCTGCACTCACAGCACTCGTAGGGTCTCTCCCCTGTGTGAATTCTCTGATGTTCTATAAGGTGTGAGCGGCTACTGAATTTTTTCCCACATTCAGTGCATGTGTTGCTTTGCTCTCTTGTGAGGATTCTCTTCTGGGCTGTGGTTTCCTTCTGAGTTTCCTGATAATTAATGGATTTACTCATTTTCTCCCCTGTCTTCTTTCCCTGCTCTCTCTCTGGACTGTGCTCACTCTCACAGGCTTTTTCCTCCACATGATGCCTGGACACATTCCCTTTGGATCTTTCTGAAAATCTCGAATGTGCTTCCACTTGCTCAGCATCTTGCTGCTGAGGATTCTGCTCCTTGTTCTCATTCAACATCCCATCACCTGCTGGGATAGAGGGAGAAACCTCAGAAACAGGGATGGGAAAGGGGAGAGCAAACCAAAATAAAGGCTACAGTGTCAGAAAAAAATCAGGACCAGAATCCCACCAAATTCTTCCCCACACAGGAGAGAAGAGGGCATCAAAATCTGTTTCTACAACCCATCTGGGGTGGGAGGTCAAGTTGGGAAGTACAACCAGGGGTCTGTCGTTATGGGATGGAAGCCATGAGTGATATTGGCTATGAGCATATGACTCCTGCCAGGAACAATCCTGAACTCAGAGAGCTAACAAGGGTCTTTGTAGGGAATCCCAGCTGTTTCCTTCATCTTTTGCGCTGATTTAATGATTCCTCACCTGGGCAGGCATCCCTCCAGATCTCTCTTTCATCTGAGCCCTGGACATCTGGCACCCCTGGCTTTTCTCCTCGTTCCAGCTGGGAGATCACATCAAATTTGGAAACTGGAAACTCTGCTCAGAGAAAAGAAAACAAGTGAGATCAAGTGAGTTCATAGGATATTTGTCACAATAAAATGTTCTATTATTTTAACTCCAGACTATTTTAAAGCAGTAATAGCCTGGGGCCACCTATCTCGGTTCTCAAATGTGTAGGATACTCTGCTTAATGAGGGATTTAACTATCCCCATGTCTTCTGGGAACACACACAGCCAGATACTGGCCATTATTTTTAGTAAAAGCCACAGACAGGTCACAGTTCCCATGAATTTTTGTTTATTGCCTGCGACTTGTCTGTGACTTTCACTAAAAATAATCATGACAAAATCTTAACCTTAATCACATCTAAGGATTCTATCAAGTTCTGCCAAAAATTTAGGCACTCACTGAAGCGTGAGTTTGCTCTATTGAAGTTGAAGCAACGTTGGAACGGAACAATGATGGGAAAGACGGCATCAATTACTTCTATTCAAATAGGGTGGTGGTGTGATCTTAGAACTGAGTCTAACACCAATTTGCTACATATACCAACTCATGTAGCACTAGATCAGGGTTATTATACCCATGCTTCTACCGGCCACTGTTAAAAGGAGTAAGTACCTTTGGGTCACGAATTAGGATCAGCTAACGAACAACTGCCCATGTCTCAACAAAGATTCCATCAGCAGCGTTCTCTGTACAGTCCCACTGAATGCTATGGTGGTTGAAATCACCAGTTACAATGCATGGCAAAATTCATCATTGTACGCGTGTGTGACAGGGTGGACTAAGTCCGGAGGCCCCTGCTGGAAGCCTTGCAGCCCTGCCTCATCCCACCCCAGAAAAGAGAAAAGGAGAAGTCCTCCAGGCAGCCTAGAGTGGCTGTAGGAGAAGCAGCCAATCAGAGGGGCTGCAAGAGCAGCGAACCAGGGGCCAGGAGGGCCATATAAAAAGCAAGCAGCAGACACAGAGCAGTCAGCTCTTGCCTGGAGCTGGAAGAGGGAGGACTTTTGACTCTTGCCAGCAAGTTAAAAAAGTATGGATTGGATGAATGGACTATAAGGTGGATAGAAAGCTGTCTAGATCGTCAGGCTCAACAGGTAGTGATCAATGGCTCCATGTCTAGGTGGCAGCCGGTTTCAAGTGGAGTGACCCAGAGGTCAGTACTGGGGCTGGTTTTGTTCAACATCTTCATTAATGATCTGGATGATGGGATGGATTTCACCCTCAGCAAGTTTGCGGATGACACTAAGCTTGGGGGAGAGGTAGATACTTTGGATGGGAGGGATAGGGTCCTAGACAAATTGGAGGATTGGGCCAAAAGAAAACTGATGAGGTTCAACAAGGACAAGTGCAGAATCCTGCACTTAGGATGGAATAATCTCATTTACTGCTACAGGCTGGGGACTGACAGGCTAAGCAGCAGTTCTGCTGAAAAGGACCTGGGGATTACAGTGGTGGTGAAGATGGATATGAGTCGACAGTGTGCCCTTGTTGCCAAGAAGGTGAACAGCATATTTGGCTGCATTAGTAGGAGCATTGCCAGCAGATTGAGAGAAGTGATTATTCCCCTCTATTTGGCACTGGTGAGGACACATCTGGAGTACTGCATACAGTTTTGGGCCCCGCACTACAGAAGGGATGTGGACAAATTGAAGAGAGTCCAGCAGAGGGCAACAAAAATTATTAGGGGGCTGGGCACATCACTTACGAGGAGAGGCTGAGGGAATTGGGCTTATTTAGTCTGCAGAAGAGAAGAGTCGGGGGATTGATAGCAGCCTTCAACTACCTGAAGGGAGGTTCCAAAAAGGATGGAACTAGGCTGTTCTCAGTGGTAGAAGATGACAGAACAAGGAGTAATGGTCTCAAGTTGCAGTGGGGGAGGTCTAGGTTGGATATTAGGAAACACTATTTCACTAGGGGAGGGTGGTGAAGTACTGGAATGGGTTAACACCTAGGGAGGTGGTGGAATCTCCTTCCTTAGAGGTTTTTAAGGTCAGGCTTGACAAAGCTCTGGCTGGGATGATTTAGTTGGTGTTGGTCCTGCTTTGAGCAGGGGGTTGGACTAGATGACCTCCTGAGGTCTCTTCCAACCCTAATCTTCTATGATTCTATGACTGGGTTTCTGGCTGGCTGGAAGAGCAGCAGGACCATGGACAGCTCAGTGTGCGCTGGACCAAGCCCAGGGAGGGCTGTCTAAGACCGGAGGAGCTAAGAAATTGCTCCTGGCTGGCTGAGGAGAGTCCAGAACCTAGCCAGACAAAGCAAGAGTACTGTGATGGGCCCTGTTGGTCTGGTTAGAGACTGAGACCAAGGAGTGCTTCCGAAAAGGACACACTAACCGAGGATACCGTGAGGGACCCCTGTCGGACTGTTATAGAAGGCAGTGTGTCTGGGAAGGAAGCCTTAGTGGTACGGCCTCATACCTGGGCCTTGAGAAAGAAGGTAGAGACTCTATTCCCTGGAAGGGGTTTGTTTGTTTGCTCCACTTACAGATAGTGTGGGTGACTGAAGACCCACCATCGGTCGGGGGGGGGGGGAGAGAGGGTGCTTGCGAGAAGTAGGTGCCATCCGTATTCCAAACAAAAACAGCAGGCTCACACCCAACCAGAATGGGGGCTCTCGCAAGAGGTGGGTGCCGACCCCATTGTAGGGCTAGGCTGGCAGCGTGGTATTTTGGGTAAGATCCAAACTAGTATTGATCTGTGTAGATTTCAGAGTAGCAGCCGTGTTAGTCTGTATCCGCAAAAAGAACAGGAGGACTTGTGGCACCTTAGAGATTAACAAATGTGTTAGTCTCTAAGGTGCCACAAGTCCTCCTGTTCTTTGATCTGTGTAGGGAGGCAGAGTGGCTTCCCTCTGGAATGGAGAGCAAAGGATCACTACATTCCCCCTGGTAGGTGGAGCCAAACCCACCCTGCCCCCATCACTGGAAGTACCAGGGCTGGACAGGCTGTATAAAGGGAGGGCTCTGCAGCTCAGTTGAGTGGGAGCCAGGGAAGGAGACGGGTGTCTCCACACTGCTGCAGGACCCGGGAGCTGAATCTGTGCTCTGCAGCACCCTGCCCCTGGAGGAGACAGACCCAGAAGGGGAGTTGTCGGGACTACCAGCCACTGTGTACCCAGAGGACCTGTGGATCTCAGAGGTACCAAACCACAGTGGGGCAGCCAACGACTGCTGGCTACGCGGCTGACTACTTCTAGGTCAGCGTGTTGCGGCTGGATCCCCACTGACCCAGTGGCAGACCACTCCACCACTGTTAGGACGCGGTAGAGTCACGCGGGCCCATGTCTCCCTACCCCTGCCACCCCACCCCTGGGGTGGCTGATGCCCCACCATAGGCCAGAAGGCCTGTGTGAATCTACCGTCCACCAAGCTAGGACACTCTCACTCCTTCCAAAGCCCCAAGATTGCGTGGGTGCTCGTCCCTACCGGAACTCAGAAGTGAGGGTTTGCTGGATGTCTTAGCCAGGAAGCTCAGGCTATAACCTGCTCCAGTCCACCCAAAGCTCCAGACTGTTAAACCAAGGGCTGCGAGCTAAGGACGACCCAGTGCTCTGCCGCACCCGAGGGTGGGAACAAGAGCACCAGGCTATTGTTGCTTGTTTGCCTCTGTCAGATGGGCCCAGAGCTATAGATTACTTATGGCTTGGGCCCACTGGTGTGACCCAAGTCCGAGGGTTACCACCCAATATGACAAGGCAAAGTGGCCTCCCTCCCCGCTGGAGAGCGAGGGGTCACAGCGATCTGGTAACGTGGCTGGTGCTTTGGGGATCAGAACAACACTTTGTATAGTGAGTCGAGTTTTAAGTAACTTCTCACTTTACCGGATCTATTTGCTGACTGGGAGCCAGAGCCTGGAATGCAATAAGGGGGCCGTGTCATTTCTTTTTTTCAGCTTCTTGAAAGGAGCAGAGTTTGTGGCTGGTTGGTGACTAACTACAATGTTAACCACCAGTTCTAGGAGAATCTGCTCTTCTTTTTGCAGCCTGCACTCACCTTGGCATTTGCAGTGTGGGCTACCCTGGACGCCTCGAGTCACAACTTTCTAGAGCAGGGTTTCTCAAACTGGAGTCCGCGGACTAGTACTCCAGGAGGTCTGCAAGTCATATCTGGGGCTGCCAGTCCCACTGATCAGCTCCTCCCAATCTCTCCCTCCCAGGGCCTCCTGCACGCTACGGGAACAGCAGTTCAGCAGCGTGCAGGAGGTGTTGGGAGGGAGGGGGAGGAGTGGGGATGGGGTACCCTCAGGGGAAGAGGTGAGGAAGAGGAGGGGGCATGGGTGGAGTGCAGATGGCAAGAGGTGGGGCAGGGGTGGAGTGGGGGCAGGGCCTGGGGCTGAGCGGGTGGCTTGGGGGTCCGTGAAAATTTTTAAATCAAAATGGGGGTCCTTGGGTTGCTAAAGTTTGAGAACTGCTGTTCTAGAAGATGATTTAGTTGTACACAAGCTATTCAGCTCATTACAGCAGTCAGACAAGGTGGTGTAATACTCCCGTCTGGCCATAAAATTGATGCATTTATAAATCGATATGAGGAAGAACTAAGGGAAGATGCTATTGTTTTGTGTTGTGTTCCACAGACGGAAATCCCAGCATTTATCGGCATGCCCTCCAGCTGTGTGCCCTGTGCCAGCTGTTGCTGTAACCGGACAGGAGAGGGATTAGATGGACTAGCATGGCAGAGCTGTGAGGTGCATGTGGACCGTGTATGCCTCCTTTCAGGGCTCAGTGTTGTAGGCTGTGTTAATCAAGGTGCAAAGAGTGAGTTCTTGCTACGGGTCTGTCAGTAATTTGGTGGCAGACATGCTAGTGGTCTGCAGGGCCTAGTGAGGTTAAACGGCTGGTCGCATTTTGCAATTCTGTGATATTAGACTTTGTGCTATACTGCTCCTGTGCTCCGTTCCCAAGGTGTTCTGTAGCAGGGGAGGGGAGAGTGCTAATCTGTGTGTCGTTGGCATGTTGGGGTGTTGCTGAAACAGGGCAGAGATCAGGTTGCATTGTGGACGTGGCGTGAACCTTCACTTTTCATTTCCACTTTTAATCACCAAGGGGACGGGACTCCTTACCCAGCGAGGTCACCGTCTCATAGTTCTCCTGCATGACATCCCTGTAGAGGGCTCTCTGAGTGGGGTCCAGCAGAGCCCACTCTTCCCTGGTGAAATACACAGCCACCTCCTCGAAGGTCACCGGCCCCTGAAAGAGTGAGAGTCCAACACTCAGTACCTGCTGCCCCACTCACAACCCCACTATTCACGACACAGCAGGGACAATTAATTGGAAGCCTAAGGAGGCACAGAGTCCCACCCTGCTCAGAGCATCCAAGAGGCATCAGGGCGAGGGGAGAAAGAGAGTCCCACTTCCCTCCTAGCAGACAGAGGCTGGCAGGGTCTTCACACTCATCACACACCTAGCCAGAGGCTGATGCAGGAGATGGGCCCCTAGAAGGCTCCAGGCCCCCTGGTAGGAATCCAACCTCCTCCCCACTGCCAGCAGCTAGATGGGAGGGGATGATGCACCTCCCCTAAGCCTCTCTGGTCAGTAACTTCTTCTTATCTCAGAGCAGCCTCCACTTAGTAGGTTTATGCTCCAGCACTGGCAGTTTGGTAAGTTAACCCAGCCAAGTCCAGGGCATCTGTTTCCTGTTCCACGGAGAAGGAATTTCCACCATAACCCCCAGGGGTCTGTTCCTATAATCTAGTCCCCAAGTAAAAACAAGTTCCAGCAGGTTTGTCACCCGCTGTTCCCCTCCCTTTGTCCACCCTGTGCACAGGTGCTGACATTTCCTTTTCCTCTTCCTGCCCACTCGCCGCTCTCCGCCCTCCCCCAAGCCCTTCCCAGCTATTTGGCCATCAGTGCCTATGACCCTGTGCATTTCCTGCCCCCTCCTGCCTCCAGATTAAACTTCCCAGAAGTTCCCACCTCCTGTGTATTTTCTGCGCCCTCTCTCTCCAGCAGGAACCCACCAGCAACTCCCTTGAGATCCCTACCTGAGCCTGATCTTCTGCAGCCATTTCCCTTCCCCGTCTCCTTGGAGGATGGGACAATCTGGAGCTAAACGGGGGTGTTATTCTGCAGCCTGTCAGGGTGAGAGAGAGAACTGGTGAGAGTCCAGAAGGGACTTTAGTTCATTCCACATCTTGATTCCCCCTAGCGCTTTCCCTGCAGACAGACGTTCCAGACACTCATGCTGGGAACATCATCCGTCATTCTATGAATTTATTACAGCACATACACAAACCTGTCCCCATCAGGACTGAACCTGCTGAGACATTTTCCAACCCTGACGTGGTCCCTGAGGGCAGCACGTTCCCCCTGCAGCACGGGAAGTAGGCAGAGGCAGGTACTGGACAAAGTCTGTTCAGTGCGGGTGCAGTACATGAAATGAAATCAGCCGGAGATGCGAAGGATCAGAACACTGTACGGCTGTGCATGGCCCCCAAGGCTGGAGTGACAGAAACGGGATGAAATTCAATAGTACAAAGTGAAAAGTCGCACACACACAGCGTCTAATAAGAAGAATTTCCACTACAAGTCGTGGCTGAAAGAGACAGAGGAGGAAGAGACCTGGGTGTGTTGGTGGATCACAGGTGACTTCTGCAGAGGCCTGTGTGGCTGGCCGGGGAGCTGCTTGGGCAGCCCCTGGGCTAGTCGCACCGGCTACTGCTGGAGCAGTCTTGGCCTCCCCTTCCCCTCCCCGGCACCTCCCAGCAGCAGGAGTTGGGGGTGGGGGGGCTCAGGGCTGGTGATTGGGGTGCATGGCAGTGCTTACCTAGGGGTGGGGGCCTCCCCGGAGGGGTGATAGGAACTCCTCTCCCACAGCTCCTAGCTCCATGTGCTGCCTCCGCCCGCAAGCATCGGCCCCGCAGCTCCCATTAGACACGGTTCCCAACCAATCGGAGCTGCAGAACCGGGGTTGGGGACAGAGCAGAGGCAGCACATGGAGCTAGGAGCTGGAGGTCGCCACTTCCCTAGATCCAGGTGGGGAACCTGCCCCAGCCCTGCCAACCCTCACCCCCCCCAAGCACCTGTGTTGCCCATTGGACTGCAATCCCCCACCAAGCACTGGCAGTGCCCTCCTGAGCACCCACGGTGCCCCCACGGTCTGTCCCCCCCAAGTACCCGTGGTGCCCCCAGCCCACCCCTTTCCAGCACCTGCAGTGCCCCCCTGCTTCCCCCCCAAGTTTTAGTCGGGCATATAGTAAAAGTCATGGGCAGGTCACGCACCATGAATTTTTGTTTCCTGCCCATGATCTGTCCATGACTTTTACTAACAATACCCGAGACTAAAACATAGCCTTAACTATGAGCCACCAATGTCATGTGGCTGTTAAAAAGGCAAATGCAACTCAGGCGAGGAGTTTCCAGTAGAGATAGAGAAGCATGGATGTGTTTAAACAAGGCACTGGTATGACCTCATTTGAGCTAGACAAGGCAGGTCACCCATGTTCAAGGAAGATGAATGTAAACGGGAACATTTGCAGAGAAGAGCTGCTAGGATGAGCAGGGGAATGGAGGGCCTGTCTGATGAGAGGCGACTGGAAGATCTTGGTTTATTTACTCTGGCAAAGAGAAGCCTGAGGAGGCAGAAAAGGACCTAGGGGGTACAGTGGACGAGAAGCTGGATATGAGTCAGCAGGGTGCCCTTGTTGCCAAGAAGGCTAATGGCATTTTGGGTTGTATAAGTAGGGGCATTGCCAGCAGATCGAGGGATGTGATCATTCCCCTCTATTCAACTTTGGTGAGGCCTCATCTGGAGTACTGTGTCCAGTTTTGGGCCCCACACTACAAGAAGGATGTGGAAAACTTGGAAAGAGTCCAGTGGAGGGCAACAAAAATGATTAGTGGGCTGGAGCACATGACTTATGAGGAGAGGCTGAGGGAACTAGGATTGTTTAGTCTGCAGAAGAGAAGAATGAGGGGGGATTTGATAGCTGCTTTCAACTACCTGAAAGGGGGTTCCATAGAGGATGGATCTAGACAGTTCTCAGTGGTAGAAGATGACAGAACAAGGAGTAATGGTCTCAAGTTGCAGTGGGGGAGGTTTAGGTTGGATATTAGGAAAAACTTTTTCACTAGGCAGGTGGTGAAGCACTGGAATGGGTTACCTAGGGAGGTGGTGGAATCTCCATCCTTAGAGGTTTTTAAGGCCCGGCTTGACAAAGCCCTGGCTGGGATGATTTAGTTGGGAATTGGTCCTGCTTTGAGCAGAGGGTTGGACTAGATACATCCTGAGGTCCCTTCCAACCCTGAGATTCTATGATTCTATGATTGTGCTCTGTAAATATATTAGGGGGTAAATATTAGGAAGGGTGTAGAACTATTTAAGCAAAGGACAAGCCTGGCACAAAACCAAGTGGATCTCAACCTGTCTGGAAATTAGATGATGTTTTCTCACCATCAGAGGGGTGAGGGGCTGGTACAGCCTCCCAACAGCAGCTGTGGGGCAAACAACTTCCGTAGCTTTAAGGAAGTGCTGGGCAAATGTACGAATGTGTGTGATGGGGTGGCTGCCCCTCACTGGCAGGTAAGAGGTTAAAGCCACCTTGAGGAGGCTGCGCGGGAGGCAGCGAATGAGGAAAAGGCTTATAGTGCCAGCCAATCAGGGCCATATAAGAAGGGGCTGCTGCGCAGAGGAGGGGCAGGGTGCTGCTGAAGGGTGAGGGAGGAGGGCTGGCTGCTTAGAAGGCTGGAGCACCATGCACAGAGCAGTGCTGGGCAGGGTCAGGGGAGCATGAGTGAGCTCCCGGCTGACCGCTGCCAGACTGAGCCCTGATACAAGGCAGTGGAGGTGCCAGGGCTGCGGGCGAGTGGCCCAGGGAAGGAGAGGCCAGAGTTGGAGGAGAGGCAGTACATGTCTGCCGGCTACAGTGCGTGTCCCCCCAGACACCTTGCCCCACTTGCCATGAGGGGAATGGCCAGTCAATAGATTGCAGTTTGCCACTGAGACAAGCGGCTAGAATTGGGACTGCAGTTTGCCACTGAGGCAAGTGGTCAGACAAAGGACTGTCAGTCCCCCCGAAGGGGGGAAGGGACAGACTGGGACACCACCAGAGGGCTGTGTCCAGAAGAGGACGACCCGGTCCGGGGAGCGACGTGGGTCATGGAGACAGACAAGACGATGGGTGAGACATGGGCATACTGGCAAACCCCAAGCTAATTCCCAGGACAGCCAGGAGGCAGCGCTGCAGTGGTGAGTCGTCCCCCGGTGGCAGGGCTCAGCAGCCCTGGGGCTCACTTCCAATTTAGATCTTATGTTCCTGAACCTCATGCTTCAGGGGTTCAGCTGGCCACTGGCAGAGGTCAGGAAGGAACATTTTTCCTCAAGGAGCTGAGGAGAGATCTGAGCCATTAGTGATTATCTTCAAGAACTCATGGAAGACGGGAGAGAGTCCAGAGAACTGGAAGAGGGCAGATATAGTGCCCATCTGTAAAAGGGGGAATAAGGACAACCCAGTGAATTACAGACCAGTCCTCTTAGCTTCAGCAGCCGGAAAAATAATAGAGCAAATCATTACTCCATCAATTTGCAAACACCTTCTCATAAACAAATACAGCCTTGATGGTCAGGCTTGACAAAGCCCTGGCTGGGATGATTTAGTTGGGGTTGGTCCTGCTTTGAGCAGGGGGTTGGACTAGATACTTCCTGAGGTCCCTTCCAACCCTGATATTCTATGAGCTACTACAAGGCAGGTGAATAACTTCTTGGAAAACCATTCCCAGGCAGTAGTTATCACAGTCAAGCTGGAAGGGCGTATCGATCGGGGTCCCACAGAAATAAGTGGTTTTTCCCATACACCATTTCCTTCCTCCCCCTTCTGCATTTCTTCCCTACCCCTCTTTGCCTAACCCTTTCCCTGTTCCATCTCTTTCCCTCCTCTCCCTTGACAACTCTACTCTCCCAACTGACCTTTGTCCTTCCACCATTTCTCCCCCGCTTCTTCTTATAGCATATTTAAAGACAGGTCTGTGCAAACTAACACCAATATATATAACCTGCCATCTGTGTGTTCTTTAACCAAAAACAATTCAAAACTCTTTTTACTAATCAAAAAAACCAGCGTCTTCATGCATGTCTTCCCTTCTTTTTAAAAAGTCTTTGAAAAGTTAATTATACACATAAACAGCTACACAGAAGCAACCCAATAAGCCATCCAGTTAAAAAAAGAATTTTCTTCCACAAACCTATTTGGAAAGGTTCAAAATGTTCAGGTTTTGAGAGGGATTTGCTTCCCCGTTCAAGTAGGGAATATGAAATTCATCCATTGCCTAAATGTAGTCCAAGACCTACCATATCCAGCATGCCTAGGAACAACTGCACTGGCACAAAAGGCAACAGTTTTAGTTTTTGAACACAATCCAGTTTTTACTTATCTAAAGAATAACTGTCTCTCTAAAAGTCAAAGTCCCTGTTAAAATCGGATCCAGTTCCAAAAGGAGCAATGTCATTAGTGAATTTTCTGTGGAAATTCCAAACTTTGCAGAGAATTTCCCAGTAAAATGTAGTAATTCAGAAAGGACAAATAACCTTAGGGTTTATTTCCAGAACACTCAGCTTTTCCAGGAAATTAGCCTTATATTAGCTAAAAAAATGTTCATCTCTTAAATTCTAAGGAGGGCAATGCTTTTTTTTTTTAAGGGCATAATCCATTGTAAACTTCCTGCAAAATTTAATTTGGATAGTGCGTTTTCTTCCACATGGAAAGGACAAAACTTTGTCCCATCAGTCACCACAACTGGTAAAACTGCAGAACTGAACCCTGAAAATTTTATCAAAGAGGGTATGTGTTATCTTGTACCTTATTTTCAGTTTAAGATCTATTCAAAAAATTATAAAATTCTCCCTGCCCCTTGCTAATTAAAGAGCAAAACTTTGTGTTAAACAAAAAAAAACACAACAAAAAACAAAAACAAAAAAACCAACACCAAGACCTGATTAAATCCTTCTTTAATTCTAGTACAATATCTGTGCAACAATCTAAAACAGTGGGTAAAGTTAAAAAAAAATTCCTCCCCCAAAAGCTGCACATAATTTCCTACAAGTGAAAATAATTAACAAAACTTGCTAATAGTTTAACTTAAAAAAAGAATTAAAAGATATTAAAAAATAGTTGTTTTCTAAAACCAGCCTGAATTTTGTGTGAGTGTGAGTGAGAGAGATAACTGTTTATGTTAACATTGTTTAAATTCTGATGGGAGAGCGCTCTCCCACTGATGTAATTAATCCATCTCAACAAGAGGCAGAAACTATATAGACCTCAGGGGGTTGGTCTTTTTACACCCTTGAGCGATGTAGCTTATGTCAATTTAAGCGGTAGTACAGACAAGCCTGAAGAAAGAAAGAGCCTCAAAACTATAAAAAACAATTTAAGATCGACAACATTTTTTTAATAACAATGTCATTAAAAGTCATTATTTATGTTAACCGCCACTCTTTCAAATACCTACAATCTAAACAAATTAAAAAAAGGAAAGTGTCAAGTGCCAGCTAATCACCTAAATTCTAGCAATAAAATAAAATAAAATAAAGTAAAATGAGTATGTTAAAAATAAAAGGTTCTTAAAAGCAAAAATATTAACCCAACTACATCAATGTCAGGACACTAATCTTAAGACACTAATTAAAGAAAGAGGTACCATTATTTGTCCACAAAATTTGCAATATCAGTCTTATCAAAGAAATGTTAGTGCCAGTTTACGCATAGCTATTCATTCCATCTAAATAGGGCCAATATGCCGGTGCAAATTTTTTATTTTTTAAACTTCAAACATTTAAACTAGTTTTTGTCCCCAGTCAGTATCCTGACATTGCCGCTGTATTGTTCGCCTTAAAATCAGCTGTAAAAAACTAATTGCATCAACTTTCATATTATGTACAAATTCAAACTATGGGACAAGTAGCTTCCTGATTTAACTTCATACCTGGCATAACAATAAATTCTAAAGTGCTAAAAGAAAAGAAAACAAACACTTTAAACTAATTAAAATAATAAATTAATTAGTTAAAAAATAAATGAATGAACCATTTATTTTAAAGACAGGGGGAAAAAATCACCCATATGCAAATAAGCAAACTCGTCTAAACAATAAGAAAGCTAACACACTTGCCAGAAAATGTGCATTAAACAGCATGGCAAGTGAAAATATTAACTCATGCTCAATCAATAAACTTTCAACTAAAATAAATGTTTTAAGTGTTTGCCAAAAGAAAAGTAAAACCCAAAGCCTCTAAGAAAGAAAAAGAAAGATCACTATTTTAATATTAAACAGTAAAAAAAAAAGTTAGTAAACACATTTAACCTTTAAGCTTTTAAAATCAATACAACAGCTCACCAATGGGAAAAGTGTGAGAAACACAGATATACCCTACAGCAGGCTCCATCCTCATTCAAGATTAGACCATATTCAACCCAGGGATCTCTTCCCATTCATAGCCAGTCTATATAGAATCATAGAATCTCAGGGTTGGAAGGGACCTCAGGAGGTCATCTAGTCCAACCCCCTGCTCAAAGCAGGACCAAACCCAACTAAATCATCCCAGCCAGGGCTTTGTCAAGCCTGACCTTAAAAACCTCTAAGGAAGGAGATTCCACCACCTCCCTAGGTAACCCATTCCAGTTCTTCACCACCCTACTAGTGAAAAAGTTTTTCCTAATGTCCAACCTAAACCTCCCCCTCTGCAACTTGAGACCATTACTCCTTGTTCTGTCATCTTCTACCACTGAGAACAGTCTAGATCCATCCTCTTTGGAACCCCCTTTCAGGTAGTTGAAAGCAGCTATCAAATCCCCCCTCATTCTTCTCTTCTGCAGGCTAAACAATCTCAGTTCCTCCCTCAGCCTCTCCTCATAAGTCATGTGCTCCAGCCCCCTAATCATTTTTGTTGCCCTCCGCTGGACTCTCTCCAATTTATCCACATCCTTTTTGTAGTGTGGGGCCCAAAACTGGACACAGTACTCCAAATGAGGCCTCACCAGTGCTGAATAGAGGGGAATGATCACATCCCTCGATCTGCTGGAAATGCCTCTACTTATACAACCCAAAATGCCATTAGCCTTCTTGGCAACAAGGGCACACTGTTGACTCATATTCAGCTTTTCGTCCACCGTAACCCCTAGGTCCTTTTCTGCAGAACTGCTGCCCAGCCATTCGGTCCCTAGTCTGTAGCAGTGCATGGGATTCTTCCGTCCTAAGTGCAGGACTCTGCACTTGTCCTTGTTGAACCTCATCATATTTCTTTTGTCCCAATCCTCTAATTTGTCTAGGTCCCTCTGTATCCTATCCCTACCCTCCAGCGTATCAACCACTCCTCCCAGTTTAGTGTCATCTGCAAACTTGCTAAGGGTGCAGTCCACACCATCCTCCAGATCGTTAATGAAGATGTTGAACAAAACCGGTCCCACCACTGACTCTTGGGGCACTCCACTTGATACCGGCTGCCAACTAGTCATTGATCACTACCCGTTGAGCCCGACCATCTAGCCAGTTTTCTATCCACCTTACTGTCCATTCATCCAGCCCATACTACTTTAACTTGCTGGCAAGAATACAGTGGGAGACTGTATCAAAAGCTTTGCTAAAGTCCAGAAATAGCACATCCACTGCTTTCCCCTCATCCACAGAGCCAATTATCTCATCATAGAAGGCAATTAGGTTAGTCAGGCATGACTTGCCCTTGGTGAATCCATGCTGACTGTTCCTGATCACTTTCCCCTCCTTTAAGTGCTTCAGAATTGATTCCTTGAGGACCTGTTCCACTATCCCATCTCTCATTCAAGGTCAGTTTCAGGTGGAGCCCAGCTGTATCCTTTATAGACTTTCTGCCCCCCACCCACTGTGGCCATTTTCAGTCACCCGTTCAAAGCTGCCTGACTGCTCAGCCTATGGCTGTTTCATCTTTGTCTCATCCTGTTTCACATCTTTCAGGTGCTTGTTCCTTGCCCCAAAGGGAAACACACCAGTGAGATTCACTCTGATGTCACACCAGGAGTGAATTGGGCAGTCATGGGGCTCACCCGGCTTCACATTGTTCCACAGCTTCCAGGTGCAGATTGGGACTGGAGGCCATGATACCCTGTCGCTAACATGGTTATTGGGCTGAAATCTCCCCAGGACCTGTCAGAGACAGACACGTACCTGTGTCGCTCCCCAGCTCCAGTCGCAGCGTCTCTAGGGGAAGGAGAGGATGGGAGAGATGAGAAGTCAGGCCTTTGCATTCATAGAGAAATCCCCAGTGGTTATTAATGGAACTGCGTTAACTACGAGATGGTGACAGAGATCAGAGGCCGATAACGCAGCCGCTGCAGACAGAGCCAGCCCCACAGGGCTGCTCCATGGGGAAGGGCGACTCGCTGAGCTGGGCTGTGAGATGGAGCCCAGGATCAGTGACATCACTAGAGTCCTCGACTCCTCCCCAGGGTCAGGGTCGCTCTAACCAGAGGAGACGTCACCCCCAGACTCCAATTCACCTTTGAATCCCAGCAGCACCTCCTGCAGGTGGGCACTTTTCAGAGAGAAATGGCTGAGTTTCTTCTCCAGCTCCACAAACCCCGGCTCCGGCTTCCGAAACGTCCCATCCTCCCTGCTGGGGAAAGGAGGAGGGGTAAGAAATGAGCCCGATCCCCATGCCAACAATTAGCTACTGTTCTCTATTAAGTCCTTTATTGTCACGATCAGTATCATTCAGTGGGACAACACCCCCCCCACACACCCCTACACCCTGCTATTTCTACCTTTTGTTCCCTTCCTTTCCCCAGCCTCCTTTCTCCATTTCTCTCTCTCCTCACTGTCTGTTTCTCTCTCCTCTCCTCCCTACAGCATCTCCCGATTCCCACCCCTCAAAGGCTTCACTCCCACCCCATCCCCGTTCCACCAGTGACCGGCCATGGAATATTGAATGTTGACATTAAAATGTTCTCATGTCAATTGACACTCCAATGAGATTAACAGGGGACAGAGGAGTTCACACCTCCCTGAGCCATGGCGTCAGCAGACCCTGAAAGGCAACCGTGTCTCCATTCGCAGTTGGGAGGGTTTCTTTGTAACCAGGAGGGCTTGACGCTTACTTAAAAAAACGCTGAAAGCTGAGATTCTGCATACGGTGAATATGTGATGCATCCACATAAACCTGTCAGACAGGCTGGGTCTGGCCCATATGTCTGACAGCCCTGGTGGGACCTCATTAGCTGTCAGAGTAACAGGCTCTGCCCTTGCAGAGGCAGCGACTGGGTGGGGGGGAAGGAAAGACAGAATCACAGGCAACAAACTGGCATGTCACACTGCAGGGGCAGGGGGGAGCTCCGTATTTAGTGCAGATTCCAAATGTAACTGAGCATGAAGGGGAGTGAAATGGAGCCAGGGACTTACCTGCCCCCAGTGCTCCCAGCACCCTGGAGAAGGGGAGAAAGAAGAGGCAAGTCAGGGGGGTTGTCCCAGCCTGGGGAGCTCTCCTGCTCTGCAGGGGAATCACCACTGGGTATTTGGGGAATTTCAGACACTCGGGTTCATGTTCCCAGACCAGCTGCCACCCCAAGCAGGGACTTCTGCTCTCAGCGGCCCCAGCAATCCCTGCTGGGGGGTTGCTGTTACAGAAGGAGTCTCCCCAGGCACTTCACAGGAAGAAAATGTTTCTCTGCCTTGAGAGTCAAATTCCCCCCAGTGCTGAGAGACCCACAAACCCCCTGACCCCAGTAACCCATTAACCTGGTGTAAGTGGGGCCTTAGGCCTGACTCGGGACCTCTGCATGGGGGAGGGGATTTCACCCTCCACGTGCAAAGGCCAACAGACTTTTTCAGGGCAGGAGAGCAGGTCTTGGGGATGCAGCATCCAGGAATTCCAGGACTTATCCCTGGCGCCGCTGCCAGACTCACTGGGTGACCTTGAGCAGGGCTCTGCCCCTCCCTCTCCCTCACTTTCCCCATTTCTCCCAGAGGGATAATGCCCCTGACCCCACTCTGTAAAGGGCTTTGGGGTCTAGAGCTCAGACGCGCCTAGAGAAACGCTGCGTATGATCATTGCAATGACAGCCTGACCTGCAGGGGTGGGCTCAGCGGCTGCTGCCCCTTCTCTCCTCCCCTCTCGCTGAGCAGGGAAATCTGCCAGGACAGGCTGCAGACGCCCTCATCCCTTCTCTGGACAATGGCTCCCTCCAGCTCCTCCAGCTGGGCCAGCAGCCGCTGCTCCTGCTCCTCCAGAAACCCTCGCAGCTCCTGCCACTCCCAGACGATCTTCTGCCTCTCGGCTGCCGTCTGTTTCTGCAACCACAGGGAGAGGGCGGCTTGGTAACAAGGGAGAACCATAAATGCACCTCTGGGCGGGTGGGGGAGTTATTTACCAGAGCACAGGATCTCTTGTGGTGGCTCATGGGAAGCGCATTTAGGCCAGGAAGGGAGGAGGGATCAGGGCCGGGGTGAGCTGTACATCGCTAACAGGAGGGACTGTTCCCCCCAAAACCTCATCAACTTGCACTGAGCCAAACCCTCCATCTCTGCAGCCCACATTTCATCTCCTTCCTCCCCATCCTCCCCCAGGAGTGAAAACGGATCCCCAGTCACTATAACATGCAGACAGACTGTAGGAGGGTCCCTGGGCTAACACACAGACTGACCCTCTCCTGCCCAGCAGCCTCTTGCACCCTAAGGGCATCATGTCACCCACGTGTCTGACCCTGCCCTCTCCCTGGGCTCCAGCGGGGATGGGTCCCTGGCTGAGGCTGGCAGGCCGGGCCCTGCATTCACCGTCACTCAGGGCACTGTGATCCCAGGCAAACCTGAGGGGCAGGGGGCTCTGGGCACCTACCAGCAGCTCCTCGCTTTGCTGCTGCTCCTCGGCTTTGGCTGCTTTTTTCTCATTTTGCAGAGGGGCCAGACGCTCTCGTGGGGGCTCCTGGAAGAAGCGGGGGAGGGGTTACACACTGCTGCAAACGGCCTCACAACTGCCAGCTTTCGAGGCCCGTCCTGCCCTGGAGATGCCCGAGCAGAGTCCCTGGCACTCAGACTTTTATCCCAGGTCTTCTTCAACCTCAGCCAGGAAGCTCTGAGAGAGGCTGGTGAAAGGGGCATCAGCTTTCCCAGGGAAAACACAGGACCCCTGGCTGAAGCGACAGGGGTGCAGCCCAACCCCCAGCTGCAAACATCCCCAGGCCCTGCTTACAGCCACGTAACCAAGTTCAGACATTCCACCAATTTCCCCAACCATCCCCAGCCCCGCACACATCCCAGTGCAGTATCTGAACACAGGCCCACCCAACCAAATAGCCCCACCCTGACACCCCCAAAACTCCCAGCGCCAAACAGTCCCCGCCCCAGCCGGGCTCTGACCCCGATACCCCCAACTCCGCCCCCGCACACCCCCAAGTGCAGTATCTGAACACGGACCCACCCACCCCCCAGCTCTACCCCCCACCCTGACCCCCCCCAAAACTCCCAGCGCCAAACAGTTCCCCCCTCCAGGCTACGACCCCCCCGGCTCCGAGCTCTGCAGCCGAGCCGCGCTCCGGCCCCTCCTGCAGCTCCCGGCCCAGCCGCTCCCGGGCTCCGTCGCCCGGCCAGCCCCGCTCCGGCCACGCGGAGCTCGGGGACCCCGGCCAGGGGCGAACCAGGCAGCCGGGCCCGGCCCCCGGCGGAGCGTGTCCGCCCCACGCGTGTCCCCGCCCCCGCGCTGCCCCGGCCCCACCGCGCTGCCCCGCGGGCTGCAAGGCTGGAGCAGCCCCGGCGCCGCGCTCCCGGCCCCGGCCATGGCCCGTGTGCAAACCCCAAGGGCTCCTGCCCAGGCTGCTGCACACGGAGGGGGCGTCTCCTCCCCAGGCCCGGCTCCGTGTGCAGCGGCCCCGCGCAGGGTGTTTGTGACACGCCGGGGAAACCCGCCTCCAGCCCCGCGGCGAGCTGGTGCTGAACGGGGAGGATGCTCAGTAGCCGGCTGCTGCCCTCGCTCTGCCTCCCGGGGCGGGGAGGGGGATCTGCTCCCTGCTGCTCGTGCGGGGGATTAAAGGGGGCAGATCAGAGGGAAGGGGGGCACAGGAGAGTCAAACGGGAAGGAGAGGAGACCAGGGGCAAGGAGCATCTAGCGATGCAGTGGCAGAGGGGGCCAAAGTCACCACCAAGGGGGTGAGCCATCTGCATTGATTGCAAAAGTTCAGGTTGGGGAGAGAGGCTTTTGGGGTCCCCCTCCCTCTATGCCGGGCAGTAGCTTCCGAGCTGCTTCCCGGGTCTCTTTTCTTAAAGGCACCTTGCATCCCATTTGCTAGACAAAGCCGCTTCTTCCCTGTCGGAAATGACGGATTGACTGGGGACACACCCCTCCAAGCATTATCATTGTCATACGTGGTTAGTGTTTCAAGGGGATCCCTTCTCAGTGTATATGTCTGCACAGAGCCTCATGTCTGCACAGAGCTGTACTGGCCTAGCAGCTGTTCTGGTTGCAATCTGCTAGAAATGTGGTTAAATTCTTTACTTTTCAAAATGTTATTTTTGTTCCCTTTAGCACTTCCTTTATCTTCATAATCATGGTGCGGACGGATGTCATTCTGCATCCTTGTGCATATCTTTAACAGCGAATAAGCACTGAGAATATCATGTTGCTGGGAATTTCAGCCATCACATCTCACAGTATTTCTGGGAGGGCACTGCCTGTTTGTATTGTAGTTTTAATGTTTAAAAATCATTTTTAATAACAAGTTTATTATTTGGGAGCCTGCAGGGTCAAGGCCGACGGATTTCCTGGGTTGGTGTCAAAACATCTTGTCTTTCCTTTAATCCACCAATGGAGACTGCCTTTATCCACTGTTGTTTTTCCTCTCCATTCAGCACTTTTTCACGTCACCATTTGTGCATAGAACTTGGTTCCCAAATACTACAGATCAAATTTTTAAAGGCTGGAAGCACCTAGATGCTTTTGAAAATCCCACTAATTCCCTAAAAAACCTTTAAAAATCGGGTCCCACGGGCATGATAATATCTTGTATGAAATCCTTCTGTCATTTTTACTAAATATAGGCATATAAGCCCAAGGTAAATTGAGTAGTCAAGTATTCAAGAATCATGAGTTCTGCACCCAAAAGACATGAAATTAAAATAAATAAATACATATTGGATTATTTTTAATTTGCCTTTTTGTTTCTGAGCCTTTAGGGAGTGCTAGCTTCATACTTTTGCTGTTCTCGCTCCCAAAGAATCCATATACCTAAAACAGTCATAGGTTCCTATAACATTCAGTACCATTTTGGACTTTCAGTAACATGTGACCCCCCACCCCAATTCTTTTGTAATTGATAACTTATTAAAAATATTTATTTTTGTAAATAATTCCCTAACCTGCACACACCAAATGGCACACGTTCCTCTTCTATTCCTTCATTTGTTAAGAACATACGAACGGCCAGACTGGGTCAGACCAAAGGTCCACCTAGCCCAGTGTCCTGTTGTCTGACAGTGGCCAATGCCAGGTGCTTCAGAGGGAATGAACAGAACAGGTAATCAAGTGACCCATCCCCTGTCACCCATTCATATACAGTATGAGCTGTGATGGCTTAAGTACAAAAGGGGGTGGAATTGTACTATAGAGTTTTAATTAGACAGAATAAAAAAACTAGAACTCATTGCTTAGTGAAAAATATATGGGTTGGTATTGCTGTTTGTGGATGTGATGTGGGCAGATCAGGTGACAGCTCATGCCAAAGCCTCAGGCCTCACCGAAAACTTACAGATTCATAGCTGGAAGCCAGGCCAATCCACTTGCGTATTAGTAGAGATCAAAGTGATTGTTAAATGTATACAAGTGTATTTGGTGAAAACGTAGGGGATGCTGCATGCATTGAACATTCACTTATCTCTATTCTGTTACAATGTAATAGCAAAGATTTACATTGTATATACCCCTGTAACTAACTAATCCAGAAAACTAGAAAGAAAACTTGTGTAATACAAAGGAAGAACTTTCACAGGAAAGTGCTAATTTCAAAGCCAGTAGTCACTGTGTGTGATGATCAGAGATCAAAGACACTAAATGCATTTCTTCTTCTCCCTCATCGAAGAAACACCCAGTGTGGGTAGTGACCCTGTCAGCTTGTTTTCTGTGAGAAGAAGCTATAAGTACGGATGCAAGGAAAAATTCTTCATCTCTGGACTGTTTGGACTCTTACGGGACAGAGTAACCAAACGAGAAGACAGAGATCCCCAGTGTTACTTTGGGTAGCCCTAAAGACTTTTGGGAAACTGGCAGATGACTACATCTCTGCTACCATTTGGAATTATAGACTGTGACTCCCCTGTACAGACAGGTGCTGACTTTCCAATGTGCTGGGGGGGGGGTGCTTCGCCCCCATACTCTGCCCCAGGCCCCACCCTCACCCACCTCTTCCCACCCCTCCCCTGAGCATGCTGCATCCTAACTCCTCCCCTCTCCCCCCCCAGTCTCCCATACCCCACAAAGCAGCTGATTGCAGTGGGAGGGAGGCATGGGGAGGGAGGGGCAGATGTTGATCAGCAGGGCCCACTGGCAGGCAGATGGAGCTGGGGGAGGTTCTAACAGGGGGGTTGCCAGTGGGTGCTCAGCACCCACCATTTTTTTCCCATGGGTGCTCTAGCCCCAGAGCACCCACACAGTTGGCACCTATGTAGCTGTACCCATATTTTACCGGGGTTAACTGCTCAATAACTCTCATATCTTTTCCCAAGCTAATAAACCTTTAGTTAGTTTACTATAGAATTGTCTACCAGCATTGTCTTTGGTGTGAGATCTAGGATGCAAATCGACCTGGGGGACTGACGGTCTCTTGGTACTAGGAATCAGAGGGGTAGCCATGTTAGTCTGTATCCACAAAAGCAACAAGGAGGCCGGTGACACCTTAAAGACTAACAGAGGTATTAGGGCACAAGCTTTCATAGGTAAAAAACCCACTTCTTCAGATGCATGGAGTGAAAATTACAGATACAGGCATAAATATACAGGCAGTATTGACAAGGCTAATTCAGTGGGGGTGGGGGGGATATGGTCCACTCCCAATAATTGATGAGGAGGTGTCAATATCGAGAGAGGGAACATTGCTTTTGTAAAAATTGCTCACTACAATTTTTGGGTGTCGGCCTCGCGTCTGACAGTCTGCCCTGAGGTAGGCACTCATGGCTGTCAGCATGACTGTGGATACCCAGGATAACATAACTGAGAAATATAGTTAAATTATAGCATGGGGGTGGTAATATTTTAAATTTATACTTATTTTTCACGTAACTGCTCTCTCATCAGCATAACATGGTCTGCCGCGAGGGTTAAGTCAGTACAAATTTTCCACAGCCCTGAGTGACGTCATTATACTGACATAACTGTGCAGTGTAGACCACAGCTTGGGCTCCTATTTTGGTGTCTCTGGGCCTGCTGCACCCTAAACAACAAAAAGACAGATAAAGACAACCCAAAATTCTTAGGTTTTTTTTTTAAAAGAGAGTCATGCCTTGGGTGTATAACTCAAGATGTTTGAATTTGTGTGGCTGTCAATCTATTTTGGAGTTGGAGATGTATGTTCAGCAAAAATTACAGTAGACGTTTGCTTTTGGGAAGGATTTCATAGGCAATAGTATACTGCCTTTAGTGAATATTTACAAGCCAAGTGCTATGCACAAGCAGTGACGTGAAAAAGCACTGAGGGCTGGATAGAGAGGCAAAGGAACCACTGAGACAGGAAATCCCCTTGGTGGATCAAATGAAAATGAAGAAAAGCTTTGAGACCAGTCAAGGAAATCCATCAGCCTGGAAGTCACATGATGCAAATTTGTGGTGTAGAAATAAGAACAAATATTAAAAATCACGGTAAAAACATAGGCAGTGTGTAGGCCTGGCTTGACGTAACTAACTTGTCTCATGTCTTAGTGGGAATAACTGGGGGGGGGGGGGGTGAACGGAAGGTTAAGTTGTAAACAGGGGCTTGACAAACAGTATGCTGGAGTCAGAATGTCTGTGCTAGCTAAGATAAGCAGCAACACCCTGATTGTTGGGACTATGGACAAGATAAACCTGGCATGTAAAGATCTGATTTCACATGAACAGCACATGGACAGAGCATGCTGCCCAGGGATTGGTTCCTGCAAAGTAACTAAGCCAATCCAACAATGTGTGATTTAACCGTATAGCAAATGCAATGTGACGTGTAAACATACATAGAGGAAGAGGTCATCCATGCAACTTTGGATGTTTGGTACACCTTATCCCCACCCGCTACGCTTGAGTCTGATCAACTCAGCAGTGTGCAAACAGCAGGAACCTGAATGACATAATCCAGAGCCATACTGAGTGTTTGGGAAGCGGGTGCTGAGATTCACCATGCTGTGGGAGGTGAAATAAAAAAGCCCCTCTGCCTACTCACCAGAGGTTTTCCCCTCTGCTACTATCCAGTGGTGCCTCGATCCTGTTCTTGATCCCGGCTCCTACCCCCAACTCTGTCCCTGATTTTGCACTTTGCCCCCTCTCCTTCCCCTGCTTCCAGCTGTGCAGCCAGTTTGCTCCCCACCCCCTTGCCCCATAAGCAACAGGGAGCAGATTGCTACACCAAGGGAGGCAGCAGCTGCAACTGAGCATTCTCAGTTCCAGTGATGCAGGGGTGCTGGAACAGTTCGTATAGCCCATCCCTCTCCTTAAATTTGTATCTATGGCCTTTCACATGCAAATACGTATTCCCAAAGCCATCATATAAGAGGGAGATACTTGAACCCTAATGGCCTTAGTTTATTGACCACTGGGGCAGACTGCAAGACTCTTTTTCCTAACCTAGAAGTTTTAGGACTGTTTTCAGAGTTCCAACCTTCTTAACATTTGGTTTTGCCACTGCCTAGCAAAGGAACACCTGGAAGCAGGAGAGAAATTGATCTTAGTTCACTGAGCTCCTCCTAGCTGCAGTCTAGTGCACAACACCAAAATTTGTCTGACAAAGCCAGTGTTAAACGCCAGGATGTTCTGCAGAAGCAGCGCTGTGGCATCTCGCCTTGCCAGTTCACACCCTAACAGGAAGTGAGGGTAGGGGAAGGACGGCAGCCTTGGTCAACACCATAGCACTGATCTCAGCTCTGAGCAGTGGGGATTTCCTTCCTCTGACACCGATCCCCCGGGAGTCTGGCTAAGCAGAATTGAGTCAACTTCTAACACGTTACAAAAATCCCTCCACAGTAGTAAAGATACTTATCTGCAAGAGGAAAGGAGAGAACTTCTTCCTGTTCTGTAAGCAGCTAGCGATTAGATGAGAGCACAAGGCTAGGTCTCAACATCACTTTTAAATAGTTGATGAGACCGTTTCTATTGACAGGTATGGAAAAAATATCAGGATGCTGGAGTCTTTAGTCAGTATCCCTCTTATTTAAGAAAAAGGCCTATTCCAAATAAATAACAGGCATCTTCAATTATCATTTCAGACAGCTGCAGCAGCACAGGAGCCAGCAAACAGAGCTGTAAACAGGGGAGTTTGCAAGGGGAGTTTTGGGGGGAAGACTAAGAGAGGCAGGTAGAGGACCAGACACGCTAGTGAAGGGAGCGTGTGGCATTCTGGCAGTGTTCTGATGCTCGTTGAGGGTTTGTTTTGCTGTGGGTGGTGGTGTTTTGGTTTGTTTTGGACTAACAGGATTTAGGTGGGAAGGCTATGACAGATACAGAGGCAGCAGTGGTAGTGACCCAAGCAGTGGAAGACACAATGAAGACGACTGGATGTGGAAGCTGTGGCATGTACATAATCCTGGAGGGGGTACCTGAAAAAAGTTTCATCTGCATGAAGTGCTGCCCGATAGAGCTGATGGAAGAAAAGATCCAAGGACTGGAGATGCAGGTGGAAACTCTGGTTGAGTTTAGAAGGGGGTTCGAGCAAATGATGGCGCAAAGACATGAGGAGGCTGAAGGGATAAGCTCAGACTTGCAGATGGCAGCAGGACCAAAGAACTCTGAGGAGAGGCTGCTGGGTGAGGAAAGTGGACGGTGGGAGCATGTGACTAAGAGAACCAGGCAGAGGAAAAGACGGGCCAGTGACGGAGAAATAGAACTCAGGGACAGGTTTGCAGAGTTGGAAAATGAAGAAGGGGCACAGCAGGTGGTCGCTGAAGGTAAGAGGGCAAGGAAAAAGAGAAGAGCTGCTAGTCCTACAGGAAGAGGGGAAGAGTCAATGGAGAGAACCGAAGATGGGACTCGGAGCAGTGCTGATCATCCAGTTGTTTCCCTTCCTTTAGAATAGTTACTTGGTTAAAAAAAAAAATTCCCCTCGAGTTTGTTTCCCACTGAGACACTCTCCCCTGGCATTACTAGTGCAATAATGCTTCAGGATTCAAGGAATGTGCTTCCTGTCAGGACTTTATGACAATGTCCGATGGACACTCACACTGCGTGAAGTTCCTTGGCGAGGCACACGTCCCTGCCAAGTGTGTCCACTGCACGAGCCTCAAAACCAGGGCTCGTCCTGACAGGGACCCTGCGGCTGAAACTGCTTCTCATGCAGAAATCCCTGCAGCCACCTCTGGAGATGGGCAATGCAAACCCTCTCCCTCACACTCCCCGGCCATGGCTTCACCCTCTCTGGAACAGAGGCAAGAAGCCCTGCAGCTGCCTATGGAGCAGGGCAGTAAACCCTCTCCCTCACGCTCCCCTGCCAAGGCAGAACCAACCGGGAGCCCGGCTTCACCCTCTCATGTGAAGAGGCAGGAAGCCCTAATGTCTCCTCTCAGAGACACTCAAGAGGGTAATTGATCTCCTGCAGAGTCTTTACCCTTGGTGCTGTCAGCGCCGAGAGCAGGCAACTCTGACCGCCCCTGCACTTTACAAGCAACTCTCACAGGGCTCTAAAGCAGGGACCCGACTTCCCGCAGCGGGAAGCTCTCCTTGGCACCGGTTCCCCCGGCACCGACAACGGACCCGGTGCCAACAACGCGTGTCTAGGATGGCACTACAAGCAGCCATGGACATGACTGATCCAGCAGCCCGCACCACTGCAGTGGTGATGCGCTGGTCTTCTTGGCTCTCGTCATCCGGTATCCCCAAAGATTTGCAGTCCAAAGTGGAGAGTCTCCCCTTTGACAAAGATAACCTCTTTTCAAAAAACAAACAAACAAAAAAAACAACCCACAACAGATGAAATCTTTCACACTATGAAAGACTCTAGAGCCACTTTCTGCACATTGGGCACTTACCCGTCCCTCCCCAGGAGACAATGGTATCAACCTTACCAAAGGCCCAGAGCACAACAATATCACTGACCCCAGTCCAGATCGTATGACACTGGGAAAAACCGCAACAGACCTCCTAGACGCAGGCAAAACCAGGCGCAACCAACTACTTCCCACCATTGGGTAACAAACAATTTGAAGTGCTGGTTGGGGGTCTGTGCAACCACCCCTTGACTCAGCCGCCTATTTGCCCATTTGGCTACCGCCTCCAGACTTTCCACCATGTCTGGCAACAGATCACACAGGACCGCTGGGTCCTGGAAATAGCTCAGTCAGGTTACTCCATCTCTTTCCTATTTTCCCCGCCCACCCTTCTCCATCCCTCTTAGGGACCCCTCTCATGAGCACCTTCTCTGTGTGGAGGTGGCTCATCTTCTCCACCTAGATGCAGTCGAACACGTGCTGACGCAACATCGGGGAAAAGGATTCTACTCCCAAAAGAAAGGCGGGGGGTGGAGACCTATATTGGATCTTCGCCAACTAAACAAGTTTGTACATGTACAAAAATTCAAGATGGTCACGTTGGGCACAATACCCGCACTGCACAAGGGGACTGGTTCACAGCCCTCACCTTACAAGATGCCTATTTCCATATATACATTCATCCAACCAAGCAGACATAGTTTCTGCATAACACTGACTCCGCCACCGAACATATTGGCCTCCCTACATTAGTAGACAAAACCAGAGAACCTATGCACGGACGTTCCCTTCCATCCACACTCCCCAGGTCTCATGCTGACCACAGTCGCTTCCCAGATAGATCGCGGAGCGCACTTAGGCGACCACATGGCACAGGCACAATTGTCTGCACATCAATCTCCTAGAACTCCGAGCTGTCAGGCAGGGAGGAGCACAATCTCACTCCGTATGCACAACAGCCATTAAACTATGGAATTGGTGCATACATCATCACATAAAAGTCACCACTTCCTACCGGCCCACGTGACACAACACTACCGCCGACACACTCAGCAGACACTTCTCTGAGAAACACGAATGGGAATTACATTCCTCGATACCCCAACAGCTCTCTTCCCACTGGGGCACTCCGTCGATAGACCTGTTTGCCACTCCTCAAAACTGCAAATGCCATCTGTTTTGCTCCAGAGCGGGACTTGGAAACACACCTCATTTCTGGAACAACTCCCTCATGTACGCTTTTCCACTGATTCTGCTCATACACAGGGTGCTACGCAACATCACAGAGGACAAGGCCTGGGTCATACTTATTGCCCCAGCTTGTCCCAAGCAGACATGGTATCCTTACCTGCTACACATGTCCATCCGTCCTCCCTGTACTCTCCCCGACAGATCACATCTCCTCTCCCAGAACTGTGGTTGGCTTCTTCATCCGCAGCTCTGGAAACTCCATCTCACGGTGTTGTTCCTTCATGATTTCAATCCCACAAATTAGCCTGCTCAGAACAGGTCCGACATGTCCTCCTGCACAGTAGAAGGGACTCCACTCCTAAGACTTACCTGCAAAAGGGGAAATGCTTCTCCATCTGGTGTTTCCACAGATGCCTAATACCCCAGACTGCAACCCTCTCTGACATCTTAGATTATCTTTTCGAACTAAAACAGGATGGGTTTTCACTCAGTTTTATCAGAGTATGCCTCATGGCCCTTACCACCTTCCATGACACTCTGGATGGCTATTCACTTTCACACACCCCACCGTGAAACGCTTCTTCACGGGCCTGCAAAATCTCTACCCTGAGATTCATTCACCAGTAGCCTCCTGGAGTCTCAACCTAGTTCTCTGCGGTCTTATTAAACCCCTTTTCGAGCCCCTGGCCACTTCATCCCTGCTCCACATGTCCATGAAAGTGGCTTTCTTGGTTGCCGTAACATCAACAAGAAGAGTTGGTGAAATAAGCGCCCTGATGGCCTACCCTGCCTACACCATTTCTCTAAACACAAACTTACCATACAAACCCACCCCAAATTCCTTTCCAAGGTGGTGTCTACCTTCCACCTTAACGAGTCAATACAGTTACCTGTATTCCATCCCAACCCTCACATGACTCCACAGGAAGCTGCATCACATACCTCGACGTCCGACGGGCTCGTGCATTCTATCTTGACAGAACTAAACCATTTCGTGAATCCCCATGGCTTTTGTTTCTACTACCAAGAGATCAAAGGGTGACGCTATCTCTAAGCAAAGACTCTCCAAGTGGATCTCCGCCTGCATCAGATCCTGCTATCAGACCCAGAATATTCAACCACCAGAGGGTGTTAGGACTCATTTTACAAGAGCCATGTCAACATCCATTGCCTTCCTCCACAACATACCTGTTACAGACGTATGCAAGGCAGCCACGTAGACATTTGACCACACATTTGTCAAACATTATGCTATCACATGGGATACCACAGCAGACACCATAGTGAGCCATACGGTACTGTCTACCTTTGTTCCTCACACAACTCCAAAATCCCACCAACCTTAGTGGGAACTGCTTCACATTCACCTACAGTGGAGCACCCACAGGGACAGCACTTGAAGAAGAGAAAGTTACTCACTTTGCAGTAATTGAAGTTCTTCGAGATGTCTGTCCCTGTGGGTGCTCCACTCCCCGCTCTCCTCCCTCTTTGGAGTACTAGTATGATTTCTCCACGGTAGAGAAGGAACTGAGGAGGGTGCAGGACGCACGTGCTCAGGAAGAGTCCAATGAGAATAGAGATACCAACTGAGTGCGTGCATCCCAACTAGGCACTGCTACCCCCACAAGCTGCAGGCTTAATTGAAAACAGCTTAAGAAGTGTTCCTGTCTCCCACACTCAGATACCCAACTCCCACTGGGGTCCAAACCCCAAATAATCTGTTTTACCCTGTATAAAGCTTATGAACTCATGAATTGTTCTCCCTCTATAACACTGATAGAGAGATGCACAGCTGTTCTTCCCCCCATGTATTAGTACATGCTCTGGGTTAATTGATAAGTAAAAAGTGATTTTATTAAATACAAAAAGTAGGATTTAAGTGGTTCCAAGTAATAACAGCTAGAACCAAGTGAATTACCAAGCAAAATAAAATGAAACATGCATGTCTATGCCTAATACAGTAGAAACTAAATGCAGGTAAATCTCACTCTCAGAGATCTTCCAATAAACTTCTTTGATAGACTAGCCTACTTCTAGTCTGGGTTCAGCAATCACTCACACCCCTGTAGTTACAGAATTGATTCCTTGAGGATCTGCTCCATGATTTTTCCAGGGACTGAGGTGAGCTGACTGACCTGTAGTTCCCTGGATCCTCTTTCTTCCCTTTTTAAAAGATGGGCACTACATTAGCTTTTTTCCAGTCATCCGGGGCCTCCCCCAATCGCCATGAGTTTTCAAAGATAATGGACAATGGCTCTGCAATCACATCCACCAACTCCTTTAGCACCCTTGGATGCAGCGCATCCGGCCCCATGGACTTGTGCTCGTCCAGCTTTTCTAAATAGTCCTGAACCACTTTTCTCCACAGAGAGCTGGTCACCTCCTCCCCATTCTGTGCTGCCCAGAGCAGCAGTCTAGGAGCTGACCTTGTCTGTGAAGACAGAGGCAAAAAAGCATTGAGTACATTAGCTTTTTCCACATCCTGTCACTAGGTTGCCTCCCTCATTCAGTAAGGGGCCCACACTTTCCCTGACCACCTTCTTGTTGCTAACATACCTGAAGAAACCCTTCTTGTTACTCTTAACATCGCTTCCTAGCTGCAACTCCAAGTGTGATTTGGCCTTCCTGATTTCACTCCTGCATGCCTGAGCAATATTTTTATACTCCTCCCTGGTCATTTGTCCAATCTTCCACTTCTTAAACACAAAAAGGAAGCTTACAAGATCAGCAAGGATTTCACTGTTAAGCCAAGCCAGTCGCCTGCCATATTTACTATTCTTTCTACACATCGGGATGATTTGGTCCTGCAACCTCAAGAAGGATTCTTTAAAATACAACCAGCTCTCCTGGACTCCTTCCCCTCATGTTATTCTCCCAGGGGATCCTGCCCATCAGCTCCCTGAGGGAGTCAAAGTCTGCTTTTCTGAAGTCCAGGGTCTCTGTTCTACTGCTCTCCTTTCTTCCTTGTGTCAGGATCCTGAACTCGACCATCTCATGGTCACTGCCTCCCAGGTTCCCATCCACTTTTGCTTCCCCTACTAATTCTTCCCTGTTTGTGAGCAGCAGGTCAAGAAGAGCTCTGCCCCTAGTTGGTTCCTCCAGCACTTGGCCCAGGAAATTGTCCCCTACATTTTCCAAAAACTTCCTGGATTGTCTGTGCACCGCTGTATTGCTCTCCCAGCAGATATCAGGGTGATTGAATTCCCCCATGAGAACCAGGGCCTGTGATCTAGTAACTTCTGTTAGTTGCCTGAAGAAAGCCTTGTCCACCTCACCCCGCTGGTCTGGGGGACAAATGAAATGCATACACTCAGCGATGTCATCGGGGAGAGTTTAGGAATATAAAAATTGGGCAACTATTCTATCTGATGCCTTCCTTTGTGGATTTTATGGGTGATCAAGACAAGGGCATGTACTGAGCCACAGTCTAATGTTATAGAAAGGTCAGGACATCTCCCACTTAATGCAAAGGAAAGATTAAAAACAGAAAAAGGAAAAATAAGATACTGAGAAGGGGTTGGAACTCTCCAGCTCCTTCAGTCTTTGGACTTGTGTGGTAGGAGCTGTAGCTGTAGTCAAGGAACCAAGAGATGGGGTAGCTGGCCCAGCACTCCCCACTAGTCGGTTTTATTAGGCAGAGAATACAAGCATACCCTGTCATTGATGTCGTGAGCTCCTTCCCAGGGGGGACCAGTCTCTCTTAGACACCCTGGTGACCTGAAAGGAGAAGGAGTCTCAGCCTTTCCCTTGGTGTTTGTGGATGACGATTCCAGCTTACCCCCAATTTATGGTGACTCCTCTGAGATCTTCCAGATAAATCTGATATGAACTATGCCTCGGATACAGCAACAACTGGGCATGTTGTCATGTCTGAGTTAACGACTTGAGATTGTCAAAACAACAGGCTCAACTGAAATGATTTAATCTAAGATTATTAATCAGAGATTAGTACAGCACTATACAGAATACAGAAATAAATAGCTCCATTACTACCTTTTGTTGTCAGATTAATAGCTTGATCTGTGTCTCTCCTGCATCTGCGCAGTTTTCATTCCCCCAACTAAGTTCCCACATCGGTATCATGGTATAGGGTTTCAGACAAAGGAACCTAGCTGCCAAGAATATTCTCCCAGAAACATATGTTCTGGTGTCATTTCTGTCCATTCTCAGTTTACCTGACTCATGGGAGAAGGCATGATTATTTACAGCTGAGAGAACTAACAATTCTTCAAGTTAATCTCTCTCAGTGGGTCTTTCTTACCCCACAATCATTCTTCCATATTGATTTCCCCAACAGAAAACATCTGCTATAACAATAATCTCTTATTAGTGTCCCTAATCTATATATGCCTATGTTAGCATTTTAGATATATGTTAAGGAGATGGTTTCCAAGAATATCAAGAGTTTTACAGACATGAAGCCACCCTAGATTTATTAAATACACCATAATGAATACATTCCTGAATAGGATTACACATTGGTCAAGACCTCTGTTCTCGGCCTTCGAATTCAGACATACTCTTTGTTGAAGAAGATAAAGATTCTAAAGAATAGTTATATATATGAATCAAATATACCGAACTAATGGTATGACTATTCACTAACAAGTACTAACACTAGTCCTGCTGGAATGAGGCAGATGTTGGGCTGTCAGTTTGGGAAAGTCTCCTTTAACTCAGCAGTTTTCCTAAAATAGCAGTTGTTGGAAAAACATCAATTGTGGATGTGCGAACCCCAAAGATAGATTAACAAAAAAGAAAGGAAAAAAAAGTAAAAGAAAAGCAGTGTGTGTTTTGAGCTGATTCCATAACCTGGCCTGAGGGTTAAATACCCTTCCTCTAAGAGCTATCATCCTCAGAAGGAAAAGGAATCTCAGCACACACACAAAAAAAGGGTTGCAGGAATTTTTAAAAGATAAAATACTCACTGTCATGCATCCATCACAATCCTTATTAATAAGTGTGTGTATCTCATGACACATCTCACATCTTTCCTTTGCAAACAAGAGAAGGTGGGAACTCCATGATCCTTAAAATCTAACTAGGGGAAAAGGTCACACAAATTGTGTCCTTAAGTTGTTTTCCTCTTTACAGACATTTACTTTAGCACTTATCCAAATGAATTCCATTTGAAATACAAATAATTAAATTCTCTATGGAGTTTGTATTCTCAGTTCCATTACTTCCCCAAGCTTTCCCCACCCCAAGCTTTGGAGTAAGGTTTGATGTCAGAACTCCTCTGTCCAAGGGGGATAAATTATCCCAAATAAACTTTTCAGCATTAACCACCATTGCCTATATTAGTAACAAAAACATATACTTCAGTTTACCAATAAAATTCAGGCTAGCACATCATTAGCATCTTACTCTTTAACCAATAAATTCATGTTTAATTTCTTTTTCATTGGTACCTATGACACAACTAAAGATTGCAAAATCTTATAACTGGCTCTGTAGATATGAGGAAAGTGGTGGATGTGATATACCTTGATATACGGTCTCCCACAGTATTCTTGCCAGTAAGTTAAAAAAGCATGGATTGGATGAATGGACTATAAGGTGGATAGAAAGCTGGCTAGATCGTCGGGCTCAAGAGTAGTGATCAATGGCTCCATGTCTAGTTGGCGGCCGGTATCAAGCAAAGTGCCCCAGAGGTCTGTCCTCGGGCCCGTTTTGTTCAACATCTTCATTAATGATCTGGATGATGGGATGGCACCAGTAGCAAGTTCGTGGATGACACTAAGCTGGGGGGGAGAGGTAGATACGCTAGAGGAGAGGTCCAGAGTGACCTAGACAAATTGGAGGATTGGACCAAAAGAAATCTGAAGTAGTTCAACAAGGAGAAGTGCAGAGCCCTGCACTTAGGACGGAAGAATCCTATGCACTGCCACAGGCTGGGGACCGACTCTTTGGGTGTCACAGAATTTGTTATCATTAAATATATTTTAAGTAAGAAAATGGTACAAAAATAACTGATGTTCAGCACAATCCACGGCAATGTGAGAAAAATGGGAATGAGGGAATCTGTGCTGAAAGGGGAACTTGGTGACTCTAACAATCACTTGACAGTGGGAGGAAGAGTAGCAATGAGATGCTCCGGGGTTGTTTAGACAAGGAAAACTGATGGAGCACTGGTGAAGTTCTGAGTAAACCTGCTAGACACCCCCCAACTACTATACACAGGCTATGTCTTTACTGCAGGAATAGTTGTGGTTTTACATTAAGCTAGCTAAGGCCATGGGAAATCCGAGTGGAGATGAGGGCCAGGTAATTTTATCTTGATGGAGCTAGTTTAGGTCACCCCTGTCCCCCGGAGCTAATAGGGAGACATGTTCCCATGACACACAGAATAAAGGAGTTGATAGAATGGAGCAGAGGATTAATCCCAAAGAATGGTGAGCTACAAAAGAGAAAAATGGGAAACCCACCTAGTTCAAAGAGCTTTTAAGAGGGAATTAGCAAAAACTAGTGAAGAAAAAACAAACAAACCCTGTTGTCAGCCCTTGATAAAGTTCTTGGGGTGTTTATTTCCCTTGCAAATTCTCTGATGAGAAGGAAGGGCTGGGTTCTGAGACAAGCTTTCCCACACTCAGAGCACCTACAGTGTCTCTAGGCTGTGTGGACCCTCTGATGTCTAATCAGGTCTGAGCTCCGAGCGAAGTTTTTTCCGCACTCACAGCACTCATAAGGTCTGGCTCCCATGTGAATCCTCTGATGTCGCATAAGGTCTGAGCTCCGAGCGAAGCTTTTCCCGCATTCATCGCACTCATAGGGTCTCTCTCCTGTGTGGATCCTCTGATGTGCAATGAGATCTGAACTCTGAGTGAAGTTTTTCCTGCACTCGCAGCATTCAAAGGGGCTCTCTTCCATGTGGATTCGCTGATGTTTCCTAAGCTTTGAGCTCTCAATGAATTTTTTCCCGCACTCACAGCACCCATAAGGTCTCTCCCCTGTGTGGATTCTCTCATGTGTAATAAGACTTGAGCGCCAAATGAAGCTTTTCCCACACTTGCAGCATTCATAGGGTCTCTCTCCTGTGTGAATCCTCTGATGTGCAATAAGGTTTGAGCTGCGAGTGAAGGTTTTCCTGCACTCCCAGCACTCATAAGGTCTCTCCCCTGTGTGGATTCTCTGATGTTTAATAAGGTCAGAGCGTCTACTGAAGTTTTTCCCACACTCACTGCATGGGTTATTTCTCTCTGCTGTGTGGATTTTGTGCTCGGCTATGGTTTCCTCAAGGTACTCATGAGGTCCCCAATAATTAATGGAGCTATTTGTCTTCTCCATTGGCTTGTTTCCCTGCTTCCTCTCTGGCCTGTGCTGACTCTCACGACCTTCTCTCTGCTCATGACTCCTGGACACGTCCTCCTGAGATATTTGCAGCAATGCCCTGTGTGGTTCCACTTGCTCAGCATCTTCCTGCAGAGGTTTCTTCTCCTCGTTCTCACTCACCATCCCATCACCTGCTGGGATAGAGAGAGATGCCTCAGAAACAGGGGAGAGCAAACCAAAATAAGTGCCGGACAGATGGGAATTAATCAGGAACTGAATTTCCCCAAAGTCTTTCCCCCAGGGGTGAGGGAGATCAAGTCTTCCTGTAAATCTCATCCAAACGCTCAGGGAGAAGGAAAGTCTAGGAGGGAGCTACTGCCAGATGTCACTCAGGATGGGTAGGAAGTCATGAGCGATATCTGCCCTGAAGATACAAACCTGCTGGGGACAATCCTGAACTCGGAGAACTCACAAGGTCTCTGTCGGGAATCCAAGCTGTGTCCTTCAGACATGGACAGGTTTTGAGTTAGTTTAATGATTTCTCACCTATGCAGGCACCTCTCACAATCTCTCTTTCCTCTGAATCATGGAGATCTGGGATCCCTGGCTCATCCTCTTGTTTCAGATGGGAGATTGCATCAGGTTTGAAAAGCGGAAACTCTGCAGAGGGAAAGAAAATCCGGTGGGTTCGTAGGAGATTTGTCATACACCAAAATTCTATTATTTTAACCCCAGCCCATTCGGAAGTTGCAATATGCTGGGGCGAGCTCCCTAGATCAGGGTGACCAAACTGAGCCTGAAAAGGAGCCAGAATTTACCAAAGAGTCACCGTAATACATCAGCAGTCCCCATAAGCTCCCCACACCTCCACTCCCAGCACCTCCCGCTCACTGGCAGCCCCACCTGTGACGGGTTAGATCACAGAAACCCCCTTGGAGTTGCCAACTGATGTGCCAAGACTGCTTCTGCCCCTGCTTTCCCTGCCAGCTTGGGACTCCAGCACCCTGTCTAGTTGAGCCAGACACGCCAGTCTGCTCCAACACAGACTGTGCCCCAAAGCTGCAGACTTAACTGAAAGCAACTTAAGAAGGATTTCTGTCTTTAACACTCAGATGCCCAACTCCCAAGAGGGTCCAAACCCCAAATAAATCCGTAAGCTCCAATTGTTCGTCCTCTACAACACTGCTAGAGAGATATGCACAGCTGTTTGCCCTCCCAAGTACTGGGTTAATTAATAAGTAACAAGTGATTTTATTAAATACAGAAAGGAGGATTTAAGTGGTTCCAAGTAGGAGCAGACAGAACAAAGTGAATTACTAAGTAAAATAAAATAAAACATGCAAGTCTGAGTCTAAGACAGTAAGAATCATAGAATCTCAGGGTTGGAAGGGACCTCAGGAGGTCATCTAGTCCAACCCCCTGCTCAAAGCAGGACCAAACCCAACTAAATCATCCCAGCCAGGGCTTTGTCAAGCCTGACCTTAAAAACCTCTCAGGAAGGAGATTCCACCACCTCCCTAGGAGAGAGCCCAGTTGCCCGCCACCTTTCCCCTTCCTTCTCCAGCTTAGCCCGTTGCTCTGTTTCCCTGCTGAGAGGAGGGAGCGGGGGATTCTCTTTCCTTGCACTTGTTTGTTACCATGTGGAAATGTCCTAGCCATGGGGAGTGACTTTGTCTGTTTGGATTCTGCATTGATCTGGGTCGGCTTCAGTGTGTCCTTTAATGACTCATTTGGTGCACCCAGCCGGCTACCTGACAGAAACAACTCAAATCTCCAGTCCTGCCACAAGAGCAGATCAATCCTTTTTTCACCCCAGGTAGCAATGCAAAGGACAGAGGGAAACTGAGGCAGGCATCAACATCATAAAACTATTACCACAGTTCCCCCTGGGTCACACCTGCCTAGCTGACCAGTGGGGTAAGACAAGCAGGCGTGAAGATTGTTATTTTAAAATCCTTTTTTCTCTTACCCTTGATTCCTACTGCAAAATAGACACGACTCTGGCGTGAAGAAGGCTGTTTTGTGACCGTACACAAACGATCACAGACTGACGAAGGTGTCTGCACTTAGCCTGGCCTGCTGGGTAAGCATGGTGCATCTCTGGGGTATTGTAGCCCAGAGCCCCTGGTCTAGGAGCAGGAGAACTGCAGAATTCCGCTCCAGGAGAGAGAAAGGCACGAGGCCTGATTGGGGTGGGGGACTCAACAAGCTGAGGAAGGGGATGGAGATTCAGCTAGCCCTGTCATTCACTAATACACCCATGCCCCTTCCTCCCACCCCTCTCCACCTCCTGGGACCCCAGACGCACTCACTCCTTATACTGGTTCCTCCTTTCCCATGTCTTGCAGCCCTGCTCATTACCAGTCATCTCAAATTTCCTGCTCCCCAACCACAGGCACAGACTTCCATTTTTCCCGGTGGGTGCTCCACCCCCGCCCTCCCCCACCCACTTCTCCTGAGGCCCTGCTCTCACCCCACCTCGCTCCCCTCCCTCCCCCAGTCCCTCCACACCCACCCTTCTCTTGGTCCTCTCAGCCCCCTCCCCCAAGGTCCCCCTGCCCACCACTGGCTCCTCTCCACCTGCTGCTGAGTGCCTCCCACCAGCTGCCGAAAAGCTGATCAGCAGCCAGCCCTAGGGCCGCCCAACAGCTGTGGCTGGCATGTGCAGAGCACCCCCTATTTTTTTTCCCTGCTTGAGCCCCAGAGCACCCATGCAGTTGGCACCTATGTCCCCAACCATTTTGCATCCCTCTCCCCCAAGCAGTCCTTGCTCCCACCTCCCAGACGCTCCTGCCAAAAAGTGTCCCTTCCCTCCCGCACTGCTAGCACCCCCATTTCCTGGAGCACCCGCCCTGCCTTTACATCCATCACCACCAGCACACCTTGGCCTCCCCCTGCACCCTCCACCACCATGTGCAATTCAAACTGGAGACTGGGAAGCACAAACACTGAAACATGCATTAAAAATAAAACGTTGCTAGAAACTCATATTCTTGCTAAGGTCTTAACAATAAAAACCTGATCTTGCCTTCGCTGTCAATACGTTGCTTCGTCCCAACCCTGCTGTGTCAACAGGGAACTGTATGGGGTGGGGAGCTGGAATGGAGTCCATTTTAGCTCAGAGTCCAGGGGTGACAAAACCATTTGTCTGAAATAGAGCTGAGGGGTCCAGCAATAGGAGGGGGGTTATGCAGAGTTCCTTATGAGTCCCTCATAGCTTATGTATTTGCATGTAGCCATAAAAGCCTGTATTCAAAGCCGTCGGGAGGCCATAAGGCATTCAGATGTTAACACAGTATCCTGCTGATTCCCGCATGAATTTTGCCCCAGTCCTAGGTGCTGCAAACCTTTCCCGTATCAGACACTCAAGATACAGAGTCACATTTCCAGGAAGGGTTATTTTCCAGGGTGTCCTCAGTAGTGGATCAGCCCACTTCCCTTACAGATGTGATGTTCAGTCACCATAAATTAGCATACTTTGATGGCATACATGGTCGGCTTGCCAACCAAAGGCATGGAATAAAATCTCTCTTTGCCATTCAGGAACCACAAGAACTGTTGTGTCCTCCCAAATGTGGAATGCTTGAAATAACAGAGAAGGCCTATGGAGTAGGTCCTGGCCATATCACTTCTTCCAGAGCCCAAAATGTTCTGTAATTTTAAGCAAATTTGTGATTTTCAAGTTACCATTTTCTGTATGGATTTTTCACTGTGATTCACACAGTAATGGCCATGGAGCTTCTGGAATCTGCAGCATTCCCTCTCACAATATATTGAAGGTCAGTTTCACAAAATATCCAATTTTTCTTTCAGATTCCACCAGTATTTTTTTCCCTGAGCTTTTGCATTGAGCCTTGTTATAGTCTTGGCCTTCACAACATCCTCAGGCAAGGAGTTCCACAGGTTGACTGGGCATTGTGTGAAGAAATACTTCCTTTGGTTTGTTTTAAACCTGCTGCCTATTCATTTCATTTGGTGACCCCTAGTTCTCGTGTTATGAGAGGAGTAAACAACACTTCCTTATTCACTTCCTCCACAACCATCATGATTTTATAGACTTCTATCATATCCCCCTTTAGTCACCTCTTTTCCCAGCTGAAAATTCCCAGTCTTTTTAATCTCTCCTCATACAGAAGCTGTTCCATGCCCCTTATCATTTTGTTGCCCTTTTCTGTACCTTTTCCAATGCCAATAGATCTTTTTTGAGATGGGGTGACCACATCTGCATGCAGTATTCAAGACATGGGCACACCCTGGATTTATACAGAGGCAATATGATATTTTATATCTTACTATCTATCCCTTTCCTAATGATTCCCAGCAATTGCATCGCCGTTCCTGGAACAGGAACATTGGTTGAGGAAGGAAGTCAGAGTGCAGCAAAAAGACCAGTCTGAGTGGCTGCTTTCATTAACCGCCACAAGGGGGCAGGCTCCCGCTGCACCCCCACTATGGCCCAAGTCCCCTCCATGGTACCATGCAATGCATCCCAGAAAGACTTTGGCCAACATCATGGCTGGGAGGCTCATGTAACCAGGGCTTAAAAGTAGCTGGACAGGACAAATCTGCCTCTTGTTTACATTCCATGGCAAGCCCTTGCCCCCTTCTGGACCGGTAAGGCTGCTGTCATGTGCGTAACATGATCCTGGCGGGTCAAGCCAAGCTGCTCAGAAAGCTCCAGAAATGTAACTTTCTTTATGCAAAAGTTCTGCACCCATTGCTGTTCACCCCAAGTCTGCATGACAATGCGATCCCACTAATGTGCTCCAGGAGTGCCGGAGGGAGAGGACGTCAGCAGCTACACCGAGAGCCATGGGTAGCAGCAGCCAATTTGAGCATCCCTTGTCCGTATCCTCCTCCTCCTCCTGCACCATCATTAGCTCTATCAGGTGTGTTCAGTGGGTCAGAAAATACTGCCACAATGTCCACCAGCATTTCCCAGAAGCTCTGCCCAATTTGTGAGACAGCAGCATTCCTCTTGCATTCTCCAGGAGTTCCTCTTGGAGCTTTGCCCAGGTGTGAAGAATCACACCAAAAAAATTTTAAAAGCAAAATCTCGAGTGTAGGCACAGGTCATTAACTTCTGTCATACAGAATTAAGGTTGCCAAGTGCTGCTGTGCAGCCTTCCAGAAAGTGGACGGTGACTTAGAGCTCTGAAAACCAAGGAATGAAGCGTGAAAGTTCATACCACACCTGCAACACAACCTTAACTCTACCCCACCCCCTAGCCCCGGAGCTGGCATTAGCCACTGACTATGGTGCAGTAAGGGGGGTGCAAAGGTGAATAAACTACCAAGCAAATGGGGAATTCTCCTTCTCTTGGAGTCTTCAAGTCAAGACTGGATGCCCTTCTGGAAGATGATTTAGTCAAACACAAGGTATTCGGCGCAATACAGCAGTAACTGGCTGAAATTCAACAGTCTGTGTGATACAGGAGATCAGACTAGATGACCTAATCATCCCTTCTGGCCTTAAAATCTATGAATCTACAATAGATAGGAGGAAGGACTAAGAACGTGCCATTGTTTGTGTTGTGTTCACAGATAGGAATACCAGCATTTATCTGCATGCCCTCCAGCTGTAGCTGTGATTCGATGATGGAGTGATTAGTTGGAGCAGTTTGGCAGAGCTGTCACTGTGATATAAAGGGAGGTGCACATGAACCTTGACGGAGCAAACATGCCTCATTTCAGTGCTGAGTGTTGAAGGTTGCAACAATAAATGTGCATGGGATGGCTACTTTCCATAAGCATTGTCAGCATTCTAGTAGCATACGTACTTAGTGGTCTCCAGGGCTTAGAGAGGGGTAAGTGAAGGTAATGACTCAGAGGGAATCCTCAGGGGGTGGGCAAACGCGTGTTAAAAGTCTGTGATGGTTAATGTGGTGTAGGCGCAATCTGAGTGCAGGCCAAGGATTGGAAGATTCTGTTTGCTAAGCCAGACCTAAATCAAAGTTTTCCCTTAGCAAAGAGAAGTTGTTAGACTTTGTGCTGTACTGCTCCTGTTCCCAGAGTGTTCTGTAGCAGGGGAGGGCAGAGGGATAGTGTGCGTGTCACAGGCATGTTGGGGTGATGCTGAAACAGGGCAGAGCAGAGCAGAAGTTACATTGTGGGAGTGACATGAACCTTAACCCTGCAATTTCCCCTTCTAAGAACTGAGGGGACATTCTCATAGTTCTCCTGCATGATGTCTCTGCAGAGGGCTCTCTGAGTAGGGTCCAGCAGAGCAGAAAACATTAAGAACATTCCCACTTTGTCACAGGTGACGTGAACCTTAACTCTGCATTTCTGCTTCTGAGAACCGAGGGGATGGGAACCCTTACCCAGCGAGGTCACATTCTGATGATTCTCCTGCATGACGTCTCTGCAGAGGGCTCTCTGAGCGGGGTCCAGCAGAGCCCACTCTTCCCTGGTGAAATACACAGCCACCTCCTCGAAGGTCACCGGCCCCTGAAAGAGCAAGAGTCCAACACTCAGGACCTGCTGCCCCACTCCCACTCCCTATTCATGGAGTAGCAAATGGATACACAGTCAGCAGAGCCCCACCCATATGTCATAACCACTTCTGGTTAATGGGCTCACCCTCCAGCACTGAGAGTCTGGGAAGTTTTCCCAGCCCAGGCTGGTTTGTTCCGTCTTCCACAAATAGGGGAATTTTCACACCCAACTCCCTAGAATCTAGACCCCAGATTTACCAAGTCCCGGCAGGTTTATCACACTTTGTCCCACTCCCTTTCTCCACCCTGTGCACTGTCTGCACCCTCCCACCCTTAGATCAAACTCCCTCTTCCTGTGTATTCATTGTCCTTCCGGCTCCTGCAGAAACTCCCCAGCAATTTCCTCAGCACCCCTACCTGAGCCAGCTCTGCTGCACCCATTTCCCTTCCCCGCGCAGGCTGGGAGAATCCTGAATGACTCAGGGATGTTATTCTGCAGCCTGTCAGGGGGAGAAGGGTTATTGGGGGGCGGGATTTCAGAATAGACTTTAGGTCATTTCACATCACGAGTCTCATTGGCTCTCTCTCTGCAGAGACGTTTTAGACTCTCACACTGGGAAAGTGCTCCGTCATTGTGCAGTGCAGAACAATCCCCTCCCACCAGGACTAAACCCACTGAGACCCTTTAAACCTGACATTCCCCAGGGCGGCACATTTCCCCAGCAGAGGGGGAACGACGCAGAGCTAGGGACCAGGCAAAATCTGAGCAGTGCTGAGACAGAAACTGGATCTGAGCAGGTTTCAGAGCCCGTGGCCTCTCTCCCCACTTATTTCTCCTCTGTTTCTCTCTCCCCTTCTGGCTCAGAGACTTGGTTATTGTCTATTCCTGGCGGCCTTTCCTATCCTGCAAGAGCTAATGCCATTTCAGCTCGACACTCTGCCTCATCGCCATCTCTCCTAAACACGGGTGGTGTGTCAGTCTCTCTGGTTGTGATACAGACACAGCAGTGAAAGGGTTACCGTGCACAGCTTCAGGCTGCCTAATATCTAAGCCCCTTCATTTTCCGTTTAAACGGATTTTTCTTGAAAAATAAAGTATTATTCAGTTTTTTTCTGATCTTCACCCTACTTTTTTATCATTCAAATATACAAAAAATAACTTATTTTGTTAGGACAATACAATCCATTACACGAGATTGAGGCATTACGAGAATACATTAATCTGTGTGTATACGCAACCCTGCCTGTTGAAGAAAGGCTCTGTATTACTCTAGAAGATACGCACAACAAAGAAACAGGCACGCATGCAAGCACCGAAGTGAGTGCGCATCTGAATGTACTGATGAATCTATGTGCCCATCACGTGCACATTTCCAGCTGTTAGCAGATAATGGTTTAAAGATCTGATACCCTAACATGGGAAGAAAATGAAAATCTGTCTCAGAATAGGTTTCAGAGCACAAGGAAGTATTCAAAAGTTTTAAAAAAACAAAACCAGGAGAAAAGGATGAACTTGAGTGTATGCGCTGCAAATGGTGCAGCCCAGTTACTAAATGGAAATATCTATAGGCTAACAGTTGAAAGTCTGCAACAGAAACCTGTTCATTCAAATGAAAAGTTTTATTTGGGGATTAGGCCTTGTGTTTTGAGTTCTGTTTTAGTTCTGCAGCAAAACACGCTGATGAATGGAATTCAAAGGATCAATCTACTGAATGCTTCCCCCCCACCCCTTTCTTTCCATCCACCAAAATAAACCCCAATATTTACCCAGAAAAATGAATAGGTTTTTTGCATTAATTTCCACCTGTTTTTGTTGTTGGGGTAATAAACACTGATCAATTCCCCAGAAAAATTAAATCAAACTGAAAACGAAGGGCCCTACTAATATCACAGCTGGGATTCTGAATGATTATGAATGTGGCTTGCACTGAAATCAATATTTCCCAGGGTTGGGCCATATCTGCTCTAGCCACTAGCTGCTCAATTCAGACTTTCTTTACACACAATGTAACACTCTCTTCCCATTCACAGGCAATAGGGATACAAAATCATGAAGGATCCAGTGCAGCGTTTCTCAGCTGGTGGGTTGCAACGCCCAGGGGTTCATGACAGGCAGCCAGATGGGCTGTGAGATACTGACAGATTTACTATGACCTTAAACAAAGAAAATCTCACTCCCCCACTTTCTGCACTTTTAGCCCTCGCACATGGAAGTTATATAGGATCGGGCTTGATTCGTGTTTTATTCTCATGTCACAGTAAATGTCAGGGGATCCCAAGGGCGGGGGGAGGGGGGGAGGGGGGAAAGGATTTCAAATAAGGGGTCACCAACGTGAAAAGGGTGTGAAACACCAACATGCGCTACAGCAGCTCCATCTTTGTACCAAATGCGCATTCAAAGCCAGTCTGTATGCAGGAAACCAGCCTGTGATAGGGCCTTCAGTGGCTGGGCAGCCTAGTGGCTAGATCACTGGTCAGAGGGGGTGCCGGGGGACCTGGGCCCTCCCTCTCCACCAGGTCCCTGTGTAGTTGAACCCCTAAACAGGGGAGACAGGTGTCCCTCCTAGCAGAGGGGGTCAAGGTCTGTTTTCCTGGGCTACTTCCTACTACAGTCTCCACTGGCTGGCATGTCACTGATCCGTCCCTTCAGGCAGGCAAACAGAGCTCCTGCCTCCTCAACTGAGCCAGGCTCCCTTCTTTTCTCCCCCTCCAGGCCTGGCATTGACTGCTGGGATAGCGGGGCCGGGCTCGCTGAACCCACAGGTTTTCTTTAACCCCTGCTGTGCCAGGGGGCAGTTTCTCTGCTCCGTCACACAGCCCCATTGCTCAGCCAGAGTCAGTCCATAAATGGTACATCTGGGCTCCACACCTCCTCACTCCTGAGACTCTGCTGCCACATCTGACCATTTTCAGTCACTCATGGAAGCTTTCAGGGTCTGGATATTTTCTCCTTGTTTTATCCTATTTCAACCATTCGGGTTGTTGTTCCTTTCCCCAAAGGAAAACACACCCGAGATCTGGATTCGCTCTGAATCCCCATCAGACATTACAGCAGGAGTGAATCAGTCTTGGGGCTCACCCTGCTTTGCACTGTGCAGCTGGAGGCCGTGGAACACCGGGACTGGAGGCCAGGATGCCATGTGGCTAACCTGTTTATTGGTCTGAAATGTCCCCATGGCCCGTCAGAGACAGAGACGTACCTGTGTCACTCCCCAGCTCCTGTCGCAGCGTCTCTAGGGGAAGGAGAGGACGGGAGAGGTGAGAATTCAGGTCCCCGCATTCATGAGGAGCTTCCCCCTTGGTTATTAATGTATCCACTGTTAACTATGAGATGGTGACGCAGACTGAGGCCAATGATGCAGCTGCTGCAGACAGAGCCAGCCCCACAGGGCTGCTTCATGGGGAAGGGTGACTCATGGACCTGGGGCTGAGAGATGGTGCATGGGGTCAGTGACATCACTAGAGTTCCCGACTCCTCCCCAGGGTCGGGGGGGGGGGTCTCTCTAACCAGAGGAGACACCACCACCACCCCTGGACTCCCATTCACCTTTGAATCCCAGCAGCACCTCCTGCAGGTGGGAACTTTTCAGAGAGAAATGGTGGAGTCTCTTCTCCAGCTCCACATACCCCGGCTCTGGCTTCCAAAATCTCCCATCCTCCCTGCTAGGGAAAGGAGGAAGGGTGAGAAATGGGTCCAGTCCCCAATCCCTGAGCCCAGCAACCCTTAAATTCCAGCAAAGCTGGATCTGAACTTTGTAGCCTGACATAGTCACTCTGATGGTGAGTCACCTGCCCTCAGCCCTGTACTCGCCATGGGCCCAGACAGATGGGACAATGGGAAACATTGGGGGCATTAGTGGGGAGGGATAGCTCAGCGGTTTGAGGATTGCCCTACTAAACCCAGGGTTGTGAGTTCAATCCTTGAGGGGGCCACTTGGGGATCTGGGACAAAATCAGTACTTGGTCCTGCTAGTGAAGGCAGGGGGCTGGACTCAATGACCCTGCAGGGTCCCGGAGATTGGTATATCTCCATTATTTAAAAAAAAAAAAAAAGACAGATTCAGGAACTTTCTCTGGGACACTCTGGTTCTGCGGGGAGCAGAGCCACCACCCACACTGGGATATTCCAGCAACAAGAGACACCAGCACCGGGATTACGTGGAAAGGGAGGAGACACAGACCAAAGAGTGGGTGTGTCCCACATGCTCGATGTGGACACAGACAGAGCCCAGATCTTTCCCTTCCTTTCCCACCCTCCTTTCTCTATTTAACTCTTGCTTCCTTATTCTTCTGTCTCTCCTCTGTTTTTATTTCCCTACAGCAACCCCCTATACCCACCCTTCAAAGGCTTCACTCCCGCCCCCTCCCCTTTCACATACTCAAGTGATCAGCCGTGGAATATTGAATGTTGATATTAAAGTGTCGTCATTTCAGATGACACTCCAAAGAGATGGACAGAGGACAAGGGCATTCACACCTCCCGGAGCCGCTGTTTCAGGTTGTGTGCACAATCCAAAAGGCAACACTGTCTCTGTGTCCATTTGGGAGGGTTTCTTTGTAACCAGGAGAGCTAGAAAAGTACTTTTAAAACAATGCAAACTGAGATTCTACACACTCTGGATACGTGATGCGGCCACATAAATACACCAGACAGGCTGGATCTGGCCCAGGGGCCATATGGCTGATAGCCCTGGTGTGACCTCATCAGCTGCCAGAGAGTAACAGACTCTGCCCCTTGCTGGGGCAGCCACTAGGGGGAGACAGACTCACAGGCACCAGGCCTGCATGTCACACTGCGGGGGCAGCGCCGGATTCAGTGCAGTTACCAGACCTAACAGACCATGAGGGGAGTGAGACAGTGCCCAGGACTTACCTTCCCCCAGTGCTCCCAGCACCCTAGAGAGGGAGAGAAAGAAGAGGCAGTCAGAGGGCTTCCCCAGCCTGGGACAAGTCTCCTGCTCTGCAGGGGAATCACCATTGGAGTCTCTGGTATTTAGGGAATTTCAGACACGCATGTGCCATCTCCCCCTCCCTACCAGCAGTTGCTCTCAGCAGCCCCAGCAATCCCTGGGAGGTGGCCACAAGGGAAAGTTTCTCCCCAGGCACTTTACAGGAAGAAAATATTTATCTGTCTTGAGAGTCAAATTCCCCCAGTGCTGAGAGCCCCACAAGCCCCCTGGTGTGAGTGGGGCCTTAGGCTGGCTTGGGACCTCTGCATGGGGGAGGGGATTTCACCCTCTATGTGCAAATGCAGGCAGACATTTACAGAAGAGGAGAGAAAATCTTGGAGTTGCAGCACCCAAACTCCCAGGTCCCATCCCTGGTGCTGCCACAGATTTACTATGTGATTTGGGCAGGGCTCTGCCCCTCCCTCTGCCTCACTTTCCCCATTTATTCCATAGGGATGATGCCCCTGACCCTGCTTTGTACAGTGCTTTGAGGTCTAGAGCAGAGAAGTGCCTACAGCACTGGGTCTCAACTTATTACACAATGTGTTACCTGGGCCACAGGGACGGGGTGGCAGGGCAGCCCAGACTCCTGCCACGTGGCTGCCCCGGGGGACCTGCCGGCTGCCCCAACCACAGACCCTCACCATGGGTGGTGGGCCAGCTGCCTGCCCTAGAACCCTGTTGCGGGGCTGTCCTGTGGCCAGCCGGCACCTCCGGACCCTGCCACACACGGTGGGCCAGCTGCGGGACAGGCTGATTGCCCTGTAGCTAGCGGGGCCAGCCAGCTTTCGCAGACCTCTGACCCCGTGGGGCCAGCAGGCAGCCCCGACCCCAGACTCCTGCCATGTGCTGGAGCACCCACAGGGAAAAATTGGTGGGTGTGGCGCACCCACCAGCAGCTCCCCGACTGCCCCCCCCCCTGCCCCAGCTCACCTCCACTCCGCCTCCTCCCCTGACCGGGCTGCCACGTCCTGCTTCTCCCCACTTCCTCCCAGTTTCGTGCGCAAGCCTGGGAGGGAGTGAGGGAGGAGGGAGGAGGAATGTGGCGGTGCTTGGGGAAGAGGTGGGGCCAGGGCGGAGATTTGGGGAAGGATCCAATATGGGCAGGGAGGGGCAGAGTCGGGGCAGGGGGCGCAAACACTCACCGGCACCAACAAAAGTTGGCACCTGTGGCGGGGCAGCCCAGACTCCTCTGCACCAGGCAGACGGGGAACCTGGTGGGACCTGGCCCACGGGCTGCCCTTTAGCACACAGCTGTGCTGGGCTGCAGCTGTGCTAATTGGGCTGCATGCGGCCCACAGGTTGAGAACCCCTGGCCTATAGGAACGGTGCATATGATCATTGCAATGACAGTCTGACCTGCAGAGGTTGACTCAGCAGCTGCTGCCCCTTCTCTCCTCCCCTCTCCCTGAGCAGGGAAATGTCCCGGGACAGGCTGCAGATGCCCTCATCCCTTCTCTGGACAACGGCTCTCTCTAGCTCCTCCAGCCGGGACAGCAGCCGCTGCTCCTGCTCCTCCAGAAACCCTCGTAGCTCCTGCCACTCCCAGACGATCTTCTGCCTCTCGGCTTCTGTCTGTTTCTGCAATCACAGGGAGAGGGCGGCTTGGTAACAAGGAAGAACCATAAATGCACCTCCCGGCGGGTAAAGGAGTTATTTACCAGAGCACAGGATCTCTTGCACTGAGGGATGGGAAGATTATTTACCCCAGGAAGGGAGGAGGGATCAGGGTAGGGGTGAGCTGTACATTGCTAACAGGAGGGCCTGTTCCCCCCAAAACCTCATCAACTTGCACTGAGCCAAACTCTCCATCTCTGCAGCCCACATTTCATCTCCTTCCTCCCCATTGCCCCCCACCCCCACCCCGGTGCTTTAAAGGATCCCTGGTCACTGTACCATGCCGACAGCCCGTGGGCAGGGGCTCCGGGCTAACACAGACTGACCCTCTCCTGCCCAGCAGCCTCCTGCGTCCTAAGGGCATCATGTCACCCACGTGTCTGACCCTGCAGGCTCCCTGGTTTCAAGTGGGGATGGGTCCCTGGCTGAGGCTGGCAGGCCAGGCCCTGCACTCACCGTCACTCAGGGCACTGTGATGCCAGGCAAACCTGAGGGGCAGGGGGCCCTGGGCACCTACCAGCAGCTCCTCAGCTTTGGCTGCTTCTCTCTCTTTTCCCAGAGGGGCCAGACACTCTCGTGGGGGCTCCTGGAAGAAGCAGGGGAGGGGGTTAGAAACTGCTGCAAACGGCCTCACAACTGCTAGATTTCAAGGCCCATCCTGCCCCACAGATGCCTGAGCGGAGTCCCTGGGATGCCCTTAGACTGCCCCACCCCCGTTCACCCTTAGCCAGGACGCTCTGAGGAGCTGGTGAAACAGGGACCAGGTTTCCCAGGGAAATCACAGGACCCCTTGGAGAAGTGACAGGGGTGCAGCCCAACCCCTCAGCTCCCAATGTCCACCACCTCCCAAGCAACCAACGTCCGGCATTGCCCCCAACTTCCCCCCTCCAACCATCCCACAGCCCCGCCCACATCCCAGTGCTGGATCTGAACACAGACCCACCCCAACCAAATAGCCCCAATTCCCAGATCTGCCCCCCCCCATGACACCCCCGCAAAGTCCCAGCTCCAAACAATCCCAGTCCCCAGCAGCTCCACGATCCCCAACACCAGCCGTCCCCCCCACCCGGCTCTGACCTCCGATACACCCCACTCAGCTGCCCCCATCCCCTCGCTCCCGGGCCCAGGCTGGGCTCCGAGCCCCTCCCGCAGCTCCCAGGCTCCGTCGCACCGTCCCGGGCAGCCCCGCTCCGGCCTCGGGGATCCCTCTCCCCCCCCCGGGCAGGGGGCGAACCAGGCAGCCGGGCCCGCCCCGGCAGGAGCGTGTCCGCCCCCCGCGTGTCCCCGCCCCCCACCCGGGCCCTGCCCGCCCCGCGCTGCCCCCGGTCCCACCGCGCTGCCCCGCGGGCTGCAGGGCTGGAGCAGCCCCCGCGCCGCGCTCCCGGCCCCGGCCATGGCCCCGCTGCCGCACAAAGGGCGCCTCTGTTTGCAGGCCACAGGCCGGGGCTGGAGCAGCCGGGGGCGGGGCCGGGAGAACAAAGCGCAGAGCTCCGGGGGGGGCAGCTCCGGGGGGCGGGGCTCTCACAGGGACCAGACGCTGCTGCCGCCTCCGTGTGAGCCGGGCCCGGGCTGAGCCGCTGCTGCTCCCCGGGGGGGGCGGGCATTAACCCCTCCGTGCCCGGCGGGGGGGGCTTTCTCCAGCTGGGCCCCGCCCCAGAGCCCCCGGTGAGTGAGAGACCTGGGGGGGCGGGAACGTGACTCTGCCCCGGGGAACCCGGGAGAAGCCTCGGAGCCGCCTCGGCCCCAGCGGAGTCGCAGCAGGATCCGCCCCCCCCGCTGGGATGGGGGAGGTGTCGGGAAGGGGAGGGGGGGTAGTTGAACTGTTTCTGTACAGCCAGGAAATTCCGCGGGCGGGGGAGGTGAGTTAATTGGATCCTTTCGCGCTTCCTCCCACATACGGAAAGTTTTTCCCCTTTTCTCTCTCGGTATCACACATGGCTATAAAATCCAGGGCGATCCCCCCCTCCCCCCATGATCAGCTGTCTAGTCTCCCCCGATTTTGCCCTGTTCTCTCCATGGTTCTCAAATGTCAATTTAAAATCTCCTCCGATGTGGGGTGGCTTCCCCACCCATTGTATCTGCAGCGGTTTGTCCTTGTTTAGGTGGGAAATCATTCCCCAAAACATGGCTGCCCCTGGAGTGGGGATGGGGTGAGATACAGGGAAGGGAGCAGCACGTGTCCCCCATGGAGACTGCCCAGACCCCGGTTTCTCAATCCCAGTTGCTGCCCCCAAACTGCCAACACAGTTGCCCCCAACCATCAGTTGCCAGTCACCTGCCCGTCCCCCACTCCTGGCCCCTTCCCCCATCCAGGGACCTTCCAGCTCCCCCACCCCCTCCCTTGCCCTCTTAAAGCAGCTCCTCAAAGGGCTCCCTGCTGCCCATGGGAATGGTGGCGGAACCATCAATTTCTGTTTATGTATTGGACAGTAATATAAAATCCAGTCAAGCAATCCCCTCAGATATCATAATAATAACAGCAATATAAAATCCCCTCAGATCTTGGTGCTTTTCTCTCGTGTTATCAATTGCATAGTTTGTGACACATTTTCTCTGCAAATCTCAAAGATTGATATAAAATACCCTAAACCAGGGGTCGGCAACACCTTTGAGAAGTGCTGTGCTGAGTCTTCATTTATTTACTATAATTTAAGCAGCAAAGAGTCTTGTGGCACCTTATAGACTAACAGACATGAGCTGTGGGTGAATACCCACTTCGTCAGATGCATGGCGACATTTGACATTTATAGGGGCCGGCGGATGGAACCTCAGACCGGCAGCAGGCTGAGCGGCTCAGCCCACTGTCGCTCTGGAGTTCCATCCACTGGCCCCTGCCAGGCGCAGTCCCGGCTGCCAGCTCACTCAGCCCGCTGCTGGTCTGGGGTTTCATCCATCCTCGAGGTTGCAGGGGGTTAATTTGCCCAGTGATCATCTTGCCCCTCTCCTTTGAGAATCATTTGTTCCCTCCTTTATCTCTGTTAAAATGTTTGCGGATGAAAGAGACCAGCCAGATATTTAATACATATCAAAGCCAGAGGCCTCCCCCTGTCTGTGGGATCAGTGGTCCCCAGCTGGTAACGGGAGAGTTGGCTGGACCCTTTTTTTTTCTCCAGGTGGCACAGGATGAGGAGGTCACTCTGAGTGCAGCGCAGGTCCAGAAGTATCCTAAACCCCATGGCAAATGGTCTCAGTGAGGGGTTGCTTCCCAGTGTGCTAAGATGTAGCCACCTCTGGGGTGGATCCATGGTGGCCATTATTTGCTCGTGACAGGGCATGGACATTTCTTTCCTATTTTGTCCCTCCAGGCCTTCCATACTCCTGTTCAAAAGACATCCCCCGGGGCTCCCTCTGCCTGTGTGACTGGCCAGCAGGGGGCGGTGGTCACTTTCTGTCCACTTATCAAACACTGTGAGGTAACACTGTTGCTGGGCGGGGAGGAGGTGTCTGTGTGGGGAGATTGCAGCTGGAGCTGAAGGGGCATTTTGGTAGGAGGAGGCCTCTGGGTGACTTGACGGGGGGTACCCTAGTTAGGTTGGTGGATTCTGGAGGTTTGGGATTTCGGGGGTGGTTCTGATGTGCTAGCCCCCTAGAGCAGCTCTGGGCCCTGTTAATACTAAATTCTGAGCCACAGACTCCAGGTAACTGAAAGACCTCAGGGAAAGTGTTGGGGTCTGGCATTATAGTGACTCTGCACAAACAGCCCCTGCTCATTTCTCCTCCCATTAGCAATTGCCAGATCCAGCCATGAGAGAGCAAAGAACCCAGGAATGGGACTTTCCCAGCCAGATATTATACTTAGAAATTGAAAACCAGCAGGATCTTATTTAAGGGATAAGGCAATACACCATCTTTATTGTGAATACAGAAAGAATTAAAGTAAGCAATCAGTTATAGCTATAACATTTCATTCTCTCACACGTTCATTCACTCATACACACCGAGTTCTGCAAGGTTGTTATAGTTACCATCTTGGAGGTTGCTCGTGCCAAGTCACTGGCCAGGACACGAGGAGGGAGCAGGGCCTTGTCAGATGCGCATCTGATGTTCCTGGAGGTTGGTTGCAGAATCAGACCCAAAGTTCTCAATCTTCAGGGCCTGTTTTTATAAGGATTTGTCCTTGTTCAGGTCTATAGGGTTTGCTTCATCATGCTGTTCTCACGTTTGAAGTGATGGTCGATCACGCAGATGGCACGGCAATGACGGCTTCTTGTTATCTTATTCTTCGGTTCTTCGCCCCCCTGTCATTGGGGCAGTCGTGGATGGATTCCCATGTGCCCTCAGGGTTATCATTGGGCTATCTCACCCAATGCACTCTTCAGCCTGTCGGTTCTTCCTCTCAATATGAGGTCATTTATTAGGCTGGCACTTCAACCTTTTTATTACTCATCCAAACACACAATTGCAGTCATGCTCTATTTTACTTAACCTACTTCCTGTCACATTTACATTTTATTACCTATACATTCTTTAACATAACCATTCTCGAATCATTGGGGCATGACAAACTCCAGTGAATATATCTATACCACTTGTTATACATGAAAAGAAAACAAGCGAGAGGAATGCAAAAGTGGAGGATTAACAAATCTTGTTCCTGACCTCAGGGAAACCGCTGTTCTCTTCTCACTTTTAGAACAAACCTTTTGTCTCTGGTTGTTTTTCTACAATTAGCACAGACCTTGCGAACTAACAGGCCTGCTTCACTTAGCACAAACTCAGCAGGCTGAGAAAACAGATTGAGAGCAGGGTCGGCTCCAGGCACCAGCGCCGGAAGCTGGTCTTCAGTGGCAATTTGGCGGCGGGTCCCTCAGTCCCTCTAGGAGGGAAGGACTGGCCGCCAAATTGCCACCAAAGAATGAAGCGGCGTGGCAGACCTGCCGCCAAAGTGCTGCCGATTGTGGCTTTTATCTTTTTTTTTTCTCTTCGCTTCTTGGGGTGGCAAAAAAGCTGGAGTCGGCCCTGGCTGAAAGACATATTTCTTTCTAATAACACATGCAAAATCCGGGGTCTGTACTGGACCATATTTTCCCAAAAATAATTGATGTATTAATTATTACCTTTAATCCAATACAGAGGGGAGGGAGAGAGGACAGGGGAAGGAGAGACTGAAAGGGGCAGTGGGAGAAATGAGCAGGGGGAGAGATTTCCAGCTCTCTGATCCACCCAGACACATGTATTGCTGCATCCCTGGGTAGAACCACTTTCCAGTGAACAAGAAAAGGATCAGACAGAGGAAAAGCCAGTTCCTGACTCCATATTCCCCCTGCTGGGGTGTGGCTGCCATGGGGTCAGTGTCCAAGGGAATCCCCCCCCCAGTGACTCCTTTGGTTTCTAGCCTTGTGTTCAGAGACTTTCTTACGGGGTGAGGGGAGGGAGAAGGGAGGTTAAAAATCTCTCTGTGGGCTTAGCCTGGCAGGAGGGGCCAGGTCTACACTGTAATAAAGAGATTGAGCATTTTCTCAGCATGGCAGAATCTAGGATGTCTGTCTGCGGGGAAAGAGCCTGGGGGAATTCTGATGTGAAATTAACTAAAGCCTGTTCTGAAACCCCCACAACTGCCCTTCTCCCCCAGACAGGCTGCAGAAGGACGTCCATGTTTTGCTCCAGCTCATCCCATCCTCTCATGGGACAGGGGAGAGAAATGGCTGCAGAGGAGCCAGTTCAGGTAGGGATTGTTGGGGGGTTGCTGGTGGGTTCCCGCCAGAGGGAGAGGGACAGCAAATACACTGGTGGTGGGAAGGTTTTCACAGTCTGGTTTGGAGGTTGGAGCGGGCCAGGAAATGCACAGGGTGGAGAAAGGGAGGAGGCCAGGGTGTGGCAAACCTGCTGGGAGTTATTTAATAAGTGGCCTAGATTCTAGGAACAGACCCATGAGGTTCGGAGGTGGAAATGCCCTATTCTGTGAAACAAAATAACAGAAAATAACCCACCTACATGGGGCTGGGAAAACTGATCAGACTCCCACTGCTGGAGCCTGACCCGACTAACCAGCGGCTGCTGTGAGATATGAAGGGGGCACCCACCAGTGAGGTGTAGTGGAGCTTCCCTTTCCTTCATATCCAGCTCCTCACAATGGGGGGAGGGTGTTGGGCTTCCTACCAGGGAGCTCTCCCTGCACCCTGCTAGGGTCTCCATCTCCTGTATCAGTCTGTGGCTAGTAGGTGTGTGATGGATCTGCTGGGAGAGACAAGGGGCTCTCGCTTCGTCCCCTCACACTGGTGTTTCCTGGATGTTCTGAGTGGGGTGGGGGTTGGAGTCTGACTGAGAGCCACCCAGAGCTCCCATCTGGCTCCTCTCCCCCACAAATACTGAGGCTGTGAGTGGGGCAGCAGGTACTGAGTGCTGGACTCTTGCGCTTTCAGGGGCCAGTGACCTTCGAGGAGGTGGCTGTGTATTTCACCAGGGGAGAGGGGGCTCTGCTGGACCCCACTCAGAGAGCTCTCTACAGAGACATCATGCAGGAGAACTATGAGAATGTGACCTCGCTGGGTAAGGATTCCTGTCCTTTCTGTTCTTAGAAGGGTACCTGATGACAGAACAAGGAGTAATGGTCTCAAGTTGCAGTGGGGGAGGTTTAGGTTGGATATTAGGAAAAACTTTTTCACTAGGAGGGTGGTGAAACACTGGAATGGGTTCCCTAGGGAGGTGGTGAAATCTCCTTCCTTAGAGGTCAGGCTTGAGGAAGCCCTGGCTGGGATGATTTAGTTGGGGATTGGTCTTGCTTTGAGCAGGGGGTTGGACTAGATACCTCCTGAGGTCCCTTTCAACCCTGATATTCTATGATTCTAGGTCAGCCCCACAATGCCACCTCTACTCTGTCCTCTTTCGGCATCACCCCAACATGCCAGTGATACACACAGTACCAGAGACCCTCCCCTGCTGCAGAACACTTTGGGAACAGAGCACAGGAGCCGTATCACACAGTGTCAAGATCTCTTGGTTGCTCAAGTAAAACTGGGGCTTAGGTCCAGCCTAATGAACAGAAGGTTCCTACCCCTGCCCTTCTCTTCAAACACTGAGCCTACTCCACCCAGACCAGACTGTGCTTGGTCTGCTGGAGTCAGAGCTGCCGGTTCACACAGACACTCGGTGTGGCCTTGAATGCTGGCTGGGAGTATCCACACAGGGGATCTCCAGCAGCAGAACACTGAATCTCACCCAGGATTACAGATGACACAACTCCTCACTGCTCTGGATTGCACCCAGCATGTGAAAATGGCCTAGGTTGGTAGTGAAACTTCCTGAGACATGGTGAGAGTCTTGCTCCCCCATCACCATGTGTGTAATAGCCTGCAGGGTCCTTGGATCTTGGAGTGCATCATTCCTGAAGTCACATGACCTGATTCTTCTTTTTCACATTCTGCTTTTCCAGACTAATTAGAGTCTCTTGCTCCTGAATTATTGCTTCTAATTTCCCAGTGTTCTCCACAGTCAGGGATTTTCCTACTCCCTCCCATTACACTGAACTCACTAGATTCCCTAGTACATAAAACTGGCCATACTGGGTCAGACCAAAGGTCCATCTAGCCCAGTATCCTGTCTTCTGACAGTGGCCAATGCCAGGTGTCCCAGAGGGAATGAACAGAACAGGCAATCAACAAGTGATCCATCACCTCTCATCTATTCTCAGGTTCTAGTAGTCAGTGGCTAGGGACACCATCCCTGCCCATCCTGGTTGATGGGCATTCATGGACCTATTCTCCATGAATTTATCTTGTTCTTTTTTTGAATCCTGTTCAAGTCTTGGCCTTCATAACATCCTCTGGCAAAGAGTTCAACAGGTTGACTGTGCATTGTGGGAAGAAATACTTCCTTTGGTTTGTTTTAAATCTGCTGCCTATTACTATCATTGGGTAGCTCCTAGTTCTTGTGTTATCAGGAGGAGTAAATAACACTTCCTTGTTTACTTTCTCCACAGCAGTCTTGATTTTATAGACCTCTATCATATCTCCCCTTCATCGTCTCTTTTCCAAGCTGAAAAGTCCCTGTCTTTTTAATCTCTCCACATATGGAAGCTGTTCCATACCCCTAATCATTTTTGTTGCCCTTTTCTGAATCTTTTCCAATTCCAATATATCTTTTTTTGAGATGGGGCGACCACATCTGCATGCAGTATTCAAGATGTGGGTGTATCATGGATTTCTATAAAGGCCATGTGATATTTTCTGCCTTATCTATTCATTTATTAATGATCCCAACATTCTGTTCTCTTTTTGACTGCAGCTGCACATTGAGTGGATGTTTTTAGAGAACTATCCACAGTGACTCCAAGATCCCTCTCTTGAGTGGAAACAGGGATAGCTCAGTGGTGTGAGTTCAATCCTTGAGGGGGTCACTTGGGGATCTGGGGCAAAATCAGTAGTTGGTCCTGCTAGAGAAGGCAGGGGCTGCACTTGATAACCTTTCAGGGTCCCTTCCAGCTCTATGAGAGAGGTACATCTCCATATATTATGGAGAGAGGAATAGCTCAGTGGTTTGAGCATTGGCCTGCTAAAACTAGGGTTGTGAGCTCAACGGGTAGTGATCAACGGCTCCATGTATAGTTGGCAGCCCGTTTCAAGTGGAGTGCCCCAAGGGTCGGTCCTGGGGCTGGTTTTGTTCAATATCTTCATAAATGATCTGGAGGATGGCGTGAACTGCACTCTCAGCAAGTTTGCAGATGACACTAAACTGGGAGGAGTGGTAGATACGCTGGAGGGTAGGGATAGGATACAGAGGGACCTAGATAAATTAGAGAACTGGGCCAAAAGAAACTTGATGAGGTTCAACAAGGACAAGTGCAGAGTCCTGCACTTAGGACGGAAGAATCCCATGCACTGCTACAGACTAGGGACCGAATGGCTGGGCAGCAGTTCTGCAGAAAAGGACCTAGGGGTTATAGTGGACGAGAAGCTGGATATGAGTCAACAGTGTGCCCTTGTTGCCAAGAAGGCTAATGGCATTTTGGGTTGTATAAGTAGGGGCATTTCCAGCAGATCGAGGGATGTGATCATTCCCCTCTATTCAGCACTGGTGAGGCCTCATTTGGAGTACTGTGTCCAGTTTTGGGCCCCACACTACAAGAAGGATGTGGAAAACTTGGAAAGAATCCAGCGGAGGGCAACAAAAATGATTAGGGGGCTGGAGCACATGACTTATGAGGAGATGCTGAGGGAACTGGGGTTATTTAGTCTGCAGAAGAGAAGAATGAGGGGGGATTTGATAGCTGCTTTCAACTACCTGAAAGGGGGTTCCAAAGAGGATGGATCTAGACTGTTCTCAGTGGTAGCAGATGACAGAACAAGGAGTAATGGTCTCAAGTTGCAGTGGGGGAGGTTTAGATTGGATATTAGGAAAAACTTTTTCACTAGTAGGGTGGTGAAGCACTGGAATGGGTTACCTAGGGAGGTGGTGGAATCTCCTTCCTTGGAGGTTTTTAAGGTCAGGCTTGACAAAGCCATGGCTGGGATGATTTAGTTGGGGATTGGTCCTGCTTTGAGCAGGGGGTTGGACTAGATACCTCCTGAGGTCCCTTCCAACCCTGAGATTCTGTGATTCTGTATGTATAGTTGGGATTATGTTTTCCAATGGGCTGCACTATGTGCTACCCTGTCATCTAGTACTGCTGAGATCCTGCATTCAGTGATAAAATCATAGAATCTCAGGGTTGGAAGGGACCTCAGGAGGTCATCTAGTCCAACCCCCTGCTCAAAGCAGGACCAAACCCAAGTAAATCATCCCAGCCAGGGCTTTGTCAAGCCTGACCTTAAAAACCTCTAAGGAAGGAGATTCCACCACCTCCCTAGGTAACCCATTCCAGTTCTTCACCACCCCAAGTTTTTCCTAATGTCCAACCTAAACCTCCCCCTCTGCAACTTGAGACCATTACTCCTTGTTCTGTCATCTTCTACCACTGAGAACAGTCTAGATCCATCCTCTTTGGAACCCCCTTTCAGGTAGTTGAAAGCAGCTATCAAATCCCCCCTCATTCTTCTCTTCTGCAGACTAAACAATCCCAGTTCCCTCAGCCTCTCCTCATAAGTCATGTGCTCCAGCCCCCTAATCATTTTTGTTGCCCTCCGCTGGACTCTCTCCAATTTATCCACATCCTTCTTGTAGTGTGGGGCCCAAAACTGGACACAGTACTCCAAATGAGGCCTCACCAGTGCTGAGTAGAGGGGAATGATCACATCCCTCAATCTGCTGGAAATGCCCCTACTTATATAACCCAAAATGCCATTAGCCTTCTTGGCAACAAGGGCACACTGTTGACTCATAGCCAGCTTTTCGTCCACCGTAACGCCTAGGTCCTTTTCTGCAGAACTGCTGCCCAGCCATTCGGTCCCCAGTCTGTGGCAGTGCATGGGATTCTTCCATCCTAAGTGCAGGACTCTGCACTTGTCCTTGTTGAACCTCATCATATTTCTTTTGGCCCAATCCTCTAATTTGTCTAGGTCCCTCTATCCTATCCCTACCCTCCAGCGTATCAACCACTCCTCCCAGTTTAGTGTCATCTGCAAACTTGCTGAGGGTGCAGTCCACACCATCCTCCAGATCGTTAAAGAAATTGAACAAAACTGGCCCCAGGACCGACCCTTGGGGCACTCCGCTTGATATCGGCTGCCAACTAGACATGGAGCCATTGATTGCTCCCCATTGAGCCCAATGTCTTGTTCACACCTTCCCCCTGCTGGAGAATGGCTATTTCACCAGCTGTTTGCCTTGCTGTCTCTGAGGAACTGGTCTGTGGGTGTTCCCCAGAATTGTAACTTTTTCAGTAATATCATATAGTATAATCTCATCACTTTGCATACAGTGTTGCTACACATATATTAACAGGAAGATAATATTCAGTAGATTATGAGTTTTCAAACGTTATCTCACAAGCCATACTTGTTCACTGGTTTACTAAGTGTGACACCGTATAGAATTGTGAGACACTTCATATTATTATTAATAGCAATATTATAAAATTGCAATGAATCATGCTAATATGCCATGTAAGGCATCTGTTATGATTGTTATGATTTTCCAAGTATGAGATTCTTGTTTCTATGTTTGTATCACCTTTGTATTGTGAGTTATAAGCCTGGTCTACACTATGATTTTAGGTCAAATTTAGCAGCGTTACGTCAATTTAAGCCCAGACCCATCCACATGACGAAGCCCTTTTTTTTCGACTTAAAGGGCTCTTTAAATCAGTTTCTTTACTCCACCTCTGACAAGGGGATTAGTGCTGAAATTGGCTTTGCCGAGTTGAATTTGGGGTAGTGTGGATGCAATTTGAAGGTATTGGGCTCTGGGAGCTATCCCAGAGTGCTCCATTGTGACCGCTCTGGACAGCGCTCTCAACTCAGATGCACTGGCCAGGTAGACAGGAAAAGGCCTGCAAACTTTTAAATCTCATTTCCTGTTTGGCCAGCATGGCAAGGTGCAGGTGAGTGCAGATCGCATCAGCAGAGGTGACCATGATGGGAGTTCCAGGATTGCAAAAGAGCTCCAGCATGGACCGAACAGGAGGTGCGGGATCTCATCACTGTATGGGGAGATGAATGCGTGCTAGCTGAACTCCGTTCCAGTAAATGAAATGCCAAAACATTTGAAAAAGTCTTCAAGGGCATGAAGGACAGAGGCTATAACAAGGACGCACAGCAGTGCCGCATGAAAATTAAGGAGCTACGGCAAACCTACCAAAAAACCAGAGAGGCAAACAGGCCGCTCCTGGTCAGCGCCCCGAACATGCCGCTTTTATGGTGAGCTGCATGCCATGCTAGGGGGTGCAGTCACCACTACCCCAACCCTGAGCTTTGACTCTGTCAGTTGAGAATCACACAACATGGAAGTGGGTTATGGGGACGAGGAAAATGATGATGGAGATTGACGATAGCTCACAGCAAGGAAGTGGAGAAACCAGTTTCTCCAACAGCCGGGATATGTTTTTCACCCTGGACCTGGAGCCAGTAACCCCCCAACCCACCCAAGGCGGGCTCCCAGACACTGAGGGCGGAGAAGGGACCTCTGGTGAGTGTACCTTTGTAAATATTACACGTGGTTTAAAAGCAAGCGTGTTTAATGATTAATTTGCCCTGCCATTTGCGGCCAGTACAGCTACTGGAAAAGTCTCTTAACGTGTCTGGGGATGGAGCGGAAATCCTCCAGGGACATCTCCATAAAACTCTCCTGGAGGTACTCCCAAAGCCTTTGCAGAAGGTTTCTGGGCAGTGCAGCCTTATTCCATCCTCCATGGTAGGACACTTTACCATGCCAGGCCAGTAGTAGGTAGTCTGGAATCATTGCATAACAAAGCATGGCAGCATATGGTCCCTGGTGTTTGCTGGCATTCAAACATCATCTGTTCCTTATCTCTCTGTGTTATCCTCAGGAGGGTGATATCATTCATGGTCACTGGGTTGAAATAGGGTGATTTTATTAAGGGGACATTCAGAGGTGCCCGTTCCTGCTGGGCTGTTTGGCTGTGGCTGAACAGAAATGTTCCCCGCTGTTAGCCACGTGGTTGGGGGAGGGGTGAAGCGATCATCCCAGAGAATTGGGGGGGGGAGGTGAGTGGGGGGTTATTTGGGTTTGTGCTGCTCGCTAACCCGCAAACTGCAGCCCCTCTTAAATTACCAACCCATTTTAAATGGCCAACCCAAAGGGTGCTTGGTATGGGAAATGATGGTGCTGCTGTTTGAAACCATTCCCACATTGTGAAGGTTAAAGAAGCTAAAAGACTGTGGCTTACCATGGCTGCCTGCAAGCCGAATTCCTTTGCCTGGCACTGCGTGAGTGATCTCTCCCACCAAACCGGCAGGCCCTCAATATATAAGAGGCAAAATGTGACCTTGTAACGAAAGCACATGTGCTATGTAATGTGAACAGCAAGGTTTAACGTGAAAGAGTGTACCCATTGTTCTATAAAATGTCTTTTTAACTACCACTCTCCCTTTTCCTCCACTAGCTGCAAATGTTTCTCCTTTGAAGAGGCTAGCGAAGATTAGAAGGTGAAAAAAACGCACTCAGGATCAAATGTTCTCTGAGCTCCTGCTGTCCTCCCACACTGACAGAGGCAGACAATGTCAGAGTGCAGGAAAGCACAATATGAACTCGAGGAGAGGTGGCGGGCTCAAGATGATAGGTGGCGTCAGCTTGCTGACAGAAGGCAGGAGTCAGTCCTCAGGTTGCTGGAGGATCAAACTCATATGCTCCAGCGTATGGTTGAGCTGCAGGAAAGGCAGCAGGAGCACAGACCGCCACTACAGCCCCTGTGTTAACCAACCACCCTCCTTCCCAAGTTCCATAGCCTCCTCACCCAGACGCCCAAGAACGCAGTGGGGGGGCCTCCGGCCTCCCAGCTACACCACCCCAGGGGATTGCACAAGCAACAGAAGGCTGGCCTCCAATAAGTTTTAAAGTTGTTAAGTTTTAAAGTGCAGTGTGGCCTTGTCCTTCCCTCCTCCCCCACCCCACCCCACCTGATGCTTCCCTCCTCTACCCCTCCCGGGCTACCTTGGCAGTTATCCCCCTATTTGTGTGATGAATTAATAAAGAATGCAGGAATGTGAAGCAACAATGACTTTATTGCCTCTGCAAGCGCTGATCGAAGGGGGGAGGGGAGGATAGCTAGCTTACAGGGAAATAGAGTGAACCAACGAGGGGAGGGGCTCATCAAGGAGAAACAAACAGAACTTTCTCACCGTAGCCTGGCCAGTCATGAAACTGGCTTTCAAAGCTTCTCTGATGCGCAGCGCGCCCTCCTGTGCTCTTTTAACTGCCCTGGTGTCTGGCTGCGTGTAATCAGTGGCCAGGCAATTTGCCTCAACCTCCCAGCCCGCCATAAACGTCTCCCCCTTACTCTCACAGATATTGTGGAGCACACAGCAAGCAATTCCCAAACAATGGGAATATTGGTTTTGCTGAGGTCTATCTGAGTCAGTAAACTGCACCAGCGTGCTTTTAAATGTCCAAATGCACATTCTACCACCATTCTGCACTTGCTCAGCCTATAGTTGAACAGCTCCTGACTACTGTCCAGGCTGCCTGTGTATGGCTTCATGAGCCATGGCATTAAGGGGTGGGCTGGGTCCCCAAGGATAACTATAGGCATTTCAACATCCCCAGTGGTTATTTTCTGGTCTGGGAAAAAAGTCCCTTCCTGCAGCTTTTGAAACAGACCAGAGTTTCTGAAGATGCGAGTGTCATGTACCTTTCCCGGCCATCCCGTGTTGATGTTGGTGAAACGTCCCTTGTGATCCACCAGTGCTTGCAGCAGCATTGAAAAGTACCCCTTTCAGGTTATGTACTCGCTGGCTTGGTGCTCCGGTGCCAAGATAGGGATATGGGTTCCGTCTATTGCCCCACCACAGTTAGGGAATCCCATTGCAGCAAAGCCATCCACTATGACCTGCACATTTCCCAGAGTCACTACCCTTGATATCAGCAGCTCTTTGATTGTGTTGGCTACTTGGATCAAAGCAGCCCCCACAGTAGATTTGCCCACTCCAAATTGATGCTTGACTGACAGGTAGCTGTCTGGTGTTGCAAGCTTCCACAGAGCTATCGCCACTCGCTTCTCAACTGTGAGGGCTGCTCTCATCTTGGTATTCTGGCGCTTCAGGGCAGAGGAAAGCAAGTCACAAAGTTCCATGAAAGTGCCCTTACGCATGCAAAAGTTTTGCAGCCACTGGGAATCGTCCCAGACCCGCAACACTTTGCAGTCCCACCAGTCTGTGCTTGTTTCCCGGGCCCAGAATCGGCGTTCCACAGCATGAACCTGCCCCATTAACACCATGATGTGCACATTGCCGGGGCCCGTACTTTGTGAGAAGTCTATGTCCTCATCACGCTCAACACTGCGCTGCCGTAGCCTCCTCACCTGGTTTTGCTTTGGCAGGTTCTGGTTCTGCATATACTCCAGGATAATGTGCATGGTGTTTACAGTGCTCATAATTGCCGTGGTGATCTGAGCGGGCTCCATGATCCCAGTGCTATGGCGTCTGGGCTGAAAAAGGCGCGAAACGATTGTCTGCCATTGCTCTGACGGAGGGAGGGGTGACTGACGACATGGCTTACAGGGAATTAAAATCCACAAAGGGGGTGGCTTTGCATCAAGGAGAAACACAAACCACTGTCACACAGAATGGCCCCCTCAAGGATTGAACTCAAAACCCTGGGTTTAGCAGGCCGTTGATTTCACGGAGGGAGGGAGGGAGGAAACAAATGAATAGAAAACAAATTGGGTCTATTTCTTATTTTGATCCACTCCATCTATCTTTTACATCTTAGGCTGGCAGCAGATGGTGCAGTAAGACTGCTAGCCATCATCATCTCCTGGGTGCTCGGCAGAAGATGCTGCATTACTATTTCTAGCCATCATCATCTCCTGGCTGCTTGCCAGAAGACGGTGCAATAGGACTGCTAGCCATCATCATCTCATGGGTGATCGGCAGAAGATGGGAATGACCTGGCTAAGTCACTCCCATGTCTTCCCAGGCTCCCCTGACCGACCTCACCGAGGTCGGCTGAAAGAGCACCCGGGAATATGACAATGATGGCTACCAATTGTAATGCACCATCTGCTGCCAAAAGACAATGAGCTGCTGCTGTGTAGCAATGCAATCCCACGTCTGCCAGCACCCAGGAGACGTATGGTGACGGTGAGCTGAGCAGGCTCCATGCTTGCTGTGGTATGGCGTCTGCACAGGTAACCCAGGAAAAAAGGCGCAAAATGATTGTCTGCCATTGCTTTCATGGAGCGGGGGCCTGATGACATGTACCCAGAATCACCCACAACACTGCTTTTGCCCCATCAGTCATTGGGATCTCAACCCAGAATTCCAGTGGGCAGCAGAGACTGTGGGAACTATGGGATAGCTACCCACAGCGCAATGCTCTGGAAGTCGACACTAGCCTCGGTACCGTGGACGCAGTCCACTGACTTAATGCACTTAGAGCATTGTGTGTGGGGACACACACAATTGACTGTATAAAAACAGTTTCTAAAAAAACAACTTCTATAAATTTGACCTAATTTTGTAGTGTAGACATACCCATAGATATGCAGATATAGATATATGTGTATTTCCAGACTTGTGCAGTGTTTCTGGGGGACACTCCCAGGCAGAATGGCATTGGCACTACCTAGCCTGTTTGATGGCCCATGAAGGGTCATTAGCTGTAGCAAGGGTGACCAACCTGAGCCTGAGAGAGAGCCAGAATTTACCAATGTACATTGCCAAAGAGCCCAGTAATATGTAATGATTATATACATATATCTATCTATGTGTGTGTGTGTGTGTAGATAGATATGGGACTTCTGGAAATCTTGGCTTTCAGCAATTCCCTTGAAGTTTGGTTTGTGTTCAGTTGTGCTCACATGCAACAGTTCTCTTCAGTGGCCGTCTGTCAAGCTGGATCGGTGCTTGGATTTCACATTTGAGTGTTGAGAAAACAGACTCCCAAAGAGAGGTCGAGGCAAACATCAAGATTAATTTTAGGGCCACACCTCTGATGTTGGGGGTATTTATCCTTCGGTACAGATTTCCAGAAAGTAAGGGTCCCCCTGTGTCTTCTGAACAGATTTCAATCTTCCAAAAGTTCTATTATTTCCATCTGGGATGTTGCCTCATCAGTGACTAAAGGGGGCTTCAGACAATTGGCTTCAGCACTAAAAGTGTCAATCAGAAATCTGTTTTGAGGTCTTTTCTGCTGCAAATCTTGGAATCTTTCCTCAAAACTGTCCTTAAGATCTTTTATCAGGCTCACATATCTAGTTGTGTTCCATTTTAGGGGTTCTGCTGCATCTTATTTTGATCTGGCTTGAAGTTGTGACATTGAAGGAAAGTATGTCAGCTCTCATGCAATGCTACAGATTAGGGACTGAGTGACTAGGCAGCAGTTCTGCAGAAAAGGACCTAGGGGTTACAGTGCACGAGAAGCTGGATATGAGTCAACAGTGTGCCCTCGTTGCCAAGAATTCTAACGGCATTTTGGGCTGTATAAGTAGAAGCATTGCCAGCAGATCAAGGGACGTAATCATTCACATCTTATTATACATCAGAGAATCCACACAGGGGAGCGGCCCTATGAATGCAGTGAGTGTGGGAAAACCTTCATTAGGTGCTCACATCTTATTACACATCAGAGAATGCACACAGATGAGAAACCCTATGAATGCAGTGAGTGTGGAAAAACCTTTTTTTGGAGCTCAGCCCATGTTAGGCATCAGAGAATCTGCAAGGGAGATCAACACCGTAAAAGCCTCTAGAGTTATCAAGTCTTCTTTTTTCCTTTAATACTTTGGCTGATTCCCACATAGTGACCTTTAAAGCTATTTGGACTGTTTGCAGCACCGTTATCCCTCAGCTTGTCCAGATGAGTGGTCCATTTTGGCCTTTTGCAGTTCACCCTGTTTCGAGGTGGACTCATTTGTCCTTTCTATCAACTCTGTTGTCTCATGAGTAATTTGAGTGTGCCCTTCCTACTGGGAACCAGAGAGCATCACATGTATACCATTCCTCCTATTGCAGACTTATTGTTAATCATCAATGATGCAGATTGTATCATTGCTAGTTGTTCTCACATTGCTCTGGGTTGTGCTGAAGAGCAGTTATTTTGGGAACTTTTAAAATTATATTTAAATGAAGAGGAGCAGGGGCAGAAAAACAGTGTCATTTCAGCCTCTGTGACACTGGAAGGAGATGGGGTGACTCAGAGATTCCCTCCTTCCCCTTCACTGCAGAACTGTTACCTTTTGTCTGATCCATGAAGAGTTTATCTTCATCACATTCTATCCATCCACTTCTCAAAGTGTCATGTTATGAAGTGTTCTCAGGTTCTGTGCTTGGAGATGATGCGTTGACTTCTTTAATCCTATATCAGAGTCACTATGACTGGAGATGAAAGTGTCAAAGATCTGGAAGGGGAATTCAGATGGATCCCAAACAGTGTGGTCATTTGGAGTTTAAATCCCAGGTTCCATCTATTGGTAAAGCCACTTCTGTCAAGGTGGCTGTTTTGTCCCCCATTATGGGGATGCTAGGATACTAAAAAAAAATTTAAATAACAAAACAGACTATTGAGACAGTGCTGAGTGAAGCAGGTTTGAATGTATCAGAGAAGAATGTGATGGGAGAATCTCTTGTTCTGATTCTGAATAATCAGATGTAACCTGCTCTGGAATTTCACTTGACACTTTCATTGTCACGTATTCTATCTCTGTGATCAGTATCAGAGGGGTAGCTTTGTTAGTCTGGATCTGTAAAAAGCAACAGAGAGTCCTGTGGCACCTTTAAGACTAACAGATGTATTGGAACATAAGCTTTTGTGGGTGAATACCCACTTCGTCAGACGCATGTTAGTCTGACTCTCTGTTGCTTATGTCTGTGATGTGGGTTTCTATCTTTCCTGAAGGCTGTTTGGTCACCCAATTGGATATTAGTTCAGTTTGATAGGATGTAGCTCACATTTATTGGAGAATTTAAGACAAATGACCCTTTGCTAAAGTCCTAATTTCTCACTTCAGCTTTGCTCTTCCCCATCCCTCCATGATGACATGGAGAAAGTTCAAGTGCAGTTCTGTCAACAGGAGAGAACTCTCCAATTTACTGGACATGCTAACAAATAAACAGCAGTGATTTAAAATCTCCACTTGGAAATGGTGAACAACAGCAGAATCCCAGCTAACTGAAGGAAGTGCATCTGATCACAGTGTAGTTCAATTGTTGAAGTCAATATTGTCACAGATGATGTGGAGAGAGAATTCCATGGTAAGTGATTTTGAAGTAGACAACATGCCCGTGTTTGGTTCCCAAAGCATTTGTAACCCAGGCCCTACAGAAGGTCACTCCTAGCTAATTCTATGGTATGGGAGATGCTGCCCTTCATGACGCAGATATTGAGGAAATAGAGGTGGGGGTTTTGTTGAATTTATCCTTTGTAGTTGCTGAAAATGAGTATAAAATGAAATCAGTTTTGGAAATCTAATAGCTGCAGAAAAATAGCTATTTTTGAATAGAAACTCCAGCTCTGATAACTAACAGAGATTCTGATCCAGGCCTGTATCCAGCCCCTTGCCTGGACCTGTGCCACCAAATTAAAGAAAAACTGGGCATGTTTCCGGAAGCCATTCCTCACTAACACTGCTGAGATTTTGAGTGGTTTTGTAAAGGATTCTGCTTTAGAGAAGTGTAAATTTACCCTAACCAAGGCCAAGGATTTGAAAAGAACTGGGGTTGAAAGAGTCCACACCCAGTTCTTGGTTTCCATTCCAGTAAAGAAATCTATGGTGACCAGTGACCCAAGGGAAATTGTTTGCAGAACTCCACTTCGTAGTCTAGTGTCACTGATTACAGTTCCAAAGGATACCAGGGTTAGACTAAGAACAATCATCCTTCACAGTTTGGATCCAAAGAGAGAGAGCGTCATAGGACATTCCTTCCCCATGGATCCCAAACTGGATGCCTGAGTGGGTAACAAGGACTTTCAGGCTGTAGAAATGATGGTAACCAATGAGGCAATGAATGTGTCGGGCTTCAGTTTCAGACTTCCGGATACTTACATATTGAGTCCTGATTCTATGGTTTTGTGTCTGACGCTGTGGCTACACAATTAAGCTGATGTTGGCACAGCTGCACCAATGTAGCTGCACTGCTGTAGCACTGCTATAACAGACAGTCTAAGCCGATGGGAGAGATTACTCCCGTTGGACTTTATTAGTCCAGCCCCGACAAGCAGCAGTGGCTATGTTAGCAGGAGAAGTTCTCCTGCCGATGTAGCACTATGTACACAGGGAGTTAGGGCTGTGTAACTACATTGCAACTACGTTGCACACCCCTGAGCAATACAGTAACTCCTCACTTAAAGTCAGCCGGGTTAAAATTGTTTCGTTGTTACGTTGCTGATCAGTTAGGGAACGTGCTCATTTAAAGTTGTGCAATGTTCCCTTCTAACATCGTTTGGCAGCCGCCTGCTTTGTCCACTGCTTGCAGGAAGAGCAGCCTGTTGCAACTAGCTGGTGGGGCTTGGAACCAGGGTGGACCAGCAGCCCCCCATCGGCTCCCCGATCCCCCAAGTTCCCTGTGCAGCAGGCTAGTAATTGTAGCTATCCCTCCCCCCACTGCCATGTGCTGCTCCTGCCCTCTGACTTGGAGCTGCTCCCCGAGCCTCCTGCTTGCTGGGAAGGTGGGGGCTAATGTCAGAGTGTCCCCTTCCCCCCTGTTCCTACACCCTGCTTACCCCTTCTTCTTCATATAGGGCAGGGTGGGGACACAGAGGGAGAGAGACAGAGAGAGCCTGGGGCAGCAGTTGCTGTCTCAACTTCCTGATCCACTTAAAAAGACAATGCACTTAAGAGTGGGTGAGCTTACGTAAAGGGGCAGTGTGCATCTCTCTCTCTCCCACACACAAGGTGTATGTCTGTCGCTGTCTGCTATGCTGTCTCCCCTCCCCTCCATTCCTGCTACCTTGTAGAATGTGAGGCTACATTAACAACAATGTATTAACCCTTGAGGGCTCAGCCGAGTGCTAGTTCATCATTTAGCACAGGGGTTCTCAACCTGGGGGTCGGAACCCCTCAGGGGGTCATGAGGTTATTACATGGGGGGGGTCACAAGCTGTCAGCCTCCACCCCAAACCCTGCTTTGCCTCCAGCATTTATAATAGTGTAAATATATAAAAAGGTATTTTTAATTTATATGGAGGGGTCGCAGTCAGAGGCTTGCTATGTGAAAGGGGTCACCAGTACAAAAGTTTGAGAACCACTGATTTAGCAGCAAGGCGTTCCCTGGGAAATATCCCACCTTCTTCCACCCTCTAACTTCACCACCTCAACCAAGCTTCACAATCATCATAGCTGTGTGAACAGTATTACATTGTTTGTTTAGAGGGTGGGAGATTATATACATATATATGTGTGTGTGTGTATATATATATATATATAGTTTTTTTGTCTGGTGAAAAACATTTCCCTGGAACTAACCCCCCCCCCACCATTTACATTAATTCTTATGGGGAAATTGGATTCGCTTAACATCGTTTCGCTTAAAGTCGCATTTTTCAGGAACATAACTACAATGTTAAGTGAGGAGTTACTGTATAGTTATACTGATAAATGTCTTTAGTGTAGACCAGACAGTTTTATCTTGTTTTTATGCATTTACATCACTTCTCCTCTACCTCCTCCTACTTTGAAAGATTAAAAAGTGTGAAAAGAGAGGTATTTTTCCTCATGATGCAAACATTCCCACATAGGAGACCCCTTCCACCAAGACACATGGCAGAAGAACCAGAGATATATGAACTCACAGAAGTGGTTGGGACAAACCACAATTTGAGCCAAGGTTCAGTTGTTGGCAATGAGGATTAAAAGAAAACTAACATATACGACAAGGATTTGTGATCTTTGACTATGTTATTGTTACCAATAAAAATGAAATGATAGGTGAAGTTATTGGTTAAAGAGTAAAAGACTAATTGTGTGATAATCTGAATTATTTTGGAAAACTGAAAGTTGTCTTGGTTTTTATTTTGTCAGTCGTACAGGAAATGATGGCTAATCTTGAAAAGTTAAATTGATTTAATTTACCCCCTGTTGTGTAAGGAGTTCTGGTCAAAAACCTCACTCCAAAGGTTGGGGTGGAAGAATATGTGTGAGAAAGAGTGTATAAGAGAATATTGGCCCAGTATAGATCTTACATTTTTGTATTTCAAATAGAACTTATTTTGCTTAGCTTCAAAATCAGTTTCTATGAAAATGAAAACTACTCGAGGAGACAAGTGTATAACTTTTTATCCACTGTCAGGGTCACTGACTTCCCCACTTCTCTAATTTGCAAAGGAAAGGCCTGACATCTGTCATAGGATGTGTCCAGCAGGTAGGAAAGCTGCCATCCTCAACCATCAATATCAAGGAAAAAGCTGAAGTCCATTGTCTTTCAGGTCAATAAGCCATCTAAAGGCTGGTCTATGCTGAAAAGTTATGTTGACATAGCCACATCTCTCGGGTGTGTGAAAAATCTTCTCCACTGAGCGAAGTAGTTAATGTGACCTGAGCCCCATGTTAGATAGTATAAGGTTTTCAGAAGAATACTTCCAGTGTTTGAAGGGTAGACACAGCCTTAGACAGATTGATCCCCTATGGGAATCAAGTCATGACATCAATTCCAATTTTGACCCATCTCCCTGTATGTGAGAAAGCTTCTAGTATGGAGGGCTGAGCCAGCTGTCAGATCACCTGGCTCCTCAACTGTAGCTACAGCTCTTAGTGCCCATCAGTCCAAAGATTGAGAGAAATGGAGAGTTCCAACCATTGTCATTTAAGTATCTTATTGTTTCGTTCTCTATTTTTTGTGCTGGCCTTTCTGTTATATCAGGGTGTGACTGTATAGCTCAGTTAATGTGTGATAAAAGCTCATTGGTGCCAGTTGACAAAGGGGTCACTGTTATTCACAAGCAACTCCTGTCTCAGACCTGACAAACTCGCCACACCTAATACACTGATTTTATGGTATTTATCTAGGAAGCATAGCATAAATTAATTGTTACTCCTAATCACTGTGAGAGGTGTGTACGAGTCATACTGAAGGAGTAATATAAATACATGGAAAATTATGCCCATATGGTATTGTCATGAAAGTGAGTCACCCCAATCATTGGTCTTGGTGGGAACGGCCCATTCCAGTGGGAAGGAATTGTCACCCCTCCCTTGCCAGCCACTTATGCGATGTATTGCTGCATTGTCAACCTTTGCACCAACCCAGAAAAGCCGACGGAAAACTATCAAAGACAAATTAGAAACATTGAAACATTGAAACCCTGTGGAAGTAAAAAGAACACGATGACAATGAGGAGATTGTCCTTTCTGTGACTAAAGACAAAAGATTCAGTTTATAACAGGGTGGAGAAAAATGCTCTGGGTCCATTCACCAAGGAGAACCCTAATGACCAGTGGTGCTTCATGAAAGGCAGGGCCCTGGCTCCTAGGGACTAGCAATCACTGCAATAGACTGAAGTGTGAGGTGAGAATCTACTTAGGGCTTGGCTACATTTGAGAGTTACAGCGCTGGTGGTGGACTTACTCCCCGTCCACATTGGCAAGGCACATACAGAGCTGTATCTCCCTGACTACAGCGCCGCTTGTACTCCACCTCAACGAGAGGAATAAAGAGAATAGCACTACTGCTGCAGCGCTGGGGCGCCAGTGTAAACAGGGAATAATCTTACTACGCTGTAACTGACCTCTGGAACCTTACCATAATGCTTTTTAAGTAAAGATAACACTCTTTGTTTTGTTGTGAACTCGGGGCTCCCAGAGCTGCTTATCTAAAAAAAACAACACAGCTCCTTTTGCTCGAGCAGAGGCAGGCAGGGGGATGAATGTCTACAGCTAGTGTTTGCTTGAGGAGAGAAGCAGCCCAGATGGCGGGAGGGGAGGTTCCATTTTGGAGCAGCTGCTTATCTGGTCTGAAGGCTATTTGCATTAGTGAATGAGAGAAGGGTGGGGGAAGGGGACAAAACTTTTAAAATGATTGAAGGTTGGTGCTGTGTATCTTTAAGTCCTTAGAACTTGCAAGGCATGGAGCTGACACAGTGTCAGCTCCAAAAATCCACTCTCTCTCTCTCCCCCACACTCCCTGTCACACTCCACCTCACCCTTCTCTTTTGAAAAGCACGTTGCAGCCACTTGAACGCTGGGATAGCTGCCCATAATGCACCACTCCCAACAGCGCTGCAAATGTGGCCACACTGCAGTGCCGGTAGCTGTCAGTGTGGCCACACTGCAGCGCTTTCCCTACACAACTGTACGAAGACAGCTGTAACTCCCAGCTGCAAGTGTAGCCAAACCCTCAGTTAGGGAAAGGTAACTATGAAATAGTGTAGGTTGCATTTTGTTTTTGTTTGTAACTGTTTCCATCACTCACATTTGTTTCTGTTTAAATCCCTTGTTGAATAAATTTCTGTTTGTTCAATAACTACACAAGTGCAGTGTGTGATACAGGAGCAGTGGTCTACAGTAAAACTGGTACCCTGGGATATACCATTGCTTCGGGCAGAGAGAATCTGGGATTTCTCTGAGTATCTAATGATCAGTGCTAGACCCCAGAGAGGGACTCAGAGGTTAGGATGCCTCTATTGTCTGTAGCTCAGAGGAGGGTGCTTGCTTGCCTGGCAGGCAGGGTGAGTTTTCGTCACGAACATCCAGCTGCCAAATGCAAAAGTCCTTCCTCGTGGCAGGTGGCAATAAGGAGACTCACAGCCCTCAGCTCCCTGAGAAGGATCACAGTGTGCATCTATGTTGAGCCACTTGTCAAATCCACACAGGGAAAGCACCCTATAGCATAGCTCCCTGAATCAAAATAGCCCTAAAATGCTGCCCTATGAAATCATGGGACATGTGCTCTTCGCTCTGTGAAAGCATGTAAAGAATCCAAGCGCTGGAGGGGAGGAATTGGGTCCAGAGTGACCTAGACAAAATTGGAGGATTGGGCCAAAAGAAATCAGAGGAGCTTCAACAAGGACAAGTGCAGAGTCCTGCACTGAGGACGAAAGAATCTCATGCACTGCTACAGGCTGAGGACTGAATGGCTAAGCAGCAGTTCTGCAGAAAAGGACCTTGGGATTACAGTGGATGAAAAGCTGGATGTGAGTCAGCAGTGTCCCCTTGTTGCCAAGAAAGCTAATGGCATATTGGGCTGCATTAGGAGCGATGCAGATCGAGGGAAGTGATTATTCCCCTCTATTTGGCATTGGTGAGACCACATCTGGAGCACTGCATCCAGTTTTGCACCCCTCCCCTCCCCAATACAGAAAGGATGTGAACAAATTGGAGGGAGTCCAGCAGAGGGCAATGAAAATGATCAGGGGGATGGGGCACATGATTTATGAGGGGAGGCTGAGGGAACTGGGGTTATTTAGTCTAAAGAAGAGAAGAGGGAGGGAGGATTTGATAGCAACCTTCAACTACCTGAAGGGGCAACAAAGAATCCTGTGGCACCTTATAGACTAACAGACGTTCTGCAGCATGAGCTTTCGTGGGTGAATACCCACTTCTTCAGATGCAAGTCTGAGGACTGAATGGCTAAGCAGCATCTGAAGAAGTGGGTATTCACCCACGAAAGCTCATGCTGCAGAACGTCTGTTAGTCTATAAGGTGCCACAGGATTCTTTGTTGCTTTTACAGATCCAGACTAACACGGCTACCCCTCTGATACTTGATACCTGAAGGGGGGTTCCAAAGCGGGTGGAGCTCAGCTATTCTCAGTGGTAGAAGATGACAGAACAAGGAGCAATAGTCTCAAGTTGCAGTGGGGGAGGTTTAGGTTGGATATTAAGAAAAACTATTTCACTAGGAGGGTGGTGAAGCCCTGGGATGGGTTCCCTAGGGAGATGGTGGAATCTCCATCCATAGAGGTTTTTAAGGTCAGGCTTGACAAAGCCCTGGCTGGGATGATTTAGTTGGGGTTGGTCCTGCTTTGAGCAGGAGGTTGGACTAGATGACCTCCTGAGTAGCTGCAAGTGGTCCGTAAATGTTTCTTTGTGTTCACATCTGTACAGAAGCTGAGAATGGGCGACAGGGGATGGGTCAGTTGATGATTACCTGTTCTGTTTATTCCCTCTGAAGCACCTGGCATTGGCCACTGTTGGAAGACAAGACACTGGGCTAGATGGACCATTGGTCTGACCCAGTATTGCTGTTATGTTTTATGTACAGGAATGAGGCACTTACAAAGCAGAAATGGGGGGAGGGTCTCTAAATTTAACTCAGTTTTAGAGAGAAATGTGTTCAAACACACTCGATGTATGGAAGAAATAACAAGTGATCCCCAGCTCCTTCCCCCAAGCCTCAGGTGGGGATTAGCTGCCAACAGCTGCGGCTGCTGCTCTGAGGGGAGCAGTATAAGCTGTCTGCCTGGGGATGCAGCCCACCAGCTGGTTCTCCTGGGGCAGATGGGGAGTTGCTGGGCAGGGATGCTGCACCGGCTGGGGTCTGAAATATGAACAGGTATCTAAGGACTCTGCACCGGCCTCCAGTGGGGGGGTCGAGGATGCTGAGGCAGTGGAAACTCAGCATCAGAGTCATCAAGATTCAAAGCTGCTTGGGGGTGGAGAGGAAGGGGATGACTTTGTCAGTGCACTGTGGTTGTGTTCTCTGTGGAAAGGGTCTTCAGGAACTGCTATTGCCAGTTGCATTAAAGAGTCATCAAAGAGAAGGAAGAGTTAATGTCTTAGAAAAGTCTGTGTGTGTGTTAGATGGGTGGGAGGGTGTCCAGAAATCAGTTTGCTCCAGTCTCTTTTCTCTGGGATTTCCTTTAGAAAAAGCTGAAGCTGGGAGCAAACTGTTTGCCCTCTCTGAGCTTCAAACTCAGGACCATCAGACTGAGACTGACTCATTGACAACTGCACTAAGAAGGCTGTGAAAGGCTTTTGGCTAAGTGCATGTAGGACCCTCCTACAGCAGGGACTGGGGCAGGGAAGGAGCCAGGGGTGTGCTGGAAGAAGCAGGGAGCTCTGGTGCCCAGACACCTTTCCTGGCAGCTTTCTCAGCAACAAACAAACCCAACTCCCCCTGCCACTGAACAAGTCCACCTGGAACTAAGAGCAGCACTGTGAGGGTTTCTCCTTGCCACTTCTGCTGGCATAGGCAGGCATCCTGGAGTCCTTTCTAGAAGAGAATTGAGAACTGAGTTGGGAAAAGTGGTTTGAAAACAGGAAGCTCAAGTTTACACTCATTTATTTATAATATTAAATAATCCTTTGATTCTGGTGTCACAATCAGTACAATTGCTTCAGCCTGATAATTTCCCAAAGGGAAAACTTCACTTCTCTACAAAGGGAGTTGAGAGAAAGCACTTTTCAGAGTCCAAGAAAGACAAGGCAGGCAAGGGTAAGAGCTTGTAGTGGAGCTTCTATTGGTGAAAGAGAAAAGATTTGGAGCTAAGCCAGAACACTTCTTCAGTTCTGTGTAGCCCAACTGGTTGTCTCTTCCATAAATAGCAGTTAGAACATAAGAACAACCACACTGGGTCAGGCCAGTTCATCTAGCAGCTTCATCAAAAAAGAAGCTACAAGAAGTAGAAGATTGTACAAATGACCAGGGAGGAGTATAAAAATATTGCTCAGGCATGCAGCAGTGAAATCAGGAAGGCCAAATCACACTTGGAGTTGCAGCTAGCAAGAGATGTTAAGAGTAACAAGAAGGGTTTCTACAGGTATGTTAGCAACAAGAAGAAAGTCAAGGAAAGTGTAGGCCCCTTACTGAATGAGGGAGGCAACCTAGTGACAGCGGATGTGGAAAAAGCTAATGTACTCAATGCTTTCTTTTCCTCTGTCTTCACAAACAAGGTCAGCTCCTAGACTGCTGCTCTGGGCAGCACAGAATGGGGAGGAGGTGACCAGCTCTCTGTGGAGAAAGAAGTGGTTCAGGACTATTTAGAAAAGCTGGACGAGCACAAGTCCATGGGGCTGGATGCGCTGCATCCAAGGGTGCTAAAGGAGTTGGTGGATGTAATTGCAGAGCCATTGGCCATTATCTTTGAAAACTCATGACGATCGGGGAAGGTGACTGGGGGGAGGGATAGCTCAGTGGTTTGAGCATTGGCCTGCTAAATTCAGGGTTGTGAGCTCAATCCTTGCAGGTGCCATTTAGGGATCTGGGGCAAAAATCTGACTGGGGATTGGTCCTGCTTTGAGCAGGGGGTTGGACTAGATGACCTCCTGAGGTCCCTTCTAGCCCTGATAGTCTATGATTCTAGCCCACTATCCTGTCTTCCAATGGTGGCTAATGCCAGGCGCCCCAGAGGGAATGAACAGAGCAGGTAATCATCAAGTGACCCATCCCCTGTCATCCATTACCAGCTTCTGGCAAACAGAGGCTAGGGACACCAAGCTGCCCATCCTGGCTAATAGCCCCTAAGGGACCTGTCCTCCATGCACTTCTCTAGTTCTTTTTTTGAACCCTGTTAGTGTCTTGGCCTTCACAACATCCCCTGGCAAAGAGTTCCCCAGGTTAACTGCATTGTGTGAAAACCCATGGCCCTCTATGGGGCTGCCCTTCTCCTTCCCCTTCTATGTTCTCATCTTTCATTGACTCCAGTGTTTTTTCTATTCATCATCAGCATATCCCAAACAATCTGCCCTCGCCTCCTGTCCCTGCAAAGAGACAATGTCCCCTATCTTGTGTAAATCACTGACCTCTCTCAGCACTGACTGCCCCTCCGTTTCCTTGCCCCTCAGTCTGTGCTGATGGGACCCTTGATTCTCCCTTCTCCTTCCTCATCAAGCAGCCCTGTGAATGGGAATCTTAAAAGCATGCAGGTGATTTAGGAGCAGAAACACCCTCCCACACACAGACCTTCCATATGATTGGCACTTGACCGTCACTACTCAGGATTGAAACTTGTGCTGGGAGACTGCTCGGCCACATCCCCACTGGCTATGAGCAAAGCAGCAGGGCAAAAGGAGAACCTGGAGATGATGGGGATTGAAAAACATGTGCTTTACCACAGAGCTACAACTTCAGTCAGGCCATGCTTATTAGGTGTTACATTCAGAGCCCTCCTGTGTCCAGAGCATCCAGTGGCCTATAATCTCAGGGTTGGAAGGGACCTCAGGAGGTATCTAGTCCAAGCCCCTGCTCAAAGCAGGACCAATCCCCAACCAAATCATCCCAGCCAGGGCTTTGTCAAGCGGGGCCATTAAAACCTCTAAGGAAGGAGATTCCACCACCTCCCTAGGGAACCTATTCCAGTGCTTCTCCACCCTACTAGTGAAATAGTGTTTTCTAATATCCAACCTAGACCTCCCCCACTGCAACTTGAGACCATTGCTTCTTGTTCTGTCATCTGCCACCACTGAGAACAGTCTAGATCCATCCTCTTTGGAACCTCCCTTCAGGTAGTTGAAAGCACCAATCAAATCCCCCCTCATTCTTCTCTTCTGCTGACTAAACAAGACCAGTTCTCTCAACCTCTCCTCGTAAGTCATGTGCCCCAGCTCCCTGATCATTTTCATTACTAACACAGCCCAATATGCCTTTAACCTTCTGGGCAACAAGGGCACACTGCTGACTCATATCCAGCATCTCATCCACTGTAATCCCAATGTCCTTTTCTTCAGAATTTAGCCAGTCGGTCCCCAGCCTGTAGCAGTGCATAGAATTCTTCCATCCTAAGTGCAGGACTCTGCACTTGTCCTTGTTGAACCTCATCAGATTTCTTTAAGATTCATGAGAAGCCCATTCCCCTCTCTGAGGGCCAATCATGCTCTCCTGGATTAAAATGTCTAAAGGGCCGGATGCGGCCCCCGGGGCATAGTTTGCCCACTCCTGAAATAGTCCAATAGTGGGACAATATCCTCAGGATTAAGAGCAAAGGACTCAGGCTGAGAACTGATTTAACTCCACTCATCTGGGATTTAACAAATTCTCTTCCATGGAGACACTGGGAACTTGTGACATTGATCCAGACTCTGGGGGTTCAGGCTGCTTTAATCTTGGTAAAAATGTGATTTTGATTCCAAGAAGGGAGAGAGGAGAAGCCTGAAGCTGACTTTAGTCCCAGGCTGGGGTCTCCTGGATGGTGGGAAACATCCTTGGCTGCTGCCAGGGGACAGCAGGATACTGGAGACAACCCAGGGCTGGGATGAAAGGGGAACGTTGCATGGACTTTATCATATAGGCCCCATCCTGCCTCTCAGAGCCCACAGGAGACAGTCTAGGGAAGGGAGAGTCATTTCTCAGCTGCATTCTCAGGAGAAGCCAGTATCTGTCCTTGACCAGATACCCAGGAGAGCAACCACAGCAGTTCTGCGGAGAGCTCTGGCTGCCAGGGGATCCAGCGAGGAGAGGGAGTGCTGGGGGCTCTGCAGTTTTGCAGTGGGGAGGAGTGCCAGACCAGTGGGGCTGTCACAGGTGGCTTTGCCAGGGGGGGAGGCTCTAGGTCACATGTTGGGGGGGGCAGTAGGGACTACAGGATGAGGGGGGAAGGTTAAAATTAAACTGTACAAAAAAAATCTTCCCCTTTGCTCCAGCTAAAGGCCCTACTTTGGCCTCTCCCCCTTTCATGAAAATCTCCATCTCTACCCCGGCTCTCAGAAACCCCCTCTCTCCCATGGGTATTTTCACAGTTTCTTCCTTTTTTCATGGGCTCGTACAAATATTTTTGCCATTGAAATGATCAAGTACATTTAAAATGAGAAAAACAATCAAATAGCACACCTGCACCTCCTTCACCAGGCATGGTGTGTGTCTGAATTTTTCTACTGAAAAGTCTAGGCAGACAGAGTCACCCCTACATTTACTGCAAATCAGCCCCAGGACTTGCACCCAGCAGTTCTTGGGGGTGTGGGATAGAACTGAGCTTTACTGGCAGCAGTGAGGGAAGACGGGTGGGAGAGAGCTGTCTGGGGAATATTTTAATCCTTTATGTATATATATATTTGTAGAATTAAATCAATGCAGCTTCCACTCCTTGGACTCTTACCAGGAAATAACGTTTCTGTGCAAAGCACCCAAAACTTTTAACAATAAGAAGTGAAAAGAAATTGGCCACATGATGGCGCCAGAACCTAAGGAATGAGAAGCCACGTGCTTCTTCAACTGCATTGATGCTGAAAAGGGAGGTGTTTTCTCTTTAACTCCCAGCCCCTCCCAATACACTAGGCCCCACTCTCCTCCCACCGACAGGAATAAAACCCAGGAGTCCTGAATCCCAGCTCCCCTACTCTAGCCCACTAGACCCCACTCCCTGTGACAAAGGAGAAGCTCAGAGAGCTGTCTCCTTGCCTCCCTGCCTGTGTTGCACTTGAAACTCAGGTTTCCTTGGGCAGTTCTGAATCTTGCTCCCAGGAAGGGTGTAATTTTAGGAGCAGGTTCCAAATAGCTCAATGAAGCAGCCAGAAGGGGCAGCAGTGTCAGAGCCACTGAAATAATCATAGCAACGTACTTCAGAGAAACATTTATTAATGAAGTGTCAATAAAAGGTCAGAGTCTGATAGTGTCAGTGTCACACTAGAGGGCGCTGTGATGGTTTTAAATTTGTCATACAAACCTAGCCACCACCTAGCGCGTGTTTTAACCTGTTCTTCTCTTACCATTGCTCATTATCAGAGAAGGGGAGAGAGGGAGTGAGCAATAGAAACAGAGACCTGGTGACTGAAGCAAACATTTCTTTGCCCCTGGCTTGGCTTTGTCAGTTATTTGAGGTACAAACTCACCCAACACCCACTGTCTCTCCTGGCTTCAATAGGGAGGAAGAACTCAGCTGTCAGTGGGACTTGGGGAGCTCAGGACATTACTGTGAACTGGGACCCCAGACTCACTGCCCATCCAGCTGCATCCTGTCCTGTGCGTCCCCTGTGTGATTCCTACTGTAGCCCAAGACCTCCATCCAGTTCAGTTGAAGATGAGCCGCCGGAGGGGAAGGACATCTCCCATCTGCGGCTGGAGCTCAGACCTGACAGCGCCCGAGACCAGGACAGACTGCCAGAGCTGCCAGTCACACCAGGGACGGCTCCAGGCACCAGCGAAGGAAGCAGGTGCCTGGGGTGGCCAATAGAAAGGGGCGTCCCTCCATCCGCTGTTGGGGCAGCACGTCTGGGGCTGCGGCGGAATTCGGCGGCGGGTCCGTCAGTCCTTCGCTCCCTCTTCGGTGGCACTTTGGCGGCCGCTCAATCAGGTTTTTCTTTTCTTTTCTTTTCTTCTTTGCCACCTCTTGGGGCAGCAAAAAAGCTGGAGCCGGCCCTGGGTCACACCAAGGAGTTGCTGGGGCCGCCCTTAGCTGTTTACACCGGCAAGACAAACAACAACCCTGGGACCCAGGTAACCCACTCCCACCAAACAGGAGAGTAGGAAGTAGCCCAGGGGAGCTGAATAAAGGTCAGCTGAGTTGGTGACTGATGGGCGGCCGGCATGTTGCTGCCGGATTTCCCCACTACTGTTAAGGCCCTGGGCTGGGATGTGGCGCAGTCTGGTGGCCCTGCATCCCCTGCCATCCCACCCCTGGGGTGACAAACTCCCCAGCCTAGGCCAAGAGAGCTGCGTTTGTCGGCAGTTCGCCAGAGCCAGGTCCCCCATCTGTTTGCTGCTCTGCCCTGTTGGAGTGTCTGGGCGTATAGACTCATTACTGCACTGTCCTGAATGCAGACCAGAACCTCCTAACCGCTTGCTGCCCTGCCCTGCCTGAGGGCCGGGGCTTCTGGACACCTGCTGCCCTACCCTGATTGTAGGCCAGAGCCCTCTAAGTGTTTGCTGCCCCACCCTGTCAGAGGGCCGGGGCCCCCTATCCTCAGTACTGTGCTACCCCGCAGAGTGGCAGAGACCCCAGCTGTGATGGGTTAGATCACAGAAACCCCCTTGGGAACTGCCACCTGATGTGCTTTGACTACTTCTGAGCCTGTTTTCCCTGCCAACTTAGGACTTCAGTGCCCTGCCTGGTTTGAGCCAGACACGCCAGTGTAATGGTGTGCGACTGGGGCTCAACCCTCTCCGAGGGGCGGAGGGGAGCCACACCGGCTCGCTCCATGCCGTCTGGTCCCCCGGCGGTCCTGGGCGACAAACACAGAAGTCCCAAGGTGCGGGCACTCTGGCCTGGACCTGAGCAACAAGGTAGAGTCTAAGGGGCCCAGGCCCCTTCGGCACGGCTGAGCAACCACGGAGTCAAAGGGGGGGCCCAGGCCCTCTGCTTCAGGGCTGAGCAGCAGTAGAGTCTGAAGGGGCCCGGCCCTAGGTTTGGGCAGGGTACCAAACACAGAGTCACCAGGCTCAGACCCTTCTGGCTCAGGGCTGAGCAAAGCACAGAGTTCAGGGACCTAGGCTCGGGCTCTTACGCCTGAGCGTTGGGTGAGGGGGAGTCTGCCACCTGCGAGTGGGGTGGCAGGGGGGACTCAGGCCCACCCACTCCACTGCGTCCCAGCCCGGGGCCCTAGCAGCGGCTATCACCGCTGACGGTCAGTGGGGATCCTGACCGCAACACACTGACATCGGTTCGGGTGTGTCTGCAGCCTGACTGGGGTTGGCTACCCCCAGGCTACTTCCGGTCTCCCCCTCAGGGCCTACCTGGTCCGTGGCATCGGTCCCCGGCCAGTCCACCAGCATGGGCTCCTTGCGGCCAGGGCTTGGTGGCAGGTCCGGCAGCTCCTTGGGGAAGTCCGGCCAGGCGTGCTCGGGTGGCTCCTCCGGGTAGCAGCAGGGGCGGGGAGGCTCCGGGGGCTCCTCCGGGTAGCGGGCGCGGGGAGGCTCCGGGGGCTCCTCCGGGTAGCGGGCGCGGGGAGGCTCCGGGGGCTCCTCCGGGTAGCGGGCGCGGGGAGGCTCCGGGGGCTCCTCCGGGTAGCGGGCGCGGGGAGGCTCGGGGCTCCTCCGGGTAGCGGCGGGGAGGCTCCGGGGGCTCCTCCGGGTAGCGGGCGCGGGGAGGCTCCGGGGGCTCCTCCGGGTAGCGGGCGCGGGGAGGCTCCGGGGGCTCCTCCGGGTAGCGGGCGCGGGGAGGCTCCGGGGGCTCCTCCGGGTAGTGGGCGCGGGGAGGCTCCGGGGGCTCCTCTGGGTAACGGGCGCGGGGAAGCTCCGGCCAGTCTGGGCAGCTGCCCTGGGTCCTGGACGTTTCCCAGTCTCGAGCTCCCAGCGGCACATCTGCTCCCTGCAGCAGCTGGCGCCTTACTGAGCTCTGCAGGCCGGCCTTTATACTTCCGGGTCGCCGGCTGACCCTTGGAGGGGCGGGCTCAATGCTCCTTGGCCCCGCCCCCTCAGGCTTCTGGCTAGTGCTCCCTCTGCTGGGCAGGAGGGGAGCCACACTGACTCGCTACAGCCAGCCTGTTACAAACCCAGACCCAGGTCTGAACCATATCCCCTAAAAGCTGCAGGCTTAACTGAAAACAGCGTAAGAGGTGTTCCTGTCTCTAACACACCGATGCCCAGCTCCCAAAGGGGTCCAAACCCCAAATAAATCTGTTTTACCCTGTTCCCCCTGCCCAGGTATTAATACATATTCTGGGCTAAAAAGGAAAAAAGTGATTTTATTAACTACAAAAAACTAGGATTTAAGTGGTTCCAAGTAATAACAGACAGAACAAAGTGAATTACCAAGTAAAGTAAAACAAAACATGCAAGTCTAAACCTAATACAGTAAGAAAACTGAATACAAATAAAATCTCACCCTCAGAGATGTTTCAATAAGCTTCTATCACAGACTGGACACCTTCCTAGTCTGGGCACAATCCTTTCCCCTGCTCCAGTCTTTGTTCCAGCTCAGGTGGTAGCTAGGGGATTTCTCATGACTCCAGTCCCCTTTGTTCTGTTCTACCCCCTTATATGTCTTTGGCACAAGGCGGGAATCCTTTGTCCCTCTCTGGGTTCTCACCCCTCCTTCTAAAGGGAAAAGCACCAGGTTAAAGATGGATTCCAGTTCAGGTGACATAATCACATGTCATTGTAAGACCCCAAGCCTTCATTCCTCCTGGCCTGACTGGCGGGAAGGCCTGCCTGCAAACAGAGCCAGTAGCAGTTAATTGTCCTGGTTGATGGGAGCCATCAAGATTCCAAACCACCATTAATGGCCCACACTTTGCATTACTACAGAGTTATAGTTCATATTTCTAGTTTCAGGTGCAAGAGCGGTACATTTATACAAACAGGATGAACACACTCAGTAGATTATAAGCTTTGTAATGATACCTTACAGGAGACCTTTTGCATGAAGCATGTTCCAGGTACATTATATTCACACTTATTAGCATATTTTCATAAAATCATGTAGAGGGCAATGTCACACCAGTGCTAATTCCCCCCTGAACTGCACCCCTCCAGGGGACTAGTAGCAAGGGGGCGTGGCCTCCTTCCCAGACAGACGGAGGGACAGCTACAAACACCTTCCAGCCTACCAAGGATTGATATAGAGGCAATTGGATCTTTTCTGTCTTCTTTGCTATCCCTTTTCTGAGGGGGTCACATCCTGTTATCTTCCTAGCAACCTGACCTGTCTCCCCCGCTCCATTTCCCCAGGCTCCTGGAATCATCAGATTCTCTGCTGCATCTCTGTGAGCAAGACATTCTTTCTGTTACCAGAAACTCCCCTGAGCTGCTGAGGGGGGTCCCTCCTCCAGTTTACACTGTTGACCTAACTTACTAGTGAAGACAAGCCCTAACAGGGAGAGGAGCAGGCAGCTGTCTCATTTCCCAGCTGGTAGTGTGGCCGAGCGGTCTAAGGCGCTGGATTAAGGCTCCAGTCTCTTTGGAGGCGTGGGTTCGAATCCCACCACTGCCATCTCTTTAGCCACTCTGAGCTTCCTATGGATACAGAATGGAGCTTCAGTCCCTATTTGCAGGGCTTCTTACCCCTCAATCCTTTAACCCCAGACCCTCTTCATCAGTTATTTCCCTCTTGCCCTTTCCTCCACCCCCGCCCCCCTCCCCATCTAGGCATCCCTCTAGTTTAAAACTGACAGCCAGCACCCTGGTACTGGAGCACCTTTCACATCACTAGCTATGTCCAGCACTCGAGTTCATGGAGACTGTCTGGCCCCTCTCCCTTATTGAGATATAGATAGAAGGGCTGGAAGGGGAGTTAGATTTTGGGGTGGAGCGGGAAACAGGAAGGAAATAGACAGTGAGAGATGGGGAGAAAAGGTCATTTCAGTTATCGACACTTCAGTCATTCACCCTCACTGATAGTCTGTGCTCCTTGCTCTGTGAGATTTATTATGCAAAATCGACCAGTATGTGCCTAGTTGGGTTTAAGTGAGTTCAGCCCATTCCCGCTCCAGCACTGACCTCAGCTCATCCATTTCAGGCATCCACGTGGTTCCATTTCTCTGTCCATTGGGCATTTATTTGCACTGAAAAGGCCCTGCTTGCTGCTGCCATGGGGCATTTGGGCCTGGGTGTGTCCCATTCCTCCCCCCACCCCACCCACCCCCAGGTCCCTTCAAAAACTTTGGTGCCTTTTAGATTTTTAATAAACACAGACAGATTTTGCACTAGCACAAATCTGCTTTGCAGTGCATGAAACTGACTTTGGAGACACACCCCTCCCCATGTCCCACCCCCCACATTACTGAGCATTTTCAATATTACTTGGCTAAAAAACTGTATAGGAATCTTTAGGGGATAAACCATTGGAAAAGAAAATTAATAGAATTCGCTTCCCAAAACAGTCCTGAGGAGATTAATATCCTGGGTGTCTGAAAACAGATGTCCCAGTACCCAGTAGCCGATAGTGGTACAGGCACCTTAGACTTCACTGTCTAGATAAGATCTCAGCTTTATAACATCATAGAATCATAGAACAGGAAAGGATCTCAAGAGGTCATCTAGTCCAATCCCCTGCACTCATGGCAGGACTAAGGACTAACAAGACCATCCCTGACAGGTGTTTGTCCAACCTGCTCTTAAAAATCCCCAGTGATGGAGATTCCAGAACCTCCCTAGGCAATTTATTCCAGTGCTTAACCACCCTGCCAGTTAGGATGTTTTTCCCAATGTCCAACCTAAACTGCCCTTGCTGCAATTTAAACCCATTGTCAATGCCAGGGAGCCCTGATCCGCCCCCCCAAGACATTTACAGTATGAGAATATTTCTACATCTCTGCCTCGGCCCATTGGAAATGAATTAACAGGCAGGGTGCTACAGTCCCTTGCTAGCATTACAGACACACTGTAGTTTAATTCCACACACTGAAGCCATCTTTGGAAATGACATGCGCAGGTTAAGAGTCACCCCCGGTGCCGCTGGTTGTGGGAGAAAGGCTATGTTGAAAGTTTGCTTTTTACAGCATCATGGGGAGACAGGGCTGCCAAGGAGACAAGAGAATCCTGCATACTCTGAGCTGCTCTAATGAAAGGGCTGCAAGTTCAAATGCAGTGGCAGGACATTTCCAGTTGGTGGAATCATTAATGTAAGGAGTGGTCACAGCATAACTAATACCCAGCCAGATTGCTATTAAACCTCTGTGGTTAGATAAATTGTGTGGGGGGTTAATCGTGCCAAAGCTGGGGGTTTAAGGCCCCCTTCAGACTCCCCTGATGGGACATACATTGCTGAAATTGTAGCTTTTCCTTGGTTTTATTTTCAGACAGCTACTCAACTCAAGGCCACTACGGTCTCTAATGGAAACAGCGGGTATAACGACGCAACTGGCGTTTGTAACCCAAATACTGAAGCTCATTTGGTTTTCTGTAGTCATAATGTGCTAGCTGTTAACCACGACTTTACCTTCATTTTAAAAATCTCGCTGAATACATTTGCTAGAGAAAGCTGCAGACTGGTCGGGGGAGGGGCACTTTTTAGTCATTGCTGTGGCCAAACCATATTTTGACAAAACATCTTTTTAGTTCATTTCATGAGCAGAAGAAAACCTGCTCTCGCAGAGGTACAGACCTTCAGATTATGAGTCTGATACATTTTTCCACTCATGTGGTGTAATGGGTGGCACTTTGGACTTTGAATCCCATGGTCTGCGTTCAAATCTCAGTAGCACTGTATCTTGAGTTGCTTTCTTTCTACATCCCATTGTGAAGAAAAACTCATAAGAGTCAATGAGCCAGTTTTCCTTCCCTTCCCTTTTCCAAAAGTCACTGAAGATTCTTGCACAGCAGGGACTGGGCAGAGATTCCTAATTAACATCCACATGTCCAAACTGCTGCTAAAATCCACACACACAGTCAGCTTGGCTTGAGAATGGCTCCGTCAGTTCGGCAACAAGCGCAGGGTTAATGGGGAAATCATTTGTTTAGGGACAATAAACCAGTGCTACTGAGTGACCTGTGTTCAAAAACATACCTGCGCTGAGAGACACTTGCAGCATTCCTTTGATAGCTCAGCTGTCCCCTCCCCCAGGGCCCTCCGCCCACCTGCCCGCCAGCCGCTCACCATTCCCACCCGCTTCTTTTGCCCCCTCCTCATGGCCCCACTGCGCCCGCCTACCAGCCAGCCACTCACCGCTCCCATGTGCCCCTTTGCCCCCTCCCAAAGGTCCCCCCACCTGCCAATCAGCCCCTCACCACACCCACATGCCTCTTCGCCCCCTCCCCCAGACCCCGTCGCCCACCTGCCCACTGCTCACCACTTCCAGGCTAATCCTGGCTAATACACATGCATGGACCTATCCTCCGTGCATTTGTCTAATTCTTTTTTGAACCCTGTAGCATCGTAGCTATGAAAACTGCAACCGTGCTGTATTCTGTATGTGTAACCCTTCTGCCAGGTTCAATATCTAGGGGTTCTGTTTGACAATTCAACACAGAACCAGTTTGAACCCCACCCAGTAAAATTGCACACCACTCCTGGGCATATCCAAGAAGCAATATTTTTCCCCTCATACGACCCTGAAATTGCCCAGGGAGGTTGTAGAATCTCCATCACTTGAGTTTTTAAGAGCAGGTTAGACCAACACCTGTCAGGGCTGGTCTAGTGAATACTCAATCCTGCCATGCGTGCAGGGGACTGGACTAGATGCCCTCTCGAGGTCGCCGCCAGTCCAATGATTGTATGATTTTAACAGGGTGCAAGACTGTGCGAGTTTCCCACCTCTGCTCCCAGATAAATGATGCCGCCCCTGCCTCCTACAGTAGAGAAACTAATGACAGACGGGTCCTTCTGAAAGCAGCAGGGGAGAGGAACACCGATGACTGATAGGTCCATCAATTGCTACTAGCCAGGATGGGCAGGGATGGTGTCCCTAGCCTCTGTTTGCCAGCAGCTGGGAATGGGAAACAGGGGGTGGATCACTTGATGATAACCTGTCTGTTCATTCCCTCTGGGGCACCTGGCATTGGCCGCTGTAGGAAGACAGGATAGAATAATAGACTCATAGAATCTCAGGGCTGGAAGGGACCTCAGGAGGTATCTAGTCCAACCCCCTGCTCAAAGCAGGACCAAACCCAACTAAATCATCCCAGCCAGGGCTTTGTCAAGCCTGACCTTAAAAACCTCTAAGGAAGGAGATTCCACCACCTCCCTAGGGAACCCATTCCAGTGCTTCACCACCCTCCTAGTGAAAACATTTTTCCTAATATCCAACCTAAACCTCCCTCACTGCAACTTGAGACCATTACTCCTTGTTCTGTCATCTGCTACCACTGAGAACAGTCTAGATCCATCCTCTTTGGAACCCCCCTTCAGGGAATTGAAAGCAGCTATCAAATCTCTCACTCACTCACTCTTCGCTTCTGCAAACTAAACAGTTCCCTCAGCCTCTCCTCATAAGTCATGTGCTCCAGCCCCCTAATCATTTGTGTTGCCCTCTGCTGAACTCTTTCCAATTTTTCCACATCCTGCTTGTAGTGTGGGGCCCAAAACTGGACACAGTACTCCACATGAGGCCTCACCAATGTCGAATAGAGGGGAATGATCACGTCCCTTGATCTGCTGGCAATGCCCCTACTTATACAGCCCAAAATGTCATTAGCCTTCTTGGCAACAAGCTCACACTGTTGACTCATATCCAACTTCTCATCGACTGTAACCCCTAGGTCCTTTTCTGCAGAACTGCTGCCCAGCCATTCGGTCCCTAGTCTGTAACAGTGCATGGGATTCTTCCGTCCTAATTGCAGGACCCTGCATTTGTCCTTGTTGAACTTATCAGATTTCTTTTGGCTCAATCCTCCAATTTGTCTAGGTCCCTCTGTACCCTATCCCTACCCTCCAGCGTATCTGGATACTGGGCTAGATGGACCTTTGGTCTGACCCAACATGGCCGTTCTTGTGTATGCACTGACTCAGCTAGGTGGGTGCCTGGAGTGAAGGAAACCCCATTACAACCTCGCTTGACAGAGACGATATGTGATATGCTCGGCACTGGAGATATTGCCCCACAGCGCTGGTGTGATCAACCCAGGCATGGGGCAGTAAATGGAGCAGGGCAGATTTGGGAATTGGGAACCTCTGTCCCCAGGTATTTCCCCTGCAGGCCTTTTCCAGTGTGTCTCTCTCTCCTCCTTCCCTGTCTAACCCCTCCTTCCCCCTCTGGCTGGGAGATTTGATCCCTGTCCCATCCCCAGGGCTTTCCCCCGCAGCTCTACCTCCATCAGTGGGAGTGCCCGGTTCAGCAGATGGTGTCAGCGGAGCTGGGGCTGGTTCCAGCCACTGCAGAGAGCCCCAGCCCAGGTGGGGTTTGCAGGGCACAGGAAGGGGCTGGAGCAGCTGGCAGTGGTGGGTGCTGGGAGGATGGAGGCAGGAGCCAGGGAGAAGAACTGAGATCATCAGACCCTGGGCAGGTCCTAGGCTAGAAAAGCGCAGACGCTGCTGCTTCCATTGTGAGCTGGGAGCTGAGCAGCTGCTGCTGCTTCCTCAGTGGGGTCTCTGCTGGGGGGAGCCCTTCCTTAAAGCCCCCTGCCCCATGCAAAGCGGACTGGGGGATTCAGGTGAGGAAAATAATCAGGCCCCCAGTGTGTGTGTGCGTGTGTGTGTGTGTGTCCCCTTTGTGTGTCTGATGGTGGAGGTGTCAGGGAGAGAAGAGATGAAAAAATAAGATAGAGATGGGGGAGGGGCCGTGTGACTTGCAGTGGCTGTAACTGTCTGTCTTTGGAAATTAGGGCAAGGCGCAGGAAGAGAAGGGGGGGCTGTGAATTTCCCTCAGATCTTGCGCTTTCGGTCTCAAATATTGATAAAATTCCCCCGTCCCAGTTTTGCCCCTTTTCTCCACCATACAGAATGTGGGTACTACAATCCGTCGATTTCTGCCCTTTGCTCTCAAGCCATCCGCCTTTTCTCTAGTCTCCTTTTCAGACTGTGCTCCATTTCCTCGCCAGGTCGCAAATGTCAATTTCAGGGCTCCACAGATTTGGGGCCGGGGGGGTTCCCCCCCCCCATTTGATGTGTGGCGCTTTGTCCTTGATTAGGTGGGAAATTGTTGCCCTGAGTCATTCCCTAACTGGGATCGGGAGTTAGCAGTGCTGTTTGGGGGAGCCCTGAGACACGGCTGCCTCTGGGGTGGGTTGGCTGTTCTCTGCCAGCTACAGGGCATGGCAGGGGCACAGGAGGGGAAGGGAGGAGCCAGTGACCCCTATGGAGCCTGCCCAGCCCCAGGTTAGCCAGTTTAGGCTGCTACTCAACACAACTCCCACCAGTTGCCAGTCACCTGCCCAACCCTGCTGCTACTGCCACCCTGCTGCAAAGTAAACTTGGGGCTTCCTCACCCCTCCTTTCCCAGGGCTCCCTGCTGCCCATGTGACTGGCAGAGCAGCAGGGAAACCATCCCTTTCTGTCTAATTACTGATCATCCATATACTGTCTCCTCAAACTTTCTGACTTTTCCCTCTGATTATTGGCTAGCCCTACACAATCCCCACAGATATTGGTGGGTTTCTGTCAGATATTTAGTGTGGCCCCTTTCCTTCCCCATTCTCTCAGACTGATGTAAAATACCCTAAAAATCCCCCCCGTTGTTATCTATTACTGATTTAATATCCCCTGTGATTTCCCCATCTCTCTGACTATCCAGCATCAACAAAATCACCTTAGATTTCAATCTTTTGGCAAATTCCAATAATGATATAAATTTCTGGCCAATTTTGTCCCTCTCTAATGCTCGAATACTGCTATGAATGCCATTCCGAGTTGATCACTTTACCTATTAACTATTGATATAAATTCCTTCCGATATTTCCACTTTCCTCTCTTTCAAACTGCAGGAAGTTCAGGTTTTGGGGCGGAGAACAGTTCTGTATTGGTGGGAGGTGGTTTCTTTAGCTGCCATCACTAGAGGGCTTTGATTATTTTTAAGGGAATGGAGACCTCTCAATCTCTCTGCCTCTGTATATAAGTTTAGGATATCTGAATAGAGCTTCCCATGTCATGTTGATAAATTGTATAGCTGCTGCTTGACCATGCTTTGGTTCGTTATGAAATATACGCAAGAGACCAAATAGCCAATGTCAGTCATGTGGATTATTCACCCATGAAAGCTCATGCTCCAATACCTCTGTTAGTCTATAAGGTGCCACAGGACTCTTTGCTGCAATATTCAGATTAGCCCTGATCCTAAAGGACCAGTCTCTTATCCTAGGTCAATTACACTTTACGGCTTATACCAAAATCAACTCTTGTAGCCAATCCTATAGTAAACTATATGAAGATTTATTAACGAGGAAAAAGAAGTCAGAGAGTTACTTACAAGGTTAAAGCAAGCAAACAGATGCACGAATGAGTTACACAGTCTTCAGTTTCTGCCATATTTCTCCTTTAGGACTAACCCAGACTAAGCAACTGGGGATCTCTTACTTATGTCTAGAAACACCTTGTCCCCCGCCTCCCAAGCACCATCGAGATCCATAGTTCCTTTTGTTTGGGGGTAGTTATCCCCCTCTTGCCATGTGTTCTGAGCTTTAAACTCAGCTGATGGGATGAGTCCATGCGCAGAAATCATCTTCATGGGGATGAGGGTGGAACAAGAAGTCTTTCGTCCTTTCGTTGATGGCTTCTCGATCCAGCTGTAGAGTTTCCAGTTGTAAGATCCAACCACAGCCCGTTTGGCCACAGGGGGGCTGGGGAAGGGGGAACAATTTCTGTAGAAGAGCAGCCCTTCACACTAATTAATATCCCTCTCCTGTATGGCAATTTGTACAGCCACAGTGGCTCACACGACACACACTCAACACATTACAACATGGAACACAGATAGAACAACTGAGATTAACGCTTGGCATTCAACAGAGTCTAAACATTACACACTTTCTTAGCATTCTAATACCTATTTTATCAAAAGTATCTCACAAGACAGATTCCAGTATCTCTTAGTGTCCAGTTCAGACACGGGGGACTGCCATAAGCTGGTCCCTGGCCTGTCATGATCATATCCCTATGCAAATTCAAAGGAGGGAATTGATGACTATTAACCAAAGCCGACACTCAAGGAGGAATATATAGGGCGGATGAACAACAAATAAAACCGAGAACACTTGGCACTAAGGCTATTATATATTACTATAAAAATACTAAACTGTATTAAACAATATAGTTAAGATCAAATCACAAAAATGAAAGAGCTAATGCTACTGCATTGGACTCAAGTCATCAATTGAGCCAAATCATCAGATTAATACAGCAGATAATCAACTCTTATAAATGCTAAAACTCGAATCCAAGGAGCTGGCTGAAAATCGGGGATGAAATATGCCTTGGCTACAGCCAACATGGCCTGACCCAGTTGGCATGAGACAGACTTTGGGCTAATGTCAACTAGGAAAAGTCTCCCTTAATAGATATTACAAGGAAAATGCTTGGTTGTTACAAACCAAATTTTGTGGGAATGTGTGAACCCCAAAGGTATCAAATGTGAAAGAAAAACAAGTTTTGAGGATGTTTCCATAGTCTGGTCTCAGGGTTAATATTCAAAGAGCTGGCCTCAGAAGGAAAAGGGGGCTTATCACCTGTTAAAATAACTAGTTGCAAAGGTTTTAGCAGAAAAACTACTCACTGCAACACTACTCTTACAAATAAATGTGTTCATCTCATGACTGATGTCACATCCTTTGCAAATAAGAGAAGAGGGGCACTCGGTGACTCTTACAGTCTAACTGGGTAAAAGGTTCCATAAGAGAAAAAACTACTTAAAGACAAGTTAACAGAAATTCGCTTTGATGTGTATCAAAATAAATTCCATTCAAAACAGAAATTGACATCTCTACTGGGTCTGTATTCTCATACGTGGTATTTTTCTTACATATTCCACCACCCCAATACTTGGAGTGAGTTTTTACTTCAGAACTCTTTAGTCTGAAGGGGGTAAATTACATCACAATAAACTTTTCAGGATTATCCATCATTTCCTTTATTACTAACAAAACAAAAAATATATATACAACTCTCAGTTTTCCAATGATCACATAATTAGTCTCTTACTCTTTAACCACCATCTTTGTGTTTAATTTCATTTTCGCTGCTTACAAATCTTATACATCAGTTTTCTTTTAATTCCCACTTCCACCAAGTGAACTTTTGTGTCAAGTTATTATTTAGTCCAACATAGGTTCTTCCACATCTACAAGTTCATTTAACTTTGAGTCTTCTGTCATAAGTTTTGGAGAAAAGAGCCTCGCACTATGTAGCAAGATTTGCATCACGAACGAACAACACCTGTATGCTATTTCCACACTTTCTAATCTTTCAAAGTAGCAGAAGGTGGAAGAGAAGTGATACCAATGCTTGAGACACAAGAACAAAATTATGAGACATTTGTGTATCCTGAAGTCTCAACTCAGAATCGGACACATTCATTCCCTCACTGTAGCCATCACTTGCACAAAAGGAAAGAATCCTTTGGTTCCTTGAGGAAAGAATGTCCTCTGAAGACATCAGCTGTTTCTCTTGTTACCTCATGAATCATTGGATCCAAATGGAAAAGGACAATTGTTCATGATCTAACACTGGCATCCTTCGGGACTAATCAATGACCCTGAACTAGGAAATGGTGTTCCAAAACAATTTGACTTGTGCACTGTTCACCATGGCTTGCTTACTTTGTGGTGCAAGCCAACAACTGGCTGCCTGCTATTTCTACCTGAGCTCTTGCCAAATCCTTGGTTTTGGTCAAGATTAATTTACACCCCAAATCTCAAGAGTGTTAGTGAGGAATGGCTTCTCCCCAGCATGCTCAATTTCTTTCTTTAATCTGGTGGCACAGGTCTAAATTAGGGACTGGATACAAACCTGGATCTGTAAGATAGTAGAGGTGGGATAGTAATTTCTGTAAGATAGTAGAGGTGGGATTTCTATTTGAAAACAGTTGTTTTTCCTGCACCTACATCACATTCAACACTTAATTCATTTTATACACATTTATAGCACATACAAGGGGCGAGTTCAACAAAAACACCACGTCTATTTCTCCACATCTGCATAGTTAGGGACAGTACTTCCCAAATCACAGGAGATATCTTCAGGAGTAACCTCCTGTCGGGCCTGGGTCACACATGCTTTGAGGGGAAAAAAAATACATGGGCATTTTTGCCCAGTTGAAAGTCACATACTATTAAATTGTCTCCCTGGATCATCCGAGATAATATTGACCTAAAGAACTGAATGGCACAGTGATCGCAGGCAGTTACTTCAGTTAGTTGCACAGTTTGGGGTCTGCTGTTGCTCACCATTTCAGACTGGAGACTTAAAAACACTCCTATTGCTCTGTTAGCATGCCAAATAGCTCGGAGTATTCTCTCCTGTTGACTGAACCGCACTTGAATTTCCTCTGTGTCATAATGGAGAGGTGGGAGGAAAGCAAAAATATACTAAGAAATGGCTATTTTAGCAAATGGTCATTTCTTTCAAAGTCCCCAATAAATCTGAGCTATGTCCTGTCAAACTAAACTAATATCCAGTTGTGTGACCAAAAGGACGCCAGGCATGAGAGAAAAAACCCACCTCACAGAGAGGTCATGAGACACATTCAGGGTCATGTAACATGAAATTCCACAGCAGGTTACATCTGATAACTCAGAGGCAGGACCACTGATTCTCCCATCATATTCACGGAGTCATTCAAACCTCCTTCATTCACCACTGTGTCATTAGTGAGTTGTGTTATTTACAAAAGCTTTAACATCATCAGAAACAGGGGGTAGGGGCGCAAAACCAGCCAACTTTCCCATCTGTGAACAATCCCAACTCAGTAGGAAAAAGACCAAAAGTGGCTTTGCCAATAGATGAAAACTGGGACTGAAACTCAGTATGATCGCAGTGTTTGGGATCCACTGAATTCCCCTTCCAGCCCTGTGACACTTTCATCTCCAGCCCTAATGAGTCTGATTTAGGATCAAAGAAATCAAAGCACCATTCTGAAGCACAGAAAACTGAGGCCGCCGCATCACATGACCCTCTAGGATGTGGAGGGGTAGAATGTGAAGACGAGACCTTCTATCTTAGCCGTGCAGAGAGTAATGCTGCTGCGGTGATGGGGAAGGAGGGGATCCCTCTGACTCTCCCCATCTTCTTCGGGAGTCACAATGGCAGAAGAGACACTTTTTTCCCCACCTGTGCTCCTGCTTTTTATTATATTGAAATACATTTTAAATGAGAAAAATGGTAAAATATATATAACCACTCTTCAGCACATCCTAGGGCAATGTGAGAACAAAAGGGAATGAGACTATTTATCCTCAAAGTGGAACTTGATGACTTTCACAACTGCTTTGCAATGGGAGGAACAATGTAAATGTGATGCTCTCGGCTTTTTTAGACTATGAAAAGCCGTAAAAGATGAGGTCAGCTCATGAGGAAATAGGCTAGCTAACCACACCCACTCCTGGAAGAGTAGCTGTCTTTTTCCATTGGGATAGCTAACAGGAGCTAGCTAACTGGAAGGGGAAAACCTAGTGGAGATGAGGCCCACATAGATTGTGCTTCAATGTAGCTAATCAAGGTCATCCTTATCTCCCTCACCTTGGCTGATGGACATTCCTGGCAGGACAGACACGCTCTCCCATGACTCATAGGAGCTGATAAGAGAGGACCACAGTGTTCACCCCAAGGAAGGGCGAGCAGCAAAACACAAAAGTGGACAACTCACCTGGGGAGGTGAGAGACCACAGTCAAGATAATTCTGCCAATATCCTTAAAGATCATTATTTCAACGGATATAGGCCGCGAGCCCCCCCCTCTACCCCCCGCCCCAGCCCGCCCCCCCCCCACTCCTCCCCCCCCCCCCCCTCCAGCCCCGGCCCGCCCTGCCCCCTGCCCCCCCCCCTCCCTCCGCCCCCCCCCTGCCCCGCCCCCTCCTCCCCGGCTTCCTCCCCCCGCGCCATGGCTGCCTGGCGCCCTGCTCTGCGCTGCTCAGCCTGGGCCCAGCATGGCCCCAGCCCACTGAAGGCTTCCAGCCCCTTCCCAGCTGCTGCGGCGGGCGGCGCCAGCTTCTGGCGTGGACAAAGATGAAATATGGGGGCGGCGCGGAAAAAAAAAAAGCTCCAACGCGCCGGGCGCACGCCTCGCCCCCGCCCCCCTTTTTTTTTTTTTTTTTTTTTTTTTTGGGGGAGAGGAGAGGGGAGAAGGAGGGAGGGAGGAGGGGTGCTGGGCGGGGGCGGCGGCTGGGCGGGGGCGGGGGGGGGGGGGGGGAGGTTTTTTGTTTGTTCCCGTTCCCTCACCCATTGTTTCTCCTCACCCTGGCCCCCCCCCCTGCCCCCCCCCGCGCCCCAGCGCCCCCCCCCCTCCCCCTCCTCCTCCGCGGCCCCCCGCCCCCCCGCCCCCCGGCCCCCCCGGCCCGCCGGCCCCCCCGCCCCCAGTCCCCCCTCCCCCCTCCCCGAGCAGCCCGATCTCCCCCCCCCCCGAGCTTCAAAAATTTTATTTGAAATTTTTTTTTTTTGAAATTTCTTAAAAAAAATAAAAAAGTCGTATTATGCTGCCTGTGTTATACAATCGATAAATACGGTAGGTGGGAATTAACAAAAGCATTAATGCAAAAACCAACCAAAAAACCCAACAACTTTTGTCAGGCTTTGAAAAGGTTTTTAAGGTGTTTCTCTCATGTGTAATAAGGTGTGAGCTCAGTGTGGAGGTTTTCCCATATAAAACATTCATAGGGTCTTGCATCTTTGTGGATTCTCTGATGTGCATTAAGGTTTGATCTCCGTGTGAAGGTCTTCCTGCACTCACAGCACTCATAAGGTCTCTCTCCAGTGTGGATCCTCTGATGTTTAATAAGGTTCGAGCTCTGACTGAAGTTTTTCCCACACTCACAGCACTCATATGGCCTCTCCCCCGTGTGGATTCTCTGATGCGTGATAAGGTCTGAGCGGTACCGGAAGGTTTTCCCGCACTCACAGCATTCATAGGGTCTTTCTCCGGTGTGCATTCTCTGATGTCTAGTTAGGTGTGAGCTGTGAGTGAAGGTTTTCCCACACTCTCCGCATTCATAGGGGCGCTCTCCTGTATGGATCCTCTGATGTTTAATAAGGTTTGAACTCAAACTGAAGGTCTTCCCGCACTCAGTGCATTTATAGGGTCTCTCTCCCATTGGGATTCTCTGCTGGGTTGTGGTTTCCTTGAAATTGTTGTGAGTTTCCCGACAATTAGGGGATTTACCCACTTTCTCCCCTGGTAGGCTTTCCTGCTGTCTCTCTGGCCTATGCCGACTCTCACAGGCTTTTCCCTGCACATGATGCCTGGACACATTCCCTTGGGATCCTTGTGATAATCCCCCATGTGATTCCACTTGCTGAGCATCTTCCTTCTGAGGATTCTGCTGCATATTCTCACTCAGCATCCCATCACCTGCTGGGATAGAGAAAGAAACCTCAAGATGAGTCTACAAAATTAAGTCAACCTAAGTTCTGTCGACGTACACCCACAGCAGTAATTAAATTGCTTTTGCACGTCCAGGCTACACTTCTTGCGTCGGCAGTGCGCGTCCTCACCAGGAGCGCTTGCACTGACTTAACAGCCAGCGTGGGGCATTGTGGAACGGCTTCTGAAAGGCAGCAACAGTCGATGCAAGCAATGCAGTGTCTACATAATTACATCGACTTAAGCACCATGCCTCTCGTGAAGGGGGAATTATTAGAACATAAGAACGGCCATACTGGGTTAGACCAAAGGTCCATCTAGCCCAGTATCCTGTCTTCTGACAGTGGTCAATGCCAGGTGCCCCAGAAGGAATGAACTGAACAGGTGATCATCAAATGATCCATCCCCTGTCGCCCATTCCCAGCTTTTGGCAAACAGAGGCTAGAGACACCTTCCCTGCCCACCCTGGCTAATAGCCATTGATGGAACTAGTTTATCTAGTTCTTTTTTGAACCCTGTTATAGTCTTGGCCTCCTCAACATGCTCTGGCAAAGAATTCCCCAGGTTGACTGTGTGTTGTGTGAAGAAATACTTCCTTTTGTTTGTTTTAAACCTGCTGCCCATTAATTTCATTTGGTGACCCCTAGTTCTTGTGTTATGAGAAGGAGTAAACAACATTTCTTATCTACTTTCTCCACACCAGTCATGATTTTATAGGCTTCTCTCATATCCTCCCTTAGTCGTCTCTTTTCCAAGATGAAAAGTTCCAGTCTTTTTTCTCTCTCCTCATACGAAAGCCGTTCCATACCCCTCATTTTTGTTGTCCTTTTCTGTACCTTTTCCAATTCCAATGTATCTTTTTTGAGATGGAGCAACTACATCTGCTCGCAGTATTCAAGATGTGGTCATACCATGGATTTGTATAGAGGCAATAGGATATTTTCTGTCTTATTATCTATCCCATTCTTAATGATGCCGAACATTCTGTTCGCTTTTTTACACCGCTGCACATTGAGAGGATGTTTTCAGAGAACTATCCACAGTGACTCCAAGATCTCTCTTGAGTGGTAACAGCTAATTTAGATGCCATCATTTTATATGTATAGCTGGGATTATTTAAGTCATTTAAGTCAGTGCAGTGGGGTGAGAGATGCATTTTAGCACAGACACGTTCAGAGTTAGGTTGACATGAGGCAGCTTACACCAACCTAACTCTATTGTGTAGACCAGGGCACAGAAACAGGGATGGAAAAGGAGAGAGCTAAGCAAAATAAGATGGAGAGACAGAAAAAAAAATCAGGAACTGAATTTCCCCAAACTCTTCCCCGTAGGAGAAAGAGAAGGGGATGAAGTCTGCCTCCATCCCATCCAAACATTCAGGGGAGGGGAGACCAGGGAGGGAGCTACTGCCAGGTGAGAGTCAGGATGGGTAGGAAGCCATGAGCAATAGCTGCCCTGAGGATCTGACATCTGCTGGGGACAATCCTGAACTTGGAGCATTGACAAGGCCTTTGTAGGGAACCCCAGCTCTTTCCTTCAGGTGCTGACAGCTTTTGAGTGGATTTAATTATTCCTCACCTGAACAGGTGGCCATCAGAATCTCTCTTTCCTCTAAGCCCTGGAGAACTGGGGCCCCTGGCTCTTCCATTTGTTTCACCTGGGAGATCACATCGGATTTGAACACAGGAAACCCTGCTCAGGGGAAGGAAAAGAAGCGAGATCAGGTGAATTAATGTCATTCATTCAGAAAAAAAAATGTTTTATTTTAACAGCCCATTGTAACGCAGCTCCTCAAAAGCTCAAAGATGGGGGACACTGTGCTTAGGAGGGGTTTACCTATCCCCATCTCTGCTGGGAACACACAGCCAGCCACTCATCATGAAAGGATCCCGAAAACACAGAGAAGGTAACTCCATGTCCCGGAAAGGGGAGACTCAGAGGGGAGCTCACTGACAGAGACACAGGGAAGATGGCTGGGCGAGCAAGCTGTGACACGGAGCCCCAGTTGGTCTGACAAACCTACTCTGGATTAATAGAATTTATTCAAAAAGTTTCTTGTAAGGCATTAAATGAAAGCTGGCAGAGAGCAACAAAAACGATGAAAGGTCTAGAAAACATGACCGATGAGGGAAAGATTGAAAATACTGGGTTTGTTTAGTCTGGAAAAAAGAAGATCAAGAGGGGACATGATAACGTTTTTCAAGTATATAAAAAGTTGTTCCAAGGAGGAGGAAGAAAATTTGTTCTTAACCATTGAGGACAGGACAAGAAGCAATGGGCTTAAACTGCAGCAAGGGAGGTTTAGGTAGGAAGTTTTTCCTAATGTCCAAACTGTGAATGAAGCACTGGAATAAATTGCCTAAGGAGGTTGTGGAATCTCCATCACTGGAGATTTTTAAGAGCAAGTTAGACAAACACCTGTCAGGGATGGGTTAGATAATACTTAGTCCTGCCATGAGTGCAGGGAACTGGACTAGATGACCTCTCGAGGTCCCTTCCAGGCCTATGATTCAGATAATTGTGAAATGTGTGCACTGATGCTATATGAGGAATAATGTATACCTAGTGAGATTATGCTTCAAAGCAGTCATCCCCAAACTTTTGAGGGTCGCCCCCCCTTTCCCATCTGCCCCCACACCCTGGGCTGGGAGCAGGTGGGTGGGGATGTGGATCGGGGGCCAAGGCTTGGGATGGGTCTGGGGCCAAGGCTGGAGCCATGGCCAGGCTGGGAGCAGAGCCATGGGGCTGGCAGCCAGGCTCATGGCCGGGTGTGACTCTGCTCCTCCTCCACTCCCAGCACTGGCCTCAGGCCAGGAACAGAACCATGGACAGCTGCCCAGGTGCAGGGCCAGGGGTGGGGCTGGATGGCACTCGTTCCCTGCCCGCCATGGGGATTGGCCCGGGCCACCGCCCCCCACCCCCGAACGTTCCTCTGAGCCCTACAATTTGGGGACCTCTGCTTTAATGTCTAACCAAACAAAGGGAGAAACAGGTTTCTTCCACACAGGAGGGAAGGTCTCTCTGTCCTACATAAGGCTACGTCTACTCTAGCACTTATGTCACAAAACTTTGGTAGCTCAGGGATGTGAAAAAAACCCACACATCCTGAGCAACGTAAGTTTTGTTGGCAGGAGATGCTCTCCTGCTGACACAGCCACTGCCGCTTGTTGAGCTGGTTTTAGTACATTGACGGGAAAGCTCTCTCCTGTTGGCATAACACAGCTACACGGGCGTTCTCGCAGCAGTACAGCTAGGGTGACCAGACAGTAAATGTGAAAAATCGGGATGGGGGGGGGATAATAGGAGCCTATATAAGAAAAAGACACAAAAATTGGGACTGTCCCTATAAAAAGCGGGACATCTGGTCACCCTAAGTACAGCTGTGCCACTGGAAGCTTGTAAGTGTAGACATGGCTTAAGTTCAGCATTGCAAGCTAAATACAATAGGACCTACGTGTGCAAGTTAAGTAAAGAGGAGAAACAAGTTAACATGGGGATGTGAAGGCAGCATGGCACCAGCACACCGGAGAAGAAGAGATGTGGAATAGTCCTCTTCAAAAGGATACATTTCGGAGGTTTACTGGACTATAAGGGCTAGTCTACACTTACCACACGGGTCGACGCGGAGAGTTCGACTTCTCGGAGTTCGAACTATCGCGTCTAATCTAGACGCGATAGTTCGAACTCCCCGCGCGCTCCGGTCGACTCCGGTACTCCACCACTGCAAACGGCGGTGGCGGAGTCGACCTTGGAGCCGCGTACTTCGATCCCGCGGCGTCTGGACGGGTGAGTAGTTCAAACTAGGGTACTTCGAATTCAGCTACGCTATTCACGTAGCTGAATTTGCGTACCCTAGTTCGACCCCCCTTCTTAGTATAGACCAGGCCTAAGAGGCAGGAATAAGAAAGCCCTTTGTTATCCATTTCACCAAAGAACACCCTTAGTAGAAGTGGATGGTCTGTGAATGTTCTGGATCCTGGTTTGACCGGAAACCAGCAAGCTCTGCAGAAAGGCTTTGAGGCCAAGATAAAGCAGTGGACAAGGACTGTATCTTGATAAGTTTAAGTCTTGGTCTCTAGAAAGCACAATACAGGAGAACCTCCAAATTTCAAACCCCGCGGGAACGGAGATTGTTCGTAACTCTGAAATGTTTGTAACTCTGAACAAAAACATTCTGGTTGTCCTTTCAAACGTTTACAACCGAACACTGACCGAATACAGCTTCGAAACTTTACTATGCAGAAGAAAAATGCTGCTTTTAACCATCTTAATTTAAATGAAACAAGCACAGAAACAGTTTCCTTACCTTCTCATATCTTTTTTTAAACTTTCCTTTTATTTTTTCAGTAAGTTTATGTTTAACACAGCACAGTAGTGTATTTGCTTTTTGTTTTGTCTTTTGTCTGTGCTGCTGCTTGATTGCGTACATCCAGCTCCAAATGAGGCGTGTGCTTGACCGGTCAGTTCGGAATTCTGGTGTTCATAACTCTGAGGTTTTACTGCAGACTTTTGTTTGATTTGTAACTAATTCAGTTCTTATTACCCTTGCTCACTGCACATTTGAATCTGCCCATTTGAATCTCTGAGTCTGTTTTTTGTCAACAAACTTGTTTCTGTTCTCCCCATGAAGAGATTACAGTGCTGCGTTGTTAGAAAGGACCTGCTCCAGAGTTGTAACCTCCCAAGCTGCAGGTACGCTGCCCCTTTGGGGGCACCAAACCTGGTAATTTCTGTGAGCGTCCAGTGACAGGGGCTGGACAGTACAGGGGGTGCTTCAGGGGAGTTGGAGGAAAGGGTCAACCTGCAAGGCAAAGTGAGAGCTGGCAGAACCCTGAGGAGTTTCTTTGTGGGGGCTGAAGACTGGGAGCGGATACACAGATTACTCCAGCACATCTCTCTCACTGTGGCAGGAGGAGAAGACAATGACCTACAGTTCTGGACACCCCGAGAAGGTGTCACACATGGGCTGGTGGGGTTCAGAGTAGTAAGGAATAGGAAGGAGCAGAGATGTCACTGAATGCAGGATCTCAGGGTTATTAGATGTCAGGAAAGCGCAGAGAAACATAGAACTGGAAGGGCCCTCGAGAGGTCATCTAGTCCAGCCCCCTGCACTCATGGCAGAACTAAGTATTATCTAGACCAGAGGTTCTCAAACTGGGGGTTGGGACCCCTCAGGGGTTTGCAAAATTATTACATGGAAGGTCATGAGCTCTCAGCCTCCGCCCCAAACCCCTCTTTGCCTCCAGCATTTATAATGGTGTTAAATATATAAGCCTGGGGAGGAGAGTTGCACTCAGAGGCTTGCTTTGCGAAAGGGATCACCAGTACAAAAGTTTGAGAACCACTGATCTAGACCATCCCTGGCAGGTGTGTGTCTAACCTGATCTTAAAAATCTCCAACGATGGAGATTCCACAACCTCGTTAGGCAATTTATTCCAGTGCTTAGCCACCCTGACAGTTAGGAAGTGGTGAATCAATTAATAAATTTGCACTGCTCGTCTTGAGCAGTACCGGACGGTATATTCCTGAGGTGCAATGCTGGGAGGATCTGGCTCTGGTGCCTTTCACTGTGTGATTCGTGAGTGGCTCTGGGAGCATTCACGCAATCTAGCTGGGTTTGGGGCGCCACGTGCTGTTGTGCTGAGTGATAACAGGGCCTGGAGGGGTTTGCGGCTTGTCACTAGCAAAGCATTGCGAGAGACAGCCCAGGTTGGAGAGTTAAGGGGGCACTGCGGTCCCACGCTGCACCCCGGGGATCCCGTCACAGGTGGGATAGCCAGTTCAGGTAACTGTTTGCGGGAAAGAGACAAAGAAATGACACTGATGGGATGTCTGAAGAAGTTAGACCTGCCTCGATGTCCATCAGGGATGGTCAGACAGGCAGGCATGAAGACCATTTTCAAATCTTTTTTTCCCTCACTGCAGAAGAAACACTCCTTTGGCCTGAAGAAGACTTTTTCGTCACTGATCTCAGACTCCCGAAGGGAAGTACTAAAGGTGTCCGCACTCAGCCTGACCCGCTGGGTAAGCACAGAGGGTACTGTAGCCCAGGGCCTGGTTTAGGAGAAGAAGAATTGCTGAATTCCACTCCAGGAGACAGAAAGGCGCGAGAACTGACCTCAGAGGAGAGGAACTCAAAGAGATGAGGAAGGGGACAGATGGAGCTAGCCCGTCACTCACCGTGGCACTGTGACAACCCCAGGGGGAAAACAGGGGGGTCTGAACCCCAAAGCAAGGGTAGCATCTGATTGTATGCAATATTACTGTGCCAAAAAAAGTGCTCAATCGAGCAAGGTCTTAGCTGAAAGCCTGCAACATGCTGGTCATTGTGAAATGTCTGTCTGAACACCACATGAGGAATTACGGATACTCACCTCTACGATGCTTTCGAGTTTGTGACCAGACAAATGGAGAAACAAGTTGCCTCTTGGACAGGAGCAGAGGCAGCTGGCTACCTGTCTGCAACAGCATTCCCGTCACACTCCCCGCCAGTACCTGGCCCGAGCCGGGGAAGCTAATGACCCAACCAGCAGAACAAAGTCAGTGATGATCGCTAGGCATGTCAGTGATGATAATGTAATATTCAGGCCTGTATATTTGCTGGAGATAGAAGTATGGGTCTTGTTTGGCTCATTTGACTTTTGATATTTTTGTATTCTTATTAATGTGTGAACAAAGACACCGGGCGTTACATCTGCCCACAAGCAGATGGGGAGATAAGAGATAGAACTAAAAAGTGTTGCTGGGCCGAGTGGGAGTGTAATATACGAGTGTACACTCGAAGGACAGTCCTGCCTCAACTCCTCTCCCAACCTGGGACACTGGGAAAAAGGCTCTGCCGGTGTGTAGCGCTATGGATAGGCTTGATTAATGCCAATACACATCGCATTGCCTGCATTTCAGACTGCTGATCTTCTGCTTTCTGTCTGCGTGCCAAGAAGCAGGGGAGGGCGAAGTGAAAGCCAGCCCCTAACAATGATGTAAATTAACCAGGGTGGAATCAAAACAATGGAAAAGCCATTCACATGCGAACGACTAGGGAGATGGGGAGCGCACAGAAAGGGAAGAACAGGAGGAAGCAATACTGGCTCTTGAAACAGAGACATTTCGGGGGGAGTTAACGTGGGTAAAAAGACAATTGAGCAGGAGACACAGGAACCAAGTGCTCCGGGTTTTGCTGCGTTGGATCCTGGCTAAGCACTGGCCATCCACGCTGGAAGGAGGAGCGTGGGGAGCAAACAACTTTGAACAAAAAAAACCTAGTTAGTTAATAATCATGGTCTACAAACACTGCATGTTTCATAGAATCTCAGGGTTGGAAGGGACCTCAGGAGGTCACCGAGTCCAACCCCCTGCTCAAAGCAAGACCAATCCCCAGACAGATTTTTGCCCCACAGATCCCTAAATGACCTCCTCAAGGCCTGAACTCACAACACTGGGTTTAGCAGACCAATGCTATCCTTCCTTAACCTAGCTAGTTAAGTTAGGTTTTAGAGTCAGAAGCGTATTTTAACTTGGGTTTGTTAGTAACTATTTCTATCCCAATTCTGTCTCCTTAGTGTTACCTAAATAACCGTTCTTTGATAACAAACTTAGTCTTGTTTTATTGCACAAGCATCCCGGTGCAGAGCTGCACCCTGAGGAGTGAAATCAGCCAAACTAAGGCCATGTCTACAGGCAGCTGCGCCACTGTAAGATCTCTCGTGTATAATTAAACCACCCCCAACGAGCGGCGGTAGCTATGTGGCAGGAGAAGCCCTCCCACTTTCACAGCACATTAGTGCTTATGCTGGTAAAGGGGTGATCTCACTTGGCCAGTCTGAGCTGGTGTGTGTGGCGTAGGCTCAGTGTTTGAGTGCCAGCCAGGGGTTGGAAGCTTCTGTTTGTTATGCTGGACCTAACCCCAAGTTTTGCCTTAGCAAAGAGAAGTTGTTAGCATTCTGTAGCAGGGGAGGGTCTCTGGTAGTGTGTGTGTGTCACTGGCACGTTGGGGTGATGCTGAAAAAGAGAGGAGGGTGCTTTGTGGGGGTGGCGTGAACCTTAACTCTTCATTTCCCCTTCCAAGAACCGAGGGGACAGGAACCCTTACCCAGCGAGGTCACAGTCTCATAGTTCTCCTGCATGACATCCCTGTAGAGGGCTCTCTGAGTGGGGTCCAGCAGAGCCCACTCTTCCCTGGTGAAGTACACAGCCACCTCCTCGAAGGTCACCGGCCCCTGAAAGAGCAAGAGTCCAACACTCAGGACCTGCTGCCTCACTCACAACCCCACTATTCACAGGGGAGAGGGACCTAGCAGATGGAAGCTCTGGGAGGCTCACAATCAGCAGGTCCCTCCTCCACCCTGCTCAGAGCAGCCTGCAGGCCTCAGAGTGAGGCGAGAAAGAGAGAACTTCTCGCACTTCCCAGTAGACAGCAGGGGCAGGGTCTTCACATTCATCACACACCTACTAGCCAGAGCCTGATACAGGAGATGGGGCCCCTAGCAGGCTCCAGACCTCCTGGTAGGAATCCCACCCCCCTCCCCATTCCCAACAGCTGGATGTCAGGGGATGGGGCATCTCCCCTAAACCCCTCTGGTGGGTGTCCCCTTCATGTCGCTCAGAAGCCTTTGGTTAGTAGGTTGAGACTCCAGCACTAGTAATCTGGTTAATCTGGTAAATTTTCCCAGCTCAGGCCAAGGGGTTTGTTTCCTGTTCCACTAATATGGGGATCTGAACCCCAAGCTCTCATAGGTCTGTTCCTAGAATCCAGGGCCCAGGTTGAACAAGTCCCAGCAGGTTCACCACATCCTGTCCCCATCCCTTTCTCCACCCTGTGGATTTCCTGCCCCCTCCCACCTCTTGACCGAACTCCCAAGCAATCCCCACCTCCTCTGTATTTTCTGCCCCCCTCTCTGCAGCACGAACCCACCAGCAACTCCCTCAGAAAACTTACCTGGACTGGCTCCACTGCAGCCATTGTCCTTCCTCGTCCCCGGGGAGGATGGGAGCACCGGGAGCCTATGGCAGGTGTTACTCTGCAGCCTGTCAGGGTGAGAAAGGGGACTGGGGAGATTTCAGAAGGGGCTTTAATGCATTTCACATCACAGTTGCCCGTGGCTCTTTCCCTACCAACAGATTTTTCTTAAGAACGGGTTAGACAAACACCTGTCAGGGATGGTCTAGATAATACTTAGTCCTGCTATGAGTGCAGAGGACTGGACTAGATGACCTCTCGAGGTCCCTTCCAGTTCTGTGATTCTATGGAATTGCATCAGCCCCCTTGGTTGACCTGCTGCCCAGAATTCTTTTGGGCTGCATTCCCCTCTCCAGTTTTATTCTGGTCAGCATCTCATGCTCCTAAAGCTCAGGCTTCCAGCTGGCCAATGGCAGGGGTCAGGAAGGGATGTCGTCCCCATCCCTGTCCCCCCGCCCCCCAATATATTCTGGGAGGTTTTTTGTTTTTATCTCCTTCCTCTGAAGCATCAGGGACAGCCACGGCTGGAGATGGGACACTGGGTGGGGGTGATCGTTTCCCTGCCAGGGGCCTCAAGCATCTAACTCCTCACCCCCCCATTCTCTGGCTCTGGCGCACAGCAGTCTAGTCTGCTGTGGGCTGTGATACTTTGAGCTCATTCCAGCTGTTGGGTTTAGTGGGCGGGTGGTGGGTGGGGTTGGTGGCCTGTGACACAGGAGGTCAGACCAGATGATCCAGTGGACCGTCTGGCCTGAAACTCTATGACTCTATAACTGGACCAGTTTGGGATCTTGTTACCACTCTCCTCACTTACTTCTCCTTCAGCTTCTCTATCTCCTTCCCCCCTCTCCTCTCCCTCCGGCTGAGAGACTTGGCCCACACCTATACTTGTGTTCCCTCCCACTCTTGCAATCGCTAACGGCAGCGAATGCCATTTGGAATCCCCAGCTCTGCTAATCACCAAATGAGAACTATTTCCTGCGATACAGACACAGCAGTGAAAGGGTTGCTGTGCACAGCTCCAAGGTCCCCGTTTCCACAGCTGGGATTGTGAAGTAAGGGAAAAGATTTCAAAATGTGGGTTTTATCAGAATGAATAGTTCCCAAGGTCGGTCCATATATACTATAGCAGCTCATTCATACATATACCATGTTCTCTTCCCATTCGTAATTAATGGTGACACAAAATAATGATCTAGTCTGGTGTTTCTACCGCCTGTAGGCTCAGGAAAAGCATTGAGGAGGGGGGCTGTAAGATCTTGGAAGTTTTATTACACTCTAAAGCAAAGAAAATCTCATTCCCCCACATCCAGTACCCCCTTATTCGTTATGGTCAAGTATTCTCCATCAACTGCTTGAAAAAACACACATACAATTTATATACAGGCTCGGCACCGATACGTGTTTTATTCTTACTTTTGCAGTTAGTGTAAGAGGGGGTGTCAGAAAAAACTGACTTCAAATAAGCATTCTGTTGCAATAATTGGGCCTAAAATTTGTAATCTTCACTGTAAAAAGTATATGAAAGTTCTTAAGAGGTTATAATAACCTATAACAAAAGTGGGTCACGTTCTTTTCAAGAATGAATGCTATGCATGGGTGCAAGACGACCAGACGGAGACAATTAAATTAGTCCAGACAAAAAGGGAGCTACTGATATAGTTCAAGGACAGTACTATCGGTATGTGACGTAAACAAGAAAACCTGGGAACAAGGCTGCCTATGCCAAACCTGTCCTTATGGAAATAGATTTAGTTAGGAAACAAAATAAATTATGCCTCTCCTTTTTAATACTTTTGGAGGTTCTTAAAAAGAGACTCAGGGGAACAAGTCATCTCCCAGTGCACCCCAATCTGCCATCATTGCATCATCTCACTTTCTCAACCCCAAGTCAGAAGAAACAAAGCAAACTGAAAGACTGTCTTCCTGAGAGGCCTTGTTTTGATTATGTTTTAACCTATATTCCCTCTTTCCCTTCTCCTGATTGTAATTTGCATTTTTTATTTTTGGCTGTAGACATATCCCATTTGTTTTTCTTAAAGTCTATGTGCTTGTAAGTTGCATTATTTTCTAAGAAGACCCCATAAAAAGGTAAGGCTGGTAACAAAACTTATCCTGTTACCCCAGAAGCCACTGACACTGTGCCTTTACCCTCCGGTGCAACTCCTTTAAATAATTCTAGCAGTTTTAGCTCTGCTGAAGCTGTTTCCATAAATTAACTATCATAACGGATGAATAGGAATGTATCAGAAAAAACTTGAAGATTTTATCTTAAATGTATAAAGTCATTCCAAGAAAGACAAATTCTTTTCAGGTATAATTTAAGCATAAAAAATAAGTTTAGAGTAAAAAAAAAGTAATTAAAAAAATCTATGTTAAAAAGAGTAATGTAAAAACAGAAAAACACCTAAATTTGTGTTTTAACAAAATTAGCTACTAATAACTGTTTTATTAATTTAAAGAGTAAAAAAATCAGCTAGTCTGTGTCACAAGAGTTAAACAGTGTGCTAAAAACAGTCAGTTAAAAATGTACATACATTACTAACAAATTTAAAAAATTTGCAAATAAAAAATAACTTCTCTCCGTTTAAAAAAATCAAAAATCCTCTAAATACATTAACTTAAACTCTCAAATAAGTGTTAAAAAAGCTCAGCATTTATTTTTTTAAAAAAATTATATCAGCCATTCACAAATGTAACCAGCTGTTACAGAATTTAGCAGTCTTAAAAAAGGAAGCACCAAAATCAGACTATATAAACTTAATAAAAGAAATACAATTAGCATTACTACAATTAAAAGTGTGAAATAGTTACTAAAATTAGTTTAATGTAATCATTAAAATAAACTGTAATAATTTTTAAAAAGCAAAACAAATTATTGGTACTAAAAAATTACACACAATTTAAATCTTCAAGTGACATTGAAAGAAAAGCTACTTAAGAAAAAAGTGTATTTAAAAAATACAGTGGTGCAAGGACAATGTAACATTGTTAAAAATCAGCAAAAAAGCAAACTTGTGTCACCTTTGTGTCCTCTGAAAACTGTTAAAAAAAATCTTCAAAATAATTAGCAAAAAATAATAATAATAATAATAATGCAAGCACGCTGGAAATAACATTGCAAACAGTAAACAAAAGCAACTGCAAAGTAGAGAGTAAAAATATTTCATATTTAAACCAAACAACAACAAAAATTAATCCATATAATCCAAAATGCTAATATTTACATGTGCATAATTGTTAAGAAAGAAAGCCCGCCCACAGAACACACCTGGCAAAAAAAAAAGTTAGTTTTCACAGACTTAAATAAAATACAGTTACAGTATTAAAACAAATGTCTACTAAAAAGGTTACAAAATAAATCTTTATCAACAAAGTGTCAGCAGAGTTTTACACAAATATGGCTTGGTTTAAGGAGAGAATATGGCATATTTAAGGACTCCCTCACAGCCAGGCAAATAGCTTATAATATTCAAAAAAAAAAAAAGACAGGTATTTCTAAGTCTTATAAAAAGTTAAGGCAAACCTACTTTGGAGATCAAAAAGAACAGGAGTACTTGTGGCACCTTAGAGACTAACAAAGGTGCCACAAGTACTCCAGTTCTTTTTGCGGATACAGACTAACACGGCTGCTACTCTGAAACCTTTGGAGATCAAAAACATCCCCAATGTAAAGACCAAAGTTTTAAGGAACTTTTTAATCAGGAAATTAAATTCTCAAATACCAAGCTACCTACCATGCCCAGCGTACCTAGGAACAAATTCATGGGTTTAAATGGTGACAGTTTTAGATTTTGACTACAAAGTGTTACCTATTTAAAGGACAACCCTAAAACCCACCAAAGGCCTGTTAAAACCTGGTGAAACAATTCCAGAAGTAGCACACGTACTTGGTGAATTTTCTGTAGAAATTCAACCCATTGCAGAAAATTTTCCCTGTAAACACGCTAACTCAGAAAGGACAAGCGTGGAGTTATCCTACAGCTAATTACATTCCACTCCATGTTTCCAGGAAACTCACCTAATATTTTGCTAATAGTAGGTGGGTGTTCCCCCACCCAAAAAAAACCCCGAAACTCATCTTTTAAATTTTAAAGAGGGTAATGCCTTTATTTTAGTGAATAATCCATTGTCTAAAATTATTAAAATTCCTCTCCACAATTTAATTTAGGTATTGTGTCATCTTCTACATGGGACAAGCTTTTTGCCTTTTTAATCAGTCACCATGATTGGTAAAGTTAAAAACTAACCCCCCAAAATGTTATCAAGGAGGGTATGTTTTATGCAGTATCTTTCTTTCAATTTAAGATTTATTTTAAAAAATTCTCCCTACACCTAGCTAATTAATGGGCAAAAATGAGTTACATTTAAAAAATAAAAAAATAAATCAATCAATGAAGTCCTGTTTAATGTAAAATATCAGTTCAACAATCTAATGTACTAGGTAAAGTTTTTAAAAAATTAAATTCATCCTCCAAAAGCAGCATATAATTTTCGAAAGTGAGTGAATAAATTAACAAAGCTGGCAATAGTTTAGCCTAAAAAGAAAACACAGAATTAAAAAAAAATAATTCGAAAATGTCTGTTTTGTAAAACCTGATTTATTAAAAAAATAAAAAAACACCATCTCCACAAAGTAAAATTTAAAAAACCTCTTCAAAATCAAATCTAGTGTATACAGAACAATATTGTTTTGTTAGCTGCTGAAAAATCCATGCAAAATTCTCTATTTTTTGATAGAGAAGATATCTTTCTCCATATCTATCTATAATACACCCTTGTTGCCAGTTTTTTTAATGTAATCGAATTTTAACAATTCATTATCAGCAACTAAAAAAATGCTCCTAAACTGGTAGCAAATTCCATTTATAAATCAAAATTTAGCCAAGCTAAGTAAAAACAACAACAAAAAAAGTATTTTACCACCTCTTAAATGTAGTGAACCCTAAAAGTAGTTCCAAAAAACCAACCTAAGCTAGCTTTTGCTTTAAAAAAAAGTCAATATACCTGGGGAAAAAAATGTCCTGGGAATAATAATGTCACCAAATCTAATTGTTTCATTCACAAAGCTTTACCTAAAATAAAAAATTAAAATAAAATAATAATAATAATAGTTTTAATTTTTAGTACAACTAAAAATCATATAAAAACCCAACAAATATGTGCTAAAACAACTTTAAAAATGCTTGTCAAAACTGTCTTTAGTAATTTTAAAAAAAGAGAGTAAATTATTTGGGCTTTAAAATTTCCTCTATGGTCTACAAACCCCAAGTCCATAAAGTGCAAATTCTAATGAATTTTTAAAAACATCAGAAGTACCTAGTTTTCTGTGACCCTGTAATTACTGCAATTCATCCAAGAATATGCCGGAGTACACTTCAGTAAACTACTACAAGTACATCAAGATTGGAACTAGGAACCTGCACAAAATCAAGCTAAAAAATTAAACAAAAAGAAAACAAAAAAACAATTAATTCAAAACCCTGGCTTAATTTATCCTCAAAGAAATAAAAAGTGTTACTTAAAGATTGCATGTATAGAACACAGTATAATTGCTGTGTTATATCAAAAAACCAAACAAACAAAAAAAACAAACAAAAAACCTCAAAACCCCAAGCTATTAATTATGCAAGCAAAAAGTTAATTGCTGTAAAAAAAATATTCACACGCTAAAAAAGAAATAACAAAAAAGTCACTATTAACATTAACCACCAGTCTTTAAAAATTTGATTGGATTTTAGTTATTTTGAAGAAAAGTATCCAGTATGCCAAACTAATCTCATAAATTCTAGGTGGGGGGCAGGGGAGGAAAGAGTAAAAATTATGTATGTTAAAAATAGTTTTCAAAAACACAAAAGTAACCCAACTACATGCTCTGTGGATGAGGGGAAAGCAGTGGATGTGTTATTCCTTGACTTTAGCAAAGCTTTTGATACAGTCTCCCACAGTATTCTTGCTGGCAAGTTAAAGAAGTATGGGCTGGATGAATGGACTATAAGGTGGATAGAAAGCTGGCTAGATGGTCGGGCTCAACGGGTAGTGATCAATGGCTCCATGTCCAGTTGGCAGCCAATATCAAGCGGAGTCCCCAAGGGTCGGTCCTAGGGCCGGTTTTGTTCAATATCTTCATTAACGATCTGGAGGATGGTGTGGACTGCACCCTTAGCAAGTTTGCAGATGACACTAAACTGGGAGGAGTGGTAGATACGCTGGAGGGTAGGGATAGGATACAGAGGGACCTAGACAAATTAGAGGATTGGGCCAAAAGAAACCTGATGAGGTTCAACAAGAACAAGTGCAGAGTCCTGCACTTAGGACGGAAGAATCCCATGCACTGCTACAGACTAGGGCATGGGTCGGCAACCTTTCAGAAGTGGTGCGCCGAGTCTTCATTTATTCACTCTAATTTAAGGTTTCGCGTGCCAGTCATACATTTTAATGTTTGTAGGTCTCTTTCTATAAGTCTGTAATATATAACTAAACTATTATTGTATGTAAAGTAAATAAGGTTTTGAAAATGTGTAAGAGGCTTCATTTAAAATTTAATTAAAATGCAGAGCCCCCTGGATCGGTGGTAGGACCCGGGCAGCGTGAGTGCCACTGAAAAAAATCAGCTCGCTTGCTGCCTTTGGCACACGTGCCATAGGTTGTCTACCCCTGGTCTAGGGACCAAGTGGCTAAGCAGCAGTTCTGCAGAAAAGGACCTAGGGGTTACAGTGGACGAGAAGCTGGACATGAGTCAACAGTGTGCCCTTGTTGCCAAGAAAGCTAACGGCATTTTGGGCAGTATACGTAGGGGCATTGCCAGCAGATCGAAGGACGTGATCATTCCTCTCTATTTGGCTTTGGTGAGGCCTCATCTGGAGTACTGTGTCCAGTTTTGGGCCCCACACCAAAAGAAGGATGTGGAAAAATTGGAAAGAGTCCAGCGGAGGGCAACAAAAATGATTAGGGGTCTGGAACACATGACTTATGAGGAGAGGCTGAGGGAACTGGGATTGTTTAGTCTGCAGAAGAGAAGAATGAGGGGGGATTTGATAGCTGCTTTCAACTCCCTGAAAGGGGGTTTCAAAGAGGATGGATCTAGACTGTTCTCAGTGGTAGCAGATGACAGAACAAGGAGTAATGGTTTCAAATTGCAGAGGGGGAGGTTTAGGTTGGATATTAGGAAAAACTTTTTCACTAAGAGGGTGGTGAAGCACTGGAATGGGTTACTTAGGGAGGTGGTGGAATCTCCTTCCTGAGAGGTTTTTAAGGTCAGGCTTGACAAAGCCCTGGCTGGGATGATTTAGTTGGGTTTGGTCCTGCTTTGAGCAGGGGGTTGGACTAGATACCTCCTGAGGTCCCTTCCAACCCTGATAGTCTAGGATTCTATGAACATCAGAACAGTAATCTTAAGACAACACTTAAAGAAAAAGTAACTTATTTGTCCACAAAGTTTGTAATATCCATCTTATAAAGAAAAATAATTTGTGCCAATGTACCCATTGCATACATAAATAGTTATTCATTTAATCAAAAGCGGGTCCAGCGTGCTAGCGCAAGAATATATTATCAAACCCCCCAAAAATCTTACAACACTTTAAACTAATTCCTCGCACAAGTCATTATGCTGAAATTGCTGCTGTATTAGCCTTAACGTCAGCTGTAAAAACTAACGTATCAACTTCCATTTTAGGTACAAATCAGAACCATGTGACAAGTAGCTTCCTGTTATCTCTTTGTACCTGGCGTACCTCACATTCCAAAATGCTAAAAGCAAACAAAGCAAACGCTGTAAACTACTTGCACTAACAAATCAATTCGTTCAAACCCATAAATTAACCATTCATTAAAACATAGTAAAAAACGATTCACATGCAAATAAGCAAAATCATCTAAACAGGTGGTTCTCAGCAGGGGTACATGTACCCCTGGGGGTACGCAGAGATCATCCAGGGGGGTCCATCAACTCATCTAGAGATTTGCCTAGTTTTACAACAGGCTACATAAGAAGCACTAGCAAAGTCCAAAGTCAGTACAAACTAAAATTTCATCCAGACAATGACTTGTTTAGTCTGCTGTATATACTATACACTGAAATGTAAGTCCAATATGTATATTCCAGTTGATTTGTGTTATAATTATGAAAAGGTAAGCAATTTTTCAGTAGTAATGCACTGTAACACTTTTGTATTTTTATGTCTGATTTTGTAAGCAAGTACTTTTTAAGAGAGGTGAAATTTGGGGGTACGCAAGAGAAATCAGGGGACAGTAGTCTGGAAAGTCTGAGAGCCAGTAAACAATAATAAAACTAACACACTTGTCAAAACAAAGTGCACTAAACGGAACCCCATGGGAATTTACATCACCTGACAAAATCCCACTAACTCGGGTTTAATCAATAAGCTGTTGACTTAAATGCTTTTAAGTGTTTATCAAAAATAAAAGGGGGAGGGGCCCAAAGCCAATGTGAAAAGAGTGAGAGCCAGAGATTATACACACAGACACTTTGCAGCTCCCTCCTACATTCAAAATTGGCCTATATACAATGGAGCACTCTCCTCCCATTCCTAGTAATTCTGTGCGCAATATAGCAGCTTGATTTCCCATTCAGGGTCAGTCAATCCAGGATACAGCTGGGCTCCAGCCCCCGCTCCTGAGCCTTTGCTGCCCCCACCCCTCCAATACCATTTTCGGTCGCTCCATACAGCTGTCAGACTGTTCAGGGTATGGATGTTTTATTCTTGTCTCATCCTATTACACACCATTCAGGGTGTTGTTCCTGTCCACACCCCTGAGATCTGGATTCACTCTGAATCTGTATCAGATGTCACAGCAAGAGTGAATTAGTCAAGGGGCTCATCCTGCTTTGCATTGCTCCACAGCTGCCAGGTGCACATCAGGGCTGGAGGCCGTGATGCCGTCGCTAACATGGTTACTGGTCTGAAATGTCCCTATGGCCCGTCAGAGACAGACACGTACCTGTGTCGCTCCCCAGCTCCAGTCGCAGCATCTCTAGGGGAAGGAGAGGATGGGAGAGGTCAGAATTGAGGCCCTTGCATTCCGGGGAGGTTCCCAATAGTTATTAATAGGGCCCTACCAAATTCATGGCTGTGAAAAATGCGTCACAGACAGTTAAATCCAGTCTCCCCTGTGAAATCTGGTCTTCTGTGTACTTTACACTATACTATAAAGGCAGGGGTCGGCAGCCTTTCAGAAGTGCTGTGCCGAGTCTTCATTTACTCACTCTAATTTAAGGTTTCGCGTGCCAGGAATACATTTTAATGGTTTTAGAAGGTCTCTTTCTATAAGTCTATAATATAGAACTAAAATATTGTTGTGTGTAAAGTAAATAAGATTTTTAAAATGTTTAAGAAGCTTCATTTAAAATTAAATTAAAATGCAGAGCCCCCCCGGACCGGTGGCCAGGACCCAGGCAGTGTGAGTGCCACTGAAAATCAGCTCACGTGCTGCCTTCGGCACATGTGCCAGAGGTTGCCTACCCCTGCTATAAAGGTATCCTAAGCTACAGGGTAAAAGAATACAAAAGTATCCAGTGTGTCTCAAACTAGGGTTCCCTACCCCAAAAGGAAGTCACAAGGCTATTAGGGAGGGAAAGGGGGCACAGTATTGCCACCCTTACTTCTATACAGCTGGTGGCAGCGCTGACTTCAGAGCTGGGTACCTGGGCAACAGCGTCTGTTCTGCGGCCCCTCAGGTCTGAAGGCAGCGCAGAAGTAAGGGTGGCGATCCCGTGAACCCCCTGCAGTAGCCTTGGGTCGGTTTGAGAAACGCTGAGTCTTAAGGCCTTTAACATGTTTATATTTTGCCATTTTTAAATACAGACTCGGGTTTCGTTATAACACCGTGAGATTTAAATATCTGAAACCGTGAAACTCAAATGCCATAATCGTGAAATTTACAAAGATGGACCATGAATTTGGTAGGGCCCTAGTTATTAATGTAATTGCTGTTAGCTACAAGAGGGTGACACAGACCGAGGCCAATAATGCAGCCGCTGCAGACAGAGCCAGCCCCACAGGGCTGCTCCATGCGGAAGGGCGACTCGCTGAGCTGGGCTGTGAGATGGAGCCCAGGATCAGTGACATCACTAGAGTCCCTGACTCCTCCCCAGGGCGCGGGTCGCTCTAACCAGAGGAGACGCCACCCCCAGACTCCAACTCACCTTTGAATCCCAGCAGCACCTTCTGCAAGTGGGCGCTTTTCAGAGAGAAATCGCTGAGTCTCTTCTCCAGCTCGGCAAACCCCAGCTCAGGCTTCCGAAACGTCCTGTCCTCCCTGCTGGGGAAAGGAGGAGCAGAGAGAAATGGGCCTGATCCCCACACCAACGATTTGTTAGTGTTTTTTATTAAGTCCTTTATTTTCACAATCAGTATCACTCAGTGGGAAAACAGCCCCCTCCCACACACACACAGTTAGGGCCCCTGCTATTTCTACCGTTTGTTCCTTTCCTTTCCCACCCTCCTGTCTCCATTTCTCTCTCTCTCTCCTCACTGTCTTTGTGTCACTCCTCTGTTCTTCTCTCCCTACATCAGCTTCCTATTCCCACCCATCAAAGGCTTCTCTCCCACCCCCTCCCAGCTGCTCAAGCGATCAGCCATGGAATATTGAATGTTGATGTTAAAGTGTCGCTGCAATGAGATTAAGAGAGGACATTCACGCCTCTCTGAATTGGTGTTTCAGGCTGTTTGCAGACTCAGGAAGGCAACATTGTCTCAGTGTCCATTTGGGAGAGTTTCTTTGTTACCAGGAGAGCTCGAAACTTACTTTTAAAAAAACTGAAAGCTGAGATTCTGCACACTCTGAATACATGATGTGGCCACATAAATACGTCAGCCAGGCTGGGTCTGGCCTACATGTCTGACAGCCTTGGTGTGACCTCATTAGCTGTCAGAGTAACAGGCTCTGTCCCTTGCTGAGGCAGCCAGTAGGGGACACAGAATCCAGGGCAAGGAGGAGCTCTGTATCCAGTGCAGTTTCCAAATGTAACGGAGCATGAGGGGGAGGGAAATGGAGCTGGGGACTTACCTGCTCCCAGTGCTCCCGGCACCCTGCGGAAGGAGAGAAAAAAAGAGGCCGTCAGAGGACTTGCAGGGGAATTACCATTGGAGTCTAACTTCGGACACTCAGGTTCATGTTCGCAGAGTAGCTGCCGTCCCCTCAAGCAGGGACTTCTGCCCTCAGCAGCCCCACAAATCCCTGCTGAGAGATCGCCACAGGGGGAAGTTTCTCCCCAGGCATTTCACAGGAAGAAAATATTTGCTGCATTGAAATTGAAATTCCCGCTAGTGCTGAGAGCCCCACAAGCCCCCTGACCCCACTAAACCCATTAATCTGGTGGCAGTGGGGCCTTAGGCCTGGCTCAGGACCACGGCATGGGGGGAGGGGATTTCCCCCTCCAAGTGCAAATGCCAACAGATTTTTCCAGGGCAGGAGAGAAGATCTTGGGGTTGCAGCACCAGGACTCCCAGAACCCATCCCTTGCGCCACTGTCAGACTCACTGTGTGACCATGCACAGGGCTCTGCCCCTCCCTCTGCCTCACTTTCCTCATTACTCCCAGAGAGATAATGCCCCAACCCCACTCTGTAAAGGGCTTTGGGGTCTAGGGCTCACAAGCATCTAGAGAAACACTGCGTATGATCATTGCAATGACAGCCTGACCTGCAGGGGTTGGCTCAGCGGCTGCTGCCCCTTCTCTCCTCCCCTCTCCCTGAGCAGGGAAACCTCCCAGGACAGGCTGCAGACGCCCTCATCCCTTCTCTGGACAATGGCTCCCTCCAGCTCCTCCAGCCGGGCCAGCAGCCGCTGCTCCTGCTCCTCCAGAAACCCTCGCAGCTCCTGCCACTCCCAGACGATCTTCTGCCTCTCGGCTGCCGTCTGTTTCTGCAACCACAGGGAGAGGGCGGCTCAGTAACAGGGGAACATAGAACATAAGAACGGCCAGACTGGGTCAGACCAAAGGTCCATCTAGCCCAGTGTCCTGTCTTCTGACAGTGGCCAATGCCAGGTGCCCCAGAGGGAATGAACAGAACAGAGAATCAACAAGTGATCCATTCCACAGATTCTGGCAAACGGAGACTAGGGACACCATCCCTGCCCTTCCTAGCTAATGGCCATTGATGGACTTAGCCTCCATCAACTTATCTAGTTCTTTTTTGAACCCTGTTATAGTCTTGGCCTTCACAATATCCTCTGGCAAAGAATTCCATCGGTTGACTGTGCGTTGTATGAAGAAATACTTCCTTTGGTTTGTTTTAAACCTGCTGCCTATTCATTTCATTGGGTGACCCCTAGTTCTTGTGTTATGAGAAGGAGTAAATAACACTTCCTTATTTACTTTCTCCGCACCAGTCATGGTTTTATAGACCTCTAGCATATCCCCCCTTAGTCGTCTCTTTTCCAAGCTGAAAAGTCCCAGTCTTATTAATCTCGCCTCATATGGAAGCTGTTCCAGACCCCGAATCATTTTTGTTGCCCTTTTCTGCATCTTTTCCAATTCCAATAGATCTTTTTTGAGATGGGGCAACCACATCTGCACTCAGCAAGTCGCCCTTCCCCATGGGCGTACCATGAATTTACAGAGAGGCAATATGGATATTTTCTGTCTTATTCTCTATCCCTTTCGTAATGATTTCCAACATTCTGTTTGCTTTTTTGACGACGCTGCACATTGAGTGGATGTTTTCAGAGAACTGTCCACAATGACTCCAAGATCTCCTTCTTCAGTGGTAACAGCTAATTTAGACCCCATCATTTTATACGTATAGTTGGGATTATGTTTTCCAAAGTGCATTACTTTGAAATTCAGTGTTGACAAAGGCATCTGCCATTTCATTGCCCAGTCACCCAGTTCTGTGAGATCCCTTTGTAGCTCTTCACAGTCTGCTTTGGGCTTAACTTTCTGGAGTAGTTTTGTACCATCTGCAAATGTTGCCACCTCGCTGTTTATCCCTTTTCCCAGATCATTTAGGAATATGTTGAACAGCACTGGTCCCAGTACAGACCCCTGGGGGACACCACTATTTACCTCTCTCCGTTCTGAAAACGGACCATTTATTCCTACCTTTTAACCAGTTACTGATTGAGGAGAGGACCTTCCCTCTTATCCCATGACTGCTTACTTTGCTTAAGAGCCTTTGATTAGTCATAAATGTGCCTCCCAGCAGATGGTTTTATTTACCAGAACACAGGATTTCTTGCAGCGGGTGACGGGAGTGCATTTACGCCAGGAAGGGTGGAGGGATTGGGGCAGCGGTGAGCTATACATCACCAACAGGAAGGACCATTTTCCCCAGAACCCCATCATAGAATCATAGAACCTCAGGGTTGGAAGGGACCTCAGGAGGTATCTAGTCCAACCCCCTGCTCAAAGCAGGACCAATCCCCAGACAGATTTTTGCCCCAAATCCCACATTTCATCTCCTTCCTCCCCATCCCTCCCAGGTGCTTTAAAGGATCCCCAGTCACATGCAGACCGCCTGTGGCCAGGGTCTCTGGACTAACACACAGACTGACCCTCTCCTGCCCAGCAGCGTCTTGCACCCTAAAGGCATCATGTTACCCACATATCTGACCCTGCCCTCTCCCTGGACTCCAGTGGGGATGGTTTCTGGGCTGAACCTGGAAGGATGGGCCCTGCATTCACCATGTCACTCAGGGCAGTGGTTCTCAACTAGGGGTATCCATACTCCTAGGCATACCCGGAGGTCTTCCAGAGGGTCCATCAACTCACCTAGAGATTTGCCTAGTTTTACAACAGCCTACATACAAAGCACTAGTGAAGTCAGTACTAACTAACATTTCATCGAGACAATGACTTGTTTAGACTGCTGTATAGCCGATACACTGAAATGTAAGCAGAAGATTTATATTCAGATGGATTCATTTTATAATTCTACAGTAAAAAGGAGAAAGTCAGCAATTCCTCAGTACTAGTGTGCTGTGCCGCTTTTGCATTTGTACGTCTGATTTCGTAAGCAAGTTGTTTTTACGCAAGGTAAACTCGGGGCTCCGCAAGACAAATCAGATTCCTGAAAGGGGGACAGTCGTTCGGAAAGGTTGAGAGTCGCTGACTCAGGGCACTGTGATCCCAGGCAAACCTGAGGGACAGGGGGCTCCCGGGTACCTACCAGCAGCTCCTCGCTTTGCTGCTGCTCCTCGGCTTTGGCTGCTTCTCTCTCTTTTCCCAGAGGGGCCAGACACTCTCGTGGGGGCTCCTGGAAGAAGCAGGGGAGAAGGGGTTAGAAACTGCTGCAAACGGCCTCCCAGCTGCCAGCTTTCAGGGCCCGTGTCCTGCCCTGCAGAGGGTCCTGCAGAGTCTCTGGGACTCAGATTTTCATCCCAGGTCTTGGTGAAGCAAAGCTGGTGAAAGGGGCCCCAGGTTTTCCAGAGAAAACTCAGGACCCCAGATTGAAGTGACAGGGGTGCAGCCCCCAGCTGCAAACATCCCCAGGCCCTGCCCACATCTCAAGCAGCCAGCTCCAGAGATTGCCCCAACTTCCCCAGCTCTAACCCCCAATGCTCCCGCAGGGCCAGATCTGAGCATGGACTCCGCCCTCCCCAACCCCCAGCTCCAAACAGCCCCCAAACTCCAGCAGCCCCCCACGATCCCCTCGCTCTCGGGGCTCAACCTGGGCTCCGAGCTCTGCAGCCGAGCTGGGCTCCAAGCCCCTCCCGGCAGGAGCGTGTCGGCCCCACGCGTGTCTCCAGCCCACGCCCCTCACCCAGGACCTGCCCCCAGTCCTACCGCGCTGCCCCGCGGGCTGCAGGGCTGGAGCAGCCGCCACCCTGGGCTCCCGGCCCCGGCCATGGCACCTTTCTGCAAACACAAATGGCTCCTGGGCTGGGGGCAGGAAGGGGCGGCTCCTACCCGGGCCTGGCCCTGCCCCGGGCGGGCCCCTCGCAGGGTGTTTGTGACACTCGGGAAATCCAGCTCTGGCCGAGACAAACCAGAGCAGATCGCAAACCCGGGCAGCCGGGGGGACATGCACTCATGGGAGCGAGGAGAAACATTGTTGACATTGAAAGAGCAGTGAAAGCTAAGGGGACATGGTTAAACCTACCAGCATTAAACTACTCCTTTGAGCCAAATCCATGAGAGGGAACCACATAGCATCTGAAATGTGAGCCCTGCCCCAAAGAGAAAAAATATTTGCAGATCATTCATTAAATGCCTGAACTAAACGGCGTTCATGAATAAGGGAAGATTTCTGTTTATAATTTTGGTCATCAAGCAAGCAGACTTTGCCTTAAATGACATTCATTTTTGTAGAGAATATGGAAAACAACTTCCATATGAGGCGAGATTAATAAGACTAGGGCTTTTCAGCTTGGAAACCCGATGACTAAGGGGGATATTTACTCCTTGTAATACAAGAACTAGGGGTCAGCCAATACAATGAATAAGCAGCAGGTTTAAAACAAACAAATGCAAGTCTTTCTTCACACAATGCACAGTTAACCTGTGGAACTCCTTGCCAGATGATGTTGTGAAGGTCAAGATTATAACAGGGTTCAAAAAGGACTAGAGAAGTGCATGGAGGCTTGGTCCATCAGTGGCTATTAGCCAGGATTGGCAGGGATGGTCTCCCTAACCTCCCTTTGCCAGAAGCTGGGAATGGGCGACAGGGGATGGATCACTTGATGATTACCTGTTCTGTTCATTCCCTCTGGGGCACCTGCCATTGGCCACTGTCAGAAGACAGGACACTGGGCTAGGTGGACCTTTGGTCTGACCGAGTATGACCGTTATTATGTTCTATGTTCCTTCTATTGCAACCTTGTCAGCTACGGAAAGGAAAAGAAGGCTAGCAGGCTGGGAAGAAACACAAAAGCATGCCCAAAACACACACCATATCTTTTAGCAGCCGAGTAAAGTGAATCTGGTTGTTTGCCATACAAGAACAAAAGTTATCCTCTGGCAAGGAGTTCCACCAGCTGTTTTTGTTTTTATACCTTGTCACAATGGTGAAATTGCCCCAATTAGAAAAATGCCTCTCTAATTGTGTCCAGATTTAAAATAGAGACCTCATCATGGTGATGGGAGAGGACCCAGTAGGGCCGAATGTGTGGAGCTCATTCACAAGAGAACGCTTCCATTTGTGGGGTGGGGGAGAAGCAATCTGTTTGACAAGGGAGTACCTAGATCAGTGGCTCTCAACCCACGGTCCGCATGCAGCCAAATTAGCACACAGGTGCGGCACAGCTGTGTGCTAAAAATAATTCAACATTTGCAGCTCTGGTCTGGCAGGGGCTGGGCCTGGCTGAGGGGGAGACAGCTTCTTGCAGTCTGCACCTGCGTTCCTGCCAGCAGGGGGCAGGTGACTGGGTCTGTGGGTAGGTTGGAGGGAGGCTCTGGGAACTAGTGGGTTGCCCCAGGTTTTAGGTGGGGCTCCTCTCCTGACCCCCCTTCTCAGGTCCTGGCTGCTGGCCTTGCTGGGCACTCCGCTCCTGCCTGGGGTCCAGGTCCAGGACCTGGCTCCTGCCTGAACCCATCTGGTGGAGTCCGGGTCTGGGTCCCAGCTCCTGCCCAGCCCGCGTGGTGGGGTCCGGGTCTGGGTCCCAGCTCCTGCCCAGCCCGTGTGGTGGGGTCCGTGTCTGAGTCCTGGCTCCTGCCTGCCTGCCCAGCCCGCGTGGTGGGGTCCGGGTCTGGGTCCCAGCTCCTGCCCAGCCCGTGTGGTGGGGTCCGTGTCTGAGTCCTGGCTCCTGCCTGGGCCTGTGTGGCAAGGCCTGTGCAGCGGGGTCTGGGTCCCAGCTCCTGCCCAGCCCGCGTGGTGGGGTCCGTGTCTGGGTCCTGGCTCCTGCCTGGGCCTGTGTAGTAAGGCCCGCACAGTGGGGTCTGGGTCCCAGATCCTGGTTGGGCCTGTGCGGCAGGGTCCGGGTCTGGGGTCTGGATCTAGGTCCCAGCTCCTGCCCGGCCCCATGTGGTGGGGTCCATGTTTGGATGTGGGGTCTTGATCTGGGGTCTGGCTCATCCTTCGCCCCATGCGGGGAGGTCTGGGGTCCAGCTCTTGCATGTGGCAGGTCTTGGTCTGGGGCCCGGCTCCTGTCTGGCCCTGCATAGCGGGATTTAGGGTCCGGCTGCCTGGCCTGCACCCAGGTCTCCACTCCTGGCCCCACTCTGGGCAGGGGCACTGGGCATAGGGGACTGTGGGCAGTTTTTGGGGGGGTGGCGCTGTGGTTCTCAACTTCACACATCCTCTCCCCCAAAGCTGGCTGGGGTTGGGCTAGGGTGGGTGGGCTGGGGCTTGGGCTGCACTTAACACACTGGTAGGTAAAACAGGTTGAGAGCCACTGACCTAGATATAAAGTTGAACCAGGGGCTAGATTCTTAAACACATACATCACAAGTTATTGTCATCCAATACTTGCGCATACGTCAATGGAGGGGCATTCTGAAGGCCGCCCTTGCTGGGTTTGTTGAAACACTGGAGAGGAAACTAGAAGCTGAGCATGGGTGGCGCATGAGCCCCCAGTTTGGGAAGGTTAGCTCCCGGCCCCAATCCTTCTGCCCCACTCCCCTGCCAGCCCCCCATCACGGCCACAGGAGCCCTGCCCCAGACACCCCGAGTCCCGACCCACAGCCAGCCGGCCCGCCAGCCAGCCTGCCCATCCTAGCTCAGCCCCAGCCAGCTTTGGGGGAGAGGCTGAGTGAGGGTGGGGACATGGGGAAAGAGCAGGACACGGGAGAGGGGCCTCGGGGTGGAGCATGGATGGGGCCACACCTGGCTATCTGGGGAGGCCTCCCCTGGCCTATGATCTCAGCTTCATGGGTGGCGGGTAAGAGTCTGAAATGAAACCCTTCTGGATAATTCAGAACTGCCCCCACTGTCCTGCTCCTCAGCATCACTTAAACTCTCTCTGGTTTTTTTAGGGCACTGTAGTCCTAGGCATTTTAGGGGGGGCTTCAGCCTTGCGGGGTGTGCCAGGCCTGGGGGGTTTCTGCACCATGGGAGGCACCAGGGCCAGGGGCTTCAGCCTCGGGGGCGGGTGCCGGGGCTCCTGTGGGTTTGAAAATATTTACCGGAGCGACACTCCACATGGCTCCAGCTGAATTTAAGCCCTGCTCTCATGATTGCAAAGCCAATCTCATGATTTTTGGCCACTTACGGTTGGCAGTGCTGCCCCTGGGAGCAGCCAGAAGCAGACAGTAACCCCAAGGAAAGGCAGGGTCAGGCCAGTGGCTTCAGCAGATGTTGCTAATGCTAAATATCTTTATCATAGAAGATCAGGGCTGGAAGGGACCTCTGGGGGTATCTAGTCCAACCCCCTGCTCAAAGCAGGACCAAACCCAACTAAATCATCCCAGCCAGGGCTTTGTCAAGCCTGACCTTAAAAACCTCTAAGGAAGGAGATTCCACCACCTCCCTAGGTAACCCATTCCAGTTCTTCACCACCCTACTAGTGAAATAGTGTTTCCTAATATCCAACCTAGACCTCCCACACTGCAACTTGAGACCATTGCTCCTTGTTCTGCCATCTGCCACCACTGAGAACAGCTGAGCTCCACCCCCTTCAAAGCTGAGCAATTCTGGCTGGGGGCAGCAGCGTTTAACCTTGCGGTGTGTGTGAGCCAGGCAGCGGCTCTGGGGCGTGCGGAGCAGAGGAAACCCCTGGCCCAGGGAGCGCTGCAGCCCGGGTTGCTATTGAGAGACACAGGAAGGGGCTGGAGCAGGAGCGATCAGGAGGCAGGAAGAAAACAAAGTACAGAGATAACACCGGGGCCACTCACTGCAAAATGCAAGACGCTGCCTCCCCCATTGTGACCTGGGAGCTGAGCAGCTGCCGCCTCCCCATGGAGGTCTGTGCTGGGGAGAGACCTTCCTTCATGCTCCTTCTGTACCCTGCCAAGTGGGGGGGACTTTCTCCAGCTGGATCCAGCCCCCTAGGGCAGCCCTGGGCTCTACCAGCATCAGCTCCTGAGCCGGAGACTCCAGGTGACTAGGAGAGACCCCGGGGAAAGTGACTCGGGATCCTCAGATGTGGCAACCCTAGACAATGAAGCCTCTGTCCTCTCTCTGCCTCCAGCTCCGGTCAGGAGCTGCCCCAGGGGGCAAAACTGGGGCGGGTGTCAGGAGGGGAAAGGGATGAAAAATAAGCCAGAGTTGCAAGAAGGGGAAAGACAGACTGTGTGAACTCTGTGCAGGCAGGAGCTTGAAGGGGGAGGAGAGCAGCTGATCTGGGGAGGGCGGGGAGGGGGTGTTTAAGGACATCTCTGATTTTGCCACTTCTCTCAACTCTTGACAAAATTCTCTCCCCAATTGTCACATAGGGATATAAAATCTGTGTCGATCCCCCCTCCCCTTTTCTCTCAGATTATCCACTCTTCATCTACCCTCAGATTTTGCCTCCATTTTTCTCTCTCCTTCTCCAATGTCAGTTTAAAATCACCTCAGATTGGGGGGGGGGGTTCCCCACCCATTTGGCCCTCTGAAAGCCTCTTCCCCAAAGGCTGCCTGCTTCTCCCGTGAATGGTGGCAGAGGAGGGGAACAATTGCTGTCTGCTGAACATTCATATACCATCCTTTCAAACTTTTCCCACTTAATTTAATATCAACATAAAATCCCTTCAGATTTTGGTGGTTTTCTCTCCTAGTGTCAAATATTTCCATTTTCTCCCCAATTTTTCAAAGATTTGACATTGAATAGCCTAAAATTTTGTCCCACTTTCTCTCTAGTTATCTGTTACCAAGGCTGTGTTTTGTCGGTAAAACTTTGTTGGTAAAACACACACCCGTTGACCGACATAAGTTACACTGACAGAAGCACAGGGGTGCACGGCGCTATGTCGGTGGGAGACACTTTCCTGCCCACATAGCTACCACCGCTCGTTAGGGGTGGTTTAATTATGCGGCAGGAGAGCTGTGGTGCTGTAAGGTTACTAGTGTAGACAAGTGGCTCTCGACCTTCCCACACTACTGTACCCCTTTCAGGAGGCTGGTTTGTTGTGCGCAGGGCCGGCTCCAGGCACCCATGCTTGGGGTGGCAGATTCCAAGGAGCGACTTCCCTCCAATCCTTTTTTTCGTTTGTTTGTTTCGCCGCTTCGGCCGCCCCCGCAGGTTTGGGTTTTTTTTTTCTTTTTGGTTTGCTGCTCCAGCTGCCCTGTAGGGGGCGGCAGCGCAGAGGAGGGGAGCACCCTGCTGGGAGTGGTGCCAGGTCTGTAGCAAGCCTGGCAGGGCAGCCCGCATCCTTCCCTGCCTACCGGAGCGGCGCAGAGCCCTCCTGGCAGGCAGCGTGGCGAGCACCCCCTGAAGGAAGCCCTGGCCACCCCACTTCTCTCTCTCCCCCCCCGCTAGCCGTGGCATGGCCCCCCTGCACCCGCGCTCCAGCCGTCCCACAGGGTTTTTTATCCTTTTTTCCCCCTTCAACACTCCGGCCGCCCTACAGCATTTTTGTTTTGTTTTGTTTTTGTTTTATTTCTTTCCTTCACCGCTCTGGCCAGCCTGCAGGTTTTTGGGTTTTTTTTCCCCTTCGCCGGCTGCCCCGCAGGTTTTTTTTTTTTTTTTGCTTGGGGTGGCAAAAAAGCCAGAGCCGGCCCTGGTTGTGCATACCTCCAAGTTACACCCCACTTGAAAACTACTTGCTTCCAAAATCAGACATAAAAATACGAATGTGTCATAGCACAGTGTTACTGGAAAGATTGCTTATTTTCTAATTTTTACCATATAAGTATAAAATAAATCAATTGGAATATAAATATTGTACTTACATTTCAGTCTATAGAGCAGTATAAACAAGTCATTGTCTGTATGAAATTTTAGTTTGCACTGACTTTAATAGTGCTTTTGATGTAGCCTGCAGTAAAACTAGGCAAATAGCTAGATGAGTTGATGGGGGCCCCCTGGAAGACTCTGCATACCCCCAGGAGTATGTGTACCCCTGGTTGAGACCCACTGAGGTAGACATAGCCGAATTTAATATGCCCTGAGATTCTTCCCTGGGTCTCTAATTATAAAATAATATCTCCTCAGATTTTACCCTTGTCTCCAATTCTTGAAGATTGATAGCAAAGGTTGCCCCTTCTCTCTCTCTTTTTGAAATTCACTCAAATTTTGCCTCTTTGCCTATGACTGAGTATGGATATAAAATCCCTCACATTTTTCCACTCTCCTCTCTAGTTGTTAAAACTGATCCAACATTCCCCAGATTTCCCTTTAATTTCTGAACCTTGCGATCAGCTGTCACGTTTTGCCTTTTTTTCTATGTGACTGCGGTTTCTGTTCTTTCCCTCACATTGTTAGTAATAATTGTGTCAAGTGTCTGGTCACAATTAAGCTTTTTAGTGCAGATTTAAGGTGAAAGGCATTAAACAGTTCAGTCTTGTTGTCGTCTGCCATTAGCGCGCCTTCTCTGTTCACTGGTGGGCCTATGCTTTCCTTCACCTTTCCCTTGCTCGGAACGTATTTATACAACCCTTATCTTTTGGCCTTTTATGTGCCTTGCAAGGGGTAACTCATTTTGTGCTTTAATCTTTCTGATTTTCTCCCTACATGCTTGTGCTACACTTTTACACTCCCCCTTAGCGATTTGTTTCCACCGTTTGTAGGATTCCTTTTTCTTTTCAGGTCATTAAAGAGCTCCTAATGGAGCCATAGTAGCCTCTATTTTTCCCTCTTTCCATCACATCAGGAAAGTTTGCTGTTACTCCTTTAATACGACTCTGAGAAACTGCTGGCTGCCCTAAGCAATTTTTTCCCTTTAATTTAATTTTCTTCCATGGGATGTTACCTACCAGTTCTCTGACTGTCTTGAAGTCTGCTTTTTTTTTTTTTAATGTCCACCACCATCTTTATTCTGCTGCTCGCATTCCTTCCTTTCCTTACATCGTGAAATCTCTCATGTATTGGTGACATTTATGCAGCCAGCCTTGCACGGTCAGATTCATAACCAATTCCTCCCTGATAGTCAGAATTAATCCTAAAACGGCCGCCCCCCTCTTTACTTCTGCCATGTTCTGAAACAAAACGCTGTTCCCAAAAGGCTCCAGGAACTTGCTGGATGTTTTGTGTTTGGCCGCGTTACTTTTCCAGCAGATGTCAGGGCACTTCAACTCCGCCCCCTTATCGGGGCCGGATTAAGGCCGGGGCTTTAGGGGCTGCAGCCCTGCCAAAATAACTCACAGGCACATAGGCACTGACTTCTGCTGGTGCTGCTGGGTGCTTGACACCTCCCCTTTGCCCCCAGCCCCACCCGCATTCCAGCCCCTTCCCCAAAGTCCCTGCCCCAGCTCTGCCCACTCCCTGCCCCTATTCGACTCCTTCCCCAAATCCCTGCCCCAGCCCCACCTCTTCCCCTGAGCGTGCCGTATTCCCGCTCCTCCCCCCTCCCTCCCGGAGCTTGTTACGCCGCAAAACAGCTGTTTTGCAGCGGCAAGCGCTGGGAGGTAGGCAGGGGCGTGGGGACGCGGCACGCTCAGGGAGGAGGCGGGGTGGGGGGCAGGGAGGAGAGCTTGGCTGCCGGTCAGTGCAGAGCACCCACTGGAGCACCCACAGAGTCGGCGCCTATGCGCAGGCAGCAGTCGCCAACACTGGGCCGCTAAAAGTCCCGTGGCCACTAAAACTCCCCCGTCCCCACAGAGACACGCTGTCCCCCTCTCCCCAGGGGCCACAGAGCTGTGCTAGCAGACAGCTGCTTCCGGGAGCAGTGTGGGGCCACGGCATGCAGGCAGCCTGCCTGAGCCTGCTGCGCCGCCGGCCGGGAGACGCCTGTGGTAAGCACCTCCTGGCCAGAGCCTGCACCTCTCACACCAACCCCCTGCCCCATGCCAGAACCCCCTCCTGCACCCAAACTCCCCCCAGACCCTGCACCCCAACCCCCTGCCCCCTCCTGCACCCAAACTCCCTCCCAGACCCTGCACCCCAACCCCTGCCCCCTCCTGCACCCAAACTCCCACCCAGACCCTGCACCCCAACCCCTGCCCCTCCTGCATCCTGCCCCAAACTCCCCCAGACCCTGCACCCCAACCCCTGCCCCTTCTGCACCCAAACTCCCTCCCAGACCCTGCACCCCAACCCCTGCCCCTCCTGCCCCCAAACTCCCTCCCAGACCCTGCACCCCAACCCCTGCCCCTCCTGCACCCAAACTCCCCAGACCCTGCACCCCAACCCCTGCCCCTCCTGCACCCAAACTCCCCCCAGACCCTGCACCCCAACCCCCTGCTCCCTCCTGCACCCAAACTCCCTCCCAGACCCGGCACCCCCACCCCCCGCCCCCACCGGCCCCCCAACTCCCCCAGATCCTGCACCCCAACCCCTGCCCCCTTCTGCACCCAAACACCCACCCAGACCCAGCACCCCAACCCCCTTCCCCCTCCTGCTCCCACACTCCCTCCCCGACCCTGCACCCCAACCCCCTTCCCCCTCCTGCACCCAAACTCCCTCCCAGACCCTGCACCCCAACCCCCTGCCCCCTCCTGCACCCAAACTCCCTCCCAGACCCTGCACCCCAACCCCCTGCCCCCTCCTGCACCCAAACTCCCTCCCAGACCCTGCACCCCAACCCCTGCCCCTCCTGCATCCAAACTCCCTCCCAGACCCTGCACCCCAACCCCCTGCCCCCTCCTGCACCCAAACTCCCTCCCAGACCCTGCACCCCAACCCCCTGCCCCCTCCTGCACCCAAACTCCCTCCCAGGAAAAAGAGTTGTCTACAGGGGCCCCACAAAATCTAATAGCCCCCGGCCCACAGGAGAGTTAATCCGTCCCTGCCCATTATTACTCATGTTTTGGCTCTTTCTGTTGTTTGCGTGGTAGCCTCCGAAACATCCGCCTGCAGCGAAAGAACCTGGGAGAACTTGTCATGTGAAATTTCTAAATCCTGTTCTGAAAAAACGGGCCTCGATTGCCCTTCTCTCCCTCGCAGGCAGCAGAATGACGCCCACATCTCGCTCCAGCTCATCCCATCCTCCCATGGGCCAGGGAAGAGAAATGGCTGCAGAGGAGCCAGTTCAGGTAGGGAGTATCGGGGAGTTGCTGGTGGGTTCCTGCTGGAGGGAGAGGGGTGGTAAATACTGAGGAGGTGGGAACTTTGTGGGTGGGTGGTCTGGAGAGGGAAGGGGGCAGGAAATCCACAGGGTGGAGAAAGGGAGGGAGATAGCATGTGGCAAACCTGCGGGGACTTGATTAACCTGGGGCCTGGATTCTAGGAACAAAATGGGAGCTGGGGCTGGAAATTCCCTAATTTATGGAAAAGGAAAGAGGCTCCCTGGACTGGGCTGGGAAAACTTCCCAGACTCCAAATGCTGGAGCCTGAGCGCTATGAGCCAGCAGCTGCTGTGAGATATGAAGGGGGCAGCCGCCAGTCAGGCTTACAGGAGCTGTCCCTCCGCTCATATCCAGCTCCTCACAATGAGGAGGGTGGTGGGCTTCCTCTCTGGACCTTGCTAGGGGCTCCATCTCCTGTATCAGTGGGTGGCTAGTAGGTGTGTGATGGATCTGCTGGGAGAGACAAGGGGCTCTCGCTTTGTCCCCTCACCCTGGTGTTTCCAGGATACTCTGAGTGGGGTGCGGGTAGGACTCTGACACTGATCCTCCCAGAGCTCCCATTTGATTGGCTCCTGTCCCCCATGAATAGTGGGGCTGTGAGTGGGGCAGCAGGTACTGAGTGTTGGACTCTCGCTCTTTCAGGGGCCGGTGACCTTCGAGGAGGTGGCTGTGTACTTCACCAGGGAAGAGTGGGCTCTGCTGGACCCCGCTCAGAGAGCCCTCTACAGAGATGTCATGCAGGAGAACTATGAGACTGTGACCTCGCTGGGTAAGGGTTCCTGTCCCCTCGGTTCTTAGAAGGAGAAATGCAGAGTTAAGGTTCACGCCACCCCCACAAAGCCCCCTCCTCTCTTTTTCAGCATCACCCCAACAAGCCAGTGACACACACACACTACCAGGGACCCTCCCCGCTACAGAACACTCTGGGAACAGGGCACAGGGGCAGTTCGCCACAAAGTCTAACAACTTCTCTTTGCTAAGGCAAAACTTGGGGTTAGGTCCAGCATAACAAACAGAAGCTTCCGACCCCCGGCTGGCACTCAAACCCTGAGCCTACGCCACACACACCAGCTCAGACTAGCAAAATGATAGCACTCCCTTGCCCACACCTTGAGGGTTCCTTCTGAGTCATTGCCTTTACTTAGCTCTCACTAAGCCCTGGAGATTACTAGCATGTATCCCACCGGACTGCTGACAACCCCGCTGGCAAGAACACACCTTTGTGCACCTTTATTGACACAAACTACAATACTCAGCGCTGAAATGGGGCAGACTAGGCCCCTTCGCTTTCACACGTGCCTCTCTTCATACCACAGTCACAGCTCTCCAAAGCTGCTCCAACCAATCCCTCCACCTTTCAGTCACAGCTACACCTGACAGAGTGCACACAGCTGGCGGGCATGCGGATAGATGCTGGCATTCCAATCAGGAGAACATAACACAAATAATGGCACGTTCTCATAGTCCTTCCTGTATCTGTTATAGATTCATAGATTTTATGGCCACAAAGGACTACTTGGTCATCTAGTCCGTCCTCCTGTACAGCACAGGGCATAGAATTTCCTCCAGTTACTGCTGAACTGAGCTGAAGAGCTTGTGTTTCACTAAATCATCTTCCTGAAAGGCATCCTGAGATGGAGAAACCTCCACTTCCCTTGCTAGTTTGTTAACCTTTGTACCAGCCTTACTGAACCACTCCCAGTGCCAGGTCCAGGGTTAAGGGGTGGAGGGCAGAGTTAAGGTGACATTTCAGGGGTGACATATATTTTAAGTCTTCATTTCCTAGTTTTCAGAGGTTTAAGTTCCTGTTCTGTGAAGGAACGCTGGAACACTGAGCAACCTTACGATTTAAGGTAGTTTATGGGCATTTCATTTCCCTTTTTTGGGGGGGGATTTTTTGTCATTAGAACTGTATCTACCCTACAGATTTTGCTGGCACAGCTATGTCGGTTAAGGAGGTGATTTTTACACCCCTAACCGGACATAGCCATGTTGGCAAATCTTTTAAGCAGATGCCAAACCAGAGTCTGCCTTTGGACTTGAGAGCACTTTAAAATGATGCTCTTAACCCAGAAATTTTGGTATTGGGGCAAAACTGCCCAAGGAAACTCCTGCAGAAAGTAGGAGAAATACACAACATGCGTTGGTTGAAAACTACCCATGGTAGGGCTCAAACTCAAATGCATAGGTGTAGTTCAGGTTCAGTGACCACAGCATATCCCCTGGAGCCAACCAGGGCTTAATTTGTTATGAAAGAGGTGCCAGGGCTCAAGTAATTAGGTGCTGGGGCTCAAGCAATTTTTTTACTTTCACAACTGATGTGGCAAGTCCAGAGGTGCGAGGCTGTGAACTGCCTAGTGGTGCCAGGACTCAGCCCTGGCACAAATTAAGCCCTGGAGCCAAGCAATCACTGATGGCTGAGTCCTGGCTCTTAACAGGTCTCGGTTCTGTGGCACATGTGCATTTCGATGTCTTTGATTCATCTGTTCGGCTTGTGCTGAACTGGAATTCCAGACTCTACACAAAGGGGCCGTGGGTGCCTTGCAGATGAGAAATGCCAAGTGACTGAGATCAGTCAGGGGACAATTAAAACCATAGTTTGAGCCCAAGGTGATTCTTGTATAAAGCTGTTTCTTGTATTAAACTGCTTTTTAAGGGGGCAGGCCTGAATCTCATGAACCTCGTGACCAAATCACCCCAAATTTGGACCTCTGATCCTGCCCTGCACCCCCATAAAGAACAGCACATTTCAATATAATTGGAGTAAACCTGTGGATTTTAGAGCAGTTACAATAGTCAATCTTTAAAGAGAAATTAATGCCAAACCTTAACTATACCAGAGCTGGCGTTCTACTATGGAATAACTTCCCAAAGGCCTGGAGGGTGTGACAGTCAGATGTGTCCATGTGTTGATAGACGGCAGTTTGAGGTTCTTCCTATTCATAAGTCCTTGGGAGAAGGGAGAGCAGGGAGCAGTGGGAGGGGAGCAGATGAGGTGGTGATTGTGGGGTGCCACAAAGTAAGGGGGGCTGAGACGAGCGAAGAGGGGAGAGGTCTGTGAAGGATTAGAGGGAATCAGAGAGGGCTGGATACAGTGGAAGGGAAAGGTGCGAGAGAGATCAGGGACTGCAGGGGAGGGATAGCTCAGTGGTTTGTGCATTGGCCTACTAAACCCAGGGTTGTGAGTTCAATCCTTGAGGGGGCCATTTAGGCATCTGGGGCAAAAATCTGTCTGGGGATTGGTCCTGCTTTGAGCAGGGGGCTGGACTAGATGACCTCCTGAGGTCCCTTCCCACCCTGATATTCTATGATTCTATGACAGGAGCTTCTGAGAATTGGTAGCATATTAGGGTGGGCTGGGGAAAAGGGGGTGCTGTGGTGGGGGAGGATTGGGTGGGAGATTTAGGTAACATGGGAGTGGGGAACACTGGGAATAATGGGAGGGGGAAGGAAGGGGTTGCTCTAAGAAGCAGGGCAGGTCTAGAGGGAGGGGGAAGGGAAGGTTTCAGAGAGGCAGAGATTTGGGGCAAAAACAGTCTCAGTGGAGTGCCAGGGTCTCTGATGCCCTCTCCATAGGCAAAGCTCATCAACACTACTCCACCTGGGGATGTAAACAGTGGGTAAAAAGAGTAACCATTTAACCTATTGAAATTAAATCAGTTAAATGGTTAACAGGGAACTAGAGGTGCGGGGACACTGAAGTCCCCTCCATGTTTTACATGGGGGACCCCCTCTGTCCCACGCACTCAGGGTCCCGGCTGCCCCCCAGCCCCACACCTGGGGCTCTGCCACTGCCAGCATCCAGGGATGGCAGCAGAGCCCCAGATGTGGGGCTGACAGCCGGGACCCCGGGTGCGTGGGGGGAGCAGCCAGGACCCTGGGCGCGCAGGGGCATGGGGGAGCAGAGTTTAATTGTTAACTGGAACTGATAAGCATCAAGCTTCTCGGTTAACCGGTTAAACGTTTACATCCCTAACTCCATCCTCATCCTCCTTGACCTGGTCAGCTGCCTTTGCTACCACTGACCCTGCTCTTCTTCTTGAAACTTTGTCTTCCCTTGTCCTCTTCCTGGCTCCCTTCCTACCTCTGTAATCCCTCCTTCAGCATGTCCTCCGGAGGATCCTCCTCACGCCCACCCCAGCTCTCCCGTGGGGGTTCCACAGGGCTGTGTCCTTGGTCCCCCTTTCTTCTTCCTCTGCACCTTACCTCTAGGTAATCTCATCCGCACACACCGTATTCAGCCACCTTCTCTGTGCTGCTCCAGATCCGCCTCCTTCTGTCCCAACTAAAACCTCATCTCCTGCTGAATGGCGAGTCACTAACTCAAGTGCAACAGTTGAAATGGTAAACACAGAGCTCTCAATGTGTCCCCCAAGCCACCCCCCACCTCTTTTCTCTCCCATTGCAGACAGCACCACCATCCTGCCTGTCACATATCTTCGACCCAGACCTCCCGCTAGGGCCTCGCACCCAGGCTACGGGGCGAACGCTTGCATTTTCGTTCTGCGTAATGTCTCTAAGATATGGCCTGAGCTAGTGTCTTTTCGGCCCATCTACACTGCTAAAACTCGGTGTCCATGCTCTCCTCCACAAAACACCCTTCCCCTGCTGCAGGGAACTAGACTGGCTTAGTGGTTCTCAACTGGGGGCACACGCCCCCCCGGGAGTGCACCGAGCTCTGTCAGGGGGTCCATCAAACTCAGCTAGAGATTTGCCTAGTTTTACAACAGGCTACATACAAAGCACTAGTGAAGTCAGTGCAAACTTCAATTGCATGTAGACAATGACTTGTTGATACTGCTCTATAGACTGTAACTGAAATGTAAGTACAAGATTTGTATTCCAAATGATTTGTTTTATAATTGTATGGTAAAAATGAGAGAGGCAGCCGTTTCCAGTACTAGTGTGCTATGACACTTTTGTATTTTGATGTCTGATTGTGTAAGCAAGTGGTTTTTAAGTGGGGCTTCGCAAGACAAATCAGACTCCTGAAAGTAGTCTGGAAAGGTTGAGAGCCACTGCCCCACATGATTACACGATTAGCCATCCCTCTGTTGTGAGGAGGTCTCTTTTTAAACTGCTCCAGACCTTTGATCTTCTGGGTCCCAGGTCCTGCTCATCTCACCCAGTTCTGTAAATAGGTTGGAGCAAGGAGGGAGAATATTCAAAGCGAATAGTTCGGGCGTTGTCTCTTAACAGCCCTTAAGTGTTTACCAAGGAGTGGCTCATCTTCAACCCTTCTCCTTGCCTTCCTGTTTCTTTTCCTTTCAGGCTCCCAATTAAACTAAACCAACACAGGAAACATCCCAATCACCAAGTCAACGTACAGTCTCCATCAATATGAGAGAGCAGCTCCAATCCTGTCAAAAAGGGGGTTGAAAAATAGGACCAAGGGACAGCTGGGAAGTGGTAGGTAGGGGAGAGAAGGTTGGAGGGATCTGGAGCTGCAGGGGATCTCAGTGCATTAACTTGGCCCTATTGATTTAGACCAGGGGTCCCCAACTCGGTGCCCGCGGGCGCCATCTAAATGCGCCCACGTCCTGGCCAGCGGTGGAGCATCCGCCAAAATGCCACCAAATTTCTGTGGCATTTCGGCGGCGACGCCTCTCGATGACGCCGCTTGCCGCCAACAAGTGACGTCATCGAGAGGCGTCACCACCGAAATGCCGCAGAAATTCGGCGGCATTTCGACGGGTGCTCCACCGCCGCCACGGTCCTTCATCTGGCGCCCACCAGACGAAAAGGTTGGGGACCACTGATTTAGACCCTGCGCTCCCTTTCTATTAGTCCAGTTTCCCTTTATTTTATGTACTTTTTACAAGTATTATTTTCATTTATAAGAACGTACATACTGGGTCAGACCAAAGGTCCACCTAGCCCGGTATCCTGTCTTCCACAGTCGCCAATGCCAGGTGCCCCAGAGGGAATGAATAGAACAGGCAATCGCCAAGTGATCCATCCCCTGCTGCCCACTCCCAGCCTCTGGCAAACAGAGGCTAGGGACACCGTCCCTGCCCATCCTGGCTAATAGGTCCATCAATGGCTAGCCTCCATTAACTTATTTAGTTCTTTTTGGAACCCTGTTATAGTCTTGGCCTTCACAACATCCTCTGGCAAGGAGTTCCCCAGGTTGACTGTGCACTGTGTGAAGAAATACGTCCTTTTATTTGTTTTAACCTGCTGCCCATTAATTTCATTTGGTGACCCCGAGGTCTTGTGTTATGAGGAGTAAATAACACTTCCTTATCTACTTTCTCTATATCAGTCATGATTTTATAGCCCTCTAGCATATCCCCCCTTAGTCGTCTCTTTTCCAAGCTGAAAAAGTAATAGTCTTATTAATCTCTCCTTATACCGAAGCCGTTCCAGACCCCTCATCATTTTTGTTGCCCTTTTCTGTACCTTTTCCACTTCCAATATATCTTTTGTGAGATGGGGCAAGCACATCTGCACACAGTATTCAAGGTGTGGGCGTACCATGGATTTATATAGAGGCAACATGATATTTTCGGTCTTATTATATATCCCTTTCTTCATGATTCCCAACATTCTGTTCTTTTTTGATGCCGCTGCACACTGAGTGGATGTTTTCAGAGAACTATCCACAATGACTCTGAGATCTCCTTCTTCAGTGGTAACAGCTAATTCAGACCCCTCCTCTTTTCTCCACTGCATAGTGCCTAACCGTGCCCCCCACCATCTCTTTCCTCCCCGCTGGGACCCCAGCCACTCCTCCTGAATCCATATATTCCTCCCAGCCACAGTGTGTGACCCCTTCCCTGCCACAGATGGGTCTCACTTCCCTCTCCCCTGCCTGAAGCAGCCACAGTCTCACTTCCACGCAGGCTTCTTGGGTCTTGGAGTCCGTCCCTGCTGAGGTCACGTGGCCTGATCCTGATTTTTTCACGTTCTCCTTTTCCAGAGAAATGTCGTCTGTTACTCCTGGAATAGAGCATCTAACTCCCCAGCCATCTCCACGCCCTGGGGGATTTTCATACCCCTCCTGTCACACCTGACTTGCTACATTCCCTGATTCCTCAAATGGAACAGGGAGAGGCTGTGACCCCATCACTTTAACAAACTTTGTACTGGCCACAAGGGGGGGAAGGGAGAGAGCAGAGAGGAGGGAGTGGGGCTTTGGAGGGAGGAGGCAGTGCAAGGGTGGGGCCTTGGGTAAACATGCGGCACAGCGGCAGGGCCTGGGGGAAGGTGCAGGGCAGGGGACAGGGAGAAGGGATGGCGTGAGGGCGGGGCCTTGGGGAGAAGGGGCGGGGCCACGGTTCAGGCATCCATGGCCCCCTCACTTTTAGGGACCTTCCGTCGCTCCTGCTTCCCTATCACTGTCATGATCTTTGTTTCTCTCTGCCATTAGAAGCAGGTCCAGGGTGACTTCCCCTCTGGCTGGAGTCTTTACTTTCTGGGACATGGAGTTTCTGTCTCCGTGTTTTAGGAACCCCTTTGCTGAGGAGTGTTTGGCTGGGTGTGTTCCCAGCAGAGATGGGGATAGTTAAATGTCTTATTCAGAGTGTCCTGCACTTTTGAGGACATGGGGAGCTGGCTGTGGGATTGTACTGCTTTAAAATGGGCTGGGGTTAAAGTAATAGAATATTTTTTATGACAAATGGCCTATGAATTCACCAGTCTTCCTTGTTTTCTTTCCCCTCAGCGGGGTTTTCAGTTCCCAAACCTGACATGATCTCCCAGCTGGAACAAGGGGAGGAGCCGTGGGCCCTGGATCTCCAGGGTTTAGAGGAAAGAGAGATCCTGACAGGCGCCTGCGCAGGTGAGGGATCGTTAAACCAACACGGTCAGTGCCTGAAGGAAACAGCTGGGATTCCCTACAAAGACATTGTGCGTTCTCTGAGTTCAGGATTGTCCTCAGCAGGTGTCAAATCTTCAGGGCAGCTATCGCTCATGGCTTCCTGCCCACCCTGACTGGCAATAGATCCGTCCCTGCTCTCCCTTCCCCCAAGTGTTTGGATGGGATGTGAAGGGAGAATTGATCCCCCTCTACTCTCCCCTATGGGGGCATTCAGTCCCTGATTTATTTTCCCCATCTTTCTGGTGTTTGGTTTGGTTTGCTCGCCCTTTTCCCAGCCCTGTTTCTGAGGTTTCTCCCTCTATCCCAGCAGGTGCTGGGATGGTGAGTGAGAACAAGGAGCAGGATCCTCAGCAGGAAGATGCTGAGCAAGTGGAAGTGCAGGGGGCATTATCGCAAAGACCCAGAGGGAGCCTGTTCAGAAGCCATGAGCAGGGAAAAGCCGGTGAGAGTCAGCGCAGGCCAGAGAGGCTGGAGGGAAACCAGCCAGGGGAAAACGGGGATAAATCCATTAATTGTCAGGGAATTCACAAAGACCTCAAGGAAACCACAGCCCAGCAGAGACTCCCCACAGGAGAGAGAAACAACACATGCACTGAGTGTGGGAAAACCTTCAGTTGCCGCTCTGGCCTTATTAAGCATCAGAGAATTCACACAGGGGAGAGACCCTACGAATGCGGTGAGTGTGGGAAAACCTTTGTACGGAACTCACACCTTGTTACGCATCAGAGAATCCACACCGGGGAGCGACCCTACAAATGCTGCGAGTGCGGGAAAAGCTTCAGTGACAGCTCAGCCCTTGTTACGCATCGGAGAACCCACACGGGAGAGACGCCCTACGAGTGCCAGGAGTGCGGGAAAAACTTCACTCGGAGCTCCAACCTTATTATGCACCAGCGAATCCATACGGGAGAGAGACCCTACGAATGCTACCAGTGCGGGAAAACCTTCGCTCGGCGGTCGAACCTGATTAGACATCAGAGGATCTATAGAGGCGAGGGTCCCTATATATGCGCCGAGTGTGGGAAAACATTCCATCAGTGCTCGCCCCTTGTGTATCATCGGAGAATCTGCAAAGGAGAGAAACACTGTGAAAACCCTGTCTAGGGCTGGCAAAAGAGGGGTTTTTTGTTTGTTTTGGTCCTCGAAGACTTTCGTTAATTCCCACATATTGACCTTGGCCCCTTTGCTTCACTGTGTTCTCTCAGCTCCCCTAGGCAAGTTGTCTGACGTTTGCCTTCCGCCGTTTGCCCTTTTCTGGGTGAATCCTGAGGTCCTGTCTCTCAATTCCATTGTCCTTTGAGTCTTAGGAGTGTGTGTATGTCCCATCTGCCAGAGGTGTCCCTCAGCCCCAGATGGGAGAGACGGGGGTGACCTCCACTAGCTAAATCTACCTGGGCCTCATGTCCCCAGGGCCAGTGGTTCTCACGCTTTTTTTTTTTTTCCACAAACCACTTGAAAATTGCTGAGGGTCTTGGCAGACCACTTAATGGTCTTTCCAAATGTTGTTTTTACCATTAGCTAACTACTGGAAAGCGCTTTGGATAGAAGTGCTATATTAAAAAAAAAAACAATAATAATTAAAGTTTTTTTTGTTCTACAAATAAAAGCGCACAACTCATAGATTTTAATATCAGTAGCCTTACCTTTCTAATGCGATGGATGGGCTGGGGCTGGGAAGAAGGGGGGGTCTCTCCCTCTCTCCCCCCCCCCGTGGCAGCCCCCGAGCTGGACCTGGAAAGGAGGGGGGTTTCTCCCTCTCTCCCCCCCCCCGTGGCAGCCCCCGAGCTGGACCTGGAAAGGAGGGGGGTTTCTCCCTCTCTCCCCCACCATGGCAGCCCCCGAGCTGGACCTGGAAAGGAGGGGGGTTTCTCCCTCTCTCCCCCCTGTGGCAGCCCCCGAGCTGGGGCTGGGAAGGAGGGGGGTTTCTCCCTCTCTCCCCCACCATGGCAGCCCCCGAGCTGGGGCTGGGAAGGAGGACAGTCTCTCCCCCAGCAGCAGCAGCCCTGGAGCTGGGAAAAGTCACCTCTTTCTCTGGCTGCCACAGCCCTTCACTCCCAAATTCCCCCCATCCCCTCTTCTCACTGCACTGCCCCTCCCACCTCCCCCCTATTCTCCCCAAGGCCAGCACCTCGTCTTACATGTGCGTCTTCTCCAGGGTCCAGGCACCTAATTCGTGGGGCCAACCCTGTCCACTAATTAGGTGGGTGGCCCTTCATTCTGTTCTGTTCGGCCGCCCAGGCGTGCACCTGAGAGGGAACCATCCGCAGACCACCTGAATGGAGCTCACGGACCACAGTTTGAGCACCTCTGCCCTAGGATTTTCCTTGGACTTAGCTAGCTTGAGTTGGCTACCATGATGTAAATAACACAACTATTCTTGCTGTAAAGACACAGCCCATGTATAGGGGCCAGGGGTTGACCCCGGCCCGAACTCATGACCTACGACCTGCCTCGTGTCTCCTGGGTGATTTTATGCTTGCTGGGGGTACAATGACATTATGGGAGTGTAAGATTGGTAGGGGTGCATTGCTCATTAGCTTGGAACTTGCGGGGTGGGGAGGGCGAATAGGTGAACATAAGTGAATGGGTTATTAAGCTTGCTACAGGTAAGGGCTATTCTATTAGTTTAAGGCTTTGTGGGAGTAGTTATGCTAAAGGCTGGGATTTAGCCAAACAGGGTAGGCCGAAGGAGATAATCCCAGGTCAGATATTTTGCACGCTCATTTTTGGAAGCAAATGAGTGACTGCAACCAGGGATAGCACCCCACAGGATTCTGCAAGAAGGGAGCGGGTGAGGGGAGGGGCCATTAGCAACTCAGTTGCCATGCAGCAGCTAAGCAGTTAGACCGCATTGATCAATAGGAATTATTAAGAAATAAGTGATGCAAATCATGAATATTAATGCTTGACACTTAATTCTGGATACCCACAAAGGCCACATAAAGCAGTTATGGACCTTGTTATAACCAGGGTAAAGGATCAGCTAGGGTAGAAAGCCATACTCTTACCATAAGGAAGGGTATAAAATGCCATGCCCAGTTCCCATTTTTCTCAGTTCATTGTGTCCCTGAGACAGTGTAAATGTAATCAGGACCTGCCTTCTAGTGGGCTCCACCTCTGTTGCTAATAGTCTCTTTACTTGCAAGATTATAAGTACTCTATGTACAATGAAATATAAGAATAAGGTCAATACAGACACTCCCTGAGTTACATAGACCCAACGTACGCAAATCCGAGCTCATGGAAAAAGTTCCGTAAGCTAGAAATGGGAGTTATTTATTTATTTATTTAGTGTAATGGTCCGAGATACATTTCCGACTTACGCAAAATTCGAGTTATGCAAGGCGTTCCAGAATGAAACACTTGTGTAAGTTGGGGAGCATCTGTATGTATGAATGTTGAGCCAGCCTTATGATTTCAGTGATAGTTGTCTATATGACAAACTTTCTGGTGTGTGTGTGTCACTAAACTCTATCTTCTCAATTAACTTGACGGAGCAGCCTAGGAAAAGAACCTGTTATCTGTGACAAGTGCATGCTGCACCCCAATACATTACGTGTAATGTGATGTTTCCTCATCACCAGACCTAGCCTCCATCACTTTTTCTAGTCTAAACAAACCTGGAGCATCACATTTATACTTCTTTTCCCTCTGCAAAGCAATTTTTAGAGTCATCAACTTCTTCCTTTGGGAACAGATTGTCTCATTCTTCTTCGAGTGATTGCACTTGTCAGTTGGACTTCAAATGGTGCTATAATTTATCCGGTAGGTGAGAGCTGGGGGGGAGGAATTGCACCGTGATAAAAGATTATTTAATTGTAGCCAAGATAATATAACTGGTTGTCAAAAAACAACAAACTATAACAGAGGTTTTATTTAAATCGGAACAAACCGAACCGGATTCCACCAGCCTGTAATACTGTTAAATGGAAGAAGAAAGTAAATCATAAAAAAATAAGTTTGAACTAGGGCTGTCAATGAATTGCAGTTAACTCACATGATTAACTCAAAAATTAACTGTGATTTTAAAAGTTTATCGTGATTAATCGCCCTGTTAAACAATAGAATATCCAATGAAATGTATTAAATATTTTTGGATGTTTTTCTACATTTTCAAATATTGATTTATATTACAACACAGAATATGAAGTGTACAGTAGTCACTTTATATTAGCTTTTATTACAAATATTTGCACTGTAAAATGATAAACAAAAGAAATAGTATTTTTCAATTCTCCTCATACAAGTACTGTAGTGCAATCTCTATTGTGAAAGTGTAACTTACAAATGTAGATTTTTTTGTTACATAACTGCACTCAAAAACAAATCAATGTAAAACTTTAGAGCCTACAAGTCCACTCAGTCCTACTTCTTGTTCAGCCAATCACTAGACAAACAAGTTTGTTTACATTGACAGGAGATACTGCTGCCTGCTTATTTACAATGTCACATGAACATTTACAATATTTTTAAGGTCAGGCTTGACAAAGCCCTGGCTGGGATGATTTTGTTGGGGTTGGTCCTGCTTTGAGCAGGGGGTTGGACTAGATACCTCCTGAGGTCCCTTCCAACCCTGATATTGTATGTGTCAGGCTCCAATTTCAGACTGCTGGATAGACAAAAGTTGAGTCCTGATTCTATGCGGTGGTCACTTAGTTTTGTTCTTGTGTCTGATTCAGCTGTACCACTTCGCATGCACCTCCCGAGACTCTGAAAGATTGGAAGGTGTGAATATAGCGCTGACGTCCTTTGTCTCATGATGCAAACCTTCCCGCGTAGCATCCACCAACCCCTACATCAGCAAGACCAGAGAGAAATCAACTCACAGATGTGGAAAGCTACTATGCTGGTGTAGACACAGTGCTCACTTGGTGGAAATGGCACTTAAAATGAAACAAACCTGTGTGATAAGATTTCATAATCTTTGACTATGTTCTTTTTGCCAGTGCGAATGACGTTAATTATTGGTTAACGCCTAATTTATTGATAACCTGAATTATATTGGAACACTGTGACGTACGTTGGTTTGGTTTTTTGTTATTCACCACTAACCTGAAAAGGTTTATTTGATGTAAAAACCCTTTTGGACTAAGGTGCTCTGAAGTACAATATCCCTCCAAGGCTGAGGCGGGGGAATGTAAGAGAGAAATAGTATATAGGCGAACACAGACCAAGCCGTCAGTTATTTCTATTTCAATTGGAATTTGTTTTGACAAGCTCTAAAGAAAAATGACTTAAGGAGACAAGTTGTGTAACCTTTTACCCAATTAGGCTGTATGGGTCACTGAGTTCCCCGCGTCTCTGCAAAGCGAAGAGGTATAACGTCTGTCAGGAGATGGCCACAGGTCGCTGTATGAATGGTAATGGATGCATGCGGCAAGAGGTCATTTGTTGGGGAGGAGGGAGTTGGCTACCCATTATTTTTATGGGAGCTGAGCCCCCTTTTCTTTTTTTAAGGAAGCCCATTGTCATAGTTCAGCCTTTTAACCCTCAAGCCAGGCTACGGAAACCGCCCCAAAACTGTCCTTAGGTTTCATTTATTTTTGAGATCTTTGGGATTCAGCCCTCCACAGTGCATGTGGCTCACAGCAACCAAAATTTTAACAAAACTGGTGTGTTTAAGGGGACTTTTCCAAACTGACGATAGCCTGAAGTCAGCCTCACTTGAAATGGACCAGGCCACATTGTTTGAACCCAATGCGTAATTCACACCTGATTTGCCTGGAGACTTCAGGGGAGTGACTGCAACGTGGGGTGATCTGGAATTGTCAACCATGAAGACCAAGGTAAAGGTGGAAGCCCTTTTGCACCAGAAAGACGGACGTTCCAGGACTCCTAGACTGATCCCCTCTGAGGAAGGAAGTTGTAACATCAACACCAGGCCGTGCCAGCCTTGACCTGTCTCCTCGTACCTGAGAGAGCTTGCAAAGGTGGAGTACTGAGCCGGCGACCCCATCGCCTGGCTCCTTGACTGCAGCTCTACCTCCTATTCCACGGGAGTCCAAAGAGCTGCAGCATTGGAATCATTTGTCAGTTTCAATATCTAATTGTTACTTGTTCTAGTTTTTGTCAACTGGGAGCCATTCCAGCCTTCCTGGTCTACTCCGGTGGGACAGTGGGGCTCAGTGCATGCACGTGTGTTTGAAACCTGTCACATCCATGCAGGGTAAGGAGCTAAAAGGAATAATGCCCAAACCTAAATAAGCCCTACAAAATGGTTGAACATGTGCTCCTCGTTCTGTGAAAGTGGTCAAAGAACCTGAACTGTTAGATCCATACCATTAAAATTCTGTGTATTAAGGTCTGCGTCTGTATTAAGGTTTTTATCTCTGGAAGCCACCGGGAGAAGGTTAGCCACCTACGGGTGAGATCTAAGGTGGAAGCTCTGAAGCTGTGGCTTAAAGGTGAACAATAATTTGGTGTTAGAATTGAAATATTCAAGTGGTTGAGTGTGGATCACATGGCCTGGGTGAAGTTCTGTGACTGGGAATAATACCTAAATGGACAGCTGCCTCCTCGGTTCCTCTTTCAAGATTTAACAAAGGTTCATTTTCTGCTGTATTGTTCTGATAATCTGGCTAAAGTGATGATTTGATTCCAAAGCAAGATCGTTGTTTACTGACTGATTTTCTGATCTGACCTGAATGCGATCATTGTATTGTGTACTCGAGAGCTAGCTGGGTGGTGTTACTAATAGTTTAGGTTTAGTGAGGTGTGGGCGTCATTTTATTTGTGTCTTCATTTTAATTGGATTTATAAAAGGGATATTGAGTCATGTCTTTCAATAAGCTACATGGGCCAGAATCATGGAGTATCTGGGTGGAAATCAGCTCCCTCTACATTAACCCTTTGGTTCTCATATGGGAGCGGGGGGAGGGAGGGAACACAGCTCAGCTCTGGCTGCATCCTAGGGGGCTCAGAGCATGGCAAAGGAAAATGAGCTCCCCTGCGCAGGCCTTCAGGAGCATGGAGTGGGGGTAGGGGAGGTGGGTCGGGGCAGTGAGTCTCCCTGAGAGATTGATGGAAGGGCAGGGTACCTCTAAACATGTGGTGGTGGTGGATTTCGCTGCTGTCACTAGCACGGCCAGACCCAGCCATGGTCTGGCCTGCCCTGGGCTTGTGTCTGATCAGGCTGAGGTGAGGTTCGGGGTCTGGTTTGAAAGGTCATAAATGGAGGTGAAAGGGGCCTAGCAAGCCAGAAATGTGCTGGGCTGGCTCTGGTGTTCCGTTTTTCACTGGAACGCTTGGTCAAAAAGGGACCCTGGAGGCTCCGGTCAACACCGCTGACTGAGCTGTTAAAAGTCTGGTCGGCAGCATAGCAGGACTAAAGCAGGCTCCCTGCCTGCCCTGGCTCTGCACGGATCCCGGTAGCAGACGGCATGTTCCTGCAGCCCCTAGGTGCAGGAGCGATCAGGGAAACTCTGTGCGCTGGCTCCACAGCTCCCATTGGCCAGGAACTGCGTGAAGGGGCTCACAGCTGATGCAGGAGGGGGGGCAGGAGAGGCCTCAGGGCTGGGGGCAGTGCCTGTGGGAGGGGGCAGTGTGCACGGCGCAGAGCCACCTGGACCACCTCTGCCTAGGGGCCGGACGTGCTGGCTACTTCTGGGAGCTGTGCTGCCACCTGGGAGACACCTGAGGTAAGTGCTGACTGGCTGCAGCCACACCCTGAACTTCCTGTCCCAGATTGAAACCCCCTCCCACACCCCAACTCCCTCCCAGATCCTGTGCTCCACCCCTGAGCCCCCTCCCAGAGCCCACACCCCAACCCCTACCCCAGGCTAGCACCCCCTCCCGCACCCCAATCCCCTACTCCAAACCGGAGCCCCCTCCTATACCCCAAACACCTCATCCCTGGCCCCACCCCAGAGCCCTCACCCCCAGCTGGAGCCCTCACCCCCTCCTGCACCCCAACACCCGACTCCAGCCCGGAGCCCCCTCCCACACCCACAACCCCTCATTTCTGGCCACATCCCGGAGCCCGCACCCCCAGCCCAGTGAAAAAGTGAGTGAGGCTGGGGGACAGCGAGCGACTGAAGAGGGGGGGCTGGAGTGAATGGGGGCGGGGCCTCGGGGAAGGGGCGGGGTGGGCCAAGGGTGTTTGGTTTGGGGCAATTAGAAAGTTGGTAACTCTACGCTGAGTGGCCCCCCTCAGCCGGCGTGAGAAGCGGCTCAGTCTCGCCCCCTTCCCCTGCTGAGGCGCCCGCGAGGCTGCTGGAGCTCCGAGCAGACACTGTGGTGCTCTGAGTCTCCCAGCAGCCCAGAGACATGTGGCCCCAGCCCCACAGGAGCCAGCGGGATTGGCTGCCCTGGCCAGGGACGTGGGGCTGAAAGGTCCCTTCCAGAGGCAACATGTGGGGCAGTCACGTGCCCCCCCCACACATTTACATTGTGCCCCTCCAGTATCAGGAGGTATGAGTCATGTCTGCTGGGAGGGGTAGCTTGTCCCCACTGTCACATTATTTGGAAGGGGGTGTCCTGACTGCATGGCAGACGACCACTCTCCCTCCCCTGCCCCTGCAGGGAGGGGAAACCCTTTACCCACTTCTCCAGCTCCCTTTCTTCCTCAGCTGCAGATCTCTAGGCTGTGTTAAAACCACTGCGTGGCAGTTCTGGCCAGCGGGTGCTGACATGCTGGCTGCAGGGTCCTGCTGTAACCTCGCTGTCACCCTTCAGGGCAACTGCACCTGGATTCCCCCTCTGTGGTCACCCAGCAACACCCTCCCTTAGACGTCCCAGCCGTCACCTCTCTTGGGCAGAGATACGTCTCTCTCCCTCTGCTGAACAGCGTATTTCCAGGCTGCACCAGCCCCGTTTACACTGTAATATCCCTCAGCAAGTCCTAAACGGCCAGTGCCTGCCCTTTGCTGTCTCTGCAGTGACTAAGAGCAGAGTCACTGCCAACAGAGATACCCACCCAAGCAAGCACGTTTATTCTTCAGGGGAAAGCATTGCCCAGAAAACATTAAAAACAAGGAAAGAACCAGAGATCACCCCAACTCCAGCAAGGACTCTGGTTGGGGATTTGTCCTTCAACCCCCCCCCCCCCCGGCTTTTTCTGTCATCACAACAGCCTTCACTCAGCACCAGCCCCCACCCCGTTACCCTGTAAATCTTTCTTTTATGGGGCTTGGGGTTCTGTGATCTGGGAATAGAATCACAGGGTCACCAAAGCACAAACCTGTCTGGGGGGGATCAAACAGCACATTCTGCCTGACTCTGGTTCCAATCCCATGAGGTTTGCCTGCACAGGTTCAAATCCTGCTCACAGCAAAGGGCCAAGCACCAGTCCCATGGATGGGCAGTGGGGGGTTGTGCTCCTAGATCACCCTGGTGCTTCACAGAATCCAATCTCCTGAGTTTCTCCAGCTGATGCTCAATGACAAAGGAGAAGGCAGGGGGATCCCAGAGAGACAGAGCCATATCGGCACAGACTGACTGGTGAGGAAATGGAGTGGGGGAAGCAGGCAGAGGTTACAGAGAAGCCTATTTACACACAACAGGGACAGTGTCTCTTACAGGAGGCAAGTGCAGCATGTTTAGGATGATGGTGGTGGAGAGAAAAAAGGCTGGATTCAAGGCAAGAGGAGACCAAAGGAGGGGAAGGTGAATGGCAGCTCCACACAGGACCACGGCGCTCTGACACCCCAGTTCTGGGCACCCTGGACAGTCCTAGCTAGAGAGAACAGGCAACCAGGGACCCATCCCCCTGCAATGAACCTCTCCTGGCAGAAGGCCCCCATGGAGCACTATGAGCTGTATTGGGAGTGGGGCGCCCAGGGGACAGAGGGCAGCTGAAGTCCCTCAGTTGTATGGGAACGAGGCACTGCAGAATGAAAGGGCTTCCCCCCCCCTCACAGCTGGGACCGAGGGGCAGCAACAGCTGTTAGGGTTTGTGACCAGGATTGGGGGAAAGACAAGCAAATGGGCCAGATCCCCAGCTGATGTTAATCATCCTGCCTCCATTGGAGTAAATGGGCCAGATCCTCAGCCAATGTGAACTTCTTTTACTCCAATGGTGACAACGTCTCTCTTTTCCTCATGTCCCATTTAACCAGCTAATTTCCCTTTTTGTCATTGACTCCCCAGCGTCCTCTGTCTCACCCCTCACACACAGCAAAAGGTGTGCAGAAAAAAGGGGCTTGGGAGGGGGAAGAAACCTGCTAACTTCTTCCTGGGACTTCATTGGATTTTCTTGTCTTTCTCTCTTTTACAAAGACACCCAGCTCACAGGGAGCAGAGCGCCCAGTCTGGCAGGGCTGGAAGCTGCACACTCTGCCTGAGCCTCATGCTCCTGGGGACGGGAGAGGGCCTGGGAGACCCTGCCAGCTCTGGCAAAGGGTGGGGAAGGGCAGGGCTGCACCACAGCACATCCCCTGGCAGGACAGTAAAGAAGTTGGGGGGAGTAGAGCCCCTGGGGTGTTGGAGTCTGGGCCGGGGGCTGCCCCGTGGCTAGGCTCTGTGGGGAGGGCAGTGCTGGTGTCTGGCAGCTGTCCTGCAGCTGGGCTCTGGGGGGCTGGTGTCTGGCAGCTGTCCTGCAGCTGGGCTCTGGGGGGCTGGTGTCTGGCAGCTGTCCTGCAGCTGGGCTCTGGGGGGAGGGGGGCTGGTGTCTGGCAGCTGTCCTGCAGCTGGGCTCTGGGGGGCTGGTGTCTGGCAGCTGTCCTGCAGCTGGGCTCTGGGGGGCTGGTGTCTGGCAGCTGTCCTGCAGCTGGGCTCTGGGGGGAGGGGGGCTGGTGTCTGGCAGCTGTCCTGCAGCTGGACTCTGGGGGGCTGGCAGCTGTCCTGCAGCTGGGCTCTGGGGGGCTGGTGTCTGGCAGCTGTCCTGCAGCTGGGCTCTGGAAGGATGGGAGTGCAGGTGTCTGGGCTCTGGGGGCCCCACACAGCCCCCTCCAGCATCCCCCATCTAGAATTGGGTTGTTGTAGGGGTTTTGTTAACTCTCTTCCCCTCGGGGAATCATTTTTGCTGTTGTCTGTATTGTTGACATAGTTGTTGACAGATATTTTGAATAACTGAAACTGGAGTGAATATATTGTGTTACTTTGATAAATAAAACATACAAAATTTTAAAATATTGTGTGCAGAATTTTTAATTTTTTGGTGCAGAATTCCCCAAGAAATAACTAAAGGGCAAAAACCATCATTAACGAGGAGTTAAGTGTCTGGTGGGATGGTGTCTGCCTGGAGAACCTCAACTTCAGCAAAACTCACACGCCTGAAAAATAGGAAACCAAGAGTTAAGGTTGCCTACACAACCTTAACTCTGCCCTCTTTCAGTCATTCCCCAATGTTTCCCCAAAACACAAAAACATCTTCAGTCTGCCAACACCACAATGGCTGAAAGGCACAATCTCTTCCCCTCCATTTACAACCCTCAACCCAGACCCCCAACTTCAGCTGATGCTGACCAGACACAACCCCAGGGCAAGCTAGATGGGTGTGCTGGCTGTCCTGGTCATGACAGTGACAGCAGAGAAATCCACCGCCATCCTACCCTTACTTAGAGATACCCAACCCTTCCACCAACTCCGTACTCTTAAAAGCCTGCGTAGGGGAACTCATTTTCCCTTGCAATGCTCTGAGCTCCCTAGGATGCAGTGGGAGCTGAGATGGGTTCTCAGCTGCTCTCATGTGAGAACCGAAGGGTTAACACAGAGGGAGCTGATAAGGCTCTGACTTGGACTGGCTGATCTCCACCCAGATGCTCCACGGTTCTGACCCATGTAGCTTATTGAAAGACATGACTATCTCTTTGTTCATTTTAATGAAATGTATAAAACAAATAAAATGAAGAACACAGCTCACTAAATCTAAACTATTCTTAACATCACTCAGCTAGCTCTGTATGATTCACTTTCAGTTTCATATAAAATTAAATTCTAGAGCAGGTTACAGCCGATAACTCAAAAACCAGGAGAGCAGATTCCCCCGTCACTTTCTCCTCCGATCCATTCAAACCGGCTTCACTCCGCAGCACTTCATTAATATGAAATCGTGTTATTGACAAAAAAAGAAAATTAGCATCATCTTAATAGGGAAAAATTGCTGACCTTCTTGTGTGCAAATTATCCCAGCTCAGCAGGAAAATGTCCAGAAGTGGCTCTGTCAATAGACAGAAACTGGGATTTAAACTCAGAATGATCACACTGTGTTTGGGATCCATGGAAATTCCCCATCCAGGTCTGGGACACCTTCATCGCCAGCCCTAACAAGTCGGATTTAGGATCAATTTGCTACAAAGTGCAGAGACTCTGTGGGAAGTGGAGGGGTAGAACAGAGGTGGATAAACTCCATTGTGGCTCAGACAGACGCCAGCGCTGCTGGAGTGAGTGGAGCTAGTGACGGCGATGGGGAAGGAGGTAATCCCGCAAACTCACCCCATTTCCTTCCAGTGTCGTAGAGGCCGAAATGATACATTTGTCCCAATCCTGCTCCTCCTCTTTGTTATATTGAAATAGATTCTCAATAAGGGAAATGATAAAAAGAAAACAACCTGCCCCCCCAGCACAACCTGGACCAGCGTGAGAACAACTGGGAATGAGACAATCTGTCGCCAAAGGAGAAACCTGGTGACTAACAATCGCTCTGCTAGTGCAGTGACAGTCTAAATGTGCCGCTCAGGGCTTGTCTCAAGTATGAAAATTGGTGTTGACTAGGACAGGTCAAAGGGGAAGGTGCTAGGTAACCCACCCCTGTGCCTGGGCTCTGTCAGCACGGCACATCTAGCGGGGTGTTTACATTAGGATAGCTACCTCCAGCAGGCTGGAAAATCTTAGAGGAGGCAAAGCCCAGGTCGATTTTAGATTTCTCCTACCTGAGGTCACCCCTATTAACCCCACATGAGGATGATGGACACTCCTGGCCAGAGTGACACACACTCCCATGACCCACAGGACAACGGAGTTGGTAGAAAGGACCATGGGATTCACCCCAGAGAACGGTGACCTGCAAAGGGCACAGGGCAACTCACCTGGGGGAGCTGAGAGAACAGGGTGACGCAAATGGTGCAAACAGCCCTAAAAAGTCCCTTTGTGGGAATTTGAAAATGGCTTTAAAACAATCTTTTCTCTGCCCTGCACAAAGTGTTTGTGGCGTGTCTCTATCCTGTGAAATCGCTGATGTCTGTTAAGTTGTGAGCTCCGGATGAAACTTTTCCTGCATACACAGGCTGCTCTTGTGTGTGAATCCTCTGATGATTAATAAGGTCCGATTTAAAAGTGAAGCTTTTCCCACACTCACAGCATTCATATGGTCTCTCTCCCGTGTGGATCCCCTGATGTCTAATAAGAGATGAGCTCTCAGTGAAGTGTTTCCCGCACTCACAGCACTCATAGGGTTTCTCTCCTGTGTGGATCCTCCGATGTTTAATAAGGCCTGAGCTCTGAGTGAATGTTTTCCCACACTCACAGCATGTGTAGGGGCGCTCTCCTGTGTGGATTCTCTGGTGATTAATAAGGCCTGAGCGCTGAGTGAACCTTTTCCCGCACTCGCAGCACCCATAGGGTCTCTCTCCTGTGTGGCCTGTCTGATGTTTAATAACGTTTGATTTCTCACTGAACTGTTTCCCCCACTCAGAGCACGTATAGGGGCGCTCTCCTCTGTGGATTCTCTGGTGATTAATAAGGCCTGAGCGCTGAGTGAACTTTTTCCCACACTCACAGCACTCAAAGGGACTCTGCTGCGTGTGGCCTCTCTGATGTGCACTAAGGTTTGATTTCTGACTGAACTGTCTCCCGCACTCACAGCACTCATAGGGGCGCTCTCCCGTGTGGATCCGCTGATGTTTAACAACATCTGATTTGAAAGCAAAGCTTTTCCCGCACTCACAGCATTTATATGGTCTCTCTCCTGTGTGGATCCTCTGATGTCTAATAAGGGATGAGCTCCGTGTGAAGCTTTTCCCGCACTCGCAGCACTCGTAGGGTCTCTCGTCTGTGTGACTTGTCTGATGTTTAGTGAGGTTTGATTTCTCACTGAACTGTTTCCCGCACTCACAACATTCATAGGGTCTCTCTCCCGTGTGGCTTGTCTGATGTTTGATAAATTTTGATTTCTCAATGAATTGTTTCCCGCACTCAGAGCATTCATAGGGGCGCTCTCCTGTGTGGATCTTCTCATGTTTAAATAGGGCTGAGCTCTGAGCGAATGTTTGCCCGCACTCACAGCATGTATAGGGGCGCTCTCCTGTGTGTATTCTCTGATGATTAATAAGGACTGAGCTCTGAGTGAACTTTTTCCCACACTCACGGCATTCATAGGGTCTGTCTCCTGTGTGGATCCTCTGATGTCTAGTAAGGGTAGAGCTCCGCGTGAAGCTTTTCCCGCACTCACAGCACTCGTAGGGTCTTTCTCTTGTGTGGCTTGTCTGATGAGTAATGAGGTTTGATTTCTCACTGAACTGTTTCCCGCACTCACAGCATTTGTAGGGGCGCTCTCCCGTGTGGATCCGCTGATGTCTAACGAGGGTGGAGTTCAGAGTGAAGTGTTTCCCACACTCAGTGCATGTGTTTTTTCTCCCTCCTGTGGGTATTCTCTGCTGGGCTGTGATTTCCTTGGAGTACTGGTGAGTCCCCTGACAATTAATGGATTTGCCCACTTTCTCCCTGGGTTGGATTTCCTGCTGCCTCTCTGGCCTGTGCTGACTCTCACAGGCTTTTCCCTGCACACGCCGCCTGGACACATTCCCTTGGGATCCTTGCAATAATTCCCTGTGTGGTTCCACTTGCTCAGCATCTTCCCGCTCAGGATTCAGTTCCTCATTCTCACTCACCATCCCAGCACCTGCTAGGACAGAGAGAGAAACATCAGAAACAAGGGTGGAAAAGAAAGAAACAAACTGAAATTAGAGCTGGAGAGACAGGAAAAAGCCCGGATAGTGAATTCTCCTCAAGTTTTCTCCATAGCAGCGAGAAGAGGGGAGGTGGAGGCAGAATTGTATCTGTCAGGCAGGGAGCTGCTGGCGGGTGTCCGTGAGGATGAGTAGGAAGCCGTGAGCGATAGCTGCCCATAGGGTACAAGGCCTCCTGAAGATACTCCTGATCTCTGAGAGCTCCCAAGGCCTTTTTGGGGAGTCCCAGCTCTTTCCTTCAGCCATGGAGCATTTTTGAATTGGTTTAAGGATCCCTCACCTGCACAGGCAGCTCTCAGGATCTCTCCTTCCTCAGAGCCCTGGAGATCCAGGGCCCACGGCTCCTCCCCTCGTTCCAGCTGGGAGATCATGTCAGTTTTGGGAACAGGAAACCCTGCTGAGGGGATAGAAAACAAGGGAGATCAGGGGAGTTCATGGCACATTTCTCACAAAGAAGCAGCTATTGGTTTTAACCCAGCCTATCGTAAAGCAGTAAAATGCTTGAGGCAGCTTGCCAGGTGCTCCAAAGTGCAGGACACTCTGCATATGAGGCATTTAACTATCCCCATCTCTGCTGGGAACACACCCAGCCAGACACTCCCGTGACATTGAGACAGAAAGGTTTAGCAACTAGCAGGCTACATTACCCAAATTCAGCCTTTAAAGTCATATTAGCAATGTATGTAATTAGGGCTATTCCTTATAAATAGCTAACGTAGTCATGTCCCATAGATGAGAGCTCTGAAATGCAAACTGGTATTTTGAGAGAGTTTGTTAGATGTTAACCATGTAAACAGACGGTTCCTGTCTGTCACTATATCTACTGAATCAGAGAGCAAAAGGAAATATTAACATTTAGATGAAACTTGGGTGCAATAATGTCATTGTCAAACTTTGAAGTTTGAGGTAAAATGTCTATGACAGTGGTGGACAACCTGCTGCCCATCAGGGGAAACCGCTGGCAGGCCGCCAAACAGTTTGTTTATATTTGCATGACAGCTCCCAGTGGCTGCGGTTCACCGTTTCCAGCCAATGGGAGCTGCGGGCCGCCACTTCCCACCGCTCCCATTGGCCGGGAACGGCGAACCGTGGAAACTGGGAGCTGTGGACTGCCATGCAAAGGTAAACAAACTGTCTGTTGGTCCGCCCCCGATTTACCTTGACAGGCCACATGCGGCCCGCAGGCTACAGGGTGCCCACCACTGGTCTATGAACTGCTCAATGGAGAATTACCTTAGGCTGATGAATGCAACTAGTTACCGGTGCATGCATAGGAAATAGGGGGGGTTATTTCAAACCACAATGCTGCACCCAAGGAATGTCGGCTGTCAAGAGGCTGCCAGAGAGCCATAAAAAGAACTCGTGGGCCCTGACTCTGTTATCTCAGATCTGCTTAAGCTTCATCAGGGGATGTTTGAGTCACAAGGCCGAGGTTCCCTGCTCCTGTCTGGGTTACCCCGATATTGGGCATTGGACTGTGACCTATGGAACTAATCCTGGAAGAACTATTTACAACTTTGACGCTGACCTAAGAACTTGACTCATATCTGAATGGATCATGGTCTTTTAACCAATACTCACTTTCTTTTCTGTTTTAATAAATCTTAGTTTAGTTAATAAGAATTGGCAGTAAGCGTGGATTTGGGTAAGAGCTGAACTATTCCCTGACCCGGTGGGTAATGTGTCCGATCCTTTGGGATTGGTAGAACTTTTCATATGATGAACAAGATTTTCAATAATCCTCCTCATATTTAACTTGGCTGTCTGGGCGGGAGCCCAAGGCTGCATTGTTCCAAGGGAATGGTGTTACTGAATTCTGGGTAAGCAGGAAGGGATTGTAGAAGCTATTTTGTTGCTGGATTGATGAATCTCATTATTAGAAATAACCACCAGTTTGGGGGATCATCTGCCCCATTTGTTGCAGTTTGCCCTGATTGAGCAATGTCAGTGTGACACCCCCACCCCCCGTCACAGCTCCTCATCAAAGAGGCTCCCAAAACACAGACACAGTAACCCCATGCCCCAGACAGTAAAGGCTCCAGCCAGAGGGGAAGTCACCTTGGACCTGCTCCATAACCAGAGAGACACCCAGACACAAGGAGAGTTGTAGGAAGGCCGGGACCGGTGAGCATGGACTGGTGGGATTCAGCGCAGTAAGGGATAGGACAGACCAGGGGTGTAGACATTACTACAGAAATGGAAAGGGGTCTCCCATTGGCATAGGTCATCCACCTGCCTGAGTGGCAGTAGCTAGGTCGATGGAAGCATTATTTTCTGTTTAAAGATCAATTATTCTAACTACGCTAAAAGCCACATTTATTCAAATTGTCTTGATATTTTCTGGGGTTTACGGACATTCCAGGAAGGGTTATGGGTCCAATACGGAGTGATTTGATCACGAGGTCCCTGAGAAACAGCCCTGCCACCAGAGGCAGCTTTTTACAAAATCATCTTGCTCATTTAACATTCAGCTGGTGTTGAAACTATGGTTCTTCTTGTTCCCTGACAGATCTCTGTCACTTGACTTTTTCCTAAACTTGACTGGTTTCCTAAAGAGGCAACGGGTGCTACCTACTAACTGAGATAAATGCCAATACCTGCAGAATTTGGAATTTCAGAGCAGCACAAGCCAAACTGGTGAGTCTCGGACACTGAAATGCAGACGTGCTACAGGACTGAGTTCCTGTTAACAGCTAGAGGGTTTCCTGCAATCTGCTGTCACAGTAAAGGGTTGGCTTAAGGGGATGTGCTGTGGCCATTGAACCTGAACCACACCTGAGCCCTCCCTCTGGTAGCTTTAAGTCAAGGTGTGTTGTGCATTTTTCTTGCATTCTGCTGAAATTCCTTGTGGAAGCTTTGCCCTCTGATTCCAACATAAGAACAGGTCAGAAGCATCATCTGGGTCCACCAACAGTCCATCAGGCTGTCTGAGGGGAGTACTGGCACAGGCAATGACTGGTGAATCTGATCTCCCATCATCCATCTCCCTCTCATCCCATCCTCTCTCCTCCCATCCATCTCCATCCCTACCCACAGCTCCTACCCATCATGGCTACTTGGCCACCATGGACTTAGCCACCATGAATTTATTTTTACCATTAGTTCTTTTAAACACCCCCCTCTCCTCCTCCTCAGCACAAGTTGAGTTCAAGTAGTTGACTGTGCGCTGCTTGAAGAGAACTTCCTTTTTATTTTTTTTATTACTGCCTATTAATTTCATTTAGTGACCCTATTATCTATATGTATTGTATTATGGGAATAATACTTTTCTTTCATCTCTTCACTTTCTTATATATACTCAACATCACTCATATCATGTCTCCTCTTTTCTCTCTCCTCTTTTCCTCCCTTTTTTTTAATCTTTCCTTTTCCCTTTCCTCTACCCTCTCCTAATCCCTATTCTTTTTTTTTTTATCTTTTCTTTTCTTTTTCTAGAATATTTTTTTTTTTTTGAGGACCACAGACCACACATGTGTACAGAGATGGATATCATGGATGGATTTATAGGGCAATATTATATTCAATAATATATTCTTCTTCTTATTCTCTATCCCCTTTTAATTTTTTTTTTTTTTTTGTTTGCTCTGCACACACTGCCAGACATCTTCAGAGATCAGAGAACATAAAGATCTTTTTTTTCTTTCCTTGTAGCAGCTAATTGCCCCCATCATGTTGTATGTAGTGTATGTTATTTTTTTTTTTTATTTGCATTACTTTTTTTACATCACATTAAATTTCATTTCATTTTTTTTGCCCCAATCACTTTTTTTGAGATCTTTTGAAGTTCTTTTCTTCATCTTCTGCTTCTCTTAACTATCTTGAGTATAGTAGTGTCATTCTGCAACTTTGCCTCCACTGTTTACTCCCTTTCTCCAGATCATTTATGAATAAATGAAATTGATTGGTCCCTTCCTAGGACTGACTGGGGAAACACCAGTTACCCCCCTCTCTCATTCTGAGAATTTACCATTTCCCTACCCCTTGTTTCCTGTCCTTTAACCAGTTCTCAATCCATCCTGATGACAGCTTACGTAAAGAGAACCTTTTGGTGAGGGGACTGGTCAAAGGAAATCTAAGTACACGTACACTTATGCTAACTTGTTGTTGTTGTTTTTGTTGTGTGACTCAAAGAAAATAGATAGATTAGTAAGAGACACTTTTTTTCAGATTTCAAACCATGTTATTGCTCAAAGTTTATGTTTTTCTATGTTTCTGTCTCTTTATTTTATTTATTTTGTTTCTGCTTTTTAATTAATTTGCCCGGCGGTCTGACGACTCTGTAATTGCCAGGATCACCACCAGAGCCCTTTTTAAATATTTTTAATACATTAGCTAACTTCCAGCTAATTGGTACGAAAGACGATTTAGACAGGTTACAAACCTACAGTTAATAGTAATAGTTTCATAGTCATTTGAGTTCTTTTCTGAATGCCATCTGGTGCCATGAATGCCCCGTGACTTTGTGAATTGTTAATGTATCAATTAAAAAACCTCCTCTAGTAACACAATCTGTGACACACAGATTTGTCCCTGTCAAAAGCCAAGCCAAGTCCAGGTTTCTCTATCCCCTAACATCCTCAAGACTGAAGAGAAGAAGCAATCCATTTAGTTTCTCCGCAATGACTTTATCATCTTTAAGCGCTCCTTTTGTATTTTCATCGTCAAGGGGCCCCACTGGTTGTTTGCATCAAGCATGGTATTTTAAAGTGCCCTAATATCCACATGCAGATATTTGCTTGGTCTGCACTTAAAAGTTTTTCCATGTAGCTCTGTAAGTTTGGGGTGTGAAAAATCACACCACTAACCAACATAGCTAGGACAGCAAAAGTTCTAGGGTAGAATCATAGAATATCAGGGTTAGAAGGGACCTCAGGAGGTCATCTAGTCCAGCCCCCTGCTCAAAGCAGGACCAATCCCCAGACAGATTTTTGCCCCAGATCCCTAAATGGCCCTCTCAAGGATTGAACTCACAACCCTGGGTTTAGCAGGCCAATGCTCAAACCACTGAGCTATCCCCCCCTGTTATAGCAGGCGAAGAAAAAAAACAAACCACTATTGAATAGAATGAAGGTAATTCAATGCCCATAAACTACATTAATGTAGAGTTATGGTGGCCCAGTGCTGCCTCCTGCCCTCCCAGCATGTGATTGGAACTAAAGTTAAACCTCTGAAAACTAGGAAATGAAGAGTTAAAGTACATGTCACAACTGCAACACAACCTTAACTCTGCCCCTTCCCTTTCCCTGGAGTTGGAACTAGCCACTGGGAATAGTTCAGGAAGGCTGGTGCAAAGGTTTATAAGTTAACAGGGAAGTGGCAGCATCAACATCTCACGAAGTCTTCAGGAAGACTAGATGCCTTTCTGGATGATGATTTAATCCAACACAAGTTATTCAGCTCAACTTGGCAGGAAATGGATGTAATTATCTGGCCTGGCCTGTGTTATATAAGAGGTCAGACTAGATGACCTAATAGTCACATCTGGCCGTAAAAACCTATAAATCTACAAGAGCTACAAGGAAGGACTAAGAGAGCATGCCACTGTGTGTGTTGTGTTGCACAGATCAGAATACTGGCATCCCCTCCAGCTGTCACTCCATCATCTCTAGCTAGAATACGATGCTGGATGGATTACTGGGAGCAGCGTGGCAGAGCTGTGACTCTGATATGAAGGGAGGTGCATGTGAAACTTGGGAGAACCAAGTCTGCCCCATTTCTGTGCTGAGTGTTGTAGGTTGTGTCAGTGAAGGTGCACAAGGGCGTGTTCTTGTCATGGAGATTGTCAGCAGCCTGGTGGCATATGTGTAAAGAGAAGTTGTTAGACTTTGTGTGGTTCTGTTCCTGTTCCCAGAGTGTTCTGTAGCAGGGGAGGGCAGAGGGCTAGTGCATGTGTCATTGGCTTGCTCTGCTGATGCTGAAACAGGGCAGAGTAGAGGTGGCATTGTGGGGGTGACATGAACCTTAACTCTTCATTTCCTCTTCTAAGAACTGAGGGGACAGGACTCCTTACCCAGCGAGGTCACATTCTCATAGTTCTGCTGCATGACACCCCTGTAGAGGGCTCTCTGAGTGGGGTCCAGCAGAGCCCCCTCTTCCCTGGTGAAATACACAGCCACCTCCTTGAAGGTCACCGGCCCCTGAAAGAGCAAGAGTCCAACACTCAGGACCTGCTGCCCCACTCACAGCCCCACTATTCGTGGGGGAAAGCAGCCAAATGGAAGCTCTGGGTGGATTCCACTCAACAGAGTCCCACCCCCACCCTGCTCAGAGCATCCAGGAAACACCAGGGGGAGGGGACGAAGCGAGAGCCCCTCCTCTCTCCCAGCAGATCCATCACACACCTAGGAGCCACCGACTGATACAGGAGATGGAGCCCCTAGCAGGGTCCAGGGAGAGCTGCCTGGTAGGAAGAGAAGGGAGAGTCAATAATTTTAGGAGAAATGGGGACAGGATCTCCTTGGAACTGATGATCCATATGTGACACTGAGAGAAAAGGGGCAGAACTACAGAGAATTTCTATCAGTGGGTGAGAGGCGAGAGGCACAAAACAGGGAAATGATGCAAAGACCTCACCCCTGCCCCCCCCGGAATTTCCTGGCTGCACAGACAGTTCAAACCTCCCCTCCCCCCCCATCCCAGGGGACTCCCTGCCGGGGGGGGCCCCAGTCTCTGCCCCCTTCCATCCCAGCGGGGCCGGGGGCAGCTCCTGCTGCAGCTGAGAACAGCGGCTCGGCTCCGGCTCGGGCGGCCCCGGCGCTGCTGGCAGCACGTGGCCACCAGGGAGCAGATTCCCGGGGGCTGCAGCGTCTGATGCTCCCTAGGCGGAGAGTCACTTTCCTGCCCGGCCCCGGCACGTCCCCCGGGGGCTCTCGCTCACCTGGAGCCTCTGGCTCCGGGGCTGGTTCCCCCCGGAGAACGGCCCCTCCCCGGCTGCCCCGTGCCCGATCTCCGGGCTTTGGTCCCCCCAAGTCCTGCCTCCTCCAGCCCGGCCGCTCCCAGCTGCTCGTGCCCCTTCCCGTGTGTCCTGCAGATCCCAGCCCGGCTGCAGCGCTCCCGGCGGGGCCGCGCGTGCGGGCCCGGGCCGCCCCCGGCGCGTGTGAGTCGCGGAGGCTGGAAGCGGCGGGTCGGTGCAGGCCGGACATTGCTGGGGGAGAGGCGGTGCATCCGTCACTTTCTTTCGGGCGGTGGGGTGGGCGGGGCTCCCCTTCTCCTTCCCGCCCCGCGAGCTTTGTGCGCGGCCTGGGGGGGGGGGCGGATCCTCAGCCAGTTCCCCACCCCCACCCCCGAGCTGTGGGGCTCTGAGCTTCCGGCCTTGGCGCCAGACGGGGGGGGGGGCGGTGGTCCCGGTCACTGGGTGGCTGGGAGGGGCGCAGCCCCAGCGCCGCGGGCCAGGGGAGGCACAGCCCTCCCCCCCGCGAGCGGGATGCTGCAGTAAGGAAATGGTGCGCAGAAACACGCCCCCCAGCTCCTTGCAGCGGGGGGGGGGGGAGGTGCTGCAGGGCAAGTCCCAGCCCCCAACCCGCAGCTCCCTAGCAGTGGGGGGGGGGGAGGTGCTGTAGGGCAAGTCCCAGCCCCCAACCCGCAGCTCCCTAGCAGTGCGGGGGGGAGGGGGAGGTGCTGCAGGGTAAGTCCCAGCCCCCAACCCGCAGCTCCCTTGCCGTTTGGGGGTGCTGTAGGGCAAGTCCCAGCCCCCAACCCGCAGCTCCCTAGCAGTGCGGGGGGGAGGGGGAGGTGCTGCAGGGTAAGTCCCAGTCTCCGGGGGAGGGTCGCGGGGACCGTGTGTCTCTAGCTTAGATAACTAGGCTGCACTGAGCATGCTCAGTAACATCTGCTGAAGCCACTGCCCTTCTCTCTGCCCTTATTTGGCGTCTGATTCTGCTGACTGCTTTTTACACGGGTTAAAAGTGGCAAATCGGAGCAGAGGGGTGGCCCGGGTCTGAGCGGGGGTGGCCCAGGTCTGAGCAGGGGGTGGAAAGTGACTGGTCGGGGAGGGGGGCGGTGAAGCAGCTGGAGGCAGGGTTGGGATAGGGACTGAAGGGCAAAATCAGGGTGTGGGGGAGGAAGGAACCGGGGGTCAGCTCTGGGGTGAGGCGCTGCCTGAGGGTGACAGGGCAAAACCCCAGCCCAGGCAGCGGGGGGAACAGTTACACTCCAGCGCGACCCCAGTGCTTGCAGTAACAGGCTGTGGGGAGCAGAGGGGCTTTTTGATTTCCCCTCCCACTGACAGCACCTCTCAGCCTGGACTTCCCAGGCACAGGCACCCCAATGCCCAGTCACTGCCGCTCCTCTCTGGCTGGTGTCACCTACTGAGGTGCTGCAGGAGACTTGATTCAGTGCAATGTTTTACATACACCCCCCTCACACATCAGTTACTGCTCCTGTTAGCACATTGAGACAAAGGGAGTTTTTCACACTACAGGGGACTGAACTGTCTCTGTACAGCCAGGGAATTCCAGGGGGAGAAGTGTGTGTGTGGGGGGGGAATTGCTTCCTTTCCCTGTTTGTGCCACTTGCCTCTCAAATACTGATACAAATTCTCTCTACTGCTTCCCCTTTTCTCTTTCATTATCACATATGGATCATCAGTTCCAAGGAGATCCTGCCCCCATTTCTCCTAAAATTATTGACTCTCCATTCTCTTCCTACCAGGGAGCTCTCCCTGGGCCCTGCTAGGGGCTCCATCTCCTGTATCAGTCTGTGGCTAGTAGGTGTGTGATGGATCTGCTGGAGAGACAATGGTTTCTCTCTTCCTCCCTTCACCCTGGTGTTTCCTGGATGCTCTGAGCGGGGTGGGAGTGGGACTCTGTTGACTGTGATCAGAGCCGGTTCTAGGTTTTTTGCCACCCCAAGCAAAAAAAAAAAAAGTGCAACTGCCAAAGCGAAAAAAAATATTAAATAAACAAGGTGGCCAGAATGCCACCCCTGAAATTGGGCTGCCCCAAGCACGTGCTTGGTTTGCTGGTGCCTAGCACCAGCCCTGACTGAGATCCACGCAGAGCTTTCATTTGATTGGCTCCTCTCCCCTGTGGGGCTGTGAGCGGGGCAGTAGGTACACTTGCAGCTGTACAGTGCTGGGAGTTAAACTGTCTTCGTACAGCTGAGTAGGGAAAGCGCTGCAGTCTGTCCACACTGACAGCTGCTAGCGCACTCTCGTGGCCACATTTGCAGCATCTGCAGCGGCACTGGGGAGCGGTGCATTATGGGCAGCTATCCCAGCGTTCAAGTGGCTGCAATGTGCTTTTCAAAAGGGGGTGGTGGGGTGGAGTGTGCCAGGGAGTGTGGGGAGAGAGAGAGAGAGTGGATTTTTGGAGCGGACACTGTCAGCTCCCTGCCTTGCAAGTTCCGACCCTCTCCTCCACCCCTCTCTCACTCACTGAAAGCAAACAGCAGCTGATAAGCAGACTCCCCTGCCTGCCTCTGCTCATTCACAGCAAACAGGAGCTGTGTTTGTTTTTTTTGATAAGCAGCTCCCGGAGCCCGGAGTTCACAACAAAACAAAGAGCGGGACCTTCACTTAAAAAGATGATGGGAAGCTTCCAGAGGTGAGTCACAGAGTACTAAGGTTATTTCCTGTTTACACTGGCACCTCATTATATACTCTTTATTCCTCTCGGGGAGGTGGAGTACAAGCAGCGCTGTAGCCACGGAGATACAGCACTGTATGTGCCTTGCCAGTGTGGACGGGGAGTGAGTTATAGCGCTGTAAAGCCACCACCAGCACTGTAACTCTTAAGTGTAGCCAAGGCCTGTGTGTTGGACTCTTGCTCTTTCAGGGGCCGGTGACCTTCGAGGAGGTGGCTGTGCATTTCACCAGGGAAGAGTGGGCTCTGCTGGACCCCGCTCAGAGAGCCCTCTACTGGGATGTCATGCAGGAGAACTGTGAGAATGTGACCTCGCTGGGTAAGAGTTCCTGTCCCCTCAGATCTTGGAAGGGGATATGAAGAGTTAAGGTTCACGCCAGCCCCACAATGCCACCTCTACTCTGCCCTGTTTCAGCATCACCCCAATATGCCAGTGACACCCACACTAGCCCTCTGCCCTCCCCTGCTACAGAGAGCTCTAGGAACAGGAGCAGAACCACACAAAGTCTAACAACTTCTCTTTACACATATGCCACCAGGCTGCTGACAATCTCCATGACAAGAACACGCCCTTGTGCACCTTCACTGACACAGCCTACAACACTCAGCACAGAAATGGGGCAGACTTGGTTCTCCCAAGTTTCACATGCACCTCCCTTCATATCAGAGTCACAGCTCTGCCACACTGCTCCCAGTAATCCATCCAGCATCATCATATAGCTAGAGATGACAGCTTGCACACAGCTGGAGGGGATGCCAATAAATGCCAGTATTCCCATCTGTGCAACACCATACAAACACTGACAGGTTCCTTTAGTCCTTCTTCATATCTCTTGTAGATATCTAGGTTCTTATGGCCAGATGTGACTATTAGGTCATCGAGTCTGACCTCTTCTGTAACACAAACCACAGAATTTCATCCATGTACTGCCGAATTGAGCTTAGTATCTTGTGTTTGACTAAATCATCTTCCAGAAAGGCATCTAGTCTTGACCTGAAGACTTCCTGAGATGGAGAAGATACCACTGACCTTTGTAGTTTGTAAACCTTTGCACCAGCCTTACTGAACCACTCCCAGTGGCGAGGGCCAACCCCAGGGTTTGGGAAGGGGCAGAGTTAAGGTTGTGGTGTGGTTATGGCTGTACTTTAACTCTTCATTTCCTAGTTTTCAGAGGTTTAACTTTAGCTCCCACCACATGCTGGGAGGGCAGGAGGCAGCACTGGGCCACCATAACTCTGCATTAATGTAGTTTATGGGCATTTAATTATCTTGATTTTATTTACTGGATTTTTTTTTTTTGCCACTATGATTGTGTGTAATCTAGAGCTTTTCCTGGCATAGCTATGACGGTTAGTGGTGTGATTTTTCACACCTCAAATTTATAGAGCTAAGCATCTTCCCCTTCCCCTGTGTCTTGTAATAAACAAACCCAAAAGATGTCCCCGTCATAGGGTTTTGTGCTTTTTCACAATGACAGGTGACACAACCATGAAAAAAACACCCGTTAAACTCAAAGGCTGTGCGTACCCCATCAACATCGGCATAACCGTCTAAAAAGTAGGTGCCTACCTGTAGTTCCCCCACCCTGTAAAGCATGCCGTATCTGTATATTTTCTTTGTGAGAAGTATACAACAGCCACTGAAGAGATGGGGTCAAATATCTCTTTTTCTGCCTGTGACAGTTGTCTGGAGAGAGAAGAGCTACCATGTTAGGCTCCAAAAACAAACTCGTACATAGCCATGCAGACAGATGCCAGTGTTATGTACAGGGCCGCCCAGGGGGCGGGGGGAAGGCAAGTGGGGCAATTTGCCCCAGGGCCCCCACGACAGTTTTTGGGGTCCCCGGAGCGTCTGCCGCTCTGGATCTTCGGCGGCAGGGGGGTCCCCGCCGCGGGTCTTCAGGGCACTACGGCGGCGGGTCCCGGAGTGGAAGGACCCCCCCGCCACCAAATTACCGCCAAAGCAGAGGCCCCCCACCGCTGAAGACCCCAGGCCCCCTGAATCCTCTGGGCCGCCCTGGTTATGTACCGGAATGGATCTATACACAGTTTTATCTCAGTGAATTTATCAGGTTCTTTCTCTACTTCTCCATCATTTTCATAATCTCTTTTCTGTATAGGATACAAGCCTGACTCAAAATTTTGATATCCTGCTGACAGTAATATGTGAGCTCTTTCTAAGTCAAACACCTCAGAGCTGTGGTCCTGGGACCAGACGAGAAACTCTGCTTTTTCCCTGGGCATCATGCTTTCTACAACATAGTGCGCCACACCGGGCATAGGCCCCATGTAATTTTGATTTTATAAAAAGTGTTAAAATTTTTTGGAAAATACCCTTTGCACCCTTCAAACCTCATTGCCTGCGGTAGCTTGCTCATGAGCAAGAAGTTTAAAGCGTCTATAAAATGAATGCCCAGGGCCTTAACTTCCACACACATTAGTTTACTACCCTGAGTGATCAGTTCTAGGCATATCTTTTCCTTCAGTAACTGTCTAACAATGACGTATGCACCATAACCTTTGGAATTGTGCTCTAGGAATGTGCAGTCCCAAAACTCTTTGTAAATAAAGGTTTTAACAAACATAGAAAGACACTCATCGCCCTTAAATTCCCAGGATTTTTCTGGCTTTAGGGACATAGCAAAAATGTAATTGGGAGTGTGCAACCCAGTCTCCTGCGTGCATTCAAAATCATTAAAAAACAAAAATACTTTTCTGAGGATTCCGGCTTTCTAAGGCTGTCCATAAAACAGAGGTGACTGTCTACATCACCAATGATCAGACCCTGACACTGCTTACACCGTTTGCCTTTACACCTGTGCTGCTTGTCCACGTAAGACTGACACTTATCACACAAAGTTTTAGACAGGCATTCAACTTGTTTTTTCGATGCACAGTTGATGTGTCTTTCTAAACACTCTTTGGACCGACAATACAGTCTACAGCTAGGACATCTCAGCTGCACGCCCACGCTGTCTGAGCACGTTACGCTCAAGCAGAGGCGGCAATGATACCTGCAAGAGTGGTCGTGACTGTACGCCATGTGGCAAAACTCACAATTTTTCGCACCGAAAAACTTTTTCACATCCAAAACCCCACAGTAATGCTCATCATGCAACAGGATGAAATAAGTCTTGGGGTACCCTGGGCCCCCCATTTTAAAAAAGCCCCAGCTGCCTTTCGCCCGTATACAGCACCACCTGTATGTTAACTCCTAAATGCTGTTCAAACTTTGCTACATCACTGAGCAGAAGCTTTTTTTGATCTAACCACCCCAGTTTCTCATGCAACTTTCTCGCCTCCGCTAACAATTCTGCGTCCGTAGGTTTACGATCAGACATGACGGCCACGAGTCCACCCGCAAAACACAGATTGGTACCGGTGTAAGCCAGGTCTACTAAACATTGTCTCTTTTTATGAATAATTTGACTACTAAGGATAGAATTTAAAACTCTACGAGCGCCTCCACCCCTGGTTTTTACAACTGTCACAACGAGGCGCAATGTCCCATCAACATACAACTCCCTAGTGCTCTGTAGCAGCTTTGAGGTCTGATTTAAGAAATCCTCAGCAGACAGCTCATCCCTAGTTCTTCTGACCGAAAACAAAGGGTTAGTTAAATTACGGCTCTCTAAACGTAACTGAACATAATCATCAGGCCCTATCCTACCATTAATGGCCTCGAGCACTAACTGTATTCCCCAGTGTATGGCTTCAACAACCTGCTGAGCTGAATTTATTTGCTCAAGATCGACAAAACAAAATTCCTCACAATACAACGACCCCCCAAATCTAAGTAATTCATGTTGCCAACTTCTCACTCTCTCCATATACACCTCTGCATTTTCAGGGTTACTTGGGGGTTCCTCTACGGGACCATTAGCGGCATCTTCTACATCAGGTGCTATTTGAGAGTCAGACTCCGAGGCGCCTCCATGAGGGTCATTGGGAGTAGAACGGGACCCGTCTAGAGAGCCCTCTGGGGAATTTTCTAAACCAGAGTCTGATTCCGCCTCCCCATTTTCAGACAAGCCAGTTTGAGAGCCTCCAGTAGGGGGCATCTCACTTTTTTTTTTTTTTTAAACCTCATTACCTCTTTAGCCCTTTTTAAAATTTTTACAGTGACCCTGGCCTGGAACTTTTTGGCAGCCATCTGTTTATCCCCCAAGCGCTGTCCCCCCTTTTGTTTACACGAGCTGATGTGTACCCTGGACGGTGCCCCTTTTACCCAGGCCTCCTAGTCACACCTGCTCAGAGCCACCCTTTCCAGCCCTCCTTTCTTTTAGACCCCCCGAGGATACAGCGTCCATCAGTTTTCTGAATGAAGCATCAAACTCTTCCCAAATACTAGAATATGGGGGGAGCTGTGACAAGCTTATGGTTTTGGGAGAATGGTTTGTCAGTCCTTGTTTTTTTATTCACAACCCCTAGAGTGCATGCTCCGGGTTTGTGAATGTGGGCATTCACAGTTTCCTCAGGGCTTGGTGTGGCGGTAGCCGCTGAGGAACTGGAGTTGTGGTTGCATGGTTGCAATACCTCGGCATCGCAGGAGCTTTCCAGTCCTTGGTCTTTTATTCACAAGCCGCAGAGCACATGCTCCAGGTTTGTGAATGTGTGTGATTTTACGCACATTCAGAATGTGGGTGTTTTCGCTCACCGTTTCCTCAGGGTTTGGTGTGGCGGTGGCCGCTGAGGAACTGGAGTTGTGGTTGCGTGGTTGTTTTTTTACCAGAGTCTTTTGTTCTGTCCTTGGGTTTGATATATATGAGGTCTAGACCGCCCTGAGGCTTCATCTGTACTCTTGTGCTGTTTTGCATTGTTAAAGGTCTCAAAGCAGATTCCTGGTTCTTTGGCAGTTCTGGAGAAGGTGTCCTTGTAGCTCTGACTACAGCATTGTCAGAAAAGTTGCCCATGCCTATGGGGGGGCTGGGGGGTGATATTTTACAAAACTGAACTTTACCATCTTTCTCACCCACAGTGGTTTGAGCATTGGCCTGCTAAACCCAGGATTGTGAGTTCAATCCTTGAGAGGGCCATTTAGGGATTTGGGGATTGGTCCTGCTTTGAGAAGGGGGTTGGACTAGATGATCTCCTGAGGTCCCTTCCAACCCTAATAATCTATGATTCTATGTATTTACTTAAAATACAAAACCTCATAAAACAACCAAACCAATAAGCAAAATATATTTACTGGGCTTCATCCATCCATCCGTCACTGATGCTGGTGAATTTTCCTTTTCAGCTGTCTTTTTCCTTTTTCTTTCGAACTTTTTTACCCTCTGATCTAAGGATCTCTCATGTTTTGACCGTACTGTGGAGCAAACATTATAAAAACACATGAAACCATCTTGTAAACTTAAAAAATAAAATATTCATTAGGGTGTTTTTCTAATTAAAAAGTCATAGCTTTAAAACAAAATAATCCATTTCAGGCTGTACAACAAACGCAGGTTTTGGGTTTATTTCTACCACTTAAAAAACAAAAAACAACAAAAAACCCACAAACATTTTTTTAAAAATACATCTTATTTTGCAGAATAAAAAACCAAACTGCTTTTAAAATCCATTTTAAAACACATTGTGCACAGAATCCCTTGTTAGTTTGAAACACACATACCACTAATTTAAAGCACCACAGTTTGCAACCAAATACTTTTCAATAAACCCACATGCATTTAAAAGCCGCATGGTTGTTCTGTTCCCCACCCCCAATGTGTGTTTGGGCCTTCAGGTTAAAGAACAAGCAAAAATGTTAGCTAGTATTACCCTAAATGCATCAACCCCCCATTTAAAAAACACAGCACATTTGCACAGTAAAAAAAAAAATCCTGTTAGTTTAAAACAAACAGTTTGCAACCAAATACTTTTTAAAAACTCACACCTGTCTTGCACAGACCCCTATCTTTCTCTCATATACACACACACACACAGTTTTTAAAATACACCTCATTTTGCAAAATAAAAACCAAACTGCTTTTAAAATCAACTTTTAAAACACATTTTGCACAGTAAAAAACCCTGTTAGTTTGAAACAAACCAAGTACTTTTAAGTATCAGAGGGGTAGCTGTGTTCGTCTAGATCTGTAAAAAGCGACAAAGAGTCTTGTGGCATCTTATAGACTAACAGACGTATTGGAGCATGAGCTTTCGTGGGTGAATCCCACTTCATCAGACGCATGTGGTGGAAATTTCCAAAGGCAGGTATAAATACGCAGGCAAGAATCAGTCTAGAGATAACGAGTTTAGAGAAACTGCTAAACTTCAGGCCTAGTGACAGCAATGGAGGAGGAGGTAATCCCGCCGACTCACCCCATTTTGTTGCGGTGTCGCAGAGGCTGAAATGATACATTTATCCCAGTCCTGCTCCTCCTCTTCGTTATATTGAAATAGATTTTCAATAAGGGAAATGGTAAAAAGAAAAATACCTGCTGCCAAGCACAACCTGGACCAGCGTGAGAACAACTGGGAATGAGACAATCTGTCACCGAAGGGGGAATTTGGTGACTCTAACAATCGCTCTGCTAATGCGGTGAAAGTACAAATGTGATGCTCAGGGCTTGTCTCGAGTACGAAAATTGGTGTTGATTAGGACAGGTCAAAGGGGAAGGTGCTAGGTAACCCCACCCCTGTGCCTGGGCTCTGTCAGCACGACACATCTAGCGGGGTGTTTACATTAGGATAGCTACCTCCAGCAGGCCGACTCCATGGAAAATCCTAGAGGAGACAAAGCCCAGGTCGATTTTCGCTCAGTTTAGTTACTTGTCACCCCTATTTCCCACCCCTGGGGCTGATGGACACTCCTGGCAGGAGAGACACACACTCCCATGACGACTCACATTAGAAAGGAGTTGGTAGAAAGGACCACAGGATTCACTCCAGAGAAGGGCGACCTGCTAAAAGAAAAGCAGGCAACTCACCCTGGGGAGCTGAGAGAACAGGGTGATGCTAATAGTACAAACAGCTCTAATAAGTCACTATGTGGGAATTAGCAAATGTCTTCAAAAACATCTTTTCTTTGCCCTACACAAAGTTTTTATGGTGTGTCTCTATCCTGTGAAATCGCTGATGCCTACAGTAACTCCTCACTTAACATTGTCCTGGTTAAGTTGTTTCATTGTTATGTTGCCGATCAATTAGCGAACATGCTCGTTTAAAGTTGCCCAATGCTCCATTATAACGTTGTTTTGCAGCTGCCTCCTTTGTCCACTGCTTGCAGAAAGAGCAGCCCATTGGAGCTGGTGGGGGCTTGGAACCAGGGTGGGCCAGCAGCCCCCCCCTTCGGATCCCCTAAGTTTCTTGTGCGGCAGCCACCCAGCTGGCTATCAATTGCCAGGCAGTTCAGCTGTCCCTCCCCCCACTGCCGTGTGCTGCTCCTGCCCTCTGCCTTGGAGCTGCTCCCCGGAGCCTCCTGCTTGCTGTGCAGAGGTTGGGGGGACGGGGGGGGAAGAGGAGTGCTAATGTGTCACGGAGTGTAGGGGAGTCAGGCCCTGCACCCCCGGGCTCCCTGCCGATTCACCAGGACTCTCAGCCAGCCAGTAAAGCAGAAGGTTTATTTAGACGACAGGAACACAGTCCAACACAGGTCTTGCAGGCACAGATAACAGGATCCCCCCCTGTTAGATCCATCTTGGGGCCCCATAACCCCCATCGGGGATCAGAGCCCTCTCTCTCTGCTTCCCCTCTGTTCCCCAGCCAACTCCAGTCTGCCCAGCCCCCTCCGGCCCCTCCTCTCTGCTCAGCTTCTTTCCCGGGCCAGGAGGTCACCTGACCCCTTTGTCTCCAACACCTTTAGCCAGCACCTTTGCAGGGAAGGTGCTCGGGCCATCAGTTGCTAGGAGACAGAGTGTCAGGCATTTGCTGCATGGACTTTTGCTGCTAGATACTTAGGATCTGTACCAGCCCCCAGTAAGACAAGTCCCACTTCGTCACATAATGTCAGCGTGTCCCCCTCCCCCCACTCCTGTACCCCATCTCCACAGAGTGGGGGGGGGGACACATGACATGGCTCAGGACGGAGGGAGCTGGCAACAGCTGCTCTCTCAACTTGCTGATCTACTTAAAAAGGCAGTGTACCTAGAGTGGGGTCAGTGTCCTTAAAGGGGCAATGTGCTTCTCTCTCACACACACACACAGTGTGTGTGTGTGTGTGTGTGTGTGTGTGTGTGTGTGTGTGTGTGTGTGTGTGTGTGTGTGTGTGTGTGTGTGTGTGTGTGTGTGTGTGTGTGTGTGTGTGTGTGTGTGTGTGTGTCCCTCTCTCACTCACACACACGGTGTGTGTCTCTGTCTCTCTCCGCTATGCTGTGTCTCCTCCCTCCATCCATGCTGCCTCGTAGAGCATGAGGCTACATTAATAACACTGTATTGTTATTGAGGGCTCACCCGAGTGCTAGTTCATCATTTAGCAGTAAGGCATTCCCTGGGAAATATCCCACCCTCTGACTTCACCACCTCAACCAAGCTTCACAATCTTCACTGCTATGTACAGTATTAAATTGTTTGTTTAAAACTTATGTTTGTATATTATATATATAAAAAAATATATATATAGTCTTTTGTGTGGGGAAAAAAATTTCCCTGGAACCTAAACACAACACCCCCCCCCATTTACAATAATTCTTATGGGGAAATTGGATTCACTTAACATTGTTTCACTTAAAGTAGCATTTTTCAGAAATAGAACTATAATATTAAGCGAGGAGTTACTGTATTAAGGTGTGAGCTCCAGATCAAACCTTTCCCGCACTCACAGGCTGCTCTCGTGTGTGGATCCTCTGATGATTAATGAGACTTGAGCTCTGAGTGAACTTTTTCCCACACTCACAGCATGTGTAGGGTCGCTCTCCTGTGTGGATTCTCCGATGAATAGTAAGCCCTGTGCTCCAAGTGAACTGTTTCCCGCACTCACAGCACTCATAGGGGCGCTCTCCTGTGTGGATCCTCTGATGATTATTAAGGTCTGATTTGAAAGTGAACCTTTTCCCACACTCACTGCATTCATATGGTCTCTCTCCTGTGTGGATCCTCTGATGTCTAATAAGGGATGACTTCTCAGTGAAGCTTTTCCCACACTCACAGCATTCATATGGTTTCTCTCCTGTGTGGATCCTCTGATGTTTAATAAGGGCTGAGTTATGAGGGAATGTTTTCCCGCACTCAGAGCACGTATAGGGGCGCTCTCCTGTGTGGATTCTCTGATGATTAATAAGGCCTGAGCTCTGAGTGAACTTTTTCCCACACTCAGAGCACTCATAGGGGCGCTCTCCAGTGTGGATTCTCTGATGATGAAAGAGGCCTGATCTCTGCGTAAACTTTTTCCCGCACTCACAGCATGTGTAGGGTCGCTCTCCTGTGTGCATTCTCTGATGATGAAAGAGGCCTGAGCTCTGAGTGAACTTTTTCCCGCATTCACAGCATTCATAGGGTCTATCTCCTGTGTGGCCTGTCTGATGTATGATAAGGTTTGATTTCTCACTGAACTGTTTCCCACACTCACAGCATTTGTAGGGGCGCTCTCCTGTATGGATTCTCTGATGTTTATTAAGGTTTGATTTGAAAACGAAGCTTTTCCCACACTCACAGCATTTATACGGTCTCTCTCCTGTGTGAATCCTTTGATGTCTAATAAAGGATGAGCGCCGAGTAAAGTTTTTCCCACACTCACAGCACACATAGTGTCTCTCTCTTGTGTGGATTTTCTGATGTTTAAGAAGGGCTGAGCTCTGAGGGAACGTTTTCCCACACTCACAGCATTCATAGGGCTCCTCTTCTGTGTGGATTCTCCGATGTTTAAGAAAGGCTGTGCTCCATGTGAACTGTTTCCCGCACTCACAACATTCATAGGGGCGCTCTCCTGTGTGGATCCTTTTATGTATATTAAGGTTTGATTTGAAAGTGAAACTTTTCCCACACTCAAAGCATTTATACGGTTTCTCTCCGGTGTGGATCCTCTGATGTCTAATAAGGGATGAGCTCCGCGTGAAGCTTTTCCCGCACTCACAGCACTCGTAGGGTCTCTCGTCTGTGTGGCTTGTCTGATGTTTAGTAAGACTTGATTTGTCACTGAACTGTTTCCCGCACTCACAACATTCATAGGGTCTCTGTCCTGTGTGGCTTTTCTGATGTTTAATAAATGTTGATTTCTCAATGAATTGTTTCCCGCACTCAGAGCATTCATAGGGGCGCTCTCCCGTGTGGATCTTCTCATGTTTAAATAGGGCTGAGCTCTGAGCGAACGTTTGCCCGCACTCACAGCAGGTATAGGGGCGCTCTCCTGTGTGCATTCTCTGATGATTAATAAGGAATGAGCTCAGAGTGAACTTCTTCCCGCACTCACAGCATTCATAGGGTCTTTCTCCTGTGTGGATCCTCTGATGTCTAGTAAGGGATGAGTTCTGAGTGAAGCTTTTCCCGCACTCACAGCACTCATAGGGTCTCTCTCTTGTGTGGCTTGTCTGATGTTTAGTAAGGTTTGATTTCTCACTGAACTGTTTCCCGCACTCACAGCATTTGTAGTGGTGCTCTCCCATGTGGATCCGCTGATGTCTAACGAGAGTGGAGTTCAGAGTGAAGTGTTTCCCACACTCAGTGCATGTGTTTTTTCTCTCTCCTACAGGTATTCTCTGCTGGGCTGTGATTTCCTTGGCGTTCTGGTGAGTCCCCTGACAATTAATGGATTTGCCCACTTTCTTCCTGGGCTGGATTCCCTGCTGCCTCTCTGGTCTGTGCCGACTCTCACAGGCTTTTCCCTGCACATGAAGCCTGGACACAGTCCCCTGGGATCCTTGTGATAATCCCCCGGGTGGTTCCACTTGCTCAGCATCTTCCCGCTCAGGATTCAGCTCCTCGTTCTCACTCACCATCCCAGCACCTGCTAGGACAGAGAGAGAAATGTCAGAAACAGGGGTAGAAAAGGGGAAAGCAAACCAAAATTAGAGCTTGAGAGACAGAAAAAACCCTTCTCCTTAGGGGACAGAGGAGGGGAACAATTCTGCCTCCACATCCCATCAGGGAGGGAGCTGCTGGTGGGTGTCAGTGAGGATGGGTAGGAAGCCGTGAGCGATAGCTGCCCATAGGGTACAAAGCCTCCTGAGGATACTCCTGAACTCCGTGAGCTCCCAAGGCCTTTTCAGGGAGTCCCAGCTCTTTCCTTCAGGCACTGAGAATTTTTGAATTGGTTTAAGGATCCCTCACCTGCGCAGGCGCCTCTCAGGTTCTCTCCTTCCTCAGAGCCCTGGAGATCCAGGACCCACGGCTCTTCCCCTCGTTCCAGCTGGGAGATCACGTCAGGTTTGGAAACAGGAAACCCTGCACAGGGGACAGAAAACAAGGGAGATCAGGGGAGTTCATGGGACATTTTTCATAAAGAAGAGTCTATTGGTTTTAACCCAGCCCATTTTAAAGCTGTCAAATCCTGGGGACAGGTCCCCAGGTGCTCCAAGGTGCAGGACACGCTGCGTATGAGGCATTTAACTATCCCCATCTCTGCTGGGAACACACCCAGCCAGACACTCCTCAGCAAGGGGCTCCTAAAACACAGAGACAGTATCTCCATGTTCCAGGAAGTAAAAACTCCAGCCAGAGGGGAAGTCACCCTGTATCTGCTTCTTAATCACAGAGAGAACCCCAGAGACAATGGGAGAGTCGTAGGAAAGCCGGGACTGGTGAGCACGGGCTGGTGGGATTCAGCGCAGTAAGGAAAAGGAGAGATGGGGGTGTCACTGAATTTCGTATCTCAGGGCTTGTCTACACTTGAGACACTGCAACTGTCCTGCTGTAGTGAGTCAGTGTAGACAAGGGGTCGGCAACCTTTCAGAAGTGCTGTGCCGAGTCTTCATTTATTCACTCTAATTTAAGGTTTTGCGTGCCAGTCATACATTTTAATGTTTTTAGAAGGTCTCTTTCTATAAGTCTATAATATAGAACTAAACTATTGTTGTATGTAAAGTAAATAAGGTTTCAAAATATTTAAGAAGCTTCATTTAAAATTAAATTAAAATGCAGAGGCCCCCAGACTGGTGGCCAGGACCCGGGCAGTGTTAGTGCCACTGAAAATCAGCTCGCGTGCCGCCTTTGGCACCTGTGCCATAGGTTGCCTACCCCTGGTGTAGACACTCGCTACAGCAACGAGAAAAGTTCTCCCCTGAGCATAGGTCATCCACCTCCACGAGAGGCAGTAGCTAGCTCGACGGACGCATTATTTTCTGTTTAAAGACCAACTACTCTAACTACCCTAAATGCTACATGCTTATTCAGATGGTCTTGAAATTTGCTGGGCAAATTCTTCATAGGCATTCAGGGAACTGTTAGTGGTCCAAACATGGGTTGATTTTGTTAAAGAGGTTCCTAAGATATAGCCCTCACCCCCACCCCCACCCCCCCATGCAGCTTTTTACAAAATCATCTTGCTCTTGAAACTTTTTTTTGCACACAGCTGGGGCTGAAACTACGGTTCTCATCGTCCCCCGACCGATCTCAGTCACTTGGCATTTCTCGCAGTTAGTACATAGCACCCACTGCCGCTTTGGGAAACCATTATTGAAAAAGTTCACAGTGGGAGGATTTGGAATTTCAGAGCAGCACAGGTCAAACTGGTGAGTTGATGACATGGAAATACATACGTGCAGCAAGACTAAATCCCTGTTAACTGCTAGAGGGTTTCCCGCAATCTGCTGTCACAGTAAAGTGTTGGCTCAAGGAGTTGTGCTGTGGCCACTGTACCTGAATTCATCATCATGTCATGTTCCCATGACACCTCTGGTGTTTAGGGCAGTGACGAAGCTCCTCCACGCCTGTCTGTTTCTGGCAAGTCTTTCAATGGTTCCCCAGCTATGCCCCAGGTTTCTCAGCTCAGCTTCCACAGCTCTTCACCATGTTGTTTTCAGGCAGCCTTGTTTTCTCTTGCTTTCAGGTGTCCATCTTAATGCTAATCTGGTGATGGAATCAGTTTCCATCCGAAGCACATGGCTAATCCATCTCCAGCGTCTCCTGGCAATGATGGTGCTCATATCCTCTTGGCTGCACTGTGTCTTGGTTTGAGATTGTTGTGGGCCAAAAGATACGGAGGATTTTTCTGAGGCAGGTTGTATGGAATGAAGACGGTTTGGACACATGCTTTCTCATTCCCCAGCATTCTCCACTATCAAGTAGTGTTGGAAGTACACAGCTCTGATAAATCTTGAGTTTGGTTTTGGTGTTGTATTTTGATGATTTCCAGACTGTATTGAAGCTCCTGAAGGTGTTCCTGGCTTTACTGATTCTGTTCCGGACGTCCTGGCTTGTTCCACCGTCCTGGCTGATGGTGCTGCCCAAGTATGTGAATGTTTCTACATTGGTGAGAACACGATCCTCTATCCATATTGCTGATGGTGAGGCAATATTAAAGGTCATAATATCGGTCTTATTGCAGTTGATTTTCAATCCAATTTGCTGGCAGAATGTGTTGAGTTGTTTTTTCTTGTATATGGTGTTGGGTATGTGATAGGAGAGCGAGATCATCTGTGAAGTCCAGGTCTTCAAGGGATGAGAAGGGTATCCAGTTAATGCCTCTTGGCATGACTCTGTTGTACGCCGCATTACACAGTCAGTGGCAATGCAGAAGAGGGTTCATAGATTCATAGATTCTAGGACTGGAAGGGACCTTGAGAGGTCATCGAGTCCAGTCCCCTGCCCTCATGGCAGGACCAAATACTGTCTAGACCATCCCTGATAGACATTTATCTAACCTACTCTTAAATATCTCCAGAGATGGAGATTCCACAACCTCCCTAGGCAATTTATTCCAGTGTTTAACCACCCTGACAGTTAGGAACTTTTTCCTAATGTCCAACCTAAACCTCCCTTGCTGCAGTTTAAGCCCATTGCTTCTTGTTCTATCCTTAGAGGCTAAGGTGAACAAGTTTTCTCCCTCCTCCTGATGACACCCCTTTAAATACCTGAAAACTGCTATCATGTCCCCTCTCAGTCTTCTCTTTTCCAAACTAAACAAACCCAATTCTTTCAGCCTTCATTCATAGGTCATGTTCTCTAGACCTTTAATCATTCTTGTTGCTCTTCTCTGGACCCTCTCCAATTTCTCCACATCTTTCTTGAAATGCGGTGCCCAGAACTGGACACAATACTCCAGTTGAGGCCTAACCAGCGCAGAGTAGAGCGGAAGAATGACTTCTCGTGTCTTGCTCACAACACACCTGTTAATGCATCCCAGAATCACGTTTGCTTTTTTTGCAACAGCATCACAGTGTTGACTCATATTTAGCTTGTGGTCCACTATAACCCCTAGATCCCTTTCTGCCGTACTCCTTCCTCGACAGTCTCTTCCCATTCTGTATGTGTGAAACTGATTGTTCCTTCTTAAGTGGAGCACTTTGCATTTGTCTTTGTTAAACTTCATCCTGTTTACCTCAGACCATTTCTCCAATTTGTCCAGATCATTTTGAATTATGATCCAGTCCTCCAAAGCAGTTGCAATCCCTCCCAGTTTGGTATCATCTGCAAACTTAATAAGCGTACTTTCTATGCCAATATCTAAGTTGTTGATGAAACACCCCGACATATTCCTACATGACACACCCCAACATACTCCTGTTCTGACTTCAAAACTGAGCTCACTGTGATCAATACTGCATGTGAAGTTAGAATAGATGCTTTTGATAATGTTGATTATACAAAATGTGCCATAGGCCGGTCCTGTGAATGCTATCAAAAGCCTTCTCAAAGTCTAAGAAGTTTATGTAGAGGCGCCATTTCCATTCTAGGCATTGTTCTATTATGTTTCGTTGAGCGAAGATCTGGTCTGTGCATGCACGCCCTTTTCAAAAACCGCCTTGCTCTTTTCTGAGAACGCTCTCAACTGCCTCTGATGTATGCTGGACTATGATCTTACACAATACCTTGCTTGGCACAGATAAAAGTGTGATATCATGCCAGTTATTACAATCACGGAGAGTTCCTTCCTTTGATATCTTCACTATAACCCAATTGGTCCACTCCTCTGGCACTTTTTCCCTTTCCCAGACTGATGTGAATAGAGAGGCCAGGATAGATGCCGCTAACTCAGGATTTACCTTGAACAATTGTGCATCCAAGTTATCCCTGCCAGGAGCTTTCCCATTTTTTAAGGATTTGACAGCTTGAATGATCTCTTGCTTTGTTGGGGTGTCTGTGTTGATATCAAGATCATCTTCTGCCTCTGGGATGTTTGCTTCCTCTATAGGTGGATACTTGTTCAGCAATTCTTTGAAATGCTCTGTCCAGTGCATTTCTTGTTCTTTTTCTGTTGTCAATAGGTGGCCTTCTGTGTCCCTGATGAGAGTGTTTGTTGGTGTCTGCTGTTTACCACTGGTAAGATTTTGTAGACTGTTCCTTGTTCACCATGAGCAGTTGCCTCCTCGCCTTATTTTGCTAGATTATCAATATAATGTTGTTTGTCCGCATTCACAGGGCGTTTGATCTCCCAGTGTGCCTTGCTATACTGCTCATGGTATTTGTCCTTTAGCTTTTGGGATTTTATGTCTAAAACTTTTTTCTTCGGGGCTCGTCTGGTTTCTGTGGTGTTCCATGTGCTAGGTGTAATCCACTCATTTCTTCTCTTCTGCCTCTGGCTTAGACAGGCTTCGCTGTGCTGTTCATAGATTGTTGTTACTTTGTCCCACTTTGTGTTAATCTCCTCATCTGCATTCTCCTCCTCTTCATCAATGTCTGCAAGTGCCTGAACCCTGTTCTTTCACTACAGAACGAAGGCTTTCTATAGTTCAGGGGACTTTAGCTTGTCAACATCATAATGTCTACGTCCCTTGTTTGGTGGACCCACACCTCTCAGTTTTAGCTTGATGGAGGCTGTCACAAGGTGGTGGTCGCTGCCAATATCTGCTCCCCTTCTCACTTTCACACCTGTGACTGAGTGTCGCCATTTGACATTGGTCAATCTGGTTCTTAGCTCTGCCATTTGGAGAACACCATGTCAGACTGTGAATTTCACAATGTTGAAATAGGGTTCCGCTGATGACTAGATCATTCATATTGCAGAAATCAACAAGCCTCTCTGTTTTCATTCATCATGCCACACCCATGTCTTCCCATTGCTCTGGCACTGTTTGTGTTGTCCTTACTGACCTTGGCGTTCAAGTCTCCCATGATGATAGTTAGGTCGTGGCGTGGTACTCTCTCTAACTCCGCCTGTAGTATAAGGTAGATCCTTTGCTTCTTCATCACAGTCATTTGTCGGAGCATAGCACTGAATCAGGATGATGTTACTGTATTTCCCTTTCGGTCTGGCTCTCCTAATTCTGCTGCTGATGGACTTCCAATCAAGCAGGGACCGCTCCACTCCCTTCTTCAAAAGGATGGCAACACTGTTATGGTGTTGTCCATCATCCTGTCCAGAATACAGCAAAGTTTCTAATGAGGCTGTTGTTAATCTTCCTGATCCCATCCATCTGCTCTCACTGACACCCAGGATACATAAGCTGTAGCGTCTCATCTCTGCTGGGACCTGAACTAGCTTCTGTATTTTGTACATTGTCTGTACATTCCAAAAAACAAGTTTGTTTTTTGTCTTGGTGTTGAACACTTCAGTCTTCATGACAGTGGCTTCCTTTCGGCTTTCACCCCTGGAAGTCATACGAGTGTTTGACTCCTGAAGGACATCGCACACAGTAAAGCAGGGATTCTCAAACTTCATTGCAACACGACCCCCTTCCGACAATAAATATTGCTACACTGCCCCAGGAAGAGGGACTGAAGCCTGAGCTCACCGGAGCCCCACCACCCCGGGCAAGGGGAGGGAGGGAGCAAAGTCCAAGTCCCACTGTCCTGGGTAGGTGGATGTGACAAAACCCAAGCCCAAGGGTCTCAGCCCCATGTAGGGGCCTGTAACCTGAGCCTTGGGGGGGAGGGATAGCTCAGTGGTTTGAGCATTGGCCTGCTAAACCCAAGGTTGTAAGCTCAATCCTTGAGGAGGCCACTTAGGGATCTAGGCCAAAAATTGGTCCTGCTAGTGAAGGCAGGGGGCTGGACTCAATGACCTTCTGAGGTCCCTTCCAGTTCTAGGAGATTGGTATATCTCCAATTATTACCCTGCTGCCCAGGGCTGAAGCCCAAGCCCCATTCCCCAGGGCTGAAGTCTTTGGCCCCAGGTGGCAGGCTCAGGCTTCAGCCCCAGACCCCAGCAAGTCTAAATACCAGCCCTAGCAACCCCATTAAAACCAGGTCGCAACTTACTTTGGGGTCCCGACCCACAGTTTGAGAACCGCTGCAGTGCAGGTCAATTTCTCAGCCACTGTTTCCATAACATTTTATTTTTTTTACAGGAGAGGGTTGTTCGCCATGTGCCTAACCCCCAGCTTGGAGGGCCAGGATGTTAGTTTTGTCTGGCCAGGTTCACTCTGCATCATGGGCCGTGGAAGCCACGCCCACCAAGCCCTACTGGGCACGCTCCAAATGTAGCAGGCGTATAAATGGGAGCAGCTCAGCTCAGTCTGGGCTGACAGCTGAAGAGGAAGGACAGTCGCTGCAGGCTCCAGACCAGGAAGCACCAGAGGTGCTGACAGCAGGAGCAAGGGCCACCGAGACCCAGGCGGAGACCCAGACACCAGTAGGGAGTAGCCCAGGGGGATGCCGGCTGCAGGGCTGAGAACAGTCAGCATGCTGCTCTTGGCTCCCTGCTGACTCAGTGGCAGAGACCTTTGCCACAGACAGGGCCCTGGGCTGGTACCTGGTGGAGCACGGAGGGCCTGGGTCCCCCTACCCCGGCCACCACCCACCCCTAGGTGGCAGCCCATTGTCCTTGAATTTGGCCACTAGGCCTTTCCACCCTGGGTAAACTAATTTATCCTAGCCACTATGCCATACCACTGAAAGGATCAGGGCAACCCAAATGACTCTGGCCATTAGGCCTTTCTGCCCTACGGATAAGGGCAATCCTATAGACTCTGACCATTAGGACTTATAACTCTGGGACCTAGAACAGTGCTGTGAACTTATTTGTGGACGGAGAACAGCCCCTTGCATGAAAAGAGGATGGGGTGTGAAAAAAAAAATCACACTGCTCACCAACATAGCTATGTTGGGGAAAGCTCTGGGGTAGACCGTTATAGTGGCAAAAAACAAACAAAAAAAACCCCACACATTCCAAAAATCAATGTAAGTAAATACCCATAAACTACATTCATGCAGAGTACATGCCACATCTAAAACACAACCTCATCTCTGCCCCTTCCATAACCCTGGGGTTGACACTAGCCACTGGAAACGGTTCAGTAAGGCTGGTACAAAGTTTTACAAACTACCAACGGAAGTGGAGAGTTCTTCATTTCAGGAAGTCTTCCAGTCAAGACTGGATGCCTTTCTGGAAGATGATTTAGTCAACCTGGAGGTATACAGCTCAACACAGTGGTAACTGGATGAAATTCTGTGGCCTGTGTTACAGAAGAGGTCAGACTAGATGACCCAATAGTCCTTTCTGGCCATAAAAACCTATAAACCTAGAATAGTTACAAAGAAGGACTAAGAGAATGTGCCATTGTTTGTGCTGTGTTCCACAGATGGGAATACCAGCATTTATCGGCATCCCCTCCAGCTGCGTGCACTGCGTCAGCGTAGCTGTAATTTGTTGCTGGATGGATTACTGGGAGCAGCTTGGCAGAGCTGTGACTGTGATAGGAAGGGAGGTGCGTGTGGAACTTGGGGGACCTAGTCTGCCCCATTTCCGTGCTAAGGGCTGTAGGTTGTGTCAGTGAAGGAGAACAAGGGCGTGTTCTTGTCTCGGAGATTGTCTGCAGCCTGGTGGCATATGTGCTACTTGTTTCCAGGGTTCAGCGAGGGCAACGTGAAGTCAGTGACTCAGAAGGAATCCTCAGGGACAGGGCAAAGGGGTGATCTCACTTTGCAAGTCTGAGCTGGTTTGTGTGGAAAAGGCTCAGTGTTTGAGTGCCAGCCGGGGGTCGGAGGCTTCTCATCTTTATACTGGACCTAATTTCAAGTTTTGCCTTAGCAAAGTGAAGTTGTTAGACTTTGTGCTGAACTGCCCCTGTGCCCTGTTCCCAGAGTGTTCTGTAGCGAGGAGGGCAGAGTGTTAGTATGTGGGTCACTGGCTTGTCAGGGTGATGCTGAAATAGAGCAGAGTAGAGGTGGCATTGTGGGGATGCCATGAAACTTAACTCTGCATTTCCCCTTCTAAGAACTGAGGGGACAGGAACCCTTACCCAGCGAGGTCACAGTCTCATAGTTCTCCTGCATGACGTCTCTGTAGAGGGCTCTCTGGGTGGGGTCCAGCAGAGCCCATTCCTCCATGGTGAAATACACAGCCACCTCCTCGAAGGTCACCGGCCCCTGAAAGAGCGAGAGTCCAACACTCAGTACCCCAGTCACAGCCCCATTATTCAAGGGCGAAAGGAGCCAATCAAATGGAAGCTCTGGGTAGCTTGCAGTCAACAGAGTCCTACCCGCACACCGCTCGTAAGAGCAGCCATACTGAGTCAGACCAAAGGTCCATCTAGCCCAGTATCCTGTCTTCTGACAGTAGCCAATGCCAGGAGCCGCAGAGGGACTGAACAGAGCACATAATCATCAAGTGACCCATCCCCTGTTGCCCATTCCCAGCTTCTGGCAAACAGAGGCTAGAGACACCATCCCTGCTCATCCTGGCTAATAGCCCCTAAGGGACCTAGCCTGCACGAACTTATCAAGTATTAGAGCATCCAGAAAACATGAGGGTGAGGGCACAAAGAGAGAGCCCCTTCTCTCTCAGCAGATCCATCACACTCCTACTAGTCTGAGACTGATACAGTTGAGGGAGTCCCTAGCAGGGTCCAGGGAGAGCTCACTGGTATAGAAGATTGGTGTTGGAAGAGACCTCAGGAGGTCAACTAGTCTAACTCCCTGCTCAAAGCAGGACCAACACCAACTAAATCATCCCAGCCAGGGCTTTGTCAAGCCTGACCTTAAAAACCTCCAAGGAAGGTAGCCCCCACCTCCCTAGGTAATCCATTCCAGTGCTTCACCACCCTCCTAGTGAAATAGTGTTTCCTAATATCCAACCTACACCTCCCCCTCTGCAACTTGAGACCATTGCTCCTTGTTCTGTCATCTGCCATCACTGAGAACAGCCTAGCTCCAGCCTCTTTGGAACGCCCCTTGAAGTAGCTGAAGGCTGCTATCAAATCCCCCCTCACTCTTCTCTTCTGCAGATTAAGCCAACTTCCCTCAGCCTCTCCTTGTAAATCATGTGCCCCAGCCCCCTAATCATTTTCATTGCCCTCCGCTGGACTCTCCAATTTGTCCACATCCCTTCTGGCCCAAAAGTGGATGCAATACTCCAGATGTGGCCTCACCAGTGCTGAATAATCACTTCCCTTGATCTGCTGGCAACGCTCCTACTAATGCAGACCAATATAATAATAATAGGAGATATACCAATCTTCTAGAACTGGAAGGGACCTTGAAAGGTCATTGAGTCCAGCCCCCTGCCTTCACTAGCAGGACCAATTTTTGCCCCAGATCCCTAAGTGGCCCCCTCAAGGATTGAACTCACAACGCTGGGTTTAGCAGGCCAATGCTCAAACCACTGAGCTATCCCTCCCCCTTGTTGCCATTAGCCTTCTTGGCAACAAGGTCACACTGTTGACTCATATCCAGCTTCTCATCCACGGTAATCCCCAGGTCCTTTTCTGCAAAACTACCACTTAGCCAGTTGGTCCCTAGTCTGTAGCAGTGCATGGGATTCTTCCGTCCTAAATGCCTGGACTCTGCACTTGTCCTTGTTGAACCTCATGTGATTTCTTTTGGCCCAATCCTCCAATTTGTCTAAGTCACTCTGGACCCTATCCCTACCCTCCAGCTTATCTACCTCTCCCCGCAGCTTAGTGTCATCCGCAAACTTGCTGAGTGTGCAATCCATCCCATCATCCAGATCATTAATGAAGATGTTGAACAAAACCAGCCCCAGGACCGACCCTGGGGGTATTCTGCTTGATACCAGATGCCACCTAGACATTGAGCCGTTGATCACTACCCATTGAGCCTGATGATCTAGCCAGCTTTCTATCCACTTTATAGTCCATTCATCCAATCCATACTACTTTAACTTGCTGACAAGAATACTGTGGGGGACCATATCAAAAGCTTTGCTAAAGTCAATGTATATCATGTCCACCACTTTCCCCATATCCACAGAACCAGTTATCTCATCATAGAAGGCGATAGGGTTGGTCAGGCATGACTTGCCCTTGGTGAATCAATGCTGACTGTTCCTGATCACCTTCCTCTCCTCCAAGTGCTTCAGAACGGATTCCTTGAGGACCTGCTCCATGATTTTTCCGGGGACTGAGGTGAAGCTCAGTCTGTAGCTCCCTGGATTCTCCTTCCTCCCTTTTTTAAAGACAAGCACTACATTTGCCTTTTTCCAATCGTCCAGGACCTCCCCGATCGCCATGAGTTTTCAAAGATAACGGCCAATGACTCTGCAATCACATCAGCCAACTCCCTCGGCACCCTCGGATGCATCAGATCCAGTCCCATGGACTTGTGCATGTCCAGCTTTTCTAAATAGCCCTTAACTTGTTCTTTCATCGCTGAGGGATGCTCACCTCCTCCCCATATTGTGAGGCCCAGTGCAGCAGTCTGGGAGCTGCCCTTGTCTGTGAAGACAGAGGCAAAAAGAGCATTGAGCACTTCAGCTTTTTCCACATCATCTGTTACTAGGTTGCCTCCACCATTTAGTAAAGGTCCCATTATTTCCTGACCATCTTCTTGTTGCTAACCTACCTGTAGAAACCCTTCTTGTTACCCTTCACATCCCTTGCTAGCTGCAACTCCAGTTGTGCTTTGGCCTTCCTGATTACCCCCCTGCATGCTCGAGCAATATTTTTATACTCCTCCCTAGTCATGTGTCCAAGTTTCCACTTTTTATAAGCTTTCTTTTTGTGTTTAAGCTCACCAAACATTTCTCTGTTAAGCCAAACTGGCTGTCTGTCATATTTGCTATTCTTTCTGCACATTGGGATGGTTTGTTCCTGCAACCTCAGTAAGGCTTCTTTAAAATACAGCCAACTCTCCTGGACTCCTTTCCCCCTCATATTAGCCTCCCAGGGGATCCTGCCCATCAGTTCCCTGAGGGAGTCAAAGTCTGCTTTTCTGAAGTCCAGGGTCCATATTCTGCTGCTCTCCTTTCTTCCGTTTGTCAGGATCCTAAACTCGACCATCTCACGGTCACTGCTGCCCAGGTTGCCACCCACTTCTACTTCCTCTACCAATTCTTCCCTGTTTGTGAGCAGCAGGTGAAGAGGAGCACGGCCCCTAATTGGTTCCTCCAGCACTTGCACCAGGAAGTTGTCCCCAACACTCTCCAAAAACTTCCTGGATTGTCTGTGCACCGCTGTATTGCTCTCCCAGCAGATGTCAGGGTGATTGAAGTCTCACATGAGAACCAGGGCCTGTGATCTGGAAACTTCTGTTAGTTGTCCAAAGAAAGCTTCTTCTATCTCATCCTCCTGGTCTGGTGGTCTACAGCAGACACCCACCACGACATCACCATGACATGGGAAGGAAGCACAACATTCTCCTCCTTGTGAGGAAGTGGATATGAGGGGAGGGGCATCTCCCCTAAGCCTGACTGGTGGGTGCCCCCTTCATATCTCACAGCAGCTGTTGGTTAGTGAGGTCAGACTCCAGCACTGGGAGTCTGGCCACTTTTCCTAGCCCCATCTAGGTGGGTTGTTTCCTCTTCCACAAATTAGGGCATTTCCACCGCCGAACCTCAAGGGTCTATTCCTAGAATCTAGGCCACTTATTAAACAACTCCCAGCAGGTTTGCCACACCCGGTCCTCCTCCCTTTCTCCACCCTAAGAACATAAGAACATAAGAAAGGCCGTACCAGGTCAGACCAAAGGTCCATCTAGCCCAGTATCTGTCTACCGACAGTGGCCAATGCCAGGTTCCCCAGAGGGAGTGAACCTAACAGGCAATGATCAAGTGATCTCTCTCCTGCCATCCATCTCCATCCTCTGACGAACAGAGGCTAGGGACACCATTCTTACCCATCCTGGCTAATAGCCATTTATGGACTTAGCCACCATGAATTTATCCATTCCCCTTTTAAACATTGTTATAGTCCTAGCCTTCACAACCTCCTCAGATAAGGAGTTCCACAAGTTGACTGTGCACTGCGTGAAGAACTTCCTTTTATTTGTTTTAAACCTGCTGCCTATTAATTTCATTTGGTGACCCCTAGTTCTTGTATTATGGGAATAAGTAAATAACTTTTCCTTATCTACTTTCTCAACATCACTCATGATTTTATATACCTCTATCATGTCCCCCCTTAGTCTTCTCTTTTCCAAGCTGAAGAGTCCTAGCCTCTTTAATCTTTCCTCGTATGGGACCCTCTCTAATCCCCTAATCATTTTAGTTGCCCTTTTCTGAACCTTTTCTAGTGCTTTTCTTTTTTGAGGTGAGGAGACCACATCTGTACACAGTATTCGAGATGTGGGCGTACCATGGATTTATATAAGGGCAATAATATATTCTCAGTCTTATTCTCTATCCCCTTTTTAATGATTCCTAACATCCTGTTTGCTTTTTTGACCACCTCTGCACACTGCGTGCACATCTTCAGAGAACTATCCACGATGACTCCAAGATCTTTTTCCTGACTCGTTGTAGCTAAATTAGCCCCCATCATGTTGTATGTATAGTTGGGGTTATTTTTTCCAACGTGCATTACTTTACATTTATCCACATTAAATTTCATTTGCCATTTTGTTGCCCAATCACTTAGTTTTGTGAGATCTTTTTGAAGTTCTTCACAATCTGCTTTGGTCTTTACTATCTTGAGCAGTTTAGTATCATCTGCAAACTTTGCCACCTCACTGTTTAGGGGAAGTGGGAGGAATAGCTCAGTGGATTGAGCATTGGCCTGCTAAACCCAGGGTTGTGAGTTCAATCCTTGAGGGGGCCACTTAGGGATCTGGGGCAAAAATCAGTACTTGGTCCTGCTAGTGAAGGCAGGGGGCTGGAGTTGATGACCTTTCAAGGTCCCTTCCAGTTCTAGGAGATTGGTATATCTCCAATTATATATATATATATATGTTTACCCCTTTCTCCAGATCATTTATGAATGAATTGAATAGGATTGGTCCAAGGACTGACCCTTGGGGAACACCACTAGTTACCCCTCTCCATTCTGAGAATTTACCATTAATTCCTACCCTTTGTTCCCTGTCCTTTAACCAGTTCTCAATCCATGAAAGGACCTTCCCTTTTATCCCATGACAGCTTAATTTACTTAAAAGCCTTTGGTGAGGGACCTTGTCAAAGGCTTTCTGGAAATCTAAGTACACTATGTCCACCGGATCCCCCTTGTCCACATGTTTGTTGACCCCTTCAAAGAACTCTAATAGATTAGTAAGACACGATTTCCCTTTACAGAAACCATGTTGACTATCGCTCAAGAGTTTATGTTTTAATATGTGTCTGACAATTTTATTATTTACTATTGTTTCAACTAATTTGCCCGGTACCAACGTTAGACTTACCGGTCTGTAATTGCCAGGATCACCCCTAGAGCCCTTTTAAAATATTGGTGTTACATTAGCTAACTTCCAGTCATTGGGTACCGAAGCCGATTTAAAGGACAGGTTACAAATCTTAGTTAATAGTTCCGCAACTTCACATTTGAGTTCTTTCAGAACTCTTGGGTGAATGCCATCTGGTCCCAGTGACTTGTTAATGTTGAGTTTATCAATTAATTCCAAAACCTCCTCTAGTGACACTTCAATCTGTGACAGTTCCTCAGATTTGTCACCTACAAAAGCCAGCTCAGGTTTGGGAATCTCCCTAACATCCTCAGCCGTGAAGACTGAAGCAAAGAATCCATTTAGTTTCTCCGCAATTATTTTATCGTCTTTAAGCGCTCCTTTTGTATTTTGATCATCAAGGGGCCCCACTGGTTGTTTAGCAGGCTTCCTGCTTCTGATGTACTTAAAAAAAACATTTTGTTATTACCTTTGGAGTTTTTGGCTAGCCATTCTTCTAACTCCTCTTTGGCTTTTCTTATTACACTCTTGCACTTAAGTTGGCAGTGTTTATGCTCCTTGCTATTTGCCTCACTAGGATTTGACTTCCACTTTTTAAAGGAAGTCTTTTTATCTCTCACTGCTTCTTTTACATGGTTGTTAAGCCACGGTGGCTCTTTTTTAGTTCTTTTACTGTTTTTCTTAATTTGGGGTATACATTGAAGTTGGGCCTCTATTATGGTGTCTTTAAAAAGGGCTCATGCAACTTGCAGGGATTTCACTTTAGTCACTGTACCTTTTAACTTTTGTCTAACTAACCCCCTCATTTTTGTATAGTTCCCCCTTTTGAATTAAATGCCAGTGTTGGGCAGTTGAGGTGTTCTTCCCACCACAGGGATGTTGAATGCTATTGTATTATGGTCACTATTTCCAAGCGGAAATATAGTTACCTCTTGGACCAGCTCCTGCGCACCCCTCAGGATTAAATCTAGAGTTGCCTCTCCCCTTGTGGGTTCCCGTACCAGCTGCTCCATGAAGCAGTCATTTAAAGTATCGAGAAATTTTATCTCTGCATTTCATCCTGAAGTGAAATGTTCCCAGTCAATATGGGGATAATTGAAATCCCCCACTATTATCGGGTTCTTAATTTTGATAGCCTCTCTAATTTCCCTTAGCATTTCATCGTCACTATTATTGTCCTGGTCAGGTGGTCGATAATAGATCCCTAATGTTATATTTTTACTAGAGCATGAAATTTCTATCCATAGAGACTCTATGGAACATGTGGATTCGCTTACGATTTTTACTTCATTTGAATCTACACTTTCTTTCACATATAGTGCCACTCCTCCCCCTGCACGGCCTGTTCTGTCCTTCCGATATATTTTGTACCCCGGAATGATTGTGTCCCATTGATTGCTCTCAGTCCACCAGGTTTCTGTGATGCCTATTATATCTATATCCTCCTTTATCACAAGGCACTCTAGCTCACCCATCTTATTATTTAGACTTCTGGCATTTGTGTACAAGCACTTTAGAAACTTGTCCCTGTTTATTAGCCTGCCTTTTTCTGATGTGCCAGATTCTTTTTTATGTGACTGTTTATCATCTGACCCGGCCCTTACATTATCCTCTTCCGTCCTCTGCTCCTGACTATAACCTGGAGATTCTCTATCATCAGACTCTCCTCTAAGAGAAGTCAGTGTCCGATCCACACGCTCCTCTGCAGCAGTCGGCTTTCCCCCATCTCCTAGTTTAAAAACTGCTCTACAACCTTTTTAATGTTTAGTGCCAGCAGTCTGGTTCCACTTTGGTTTAGGTGGAGCCCATCTCTCCTGTATAGGCTCCTCCCATCCCAGAAGTTTCCCCAGTTCCTAATGAACGTGAACCCCTCCTCTCTACACCATCGTCTCATCCACGCATTGAGACTCTGAAGCTCTGCCTGCCTACCCGGCCCTGCGCGTGGAACTGGGAGCATTTCTGAGAATGCCACCATAGAGGTCCTGGATTTCAGTCTCTTCCCTAGCAGCCTAAATTTGGCTTCCAGGACATCTCTCCTACCCTTCCCTATGTCATTGGTACCTACATGTACCACGACCACCAGCTCCTCGCCAGCACTACACATAAGTCTGTCTAGATGCCTCGAGAGATCCACAACCTTCGCATCAGGCAGGCAAGTCACCATACGGTTCTCCTGGTCATCACAAACCCAGCTATCCTTGTTTCTAATGATCAAATCTCCCATTACTAACAGCTGCCTTTTCTTAATGACTGCAGTTCCCTCCCCCGGAGAGGCAACCTCAGTGCGAGAGGCAACCCCAGCACCATCTGGAAGGAGGGTCCCAACTACGGGAAGGTCTCCCTCTGCTCCCATTGACTGCTCTATTTCCCTGGGCTGTTCTTCCTCCTCAACAGCACAGGAGCTGTCTGAGCGGAGGTGGGACAATTCTACAGTGTCCCGGAAAGCCTCATCAACATACCTCTCTGCCTCTCTCAGCTCCTCCAGTTCCGCCACCCTGGCCTCCAAAGTCCGTACATGGTCTCTGAGGGCCAGGAGCTTCTTGCACCGACTGCACACATACGCCACCCGCCCACAGGGCAGGTAATCATACATGCAACACTCAGCGCAATCAACTGGATAGCCCCCACTCTGCTGCTGGGCTTCTGCCTGCATTGTCTCCTAGTTAGTGGAAGGGTGGTTTACAGAAAGGAGTTTTGGAATGTGGCTCGGTTTACAGGTTTTAGGGGGGGGGGGCGCAGGGAAGGGGTTACGGCCGGCGAGGGACTCCCTCTCCCTTCCCACTCCCCTTCTAAACTCCCTTGCGAAACTCCCTGTTAGCAGCCCCTGTTCGCCTGTGCATTTCCTGCCCTGCTCCAACCTCCAGACCAGACTTTGCAAACCTTCCCAACTCCTGTGTATTTGCTGTCCCCCTCCTCCAGTAGGAACCCACCAGCAACCCCCCGATAATCCCTACCTGAACTGGCTCCTCTGCAGCCATTTCTCTTTCCTGTCCCATGGGAGGACGGGATGAGCTGGAGCGAGATGTGGGCATCATTCTGCAGCCTGGCAGGGCGAGAAGGGCAATTGTGGAGGTTTCAGAACACGCTTTAGTTCATTTCACATCAGAATTCCCGCAATCCCTTTCCCTGCAGACAGACATCCTAGATTCTGTCACACTGGGAAAACACTTCATAGGTGATAATGAGAGAGAAAAGGGAAGCACTAGAGGGAATTTCTATCAGCATTTGACAGGGAAGTGGCACAGACAGGGAAAGTGTGGGTGGAGAAGGCTAGCTCCCTGCCTCGCCTCTCCAGCCCCAGGCCTCGCCCCCTCCCCTTCACCCCATCTCTCCTCTCCTGGGAGGGACACAGCTGGCAGGGAGTCTCATGGGGGAGGACGAATGAGGAGGGACCCAGTGGGCAGGCGAAGTGCCTGAGAGGTAGGCTTGCGGGGGAGAGGGGGGATGAGGAGGGACCCGGAAGGAGGGGGCAGGTCTGGCGTGGGAGTGGGAAGTGAGGCAGGACTCAGCGGGCTGGGAGGAGTCTAGCAGGGAATGGGGGTGAGGAGGGACCCGCAGTGCAGGTGGGCGAGGAGTACCGGGTCAGGAGGGGGTGTCTGGCGGGGAAGAGGAGGGACCTGGTGGGGATAGGAGGGACCTGGCTTGTAGGGAGGGGGTCTCGCCGGGAAAGGGGGGTGAGGAGGGACCGGCGGGTGGGGAGGGGTTTGTCAGGGAAGGGGAGTGAGTCAGCACCCGGCAGGCTGGGGTGATATCTCTCAGGGAAGGGGGGGTGAGGAGGGACCCAGGGGCCAGCGGGGGGGTGGGGTGTCGGGTGGGGGAGGGGGGTGAGGAGGGTCCTGGCAGGCGGGTGGGTGGTCAGACAGGGAGTGGGAGACCAGGCGGGACCTGGCAGGTGGGGAGGGGGGGTCTCACCAGGAGGGGGGGTGAGGAGAGACCCAGCTGATGGGGGGGTGTGGCGGGGGGGTCAATGAGGAACCTGGCTGATGGGGGGGCAAGACAGCACCCTGTGGGCAGGGAGGTCTCTCAGGGAAGGGTGGACCCGGCAGGCGGGGGGAGGTCTCACTGGGAAGGGGGTGAGGTGACCTTGCGGCCAGGGGTCTCTCAGGAAGGCAGTATGGGGACCCGGCAAGTGGAGGGGTCTGGCAGGGGAGGCAGGCAAAGAGGGACCCGGTGGCCGGGGGAGGAGCCTGGCGGGTGAGAGGGGATGAGGGGACCCAGCAGGTCTGGGGGAGGGAGGCGAGGAGGAACCTGGCCGGGGGCCTGGCGGGGAGGGCGAGGCGGGGAGGAACCTCGCAGGGGAGGGGTGAGGAGGAACCGGGGAGGGGAGGAGGAGAAGAGGAACCCGGCTGGGGGCGCGAGGCGGGGATCTCGCAGGGGAGGGGAGAGGAGAAATCCGGCTGGGGTTGGAGGGATGGGGAGGAGGGAACCTCACAGGAGGAGGGTGAGGGGAACCCAGCCCGGGGTCTAGCTGGGGACGAGGGGACCTCGCAGGGAGGGGCGAGGAGGAACCTGGAGGGGTCTGGCGGGGAAGGGGAGAGGAGGAACCGGGGCAGCGCAGGGGAGGGGAGGGGAGAGGAGGAACCCAGGCAGGGGATCTCGCAGGGGAGGGCAGCGAGGGGAACCCAGCCGGGGGTCTGGCAGGGGACAAGGGGACCTCACAGGGAGGGGGCGAGGGGGAACCCGTCCAGGGAGGGGTCTGGCGGGGGGGAGATCCCGCAAGGGAGGGGGCGAGGAGGAACCCGGGGGACGGGGTGTCTGGCGGGGAGGCGATCCCGCAGGGAAGGGGGCGAGGAGGAACCCGGGGGAGGGGGTGTCTGGCGGGGAGGCGATCCCGCAGGGGAGGGGGGATCTGGCGGAGGCAGCGAGCGGGGGAGACCCCCGGAGAAGGGGGGCAGCGGTCCCGGCCCAGACGGTCTCACCAGGCCTCAGCGGGGCCCCGGGGAAGGGGCGGAGCAGCGACGGGAAGAGGCGTATCCCGAGCCCGGCGTCTGGTGCAGGGGCTCTCAGCGCCCCAGGCCCGAGCGGGGGGAATCGCAGGGGTCAGGCCCCGAGTGCACCGGCGGAGCCTGCGCCGGGATCGATCGGGGATCTCCCCCGCCGGCTCAGTCCCTGCCTTTAACTCCCCTCCTGCCCCGCCCCCCCGGCATTTCCTGCCTGCACAGGGACAGTTCAACCCCCTTCCCCTCCTGACACCCCCACACCCCCGGGGACCCCCCGTCCGGGCCCCAGTCTCTGCCCCCCCCCCATCCCAGTGGGGCCAGAACAGCGGCTCCGCTCCGGCCCGGGCGGCCCCGGCGCTGCTGGCAGCACGTGGCCACCCGGGAGCAGGTTCCCGGGGGCTGCAGCGTCTGAGGCTCCTCTGGCTCCGGAGCGGACGTGGGCAGAGCCCGGGGCTGGTTCCCCCCGGAGAACGGCCCCTCCCCGGCTGCCCCGTGCCCGATCTCCGGGCTTTGGTCCCCCCAAGTCCTGCCTCCTCCAGCCTGGCCGCTCCCAGCTGCTCGTGCCCCTTCCCGTGTGTCCTGCAGATACCAGCCCGGCTGCCTCCATCTCCCTGCCAGAGGGGCGAGCAGGGGAAGGGGGGTTAACCAAAGCCGCCTGTATTCACACCCTGCACCCTGTGGTAATAATCTGTCTGCAGTCAGGCCTTGTGAGGTAGCCTTTGAAAACTGATAACTGTCCGGTTAATAATATCCTGGGGATATGTCTGGAGCAACATTATGCAGAAAGCAGGGCCGGCTCCAGACCCCAGCACGCCAAGCGCGTGCTTGGGGCGGCGTCCCACGGGAGGGCGGCAGGCGGCTCCGGTGGACCTCCTGCAGACATGCCTGCAGAGGGTCCGCTGGTCCCGCGGCTCACGTGGACCTCCCACAGGCCTGCAGACCGCCAGATCCACAGACCGCCAGAGCGCCCCCCGTGGCATGCCGCCGTGCTTGGGGCGGCGCAATTCCTAGAGCCGCCCCTGGCAGAGGGTGATGGAAGCCCCTTATACTTATTACTTCTCGTGTCTCACTTACAACACTCCTGCTAATACATCCCAGAATGATGTTGGCTTTTTTCCCTTGTTTGCTGTTACTTGTTCAAAACCAGGCAGTCCTGCCTAGGCAAAAGTTATTAAATGGGCTTGTCCTAATCAAAGAATGTGCATCAGTCTCCCTGTACATGCAAGTAGCAAACAGACCCATCCAGTCAGCAGGGGGAGGAGATTGCAGGAAACAATTTGGGTTTCTTGCCAGATCCTGGGCCTTGGTCAGGGTTATCTTACACTTCTGTGGGAACTGAGAAAAATGGGAACTGGGTATGGCATTTTATACCCTTCCTTATGGTAAGCGGATGGCTTTCTACCATAGTTGATCCTTTACCCTGGTTATAACAAGGTCCATAACTGCTTTATGTGGCCTGTGTGGGTATCCAGAATTAAGTGTCAAGCATTAATATTCATGATTTGCATCACTTATTACTTAATAATTCCTATTGTTCAATGCGGTCTAACTGCTTAACTGCTGCATGGCAACCGAGTTGCTAATGCCCCCTCCCCTCACCCGCTCCCTTCTTGCAGAATCCTGTGGGGTGCTATCCCTGGTTGCAGTCACTCATTTGCTTCCAAAAATGAGCGTGCAAAATATCTGACCTGGGATTATCTCCTTCGGCCTACCCTATTTGGCTAAATCCCAGCCTTTAGCATAACTACTCCCACAAAGCCTTAAACTAATAGAATAGCCCTTAACTGTAGCAAGCTTAATAACCCATTCACCTATGTTCACCTATTTGCCCTCCCCACCCCGCAAGTTCCAAGCTAATGAGCAATGCACCCCTACCAATCTTACACTCCCATAATGTCATTGTACCCCCAGCAAGCATAAAATCACCCAGGAGACACGAGGCAGGTCGTAGGTCATGAGTTCAGGCCGGGGTCAACCCCTGGCTCTTATCATAGAATCATAGAATCTCAGGGTTGGAAGGGACCTCAGGAGGTCATCTAGTCCAGCCCCCTGCTCAAAGCAGGACCAATCCCCAACTAAATCATCCCAGCCAGGGCTTCCTCAAGCCTGACCTTAAAAACCTCTAAGGAAGGAGATTCCATCACCTCCCTAGGTAACCCATTCCAGTTCTTCACCAACCTCCTAGTGAAATTGTGTTTCCTAATGTCCAACCTAAACCTCCCCCTCTGCAACTTGAGACCATTACTCCTTGTTCTGTCATCTTCTACCACTGAGAACAGTCTAGATCCATCCTCTTTGGAACCCCCTTTCAGGTAGTTGAAAGCAGCTATCAAATCCCCCCTCATTCTTCTCTTCTGCAGACTAAACAATCTCAGTTCCCTCAGCCTCTCCTCATAAGTCATGTGCTCCAGCCCCCTAATCATTTTTGTTGCCCTCCGCTGGACTCTCTCCAATTTTTCAACATCCTTCTTGTAGTGTGGGGCCCAAAACTGGACACAGTACTCCAAATGAGGCCTCACCAGTGCTGAATGATCACATCCCTCGATCTGCTGGAAATGCCCCTACTTATACAACCCAAAATGCCATTAGCCTTCTTGGCAACAAGGGCACACTGTTGACTCATATTCAGCTTTTCGTCCACCGTAACCCCTAGGTCCTTTTCTGCAGAACTGCTGCCCAGCCATTCGGTCCCTAGTCTGTAGCAGTGCATGGGATTCTTCCATCCTAAGTGCAGGACTCTGCATTTGTCCTTGTTGAACCTCATCATATTTCTTTTGGCCCAATCCTCTAATTTGTCTAGGTCCCTCTGTATCCTATCCCTACCCTCCAGCGTATCAACCACTCCTCCCAGTTTAGTGTCATCTGCAAACTTGCTAAGGGTGCAGTCCACACCATCTTCCAGATCGTTAATGAAGATATTGAACAAAACCGGCCCCAGCACCGATCCTTGGGGCACTCCACTTGATACCGGCTGCCAACTAGACATGGAACCATTGATCACTACCCGTTGAGCCCGACCATCTAGCCAGTTTTCTATCCACCTTACCGTCCATTCATCCAGCCCATACTTCTTTAACTTGCTGGCAAGAATACTGTGGGAGACTGTATCAAAAGCTTTGCTAAAGTCCAGAAATAGCACATCCACTGCTTTTCCCTCATCCACAGAGCCGGTTATCTCATCATAGAAGGCAATTAGGTTAGTCAGGCATGACTTGCCCTTGGTGAATCCATGCTGACTGTTCCTGATCACTTTCCCCTCCTTTAAGTGCTTCAGAATTGATTCCTTGAGGACCTATTCCATGATTTTTCATGGGCTGTGTCTTTACAGCAAGAATAGTTGTGTTATTTACATCATGGTAGCCAACTCAAGCTAGCTAAGTCCAAGGAAAATTCTAGGGCAGAGGTGTTCAAACTGTGGTCCGTGAGCTCCATTCAGGTGGTCTGCAGATAGTTCCCTCTCAGATGCACACCTGGGCGGCCGAACAGAACAGAATGAAGGGCCACCCACCTAATTAGTGGACAGGGTTGGCTCCACGAATTAAGTGCCTGGACCCTGGAGAAGACGCACATGTAAGAAGAGGCAGTGGCCTTGGGAAGAATGGGGGGGAAAGTCGGAGGGGGAAGTGAGGTGAGAAGAGAGGATGGGGGGAATTTGGGACGTGCAGGGCTGCAGCAGCCAGAGACTTCCTCCAGCTCCAGGGCTGCGGCTGATGGGGAGAGACCCTCCTCCTTCCCAGCCCCAGTTCAGGGGCTGCCGCAGCGGGAGAGAGAGGGCACATCCATTGCATTGGAAAGGTCAGACTACTGATACTAATATATGAGTTGTGTGCTTTTATTTGTAGAACAAAAAAGCATTACTTATTTTTGTTTTTTTTTATATAGCACTTTTATCCAAAGCGCTTTCCAGTAGTTAGCTAATGGTAAAAACAAAATTTGGAAAGATCAGAATTTCCAGCAAAAATCACATGACTCCTGGAACTGGGGCATTAAGGAAAAGAGCAGACATTACATGAATCATGACAGAATCAGGAGAATTAAAATTGCAGTGTTGTTAACTATTTCATTGCCTTCTAACCTCACTAGGCAGGTCCCCCCTTAGAACTCATGATACTGGATTGAAAATCATGAGATTAAAAAATAAATAAAAATTCTGTGATCTTTTTATCTGTCATCTGCCTTTTGGAGCTTTTAGGGATCATATTTTCCACCCAGAGCTAGAAAGTCGAGCTGGATGAAATTCAGAATTTCTATCCCACAAGAAATTCTGAAAGTTTAAATTCAGTTTCATACCAAATCAGGAGAATATGTCAAACTCTCAGCCTCTGTCCCAAAATGAAATATTCAGAAACTAGTTTCGCCCTTCCGGAAATGTCTGTGTTGCGTAACACAATGTCCAAATGAGAACATCAAAACAAAAACGTTCTGTCCTTATGCAAATGGAACATTTTGATCATTGCCGATTAAAATTCCAGTAGGAAGAAGAGAAGGCGGCTACCACCCCTCTAGGACTTTGGAGCTACCGGGTTCAGTTCTCCGCTCTATCACAGATGTCCCTTGTACCTGAACACCCAGTTAAGTGAAACTCCATAGGCATTACAGTCAAGTCACTGCCGAAAAGGTGACAGAATATACACAACCACTGCAATGAATTTGTGAGGCCTGGTCGACACTGGAATTAGCTCAACCCAGCACTTTTACTCAGGAGTGTGAAAAATCCGCACCCACGAGTGACATAGTTACGCTCATATGCACCGACTCCAAGGGTATTCCAGGGCTGGAGCACCCACAGGGAAAAAATGGTGGGTGCTGAGCACCCACCCGCAGGCCCCCTATAAGCATCTACCCCTCCCCTTAGTGCCTCCTGCCCACCAGTGGGCCCCACTGATCAGTGCCTCCACCTCCCTCCCCGTGCCTCCAACCCGTCATGATCAGCTGTTTTGTAGGGTGCAAGAGGTTCTGGGGGGAAAGGGGGAGGAGTGAGGACTGGATGCGCTTGGAGGAGGGGATGGAATGGGGCAGAAAGCGAGGGGGTGGGAAGAGGTGCAGCTGGGTGGGGCCCTGGGGGAAAGGGTGGACGGGGTGGGCCTGGGGCAGAGCCGGAGGTTGAGCACCCCCTGGCACATTGGAAAGTCAAAACCTGTGGTTACACTAAACTAATTCCCCAGCCACTCGGATCAAAAATGTGCAACAGTGTGAACCTAGCACTAGTGGTGCAGCACCAATGTCTTCATGGGCCCAGAGCGGGAGAACCCACCTAGCCCTGAGGTGGCTTGGGCTCAATGCACAGGGACTTCCTGTGTGACCCCGGGGGAAATCACTCAGCCGGGGGCTGGGTAGGTCTGTTCCCCAGAGGGGTCATCCCAAGCAGATTGGGTTGGTAGGTTTTTAAGACCAGAAGGAACAATTATGAGCCCCTTTTCTGACCTGCCTAGTCCAGTGATCCCTGAATGGAGGCCAACAACCTCTGGAGGGGCTAGAACCAGATGCACGATCCCTGGTAAAGGTTTTCATGGTCTGTTAGTGAATTATCCACCCTGCTAAACTTGGGCACTTTACTTCCTGTTTAGAGGCAATGGGGCCAGATCCCAGCTAGTGTCAATGGGTATCTCTCCATTGCAGCCAATGGGGACAGATCCCAGCTGGTATCAATGGAGTGACACTGATTTCCCTTGCCATGGAGATGCCCTCTGGACCAGTGCAGAGATCCACCCACCAATCAGCTGAGCTTCCCAGGGTGCCAAAGAGGAGTGGGAACCGGCAAAGCAGCATATTTCAGGGCTATTCAAACCCAGCTCCCCCCAACTCTCTCCTACCTGCCCGCTGTTGACAGCTGCATGCCGGGCTGAGCTGCAGTAGATGATCATGGTGAGGAACCTGATAAGATCAGCTCTGATCTGCAATGTGGAGGGGACACCTGATGGGTGGAGAAAATGAGACAGGCAGTGAGATAACACCAAGAGTCCTCTCTGCCCTGGGGGGATGGACGGATGGGGACACACACACTCTCTCTCTCTCCCAGGAGAAGTGAGGCAAATAAATGATTTTTTGGTTTATTGACAATACTGCCAGGGCGGGGGAGGGGGTGATTTATTTCAGGTCTACCCAAAACTGGCGTTTGTCATGAACTGAACAGTCAAAAAAAAAGTGTTTAGATTTCAAACTTGTCTTTTAAGTTTTATTAACTTTTCAAAAATGAAGGGAAATTGCTAAACAAAAAGTCGTTTCAAATGGAAAAATCCAAACGTTTACTTTAAAAAATGTCAAAGCGATTTGGGATTTATCTTTTCTAGTGAAATAATGTGGTGAAATTTACATAGATACGTGAAATATTTTGGTGTCACCAGACCTACATTTTTTGTCCAAAAATTCATGCAGCTCCACGCCCACAACTCAGCAGAGAGCAGCGGGGTCGCTAGGACAGTAAAACTGGGTGGCCCCAGCTTTCGGGAGGGTGGGCAATGAGGTGGGTAGGGGGTGAGGGCAGGACGGAGGGGGATGAGGATGAGGGGAGGGGACCAAGAAGGCTCAGGGGTGTAGAAGGGAGCCAGTGCTCTGAGGAGGGGGCAGGAGGGATGGGGGCTCTGGGGAGAGGGACAGGTAGGAGCAGAGGTGCAGGAGGGATCCGGTGCCCTGAGGAGTGGGGCAGGAGGGACGGGGGCTCTAGGGAGGGGGGCAAGAAGGATCAGGGGTGCAGAAGGAAGCCAGTGCCCTGAAGAAGGGGAGAGGGAGGGGGGGCTCTGGGAAGGGGGCCAAAGGATTGGGGTGCACAAGGGATCTGGTGCCCTGAGGAGGGGGGCAGGAGGGATGGGGGCTCTGGGGAGGGGGGCAGGAAGGCTTAGGGGTGCAGGAGGGATCCGGTGCCCTGAGGTGGGGGATGGGGGGCCCGACTCCCCCCACCCCCTCCATCTGGCCCTTCTTGCTCAGCAGGCATCTGAAGATGAGGCTGCCCGGGGCATCCGTGGGACTGCGGGGGACTCTGCTGGGGATCGCGCTCCGTCCGTCCGGACCCCAGCCTGTGTGTCTGTCAGACCAGCCCCATGGCGTGTCCCTCTCCTGCCGGCACAGCGCACAGCTAGCACCAGTGCTAGCCCCACCCAGACCCACCCCCATGGGGCTAGCGCTGGGGCCAGAGAGCAGGACAGTAGCACGCAGTGTCGACAGGAGAGGGACACCCCGCGTGGCTGGGCTGACGGGCACCGAGCCGGGGTCAGGAGTTCCAGCCTGTGGATTCGGGGGTCTCCATTCCCGATTTGGCTGGGCCTGGATGCTAAGTGGTTGGACCGTGGCCCACCCATGGCTACGCCCCTGGGAGAGAGTCCGAGTCCTGATCTGCATGCAGAGTGGCTTCGGCGTAACGAAAGGTGAGACTTTTACACTGATTTTAGTTCAGAGAGTCATAGAGTTCAAGGCCAGAAGGGACCACTCTGACCTTCTAGGCTGATGTCCTGTGTAACACAGGCCAAGAACTCTCCCAGAATAATTCCTACCGGAACTAGGGGAAATCTAGCACATCCTCCAGTGACGCCTCCAGCCTGGATGTGAAGCCATCAAGAGATGGACAAGCCACATTAGGGTGACCAGGTGTCCAGTTTTCGACCAGAACGCCCAGTCGCAAAGGGACCCTAGCAGCCTCGATCAGCACTGCTGACTGGGCTGCTAAAAGTCCGGCTGGCCGCAGCGGAGCCAAGGCAGCTCCCTGCCTGGCTCCGTGCGGCTCGTGGGAAGCAGCAGCATGTCCCTCGGGCTCCTTGGCAGAGGGGTGGCCAGGGCGGCTCTGTGCACTGCCTCCGCCCGCAGGCGCCACCCTGAGCATCAGCTCTGCAGCTCCCATTGGCCGGGAATTCGCGGTGGGCACAAATCCAGGGTGCCGTGGCCAATGGGAGCTACAGAGCCAGCACTCGGGGCAGCGCCTGTGGGCGGGGGCAGCGCACGGAGCCCTCCTGACCACCCCTCTGCCTAGGAGCTGGACATACCGCCGCTTCCCAGGAGCTGCGCCGACTTCTGCTGTCCCTGGGAAATGCCAGCACAGTGCTGGTGCAGCTGCTATTTAAGAGGCCTCCGGAGGTCAGCGCCTCCTGGAGCCCCCATGAACCGCACCAGCCAGATCCACCCAGTGCCCACACCCCAACCCCCCTCCCATGCCCCAACTCCCTGCCCCAGCTTGGAACACCCTCCGGCACCCAAACTCCCTCCTGGAGTCTGCGGGCTCTGGGGTGAGGCCAAGAAATGAGTTCAGGGTGCGATAGAGGCTCCGGGCTCGGGCGTGGATGGGGAGTGAGGGCTCCAGCTCGCAATGTTGGCTCTGGGGTGCAGGAGGGTGGGACCAAGGGGTTCAGAGGCCATAGTTTCCCACCCCGATCTAGTCTGACCCTCTGTATAACACGGGCCATAGTACCACACCCAATGATAGCGATGTTGAACCCGGAACGTCTTAGGAGCTATCCAGGCTGGATTTATTAAGGCGGGGAGGGGTGGGGAATCCAGCCGCCCTGCAGAACAGGCCCAAAGTGAAAAGTTCGGACCTGACCAATTATTCCTCATGTTAGAAAAAAGCCAGAGGTTGTCACAGAAACCAGCAGGGAAACGTCAAACAATGACAGAGCTGCGGGAGCCTCCGGCGCCCGGCTTCACGGGAGGGCCGGTAACAACGGCAGGGGCCGCGATCGGTTGGATAATTCATCCGGCCGGCTCCACCCAGGGTAAACCTGGGTTCAGAGGAGCCTCTGGCGGAAAGTGCCCCGAAGACTGCAAGCAGCAGGGCCTGGTTCTCCTGGCACTAGGTGGGGAACAAGCCAGACCCTCCTGCGCACCGGGGGGGGGCGGGTGTGAATAGATTTTAATCCTCCCCAGCGAGGGCAGCTGCTGCAGCTTCGGCAGATGTGACTGAGCATGTGTGTGAGCCTGACCCTGCTCCGGCTGGAGTCCCTGGGCCCAATCCTGCGGGGAGGGGCTGGATTCACTGGGCCCAATCCTGCGGGGAGAGGGGGAGGGGCTGGAGTCCCTGGGCCCGATCCTGCGGGGAGGAGCTGGCGGCACTGGGCCCGATCCTGCGGGGGGGGGCTGGATTCACTGGGCCCGATCCTGCGCGCCCTATTGTTCCAGCTCGGCTGTGGATACAAATTTCGTATCTGGGGCCCGGCAAATCTGCGGCTTCCGACCCGGTCGCCTGGCTCCGCTCGCCCCGCCCCAGTCACAGGCCGGGGCTGGAGCAGCTGGCGGGGCGGGGCCGGGAGGCAGGAGCCGGGAGAACAAAGACCGGGGGCGGGGCAGCTCCTGGGGGCGGGGCTCTGGCACAGCCCGGGGGCGGGGCCGCTCCTGGGGGCGGGGCTCTGGCACAGCCCGGGGGCGGGGCCGCTGCGGGGGGCGGGGCTCTGGCACACCCCGGGGGCCGGGCAGCCCCGGGGGCGGGGCTCTGGCACAGCCCGGGGCGGGGCAGCTCCTGGGGCGGGGCTCTGACACAGCCCGGGGGCGGGGCAGCTCCTGGGGGCGGGGCTCTGGCACAGACCCGAAGCTGCTGCCTCCGTGTGCCTCGGGCCCGGGCTGAGCCGCTGCTGCTCCCCAGGTCTGTGCGGGGCATTAACCCCTTCGTGCCCGGGGGGGGGAGCTTTCTACAGCTGGGCTCTGCCCGCCCCAGCCCCGCCCGGAGCCCCCGGGGAGTAAGAGACCCCGGGGGGGGGCGCTGGAGGGGCGGGCACGTGACTCTGCCCCGGGGAACCCGGGAGAAGCCTCGGAGCCGCCTCGGCCCCAGCGGAGCCGCAGCAGGATCCGCCCCCGCTGGGATGGGGGGCAGAGACTGGGCCTGGTTGGGGGGGGTGTCAGGCCGGGGGGGAGAAGCCGGAGTTGCGGGGCGGGGGTGGGGATTGAACTGTCTCTATGCAGCCAGGTCAAGGGACTTAATTGGATCCTGTCCCTGTTTGTGCCTCTCAGACTCTGATACAAATTCTCTCTAGTTCTTCCCCCTTTCTCGCTCATACGTGGCTATAAACTCTGGGGAGATTTCCCCCCCTTTCCCCTCCAATGATCAACTCTCTCATCTCTCCTACTTTCCCCCATTCTCTCCATACTTCTCAAATGTCCATTGAAAATCTCCTCCCATTTCGGGGGGTTTCCCCACCCATTTTATCTGCACTAATTTGTGTTTGTTTAGGTGGGAAATTGTTGCCCTGAGTCAGGGATCGGCTGACTCTGGGGTGCGGTCGGATGGGGTGTCCCCGTTCCCTGACAGCAACGGGGTGGGGGAAGGGAGGAGCCAGTGTCCCTATGGAGCCTGCCCAGCCCCTTTGGTTCTGCTCCTTTGCAGCATTTTGTTCAGAGACATTACTGGGGAGGCTGAAAAATCTGTGGGCTTAGCCTGGTGGCAGGTCTACACTGGAATAAAGATCAAGCATGTTTCCAGCATGGCAGATTGTAGGATGTCTGTCTGCAGGGAAAGGACCTGGAGGAATTGTGAGGTGAAATTAACTAAAGCCTGTTCTGAAACCTCCAGAACTGCCCTTCTCATCCTGCCAGGCTGCAGAATGGCATCCATGTTTTGCTCCAGTTCATCCCGTCCTCCCATGGGACAGGAAAAAGAAATGGCTGCAGAGGAGACCGTTCAGGTAGGGATTATTGGGGGGTTGTTGGTGGGTTCCTGCTGTAGGAGAGGGACAGCAAATACACCAGAGATAGGAAGGTTTGCACAGTCTGGTATGGAGGTTGGAGCGGGGCAGGAAATGCACAGGGTGGAGAAAGGGAGGAGGACAGGGTGTGGCAAACCTGCTTGGAGTTGTTTAATAAGTGGCCTAGATTCTAGGAACAGACCCATGAGGTTCGGAGGTGGAAATGCCCTAATTTGTTGAACAGAAAATAACCCACCTACATGGGGCTAAGAAAACGGACCAGACTCATGATGCTCCAGCATGACCCAGTGCTGTGAGATATGAAGGGGGCACCCACCAGTCAGGCTTAGGGGAGCTGCCTCTCCCTTCATATCCAGCTCCTCACAATGAGGAGGGTGTTGGGCTTCCTACCAGGCAGCTCTCCCTGGACCCTGCTAGGGGCTCCATCTCCTGTATCAGTCGGTGGCTAGTAGGGGGCTGATGGCTCTGCTGGGAGAGACCAGGGGCTCTCTCTTCATCCCCTCACCCTGGTGTTTCCTGGATGTTCTGAGCAGAGTGGGGGTGGGACTTTGCGATGCTCCCATTTGATTGGCTTACAGTTAAAAAGGTCATAGAGCAGTTTTTAAACTAAGGGCTGGGGGAAAGCCACCAGGTGTGGAGGAGCACGTGGTTCGGACAAGGGTAGAGCTATTAATGGAAGATGATAAAAAGAGCCAAATTTTAAAAAGTCCCATTGAATTACAGCATGTAATGGCAGACAGCTAAAAAAATGACAAATTTTTTAAGTGCTTATATACCATGCTAGAAGTCTAAATAATAAGATGGGTGAACTAGAGTGCCTCTTATATCAATATCCTCATTTAATAATAGGCATCACAGAAACTTGGTGGAATGAGGATAATCAATGAGACATATTTTGTACCCTGGTATTAGTGTATCAGAAGGACAGAACGGGTCGTGCTGGTGGGGGAGTGGCACTATTGGTGAAAGAAAGCATCAAATCAAATGAAGTAAAAATCTTAAGTGAACCAAACTGTATCGTAGAATCTCTATGGATAGTAATTCCATGCTTGAACAATAAGAATATAGCAATAGCGATATATTACTGACCACCTGACCGGGATGATGTTAGTGACTGAAATGCTCAGGGAGACTAGAGGCTCTTAAAATAAAAAACTCAATAATAATAATGGGTGATTTCAGCTATCTCCTTAGTGACTGGGAACATGTCACCTCAGGGCAGGATGCAGAGAGAAAGTTTCTTGACACCTTAAATGACTGCTTCTTGGAGCAGCTGGTCCTAGAACCCATCAGAGGAGAGGCAATTCTTGATTTAGTCCTAAGTGGAGCACAGGATCTGGTGCAAAAGGTGAATATAGCTGGACTCTGGTAATAGTGACCATAATATAATTACATTTAACATCCCAGTGGAGGGGAAAACACCACAGTAGCCCAACACTGTAACATTTAATTTCAGAAAAGGAAACTACACAAAACTGAGGATGTTAAACAGAAATGAAAGGGTACCATGCCAAAAGTGAAATCCCTGCAAGTTGCATGAAAACTTTTTAAGGACACCGTAATAGAGGCTCAACTTAAATGTATACCCCACATTAAAAAAAACAGTAAAAGAACCAAAAAAGTGCCACTATGGCTAAACAACAAAGTAAAAGAAGCAGTGAGAAGCAAAAAGGCATCCTTTACAAAGTGGAAGTTAAATCCTAGTGAAGAAAATAGAAAAGAGCATAAACTCGGCAAGTGAAGTGTACAAATATAATTAGGAAGGCCAAAAAGAATTTGAAGAACAGCTAGACAAAGACTCAAAAAGTAATAGTAAAAAAGTGTTTAAGTACATCAGAGGAAGGAAGTCTGCTAAACAACCAGTGGGGCCTATTTTTTAAAGAAGGGGAATAAAGGTGATCGAGGTAACTACAGGCCTGTCAGTTTGACATCTGTAGTATGCAAGGTCTTGGAAAAAATTTGGAAGGAGAAAATAATTAAGGACATTGAGGTCGATGGTAACTGAGACAAAATACAACGTGGTTTTACAAAAGGTAGATTGTGCCAAACCAACCTGATCTCCTTCTTTGAGAAGGTAACAGATTTTTTAGACAAAGGAAATGCAGTGGATCTAATTTACCTCAATTTCAGTAAGGCATTTGATATGGTTCCACATGGGGAATTATTAGCTAAATTGGAAAAGATGGGTATCAATATGAAAATTGAAAGGTGGATAAGGAACAGGTTAAAGGGGAAACTACAACGGGTTGTACTGAAAGGTGAACTGTCAGGCTGGAAGGAGGTTACTAGTGGAGTTCCTCAGGGATCGGTTTTGGGACCAATCTTATTTAATCTTTTTATTACTGACCTTGGCACAAAAAGTGGGAGTGTGCTAATAAAATTTGAGGATGACACAAAGCTGGGAGGTATTGTCAATACAGAGAGCGACCGGAATATCGTACAGGAAGATCTGGATGACCTTGTAAACTGGAGTAATAGTAATAGGATGAAATTTAATAGTGAAAAGTGCATTTAGGGATTAATAACAAGAATTTTTGTTATAAGCTGGGGACGCATCAGTTGGTAGTAACAGAGGAGGATGACCTCGGAGTATTGGTTGATCACAGGATGACTATGAGCCACCAATGTAATGTGGCTGTGATAAAAGCTAATGCAGTCTTGGGATGCATCAGGTGAGGTATTTCCAGTAAGGATAAGGAGGTGTTAGTACCATTATACAAGGCACTGGTGAGACCTCATCTGGAATACTGTGTGCAGTTCTGGTCTCCCATGTTTAAGAAGGATGAATTCAAACTGGAACAGGTACAGAGAAGGGCTACTAGGATGATCCGAGGAATGGAAAACCTGTCTTATGAAAGAAGACTCAAAGAGCTTGGCTTGTTTAGCCTAACCAAAAGAAGGCTGAGGGGAGATACGATTGCTCTCTATAAATATATCAGAGGAATAAATACCAGGGGGGGAGAAGAATTATTTAAGCTCAGTACCAATGTGGACACAAGAACAAGTGGATATAAACTGGCCATTAGGAAGTTTAGATGAAGGTTTCTGACCATCAGAGGAGTGAAGTTCTGGAGCAGCCTTCCAAGGGGAGCAGAGGGGGCAAAAGACATATCTGGTTTCAAGACTAAGCTTGATAAGTTTATGGAGGGGATGGTATGATGGGATAGCCTAATTTTGGCATTTAATTGATCTTTGACTATTAGCAGTAAATATGCCCAATGGCCTGTGATGGGATGTTAGGTGGGGTAGGATCTGAGTTACTATAGAGAATTCTTTCCTGGGTGTCTGGCTGGTGAGTCTTGCCCACATGCTCAGGGTTTAGCTGAATGCCATATTTGGGGTCGGGAAGGAATTTTCCTCCAGGGCAGATTGGCAAAGGCCCTGGAGGTTTTTCGCCTTCCTCTGCAGCGTGGGGCACGGGTCACTTGCTGGAGAATTCTCTGCACCTTGAAGTCTTTAAATCATGATTTGAGGACTTCAATAGCTCAGACATAGGTTAGGGGTTTGTTGCGGGAGTGGGTGGGTGAGATTCTGTGACCTGCGTTGTGCAGGAGGTCAGACTAGGCGATCATATTAAGGTCAGAAGGGACTAAAGTCTATGACTGTAAGATAGGACGATCGAGGTGATAAAGGAGCACTCAAGGACAATAAAGCCATTGCAGAGAAAATAAATGAATTCTTTGCATTGGTCTTCACGGCTGAGGATATGAGGGAGATTCCCAAGCCAAAGCCATTGTTTTTAGGTGACAAATCTGAGGAACTGTCCCAGATTGAGGTGTTATTAGGGGAGGTTTTGGAACAAACTGATAAACTAAAAAGTAATAAATCTCCAGGACCAGACGGGATTCACCCAGGAATTCTGAAGGAACTCGAATGTGAAATTGCAGAACTACTAATTGTAGTCTATGACCTATCATTTAAATCAGCTTCTGTACCAGATGACTGGAGGATAGCTAATGTGATGCCAATTTTTAAAAAGGGCTCCAGAGGTGATCCCGGCAATTACAGCCAGTAAGCCTGACTTCAGGCAAACTGGTTGAAACTCTAGTAAAGAACAAAATTGTCAGACACATAGATGAACATAATTTGTTGGGGAAGAGTCAACATGGTTTTTGTAAAGGGAAATCATGCCTCACCAATCTGCTAGAATTCTTTGAGGGGGTCAACAAGCATGTAGACCAAGAGCACCTTCAGCAAATTTTGCAGGTGCCACTAAACTAGGAGGAGTGGTAGATATGCTGGAGGGTAGGGATAGGATACAGAGGGACCTAGACAAATTAGAGGACTGGGCCAAAAGAAATCTGATGAGGTTCAACGAGGACAAATGCAAAGTCCTGCACTTAGGATGGAAGAATCCCATGTACTGCTACAGACTAGGGACCGGATGGCTGGGCAGCAGTTCTTCAGAAAAGGACCTAGGGGTTACAGTGGACAAGAAGCTGGATATGAGTCAACGGTGTGCCCTTGTTGCCAAGAAGTCTAACGACATTTTGGGCCGTATAAGTAGGGGCATTGCTAGCAGAACGAGGGACGTGATCATTCCCCTCTATTCAACATTAGTGAGGCCTCATCTGGAGTACTGTGTCCAGTTTTGGGCCCAACACTACAAGAAAGATGTGGACAAACTGGAAAGAGCCCAGCAGAGGGCAACAAAAATAATTAGGGGGCTGGAGCACATGACTTATGAGGAGAGGCTGAGGGAACTGGGATTGTTTCTTCTGTAGAATAGAAGAATGAGGGGATTTGATAGCTGCTTTCAACTCCCTGAAAGGGGATTCCAAAGAGGATGGATCTAGTGGTAGCAGATGAGAGAACAAGGAGCAATGGTCTCAAGTTGCAGTGGGGGAGGTTTAGGTTGGATATTAGGAAAAACTTTTTCACTAGGAGGGTGGTGAAGCACTGGAATGGGCTCCCTAGGGAGGTGGTGGAATCGCCTTCCTTAGAGGTTTTTAAGGTCAGGCTTGACAAAAGCCCTGGCTGGGATGATGTAGTTGGGAATTGGTCCTGCTTTGAGCAGGGGATTGGACTAGATACCTCCTGAGGTCCCTTCCACCCCTGATATTCTATGATTCTAAGGAGGATCTAGTGGATATAGTATACTTAGATTTGTCAGAAAGCTGTTCACAAGGTCCCTCACCAAAGGCTCTTAAGCAAAGTAAGCTGTCATGGGATAAGAGGTGGGTCCTCTCATGAATTGGTAACTGGTTAAAATATAGGAAAAGGGTAGGAATAAATGGTCAGTTTTCAGAATGGAGAGAGGTAAATAGCGGTGTCCCCCCAGGGGTCTGTTCTGGGACCAGTGCTGTTCAACATATTCATAAATGATCTGGAAAAAGGGGTAATCAGTGAGGTGACAACATTTACAGATGATATAAAACTACTCAAAATAGTTAAGACCAAGGCAGAATGTGAAGAGCTACAAACGGATCTCTCAGAACTGGGTGACTGGGCAACAAAATGGCAGATTAAATTCAGTGTTGATAAATGCAAAGTAATGCACATTGGAAAAGATAATATCAAATACACATAAAATCGTGGGTCTAAATTAACTGTTACCACTCAAGACAGAGATCTTGGAGTCATTGTGGATAGTTCTCTGAAAACATGTGCAGCAGCATCAAAAAAGCAAACAGAATGTTGGGAATAATTAAGAAAGGGATATATAATAAGGCAGAAAATATATTGCCTCTATATAATTCCATGGGATGCCCACATCTTGAATACTGTGTGTAGATGTGGTTGCCCCATCTCAAAAAAGATATATTGAAAATGGAAAAGGTTCAGAAAAGGGCAACAAAAACTATTAGGGGCATGGAGCGGCTTCCGTATGAGAAGAGATTAATAAGACTGTTACTTTTCAGCTTGGAAAAGAGACAACTAAAGGGGGGATATGCTAGAGGTCTATAAAACCATGACTGGTGTGGAGAAAGTAAATAAGGAAGTGTTATTTAATCCTTCTCATAACACAAGAACTAGGAGTCACCAAATGAAATCAATAGGCAGCAGGTTTAAAACAAACAAAAGGAAGTATTTCTTCACACAACGCACAGTCAGCATGTGGAACTCCTTGCCAGAAGATGTTGTGAAGGCCAAGACTATAACAAGGATTTAAAACAAAAACAAAACAAAAAAACCTAGAGAAGTTCATGGAGGATAGGTCCATCAGTGGCTATTAGCCGGGATGGGGAGGGATGGTGTCCCTAGCCTCTGTTTGCCAGAAGCTGGGAATGAGCAACAGGGGATGGGTCACTTGATGATTACCTGTTCTGTTCATTCCCTCTGGGGCACCTGGCACTGTCAGAAGACAGGATGCTGGGCTAGATGGACCTTTGGTCTGACCCAGTATGGCCGTTCTTATGTTCCTCTCCCCCATGAATAGTGGGGCTGTGAGTGGGGCAGCAGGTACTGAGTGCTGGACTCTTGCTCTTTCAGGGGCTGGTGACCTTCGAGGAGGTGGCTGTGTATTTCACCAGGGAAGAGTGGGCTCTGCTGGACCCCATTCAGAGAGCCCTCTACTGGGATGTCATGCAGGAGAACTATGAGAATGTGACCTCGCTGGGTAAGGGTTCCTGTCCCCTCGGTTATTAGAAGGGGAAATGAAGAGTTAATGTTCACAACACCCCACAATGCCACCTTTGCTCTGCCCTGTTTCAGCATCACCCCAGCATGCCAGTGACACACACGCTGCCAGAGACCCTCCCCTGCTACAGAACACTTTGGGAACAGAGCACAGGAGCCGTACAACAACCAGACGGTCGTCTAGTTTCCCTGGGCTACTTCCTACCTCCCGCAAGTTGGTACCTCCGTGCTGTAGGTGTCCCCTGTCTCCCTGCGATGAGTGGTCAGTGGTAGCCCCAGGGGTTTGTCAGCACCTTGCTCAGCCAGCAGCCTTGGGAGCTCTGGCCAGGCATCCAGTGGCAGTCCTGGGAGCTCCTCCTCGATGTCCTGCTCCGGCAACAGGGGGAAGCATCCATCTCCCTCGGCAGCTCCAGCACAAATAAGGGCCAGCCTTTTGTACTTCCGCTTACTGTCCCGCCCCTCCACGTCCGGTGGGGTGGGCATGGCTTTTCTGGTTCTGAAGCCCAAGGGGCGGGTTACAGTCCCTGTGGGTCTAGCTTGGAGGAGGCCACACCTCCTTGCTACACACTCCCCTCCCCTCCCCGTGAGGTTTCCTTCGGAGTCGTTGTCTTCACTTTGCCATTGATCGACCTTGGAGTCCGCTAGCACGTATGCCCCCAGGCTGCTGGCAATCTCCACGACAAGAACTCGCCCTTGTGCACCTTCACTGACACAACCTGCAACACACAGCACAGAAATGGGGCAGGCTAGGTCCCTCGGGGTTCACATGTGCCTCTCTTCATCCCAGTCTCAGCTCTGCCAAGCTGCTCCAACCAATCCATCCTCCTTTCAGTTACAGCTGACACACTGCACGCAACTGGCGGGCACGTGGATAAATGCCGGGGTTCCGATCTGTGGAACACAACACAAACAATGGCATGTTCTTAGTCCTTCCTTGTGTCTGTGGTAGACTCAGATTTTATGTCCAGAAAGGACTATTCGTTCATCCAGTTTGGCCTGCTGTATAACACAGGCTACAGAATTTCATCCAGATACAGCCTTGTGTTTGGCTAAATCATCTTCCGGAAAGGCATCCAGTCTTGACCTGAAGACTTCCTGAGCTGGAGAAGATGCCACTGATCTTCGTAGTTTGTAAACCTTTGCACCAGCCTTCCTGAACTGTTTCCAGTGGTTAGTGCCAACTCAAGGATTAGGGAAGGGCAGAGTTAAGGTTGTGTTGCAGGTGGCATCATTTTCTAGTTTTCAGAGGTTTAGGTTTAGCTCCCATCCACATGCTGAGAGAACATGAGGCCACGCTGGGCAACCATAACTCTGCATTAATGTACTTTATGGGTATTTTACCCTGATTTTTTTTCTTAATGCCCTTTTTGTCACTGTAACTGTGTCTACCTTACAGCTTTTCCCGGCCCAGCTGTGATGGTTAGTGGTGTGATTTTTACACCCCTAACTGCCAGTGCTATGCTGGCAAAACTTGTAAGTACAGACCGGGAAGACTCTGCTACTTGAAGTCTTTAAATCAGGATTTGGGGACTTCAACAGCTGAGTCAAGGGAGAGAATTATTTCAGGAGTGGGTGGGTCAGCTTTTGTGGCCTGCATCTTGCGGGAGGTCAGACTAGATGATCATAATGGTCCCTTCTGATCTTAAGTTCTATGATTCTATGATTCTGCATGTGGACTTTAGAGCACATGAAAATAGGACTCTGAACCCACATATTTTGTAATCAGAGGGGAAAACTTCCAACAGGAACTTCTGCAGAATGCAAGAAAAAAGCACAACACACGTTGCCTGAAACTATCCGCAGTCGGGCTCCATCTCAAATTCATGGATGGGGTTTAGGTTCAATGGCCGCAGCATAGACCCTCTTGAGCCAACCCGAAGAGGCAGTGGGGGCTGCGTACTACCTGGGAGAAAAGCTACTGCCTCTCGCAGAGGTGGGTGACCGATGCTCAGGGGAGAACCTTTCCCGTTGCTGTAGCGAGTGTCTACACTGACGCAGTACAGCAGGACAGTCGCAGTGTCTCAAGTGTAGACAAGCCCTGAGATACGACATTCAGTGGCACCCGCTCCCCACTGCCGTCCCTCCTTTTCCTTACGGCGCTGAATCCCACCAGCCCGTGCTCACCAATCTCGGCTTTCCTACGACTCTCCCATTGTCTCTGGGGTTCTCTCTGTGCTTAAGAAGCAGATCCAGGGTGAGTTCCCCTCTAGCCGGAGTCTTTACTTCCCGGAACACAGAGTTACTGACTCTGTCTCTTAGGAGCTGCATTGCCAAAATGGCCAATGGCATATTGGGCTGCATTAGTAGGAGCACTGCCAGCAGATTGAGGGGAGTGATTATTCCCCTCTATTCAGCACTGGTGAGGCCACATCTGGAGTATTGTGTCCAGTTTTGGTCCCCCCCCCACTACAGAAGGGATGTGAACAAATAGGAGAGAGTCCAGTGGAGGGCAACAAAAATGGTCAGGGGTCTGGAGCACATGACTTACGAGGAGAGGCTGAGGGAACTGGGGTTATTTAGTCTGCAGAAGAGACGAGTGAGGGGGGATTTGATAGCAGCGTTCAGCTACCCAAAGGGGGGTTCCAAAGAGGCTGGAGCTCGGCTGTTCTCAGTGGTGACAGATGACAGACCAAGGAGCAAGTTGCAGTGGGGGCGGTGTAGGTTGGATATTAGGAAACACTATTTCACTAGGAGGGTGGTGAAGCACTGGAATGGATTCCCTAGGGAGGTGGTGGACTCTCCATCCTTGGAGGTTTTTAAAGCCCGGCTTGACAAAGCCCTGGCTGGGATGATTTAGTTGGGGCTTAGTCCTGCTTTGAGCAGGGGATTGGACTAGATACCTCCTGAGGTCCCTTCCAACCCTGAGATTCTATGATTCTACGAGCAGTGTCTGGGTGTGTTCCCAGCAGAGATGGGGATAGTTAAATCCCTCATACGCAGAGTGTCCTGCACCTTTGAGCACCTGAGGAACTGGCCCCGGGATTTGACAGCTTTAAAATGGGATAGGGTTAAACAAATAGACTCTTTGTGAGAAATGTCCTATGAACTCCCCTGATCTCCCTTGTTTTCTGTCCCCTGTGCAGGGTTTCCCGTTTCCAAACCTGATGTGATCTCCCAGCTGGAACGAGGGGAGGAGCCGTGGGTCCTGGATCTCCAGGAGTCAGAGGAAGGAGAGATCCTGAGAGGCGCCTGCGCAGGTGAGGGATCATTAACCCAATTCAAAAATGCTCCTTGGCTGAAGGAAAGAGCTGGGACTCCCTTAAAAGGCCTTGGGAGCTCTCGGAGTTCAGGAGTATCCCCAGGAGGGCTTGTATCCTATGGGCAGCTGTCGCTCACGGCTTCCTACCCATCCTCACTGACACCCACCAGCAGCTCCCTCCCTGATGGGATGTGGAGGCAGAATTGTTCCCCTCCTCTGTCCCCTAAGGAGAAGGGTTTAGGAGAATTCAGCTATTAGGATTTTTCTGTCTCTCTGGGTCAAATTTTGCTTTGATTTCCCCTTTTCCGCCCGTTTCTGACGTTTCTCCCTGTGTCCCAGCAGGTGCTGGGATGGTGAGTGAGAACGAGGAGCTGAATCCTCAGCAGGAAGAAGCTGAGCAAGTGGAAGCACGTGGGGGATTATCGCAAGGATCCCAAGGGAATGTGTCCAGGCTTCATGTGCAGAGAAAAGCCTCTGATTGCCAGCACAGGACAGAGACGCAGCAGGGAAACCAGCTAGGCGAGAAACTTGGTAAATCCCTTAATTGTCAGGAGACTCTAACAGATGTCAAGGAAATCACAGCCCAGCAGAGAACACCCACAGGAGAAAGAAAAATCACATGCACCGAGTGTGGGAAACACTTCAGTAGCCGCTCAGACCTTATGAAACATGAGCGAATCCACACAGGAGAGAGGCCCTATGGATGTGGGGTGTGCGGGAAAACTTTCATCCAGAGCTCCCACCTTGTTCGGCATCAGAGGATCCACTCAGGGGAGAGACCCCATGAGTGCGGCAAGTGTGGGAAACAGTTCACTCTGAGCTCCGCCCTCACTAGACACCAGAGGATCCACACGGGAGAGCGACCCTATGAATGCAGTGAGTGCGGGAAAACCTTCACTGACAGCTCCGCCCTTATTAATCACCAGAGGGCCCACACGGGAGAGCGACCCTACACATGTAGTGAGTGCGGGAAACAGTTCACTCGGAGCTCAGGTCTTATTATACATCAGAGGATCCACACAGGAGAGAGGCCCTATGAGTGCTGCGAGTGCGGGAAAAGCTTCACTGTCAACTCAGACCTAATTAATCATCAGAGAATCCACACAGGAGAGAGGCCCCATGAATGCTGTGAGTGCAGGAAAAGCTTCACTCAGAGCTCAGCCCTTATTAGACATCAGAGGATCCACACAGGGGAGCGACCGTATAAATGTTGTGAGTGCGGGAAAAGCTTCACTGTCAAGTCAGATCTTCTTGGACATCAGAGAATCCACACGGGAAAGATCCCCTATAAATGCTCTGAGTGTGGGAAAACTTTCACTCAGAGATCAGCCCTTATTACACATCAGAGGGTCCACACAGGAGAGCGGCCCTATGAATGCCGAGAATGCGGGAAAAAATTCACTGTCAAGTCAGACCTTAATAGACATCAGAGAGTCCACACAGGAGAGCGCCCCTATGAGTGCTGTAAGTGCGGGAGACAGTTCAGTCAGAAATCAAACCTTAGCGCCCATCAGACAAGCCACACAGGAGAAACCCCTTATCAGTGCTGTGAGTGCGGGAAAGGCTTCAGTGTGAGCTCAGCCCTTATAATCCATCAGAGAATTCACACGGGAGAGAGACCCTATCGATGCTCGGTGTGCAGGAAAAGTTTCCTCCGCAGCTCACACCTGAACAGACATCAGAGTCTCCACCGGAGAGAGTGACAGCATCAAAACTTTGTGTAGGGCAGAGAAAAGATTTTTTTTTTAAAAAAAACACACATATGCTAATTCCCACACAGTGACCTTTTGGTTTGTTTGCACCGTTTGTGTCACCCTGTTCTCTCAGCTCCCTCATGTAAGTTCCCCACTTTTGCCTTTTTGCAGGTTGGCCTTCTCGGGGGTGAGTCCCGCGGTCCTTTCTACCACCTCCTTTCTCCTGGGAGTCTTGGAAGTGTGTCCCCCTCCGGCCAGGTTTCCCTCAGCCCTAGGTGGGGGAAATAGGGGTGACCTCAAGTAGCTAAACGGAGCTAAAACTGATCTGGGCTTTGTCTCCTCTAGGATTTTCCAGCCTAATGTAAGCGCACCACTATATGTGCAGTGCTGACAGAGCCCAGGCACAGGGGTGGGGTTACCTAGCACCTTCCCCTCTGACCTGTCCTAATCAACACCAATTTTCCTGGTCTGGACAAGCCCTGAGCATCACATTTATACTGTCACCATGCGATTGTTAGTCACCAAGGTCTGTTTTGTCAACAGATTGTCTCATCCCCAGTTGTTCTCACGCTGGTTCAGTTTGTGCTGGGCAGCAGGTATTTTTCTTTTTACCATTTCCCTTATTGAAAATCTATTTCAATATAACAAAAAGGAGGAGCAGGAGTGGGACAAATGTATCTTTTTGGCCTTTGCTACACCAGAAGGAAATGGGGTGAGTTGGAGGGATTCCCTCCTTCCCCATCACCACTCCAACAACGCTGGGTTCCGTCTGAGCCACAATGGAGTTTATCCACCTGTATTCCCTTCCACATCCCAAGCATCATAATAGCAATTTGATCCTAAATCCAACTCGTTAGGGCTGGAGATGAAGGATGGGGAATTCCAATGAATCCCAAACACAGTGTGATCATTCCCAGTTTAAATCCCAGTTTCTGTCTATTGACAGAACCACTTCTGGGCTTTTTCCTCCTGAGCTGGGCTCATTTGCAGATGAGAAGGTCGGCAGTTTTTCCCTATTACAATGGTTTTTTTTCCTAAATAACATGACTCCATAATAATGAAGTGCTGTTGAGTGAAGCAGGTTTGAATGGATCAGAGGAGAAGGCGACGGGGAAATATGCTGTCTTGATTTCTGAGTAATCAAATGTAACCTGCTCTGGCATTTCATTTTGTACGAACAAGAAAGTGACTCTGTGTTGTGGGTTTTTCTCTCTCTCCTGGAGGCCATTTGGTCACATAACTGAATATTAGTGTTATTCTTCAGGCAGTAGCGCAGATTTATCAGGGACTTTGGGACAAATGACTGTTTGCTAAACAATTACTGTCTTATTTTATTTTTATCTTTCCCCCACCACTGCATGATGACACAGAAGAAGCTCAAGTGCAGTTCACTCACCAGGAGAGGATGCTCCAAGCCATCGGGCATGCTACCAAGGAAACGGGAGTGGGTTTAGGGCGCCGCTGTGAAATGGTGAACAGCACACCCAAATTGTGCAACTAACTGAAATAATTGGGGGTGTGTGGCCTATGATTTGGGAAACGCTTTCCCTGTCTGTGTTGATGTGGAGAAAACAGAAGTGTCATTTTTGGTGAACTTGCGCTTGGTAGATGCTGCAAATATTCACTACAATGAAATCAGTAGCCGCACACTATTTATTTTTTAATAGATTCTGCTCCTTTGGTGATTTACAGGGATTCTGCTGCAGGCGTGTATTACTCCTGGGGGAATTCTGCACCAAAAAATAAAAATTCTGCGCACAATATTTTAAAAATCGGCATATTTTGTGTGTCAAAATAACACAATGTAATCATGCCAGCTTCAATTATTTTGGTAATTTCATATTATCTGTCAGAAAGTATGTCTCTAACAATACAGACCAAAAAAAAAAATTCTGGTGAATTTTTTTTTTTTTTTGGACAAATAGATTCTGAAATACACCATAACTCCAAGGCTGAGCTGGGAAAATGTGTGAGAGAAATAGTGTACAGGAGAACACAGACCCAGATATCGGTTATTTCAAATGGAATTTGTTTTGACAAGCTCTAAAGTAAAATTACTTAAGGAGACAAGTTGTGTAACCTTTTACCCAATTAGACTGACTGGATCACTGATTTCCCCACTTCTCTGCAAAGCAAAGATGTATAACATCTGTCAGGAGAGGCCCATGGTTCTTTTTATGAATGGCAATGGATGCATGAGCTAATAGGTAGTTTTTCTGTTATTTTTATAGGAGCTGAAACCCCTTTTCCTTTTTTGAGGAAGCTCATGGTCACAGTTCATCCTTTTAACCCTCAAGCCAGGGTATGGAAACCTCTCCACAATGGTCTTTGGATTTCTTTTATTTTGGAGATCTTTGGGCTTCAAACCTCCAGAGTGCATCGGGTTCGCAGCAATCGATATTTTAAGAAAACTCTTCCAAACTGACGATAGCCCAAAGTCTGCCTCGTGTGAAATGGATCAGGCCACAGTGTCTGTAACCAAGGTGTCCCTCACTCCTCATTTGCCTGTAGACTTCAGGCAAGTGACTGCAATGCATGGTGAGCTAGAATGCTCAACCATGAAGACCAAGGTAAAGGTGGAAGCCCTTTTGCACCAGAAAGACGGACGTTCCAGGACTCCCAGACTGATCCCTTCTGTGGAAGGAAGTTGTAACATCAACACCAGGCCGTGCCAGCCTTGACCTGTCTCCTCGTACCTGAGAGAGCTTGCGAAGGTGGAGTACTGAGCCGGCGACCCCATCACCTGGCTCCTTGACTGCAGCTCTACCTCCTACTCCACGGGAGTCCAAAGAGCTGCAGCGTTGGAATCACACGTCAATTTCAATATCCGAGTGGTACTTTTTCTATTTTTCAGACTTTGTTTTTGTCAACTGGGAGCCATTCCAGCCTTTCTATTCTACTCCGGTGGGACAGTGGGGCTCAGTGCGTGCACGTGTGTTTGAAACCTGTCACAGCCATGCAGGGAAGGAGCTAAAAGGAATAATGCCCAAACCTAAATACCCCTAAAATGCTGCCCTACAAAGTGATTGAATATGTGCTCCTCGTTCTGTGAAAGTGGTCAAAGAACCTAAGCTGTCGGATACATACTGTTAAAACCCTGTGTATTAAGGTTTTATCTGTGGAAGCCGCTGGGAGAAGGTTAGCCACACACTGGGCAGATCTAAGGCGGAAGCTCTGAACGTGTGGCTTAAATATGAACAATAAATTAGTGTTAGTGTTGATATCTTCAAGCAGCTGAGGGTGGATCGCAGGGCCTGGGTGAAGTTCTCTGACTGGGATTAACTAAATGGACAGCTGCCTCCTTGGGTTCCTGTTTCGGGATTTATAAGGGCTGATTTTCTGCTGTATAATTCTGATGGTTTGGCTGAACTGATGATTTGATTCTAAAGCAAGATAATTGTTAACTGAGTGATTTCCTGCTCTGACCTGACCGAGATCATTGTACTGTGTGCCCCAGAGCCAGCTGCGGGGTGTTACTAATGGTTTAGATTTAGTTAGATGTGCTGGTCATTTTATTTGTTCATTTTAATGAAATGTATACAAGGGATATTGAGTCATGTCTTCCAATAAGCTACATGGGCCGGAACCCTAGCGATCAGCCGCCCCTACTCAGAGCCTTATTAACTCTTAGGTTCTCATGTGGGACCAGCTGGGGGGGGCCACACCTATCTCAGCTCTCGCTGCATCCTAGGGGGCTCACACAAGGGAAAATGAGCTCCCCAGCGCAGGCTTTCAGGAGTAGTGGGGGTGGGCCAGGGGCAGTGTGTCTGTCTGCCTGATGAGGGGTTGGTGGAAGGGGGTATCTCAGCCGGTGGGAGAAGTGGCTCCGTCCCACCCCCTCCACTCCACGTGGGCTGAGCAGAGGGCCCCTGCTCCGGGCACCTAAATTCACTCCACATAGGTGCCTGGAGCAGGGTCCCTCTGCTCAGGCCAAGTTCCCGCACCCCTCTCTTGCTGAGATGCCTGTGAGGGCACAGGAGCTCCAGGGAGACACTGATGCTGAGAGTCTCCCTGGGCCAGGGCTGGCCTAGAGCCATATGATCCCCATTCCTTACATAAATAATTGGAGATATACCAATCTCCTAGAACTGGAAGGGACTTCAGAAGGTCATCGAGTCCAGCCCCCTGCCTTCACTAGCAGGACCAAGTACTGATTTTTGCCCCAGATCCCCAAGTGGCCCCCTCAAGGATTGAACTCACAACCCTGGGTTTAGCAGGCCAGTGCTCAAACCACTGAACTATCCCACCCTCAGGAGCTGGGGTGAGGGGCTGCCCTGGCCTGGGACATGGGGCTGGAAGGTTCCTCCCAGAGGCAACATTGTGCCCTTCCAGTATCAGCAAGTACAAATTGTCTGTGCTGGGAGGGGCAGACTGTCCCCTGACGCAGTGCACATGTATGTCCCGGCCTGTCGCGGTGGGCAGGGAGCATGCTGTTACCGCGCTTACAGCCTAGCAGATTCTACTGGGTCACGCCACAGTGAGATTCAGGGGTCAGGGTCGCATGGCAGCCCTCAGGTACAGGGCAGCGCGGTCTAGAGGCCAGAGTCAATACTGCGGCCCTTGCATTCAGGGCAGCATGGCCTGGCAACCAGAGCCCAGATAGCAGCCCTAAGACACAGGGCAGCATGGCCTAGCAGCCAATACTCAGGAGGCCGTCACCGGGGGCAGGGGGCCGACAGTGGCCCAGGTATGGAGGCCTGGGCCGACCCGACTCCACCAGGCCTTGACCCAGGGCCCTAACAGTGATGGAGTCGTCTGCCACTGGGTCAGTGGGGAATGCCACCGAAACATGCTGACCTCACATGGTGGGAGATACCACTTGCTGATCTTAAACACAAAAACGAAGCTTACAAGAAGTGGAAGATTGGACAAATGACCAGGGAGGAGTATAAAAATCTTGCTCAGGCATGCAGGAGTGAAATCAGGAAGGCCAAATCACACTTGGAGTTGCAGCTAGCAAGGGATGTTAAGAGTAACAAGAAGAGTTTCTTCAGGTATGTTAGCAACAAGAAGACGGTCAGGGAAAGTGTGGGACAGGCAACCTAGTGATGGAGGATGTGGAAAAAGCTAATGTACTCAGTGCTTTTTTTGCCTCTGTCTTCACAAACAATGTGAGCTCCCAGACTGCTGCACTGGGCAGCACAGCATGGGGAGGAGGTGACCAGCCCTCTGTGGAGAAAGAAGTGGTTCGGGACTATTTAGAAAAGCTGGATAAGCACAAAGCCATGGGGCTGGATGCGCTGCATCCAAAGGTGCTAAAGGAGTTGGTGGATGTGATTGCAGAGCCATTGGTCATTATCTTTGAAACCTCATGGCGATCGGGGGAGGTCCCGGATGACTGGCACAAGGCTACTGTAGTGCCCATCTTTTAAAAAGGGAAGAAGGAGGATCCAGGGAACTACAGGTCAGTCAGCCTCACCTCAGTCCCTGGAAAAATCATGGAGCAGGTCCTCAAGGAATCAATTTTGAAGCACTTAGAAAAGAGGAAAGTGATCAGGAACAGTCAGCAGGGATTCACCAAGGGCAAGTCATGCCTGACTAACCTAATTGCCTTCTTTGAGGAGGTAACTGGGTCTGTGGATGAGGGGAAAGCAGTGGATGTGTTATTCCTTGACTTTAGCAAAGCTTTTGATACAGTCTCCCACAGTATTCTTGCCAGCAAGTTAAAGACATATACTATAAGGTGGATAGAAAGCTGGCTAGATCATCGGGCTCAATGGGTAGTGATAAATGGCTCCATGTATAGTTGGACCGGTATCAAGTGGAGTGCCCCAAGGGTCGGTCCTGGGGCCAGTTTTGTTCAATATCTTCATTAATGATCTGGATGATGGGATGCATTGCGCCCTCAGCAAGTTTGCAGATGACACTAAACTGGGAGGAGTGGTAAATACGCTAGAGGGTAGGAATTGGATACTGCCTCCAGCTGCTTCATCGCTCCCCTCCCTGACCAGTCAGCTGACTGGGTTCAACAAGGACAAGTGCAGAGTCCTGCACTTAGGACGGAAGAATCGCATTAACTGCTACAGACTAGGGACCGAATGGCTGGGCAGCAGTTCTTCAGAAAAGGACCTAGGGGTTACAGTGGACGAGAAGCTAGATATGAGTCAGCAGTTGCCCTTGTTGCCAAGAAGGCTAATGGCACTTTGGGCTGTATAAGTAGGGACATAGCCAGCAGATTGAGGGATGTGATCATTCTCCTCTATTCAGCACTGGTGAGGCCTCATTTGGAGTATTGTGTCCAGTTTTGGGCCCCACACTACGAGAAGGATGTGGAAAACTTGGAAAGAATCCAGCGGAGGGCAACAAAAATGATTAGGGGGCTGGAGCACATGACTTATGAGGAGAGGCTGAGGGAACTGGGATTATTTAGTCTGCAGAAGAGAAGAATGAGGGGGGATTTGATAGCTGCTTTCAACTACCTGAAGCGGGGGTTCCAAAGAGGATGGATCTAGACCAGGGGTCGGCAACCTTTCAGAAGTGCTGTGCCGAGTCTTCATTTATTCACTCTAATTTAAGGTTTTGCATGCCAGTCATACACTTTAATGTTTTTAAAAGGTCTCTTTCTATAAGTCTATAATATAGAACTAAACTATTGTTGTATGTAAAGTAAATAAGGTATTTAAAATGTTTAAAAAGCTTCATTTAAAATTAAATTAAAATGCAGAGCCCCCCGGACTGGTGGCCAGGACCCGTGCAGTGAGAGTGCAGCTGAAAATCAGCTTGCATGCCACCTTCGGCACCCGTGTCATAGGTTGCCTACCGCTGATCTAGTCTGTTCTCAGAGGTAGCAGATGACAGAACAGTGGGGGAGGTTTAGGTTGGATATTAGGAGAAACTTTTTCACTAGCAGTGTGGTGAAGCACTGGAATGGGTTCCTTAGCGGGGGGGGGGGGGGGTGGAATCTCCTTCCTTAGAGGTTTTTAAGGTCAGGCTTGACAAAGCCCTGGCTGGGATGATTTAGTTGGTGTTGGTCCTGCTTTGAGCAGGGGGTTGGACTAGGGTTTCCAATCCTAATATTCTATGAATGGTGAGGAAATGGAGGAAATGGAGTGGGGGAAGCAGGCAGAGGTTACAGAGAAGCCTATTTACCTACAGCAGGGACAGTCTCTCTTACAGGAGGCAGGAGGCAAGTGTGGCATGTTTAGGATGATGGTGGTGGAGAGAAAAAAGGCTGGATTCAAGGCAAGAGGAGACCAAAGGAGGTTAAGGTGAATGGCAGCTCCACGGCGCTCTGACACCCCAGTTCTGGGCACCCTGGACAGTCCTAGCTAGAGAGAACAGGCAACCCTGCAATGAACCTCTCCTGGCAGAAGGCCCCATGGAGCACTATGAGCTGTATTGGGAGTGGGGCGCCCAGGGGACAGAGGGCAGCTGAAGTCCCTCAGTTGTATGGGAACGAGGCACTGCAGAATGAAAGGGCTTCACCCCCCTCACAGCTGGGACCGAGGGGCAGCAATAGCTGTTAGGGTCTGTGATCAGGATTGGGGGAAAGACAAGCAGATGGGCCAGATCCCCAGCTGATGTTAATCATCCTGCCTCCATTGGAGTAAATGGGCCAGATCCTCAGCCGCTGTGAACTTCTTTTACTCCAATGGTGACAACGTCTCTGTTTTCCTCATGTCCCATTTAACCAGCTAATTTCCCTGTCCGGGCTAAACTTTGTCATCTAGGTGGTATTGACTCCGCAGCATCCTCTGTCTCACCCTCTCTAGTGTCTGGCCCACATGCAGGAGAACAGCCGACTGCTCTCAGCTGTGCTACTAGTTCAAGGGGCAGAGGTCCGTATGTGGGGCAGTGAATGGCCCTGTTCTGCTGATGACCCGTGGGGAACTCAGAACGGCTCCACATGGTGCAATCCCTCTTTATTCCAGTTGTGAGCTTTAAAACTCTAGGAAATGACCAAAAAAAAAAATGTCCTGGCGCCTTTTCTGTGGGGGATTCTGGGGGCAGGAGGAAAAGGCCACTGTCTCACCAAGAACCAGCCGTGCGATGGGTCGGTGCTGGATGTGCAGTGAGCACAAACACTCCTCACTCCGCCTCTCTTCTGCAGTCATCCCTCTGCATCGCTCCTTCCTCAGCCAGCCCCAGAGACACAGGCTGTTCGGTCCCCTGACAGCTCCCTGGGGCCGGTGGCCCTTCGATGCAGGACACGCAGCAGTAGGTGACACCAGCCAGAGAGGAGCGGCAGTGACTGGGCATTGGGGTGCCTGTGCCTGGGAAGTCCATGCCGAGAGGTGTCGTCGGTGGGAGGGGAAATCAAAAAGCCCCTCCGCTCCCCACAGCCTGTTACTGCAAGCAGTGGGGTCGCGCTGGAGTGTAACTGTTCTCCCCGCTGCCTGGGCTGGGGTTGTGCCCGGTCACCCTCAGGCAGCGCCTCACCCCAGAGCTGACCCCCGGTTCCTTCCTCCCCCCCACCCTGATTTTGCCCTTCAGTCCCTATCCTAACCCTGCCTCCAGCTGCTTCACCGCCCCCCTCCCCGACCAGTCACTTTCCACCCCCTGCTCAGACCCGGGCCACCCCCCCTGCTCCGATTTTCCGCCTTTGCCGCTTTTTAACCCCTGTAAATAGCAGCGAGGAGAATCTGGCGCCAAGTAAGGGCAGGGGGAAGGGCAGTGGCTTCACAGATGTTACGGAGCATGCTCAGTGCCCTCCAGTAGCTAAGCGAGACCAGTTTTTCGCACGGTACAGTGTCGTCGTCGTCCCCCCCCCCCCCGGAGCTGGGGGATGGGGAGTGACTTGTCCTGCAGCACCTGCCCCCCCTCAGCGGGAGCGGCCCGGCCCCTGCACACGCGGCCTCGCACACGCACCAGCCCCGCCGGGAGCGCTGCAGCCGGGCCGGGATCTGCAGGACACACGGGAAGGGGCACGAGCAGCTGGGAGCGGCCGGGCTGGAGGAGGCAGGACTTGGGGGGACCAAAGCCCGGAGATCGGGCACGGGGCAGCCGGGGAGGGGCCGTTCTCCGGGGGGAACCAGCCCCGGAGCCAGAGACTCCAGGTGAGCGAGAGCCCCCGGGGGCCGGGCCGGGGCCGGGCAGGAAAGTGACTCTCCGCCCCGGGGAGCCTCAGACGCTGCAGCCCCCGGGAACCTGCTCCCGGGTGGCCACGTGCTGCCAGCAGCGCCGGGGCCACCCGGGCCGGAGCCGAGCCGCTGTTCTCAGCTGCAGCAGGAGCTGCCCCCGGCCCCGCTGGGATGGGAGGGGGGAAGAGACGAGGGGAGAAGTGGGGGGCGTTAATTGGCTCCTTTCCCTGTTTTGTGCCTCTCGCCTCTCACCCACTGATAGAAATTCTCTCTAGTTCTGCCCCTTTTCTCTCTCAGTGTCACATATGGATCATCAGTTCCAAGGAGGTCCTGTCCCCATTTCTCCTAAAATTATTGACTCTCCATTCTCTTCCTACCAGGCAGCTCTCCTTGGGCCCTGCTAGGGGCTCCATCTCCTGTATCAGTCGGTGGCTAGTAGGTGTGTGATGGATCTGCTGGGAGAGACAAGGGGCTCTCTCTTCGTCCCCTCACCCTGGTATTTGCTGGATACTCTGAGCGGGGTCGGGGTGGGACTCTGACTGCGATCCACCCAGAGCTTCCATTTGATTGGCTCCTCTCCCCCGTGAATAGTGGGGCTGTGAGTGGGGAAAGAGGTCCTGAGTGTTGGACTCTTGCTCTTTCAGGGGCCGGTGACCTTCGAGGAGGTGGCTGTGCATTTCACCAGGGGAGAGGGGGCTCTGCTGGACCCCGCTCAGAGAGCCCTCTACAGGGATGTCATGCAGGAGAACTATGAGACTGTGACCTCGCTGGGTAAGGATTCCTGTCCCCTCGGTCCTTAGAAGGGGAAATGCAGAGTAAGGTTCATAACACCCCACAATGCCACCTCTGCCTTGCCCTGTTTCCGCATCACCAGAGCAAGCCAATGACACATGCACTAGCCCTCTGCCCTCCCCTGCTACAGAACACTCTGGGAACAGGAGCAGAACCGCACAAAGTCTAACAACTTCTCTTTACACATATCAGAGAGGTAGCTGGATTAGTCTGGATCGGTAAAAAGCGACAGAGTCCTGTGGCACCTTATAGATTAACAGACGTATTGGAGCCACAGGACTCTTTGTCCCTTTTTATACATATGCCACCAGGCTGCTGACAGTCTCCATGACAAGAACACGCCCTTGTGCACCTTCACTGACACAACCTACAACACTCAGCACAGAAATGAGGCAGACTTGGTTCCCCCAAGTTCCACACGCACCTCCCTTCCTATCACAGTCACAGCTCTGCCAAGCTGCTCCCAGTAATCCATCCAGCATCGTATTCTAGCTAGAGATGACGGATTGCACACAGCTGGTGGGCATGCAGATAAATGGCCAGTATTCCCATCTGTGCAACACAAACAGTGACGGTTCTTTTCATATCTCTCGTAGATGTCTAGGTTTTTATGGCCAGATGTGACTATTAGGTCATCTGGTCTGACCTCTTCTGTAACACAGGCCACAGGATATCTTCCAGTTACTGCCAAGTTGAGCTGAATATCTGGTTTGGATAAAATCATCTTCCAGTCTTGACCTGAAGACTTAGAATCATAGAATCTCAGGGTTGGAAGGGACCTCAGGAGGTATCTAGTCCAACCCCCTGCTCAAAGCAGGACCAAACCCAACTAAATCATCCCAGCCAGGGCTTTGTCAAGCCTGACCTTAAAAACCTCTAAGGAAGGAGATTCCACCACCTCCCTAGAGAACCCATTCCAGTGCTTCACCACTCTGAGTGAAAAAGTTTTTCATAATATCCAACTTCCTGAGATGGAGAAGCTACCAATGACCTTTGTAGTTTGTAAACCTTTGCACCAGCCTTACAGTGGCGAGTGCTAGCTTCAGGGTTAGGGAAGGGGCAGAGTTAAGGTTGTGTTGGGATTATGGCGGGTACTTTAACTTTAGCTCCCATCACATGCTGGGAGGGCAGGAGGCAGCACTGGGCCACCGTAACTCTGCATTAATGTAGTTTATGGGCATTTAATTACCTTGATTTTATTCAGTGGGGTTTTTGTCACTATGTCTGTGTGTACCCTAGAGCTTTTGCCTCTAGCTGTGATGGTTTGCGGCACAGTTCCCTCTAAGGTGCGCCCCTGGGAGACCGCCCACGAGAGACTGAAGGGCCACGCACCTAATTAGAGGAGCTGCGCAGATGTGGCCCCACTAATTAGGTGTCTCCTGCACCCTGGAGAGGATGTGGAAGAAGGTGAGGTGATGGGGGAGATAGGGGGTAGGTGTGGGGAATAGGCGGTGAGTGAGGTGAGGTGGGGTAGGGGCATCCTGACTTCCACTTGGGCTTCAGTGGCAGGGAAAGGAGAGAGCTGGACTCTCTCAGCAGCCCCAGCTGGGCTGCCGGTGCCGGGGAGAGACCGGACTCTCTGCCAGCCCCAGGCTGGGCGGGGGGAGGGAGAGGTGCCAAGGTTTGGAGAGGGTTGTTGGCATTCTGGGGAATGAGGGGGATGTGGCTACATGGGAGGTGGGGTGCTGGGGAAACTCCATTGTCTGGTTAATGCAGTGGCTTTCAGACTTTTTTACTGCTGACCCTTCACACAGCAGGTCTCTGAGTGCAACCCCCCCCTTATAAATTAAAAACACTTTTAACACCGTTATAAATGCTGGAGGCAAAGCGGGGGTTGAGGTGGAGGCTGACAGCTTGCGACCCCCCGTGTAATAACCTCACAACCCCTGAGGGGTCCCAATCCCCAGTTTGAGAACTCCTGGATTAATGCATCAGAGCAAGGTCAGTCCAAGCACATCTTGCCTTTTCTTGTTGTTGAGGTAAGGCTGAGGCTGGGGTGAGCAGCTGGTATTAATTACCAACCGCTTGTTGATACAATTACGAGACCTGAAATAGGCCAGGAATAATCTGATGGGGAAGGAATACTGTGGCACCCCCGCTATTTTCCACTGTTAGAATTATAGCGCAAATACAAAACAGTGAATCCTCTGCAGTTCTAAGCCAAAATAGAGCTTGCTTTTGGCCATGTTGAGTTTGAGTTGACAGCTGGTGGACATCGGCCGGAGATGTTAGAAAGCCTGGGCTAAGATTTAGGTTGACTGGCGGGAGACAGATCCAGAGCAGAGAGGTAAAGAGGGCTGAGGGATTCTGCGTTAGCAGATTTTAATGCAGGATCTGACTTCACTTGTATTGGTGGTTTCTTTATTGTAAAGTATTTAGGCTGCTTCTGCAGAGAATTGTTAATAATCTGCCATAGACTTTAAGGTCAGAAGGGACCTTTGTGATCATCTAGTCCAGGGGCAGGCAAACTTTTTGGCCTGAGGGCCACATCGGGTTTTGGAAATTGTATGGAGGGCCGGTTAGGGGAGAGGGTTGTGGCCTGGCCCCCACCTCCTATCTGCCTCCCTCCCCCCTGGGGATTCCTGCCCCATCCAACTCCCCCTGTTCCCTGAGGGCCCCGCCCTGGGACCCCTGCCCCATCCACACACTCCCACTCCCTGTCCCCTGACTGCCCCTGGACTCCTGCCACCCCATCCAAGCCCTCCTCTCATTCCTGAGAGCACCCCCCACCATGGGGACTCCTGCCCCATCCAACCACCCCTTCTCCCTGCCCCCGACTGCCCCCCGAATCCCTGCCCCCGACTGCCCCCTGCTGCCCCATCCAACCCCTCCTCTCATTCCTGAGAGCCCCCAGGACCCCTGCCCCATCCAATCACCCCTTCTCCCTGTCCCCTGACTGCCCCCAAATCCCTGCCCTGACTGCCCCCACCGCCCCATCCAACCCTCCTCTCATTCCTGAGAGCCGCCCCACCCTGGGGACCCCTGCCCCTTCCAACCACCCCTTCCCCCGGTCCCCGGACTGCCCCGAATCCCTGCCCCTGGCTGCCCCCACCGCCCCATCCAAGCCCTCCTCTCATTCCTGAGAGCACCCCCCACCATGGGGACTCCTGCCCCATCCAACCACCCCTTCTCCCTGTCCCCTGACAGCCCCTGGAACTGCCCTCTGCTGCCTCATATAACCCCCTTCCTGACTGTCCCCAGGACCCCTGCCCCATTCAGCCCCTCTTCCCATGCCCCACCCCATCCACACCCCGCCCCTGACCACCACCCTGAACTCCCCTGCCCTCTATCCACCCCCCCCCACTCCCTGCCCCCTTACCGCGCTGCCTGGAGCACAGGTGACTAGCGATGCTACAGCCATGCCGCCCAGCTGGAGCCGAGCCACACCGCAGCCACCGCCACGCAGCTCAGAGCACCGGCTCAGGCCCCAGGAGCTCCCAGCCCCACCGCCCAGAGCCTTGCGGCAGAGCGAGCTGAGGCTGCAGGGGAAGGGGGAATGGGGGAGGGGCTGTCTGACCTCGTGCACAACACAGGCCACAGAATCTCACCCACCCTCTGGAGTTCTGAGGAGGTTATATGAGTATTTTTAAAGAGTGCAGACTGCAGGTTAGGTGGCAGTGAGGTCTTAAGCGCAGGATTAGGCTCTAAACTGCGGTCAAGTTCACACAGTGAATAAACTGAAAAAACACTTTGATCTTTCTGTTGTAGTGATTTATGGGTAAATTACAGCAATCCAAGATTAAAAGAAATAGATCTGTGATTTTATTTTGATTGGTGTGGCTTTAAGAAGCTGCTTTCATGGTATTTACTCTCTCTTAGATACTGACCCTGCTAACAGTTGTGCAGGTGGAGGCAGGGCTGGTGCAAGGATGTTTCGCGCCCTAGGCGAAACTTCCTCCTTGCGCGCCCCCCCCCGCGGCAGCTCTCCACTCTGCCCTGAGGTGTTCCCCGCACCATGGCAGCTCCCCCCCTCTGCCCTGAGGCACCCCCCTTGCGGCAGCTCCCTATCCCCCACCCTCCGCCCTGAGGCCCCGCCCCAGCTCACCCCTGCTCTGCGCATGAGCACGAGCACCCCGAGCACACCGTGGCTGCTTCACTTCTCCCACCTCCCAGGCTTGCGGCGCCAATCAGCTTAGGCGCCGCAAGCCTGGGAGGCGGGAGAAGTGAAGCGGCCACGGCGTGCTCGGGGAGGAGGCGGGGCAGAGGTGAGCTGGGGCGGGGGAGTTCCCCTGCATACTGCCCCCCCTTACTTGCTGCAGGCGGCCCTCCCCATGCTCCCCTACCCCAGCTCCTTCTGCCTAAATGCCGGCGGCGACTGGGGCGGCTGAAGATCTGGCTGCTGTGGTTGCTGCCGAGGAAAATGGTGCCCCCCAAATCCTAGTGCCCTAGGCGACTGCCTAGGTCGCCTAAATGGTTGCACCAGCCCTGGGTGGAGGAGAGCTCCCGTGTATAGGTGTTTGCAGGATTGGGGCTTTAGTGAATGAATACTGGAGCAAAAGCATGTGGCTAGGCCTAGCTCCTGACATTAGAATCATAGAATCTCAGGGTTGGAAGGGACCTCAAGAGGTATCTAGTCCAACCCCCTGCTCAAAGCAGGACCAATCCCCAACTAAATCATCCCAGCCAGGGCTTCCTCAAGCCTGACCTTAAAAACCTCTCAGGAAGGCGATTCTACCACCTCCCTAGGTAACCCATTCCAGTTCTTCACCACCCTACTAGTGAAAAAGTTTTTCCTAATATCCAACCTAAATCTCCCCCACATGATTGGCATGATTAGAGTTCAAACAAAGTTTACAGGGTGTTAATGGCTTAAGGTAAGAAAGAAAAGGATTCTTTTAACAACATAATTATTTTGGAGTGTTGTAGGTATCTGAAAACTGTGATTTTAATGATTAAAAAAAAACACCTGTGTTACTAATAATACCTGGAAAATTGTTAAAACTGGAAGAACTTTACCATGGATGCTGTTTATTTGTTTGGCCTTTCAATTAGAGTTGGATTCCAGACAAGTGATTTCCATTAAATTGTAGAATTTGTTTGGGGGAGAGGTATTGGAAACCATTAAGGCCAGATCTTTGCTATCTGGTATAGTTCCCGCTTTTCCGAGTACTCCCACTGACTCAGAATTAGGAAGCACTAGGTGTGGTGTTAGGTATTTTGTGGGATGAAGACTTTATTTGAAAGCTCTTTGAAGCAGGGATCTGTCTGCAAACTCCGAAGCCAGGTGTCAATGTGCTCCAGGGCTTGTGCTCTTTGAGTTGGTGATACACACACACAATGTCAAAAAGCGGTGTCCCAAAATTTTTTTTTACACTACAGTGGAGTCACATCTTACATGGGGGTTAGGTTCTGAAGTCACCCCGTAAGAGGAAAATCGTGTATAGTGAAAATGACCATAAAGTACAGTATACACTAGAACAGGGGTCCTCAGCCTACGGCACGCGTGCCAAAGGTGGCACGCAAGCCGATTTTTTTTTTTTTTTTTTAATGGCAGGCTGTAGGTCCCGGCTGCCACTGAGCCTGCTGCCAACCTGGGGTTCTGTTCACTCAGCTGGCAGCAGGCTGAGCAGGGCCAGCAGTGAGCCGGCTCCTGCCAGCCGGGGTCCCGGCCGCCGGCCCTGCTCAGCCCACTGACGATCTGGGGTTCCGGCCGCCGGCCCCTTGCCAGCCAGGGTCTCGGCCACCGGCGGCTGAGTGGAGCAGCCAGCTGGGACCCCGGCTGGCAGCTGAGTGAACAGAACCCCAGACCGGCAGCAGGCTCAGTGGTGGCTGGGACCCACAACCTGCCATTTAAAAAAAAAAATCAGCTCGTGTGCCACCTTTGGTAGGTTGAGGACCCCCGTTCTAGTGTATACTGTAGTTTATGGTAATTTTCACTATACGCGATTTTCCTCTTACGCGCTGACCTGAGAACCTAACCCCCGTGTAAGACGTGACTCCACTGTATTCATTTTTGAAAAATTATAATAAGCGACGCTCCGGGGGGGCGAAAGGTGGAAGTTTCGCCTAGGGTGCAAAATATCCTTGCACCGGCTCTGGATACCGTGTCAGCTGATCCCCACAGTCTCCAACCTACCTGGGCAATACAGCAGCCATGGCCCCGCCCACTAGCTCCTCTCCACTCCCCCAGCCCCCCCCACCACTTGGTCCCCCCCCTTAAGGCTCAGCCCTCTTACTTTAAAAAATGATTGCTTGCCCTTCCCCCCACCCCCAACTCTCAGGCTTTTCTGGCCGCCCTGTTGCAAGGTATCCAGTTTTAGCCTGGAAACTCCAGTAGAAAATGGGACGTGAGCAGTCTGACTGGAAACGAAATGTCCGGTTATAGGAGTAACCACATTAGCCGCCGCTCCTCCCAGTCCCAACACCCACCCCGGAGGGCTGGTCCTGCGGGAGGAGGGGCAGCTCAGTGCAGAGAGAGACAAAGAGAATGGGCTAGAACCAGGTAGGACCCGCTCTATGTGGGCAGGGGCGGGGGGGGGGGGGAGATCCTGTTTACACCCTCCCCAGCCCTGCTGCACTTGCAGTTTACCCCTGACCCCTCCCTTGCTCCAGAGACCAACCCTAGCTCCCGCCCCACTGTGCTTTTACCCCCAGCCCCTTTTACAATCATTCCCCAGGGGGCCCACAAAAAGTTAATCCAGCCCTGGCCTCTGGTGCATATTTGTTTATGCTTTTACTTAATGGCCAGGGCTTTGTTTTATTTCTATAGCTGTTTTCAGTATGCCACATTGTGGTGTGCTTACTAGCGTGCGTTGTTAGAAAGGATGATAAAATACATGTACTCCGAGGGCAGTGTTAATTTTCTTTGTATTTGATTTCATATTAAATAAACATCTTAGGCAGTGCACCTTGTTAATTATCCCTTGTTTTCATATTTTTTCTTCTTCCTCAATACCTATGAAGTGTTTAAGAACATATATTATATCTAGGGTTTTTGTTTGCACTGATGGCGCACATCCCTCAAGATTGGTGCTGCACATAACAAAATTCAACCTGCACATAGTGGTGTGATTTTTCACACCCGTAACTGACACAACTACGCTGGCAAAACTCTTAAGTGCAAACCAGGCAGGGGTCTGCGTGTGGATTTCAGAGCACTTCAAACTATTACTTTTAACCCAAACATGTTGGTATCAGAGGGCAAAACTTCCAAGAGGAACTTCTGCCGAATGCAAGAAAAATGCGCAGCGTGCGTTGTCTGAAAGCTGTCAGAGGTAGGGTTCAATCTCAAATTCATGAGTGTAGTTTAGGTTCAGTGGCCACAGCACATCCCTTGAGCCAACCCTTTACTATGACAGCAGAGTGTGGGAAACCCTCTAGCAGTTAACAGGAACTCAGTCCTGCAGCACGTCTGCATGTCAGTGTCCGGGACTCACCAGCTTATGCTGCTCTGAAAATCCAAATTCTGCAGGTATTGTCTGTTAGTCTATAAGGTGCCACAAGACTCTTTGCTGCTTTTACAGATCCAGACTAACACAGCTACCCCTCTGATACAGGTATTGACTTTTTCAGTCCTAGTTTCCCAAAGCGACAGTGGGTGCTATGTACTAACTGCGATAAATGCCAAGTGACTGAGATCTGTCAGGGAATAAGGAGAACCATAGTTTCAGCCCCAGCTGTGTGCAGTAAAATGTTAAAAGAGCAAGTTGTAAAAAGCTGCCTCTGGTGGCAGGGCTGTATCTCAGGGACCTCGTGATCAAATCACTCCGTATTGGACCAATAACCCTTCCTGGAATGTCCGTAAACCCCAGAAAATATCAAGACAATTTGAATAAATGTGGCTTTTAGCGTAGTTAGAATAATTGATCTTTAAACAGAAAATAATGCTTCCATCGACCTAGCTACGGCCACTCAGGGAGGTGGGTGACCGATGCCGATGGGAGACCCCTTTCCATTGCTGTAGTAATGTCTACACCCCCGGTCCATCCTATCCCTTACTGCGCTGAATCCCACCAGTCCATGCTCACCGGTCCCGGCCTTCCTACAACTCTCCTTGTGTCTGGGTGTCTCTCTGTGGTTATGGAGCAGGTCCAAGGTGACTTCCCCTCTGGCTGGAGCCTTTACTGTCTGGGGCATGGGGTTACTGTGTCTGTGTTTTGGGAGCCTCTTTGATGAGGAGCTGTGACGGGGGGTGGGGGTGTCACACTGACATTGCTCAATCAGAGCAAACTGCAACAAATGGGGCAGATGATCCCCCAAACTGGTGGTTATTTCTAATAATGAGATTCATCAATCCAGCAACAAAACAGCTTCTACAATCCCTTCCTGCTTACCCAGAATTCAGTAACACCATTCCCTTGGAACAATGCAGCCTTGGGCTCCCGCCCAGACAGCCAAGTTAAATATGAGGAGGATTATTGACAATCTTGTTCATCATATGAAAAGTTCTACCAGTCCCAAGGATTCAGACGCATTACCCACCAGGTCAGGTTCAGCTCTTACCCAAATCCACGCTTACTGCCAATTCTTATTAACTAAAGTAAGATTTATTAAAACAGAAAAGAGAGTGAGTATTGGTTAAAAGACCATGATCCATGCAGATATGAGTCGAGTTCTTAGGTCAGTTTCATAGTAGAGATGGTGAGCATCAAAGTTGTAAATAGTTCTTCCAGAATTAGTTCCATAGGTCACAGTCCAATGCCCAATAGCGGGGTAACCCAGACAGGAGCAGGGAACCTCGGCCTTGTGACTCAAACGTCCCCTGACGAAGCTTAAGCAGATCTGAGATAACAGAGTCAGGGCCCACGAGTTCTTTTTATGGCTCTCTGGCAGCCTCTTGACAGCCGGCATTCCTTGGGTGCAGCATTGTGGCTTGAAATACCACCCCCCCCCATTTCCTATGCATGCACCGGTAACTAGTTGCATTCATCAGCATAAGGTAATTCTCCATTGAGCGGTTCATAGACCATTTACTACAAACTTCAAAGAGAAATATAGACGATGACATTTTACACCCAAGTTTAATCTAAATATTAATATTCCCTTTTGATCTCTGAATCAGTAGATATAGTGACAGACAGGAACCGTCTGTTTACATGGTTAACATCTAACAAGTTATAAGTAAACACATAGAATTAGTATTACCTCGAATTCTCTCACAATACCGGTTTGCATTTCAGAGCTCTAGTCTATGGCACATGGCTACATTAGCTATTTATAAGGAATAGCCCTAATTACTATTTACATACTTTTCTAGCATGTCTCTAAAGGTTGAATTTGGGTCATTTAGCCTGCGAGCTGCTTGACCCTTCCTGTCTCAATGTCACGGGAGTGTCTGGCTGGGTGTATTCCCAGCAGAGATGGGGATAGTTAAATCCCTCATACGCAGAATGTCCTGCACCTTGGAGCACCTGGGCAGCTGCCCTCAGGATTTGACAGCTTTACAATGGGCTGGGTTAAAACTGATAGACTCTTCTTGGTGAAAAATGTCCCATGAACTCCCCTGATCTCCCTTGTTTTCTATCCCCTCAGCAGGGTTTCCCGTTTCCAAACCTGACGTGATCTCCCAGCTGGAACAAGGGGAGGAGCCGTGGGTCCTGGATCTCCAGGGCTCTGAGGAAGAAGAGATCCAGAGAGCTGCCTGTGCAGGTGAGGGATCATTAACCCAATTAAAAAACACTCCGTGGCTGAAAGAAATACCTGGGACTCCCTGAAAAGGCCTTGGGAGCTCTCAGAGATCAGGAGGATCCCCAGGAGGGCTTGTATCCTATGGGCAGCTGTCGCTTATGGCTTCCTATGGATCCTGACTGAGACCCGGCAGCAGCACTGTCCCTGACGGATACAATTCTGCCTCCACATCCCCTGTTCTTGCCGCTGTGGAGAAGAGTTTAGGAGAATTCACTACCAGGTTGTTTTTTTCCGTCTCTACAGCTCTAATTTTGGTTTATTTCCCCATTTTCTGACCCTGTTTCTGAAGTTTCTCTCTCTGTCCTAGCAGGTGCTGGGATGGTGAGTGAGAACGAGGAGCAGAATCCTCAGCAGGAAGATGCTGAGCAAGTGGAAGCACACGGGGGATTATCGCAAGGATCCCAAGGGAATGTGTCCAGGCGGCGTGTGCAGGGAAAAGCCTGTGAGAGTCAGCACAGGCCAGAGAGGCAGCAGGGAAACCAGCCCTTGAAGAAAGTGGGCAAATCCATTAATTGTCAGGGGACTCACCAGAACTCCAAGGAAATCACAGCCCAGCGGAGAATACCCACAGGAGAGAGAAAAAACACATGCACTGAGTGTGGGAAACACTTCACTCTGAACTCCACCCTCATTAGACATCAGCGGATCCACACGGGAGAGCGCCCCTACAAATGCTGTGAGTGCGGGAAACAGTTCAGTGAGAAATCAAACCTTATTACGCATCAGACGAGCCACACAAGAGAAAGACCCTACGAGTGCTGTGAGTGCGGGAAAAGCTTCACTCGGAGCTCTACCCTTATTAGACATCAAAGAATCCATACAGGAGACAGACCCTATGAGTGCTTTGAGTGCGGGAAAAGCTTCACGCGGAGCTCTACCCTTACTAGACATCAGAGGATCCACACAGGAGAGCGCCCCTATGAATGCTGTGAGTGCGGGAAGAAGTTCACTCAGAGCTCAGTCCTTATCATTCATCAGAGAATGCACACAGGAGAGCGACCCTACACATGTGGTGAGTGTGGGCAAACGTTCGCTCAGAGCTCAGCCCTATTTAAACATGAGAAGATCCACACGGGAGAGCGCCCCTATGAATGCTCTGAGTGCGGGAAACAATTCATTGAGAAATCAAAATTTATCAGACATCAGACAAGCCACACGGGAGAGAGACCCTATGAATGTTGTGAGTGCGGGAAACAGTTCAGTGAGAAATCAAACCTCACTAAACATCAGACAAGTCACACAGACGAGAGACCCTACGAGTGCTGCGAGTGCGGGAAAAGCTTCACGCGGAGCTCATCCCTTATTAGACATCAGAGGATCCACACAGGAGAGAGACCGTATAAATGCTGTGAGTGCGGGAAAAGCTTTGCTTTCAAATCAGATGTTAATAAACATCAGAGGGTCCACACGGGAGAGCGCCCCTATGAGTGCTGTGAGTGCGGGAGACAGTTCAGTCAGAAATCAAACCTTAGTGCACATCAGAGAGGCCACACGCAGCAGAGTCCCTTTGAGTGCTGTGAGTGTGGGAAAAAGTTCACTCAGCGCTCAGGCCTTATTAATCACCAGAGAATCCACAGAGGAGAGCGCCCCTATACGTGCTCTGAGTGGGGGAAACAGTTCAGTGAGAAATCAAACGTTATTAAACATCAGACAGGCCACACAGAAGAGAGACCCTATGGGTGCTGCGAGTGCGGGAAAAGGTTCACTCAGCGCTCAGGTCTTATTAATCACAAGAGAATCCACACAGGAGAGCGCCCCTACACATGCTGTGAGTGTGGGAAAAAGTTCACTCAGAGCTCAGGCCTTATTAAACATCGGAGGATCCACACAGGAGAGAAACCCTATGAGTGCTGTGAGTGCGGGAAACACTTCACTGAGAGCTCATCTCTTATTAGACATCAGGGGATCCACACGGGAGAGAGACCATATGAATGCTGTGAGTGTGGGAAAAGCTTCACTTTTAAATCGGACCTTATTAATCATCAGAGAATGCACACGGGAGAGAGACCCTATGAGTGCTGTGAGTGTGGGAAAAAGTTCACTCAGAGCTCAAGTCTTATTACTCATCAGAGGATCCACACATGAGAGCAGCCTGTGAATGCAGGAAAAGTTTCATCCGGAGCTCACACCTTAATAGACATCAGCGATTTCACAGGATAGAGACATGCCACAAACACTTTGTGCAGGGCAGAGAGAAGATTGTTTTAAAGGCTTTTGCTAATTCCCATATAGTGACTATGTAGGGCTGTTTGCACCATTTGCATCACCCTGTTCTCTCAGCTCCCCCAGGTGAGTTGCCCTCTTTTCCTTTGGAGGTCGCCCTTCTCTGGGGTGAATCTCGTGGTCCTTTCTACCAACTCCCTTCTCCTGCGAGTCATGATGGGAGTGTCTCTCTCCTGCCAGGAGTGTCCATCAGCCCCAGGGGTGGGAAATAGGGGTGACCTCAAGTAGCTAAACTGAGCGAAAATCGACCTGGGCTTTGTCTCCTCTAGGATTTTCCATGGAGTTGGCCTGCTGGAGGTAGCTATCCTAATGTAAACACCCCGCTAGATGTGCCGTGCTGACAGAGCCCAGGCACAGGGGTGGGGTTACCTAGCACCTTCCCCTTTGACCTGTCCTAATCAACACCAATTTTCATACTCGAGACAAGCCCTGAGCGGCACATTTAGACTGTCACTGCACTAGCAGAGCGATTGTTAGAGTCACCTCATTCCCCCTTTGGCGACAGATTGTCTCATTCCCAGTTGCTCTCACACTGGTCCAGGTTGTGCTGGGCAGTGTTGTTTTTTTTCCCATTTTCGTCATTTAAAATCTATTTCAATATAACAAAGAGGAGGAGCAGGACTGGGACAAATGAATCATTTCAGCCTCTGCAACGCTGGAAGGAAATGGGGTGAGTCGGTGGGATTACCTCCTTCCCCATCGCCGTCACTAGGCCCGCTCCCTCCAGCACAGGAGGCTGGTGTGTCTGTCCCCAGTCCCTCCGTTCCCGAGCAGACTGAGACTGCAGGGGAGTCTTTGAGCCAAGCAGAACCTAGTGGAAAAGACTGTGTTGCAAACAGTAACCTGGTACAGACCCCTCAGTCCCTCACGCAAGATACTGAGCCACAATGGAGTTTATCCACCTCTGTTCTACCCCTCCACCTCCCACAGAGTCTCTGCACTTTGTAGCAAATTGATCCTAAATCCGACTCGTTAGGGCTGGAGATGAAGGTGTCCCAGACGTGGATGGGGAATTTCCATGGATCCCAAACACTGTGTGATCATTCCGAGTTTAAATCCCAGTTTCTGTCTATTGACAGAGTCGCTGCTGGACATTTTCCTGCTGAGCTTGGATCATTTGCACATGAGAAACTCGGCAGTTTCCCTCTATAATGCTAATTATTGTTGTTGTCAATAACGTGACTCCATAATAATGTGGAGTGAAGCCAGTTTGAATGAATCAGAGGAGAAAGTGACGGGGGAATCTGCTCTCCTGATGTTTGATTCATCCGATGGAACCTGCTCTGGAATTTAATTTTATATAAAATTGAAAGTGACTTATACAGAGCTAGCTGAGTGATGTTAAGAATAGTTTAGGTTTATTTATGTTATTAATAGTTTAGTGAGCTGTGTTCTTCATTTTATTTGTTTTATACATTTCATCAAAATGAACAAAGAGATAGTGAGTCATGTCTTTCAATAAGCTACATGGGTCAGAACCGTGGAGCATCTGGGTGGAGATCAGCCAGTCCAAGTCAGAGCCTTATCAGCTCCCTCTGTGTTAACCCTTCGGTTCTCACATGAGAGCAGCTGAGAACCCATCTCAGCTCCCACTGCATCCTAGGGGGCTCAGGGCATCACAAGGGAAAATGAGCTCCCCACACAGGCTTTTAAGAGTAGGGATTTGGGAGGGGAGAGGTGGGCTGGGGCAGTGTCTGCCTCATGTAGGATTGGTGGAATGGGGGTTTATCTATAAGTACAGATGGATTGGTTGTGGATTTCTCTGCTTTCATTTTAATGGTCAGGGCCAGTCACCACTGCCATCTGGCTTGCCCTGGCTTGGGGTTGTGTCTGCTCAGGCCTAGCTGAAGTTGAGGGTCTTGTTTGAAGGGTTGTATATGGATGTGAAGAGATTGTACCTTTCAGCCACTGTGGTGTTGGTAGAGTGAAGATGTTTGTGTTTTGGGGGAACATTGGGGAATGACTGAAAGAGGGCAGAGTTAAGGTTGTGTGGGCAACCTTAACTTTGAATTTCCTAGTTTTCAGTCATGTGAGTTTTGTAGAAGCTGAGGTTCTGAAGGCAGACAACATTCCACTGGGTAACCTTAACTCTGCATTAATGAGTTTTTTGCCCTTTAATTACTCTTAGGGGAATTCTGTGCCAAAAAATTAAAAACTCTGTGCACAATGTTTTAAAATTCTGCATATTTTATTTGTCAAAATAACACAATATAATCACTCCAGTTTCAATTATTTTGGTAATTTATTTCAAAATACCTGTCAACAACACAGACAACAGCAAAAATGAATCCCCCAGGAGTGGAGAGTTAAAGAAATCCCTACAACAACCCAGTTCCAGTTGGAGGGGGTTGTGTGGGGCCCCCAGAGCCCAGATACCTGCACTCCCATCCCTCCAAAACCCAGCTGTGGGATAGCCCCCGGCCAGACACCAGCACCCACTCCCTGCAGAGTCCAGCTGTGGGCCAGACACCAGAACCCCTCTCCCCACAGAGCCCAGCCATGGGGCAGCCCCCAGCCCAAACACCAGCATCCCCAGAGTCTTTACTCTCCCCAACTTCTTTACTGTCCTATCAGGGGATGTGGTGTGGTGCAGCCCTGCCCTTCCCCACTCTTTGCTAGAGCTGGCAGGGGCAGAATTCCCCCAGGAGTATTTAATTCATATACAGAGGATAGGCCTGGGTTGCCAGCTAGATATTAGCCAGCTAGCAAAGCCCATTCCAGGCTTAAACCCTTTGAAAGAGAACAATGAAAATTCCCTCTGGCCAGGCATCCTTTAAACCCATCAAACCCCAGACGCAGCTTTGTGCCCACTGCACATCCAGCACCGACCCATCGCGCGGCTGGTTCTTGGTGAGACAGTGGCCTTTTCCTCCTGCCCCCAGAATCCCCCACAGAAAAGGCGCCAGGACATTTTTTCTGTCATTTCCTAGAGTTCCTATAGCACGGCCAGCTCTGACCACCCGCTGGCCAGAACTGCCACGCAGTGTTTTTAACACAGCCTAGAGATCTGCTGCTGAGGAAGGAAGGGAGCTGGAGCCATGGGTAAAGGGTTTCCCCTCCCTGCAGGGGCAGGGGAGGGAGAGTGGTCATCTGCCGGGGAGTCAGGACAATAATGTGACAGTGGGGACAAGCTGCCCCTCCCAGCAGAGACGACTCGTACCTCCTGCTACTGGAGGGGCAGGGCACGTGACAGCCTCATGTGTCACCTCTGGATAGGGAACGAACCTGACTCCCATATCAGGAAAAGCCAAAAACCTGTTTCTTTCTGTGGCAGGGAACACTAGGAGAAAAGGGTTCCAATCATTGCTGCCCGGTTACTTATGAATTCTGATATATTCTAAAGAAAATCGTAACAAAATTAGTCTGAACTTGAGCTGCCTGTTATTAAAAGCTGGTTCCCCAATTCAGTTCCAACTGCTCTGCTAGAGACACCCCCAGGTCCCTGCTCACCCCAGTAGGAGCAAAAAGAGACAACCCCCCCCCCCCCCGGGCACTGTCTTTAGCTCCAGGCTGCTATCGCAGGGGTGGGGACTGATTGTTTGGTGCTGAGGAGGGAGCCAGTGTAGACCCCTGGTGCTCTGCTCCTAGCATCTGCCCAGCCCAATCTGTCCGCTGGCCTCAGCTGCTCCCCCCTGCACGCTCTAGAGTCAAACATGCAGGGCCTCCCGGGGGGCAGAGGCAGGAGCCTGGGCTGGGCTGGGCAGATGCTGGGAGTTCTCGTTCCCCCAGAACTGGCCTGGCTCCCTTCTCAACAGACAAGTCAATTCCACCCCCTCCCCTGGAAAATCCACCTGGAGCTCAGGGCAGCACTGGACGATTCCCTTTCGTTCCCACCGAGGCATGAGGGAACCCAGGATGTTTCTAGAAGGAATTTTGGAACTGACCTGGGGAAACCAGCCTTTAATAACAGGCAGCTCAAGTTTAAACTAACTGGGTTTGGGGTTTTTTTTACAATTAATTATAGCATTAACAAATCCTTCAACCCTAGTGTCACCACCCATAAAATTGCTTCAGCCTTGTAGTTTTCCAAGGGTAAAACTAAACATCTCTTCAGATACAAGGGAGTGGAGATCAGTCAGTGTTCAGAGTCATCCCACATAACACGTTGTGGTTCATGCTGGCCCCATCATGTGGCCATCGCCTTTCTCTCCTCTCTCTTAAAAGTGTTGGTATTTTACATAGAAACTTTCTTCCCTCAGGAGAGACCTGGGAACCAGGGCCGTCTGACAGACAGACAACTTGAAGAGGAGGGTGCCTCCCAGTCAGAAAATGATCTCCCTCCTTCAGTTCAGTGACAGCCTGAATTGTTCCTTGTCCCGGCAGAGCAGGAGGATTGAAAGCAGCAGCATCAAACCCCTGTGTGGCTGGCAGGAATGAACACAAACACTCCCTGGTATCTGAAGAGATGTTTAGTTTTACCCTTGGTAAACGACAAGGCTAAAGGGAAAGGTGGTGGTGCCAGATACAAGAAATGAAACACAATCATAGTTATGCCCATAGTGACTGCAAAATCTTTTTCTATACTTCTTATTATCATCAGGGTATTCTTTTCTCTGGAGTCTAGACCTTAGAATCATAGACTCAGAGAAGATCAGGTTGGAAGGGACCTCAGGCGGTATCTAGTCCAACCCCCTGCTCAAAGCAGGACCAACCCCAACTAAATCATACCAGCCAGGGCTTTGTCAAGCTGGGCCTTAAAAACCACCATCTCCCTGGGGAACCCTTTCCAGTGCTTCATCACCCTTCTAATGAAATAGTGTTTCCTAATATCCAACCCTACACCTCCCCCACTGCAACTTCACTATACTGTGACCAGGGCTGTTCTTACCCATATGGAAATGACGCAGCTGCATAGGGCACCAGGAAATTTGGGTGCCCTACGCAGCTGCGTGCTGCTCCAGCGGCCAGCCCGATCCCCCAGCCAGCTGAGCCGGCCAGGAAAGCTGCCCCCCAAAGCTCCAGCTCCACCCCCACCCCGCCTCTTCCCCAAAGCCCTCAATCCTGCTCTGCCCCAGCCCCACTCCACCCCTCCCCCTGAGCTGCATCCCGGGGGACTGCAGCAGGGGTCGGACACACCCCGCACTCATTGTGCGCTGGGAGGTGGAGAGAACCAGCCCCAGCCCACTCTGCGCTGCCGGCTACCAGCCACGCCGCCAGTCAGTGCTGGGGGGCAGTTCTCCCCTGCCCCCCAAGTCCGAAGGCTGGGAGCCAGGTGAGCAGAGCGGAGTGGGCTGGGGCCGGGTCAGTCCACTTCCCGCTGCCCTGTGAGTGTGGGGTCAGCCCATCCTGCAATCACCAGGTGGCAGGAAGTGGCGCGACCCAGCCCAACCTGCTCTGTTTTGCCGGCTTGTGCTGGGGGGCAGTCCCCCCCCCCGCCCCACAAGCCCGCTCCTGCCCCCCTGCACGGTGGGGGGCGGGGGTTGTGTAGGGCACCAAAATGTCTAAGGACGGCCCTGACCGTGACCAACAATTTTGGATCTTGCTAAAAATAATCGCCTACCCCTGGTTCAGACAATGGACTTGACACCCACTGGGGTGTCCCTACACAGGTACAAGTACTAACAACTTAGCCATAGTTTTTAATCAGGGCAATACATTGATACAAACCCCTGTTAAACCATTTCTCAGCCTGAGCCCTTCACCCACATTCCTTAGGATAGGGGTGGGCAAACTATGGTCCACGGGCTGGATCCAGCCCACCAGCCATTTTAATCCAGCCTTCGAGCTCCCGCTGGGGAGCGGGGCCTGGGGTTTGCCTCACTCCAGTGCTCCTGCTGGGAGCAGGGTCGGGGGGTCTCAAAAGCAGCAGGATGGACCCCTCTGGCTCCTACGCGTAGGGGCAGCCAGGAGACTCCACGCTGCATGCTTCCCCCACCCCAAGCGCTGCCTCCGCAGCTCCCATTGGCAGAGGGGGCAGCGTAGGAGACAGAGAAGGGACGTGCCGCTGCTTCTGGGAACCACTTGGGGTAAGTGCCGCCCGGAGCCTGCATCCCTGTGCCCCGACCCCCTGCCCCAGCCCTGATCCCCCTCCCACCCTCCAAACCCTTCAGTCCCAGCCAAGAGAATCCTCCTGCACCCCAAATCCCTCATCCCCACCCCAGAGCCTGCACCCCCAGCCAGAGCCCACACCCCTCCTGCACCCCAAACCCCCCCACCCCAATTCTGTGAGCATTCATGGCCTGCCACACAATTTCTATTCCCAGATGTGGCTCTCAAGTCAAAAGGTTCCCCCACCCCTGCAAAATGCTGTAGCAGTGTCACAAGTGTAAGCACTTGAGAGTGAGACCAGATCTGGCTCCAGTTACACTGTGAATGCTCAGGCACTAAGACAACAACAACACACTAGTGCTTCTGTAATTGGCAGGATTCGAACCCGTGCAGGGAGACCCTAATGGATTTTCAAGTCCATCGCCTTAACCACTTGGCCACAACTACTTGATGGATGCATATATCATGACACTATGATTCTGTTCTCACTGAATCATCACTTCAGCTTGCTCAGACCAGCTCCCCCAGCACACTTACAGCAGTGCATTAGTGTAAGCGTGTCCATGGCTAAACAGGAACAATTCCTGCCCATTTCCTGGCTGGACCATGAATAGAGTGTGTTTGTGGTTAACGACATTGCTGTTGATTCCTGTTCATTCCCCACTTTGACAATTCAGACCGTCCCGTTCCTGTTCAAGTCTCCAGCAAATCATTCCAAGAGCCGGGGTCAGGATTTCTCTGGGGCACTGTCAGGGGTGAAGGTGGCCTCGTCCCCTCTGTCTGACCATTGCCATTGCAGGAGAGAAGGTGTCAATGGAATCGAATGCCCTGGCTCAGACAAGGGACACAGGGAGGTTTTGCTGTTCATGGATCTGTGCAAAGGAAATTGTGTCTCTGTGTGAAATTGAGGCAGGAAATGAAACATCCACATGGCAGCCCAATGCCCTAAGGCCAGGGTGGGCAATCTTTTGACCTGAGGGCCACATCTGGGAATATCAGAGGGGTAGCCATGTTAGTCTGGTTCTGTAAAAGCAGCAAAGAATCCTGTGGCACCTTATAGACTAACAGACGTTTTGCAGCATGAGCTTTCGTGGGTGAATACCCACTTCTTCGGATATCTGGGAATATAAAGTGTATGGCGGGCCATGAATACTCACAAAATTAGGGTTGAGGCATGGTGTGGGGGGGTGAGGGCTCCAGCTGGGGGTGCAGGCTCTGGGGTGGGGCTGGGGATGAGGGGTTTGAGGTGCAGGAGCGTGCTCCGGGCTGGGATCGAGGGGTTTGGAGGGCAGGAGGGGGATCAGGGTGGGGCAGGGGGTTGGGGTGTGGGAAGGGGTGCAGGCTCTGGCTGGGGGTGCGGGCTCTGGCATGGGGATGAGGGATTTGGGGTGCAGGAGGATGCTTCAGGCTGGGATCAAGAGGTTTGGAGTGCAAGCTGAGGATCAGGGCTGGGGTAGAGGTGCCCCAGCGAAATCCTGACTCTGGCTCTTGGAATGCTTGGTGCGCTGGTGCCTGGAGCCGGTCTTGGAAGGAACCTAAGTGCTGGTGACCTCGGCCTGCACCAAAGCACCTTTGCTTGTCAGACTCCTGAGCCCCAGCTGGATGTGGTTCTTGTTCGTCTGCACAGCCCAGACCATGGTGACCAAGCACCTGCCAAATGTGCATTCATATTATACCTTTGTTAATCAATGAAAACAAACTAGAGCCTTGGAGGACTGGAACTGATTTCAGCTGATGGACAGGTTTGCTACGTTCTTATACATTTGCATAGGGAAATGTTAAGTATTCAAATTAATTTCAAGCATCCCCATTCAATGGAATTCCTGAACATATTGGAGATGGATATGAAAATATATTTCCATTAAAAAATAACTTTTAAGGGAGCACCTGGATTTGAACCAGGGACCTCTTGATCTGCAGTCAAATGCTCTACCACTGAGCTATACTCCCTGTTATAATGCATTCTTGGAGATAGTCATCTTGTGGGTTATGAAGGCTACACCTAATTTCAAAAGGTTTTCTTATATTCCCAGACCTGGGTGGTTTTAAAAATGGCAGTTCATTAAATTTTATATATGCACATAAACACCACACCTGCTCCAGCTCACCAGAGCACAACTTTTGAGGGACCACACCCAGCTACGTACCTTTTAACCTCTTCAGCATTATTCCAATCCCTTAAAAGCACAGGGCACATGTAACTTCAACCCATTAATTTCTATATCATTAATGACTTCATTCCCAAAGAATTCCAGTCTGACCAGAAGCAGAGAGCTCCCGGGAGTATCAGCCACACCCCTGTGCCCTGTAACAGAGAGGGGCTCTGGCAGTGGGTACGGCCCATAGTGCACAGGTCACTTTTTATATTTTACACACTTGTGGTTCAGTGGGAGAATTCTTGTCTCTCATCCAGCAGGCCTGGGCTTAATTCATGGCCAGGGCATACCTGAGTTTTATGCTTAGATGTAGAACTTGCAGAATTTAAGCTTGAAATACAGGCCAGTTTCCCCCCGTAGCATTTCACATCTTTACAGCCAAACACGATGGCTTTCTGAGTGATCTGTCCTCGTTCAACCTTAAGGTGTTGAGGTCCATGTAGGACTCACTGGGTAAAATTCTCTGGACTGTTAGGCAGCAGGTCAGACCAGATGTTCACAGAGATTTAACCTGCCTTTAAAATCGATGAATAAACACAAAATATGGTGTTAAATTAATCCTCAGAAGCTGCTTTTCCCCTAGCCAGATCGCCAGCAAAGTGCAATTCCAAGGTGATTACATGCACCCAGGGTGGTATTGAAGTCCCCACCCAGCTTGTCATCAGTTACAGAGGGGAAAAGAAAAAAAAACTGGGGGTTGTTAATTGGCTTATAGCTTGTTTAACACTTCTTTAACACAGGTACTTTGTACACTATCTTTAGTAAAAATAAATAGAATCTGCTTAAAATCTGCTTGCTTTCTCTAACAGGCACACCCTGTGTTACTGCCATTATCTTCTCTATTTTAGTCAATTGTTTTTCACGCCTCTAAAAATATATTTACTTAATTTTAAGATGTGTGATTAAGGTTTTTTTCTCTTTTATTAAGAACAGGAATTTATTTTTCTAATTATTTTGGCATTTATGTTTGTCAAACACAATCCTGTACGTGACTCACTAACATTTGACTCCATCATTGCTATTAGTATATTTGGAACTGCATTTATTTTCATAGGAATTAAGTTATTTTACAGATAGAACTAAAATTACAATTTTCACCCTAACCCTAAGCTATTATAAGAGATCATTGCATGTCTCTCCAGTCAAAGGGGCGTTCATAGAATCATAGAATCTCAGGGTTGGAAGGGACCTCAGGAGGTATCTAGTCCAACCCCCTGCTCAAAGCAGGACCAAACCCAACTAAATCATCCCAGCCAGGGCTTTGTCAAGCCTGACCTTACCTCCTTAGGTAACCCATTCCAGTTCTTCACCACCCTACTAGTGAAAAAGTTTTTCCTAATGTCCAACCTAAACCTCCCCCTCTGCAACTTGAGACCATTACTCCTTGTTCTGTCATCTTCTACCACTGAGAACAGTCTAGATCCATCCTCTTTGGAACCCCCTGTCAGGTAGTTGAAAGCAGCTATCAAATCCCCCCTCATTCTTCTCTTCTGCAGACTAAACAATCCCAGTTCCCTCAGCCTCTCCTCATAAGTCATGTGCTCCAGCCCCCTAATCATTTTTGTTGCCCTCCGCTGGACTCCAATTTATCCACATCCTTCTTGTAGTGTGGGGCCCAAAACTGGACACAGTACTCCAAATGAGGCCTCACCAGTGCTGAGTAGAGGGGAATGATCACATCCCTCGATCTGTTGGAAATGCCCCTACTTATACAACCCAAAATGCCATTAGCCTTCTTGGCAACAAGGGCACACTGTTGACTCATATTCAGCTTTTCGTCCACCGTAACCCCTAGGTCCTTTTCCACAGAACTGCTGCCCAGCCATTCGGTCCCTAGTCTGGAGCACTGCATGGGATTCTTCCATCCTAAGTGCAGGACTCTGCACTTGTCCTTGTTGAACCTCATCATATTTCTTTTGGCCCAATCCTCTAATTTGTCTAGGTCCCTCTGTATCCTATCCCTACCCTCCAGCGTATCAACCACTCCTCCCAGTTTAGTGTCATCTGCAAACTTGCTACGGGTGCAGTCCACACCATCCTCCAGATCGTTAATGAAGATATTGAATAAAACCGGCCCCAGCACCGACCCTTGGGGCACTTGATACCGGCTGCCAACTAGACATGGAACCATTGATCACTACCCGTTGAGCCCGACCATCTAGCCAGTTTTCTATCCACCTTACCGTCCATTCATCCAGCCCATACTTCTTTAACTTGCTGGCAAGAATACTGTGGGACACTGTATCAAAAGCTTTGCTAAAGTCCAGAAATAGCACATCCACTGCTTTCCCCTCATCCACAGAGCCGGTTATCTCATCATAGAAGACAATTAGGTTAGTCAGGCATGACTTGCCCTTGGTGAATCCATGCTGACTGTTCCTGATCACTTTCCCCTCCTTTAAGTGGCTCAGGATTGATTCCTTGAGGACCTGTTCCATGATTTTTCCAGGGACTGAGGTGAGACTAACTGGCCTGTAGTTCCCTGGATCTTCCTTCTTCCCTTTTTTAAAGATGGGCACTACATTAGCTTTTTTCCAGTCATCCGGGACCTCCCCTGATCGCCATGATTTTTCAAAGATAATGACCAATGGCTCTGCAATCTCATCGGCCAACTCCTTTAGCACCCTCGGATGCAGTGCTTCCGGCCCCATGGACTTGTGCTCGTCCGGCTTTCCTAAATAGTCCCGAACTACTTCTTTCTCCACAGAGAGCTGGTCACCTCCTCCCCATACCGTGCTGCAGAGTGCAGCTTCTGGGAGCTGACCTTGTCTGTGAAGACAGAGGCAAAAAAAGCATTGAGTACACTAGCTTTCTCCACATCCTCTGTCACTAGGTTCCCTCCCTCATTCAGCAAGGGGCCCACACTTTCCTTGACTTTCTTCCTGTTGCTAACATACCTAAAAAACCCCTTCTTGTTACTCCTAACATCTCCGGCTAGCTGCAACTCCAAGTGTGATTTGGCCTTCCTAATTTCACACCTGCATGCCTGAGCAATACTTTTATACTCCTCCCTGGTTATTTGTCCAATCTTCCACTTCTTGTAAGCTGTTTTTTTGTGTTTAAGATGAGCAAGGATTTCACTGTTAAGCCAAGCTGGTCGCCTGCCATATTTACTTTTCTTCCTACACATCGGGATGGTTTGTTCCTGCAACCTCAATAAGGTTTCTTTAAAATACAGCCAGCTTTCCTCGACTCCTTTCCCCGTCATGTTATTCTCCCAGGGGACCTTGCCCATCAGTTCCCTGATAGTGGCGTTAGTGGGTTACAGACCGTTGTCTCTTACAACTCCGGGTAAAGGGAACTGGAGCAAGGACTCAGATCCTTTCCACCCGGGTCATGCAGAAGCCAGGAAAGTTCCCCACAATAGCAGGACCATTCCCCCATTTATATAATTGGTGTCATGACCAGGATACTGTCTGTAGGCTCCACCCCATTAGTTGACTGGTTGCATTCTGATAGCACTGTCCAGGTCTGGTTGATAACCCTACAGTGGTGGAATAGAAGAACTACAGACCCAGTTTGCTGAACGTCAGTGTGAATTATTGGACAAGGCTGGGGCATTATGACAAGCTAGATCTGAGCAGAGAGTTGTTTTATTGTCAGCCAGTGCGGTAACAGACCTCAGTTTGTCCCCTCCCAGCCCCTGAAAACTCAGCCTGGAGCAAAGGGCAGGGCTGAGGATTTCTCCTTTCACTCCTACTGTCGTGTGTAGGGATTCTGGGGGGGTTTCTAGACGAGCATTTCAAACTGAATTGCGGAAACCAGCCTTTCATACCAGAAAGCTCAAGTTCAGATTGTTTTTTAAACATTTGTTTCATAATATGATTTAATCCTTCAATCGATAAAATTGTGTCAGCCTTGTAAGTTACCAAGGGTAAAACTAACCAGCTCTTCAAATACAAGCGAGGGGAGATCAATCATTTGTCAGAGTCATGCTTAGCAGAATCCTGTTGTTACATTCCTCATGTCCTGGCGCTTTCGTGGGGCCATTTCTTTTCCCTCCTTTCAGTGAAAAGTTTTGTTATTTTGCACAAAAACTTTATTTCCCCAGGAGAGAGAGCTGCTGCATGTACCAAATGCCCAGAGAAGGTGAAAGACAGCCTGGCTTATCCCCACAGCCCCCAAGGATTGGAATCAGCAGCAGCAACAAACCCTGCTGTAGGCATCAGGAACTCACACAAATGTTTATTTTAATAGGAGCTGCCTCTGTTAAGGTTTGTCATTCTGGTGATTTATCTTCATTTCCCTTCTTTGAGAGAAGGGGGGAGGGTTGGTGACCCCTCACCCTAGGCTGTAGTACTGCCCTCTCCACATTTCAGCCACTCGGGGACCCTGTCTCTGCTTAGAGCTGACAGAGTGCCTCCTTCCCATCCATCCTACTCACTAGCTTTGCAGGAGTGAATCATTTTGCTAGTACATGTGACACCTGGGAGAATGCATTTTGCCAGATGCATTGGTGGTATAGTGGTGAGCATAGCTGCCTTCCAAGCAGTTGACCCGGGTTCGATTCCCGGCCAATGCAAGGGTTTGTTTTTTGCTTTGTCTGGAATTGGTTTAATTTCAGTCACATTGTGTTCTAATGACATTGTCAACACAATTGTCAGAGGATTTGTGTCCCAAATTCCAGCAGGTCATTAAAGAAACAGAGTGGAGGGGATGTAAGGAACAGGAGTAGAGAGTGAGCCGGGGGATCGTCCTTGTGTCTCGAGCCCTGCACAGATACAAAATTTGTATCCACAATCTGCAAAAATTGTCTGCAGATTTGCAGGGCTTCACTAACAGCTCCACAGATCACCATGCACCAGTGGTGTGGGGTTATGTCGAACCCCGACCACCAACCGTCCTCCACTTCTCCCCAGAGACTTCCTGCCCCACCGCACGCTCCACCCCAGATATTCACAGATTTACAGGGCTCTACGTGTGCCATTTGAGAACGTCAGAAACCATCTGTATCTCCTTGTGGCCTGACAGTTACCCTTAGAGTTAGGGAAACTAGGAATAGCTTGCTCAATAGCAGGACAAGGAGTCTGGTGGCACCTTAAAGACTAACATATATTTGGGCATAAGCTTTCGTGGGTAAAAAGCCAAGAGTGCATGCATCTTCAGGTGACTCCATGCATATGAAGAAGTAAGATTTTTACCCACAAAAATTTATGCCCAAATAAATCTGTTAGTCTCTAAGGTGCCACCAGACTCCTCGTTGTTTTTGTGGCTACAGACTAACACGGCTACCCCCTGATACTTGTCTTCAGTGTTATAATTCCAGCTGTGGGATGTGTTTGTACCATGCTCATGCATGATGGGGAGAAAGTGGAAATATAAAGGTAAGCAGACGATCATGGTTAAGCCAAACATTTCAAAATAATAATAGAAAGGGGGAAAAGCAAAGGCTCAGGTATGTTGAGATCCCACTGGATCAAAGAATCAAAGTTCAGACTGTTACACTGTAGCCTATAGGGCTAATTTAGTCTTTATTATATTCAACAGGAACAGGGGGCACCTACAGGCCTGTATCAGCTGTAAGACATTAGCTTCAGCAAGTTAGCAGAAGTGTGGTATGACTCTTGGCATAGATACATGGCCTGACAGTTCCCCTTAGAGTTAGGGGGACTGGGAATAGCTTGCTCAATAGCAGGAGCTGGGAGCTATCAGTACCAGGCAGGAACATTGACGTGACCCTGGCCTTGGACATTTTAGGAAAGAATCGTTGGCAGATGTCAAACCACCAACTTGTCTGAGTGTGGCATGGGTGATACTGAGTTAAACGGCATCAATATGTATTCATATGTTAACCTATCGGCTAGGTGCACCCCAGTATCATGAGGGTGGGGACGTTAGATGTGGACGTGGAAGGCTGGGCACAAGAATGACTATTCATGGCCGTGCTCAGGCCCTATAACAGGGCAAACCACCGTGTGTTGAAGGTGTTTGCTTTCCATCCTCTGACCTTTCAGCTCTATTGTTAGCTACCATCAGTCTTGGGCACCGAGGAACCTGGACCGTTGGACTCATTGGGCAGGCCCGAGGCAGGGCTGGTCCTTTGTCTCTCACCGCCAGGCCCTCAAGGAAGGGTGTGAGTACGTAAGTCCAAGTTCACATGCAAAGAACGACACCACCGATATCCCCAGTCCTGGATTCATGCTGTCTATGCCTGTGGTTTGGAGCTTTTCTGTCTCTTTTACTGATTCTAATAAAAATCACAACGGCTTGGCTTTGCCCTCCGTGCGAGCATCCTCGCCGTACCCCTGGAGGGTCCCAACAAGATAGCGAGCGCGTCGGTTTTAGTTCTGTGTAGCCTGAATCCGGGACAGGAATCCTACCACCCTCAGCTCGTTAGTCAGGATCAATTGGCAATCAGTGCAAGAATTAACCATTCAAATGGGTTAGGCAGAAATGCCATAGGAAACCGACTACTTCCCCTCTTGCTGAACACCTGTGATGAGCAGGCTTGAGTTGGGACAACCTCCTGGCTTCAGCCACTGAGTGTTTCTTCGTGCTCCCGGTCCCTTTCTCTTCCCTTCCCCTGTATTTCTCGCCTTCACGCTCTCTGCTGTTCCCCTCCTGGGTTTGGACTAGATACCTCCTGAGGTCTCTTCCAACCCTAATCTTCTATGATTCTATTATATATTCCATGAAATAACAACAGCAGCAGAAAGAAAGAAAGAGGAGAGTCATTGTCCCACTTTGAGGGCAGAAGGTAGCCATGTCCCATCTGCTATTTGCATTGTAGGAGAAAAAGTTTCAATGGACTTTAATGCCCCTGGTCAGAGAAGTGACACAGCGAGATTTTGCTATACAATCACTTGTGCAAAGAAAATTGTGTTTCTGTGTGAAATTGAGGAGGGAAATGAAACAGCCACACAGCAGCACCATAAGCTAAGGAATGAGCATGAAGGACTCAGAACTGCTCCCTGGGAGAACTGACTAAAGAGACATTTGGTTGTTCCAAGGAGACATTGGGAAATCGTGACATTAAGTCAGACCTGGGGGGCTCAGACTTCTTTATCTCTCTTAACAAAGTGACCTTGATTCCTAGGAAATACGTCCGGGTTTTCCCAGACATTGCCTCTTTCTTGAGCCTTTGCCTGAGTGGATTTTTCTAATAAGAGCCAATGTCTGGATTTTCACAAAGCAAATACTGCAGCTCAGAAAGAGCCTTGATTGGTCCATAGATTGCAACTGAAGATTTCTCCAAGCAAGGGGAAATTGAGAGGGAAGCGGTTGCTGTTGACTCGGCAGACTGGATAGATTTGGTGATCAAAGACTCTGACTGAGAAACTCCTCCTAAGGTTTGGGGGACCCCTGAGTTTCTTCTCACTGTGTTTCTGTGGGGCCTGACCTGTTTAGCTTGATGTTTTCTGTACTGATGTTTAGGTATAACTGTGAAGATCATGTGGGTGGATTATAAAGTAGCCATGTCATGTTGTAGAAATGACATTGCAGTGATTTATTATTCATGTTTCTTTATCATAAGATTTTATAAAGCTGGCACTTAAGAATTATGTTTATTCCTTTTGTTCTTTTGGTGACTTGAATGTGGGGAGGTTCAGCCTTGCTGAAAAAACATAGAGACTAAATTCTGGGTCTCCTGGTGTTTTTCTCTAGGTTTTCTTTACGTGCCGGGGAAGGGCACTGCCATAAACTCTGGCCCACCCAGAGGTGACCCTGGCTCAGAGCTGAGCAGCAGGAGGCTCTGAATTAGTGTCAGAATCACAGCTCTGAAGCCCAGTCCCGCATGTGACAGGTGGGGGTAGTCACCGAGGTAGGAACTGGCAGCTGCCCCTGCACAGGGAGCTCCAGCTGGGCAGGGGTTGCTCTGGGCTCTGCGGGGTGGTTTCAGCTGGGAGAAGGGTGAGACTAGGGTAGTTTGTCTCTCATTTATCAGAGGCTTTGCCAGCAGGGAGGCTGTGGGTCCCATGTTGGGGGGTATCAGTGCAGTCTGAGCTGGGGCAGCAGCCAGGGGGCAAGATGGGGAGTTTGTCACTTGATCACAATGAAACCGGAAAACCTCTCCCTGTGCTCCACCAAAAGACTCTCCTCTATCCCGTAACACTCCCCCTCCATGAAAATCTCCATCCCTGTCCTGACACTCAGAGACCCCTGACTCCCACGCAGATTTTTAGCTTTTCTTATTTTATACTTGGCCTTCTACAAACATTTAATCTACCAAGATGATCAAGGACATTTACAGTGTGAGAAAGAAACAAATGAAAACCAAAGAACCGCCCCCATCCTCACCCCACCCCCACACATTGATCTCCCCACCACACACAGTTTGGATCTGACATTTTCTAGGCAATACAATGCAGCCCTCTGTTGGCCAGAGAACAAAGCCAGGCCTCCCATGCTGCAGGGAAGGTGCCTGCTCCTGACCCACCAATGCTCTAGCTGCTCCTGTGTGACATTTCCAGCTGCCCAATACTGCTACTACCTGGGGGAGGCATTGTTGACTGCAGTAAACATCTGTCTCACTCTGGATCCTGGGATTCTGTAGCAAAGGGCAGTGCACGGGTCTCTGGTCCGGTGAGCCTCATTCTAATCAAGCTCCAGCCTGAGCATCCTTTCCCTTTCCCACCCCGTAGGAGGGGGCACGCTGTGCTATTGTGCACAAGTACGCAAAGAGAACAAACCCTGACATTCACGCTCTGCTTTGGGAGCCAGGTTTGCAGTTTGAATTCTGTATTTCAGACCATTTCAAGTGCGGGCATTGTGATTCTTTCCCCGTTTCTCTGGGGTTGGGGTTTCCATTTGCTTATAGCTGTGACTCAAAATCCATTGGACTCAAAATCCACCAGGGCTTCCTACTCAGGTCACAGTGAGGCCTGCCTGTTAGCTGAAGTTCCTAATCAGGGCAATACATCATTCCGAACTCCTGAGACAGTCTCAATTCACTCCCCATCAGTAAGGAGAGGAAGGGCCAAGCGTGAGGGGAATTGGCAAAACCCTAACCCTAACCTCACCCACCCACTCCTGTAATAGCCCCCTAACCTCTGGCTGAGTTACTGAAGTCCTCAAATCATGGTTTAAAGACTTCATGTTACAGAGAATCCACCATTTGCACTAGTTTAAACTTGCAAGTGACCCATGCTCCACAGGAAGGCGAAAAAAATCCAGGATCTCTGCCAATCTGACCCAGGGAAAAATTCCTTCCCAACTCCAAATATGGCGATCGGTTAGACCCTGAGCCTGTGGGCAAGACCCAGCAGCCAGACACCTGGGAAAGAATGCTCTGTAGTAACTCAGAGCCCTCCCCATCCAGTGTCCCATCACCGGCCTGTGGAGATATTTGCCGTTAGCTGTTGCAGATTGGCTACATGCCATTGTAGGCAAGTCCCATCACACCATCCCCGCCGTAAACTCATCCATCTCAGCCTTGATGCCAGTTTAGTATTTTGCCCCCACTGCTCCCCTTGGAAGGCGGTTCCAGAATTTCACTCTTCTGATGCTTAGAAACCTTCATCTAATTTCAGGGCTAAACTTGTCGATGGCCAGTTTATACCCATGTGTTCTTGTGTCCACATTGGTGCTTCACTGCTGTTTATGGCATTACGATTGTAGCATGAAAAGCATCAGCAGGGGCAAAAACTGATCCAAAACTTTATTATTCTAGAGTGTCCCCATCCTGCGGGCGCATCGTACAAACACCTCATACAGCTGGAATTATAACACTGTGCAGTAGGAGGAGAGCCCGAGACACACGCCCTTGTATCAGAGGCCTGGTAGGAGGCCTGAGGCCTGGGCTAAAGTAGTAGTCAGATCTTTACTGACATAAAGCAAAGACAAGCTGTGAGCAAGAGGCAGGCCCTGCTCCCAGAATCTGGCAAGAACAGGGCTGATATTGCAGAAATTCGCACTCCTAAGAAGCGCTAGGCACAGAGCGCTCACGCAAACACATCCCGATAGCAAGTGGTACCAGAACATCCCCATATCAAGGATGGTACAAACCCCTTCCCCAACGATAACAGGAACACACTGACCCCTCCTCAAAGATAAGGTCTGGATGACAGCACGTAACAGATGTTTTGATCCACCCAACATGTACAAGGTGATGGATGATAACTAGCCATGTCAGGGGATAGTAACTATGTCAGAGGGGTGGTACTAACTTGTTTGCATTGGGGTATAAAGAGTGTCTTTGTCTACCCTATGGAGGAATGGAAAGTCCCAATGTTCACTGAGCTGGTCCATTGTTACGGGCATACATGTCTTCGTGCTCCGGTAGGGTCTGCGGGATACTAGTACCGTGCTTTGTCAACAATAAATATGGCCTGGAGCCTTCATACCTTGATGTCATTGGGTGAACTCGAGGTCTGCTGTACCGGCTGTCTGCGCAGAGCTGGGGCAGCACACAGGGAGAACACACAGACACACACACACACAGCTGAACATCTAACCACATGGGGGACCCTGACATGACATCTACCTACACACTGAAGACAAGGAGATACAGATGCATGTTCCCACCGTTTCTGACTTTCTCATATTACACAATGGTGATTCCTACAGATTGCTGTATAGTCCCGCCCCCCCCCCACGGGGCCCCTTGCTGGGATTTGGGACATAAATTCTCTGACAATTGTGTTGTCAATGTGATTAGCGCACAATGTGACTGAAATTAAACCAATTCCAGACAAGGAAAAAAAACACACCCCTGCATTAGCCAGGAATCAAACCCAGATCCATTGTTTGGAAAGCAGCTACACTCACCACTAGACCACCAATACATTTGTTAAAAGCTGTTCTTCTAGGTCCTACTTGTGCAACCGGAGTGACTCATTGCCACACAGCAGGCTGGATGGGCAGGAGGCAGCCTGTCAGCTCAGAGCACAGACAGGTTCCCAGACTCAGGGCGGCTGAAAGATGGAAAAGGGGCTGCAGGCTGGGGTGGAGCCGCATCACCCACAGCATAGAGGGCAGGCTGTGACAGAGGGCCCTGGGGAGCATCTCCGGCCTCAGCTCTTTTGGGGGTAGATGAACTGAATGCAGCCGCCACGCCTGGGTCTCTCCCTAGGGAATAAAGCTTCTGTGAAAAATACTAGGACCATGCCTACACTGCAGAGCCTGTACAGCTGTGGTACTGTAGCTATGTTGGCATGACTCCATAGTACAGACACACCTGACTGTACTATGAGGGGAGGGGATGGACACTGTGGCTCAGAGCCAGGGGACTGGCCACTGTCCCCCGCTCAGAGCCAGGCTCCTCCCCCTGAACCAGGCAGGGGCAGCTATAGGAATGGGCTGCAGCCACCATGGACTCCCTGTACTGCAGCAGCTGCGCAGGGATTGTCACAGACAGAGCAGGACCGCTGGGGCAACTGTGACATGACCAGCCCCTGCCCAGGGCTCTGCCTCACTGCCCGACCCCAAGTCTGTGCCTGTCCCTGCAGCAATGGTGACTCTGGACCCAGATGGGACTGATCCCAACTCCCATCTGGGAGGGCCAAAGATGCAGGTTCTCCCCTCCACTCCAGCCATCTAACTGCGCCCCTGCATGCTGGGCTGGGAGAGAGTCATCACTGGTAGGTGGGGACAGGGGCAGTTACTGGGCCTGCAGTGACACCAGGGAGTGTGTGTGACAGTCTGTTCATCCTTTCGACAATGTCAAAGGTTGTGCAAAGTATGCCTTGTAAGAGATCATTTAAAAGTTCATAATTTGCTGATCAGTATTGTCCTGGTAAAATATGTCTGGCAACATTGTATGTGAAGTTATAAGATTCTACTGCATGATATTACTAAGACAATTCTGGAGGATGGTCCCAAACAGAGATAAAAGGGTAGCCAATGCTCCAGCCAAGTGAAAACAAGATCACCTGAGGAAGTGGCCATTCATCAGCAGGAAAGAGTGAGCCTGTTGCTTTTCATTCCTGATGTGGTGCCATCGTGTGGCCATTTGGTGTCAGTCCCTTTTATTAAATACATGTTTTTTTCCCCACAAAAACATTATTTTCCTCCTAGAGACACAGGAACTGATTAATTTACAAAGAGGCAGGTGAGCCTGAGGCAGTGCTGCAGGGAGAAGAGAACATTTTCAGCATTACTAAATTAATATGTTGTGCTTCACACACAGAGAGAAAATTAACAATTATTGGAGCTACCAATGCACGTCACAGAATGAAATAAACACCTTTACATGCAACAGGAAGGGTGCATTAGATAACTCTAAAATCTGTTCTGGGCAATGCATAAAAAAGATATTACATTGAACAATCCACTTGGTATAAATAATGTACTACATAATATATAAAGCAGTTAAGAAATGTGGTTAAAAATTAGTGTTGTGCCTTTTACACACACACACAAACACACACACACACAACTGAATGATTTAAGCTACCCACATTTCCACTTTCTCATGGCATTTTAGTTCTGAAGGTTGCTTTAATGTGTCCAGAATGTTAGAATGAGGCAGAGTACTGTGAAATTATCATAATAAATACATTAAAAACTGGGATTAAGCAAAGCTGAGATGCCGACACAGCCTATTGTACAGCTGGAAGAGAAACACTCCCTGTTGTCACCAACTTTACTCTCCATGAAGCGTTTGGTCCTCGGGGACCTGGCTCTCTCTGGGAGGTCCATGGGGATTCTTAAAAGAGCTGTTGGGGGGCAGGAGTCAATCCCATGGAAATCTCTTAATTTTTTCTCAGGGCCACCTGCTTAGCCCTGGCTTTGGGGTTGGCTTTGGCCTGGCTCTCTCCTGTCTGGATTTTAGGTGGGCGCAGGACCACTGCCTGGGGCTTGGCAGCTTTGACCTTTTGGGGGCTTTTCTCTGCCGTTTTGGTACCTTCTGTAGCCACCACTTTCTTAGGGCTATTCCTGGCCCTGGGCATGGTGGCCTTTCTGGCAGCTCTGACCAGCTTCTTGGTGGCTATTTTCCTGCTCAGAGCCACTGGCTTGTTCTTGTTCCTTGTCCTGAGGGACCAGCTGCTGCTAGTTGAATGTGAAGGTGCAAAACTGCTGGTGACCTCGGCCTGCACCAGCGCGCCAACCAGCTGCATGTGGTTCTTGTTTTTCTGCACAGCACAGCCCCTGGAGAACAAGGACCTGCAAGTGTGCATCATATTACACCTTTGTTTAATCCATGAAAACATAAACTAGAGCCTCAGAGGACTGGAATTGATTTCAACTGATGGACAGGTTTCCTTGCTGTACTTTTAACAGGAAGGATGGTGAATGTTTAAATTCATTTCACATCTGCATTCAGTGGAACTCCTGAAGATACTGGAGATAGAGAGATATGTTCATTAAAAGAGCAACTGCTTAGGGAGCACCTGGATTTGAACCAGGGACCTCTTGATCTTCAGTCAAATGCTCTACCACTGAGCTATACTCCCTCTGCCAATAGAGTATGGTATCATGAGGATTATGAAGGACAAACCCTATTTCAAAGTGCTCCTGTTACATTCTTAGATATGGATGGTTTTAAAAATGGGGTTTTGTTAAACTTTATAGGTGCATGTAAACACCACACCTTGCACCACCCTGACCCACTGATCATTACATATAGTTCAAGCAAACCAGCAATCAATATAAAAAATAAGGACAAAATGGGACAGGTTAAAAGAAAACCTGTCACCCTGCTCCATGGCACGGGGACACCACAACCAGAGTCTCTGGACTGCAAGGGCAGTTCACAGTCTGTTCCTCACATGTCCCAGGCCCCTGCCCCCCAGACCCTGGCTGGACACTTGCTCTGGCGGTGGCCACACGCCTTCTGGCTCTAGGTGGCAGGACTCTTCTTCCCAGCATCAGCCCTCCATGTCGGGGTTATGATCCCCCTCCAGCCTGGCCTGCAAGGCCTTTGGCTGGAGTCATCTCCCTGCACTGGCCCCTCGGCCCAGGGTCTCCCTTTCTCTCCCAAGCTGCTCACCGCATGCAGCTCCAGACTGCTCTAGGCCCAGCTCCTGCTCCAGCCCTGCTGCTGCTCTGCCTCCAGTGTAGCCCCTGGGCTCCCCTGGCCTCGCTCCCCAGCTCAGCTCAGGCCCCTGCTCTGGCCCAGGAAGCTCCAGCATGAGCTAAAAGGCAACTAGCTGCCAGGTAAGGGTAGAGCAGACTCATTCATTGCTCTCTCTAAGTGGTCTTGGTGCCACTAGATGGGACAGACACCACCCCCAGACAGGGGCGGTATTATTCCACTCTAGACCCCCTGAGCTGGAGTTGCTGCTGCTCTGCAATACTGACGAATGCTGCGTGTTGTCTGGGCCGTTGGGGTGGTGACAGTATGATTGATTTGGTTTAGTTTAACAGGGGGCTGTCTGGAAAATAAGAAAAGGAAGAAGACTGGCTCAGGATGAGCCACCACGTGATAAACACTAAAGGGTTGAAAGGAGACAATACCCAAACTCTGAGCTTCGCATATTCTCCCGCCTCGCTCCAGCCCCCTTACGGCATCAGTTTGATGAGCCAGGCCACAGTCTGGGCAAAAGAACTGGGCAGTTTAAAAAGAGACCCGCTGGCTGTTCAGGTCATTGTTTGGGGGAAAAGATGCGTAGACACGGGGTGGGCTGTCTGAAGACGTTCTGCCTGCCTAGCTGACTGTCAGCGGATGGGCCTTTAGGTAAGCCCGGCATGTGTGAAGGTGGTTTGCGATTTTAAAATCATTTTTCTCTTACCCCTTTTTTCCTAGAGCAAAATAAACATGACTTCAATTTGCAGAAGGCTGCTCTGTCACTGTGCACCACTGATCCCAGGCAGCCAAAGGTGGCTGTGTAAGGCCGACAGACTGTCAGTGGGGGGGATTAAACCTGGGACTTCTGGAGCTTAGTGCAGGACCCTCTGCAGAATGAGCTAAAAGCCAACTGCCTGTTAGGTAAGGGTAGAGCAGACTCATTAATTGCTCTCGCTAAGTGGTCTTGATGCCACTAGATGGGACTGCACACCATACCCAGAAGCTGTGTGGGTTACAGCTGCACACTTCCTGTCAAGTATCAGAGGGGTAGCCGTGTTAGTCTGGATCTGTAAAAGCAGCAAAGAATCCTGTGGCACCTTATAGACTAACAGACGTTTTGCAGCATGAGCTTTCGTGGGTGAATACCCACTTCCTCGGATGCGAGTAGTGGAAATTTCCAGGGGCAGGTATATATATGCAAGCAAGAAGCAAGCTAGTAGCTTCTTGCTTGCATATATATACCTGCCCCTGGAAATTTCCACTACTCGCATCCGAGGAAGTGGGTATTCACCCACGAAAGCTCATGCTGCAAAACGTCTGTTAGTCTATAAGGTGCCACAGGATTCTTTGCTGCTTTTACACTTCCTGTTGTTTTCAGACGGGGAAGAGAAGGAAAATCAGTGGTGGGTTTGTTTCTGTATTTGATAAATGGATAGGAAGTTACCAGCACCCCCTGCCAGGGTATTCACACAGGCAGAGGGAGCTCTGGAGGATGCTTCTTTAACAGGAGAATGGAAGGGATGGAGGGGCCAATTTCCATGCCCTGTCACTGGCAAATAGTGGCCACCATGGATCCACCCCAGAGGTGGGTTATGAAAGGAAAAAAAAAAATTTGCATGAGCCCCGGCACCTCTTTCATTACAAATTAAGCCCTGCCTGGTGGCAGGGAATGAGCACCCCATTCCCATGCAGCGGCAGCCACCCACTGTCGATACAACGCGGGCGAGGTAATAGCTTTATTGGACCAACTTCTGTTGGGGAGAGAGAAAATTTGGTCCAATAAAAACCAGGGGATGAGGAGTTTGGGGCGGAGGAGGGGGCTGGGGATGAGGGGTTCAGGGTGCGGGAGAGGGCTCAGAGCTGGGAGTTGCAATGCAGGAAGAGGTGAGGGGCGCTTACCTCAGGCAGCTCCGAGGAAGCAGCCAGCATGTCCCTCCGGCTCCTAGGCATAGTGGCGGCCATGGGGGCTCCGCACACTGCTCCTGCCCCATGCCCCAGCTCCGCAGCTCCCATTGGCCAGGAATTGTGGAGCCGGTGCTCAGGGTGGGGCCAGCACGTGGAGCCCCCATGGCTGCCCCTACGCCTAGGAGCCAGACGGACATGCTGGTCCTGCCCATGGGCTGGTGTCGGCAGAGCCTGGGACTGCCCTAGTGGGGCTAGTTCCATGTGGAAAAAATCCCCCTGGCATGGCACAGAGGGGTTAATGAAGGTCTCCTCCCTGCACAGACTCCATGGGGGGGGGGGCGGGAGCAGCAGCTGCCCAGCCCAGCTCCCAGTCAGCGCCCAGCCCACTGAGGCAGCAGCCCCTTGTATTCACAGAGCCCAGGAGTTGGGCAGCATCTGACCCATTTTTGTTCTCTCTGCTTCCCATCCCACCTGCCAGTCCCAGCCCGTCCTGTGCCCGCAACACCCAGGCAGCGCTCACTGGGCAGGGTTTGCCCCCTGCGAGTCCTGCAGCCCGGCACAGACTGGGCTGGGCCCTGGGGGCACGGGCCGGGCCCCATCCAACTGCGGGAGCGAATGGGCACAGGCCTTAATTTGTACGAAAAAGGTGCAAGGTTTGTACATGCCTGACTAACGCAGAAGCCCAGAGGTGCCCCAGGGGCTCTGAACTGCCAAGCCCGGAGCACAGGTGCTGGAACTAGGGGTGCTGGGCAGGGGCGGTGAGCTGTATGGGCCTATGGTGCCCGTTCTCCACCAATATGAGAGCAGGAGGGAGCCAAAGTTCGGAGCCAGGTCTCTCCCCCGGCCCCAGCTGCCACTCCTGCACGTGTCCCCCGGAGCATCCCCCCTGGCCCAGCCCGCCGCTCCCACGCACCTGCCCCGGAGCATCCCCCTGGCCCAGCCCGCCGCTCCCACGCACCTCCCCCGGAGCATCCCCCTGGCCCAGCCCGCCGCTCCCACGCACCTCCCGGAGCATCCCCTGGCCCAGCCCGCGCTCCCACGCACCTGCCCCGGGCATCCCCTGGCCCAGCCCGCCGCTCCCACGCACCTCCCGGGCATCCCCTGGCCCAGCCCGCCGCTCCCACGCACCGCCCCCGGAGCATCCCCCTGGCCCAGCCCGCCGCTCCCACGCACCTGCCCCGGAGCATCCCCCTGGCCCAGCCCGCCGCTCCCACGCACCTGCCCCGGAGCATCCCCCTGGCCCAGCCCGCCGTTCCCACGCACCTGCCCCGGAGCATCCCCCTGGCCCAGCCCGCCGCTCCCACGCACCTCCCCCGGAGCATCCCCCCGGCCCAGCCCGCCGCTCCCCCGCACCTGCCCCGGAGCATCCCCCGGGCCCAGCCCGCCGTTCCCCCGCACCAGCCCCGGAGCTTCCCCCTGGCCCAGCCCGCCGCTCCCACGCACCTCCCGGGCGTCCCCTGGCCCAGCCCGCCGCTCCCACGCACCTCCCGGGCGTCCCCTGGCCCAGCCCGCCGCTCCCACGCACCTGCCCGGGCATCCCCTGGCCCAGCCCGCGCTCCCACGCACCTGCCCGGAGCATCCCCCCTGGCCCAGCCCGCCGCTCCCACGCACCTGCCCCGGAGCATCCCCCTGGCCCAGCCCGCCGCTCCCACGCACCTCCCCCGGAGCATCCCCCTGGCCCAGCCCGCGCTCCCACGCACCTGCCCCGGAGCATCCCCCTGGCCCAGCCCGCCGCTCCCACGCACCTCCCGGGCGTCCCCTGGCCCAGCCCGCGCTCCCACGCACCTGCCCCGGGCATCCCCTGGCCCAGCCCGCCGCTCCCACGCACCTGCCCCGGAGCATCCCCCTGGCCCAGCCCGCCGTTCCCACGCACCTGCCCCGGAGCATCCCCCAGGCCCAGCCCGCCGCTCCCACGCACCTGCCCCCGAGCCTCCCCCCTGGCCCAGCCCGCCGCTCCCACGCACCTGCCCGGAGCATCCCCTGGCCCAGCCCGCCGCTCCCACACCTCCCGGAGCATCCCCCCTGGCCCAGCCCGCCGCTCCCACGCACCTGCCCCGGAGCATCCCCCGGGCCCCGCCCGCCGCTCCCACGCACCTCCCCCGGAGCGTCCCCCTGGCCCAGCCCGCCGCTCCCACGCACCTGCCCCGGAGCGTCCCCCCTGGCCCAGCCCACCGCTCCCACGCACCTCCCCTGGAGCGTCCCCCTGGCCCAGCCCGCCGCTCCCACGCACCTCCCCCGGAGCGTCCCCCCTGGCCCAGCCCGCCGCTCCCACGCACCTGCCCCAGAGCATCCCCTGGCCCAGCCCGCCGCTCCCACGCACCTCCCCCGGAGCGTCCCCACCAGCTCCACCTGCTGCCCCCCCCCCGTGCTTCCCCGGGAGCATCCCCCCGGCCCGCCTGCTGCCCCCCCCCGTGCCTCCCCCAGAGCAACACCCGGCCCGCCGCCCCCGCGCCCCTTCCCCAGAGCGTCCCGCCCCGCTCCGCCTGCTGCCTCCCACGGTGCGTCCCCCTGGCCCCTCCCCCAGAGCGTCCCCCACCGCCCCGCTTGCTGCCCCCCCCACGCCCGTGCCTCCCCCGGAGAGTCTCCCCCAGCCAGCCCAACCTGCCGCCGCCCCGGCCCGCCTGCCCGCTGTTTGCATCACACACAGGGTTGTGGTTCGGTTCGCGGGCTCTCAGCCCCCCCCCGGCTCAGAGGTGCGGGGGCAGGAATTACCCCCGCAGGGAGCAGGGGGCGCGAGGGGGGGTGTCCCCGGCAGAGCCCGAGTCTCCGCGTGTCACAAACACCCCGCGAGGGGCCGGGCCGGGGGCTGGGGCCGCCCCTTCCTGTCGCGGCCCCGCGCACTCGCGGCGCTTTGCAGCGGGGCCATGGCCGGGGCCGGGAGCGCGGCGCGGGGGCTGCTCCAGCCCTGCAGCCCGCGGGGCGCGCGGTGGGGCCGGGGACAGCGCGTGGGGGCGGGGACACGCGTGGGGCGGACACGCTCCTGCCGGGGCCGGGCCCAGCTGCCTGGTTCGCCCCTGCCCGGGGTCCCCGAGCTCCGCGCGGCGGCTGCCCGGGCAGGGCCGCGGCGACGGAGCCCGGGAGCGGCTGGGCCGGGAGCTGCAGGAGGGCCGGAGCGCGGCTCGGCTGCAGAGCTCGGAGCCCAGGCTGGGCCCGGGCCCGGGACCGGGGAGGGGGTATCAGAGCCGATCTGGGGCTGGGGTTGTGCGTTTGTTTGGAGCTGGGGGCTTTGAGGGGTGTCAGTGGGGGGCAGAGCTGGGGACTTTGGGGAGACAGAGCTGGGGGCTTGGGGGTGTCCGTGGGAGGGCAGAGCTGGGGACTTTGGGGGACAGAGCTGGGGGCTTGGGGGGCAGAGCTGGGGACTTTGAGGGGTGCCAGTGGGGGGCAGAGCTGGGGTTTGGGGTGTCCGTGGAGGGGCAGAGCTGGGACTTTGGGGTGTCCGTGGGGCTTTGAGGAGGGGGAGCTGGGGGCTGGGGGTGTCCGTGGGAGGGCAGAGCTGGGGACTTTGGGGGTGTCAGTGGGGGCAGAGCTGGGAGTTTGGGGTGTCCGTGGGGGCAGAGCTGGGGGCTTTGAGGGGTGTCAGTGGGGGGGCAGAGCTGGGGGCTTTGAGGGGTGTCAGTGGGGGGGCAGAGCTGGGGGCTTTGAGGGGGACAGAGCTGGGGGCTTTGGGGATGTCAGTGGGGGGCTGAGCTGGGGACTTTGGGGGGGCAGAGCTGGGGGCTTTGAGGGGTGTCAGTGGGGGGCAGAGCTGGGGGCTTTGGGGGTATCCGTGGAGGGGCAGAGCTGGGGGCTTTGAGGGTGTCTGTGAGGGGGGCAGAGCTGGGGATTGGGGCTATTTGGCTGCAGGGGTCCATGTTCAGATCCTGCACTGATGTTAATGGTGAGGGCTGTGGGTGGGACCAGAGGACGGTTGGAGGGGGGAAGTTGGGGGCAATGCCGGACATTGGTTGCTTGGGAGGTGGTGGGCATTGGGAGCTGGGGGGTTGGGCTGCACCCCTGTCACTTCTCCAAGGGGTCCTGTGTTTTCCCAGGGAAACCTGGTCCCCGTTTCACGAGCCCCTCAGAGTGTCCTGGCTAAGGGTGAATGAGGCTGGGGGTGGGGCAGTCTAAGGGCATCCCAGGGACTCTGCTCGGGCATCTCCAGGGCAGGACGGGCCTTGAAATCTAGCAGTTGTGAGGCCGTTTGCAGCAGTTTCTAACCCCCTCCCCCGCTTCTTCCAGGAGCCCCCACGAGAGTGTCTGGCCCCTCTGGGAAAAGAGAGAGAAGCAGCCAAAGCCGAGGAGCAGCAGCAAAGCGAGGAGCTGCTGGTAGGTGGCCAGAGCCCCCTGCCCCTCAGGTTTGCCTGGGATCACAGTGCCCTGAGTGACGGTGAATGCAGGGCCTAGCCTGCCAGCCTCAGCCAGGGACCCATCCCCGCTGGAGCCCAGGGAGCCTGCAGGGTCAGACACAGGGGTAACATGATGCCTTTAGGACGCAGGAGGCTGCTGGGCAGGAGAGGGTCAGTCTGTGTTAGCCCGGAGCCCCTGCCCACGGGCTGTCTGGATGTCACAGTGGCCAGGGATCCTTTCTAGCTGCGGCGGGAGTGGGAGGGGAAGCAGAGGAACTCTGGGCTGCAGAGATGGAAGGTTTGGCTCAGTGCAAGTTGATGAGGTTTTGGGGAGAAAAATCCCCCCTGTTTGTGATGTACAGCTCACCTCTACTCTGATCCCTCCTCCCTTCCTGGGGTAAATAACCTTCCCATCCCCCAGTGCAAGAGATCCTGTGCTCTGGTAAATAACTCCCCCACCCGCCCAGAGGTGCATTTATGGTTCTCCCCTGTTACCGAGCCACCCTCTCCCTGTGGTTGCAGAAACAGACGGCAGCCGAGAGGCAGAAGATCGTCTGGGAGTGGCAGGAGCTGCGAGGGTTTCTGGAGGAGCAGGAGCAGCGGCTGCTGGCCCGGCTGGAGGAGCTGGAGGGAGCCATTGTCCAGAGAAGGGATGAGGGCATCTGCAGCCTGTCCCGGGAGATTTCCGTGCTCAGCGAGAGGGGAGAAGAGAAGGGGCAGCAGCTGCTGAGCCCACCCCTGCAGGTCAGGCTGTCATTGCAATGATCATACGCAGCGTTTCTCTAGGCGCTTCTGAGCCGGGGTGGGCAAAATACGGCCTGCGGGCCAGACCCAGCCTGTCTCTCATTTCTCTCTGGCCCGCCAGGCCCTTTGGCTGCCCGCTTGCGATCTCTGTGCCGCTAAAAGTCCCATGGCGCAGTGGGGCACTCAGGCACGGTGCCTGCCTGCCTGCCATGGCCCCATGCTGCTCCCGGAAGTGGCCGGCTGCTGCTGGTATGTCTCTGCGCGCTGTCCCCACCCCCAGCACTGGCCAATGGGAGCTGCGGGGGCGGTGTTTCCGGGAGTGGCATGGAACCACGGCAGGCCGACAGGCAGCCTGCACCTCGCACCCCCTCCTGCACCCTAATCTCCTGCCCCAGGTCAGAGCCCCCTCCTTCACCAAACTCCCAGACCTCACACCCCCTCCATTAATACAGTAGAAATGTGTGGCCCACAACGACTTACCAAAATTAATGGAGTGGCCCCGCTGCGAAAATTATTGCCCACCCCCGTTCTGAACCCTAGTCCCCAAAGCACTTCACGAAGCAGGGTCAGGGCACTGTCCCTATGTTACAGATGGGGAAAGTTAGGCACAGGGAGGGGCAGAGCCCTGATCAAGTCACACAATAAATGCCTTGCCAATGTCCAGGGCCGGTTCCAGACCAAGCGCGTGCTTGGGGCGGCCTGCCGCGGGGGGCGCTCTGCCTGTCGCCGGGAGGGCGGCAGGCAGCTCCGGTGGACCTCCCGCAGGTATGCCTGCGGAGGGTCTGCTGGTCCCGCGGCTCCGGTGGACCTCCCGCAGACATGCCTGCGGAGGGGCCGCTGGTCCTGCGGCTTTGGTGGAGCATCCGCAGGCATGCCTGCGGGAGGTCCACCGGAGCCGCGGGACCAGCGGACCCTCCACAGGCGTGCCTGCAGGAGGTCCACCGGAGCCGCGGTCCTGGCGACAACCAGAGCGCCCCCCGCAGCGTGCCGCCGTGCTTGGGGCGGCGCAATTCCTAGAGCTGCCCCTGCCAATGTCTAACTGCATTTGGGCTGGAGGGTGACATCCCCTCCCTGCCATGCCGAGGCCCCAAGCCAGCCCTAAGGCCCCTTGTCACCCCATTGAATGGGTTTAATGGGGTAGGGGCTTGTGGGGCTCCCAGCACTAGTGGGCATTTCACTCTCAAGGCAGATGAATATTTCCTTCCTGTAAAGTGCCTGGGCAGAAACTTTCCCCCGATGGCAACGTCCCAGCAGAGATTCCTGGGGGGCGGCAGCTGCTCTCTGAACATGACCCCAAGTATCTGAAATGCCCCAAACACCAGAGACTCCAATGGTGGCTCCTCTGCCTGGGACACTCCCCCGACTGCCTCTTCTTTCTCTCCCTCTCCAGGGTGCCGGGAGCACTGAAAGCAGGTGAGTCCCCGGCTCCATTTCACTTCCGCTCATGCTCAGTTGTACTTGGAAACTGCACTAAATACGGTGCTTTCCCCTGCCCCTGCAGTGTGATATGCTGGCTTGGTGCCTGTGATCACGTCTCCCCTGGTGGCTGCCTCACAAGGGGGAAAAGCCTGTTACTCTGACAGCTAATGAGGTCCCACCAGGACAGTCAGACATATGGGCCAGACCCAGCCTGTCTGATGTATTTATGTGGCCACCTCACGTATTCACGCTGTGCAGAATCTCAGCTTTCATTTTTTTCGTAAGTTTCTAGGCCTCATGGTTGCAAAGAAACCCTCCCAAATGCAGATGTGGACACTGTTGTCTTTGTGTGTCTGCCAGCAGCCTGAAGCCACGGCTCAGAGGGGTGTGAACTCCCCTGTCCTCCGTTCATCTCATTGCAGGGTCAGCTGAAGTGACAATAGTTTAATGTCAACATTCAATATTCCACGGCTGGTCACTGGTGGAATGGGGAGGGGGTTGGAGTGAAGCCTTTGAGGGGTGGGAATAGGGAGTTTCTGTAGGGAGGGGAGAACAGCGGGGAGACAAAACAACAAGGAAGAGCTGGAGAAAGGAGGATGGAAAGGAAAGAAAGAGCAGAAATAGCAGGAGCCCGAGCAGGTTTGGGAGGGGGCTGTTTTCCCACGGAGTGACACTGATTGTGACCATAAAGGACTTAATAAAAATGAAAAGCTTCTTTCCTCTCCGAAGGGCAGACTCTTCCCTTGACATCTGTGCCTGGGTGTCTCACTGAGAGCAGTGAGTGCCCTGCTCTGAATGGAGCTGTGTACGGAGTGTGAAATGGATGCCCTGGCCCACTGACCATCGCAGACAGTGAAATACGTCCCTCTCTGCCAAAGGAGCTGGACACCCCAGAGTTACGGCTTCAGCTGAAGGGCTCTGGGCTTTTGGCATTAAAGGGCCCAAGCTCATTCCCTGTTGAACACCTGGGCTCTGTCTGGGGCCACAGTGAGCATGTGAGACATGCCTACTCTTTGGTCCATGTCTCCTTCCTTTCCCCGTAATCCCGGTGCCGATGCCCCTTGCTACCGGAGTAACCCAGCACAGGCTCAGCACCCTACAGAACCAGTGTCCCAGAGAAATCTCCAGAACCTGTCTCTATTCCCCATTTCCCATCTCTGGGGAGAGCACAGGGCTGAGGGCAGGTGACTCACCATAAGCATGATCACCTCGGGCTACAAAGCTCAGGTCCAGGTTTCCTGGAGTTTGAGGGTTGCTGGGCTCAGGGACTGGGGATCCGGCCATTTCTCACCCCTCCTCCTTTCCCCAGCAGGGCGGACGGGATGTTTCAGAAGCCAGAGCTGGGGTTTGTGGAGCTGGAGAAGAGACTCAGCCATTTCTCTCTGAAAAGCGCCATGCTGCAGCAGATGCTGTTGGAATTCAAAGGTGAATTGGAATCCGGGGGTTGTCTCCCCACTAGCTAGAGCAGCCCTGGCCCTGGGGAGGAGTCGGGGACTCTGGTGATGTTACTGACTCCAGGCTCCATCTCACAGCCCAGCTCAGCGAGTCGCCCTCTCTCATGGGAGTAGCCTTGTGGGGCTGGCTCTGTCTGCAGCGGTTGCATCATCCACCTCGGCCTGTGTTGCCATCTCATAGTGAACAGTGATTACATTAATAGCCAATGGGAACCTCCCCTGAATTCTCACCTCTCCCATCCTCTCCTTCTCTAGAGATGCTGCGACTGGAGCTGGGGAGCGACACAGGTACGTGTCTGTCTCTGACGGGTCCTGGGGAGATTTCAGACCAATAACCATGTTAGCGACAGGGAGGCGCTGCCTCCAGTCCCGGTGTGCACCTGGAAATGGTGGAACAATGTGAAGCCGGGTGAGCCCCATGATTGATTCACTCCTGCTGTGACGTCAGATGAGGAGTGAATCCTGGCCTCAGGGGAGTGTTTCCCTTTGGGAAAAGGAACAACCACACCTGAAAGGTGTGATATAGTCTGACCGCTTTAATGAGTGGCTGAACACGGCCACATGGGGGCAGCAGAGTCTCTGGAGTGCAGAGGGGGTGGAGCCCAACCCTGGCCCTGAATGAGAGATGGGGCTGGTCTCCTGTGTACAGACTGGCTGTAAAGGGAGGGGAGCCGTAGATTGTATTTGGGATCATTGTGAGAGAGAAGGGAGCTGCTAGAGTGCATGTCAGTGTGTCCCACACTTTTCACTCTGGTGACCCCTTATTTGAAGTCAGGTTTTGGGCAGGGATCCCCTTACATTTACTGTGAAAGGAAGAATAAACTGTCTCTCAAGGATGAGCCTCTGGAACTTGGATGGGTGTTTCAAGAGGCTGACAGAACTATTGACCTTGAAAGATAAAAGTGGGAGCGTGAGACTTGCTTTGCTTTAGCTCATAACAAAACTGGTCGTATCTCACGCCTGTCGTGAGTCACCTGGGGTAGCAAACCACCGCTTGAGAAACGCGGACCAGCTCCCTCGTTGTCTTCTATCCCGGTTGGCTCTGAAAGGGAAGAGGGCATTTCGTTGGATATGGACTTACTGTGAACAAGCCGTTAGCTGCTCGGCCCGATACGGACTGAGCCAAGGAACGATTCATTCCCGGAAAACCCCCATTTCTAAAATCTCTCCGTATTCAGAATCCCAGCTCACAGCTGTGCCCAGTGACCCTTTCCCTGCTGTCTCTGTCACAGCCAGAGAGACTGAAACCCCTGCAGTGGTTAGCAGAGTTGAGGATGCAGCACAAAGATTGGATCCAAAATGGCATTGGCACTAGTAGGATAGCGAAGGCCTCCATGAATAGACAGTAACCAAGTCCCCCAGCCGGAGTGGGGGAGAGAGAACTGAGGAGAACTAAGTGGGGAGAGAGGTCACAAGCTCCCAGACCTGCTCAGCTCCAGTTCCTGTCTCAGCACTGGACAGATTTTATCCAGTCCCCACCTCTGCCTAGATCCCACCCTGCCGGGGGATGTGCTTCCCTCAGGGACCATGTCGGGTGTTAAAGGATCTCAGTGGGTTTAGCCCTGGTGGGAGGGGTCGGGTCTGCACTGCAATAAAGCGACTGCATGTTTTTCAGTAGGAGAGTCTAGAACATTTCTCTGCAGGGAAAGAGCCTGGGGGATGTGCTGTGAAATGCAGTAAAGCTGCTTCTGAAATCTCTCCAATCCCCCTCCTCACCCTGACATGTTGCTTAATGCACTGCTGGAAGGTGCTCCGATACTACCGTGGTGAACGCAATATAAGAACCGGTAGATAACAGGTTTTTTTAAAATGAGCACCAGCATGGTTCCCTGAGACTGTTATCCACACAAACTGACAGGCTGCAGAACGACCTCCACCCTTCCCGCTGGATGGGCCCAGCCTCCCGCGGCCGAGGAGCTGGCTCAGGTAGGGATTATCAGGGAGTTGCTGGTGGGTTCCTTCTGCACTGACAGGGGCAGTAAACACAGAGGAGATGGGAACTTCTGGGGAGTTTAGTCTGGAGGTGGGAGGGGGCAGGAAATCCACAGGGTGGAGGAAAGGAGGGGGAGAGGGTGTGACAGACCTGCTGGGGCTTGTGTGCCGGGGCTTAGATTCTAGGAACAGACCCATGGAGGTTGGGAGAGGAAACTGCCCTATTTCTGTGACAGGAAACACCCCCTTGGACAGAGCTGGAGAAATTACCAGGCTGCCAGTGCTGCAGCCAGAACCCACTAACCAGGGGCTGCTGTGAGATACAAAGGGGCTTAGGGAAGGTGCCCCATCCCGTCACACCAGCTGCTGGCAATGAGGAGGGTGTTTGGATTCCCACCAGGGGGGGCTCCATGTCCTATATCAGCCTGTGAGACATGAGAATGTCCTACCCTAGCAGGGAGAGGGGAGGGACAAGGGTCTCTCTTTCTCCTCTCATCCTGATGCCTCCTGGCTGCTCTGTGAGGGGTGCGGATGGGACTCTGCTGACTGTGAACCTCCCAGAGCTCCCATTTGATTGGCTCCTCTCCCCCGTGAATAGTGGGGCTGTGAGTGGGGCAGCAGGTCCTGAGTGTTGGCCTCTTGCTCTTTCAGGGGCCGGTGACCTTCGAGGAGGTGGCTGTGTATTTCACCAGAGAGGAATGGGCTCTGCTGGACTCCACTCAGAGAGTCCTCTGCTGGGATGTCATGCAGGAGAACTATGAGAATGTGACCTCACTGGGTAAGGAGCCCTGTCCCCTCGGTTCTTAGAAGGGGAAATGCAGGGTGAAGGGTCACATCACCCCACAATGCCACCTCTGCTCTGCCCTGTTTCAGCATCACCCCGACATGGCAGTGACACAAACGCAGGCGCTCTGCCCTCCCATGCTAGAGAATACTTTGGGAGCAGAGCACAGGAGCAACACAGCACGAAGTCCAACGTCTTCTCTTGGCTGAGGCAAATGTGGGTTTAGGTCTGGCATAAAGAACAGAAGTTGCCGACCCCTGGCCAACACTCAAATACTGAGCCTAGTGCACGCAAACCAGCTCAGACTTGCAAAATGTTGCCACCCCTTTACCTACCTCCCTCCCTCCCCCAGGGATGACTTCTGAGTCATTGCCTTCACTCACCCCTCACTGAACCGTGTAAGCAACTGAGATGTACATGTACGGCACCAGAGTGCTGACAATCCCCTGGCAAGAACACACCCTTGTGCACAGTCGCTGGCACAACCTGCACCACTGAGCACTGAAATGAGGCATACGTGGTTCTTCAAGGTTCACAGGCATGTCTCTTCATATCACAGTCAGAGCTCTGCCAAGCTGCTCCAAGTAATCCCTCCCCCATCCAGTTACAGCTCCAGCTGACACACTGCACACAGCTGGAGGGCATGCAGATAAATGCTGGCATTCCAGTCTGTGGAACACAACGCAAACAATTACACGTTCTCTTAGTCCTTCCTCTTAGATATTATTGATTCATAGATTAAAAGGCCAGGAGGGACTATTAGGTCATCTGATCAGACCTCCTGTACAACAGGCCATAGAATTTCATCCAGTTACTGCTGTACAGAGCTGAATATCTTGTGCTGAGCTAAATCATCTTCCAGAAAGGCATCTAGTCTGGACTTGAAGACTTCAGGAGATGGAGAATCCTCTACTTCCCTTGATAGTTTGTTTACCTTTGTACCAGGCTGACTGAACTGTTCCCAGCTCCAGGGTATGGGCTTGGGGCAAAGTTAAGATTGTTGCAAAGGTGTTGTGGGCTTCGGCTTTTCATTTCCTGGTTTTAGAGGTTGGTTTAGCCCCTGTCCATAGAGTGAAAGGCATAAGGCAGCTGCTGCGTGTCTGAGTTAATGACTCAAGATTGTCAAATTAACAGGCTCAACTGGAATGATTTAATCTTAGAGATCAGTACAGCACTAAACAGAGCACAGACAGAACTAGGTACATTATCACCCTTTGTTGTCACGCTCAGAGCATGGATCTGTCTCTCTCCTGCATCTGGAGGGGATGAACAGTTTTCATTCCCTCCCAACTAAGTTCCCATATCAGTATCATTAGATAGGGTTTCCGACAAAGGAAACCTCGTTGCCAAGAATATTCTCCCAGAAACATATGTTCTGGTGTCATTTCTCAGTTTACCTGATTTATGTGTGACAGCGTGATCATTTACAGCTGGTTGGACTAACAGTTCTTCAAGATAATCTCTCTCAGTGGGTCCTTCTTATCCCCACAGTCATTCTTCCCTGTTGATTTCCCAACAGGAAACATCTGCTGTAGCACTCATCCCTTGTTAGTGTCCCAAGTCTATATGTGCTTATGTCAGCATTGTAGATATACGTTAAGGAGATGGTTTCCACGAACATCTGGACTTGTGTAGACACGAAGGCGCCCGAGATGGTTAAAATACAGCATAATAGGTACAATTCCTGAATAGTGATCTGGGCCTTCGAATTCAGACACACTCTTTGCTGAAGGTAAAGATTCTAAAGAAGAGTTAATATATAAATGAATCAAATATACAGAAAGAACTAAAAGCGTTCATAGTAAATAACAGGTATGAACACAGCACTACTGCATTAATGTGGCTTATGAACATTTCATTACCTTGATTTTTTTTAAATGGACTTTTTTTGCCACCGTAACCGTGCGTACCCTAGGGCTTTTGCTGGCATAGCTATTTCAGTTATACATCGTTGTCTTCGGTATGGCACCATTGCGTTGCTGACCGGGAGGCTTTTTCAGGACATTCGGTCGCCAATTTGATACCATTCAATGTGCTTACACATGTAGCAGGGGAGACCGCAAGCAGGGTGACATCTCCTCCCCCACTTCCATTACTGACTTGATTTTTCACGTAGGTAACTGACCCAGCTGTGATAGCAAAACTTCCAAGTGTAGGCCACGTGAAAACCTGTGTTTGGATTGGAGTACTTTAAATATTATTTCCCCCCAGAAATTTTGGCCTCAGGGCAAATCTTCCAAAGGGAACCCCTATAAAATGCAAAAAAAAAAAAAAAGCTCAACGCACATTGTCTGAAAGCTGTCAGTGGTGGGGCTCACATTCAGATGTAGCTCAGATTCAGCAATGGCCCCGTCCCGTCCCCTAGAGACAACCAAACACCGTGAGAGCTGATTGCAAAAAACCCTCTGCTGTTAACAGAGCCTTAGTCTTCCTGCACATGCGCATTTCAATCGCTTTGATTCATCAGTTTGGCTCCTGCTGATCTGAAATTCCAACTTTTACAGTTCACTTTTTCAAGACTGCTTCCCCGGAGAGGCAGTGGGTGCCCTGTACCAGCTGAGATAAATGTCAAGTGACTGAGATCCTTCAGGGGAAGTTAGAAGCTCACATCCATCCTAGGTGTGTGCAAATGTTGTGGCAAGGTTCACACCCACACACACCCCTCCTCCCTACAGACTGTGACCCCAGCCACCGTTTCTAATGCCTTACGCTCCTCCCAGTCACAAGGTGACTTCTTCCCTCTTGGTGATGTCCTAGGTTGGTAATGAAACTTCTGGGGACTTGGAGGGTGTCGCTCCCCCATCCCTCTCTGCAGCAGCCACAGTCTCTCTTCCCTGCAGGCTCCTTGGATCTTTGAGGCAGGCCCTCCTGAGATCACATGGTCGTCTTCTTACTTTTCATAGTCTCCTTTTCCAGAGGAATTAGTTTGCTGCTATTGAATTATAATATCTAATTCCCCAAGCGTGTCCTGTCTACTTCAGGAACTATCTGAGGCAACCGCAGCACCAGTAGCAATTGTCTTTGAGAACTCTTGCAGGACATGTGAGATCACAGAGGACCGGTAGAGGACAAATACAGTACCTGTCTTTAAAAGGAGAACAAAGAGGACCAGAGGAATTATAGATCAGTCAGCCTAACTTGGAGAGCTGGAAAGATACTGGAACGGATTGTTAAACCATCAGTTTGTCAGCACCTGGAGGATAAGAGCGTTATCAGGAATAGGCAGCATGGATTTGTCAAGAACAAATCGTGCCACCAACCTAATTTCCTTCTTTGTCAGCGTTACTGGCCTAGGGCAGGGGTCGGCAACCTATGGCACGCGTGCCAAAGCCGATTTTTAATGGCATGCTGCTGCCTGCCGGGGTCCCGCTCAGCCAGCTGCCAAACCCCGACCGCAGGCTGAGCCAGACCCCGGCAGGCGGCAGCGTGCCATTAAAAATCCTGCCCGACCCAGCCCCCTCTTCTCCGCCCCCCACCTACCGCTCTCTCTGGCGGGGGCTCGGGGCAGAAGCAAGCTTGGTCCTGCCGGCTGCTGCTGTAGGGCAGGCTCCATTGGCAGCCAAGCTTCCCCCTCCAGCGTGCTCCGTCGAGCCCCACCCCCTCTCCCTGCCTGCCTGCCACCGATGGCCCTTGCGAGGGAGGGGAGAAGAGCAGCCCAGCGCCCTCGCTGCTCAGACCGGGAAGGAGGTGGGGAAGGGGGGCAGGAGCGGGGCTTTGGGGAAGGGGGGCAGGAGCGGGGCTTTGGGGAAGGGGGGCAGGAGTGGGGCGTATCCCTCCAGCCCCCTGCCGTGAGCCGCTCAGGGCAGGGGGCTGGGATCACCCCACTGATCCCAGCCCACCCTCCCAGCCCTCTGCCCTGACCCTTGCACCCCAGCCCCCTGCATCCCCCTCACATGCCCTCTGCCCTGATTCCTGCACCCTCCACACGTACCCAGCCCCCTCACACCCCCTGCCCTGACTCCTGCACTCCCCACACATACCCAGCCACCCACACCCCCTGCCCTGACTCCTGCACTCCCCACACATACCCAGCCTCCCCACACCCCCTGCCCTGACTCCTGCACCCTCCACATGTACCCAGCCTCCCACACCCCTGCCCTGACTCCTGCACTCCCACACCCCTGCCCTGACTCCTGCACTCCCACACCCCTGCCCTGACTCCTGCACTCCCTCACATGCCCTCTGCCCTGACTCCTGCACCCTCCACATATACCCATCCTTCCCCACACCCCCTGCCTTGACTCCTGCATTCCACCCACATCCCCACCAGCACCCCTTGCACCAAATGGGAGCTGCCCAGGTAAGCGCTCCACACCCAAACCTCCTGTCCCAACCCTGAGCCCCCTTCCTCATTCTAGCTCCTGGCCAGACCCTGCACCCCAAGCCCTAGCCTGCTCCTTCACCCCCAGCCCTGTGCTCAGTGCACCCCCACCCTCAGCTCAGTGCAGAGAGAGAGAGAAGAAGAGAATGGGCCAGAACCAGGGAGAAGGTAGGTACCCACTCTATGTGGGCAGGGCCGGGACCCCAGGCTGGCAGCGGGCTGAGCGGGGCCGGTGGCTGGGACCCCAACCGGCAAGCGGCCATCAGCCAGAACCCCAGACCGGCAGCGGGCTGAGCCACTTGGCCCGCTGCTGGTCTGGGGTGCCAGCCCCGCTCAGCCTGCTGCCGGTCTGGGGTTCTGGCTGCCGGCCCCTTGCCAGCTGGGGTTCCGGCCGCAGGCGCCGCTCAGCCTGCTGCCAACCTGGGGTTCTGGCTGCTGGTCCCTTGCCAGCTGGGGTCCCGGCCGCAGGCGCCGCTCAGCCTGCTGCCAACCTGGGGTTCTGGCTGCTGGCCCCTTGCCAGCTGGGGTCCCGGCCACCGGCCCCGCTCAGCCTGCTGCCAACCTGGGGTTCTGGCTGCCGGCCCCTTGCCAGCTGGGGTCCCGGCCGCAGGCGCCGCTCAGCCTGCTGCCAACCTGGGGTTCTGGCTGCCGGCCCCTTGCCAGCTGGGGTCCCAGCCGCAGGCCCCGCTCAGCCTGCTGCCGGTCTGGGGTTCTGGCTGCTGGCCCCTTGCCAGCTGGGGTCCCGGCCGCCGGCCCCGCTCAGCCTGCTGCCCACCTGGGGTTCTGGCTGCCGGCCCCTTGCCAGCTGGGGTCCCAGCCGCAGGCGCCGCTCAGCCTGCTGCCAACCTGGGGTTCTGGCTGCTGGCCCCTTGCCAGCTGGGGTCCCGGCCGCCGGCCCCGCTCAGCCTGCTGCCAACCTGGGGTTCTGGCTGCTGGCCCCTTGCCAGCTGGGGTCCCGGCCGCAGGCGCCGCTCAGCCTGCTGCCGGTCTGGGGTTCTGGCTGCTGGCCCCTTGCCAGCTGGGGTCCCGGCCACCGGCCCCGCTTAGCCTGCTGCCAACCTGGGGTTCTGGCTGCTGGCCCCTTGCCAGCTGGGGTCCCAGCCGCAGGCCCCGCTTAGCCTGCTGCCAACCTGGGGTTCTGGCTGCCGGCCCCTTGCCAGCTGGGGTCCCGGCCGCAGGCGCCGCTCAGCCTGCTGCCGGTCTGGGGTTCTGGCTGCTGGCCCCTTGCCAGCTGGGGTCCCAGCCGCAGGCGCCGCTCAGCCTGCTGCCGGTCTGGGGTTCTGGCTGCCGGCCCCTTGCCAGCTGGGGTCCTGGCCGCAGGCGCCGCTCAGCCTGCTGGCAGCCTAGGTGAATGGAACCCCAGGCTGGCAGCGAGCTGAGCAGGCCAGTGGCTTAAGATCAGCATTTTAATTTAATTTTAAATGAAGCTTCTTAAACATTTTGAAAACCTTGTTTACTTTACCTGCAACAGTAATTTAGTTATATTATGTATAGACTTCTAGAGAGAAACCTAAAAAACATTAAAATGTATTACCGGCACGCAAAACCTTAAATTACAGTGAATAAATGAAGACTCGGCACAGCACTTCTGAAAGGTTGCCAACCGCTGGCCTAGGGTATTGCAGGGAGGCGGCAGATTTGCTATATCTTAATTTTAGTACATCCTTTGACACCTGCCCAGATGCCATTCTCATAGGGAAACTAGGGAAATTGGGTCTAGATTAATTTATTATAAAGTGGGTACAAAACTGGTTGAAAGACCGTACTCAATTTTAATCTGCAGCAAGGGTGATTTTAGGTTAGATATGAGGGGAAAATGTAACTACACGAGTAGTTAAGGTCTGGAATAAGATAAGTTGTGGAATCCCCATCACTGGAAGCTTTTAAGAACAGCTTAGATAAATACTTACCAGGGATGGTCCAGATTTCCTTGTTCCTGCCTCAGTGCATGGGCTGGATTAAATGACCTTCTGAAGTCCCATCAGCCCTACGTTTCTGTGATTCTGTCATTCTGAAACCTTCACCATACACTGGGGGATTTTCATGCTCCTTTCCAGTATATCTGACTCACTATATTCCCCAGCTTCTCAAAGTGTGCTTTCCTGATCCCTAACACCCCTGACATACAGTAACTCCTCACTTAAAGTCGTCCCAGTTAACGTCGTTTTGTTGTTCCATTGCTGATCAGTTAGGGAACATGCCTGTTTAAAGTTGCCCAATGCTCCCTTATAACGTTGTTTGGCAGCCGCCTGCTTTGTCCACTGCTTGCAGGAAGAGCAGCCTGTTGCAGCTAGCTGGTGGGGGCTTGGAACCAGGGTGGACCGGCAGCCCCCTATCAGCTCCCCTCTCCCCTAAGTTCCCTGTGCAGCAGCTGCCCAGCAGGCTATCAGTTGCTGGGCAGTTCAGCCGTCCCTCCCCTCACTGCCATGTGCTGCTCCTGCCCTCTGCCTTGGAGGTCCTCCCCGAGACTCCTGCTTGCTGTGGGGCAGGGGAGGGGAGGAAGAGAGGGGCTAATGTCAGGGTGTCCCTCTCCCCCCTGCATCTTCCATAGAGCAGGGCGGGGACTCATGACAGGGCTCAGGTCGGAGGGAGCTTGCTGGCAGCAGCTGCGGTCTCAGCAAGCTGATCAAATTAACAAGGCAGTGTGCTTAAGAGCAGGGTCAGCGTACTTAAAGGAGAATTGTGCATCTCTCTCTCCCCCACACACAGGTTGTGTGTCTCTGTCTGTCTGCTATGCAGTCTCCCCTCCCTCCATTCCTGCTGCCTTGTAGAGTGTGAGAGTTAACCCTTGAGGGGCTCAGCCAATTGCTAGTTCATCATTTAGCAGTAAGGCATTCCCTGGGAAATATACTGTGTGTGTGTGTGTGTGTGTGTGTGTGTGTGTGTGTGTGTGTGTGTAAAAAAATTTCACTGGAACTTAACCCCTCCTATTTACATTAATTCTTATAGGGAAATTGGATTCGCTTAAAGTTGCATTTTTCAGGAACATAACTACAACGTTAAGTGAGGAGTTACAGTATGGCACTCAGTGATATCCCCTCTCCTTCCTATTCCTTACTATGCTGAGTCCCACAAACCCATGCTCCCCAGTCCCAGTTCCCCCTATGACCGTCTCATTCCTTTTTGGTCTCAGTAAGAAGCAGTTCCAAGGTGACTTCCCCTTGGAGTTCCTTTCTCTGGGTTTTAGGAGCCCCTTTGATGAGGAGTGTCTGGCTGTGTGTTTGCCAGCAGAATTAATCTCCTTATAGGCAGAGTGCCTGATACTGCTGAGCTCCAGAATTTCAATGTTTTAAAATGAGCTGGGGTTTAAAAAAAAAAAGGCCATGTTCTTTGTGACAAAGGTCTCATGAATTCACCTGATTTCACTTGTTTTCCTTCATCTGAGTAGGGTCTCCAGTTTCCAAACCTGCGGTGATGTCCCAGCTGGAACAAAGAGAAGAGCTGTGGGTCTCACATCTTCAGGGCTTGGAGGAAAGAGAGCTCCTGAGAGGAACTTGCACAGGTGAGGAATTATTAGACCAATTCAAATACTGTGTGTGCCTGAAGGACACAGCTGGGATTCCCTACCAGGACCGTGAGAGCTCTTTGAGTTCAGGATTGTCCCCCAGCAGGTGTCATATCCTCAGAGCGGATATTGCTTATGGCTTCCTACCCATCCGTATCAACACGTTGCAATAGCTCAGTTCCCAACCTCCTTTCATCCTGAGCGCTGGGATGGGATGTGGAGACAGAGTTGATCCCCTTCTCTCTCCTCTCTGGGGAAGAGTTTGGGGGATTCATTTCCTGATCTTTTCCCCCCTCTCTCCAGCACTTACTTTGGTTTCCTCTCCCCTTTTCCCTCCCTGCTTCTGAGGTTTCTCTCTCTGTCTCAGGAGATGGGGGGATGGTGAGTGAGAACAAGGAGCAGAATCCAGAGCAGGAAGATGCTGAGCACGTGGAACTGTGCGGGGGATTGTCACAAAGAACTCAAGAAAACATGTCCTGGAGTCGGGAAGAGAGGCAGCCAGAGGAGGAAGTGGGTAAATCCATCAGTTGTGAGGAAAATCACAAGGATCTCAAGGAAACCACAGCCCAGCAGAGGATCCTGATGAGAGAGAGAAAAAACATGTGCCCTGAGTGCGGGAAAACCTTCCCTCGGCGCTCACACGTTATTGAACACCAGAGAATCCACACAGGAGAGCGACCCTATGAGTGCTGTGAATGCGGGAAAACCTTCAGTCGTCACTCACACCTAATCAGACATCAGAGAATCCACACAGGAGAGCGACCCTTTGGGTGCTGTGAGTGCGGGAAAACCTTCACTCGACACTCAACCCTTATCAAACATCAGCGAATGCACAGGAGGGCGCCCCCGTATGAATGCTGTGAGTGCGGGAAAACCTTCCCTCGGCGCTCACACGTTATTGAACACCAGAGAATCCACACAGGAGAGAGACCCTATGAGTGCTGTGAATGCGGGAAAACCTTCAATCGTCACTCACACCTAATCAGACATCAGAGAATGCACACAGGCGCAAGCCCCTATGGGTGCTGTGAGTGCGGGAAAACCTTCACTCGACGTTCAACCCTTATCAGACACCAGAGAAGCCACAGGGGGGTGCCCCCCTATGAATGCTGTGAGTGCGGGGAAACCTTCACTCAGTTCTCAGAGTTTATTATACATCAGAGAATCCACACGGGAGAGAAACCTGCGAGTGTGGGAAAACCTTTGCTCGACAGTCACACCTTATTAGGCATCAGAGAACCCACACAGGCGCCAGCCCCCAGGAATGCTGATAGCTCAGCCCTTATTAATCATCAGAGACTCTAACAAAGAGAGAGACCCTATGAATGTTGTGAGTGTGGGAAAACCTTCATTTTTCACTCAGACCTTGGGAGACATCTGAAGATCCACATGGGATAGACACCGTAGACCAGTGGTCACCAACCTGTCGATTGCGTGGCTCCGGGGTGGGGAAGGGGTCGCCGTGGCCTGCTCCTGCTTGCAAGCTCCCACTGGCCAGGAACAGGGCACTGTGGCCAATGGGAGCTTTGGGGGTAGTGCCTGCAGAAAGGGGCAGCGTGCAGAGCCACGTGCCCGCCATGCTCCCTCAGGGGCCACAGAGGGGCGTTGGCCCCTTCTGGAAGGGGCCAGGGCAGGCAGGGAGCCTGTCTTAGCCTCCCTGTGCTGCCATCCTCAGTAAGTGCTGCCCAGTGGGAGGCTGCACCCGAGCCCCATCCCAGAGCCAGCACCCCATACCCCCTCCTACATCCCAAACCCCTGCCCCAGCCCCGAGCCCCATCCCAGAGCCAGCACCCCGTACCCCCTCCTACATCCCAAACCCCTGCCCCAGCCCCGAGCCCCATCCCAGAGCCAGCACCCCGTACCCCCTCCTACATCCCAAACCCCGAGCCCCCTCCTGCACCCAGAGCCCACGCCCTCTCCTGAACCCCAACCCCCTGCCCCAGCCTGGTGAAAGTGAGTGAGGGTTGAGGAGAGCGAGCAATGGTGGGGAGGGAAGATGGAGTGTGTGGGGCTTTGGGGAAGGAACAGGGTAGATCCTGGGTTGCTCTTACATTCAGAAAGTGATCTTGGGCGTATAAAGTTTGGAGACCACTGCCGTAGATGCTCCGAGTGTGGGAAACGCTTCCATCAGAGTTTACACCTTATTTATCATCAGGGAATCCAAGTTAGATAAACAGCATAAACACCTAAATATTGTTGCTAGTTCCCACATGTGGCCTTTAAGGCTGTCAGTGCGATTTCCTTCATTGTGGTCTCAGTGCCCCCAGGTGAGTGGGCCGGTTTTGCTTTTTGCAGCTCTTGAATCCCCAAAGAGCCTTCCTCTCAACTGCTTTGCTCCGTGAGTCATGGGAGTACGAGTCCCTCTTACTAGGAATGCACATCAGCCCCAGGTGGGGGGAACAGAAACCTGCATGGGCCTGGTGTCATTAGCATTTTTTGTAGTTAGCCAGCTCCAGTGAGCTATCAGATTTAAAATCACAGCTGTGTTTTCTATACTGACATGGCCCAAGTACAATATGTTTCCTAGTTTAGAATCCTGTTGCTAATTTATCATGATGCTAAAACTTTTGCAAATACAACTGAATAACAATGAGAGAGCGCTGAGTGAAGCCGGTTTCAGTGGATCACAGGACAATGCAATGGGAAAATCTGTGGTCCTGATTCTGAGTCATCAGATGTAACCTGCCCTAGAATCGCATTCTGTCTGAAACAGAAAATGTCTTACAGCCCTCTGAGATGTAGATTTTTTTCTCTTTCCTGAAGGCTGGTTGGCCACACAACTGGATATTAGTTTTCTTTGGCAGAATGTAGTTCAGATTTATTGAGGACTTGGAGACAAAGTCCCATTTATTTATTTTTGCTTTTCTCCTACGCCTCCGTGATGTCATGGGGAAAGTTCAAATGCAACTCAGTCAGCCGGAGCAAATAGTCCCAGTTATGGGATATGCTACCAAAGAAATGGTAGTGGTTTGAAATCTCCAGTCTGACATGGTGAAGAACAGCACACCCCAAACTGTACAACTAACTTAATAATGGATATAATCACAGGGTTGTTCAGTTATTTAGGTCAGTATTATTTCAGATCATCCGGGGCGAGAGTTTCACAGTAAGGAACTATGCAAAATGCCCATGTACTTGTTTCCTAAAACAGTTGTGACCCGGGGCCTTGAGGTGGTTACTCCTGAAGATATTTCCCAGCTAATCCTAATATTTGGGAAATACCGTCTCTAGCAATGCAGTTGTGCAGGAAATAGAGGTGGTTTTTGTTGTTGTTTTTGAATTCACCCTTTGCAATGCTTCAAATGTGTATAAAATGAAATCAGTGTTTAATGTGAGACAGCTGCAGAAAAATGACTCGTTTTGAATAGAAACCCCACCTCTGGTTCTGTATAGTGATTCTCATCCAGGCTTGTGTCTAGTTTCCGATTTAAACAGGTGCAATCGGATGAAGGAAATAAACTTGGCATGTTTGGGGAAGCCATTCCTCACTAACACTGCTGAGACTTTGGGTGGTTTGGTAAAGGATTCTTCTCCAGAGAAATGTAAATTTGCCCTCATCAAGACCAAAGATTGGCAAGAACTACTCAAGTAGAAACAGCAGGTCCCGGGTTGTTAGTTTTCACCGCAGAGATGAAAGCTGTGGTGAGCTATGGTCCAAGTAAAACTGTGTTTAGAACAAAGCTCCCAAGCTCAGCGGCATGGATTAGAGTCCCAAAGGATGCCCTGGGAACCAGGGTGGGCTCAGAGGGGGATGTTGGATGGACTTTATCACACATGCCCGCCCTGCTCTCCAGAGCCCCAGCGGGAGAATCTAGAGAAGGGGGAGCATTTCTCATCTGTATTCCCAGAAGAGCTGCCAGGACTCCTCCCTGACTGCAATTCACTGCCTGGATTGAGCCCTTGCTCCGTCACCAGATTGTCCCCGAACAGCTCGCAGCTGGGATGGAGTTTGGGAGGGGAAGGGGTTTCTCCTGAGAGTGATTTTTCGGCTCTAAGGGCATTGGAGGGGATCACTGCACAATCTGAAATGACCAACTTGGTTGCATCCCATCCCCGTGCAACTAAAAAGTCGCTATTGATGCAACCGTGGCTACTGTGGTTGTGTTCCTGGCGGTTGGGATAAGTTGCAGAATTTAGACGTGGCTCAAAGGTGAGCAGCAGGAGGGTCTGAGTTAGTGTCAAAATCACAGCTCTCCAATCAGGGACTCATTTATCAAATATTGATGTGAAATACACACAGATTTTTACCTCATATCAACAATTGATGTAAAATCCCTCAGATTTTCCACTTTCCTCTCTATAATTTGTCCTGGGCACACAGGTATACACTGTCCCCAGCAGGTTGTCCACCACCACACTAAGCGGTGATTTTATCTACCTCTCTCATATCCCCCTTAGTCTCCTCTTTTCCAAGCTGAAAAGTTCTAGCCTCTTTAATCTCTCCTCCTATGGGACCTGTTCCAAACCCCTAATAATTTTAGTTGCCCTTCTCTGAACCTTTTCTAATGCCAGTATATCTTTTTTGAGAGGAGGAGACCACATCTGCCAAGTGGTGTACAACTCATAGTGAGAGAGAGAGCCCTTGCTGTCAAGAGCTGACAGGCGAAATAAACGAAGTGGGGGAGGCAGTTCCCATTTTACAGGTGGGGAAACTGAGGCCCGAAGAGGTGCTGTCCATGTGTGCACAGAGAATAATGGGGCCAAACTGGGAACTGAATCCAAATTTTCTGAGTCAGAGCCAGGCCCTTAACCACAATTTGTCAATTGCATGGCATAGGCCTCAATGGAAATTTTCAGAGTCCCCTTCATTGGAGGATTTTAAGAAGGGGTTATGCAAACACCTGTCAGGGATGGCCTAGGGATACTTGGTCCTGACAGGACACTGGGTTAGATGGACCTTTGGTCTGACACAACATGACTGTTCTTATATAACATTGCTAATGGGTAGATGTGTGGGGAGGGTTTCTGCGTGATAAGGGGAGAAAGGCTGGAGAACTAAGCGTGGGTCTCAGAGAGATTCCCCCACAGATTGCAGAGATCTGCTGCCCACCATCACCCAGCTGTGGGAAGAACAATTTAGAATTGCTGGAGAAGCCACCTTTAAAAACAGAAGCGTAACATGAGAAAATTACATTTTAAAAAGATCAAACCGTCCTGAAACCCAGGGTCACAGTCACTGAGATGACTTTGTCCTGATATTTTACCGGCTGCAGCCACAACATGAGTCAAATTACAATTCCCGTTCAGAGTCAATGCACACAGAAGAATCCTGAGGCTTTTCAGTCCTTGGGTTCTGCCGCCATATGCGGCGTCCATTCCATTTCAATCCTGCTCCAAGATTTATCATTGCACAAAGCAACGTTAGGCCCTTAAGCTGGGAGAGACCAGAGCAGAGGCTGCATTCATTTAACCTACCAAAAAACAAACAAGCAGAAAAAGAGCTTAGGACCAATGTACTCTCCAGGTTCCTCCAGCCCAACCTTCTGCTGATGCAGCTCAGCCCCCAGCCCTAGAGTGTAGCTTGCATTGCTTAAATTACATGACTGAGGGGTTTCAGCGTCCCTGTGTCCAGAGGAAACCTTCACCCCATTCCCAACCAGATTTTCCTCCATGGGACCACTGGAGGGGCTGGATCCCTGTTTATCTTTTCTCTCTATCTAGGACAAGCTGGGGTGCCTCTATATCCATCCATGGAACACCCACCTCTTGAACACTGAATGCAGCTGTGGTTGCCTCATCTCAAAAAAGATGTATCAGAATTGGAAAAGATACAGAAAACGGCAACAAAAATGATGAGGGGCATGGAACGGCTTCCATATGAGGAGAGATTAAGACTGGGACTTTTCAGCTTGGAAAAGAGACAACTAGAGGGCTATAAAATCATGACTGGTGTGGAGAAAGTAGATAAGGAAGTGTTATTTACTCCTGATAAGACAACAATTAGGGCTCACCAAATGAAATTAATAGCAGGTTTAAAACCAAAGGAAGTATTTCTTCACACAACCTGTGGAACTCCTTGCCAGAGGATGTTGTAAAGGCCTAACAGCATCATGTGGGACACATTCCCTGCTCTGAGGGCTCCTGGAGGTTGCTGGTTAATAAGGGTCACTTTGCAGCAGGGCCAGAGTCGATGTGTGGGGCAGAGAGAGTGGGTGCCCTGGACTCAGGGTGCAGAGATAAACTCAGCCCTCTCCCCCGCATTGGGTGGGTGGGGGGTGCTTCAATCCCCTGCTGGAAGGTCATGGTGGTGGGGAGCACTGTGAGCAGCTCAACCCCTGACCCTGGTGGCAGACGCAGTGTGGGGTGCTCCAGGTGTTCCTGCTATTTCCACCTGCCTGTAAAATCCAGCTTTCCCCAGCAGAGTCACTGCAGTGCAATTGGGTCACTGTTTCCATGGCTGCACAGCAAAGAATCGCTCCCAGTTGCCTGTGTCGTTGGTTAATGAGGTGGATCTAGTTGTAGATAGAGGGGGAGGTGCTGATAGGGAGGCTGCCAACCACTGTTTTTTCCCTGTGGCTCCAGCCACATGGCAAAAGGAGACATACCAAGAGTTAGTGCAGCCCAAACCTCCCAGTCTGGCTCAATGTCTCAAGTTCCCAGTGTCTCCATGAAAGACAATTTGTGATATTGGGCACAGCAGTTCAAGGTCCTTTTTTCCCCCTCAACATGGAGTGAACTCAGCTCTTTCCCCATCCCAGAGGCATGCCATGAACTAACAGTAGCAGCATAAAGCAGTCGGGGAGTGAACATCTCGCTGCCAGGATGTGCCCAGGCCCTCTCGGTTTGTCCTCTGTTTCTGTTGCAGAAGAAAAAGGTTCCATGGACTTTAACACTCTGCTTTGCACAAGGGACAGAGAAAGATCTTGCTGTTCATGCATCCGCGCAAAGAAAATTGTGCTTGTGTGTGAAAGAGAGGTGGGAAATTGTCTTCCATGGAGACATTGGGAACTTGTGACATTGAGCCAGACTGGAGGGTTGGGGGGGTTGCGCTGCTTTAACACATGGTAAAAACATGAACGTGAGTCCAGGAAAAGAGAGAGGAGAAGCCTGAAATTGTTTCATTTGCTGCTGCCAGTGGGAGCCAGGGGACAGCAGGGAACTGGAGACATACCAAGGCTGGGATGAAAGGGGAACGTTGCATGGACTTTATCATACAGGCCCCAGCCTGCTTCTCAGAGCCCACAGGAGACAGTCTAGGGAAGGGAGAGTCATTTCTCAACTGCATTCTCAGGAGAAGCCGGTAGCCATCCTTGACCAGACACCCAGGAGAGCAACCACGGCAGTTCTGCGGAGAGCTCTGGTTCCCAGGGGATCCAGCGAGGAGAGGGACTGCTGGGGGCTCTGCAGTTTTGCGGTGAGGAGGAGAGCCAGACCAGTGGGGCTGTCACAGGTGGCTTTGCCAGGGGGGAGGCTCTAGGTCACATGCTGCGGGGGGTCACTAGGGACTAAAGGATGTGAGGCTGGATAAAATGGAACTGCACAAAAAAACTTCCCCCTTTGCTCCAGCTAAAGGTCCTACTTTGGCCTCTCCCCCGTCATGAAAATCTCCATCTCTACCCCGGCTCTCAGAAACCTCCTCTCTCCAGGGCCGCCGGGGGGGGGGGCAGTGGGGCAATTTGCCCCAGGTCCTGCAGGGGCCCCATGAGCCGCTGCGGGTTTTTGGCAGCACTTCGGCGGCTGGCCTTTCACTAGCTCCGGGTCCTCAGCGCCGGGTCTTTCAGTGTAGCGGCAGACTCAGAGTGAAGGACCTGCCACTGAAGTGCTGCCGAAGCCTCGGAGCGCCGCCTGGTGAGTACAAGCACCACTAGCGGCGGGGGGGAGCCGCAATCGGTGGCACTTCGGCTGCTCTACCGCCACGGCTTCATTCTTCAGTGGCAGGTCCTTCCCTCCGACAGGGACCCACCGCTGAATTGCTGCCGAAGACCCAGCCCTGCTCCAGGCCCCCTGAATCCTCTGGGCCGCCCTGCCTCTCTCCCATGGGTATTTTCACGGTTTCTTCCTTTTTTCATGGTCTCGTACAAATATTTTTGCCACTGAAATGATCAAGTACATTTAAAATGAGAGAACCAATCAAATAACACCCCTAAATTGACTTCACGTCAGGCCCAGGGCTGGCACCCAGCAGTTCTTGGGGCTGTGGGCAGAACGGAGCTGCACTGGCAGCAGCGAGGGGGGATGGTTGGGACTGAGCTGTCAGGGGAATATTTTAATCTTTATCTATTTTTTGGAGGATTAAATCAATGCAACTTCTACTCCTCCATCTCTCTCCAGGAAATAACGTTTCTGTGCAAAGTACCCAAACCTTTTAACGACAAGAAGTGAAATGAAATGGCCACATGACGGTGATAGAACCTAAGGAATGAGAAGCCACGTGCTTCTTCAATGTGCATTGATGCTGAAAAGGGAGGTGTTTTTTCTTTAACTCCCAGCCCCCCCAACCAACCCACTAGCCTAGGCCTCACTCCCCCCCCCCATGAGGAATAGAACCCAGGAGTCCTGGCTCCCAGCCACTCCTGCTGTCACCCACTAGACCCCACTCCACCCCCACAACCAGGAATAGAGGCCAGGAGTTCTGACTCTCAGCCTGAGCTCTAACCAGTGGTCCCCACTGTCCCCACATTAGCAGGGTTAGAGCCTAGGAGTTTTGACTCTCAGCCCCTCCTCCCCCCGCTCTATCCTACTAGACCCCACTCCCTGTGACAAAGGAGAAGCTCAGAGACCCCTGTGCTGTCCCCTCACCTCCCTGCCTGTGTTGCACTCGAAACCCAAGGAGGTTTCCTTGGGCAGTTCTGAATCTTGCTCCCAGGAAGGGTGTAATTTTAGGTGCAGGTTCCAAATAGCGCAATGAACCAGCCAGAAGGGGCAGCACTGAAATAATCATAGCAACGTACTTCATTGAAAGAACAGGAGTACTTGTGGCACCTTACATTGAAACATTTATCGACAGGGCTGGGGCAGTAGGAGGTATGGGGTGCTGGCTCTGGAAGGGGGGACAGGGCAGGGGCAGGAGGAGGTATGGGGTGCTGGCTCTGGAAGGGGGGACAGGGCAGGGGCAGGAGGAGGTATGGGGTGCTGGCTCTGGAAGGGGGGGACAGGGCTGGGGCAGGAGGAGGTATGGGGTGCTGGCTTTGGGAGGGAGGTCAGGGCAGGGGCAGGAGGAGGTATGGGGTGCTGGCTCTGGGAGGGGGGTCAGGGCAGGGGCAGGAGGAGGTCTGGGGTGCTGGCTCTGGTAGGGGGGTCATGTCTGGGGCAGGAGGAGGTATGGGGTGCTGGCTTAGGGCTGGGGGACAGGGCTTGAGCAGGAGGAGGGATGGGGTGCTGGCTCTGGGCGGGGGGACAGGGCAGGGGAAGGATGAGGTATGGGGCACTGGCTCTGGGCGGGGGGTCAGGGCTGGGGCAGGAGGAGGGATGGGGTGCTGGCTCTGGGAGGGGGGTCATGGCTGGGGTAGGATGAGGTATGGGGTGCTGGCTCTGGGAGGGGGTCAGGGCTGGGGCAGGAGGAGGTATGGGGTGCTGGCTCTGGGAGGGGGGACAGGGCAGGGGCAGGAGGAGGTATGGGGTGCTGGCTCTGGGAGGGGTGCAGGGCTTGAGCAGGAGGAGGTTTGGGGCCCTGGCTCGGGGCGGGGGGTCAGCGCTGGGGCAGGAGGAGGTATGGGGTGCTGGCTCTGGGAGGGGGGACAGGGCAGGGGCAGGAGGAGGTATGGGGTGCTGGCTCTGGGAGGGGGTCATGTCTGGGGCTGGTGGTGGTATGGGGTGCTGGCTCTGGTAGGGGGGCAGGGCTGGGGCAGGAGGAGGTATGGGGCGCTGGCTCTGGTAGGGGACAGGGCTGGGGCAGGTGGAGGTATGGGGTGCTGGCTCTGGTAGGGGGGACAGGGCTGGGGCAGGAGGAGGTATGGAGTGCTGGCTCTGGTAGGGAGGGACAGGGCTGGGGCAGGAGGAGGTATGGGGTCCCGGCTATGGAAGGGGAGTCAGGGCTGGGGCAGGAGGAGGTATGGGGTGCTGGCTCTGGAAGGGGGGTCAGGGCAGGGGCAGGAGGAGGTATGGGGTGCTGGCTCTGGAAGGGGGGGTCAGGGCTGGGGCAGGAGGAGGTATGGGGTGCTGGCTCTGGAACGGGGGACGGGGCAGGAGGAGGTATGGGGTGCTGGCTCTGGGAGGGGGACAGGGCTGGGGCAGGAGGAGGTACGGGGTGCTGGCTCTGGGAGGGGCGCAGCGCTGGGGCAGGAGGAGATATGGGGTGCTGGCTCTGGGAGGGGGGACAGGGCAGGGGCAGGAGAAGATATGGGGTGTTGGCTTTGGGAGGGGGACAGGGCTGGGGCAGGAGGAGGTCTGGGGTGCTGGCTCTGGTAGGGGGCAGGGCTGGGGCAGGAGGAGGTATGGGGTGCTGGCTCTGGAAGGGGGACAGGGCAGGGGCAGGAGGAGGTATGGGGTGACCGGCTCTGGAAGGGGGGGCAGGGCTGGGGCAGGAGGAGGTATGGGGTGCTGGCTCTGGAAGGGGGGACAGGGCAGGGGCAGGAGGAGGTATGGGGTGCTGGCTTTGGGAGGGGGGACAGGGCTGGGGCGGGAGGCGGTATGGGGGGCTGGCGCGGCAAGTGGGGTGAGGGCTGGGGCAGGAGGAGGTATGCTGTGCTGGCTCTGGTTGGGGCGGTTAGGGCAGGGGCAGGAGGAGGTATGGGGTGCTGGCTCTGGTAGGGGGGACAGGGCAGGGGCAGGAGGAGGTATGGGGTGCTGGCTCTGGAAGGGGGGACAGGGCTGGGGCAGGAGGAGGTATGGGGCACTGGCTCTGGGAGGGGGGACAGGGCAGGGGCAGGAGGAGGTATGGGGTGCTGGCTCTGGGAGGGGGGACAGGGCAGGGGCAGGAGGAGGTATGGGGTCCTGGCTCTAGAAGGGGACAGGGCAGGGGCAGGAGAAGATATGGGGTGTTGGCTTTGGGAGGGGGGACAGGGCTGGGGCAGGAGGAGGTATGGGGTGCTGGCTCTGGAAGGGGGGGCAGGGCTGGGGCAGGAGGAGGTATGGGGTGCTGGCTCTGGAAGGGGGGACAGGGCAGGGGCAGGAGGAGTTATGGGGTGCTGGCTCTGGAAGTGGGGTGAGGGCTGGGGCAGGAGGAGGTATGGGGTGCTGGCTCTGGAAGGGGACAGCGCCGGGGCAGGAGGAGGTATGGGGTGCTGGCTCTGGGAGGGGGGACAGGGCTGGGGCAGGAGGAGGTATGGGGTGCTGGCTCTGGACGGGGGGTCAGGGCTGGGGCAGGAGGAGGTATGGGGTGCTGGCTCTGGAAGGGGGGGCAGGGATGGGGCAGGAGGAGGTATGGGGTGCTGGCTCTGGGAGGGGGGACAGGGCTGGGGCAGGAGGAGTTATGGGGTGCTGGCTCTGGGAGGGAGGACAGGGCTGGGGCAGGAGGAGGTATGCGGTGCTGGCTCTGGGAGGGGGGACAGGGCTGGGGCAGGAGGAGGTATGGGGTGCTGGCTCTGGAAGGGGGGGTCAGGGCTGGGCAGGAGGAGGTATCGGGTGCTGGCTCTGGGAGGGGGGCAGCAGGATTCAGGGTGCAGGAGGGAGTATGGGGTGCTGGCCCCGGGGGGGGGGCAGTCTGGGGCAGGGGGGTTCAGGGGGTAGGAGGACGTATGGCGTGCTGTGGGTTGATACAGAGCACCATGGATTGATATAGAGGCAATCGGATCTTTTCTGTCTTCTTTGCTATCCCTTTCCTGATGGGGTCGCATCCTGTTATCTTCCTAGCAACCTGCTCTGTCTCCCCAGGTCCATTTCCCCAGGCTCCTGGAATCATCAGCTTCTGTGCTGCAGCTTTGTGAGCAAGACATTCGTTCTGTTACCAGAAACTCCCCTGAGCTGCTGAGGGCGGGGGGTCCCTCCTCCAGTTTACACTCTTGACCTAACTGAGTAGTGAAGACAAGCCCTGACAGGGAGAGGAGCAGGCAGCTGCTTCTGTTCCCAGCTGGTAGTGTGGCCGAGCAGTCTAAGGCTTGATTAAGGTTCCTGTCTCTTTGGAGATGTGGGTTTGAATCCCACTGCTGCCATCTCTTTAGCCACTCTGAGCTTCCTATGGATACAGAATGGAGCTTCAGTCCCTATTTCCAGGGCTTCTTACCCCTCAATCCTTTAACAACAGGCCCTCTTCATCAGTTATTTTCCTCCACCCCCCTGGCCTCCCATCTAGGCATCTCTCTAGTTTAAAACTAGCAGCCAGCACCCTAGTACTGGAGCACCTTCCACATCACTAGCAAAGTCCAGCACTGGATATTATATCCTCAGTGGGATACAGACAGCTGGGCTTGAAGGGGAGTTTGACTTTTGGGGGGTAGGGGATTTGTTTTGGTGGGGGGAACAGAAAGGAAATTGCGAGAGATGGGGAGAAAGGGTCATTTCAGTTACTGCCACTACATATCTGGCATTTATTTGGGGCGGCAGGTATAGCTCAGTGGTTTGAGCATTGGCCTGCTAAACCCAGGGTACGTCCATACTACCCGCCCAGGTCGGCGGGTAGCAATCTACTTCTCATCTAGACGCGATATATCGAACTCCGAACGCGCTCCCGTCGACTCCGGAACTCCACCACTGTGAACGGTGGTGGCGGGGTCGACGGGGGAGCCGCGGACGTCGATCCCGTGCCGTGAGGACGGGTAAGTAGTTCAAACTAAGGTAGTTTGACTTCAGCTACACTATTTGTGTAGCTGATGTTGTGTACCTTAGTTTGATGCCCCACAGTATAGACCAGGCCCCAGGGTTGTGAGTTCAATCCTTGAGGGGGCCACTTAGGAAGCTGGTGTAAACATCAGCACTTGGTCCTGTTAGTGAAGGCAGGGGGCTGGACTCAATGATCTTTTGAGGTCCCTTCCAGTTCTAGGAGATTATCTCCTATTATTACTATTATTATTATTTTTGCTGAAAAGGCCCTGCTCACTGCTGCTGTGGAGGGTTTAGGCCTGAGTGTGTGTCCCCACCTCCTTGCCTCTTCTCCCAGGCCCCTTTAAAATCTTTGGTGCCTTTTAGGGTACGTCTACACTACGGGACTATTCCGAATTTGCATAAACCGGTTTTGTAATACAGATTTTATAAAATCGAGTGCGCGCGGCCACACTAAACACATTAAATCGGTGGTGTGCGTCCATGGTCCGTGGCTAGCGTCGATTTCTGGAGCGTTGCACTGTGGGTAGCTATTCCCTAGCTATCCCATAGTTCCCGCAGCCTCCCCCGCCCCTTGGAACTTCCGGGTTGAGATCCCAGTGCCTGATGGGGCAAAAATCATTGTCGCGGGTGGTTCTGGGTAAATGTCGTCAGTCACTCCTTCGTCTGGGAAAGCAACGGCAGACAAGCATTTCGCGCCTTTTTCCCCTGGATTGCCCTGGCAGATGCCATAGCATGGCAATCATGGAGCCTGTTTTGCCTTTTGTGACTGTCACCGTATGTGTACTAGATGCCGCTCACAGAGGCGATTCAGCAGCGCTACACAGAAGCATGCTTTTGCTTTTGCATGACAGCAGAGATGGTTACTAGCCATATTGCACCATCCAAACCCTTCCATAAATTGGAACTGAGGATGATCATGGCTACCAGTCCTTTTGTACCATTTGCTGCTAGTGCCCCTGGCCAATCAGCCAGCAAGATTGGTTACTAGCCATATTGCACCTTCCATCGTTTTGTACCATTAGCTGCTGTCATAAGTGCCCCTGGCCGATCAGCCAGGGGCGCAAAAGCAAAAATTGGGAATGACTCCCTGAGTCAATCCCTCCTTTTTGGTATCTAAAAATAGAATCAGTGCTGCCTAATATAGGCAAGTGTGCTAGAGAACCACCGTATCATAGAACCAGAGAGCACAGCTGCTCTGTGTCAGAGCCTGCAGAAATTATCTGTATGCTATTCACAGGGGGTGCTCCTGTAACAACCCCACCTGTTGATTCCGTTCTTCCCCCAGCCTTTCTTGGCTACTGTAGCATTGTCCCCCCACTTGTGTGATGAATTAATAAAGAATGCAGGAATAAGACACACTGACTTGTTAGTGAGAAATGAGTGGAAGGCAGCCTCCAGCTGCTATGATAGTCCAGACAGGACATTAAGCAGTGTGTAGGAGAGAAGCCCAGCATCCCACTGCTAGTCCAGGGGCAACTGAATCTTTTCTTTACACCTGAAGGGTGGGGGCTGATGGAGCTCAGCCCCTGTTGCTATGATGAGGATGGTTACCAGCCATATTGCACCATCCATCCACCAGAAAAATTAGGGCCAATAGGCTGATGGCGAGGACGGTTACCAGTCCTTTGTACCATCAGCTGAAGCTGATCATGAGGAGGGATTTCCAGCTTTTGGCATGATCAGCTGATGCTGATGATGAGGATGGATTTCCATCATATTGTACCATCAGCCGCCCATGGCGGGGGGGGGGGAGCAAGGATGTTGGTGGTGAGTGCTGCACTATCGCGTCTCTCTGCAGCATTCAGTAAAGATAGGGTGACATGTAAAAGAGTCAGAGGATTGTTTTACCTTTCGCTTCTGGGGTGGGTGGGGGTGGGTGAGTAGATTGCCAAGCTATGCCATGACCATGGACACTGTGTTTGACCCTAGAAGCATTTGGAGCTCAGCCAAGAATGCAAATAATTTTCAGAGGCTGCAGGAACTGTGGGATAGCTTCAGTCCTCCAGTCCATGAGCGTCCATTTGATTCTTTGGCTTTCCGTTACACTTGTCACGCTGCAGTGCGCTGAGTCCCTGCTATGGCGTCTGTCTGGAGATTTTTAAAAAAGGATTCTGAATTTCATCTTCTGTAACGGAGCGCTGATAGAACGGATTTGCCTGCCCTTACAGCGATCACATCCGCATGGTCCATGCGGGAGCTCTTTTTTTAGTTTGATTTCGGACTGCATCGCCACCCGTGCTGATCGGAGCTCCACGCTGGGCAAACAGGAAATATTCAAAAGTTCGCGGGGCTTTTCCTGTTTACCTGACCACTGCATCCGAGTTCAGATTGCGGTCCAGAGCGGTCAGTGGTGCACTGTGGGATAGCTCCCGGAGGCCAATACCGTCGATCAGCGTCCACACTAACCCTAATCCGATATGTTAATACCGATACTGGCGTTACTCCTCTCGTTAGGGAGGAGTACAGAAACCGGTTTAAAGAGCCATTAAAATCGATATAAGGTGCCTCCTAGTGTGGACGGTTTTGGCGTTAAATCGGTTTTAAGCTCCTAAAACCGATTTAAACGCCTAGTGTAGACCAGGCCTTAGATGTTTAAGAAACACAGATGGGAGCTGCACTCCCTGCTGTCAGGATTTTGCAGTAGCATGACATTGTTTTGCAACAAATTAAACTGACTTTGGAGACCCCCTGCACTACTGAGTATTTTCAGTATTACTTGACTGAAGACTTTATAGGAAATGTTGGGGGATAAACCATTGGAAAAGAAAATTAATAGAATTATCTTCCCTAAAGCAGTCATGGGGAGATTGATATCCTGGCTGTCTCAGTGCCTGGTGGCTGATAGTGGTACAAACACCTTAGATTTTGCTGTCTACATAAGATCTGATCTTTATATCAGTGACAGAATTATAGGCCTGGAGGGGATTGCCAGAGGTCCTCTGCACTCATGGCAGGACTAAGTATTACCTAGACCATAGAATATCAGGGCTGGAAGGGACCTCAGGAGGTGTCTAGTCCAACCCTCTGCTCAAGGCAGGGCCAATCCCCAACTGGCCCCCTCTCAAGAATTGAACTCACAACCCAGGTTTAACTAGACTGATGCTCAAACCACTGAGCTATCCCTCCCCCCAGCAGTTAGGAACCTTTTTTATGCCCAAGATCACTTTTTGAATGTAAGGGCAACCCAGGATCAACCCCACCCCTTCCCCAAAACCCCACCCCACTCCCTCCATCTCCCCTCTTCCATCACTTGCTCTTCCCCACCCTCACTCACTGTCACCAGGCTGGGGTTGGGGCTTGGGACGGGGTGCGGGCACTGGGCTGTGGCTGAGGGGTTTGCAGTGTGGGAGGGGGCTCCGGGCTGAGCCTGGGTGCAAGCTCTGGGAGGGAGTTTGAGTGCAGGGGGAGGCTCCGGGCTGCAGTGGTGTAGGGGTGCAAGAGGAGGTATGGGAGGGGGGGTTGGGGTGCTGGCTCTGGGAGGGCAGTCAGGGGAGCTTGGGGTGCAGGAGGGATAGCTCAGTGGTTTGAGCATTGGCCTGCTAAACCCAGGATTGTGAGTTCAATCCTTGAGGGGGCCACTTAGGAATCTGGGGCAAAAATTGGTCCTGCCTAGTGAAGGCAGGGGGCTGGACTCAATGACCTTGCAAGGTTCCTTCCAGTTCTAGGAGACTGGTATATCTCCAATTATTACCTTAGGAGGAGTATGGGGTGCTGGCTGGGGCACGGGAGTTGAGGGAGTATGGGGTACTGGCTCTGGGAGGCAAGGGTCAGGAGTGGGGTGCAGTCTCCTGCCAGGCAGCACTTACCTCAGGTGACTCCCATTGGCTAGGAATGGGGAACTGTGGCCAATGGGAGCAGTGGGGGTGGTGCTTGCTCCACCCCTCCAGCTCACAGCTGGGAGAGTCTCTAGGATTAACTGGTTGGTGACCACTGGAGAGTAGACTGATCTGTACTCCTAGTTTTTCTAAAATCCAAGGTCAGGTTAAATAAGAGAATATAAAATAAAAGCCAAAATGACACTTTGATTTTTTGAAAAGTAAGAGGTGGTTCGGTTCACAATTGCTCCTAAAACGTTATCCTGCCTGTTAAACAGTGTAGCGTGCTGGGAGGCCCAGGCTACTTCATCATTTGGTAGCATTTAAATAAAATCAACTTAAGTTCTACCGGTTAGTAGGTTTCCTTTCATATTGTTGAAGATAAGGGTTAAGGTCTACCTGTAAAGGGTTAACACAGACCTGGTGAAACACCTGACCAAAGGACCAATCAGGGAAGAGAATTTGAAAATCCCAGAGAGCGGGAACTTGGGTCTCTGTGTTCTTTGTTCTGAGTTCTTAGCCGTCTGGACCTACACCAGTCTAGACGCTTAACCAAGTCTGCTCATCTTTCTGAACTAATTTCTTCTATTCAAGCTAGTGAGTATTAGAAGTACTGGGTAATTTCATATAAGAATCCTGTGTCTGCAATTCTGTGTGTTTGCATTGATTATTCGTAATTTTGCCTGTATTGTTTGTACTGAGGAAAAGGGAGAAATTTCTCCAGGGATTAATAAGATTAGACCCTATGAATGTCTATCTTGGATTCATAGAGATTGTGTATTTTTTTCTCTTCTTTCTTTTATTCTTTTAATAAACTCTTTTAATTTCAGGACTTGGTTAAGTTCCTTACCTGTGGATTCAGGGGAAGGAAGCTAGGCGCCACTCTGGGGAGACAAGAGTTGTCTCCAAGCAGAGAGAGAGCAGGAGAGGGAGGGGGGAAGTGGGCTGCTTCCCTGTGTGTAGAGATTCAAGGGATTTGAATCTGGGTTCCCCAGGGGAAGCTTGGGGGACAGGCCGTGCGTCAGACACGTTAACCTGACTGGTGGCAGCGAGAAGAAATCCTACCCTAAGGGTTAGGGTGGGGGAGAATACCTGCGGGTCCCCATCTTTGAACCCACAAGCTCAAAGTGGGGGTGAGATCCCATGACATGGTGGCAGCGGAGTTTCGAACCCATTGTTAGAAGGAGTTTTTTTCAGCTGGGCTACGCTGAAGGAAGCTATTCTCTTCTTCTAGAGCAGGAAAGCAACCTGAGAGAAGAGTTGAGTTTACTAGTCTTCTGTTTCTAAGTGGTATTGTTAGAAGCAGTTTCAGCAGTTTGGCTGGAGGGAATTGAGTTTCCAGCAGGCTTTGTTGGAAGCAGTTTTTCTTTTGGGTTGCTTGGACAGGCAGCTTGAGGAAAAAGCAGTTTTCTTTCGGGTGGCATAGAAAAGCACCTTGGAGGAAAAGAAAGTGTGTGCATTCCTTAGGTGGGGGGAAGTGCCCTCACAGGTTTGCTGGGGAGATAAGGAATCTCAAGACAGAGGTTTTTAGCTCTGGTTGCAAGGAGGTGTGTCCCTCCTTTGTGTGATCAGGATTCCTTGGGTGGGGGGAGTGCTCCTCCGAGCTCATCCCGTCCAACAGGGAAAACAGGTTTGGCGAGGAGAGAAAGCTCCTGAAGCCAGTTTTTTTTTCCTGTGACTTTTGAAATGCAGAAGCCAGGAAGCCAGTGAGATTTTCACTAGTCTTTTCTCGCAGAGAGACAGAGAGTTTTTAGATTTTCCCTGTTGCTCAGTACAGAACAATAGAGAGTTGCAACACACAATTTGCTATACACAGGATTAATTACCCTTTCTTTACTCAAGTTATCATAAACAGGGAGGGGTGTCCAGCACCCCAAGGCACAGCTATGACGGAAACAAGTGACCAACTAGAGCTTGCTCGATTGCAAATAAAAATCCTGGAAGCCAAAGAGAGAGAACACCAGATGGCCATGGCAGCCATGGAGGCAGAGCAGAAAGCCAGAGAGGCAGACCACATCAGACAAATGGAATTAAGAGAGAAAGATCTGGAAATCCAGAGGCAGGCTCTGGAAGTAGAACAGGCTAAGCAGCATAATCCACCACCCCATCCACCTACTGATCAAACTTTTCGGAGAAAATTTCCCGCCTACAGGGCAGGTGAAGATGTTGAGGCCTTTTTAGAAAACTTTGAGAGGGCCTGTATTGGATACCGTCTTCCTAAAGACCAATACATGATGGAGCTGAGGTCACAGCTCAGCGGACAATTATCCCTTGTGGCAGCTGAAATGCCTAGAGACCAGATGGATGACTTTCCACTGTTCCTAACCAAGGCCAGACTCAGAATGGGCATCACCCCTGATCACGCCCGTCAGCGTTTCAGAGCCCAGAAAGGGAAACCAGAGATGTCTTTTCCAGAGCACGCTGCTTACCTGGAAAAACACTATTTCTCATGGATATCAGGATCCAAGGTTAAGGAGCTAGACGACCTACACCTCCTGATGATGATGGAGCAGTTCCTAGATGGTGTTCCTGAGAACATTAGACGCTACATCCAAGATGGTAAACCAAAAACTCTCACTGAGGCAGGAGAGATTGGAGCCAGATGGATGGCATCGGTAGACAACACGAAAGCTACTGCCAAAGGGAGCGAATCACACAAGGTACCCACCGAGACTAAACCTTACCATCGAGGGCCAATCAAGCCCACACCTACAACCCAAGCACAGTCACACCCTACCTCTTCTTCTACCTCACCAGTTTCCAGTAAACCAACACAACCCCGTGACCCATCAAGTGGGCGATGTTTTGGATGCAATGAACTGGGGCATATCAAAGCCAAATGCCCAAAGAACCTGAACCGGGTCCAACTCCTTGCACCTGCACACCAAGGAAACCGGAATTAGATATCTCTCAAATACCCATATGCTTTAGGAAACTTTGAGAGTGGACGGAAAGGAAGTTATCGCATGGAGAGACACTGCAGCACATGTGTCAGCTATCCACCGAACCTTCGTGGACCCCAAATTCATCAACCCGAAAACCAAAGTGACAGTTCGCCCCTTCATGTCAAAACCTGTAACATTACCTACAGTGCGTTTACCTGTCCAGTACAAGGGCTGGTCAGGGACGTGGACTTTTGCTGTCTATGACAATTATTCTGTCCCCATGATACTGGGCAACCACTTGGCCCATCACGTTGAGCCGCCAGAAACAGAGGGAGTGGTTACACGCAGCCAAGCCAGACGAGCTGCTGCACCCATCCCTGTTCCTGAGCCATCCACCAAGACCCCGTCTGTGTTACCAGAGACCCAGACAGACGTGGTGGAACCGGATCCCAGGCCAACACCGACAGCAGCCATAGTTCATCCAGTCCCAGAACCGGAACTGGAAGGGCAACCAGCGCCAGCACCGACGCCAGCGCTTACAACTCCACCGCCAGAGGGCGACAATGGGCCTGAACTGGAAAAACCAGTGCACAACCCTACCCTAGAGGCTCAGCCGGAGCCTGAAATAACACCTCGTGGACCAGCGGAGAGCGGTTCACAGTCAACAGAAACAATCTCATCACCTACATCACTTCCAGAGGAACTGGTGTCTCCCGCCTCAAGGGAACAGTTCCAGACAGAGCAGGAAGCCGATGACAGCCTCAAGAAAGCATGGGCGGCGGCACGCAGCAACCCACCGCCTCTCAGCTCCACTAACCGATCCCGGTTCGTTGTGGACCAAGGACTTTTATACAAGGAATGTCTTTCGGGTGGACACCAGGAGGGCTGGCATCCTCAAAAACGGTTGCTAGTTCAAAAGCTCTTAAGCTTAGCCCATGATCATCCCAGTGGCCATGCTGGGGTGAACCGAAGCAAAGACAGGTTGGGAAGGTCCTTCGACTGGGAGGATGGGCAAGGACGTTGCCAAGTATGTCGGTCTTGTGAGGTATGCCAAAGGTAGGAAAACCTCAAGACCAGGTCAAGGCCCTCTCCAGCCACTTCCCATAATTGAGGTCCCATTTCAGCGAGTAGCTGTGGATATTATGGGTCCTTTCCCAAAAAAGACCCCAGAGGAAAGCAGTACATACTGACTTTTGTGGACTTTGCTACCAGATGGCCGGAAGCAGTAGCTCTAGGCAACACCAGGGCTCAAACTGTGTGCCAGGCCTTAACTGACATTTTTACCAGGGTGGGTTGGCCCTCTGAAATTCTTACAGATTCGGGAACAAATTTCCTATCAGGGACCATGAAAGACCTGTGGGAAACTCATGGGGTGCATCATTTGGTTGCCACTCCGTACCACCACCAAACTAATGGCCTAGTGGAAAGGTTTAATGGAACATTGGGGGCCATGATCCGCAAATTCGTCAATGAACACTCCAATAATTGGGATCTAGTGTTACAACAGTTGCTGTTTGCCTACAGGGCTGTTCCACATCCCAGTTTAGGATTCTCACCATTCGAGCTGGTATATGGCCATGAGGTTAAGGGGCCATTACAGCTGGTAAAGCAGCAATGGGAGGTGTTTACACCTCCTCCAGGGACTAACATTCTGGACTTTGTAAGCAACCTTCAAAACACCCTCCGAGACTCTTGGGCCCTTGCTCGAGAGAACTTAAAAGATGCTCAAGCGGAGCAAAAGGTCTGGTATGATCGACATGCCAAGGAGCGGTCCTTCAAGGTAGGAGACCAGGTCATGGTCTTGAAGGCGCAACAGGCCCATAAGATGGAAGCGTCCTGGGAAGGACCATACATGGTCCAGGAGCGCCTGGGAGCTGTTAACTACCTCATAACATTCCCTGATTCCTCTTTAAAGCCTAAAGTGTTTCATGTTAACTCTCTAAAGCCCTTTTATCCCAGAGAATTACAGGTCTGTCACTTTACAGTTCAGGAAGGAGATGACACCGAGTGGCCTGAAGGTGTCTACTACGAAGGTAAAGAAATGGTGGTGTGGAAGATGTGAACCTCTCCACAACCCTGCAACGTCTGCAGCGGCAACAGATCAAGGAGCTGTGCACTCACTTCGCGCCCTTGTTCTCAGCCAACCCAGGACGGACTGAGCAAACCTGCCACTCCATTGACACAGGTAATGCTCACCCGATTAGGACCCCACCCTACAGGGTGTCACCTCATGCCAAAGTTGCTATTAAACAGGAGATTGACAACATGTTGGAGATGGGTATCATCCGCCCTTCTACCAGTGCATGGGCATCTCCAGTGGTTCTGGTTCCCAAACCAGATGGGGAAATACGCTTGTGTGGACTACCGTAAGCTCAATGCTGTAACTCGTCCAGACAACTATCCAATGCCACGCACTGATGAGCTATTGGAAAAGTTGGGACGTGCCCAGTTCATCTCTACCATTGATTTAACCAAGGGATACTGGCAGGTACCACTAGATGAACCCGCCAGGAAAAATCTGCCTTCATCACCCATGCAGGGGTGTATGAGTTTACTGTGCTTCCATTCGGACTGCGGAATGCACCTGCCACCTTCCAAAGGCTGGTGGATGGTCTACTAGCAGGATTGGAAGACTGTGCAGTTGCATACCTCGATGATGTGGCCATTTTTTCTGATTCATGGCCTGAACACCTAGAACATTTGAAAATGGTTTTTGAGCGCATCAGGCAGGCAGGACTAACTGTTAAGGCCAAAAAGTGTCAAATAGGCCAAAACAGAGTGACTTACCTAGGACACCAGGTGGGTCAAGGAACCATCAACCCCCTACAGGCCAAGGTGGAGGCTATCCAACAGTGGCCTGTCCCAAGGTCAAAGAAACAGGTCCAATCCTTCTTAGGTTTGGCCGGATATTACAGGCGATTTGTACCACACTACAGCCAAATCGCTGCTCCACTAACTGATCTGACCAGGAAAACCCAGCCAAATGCAGTTAAGTGGACTGATGAGTGTCAGGAAGCCTTTATCCAGCTTAAGGCGATGCTCATGTCTGACCCTGTATTAAGGGCCCGGACTTTGACAAACCCTTCCTAGTTACCACTGATGCATCTGAACGTGGGGTAGGAGCGGTACTAATGCAGGAAGGACCGAATCACAACTTCCATCCTGTCGTGTTTCTCAGCAAGAAGCTGTCTGAGAGGGAAAGCCACTGGTCCGTCAGTGAAAAGAGTGTTACGCCATTGTGTATGCCTTGGAAAAGCTACGCCCATACCTTTGGGGGCAGTTCCAACTACAAACTGACCATGCTGCGCTAAAGTGGCTGCACACCAACAAGGGAAACAACAAGAAACTTCTCCGCTGGAGCTTAGCTCTCCAAGACTTTGACTTTGACATTCAACACATTTCAGGAGCTTCCAACAAAGTTGCTGATGCACTCTCGTGACAGTTTCCCAGAATCTAGTGGCTAAAAGTGTTCTTTACATGTTATATGCTTAGTAGTATATGTAATAGTGCATGTGTTTATTACTCTGTTGGTTTTGCAGTTTAGGAGGAAATCACCGCCAGTGCTCCCACTGTTGGTGATTTGGGGGGCGTGTCATAAGTAGTTAGTTAAGGGTTAAGGTCTACCTGTAAAGGGTTAACACAGACCTGGTGAAACACCTGACCAAAGGACCAATCAGGGAAGAGAATTTGAAAATCCCAGAGAGCGGGAACTTGGGTCTCTGTGTTCTTTGTTCTGAGTTCTTAGCCGTCTGGACCTACACCAGTCTAGACGCTTAACCAAGTCTGCTCATCTTTCTGAACTAATTTCTTCTATTCAAGCTAGTGAGTATTAGAAGTACTGGGTAATTTCATATAAGAATCCTGTGTCTGCAATTCTGTGTGTTTGCATTGATTATTCGTAATTTTGCCTGTATTGTTTGTACTGAGGAAAAGGGAGAAATTTCTCCAGGGATTAATAAGATTAGACCCTATGAATGTCTATCTTGGATTCATAGAGATTGTGTATTTTTTTCTCTTCTTTCTTTTATTCTTTTAATAAACTCTTTTAATTTCAGGACTTGGTTAAGTTCCTTACCTGTGGATTCAGGGGAAGGAAGCTAGGCGCCACTCTGGGGAGACAAGAGTTGTCTCCAAGCAGAGAGAGAGCAGGAGAGGGAGGGGGGAAGTGGGCTGCTTCCCTGTGTGTAGAGATTCAAGGGATTTGAATCTGGGTTCCCCAGGGGAAGCTTGGGGGACAGGCCGTGCGTCAGACACGTTAACCTGACTGGTGGCAGCGAGAAGAAATCCTACCCTAAGGGTTAGGGTGGGGGAGAATACCTGCGGGTCCCCATCTTTGAACCCACAAGCTCAAAGTGGGGGTGAGATCCCATGACAGTGTTTCATGCAAAATATAAATGTCTAAAATGCTTCGTGGTTCAACTAGTTACCCTGCATAACTATGGCACTAAGTAGAGTTCAGGGCATGACCAATTCTTTGTCTGTAAAGAAAATTAATCCTGTATTTAGAAGCTGTAAATTGTTCTCCCAGGCTGCAGTGATTTCAGTTAACTGAATGCCAGCCTAAGGAAGCATACAGCCAGGCAATAGGAAATCATTTCTCTCAGGTAGCTACAGCTGGTATTATATAAAACAGCAGAAAGAGGAACATGACAATGCATATAAATAACATGTCTCGGTCCTTACCCACTGTCAGGGATTTTCAAGCATAGCTGCCTCAACTGAAGCTGAAGCTTGAATCTTTTGGCTTGGACTGACTAGCTGTCCCGTTATTTGGGGAGTGTTCTTTTGTAGCACTTCGTTTTCCTTGAAGTTGACAAGGCTGGTAGGCATGGGGTAACTGGGGGGGCAGGGGTTAGGTTAGATTGCCTAGGAAGTGAGAACTGAAGTTAGAAGATTTCAATGACAGCTTCAAGGTGGTGTAGAGCAGGCTTCTGGTCCCAAACTGAAGTTAATCCCTTAGGCCTGGCACAGACTGTATAATTCCTTACTCTCCACCCCCACTAGGTTCTGGTCAATCAGCCTCTTCTCCGAAGTCAAACGTTTCTGCTGGCAGCCACCACTGCAGCTTCAGTTTAGAAAACTCCACCTATGCAATACCCCAAGCTAAAAAAACTATTAGTTCCGGAGAAACAAAAAGGAGAAACCACGCTGCAGTTGGGTTTTATTTTTTCATGTCTTCTTGGGACTTGGATCATATTTGTAATAACATCCTTTCACCACCCAGCCTCCTGGTCTCCATAGCGTGCACCAGACCACTCTGTCACATTACATCATTTAGTGTTTTGGCAGGCCTTACTGGAAATAAGCAGTTGCTGCTCATTGTCAATACCACCATACTGGCCTTTCTAGCAGGGGCGGCTCCAGGCACCAGCACACCAAGCGCGTGCCTGGGGCGGCAAGCCACGGGGGGGCACTCTGCCGGTTGCCGTGAAGGTGGCAGGCAGGTTGCCTTCAGCAGCATGCCCTGTGGGAGGTCCCCGGTCCTGTGGCTTCGGCGGACCTCCTGCAGGCGTGCCGCCGAATCCAGGGGACTGGGGACCTCCCGCAGGCAGCCTGTCTGCCATGCTTGGGGCGGCAAAATACCTAGAGCCGCCCCTGCTTTCTAGAGCTGTCATGTAACAAGTTACATAGCAGGACTCACATGTGCTGGCCGCTGCTTCCCGTAGCTCCCATTGGCTGGGAACGGCAAACCGCGTCTGCTGGGAGCTGCAGGGGGGGGCCATGCCTGCGAACAGTCAACGTTAGCAAAATGTCTTGCGCCCCACAATCAGATTACTCTGACGGGCCGCAGGCTGCCCACCACTGGTGTATAGCATATGTTTGAAATGAAACTTCAGTTACAATTACTGGTTCCAAAATAAGATCGTTTTTTAGAAAATGTCTGACAAGTATAGTACTTTGCACTTCTCTATCTAGTTGTCTAATGAACTTAAGAAAATTATTATTGGTAATACTTTATTTGGAAGAGAGTACTACTACTACTACTACTAATTTTCTTAAGTTCATTAGACAACTAGATAGAGAAATGCAAAGTACTATACTTAGGAAAGAAAAATCAAATTCACAGCTACACAATGGGGAATAACTGCCTAGGCAGGAGTACTGGTGAGAAGGATCTGGGTGTTACACTGGATCACAGAAGCAGCAAAGAATCCTGTGGCACCTTATAGACTAACAGACGTTTTGCAGCATGAGCTTTCGTGGGTGAATACCCACTTCCTCGGATGCAAGTCCGAAGATCACAGGTTGAATATTCAACCTGGATCACAGGTTGAATATGAATTGACAGTGCAATGCAGTTGCAAAGAACATTAATATTCTGGAGTACATTAACAGGAGGCAATTGTCCCAACTGGTGAGGCCTCAGCTGGAGTACTGGGTCCAGTACTGGGCACCACACTTTGGGAAAGGTTTGGACCTATCACCATTTCATCATCAAATAAGCTCAATTTTTTCCATGCATTGTGGAAAAAGTAACCAGGTCACTTTTCTAAATTGTTTAGAAAACCTGACCCCTGAGGCATTGTTCAAAAAACTGGGCCTGTTTAGTCTGGAGAGAAGACAACAGAGGGGGGGAACCTGTTATGTCTTCAGATTTGTTAAGGGCTGTTATAAAGAGGACATTGTTCTCCATGCCCACTGAATGTACAACAAGAAATAATGGGCTTAATCTGCAGCCAGGGAGATTTAGGTTGGACATAGGAAAAAAACTTGGATTATAGGGATAGTTAAGCTCTGGACAAGGTTTCCAAGAGGTTGGGAATCCCCATCATTGGAGGTTTTTAAGAACAGGTTAGACAAGCATCTGTCAGGGATGGTTCTGTCTCAGCGCAGGGGGCTGGACTTGATAAACTCTCCCTCGAGCAGGCTACATTTCTAGGATTCTGAAAGCTGCTGAAGCTGACCTATTAGAAAATGTTTACCAGGTCACTGTGGTACTAAAATGATGCTTTCTGCAGAGGTTGGCACATCTGCTAAACGGCACTCTTAAGTCTTCTATAAATGTGCAAATTACTATAGAACAGGGGTTGGCAACCTACCGCATACAAGCTGATTTGGAGTGGCACATTGCTGCCTGCCGCGGTCCCGGCCCCCAGCCCCACTCAGCACCCCCGCCCACCGCTCTCCCCTGTGGAGGCGGGAGGCAGGAGCTTGGTTCTGCGGCAGCCAAACTTCCCCTCTCCCCCGCTTCTTCCCCCTAGCGTGCTGCCTTCCTGCACCTCCTCCTCTCCTTCCCTGCGCCGATCAGCTGACGGCCCTTGGGCGTGGGAGAATGGCAGCGTGCTCGTGGAGGCAGAGAAGAGGTAGGGACGGGGCTTTGGGGAAGGGGATGGGACAGGGCATATCCCTCCCAGCCCCTTGCCATGAGCTGCTCAGGCTCACCCCCACGAGCTGAGCACCCCAGCCCTCTTCCCTGACCCCCCCCACGCCCAGCCTTCTGCCCTGCATCCCCACACTCCCCCAGCCCTCTGCCCTGACCCTTGAACCTCCCACCCACCCAGGCTTCTGCCCTACACCCCCACACACACCCAGCCCTCTGCCCCACACCCCCCACTGCCCTGACCCCTGAACCCCCCCCCCCCAGGTCTGGGGTCCCAGCTGCCAGCCCTTGCCAGCCAGCGTTCCAGCTGCAGGCCCTGCTCAGTCCCCTGCCGGCCTAGGTGAACAGAACCCCAGGCTGGCAGCGAGCTGAGCAGGCTGGCGGCATAAGATCAGCATTTTAATTTAATTTTAAATGAACCTTCTTAAACATTTTGAAAACCTTGTTTACTTTACATACAATAGTTTAGTTCTATATTATAGACTTATAGAAAGAGACCTTCTAAAAACATTAAAATATATTACTGGCACGCAAAACCTTAAATGAGAGTAAATAAATGAAGACTCGGCACAGCACTTCTGAAAGGTTGCCGACCCTGCTAGAGAACCTCCTTTGTAGGTAAGGGTCAGTGCCATTCAAGGTTAAATTAAATGTCTTAAAATGAAGGGAACATGACTGGATGTAGATTTTGGAGTCAGACTGATGTCTTATAGCTTGGCACAAAGCACTGACAAAATGGGTCTAGCTGGAAGGAGTGAGACCAGAGCTGAGGGGGGTGGAAATGATTTCCATCCTCAAAACGTTAAATGAGACTTCCCAAAATAAGGCGAATCTGCCAGTGGGTAGGGAGGGGTGTTACTGGTTATTTAAGCTGGCTAAAATGCAAGTTTTAATTTAGGATTTGAAGGTAAATTCCTTTTGCTATTACTTACATTAAGCAGCATTATCATTTTGTCCACACTAAGCTATTGATTGTCTATAGCCTCTTAGAGCAACAAGTTGGGTGAGGTAATACCTTTTATTGGGCCAACTTCTGCAGGCTCTTGTGAGATTCCAGTTAACGTATATGGCTACATCCACTGTAAATTGGGATGGGGGTTGGGGGGGAAGAAGCATCAGTAAGGGAACTTCAAGGTTTTTGTCACAGCAGATCTTTCACAGGGTTGTATTAAGATTAGTTATTCTCAATAGCCGTATCATGTATGTGTTTTCCACAGCAGCTTTTTTTGGGAATTGGGCATTAAGCTGATTTACACTTTGATAGACATGAATGAGGAGTTTGGGAATTGTATGGACTAACTGCCGCACTGCAAAAGAGTAAGTGTGAGCTGAGCAGAGAAGCCAAAAGGACCCATTGACAAGGACTGCTTTACAATAAATGAAGGTATTTCCTTGATAAGTGGCCTATAAAATTGTCCCGGTATTTGAGTTCTAAAGAAAATATCTTGCTGCTGCTACTACACTTGTCTTTTATGGATGTGGATGGCAAAGACCATCAATTTCTACTTTCCCAAATGATGCAAAATTGAGTGGCTCAAGAAAATAAGCACCATTTTTCCCCCCCGCAGTGTGGAAAAAGTGACATAACTTTTCTAAATTGTCTTGTTTGCATGCCTGAGGTCTAAAACAATTAGACAATGTTCTGACTGGTTTGGTCACAGAGACCCTCTTGGGAATGTCACCTGATGTGCTGAAACTACCTCTGAGCCCATTTTCTTTGCCAGCTTGGGACTCCAGAACCCCATTTTGTTGAGCCAGACACGCTAGCCAGCTGCAACACAGACCCAGGTCTGAACCATGCCCCCAAAGCTGCAGACTTAACTGAAAATAGTTCAGCAAGTGCTCCTGTCTCCAGCACCCAGCTCCCAATGGGATCCAAACCCCAAATAAATCCATTTTACTCTGTATAAAGCTTATGCCGGGTAAACTCAAATTGTCCGCCCTCTATAACAGGGATAGAGAGATATGCACAGCTGTTTGCTCCCCCAGGTATTAATCACTTATTCTGGGTTAGTTAAACAAAAGTGATTTTATTAACCAAAGAAAGGAGGATTTAAGTGGTTTCAAGTAATAACAGACAGAACAAAGTAAGTTACCAAGCAAAATAAAACAAAGGCTCCGTTCTTATGACCCTTTGACCGCACTTCTGTCCCTGTTCTTTTATTAGTTGTCCCCTGAAATCAGTTGGGTTTTTGAGGTTCTGTAGATCCTCCCCTTAGGCTGGGGGGGGGAGGGGGAGGGGAGGAGAGATCCTTTAGCATTGGGCAGGCTTCCGCCCGCCCAGTTCCCAGAAACCCAATAGGTACAGCCATCAAGGACCACTCTAAGGCCATCAGCTCTGATTGTCTATCAAGTACCAGCCCATTGCCAGAGACAATGGCCTCTCTTCACAGAAGCCTGACTGCATGATGGAGCTAGAATTTCCCAGGGGTGGGGAAGGAAGAGAGTGTGGTAAGAGGGGCCTTGCTGAGTCAGGGAGCTGCCTGTTGCCACAAGCCAGAAGACCAGGCTGGAGGAGACAGGAGGGACTCTGCCTAGCCTGAGATGCTGACCAGACCTCACAAGAGAGAAGTGTGTGTGTGCGCGCGCGCTGTCTGTTATTTTCCTAAGATCTGTAACTCTCTAGTGCTTTCCTAAGAGTAAAAGTGACTGTGGTTAAGAGAAAAAAACCAAAAAAAAAAAAAAAAACACACGCAAGTCTAAGCCTAATACATTAAGAAACTGAATACAGGTAAATCTCACCCTTAGAGATGTTCCAATAAGCTTTTTTCACAGATTAGACTCCTTCCTAGTCTGGGCCCAATCCTGTCCCCTGGTACAGCCCTTGTTAGTTCCAGCTCAGGTGGTAACTAGGGGATTTCTCATGACTGGCAGGCTCCTTTGTTCTCTTCCACCTGCTGTTACATCTTTGGCACAAGGCAGGAATCTTTTGTCTCTCTGGGTCCCCATCCCCCCTTCTAAATGGAAAAGCACCAGGTTTAAGATGGATTCCAGTATCATGTGACCTGTTCACATGTCCTGTGAGACCTCAGTACACAGGAAAGCTTGCAGGTAAACAGCCATTTACAGCCAATTGTCCTAGTGCAGGGGTCGGCAACCTTTCAGAAGTGCTGTGCCGAATCTTCATTTATTCACTCTAATTTAAGGTTTCATGTGCCAGTAATATATTAACATTTTTAGAAGGTCTCTTTCTATAAGTCTATAACATAACTATTGTTTTATGTAAAGTAAATAAGGCTTTTAAAATGTTTAAGAAGCTTCATTTAAAATTAAATTAAAATGCAGAGCCCCCGGACTGGTGGCCAGGACCTGGGCAGTGTGAGTGCCACTGAAAATCAGCTCATGTGCTGACTTCAGCACCCGTGCCATAGGTTGCCTACCCCTGTCCTAGTCAATAGGAGCCATCAAGATTCTAAACCACCACTAATGGCCCACACTTTACATAATTTCAATAGGACCTCAGAGTTAACTTATAAATATGTTTTATAACACACCTGTTGTGTGCTCTTGTATTACCTCCTTGGAATAGTTAAGATTAAGATTTTGTAAAGTACATTAGAGGCGGCAGCAAAAATGATTGCAGTAGATGTTCTAGATACTAATGCTGGAGCAGCGTTAGGTTAGTAGAACATCGTCTTTGGATTTCATGTGTTCATTCTTCAGGAGAGAGAAGAAATAATTCAGGGAATGGATGTCCTGAAGGATCTGGAAATACATAACCACTAGGTGACTGTGTAAGTTGAGGACTGATACTGGAAAAATGGATTAGCAATAAGACAACATTTATTAAGTAACACAATTCTAGAGCATCAACTCGGTCTGAACAAGAGAAAAGAACTGTGTGGTCAAAACATGTCTAACTCAGATTTTTAGTGATGAGTTCCTTGACTGCAGTTATAAGCTAACATAAAAAGGCAATGTGTGGAGGAAGGAAAATTCCAAGTTTTACTTAAAACAGGCCAAAGGCTAGCTTTATATCCTATGCAAATAATTCCTTGCTTCTGTTTGAGAAGTTAATACAGAGTTTGATAGTTAATGATTGGGGTCATTTTAGTTATTAAGATAAAAGCCTCTGGAGGATTCCTGATTTCTGGGTGTTTCTAATACTCAGTTCTGGGATATTCATACTACATAGATCAGGCAGCATAATTTCAGAAGTGTAATATAAAAGATAGCTGCAACTTTCCTACAGTATGTGCTACTCATTTCTCAGAGATTGGGCGGTTTAACCATTGGACAAGTCAAAAGACTTGTTAACACTCAGGATGCAAATACCCTTCTTGAGAGTGCAGAGTAGAGTAGTTACCCATCTCCTTTTTCTTTCCTCCCTTTGGCTAATTTCTGTCATCGGGGGGGAGGGGGGTCTGGAATCAGAGATTGGGTTGAGGAGAGCAGAGGAAAGGCACATTTGAGAGGGATTTCTGGCAACACAGCACTTGGTGACTTAAACTCCTACAAATAAATTAAGTAATGAACACCGACTTGTTTCCTTGCTATAAATCAAGTAGGCAGCAAGCTCCTTCATGTCAACTCATTCTGTTCTGTGGTCACACAGACAAATTTATATTGACTTGAATTGGAAAGCAAATGCAGTTAATTTTCCCTTGACACTTGCCCTCTAATTCTTGCATTACAAAACAAGTAAACTAATGTTAACTTGTCTAAGTAAAAAAATTGGTTAGTAATTTGTTCTCACTAGGCTGAAACTTAGTTTTCTTTTCCCAGACACTCTGATCACAAAAGAGGAGCCAATCCTAAATTTAAGTGACTGCACTCTAAATATGGAACTCTACTAATCAAAGAAAAATATGTCCAAGTGATCTTATCCAATGAAACACAGCATGGAAATACACACTACAATTAATCGTCCAATGAAGGAGACTTGAAAGTACTAATCTTTTTTTTTTAAAGAGACTCAGGTAAATATTTCAATGAAAATATGTATTTAGTGTATAAGAGTTTCTGAATAAAGTCTATATGTGAACATCTTTGAAGATTAATTTCACTAACTACATATGCAAGATTTCAGGTATCACAAAATTCTGCATTTAGATTTCATCTCTGATGCACTAAGTGACTTATTTCTATAAACTTATAACAAAGCTTTGAGACATCAAGTGGACAAGATGTTCAAATATTATGGTGATCGCACACAACAAGACCAGGAAATTAAAGCAAGGATGTTAACTTAAAAACTATTTATTTGCAATACAGAAAGGGAGTACAAGTCTTTACATTCTTCCTATCGATTCACGACACAATCATTGCTTTCCTATAATTAACTGCACATTTATTCCATTCCTTGGTTAGATAATTTTTCTTGAGAGTGGTGTAAGCCGCAATATTCTTGAATCCCTGCAAAGAGGCAAAAACAAGGTAGTAGTGAACTTATTTTATGTACTGTTGATCACTGCATGGATCTATTGCCTGCTGTGGGCATAAGTCACACAATTTTGTCTATCACATTACCCTAACATATTTGAAATGGTTTAAAGAATTTTAGACCAATTTTTCTTCTGCTATTTGAATATTTTCTGCATTTTGTACATTTGCTCTTCCAGAAGTGTAAACTTCACTCACTGGTAAGCTACCAAATTCCATGTAAGAAATGCCTGCTCATAGAAAGTTAGCAAAACTACTTTAGTTTGTCAGTAAGAGTACATGATGTATTTGCTGGAACTCAATGAAGGTCAAACTAAGCCACACTTATTTTAGTTACCTGGAGTTAACTAGCTATCATTTTAACATCATTTAATTGTTTAAAATATAAGTGGCCAAAGTAATTCGAGACAAGTAGAGATAACAAATGGTGCAATTTCATGATTCTTATACTGTACATTCTGCCAAAATTATGCTGTTGACACTTTCGTAACATATTGTAGAAACTAATTGCTCAGACAAGTAACTCACACATCAGCCTTTTAACATGACATTCTTACTTTGGATGATATTCCTGTAAGATGAAGTAGCTGGCGACTCAGGTATTTCAGAGAAAAAAGATTGACCTTGATCACAACTTTTCCCTAAAAAAAGGGGGGGAAAAATAAGCTACAAACCTTGTGATGCAGGAAAAACAAAACAAAAAAATTGCCTGAAATTTACCCCCGCCCCCCAAAATTGCTGCACCAATTCAGTGAACCAAGGGCTTATGTTCTTCCTGAGTCAGTAACACATAAATGAAGCATGGTAGCTATTTTCCTATAGACAGCTATTAGAACCAAGCAGCAGAACAATGTCGTTTTTCAGACTGAGGTCCTAGGTTTTCCTATGCACAATGTGACGAAGTGGGAATGTTCTTAATGTTTTCTCTGAATACTGTGTGGGTGCCTCAGTTTCCCCTATGCCTTTCTTAAGTATCTAGGTGATGGGATAAGGGTGTGTGATTGTTGCAGAGCCCTAGAGGGCCAGTGTGATGCTGTCTGCACAGAGAATGGCCGACACCCTGTCTGCTGGCAACTGAAGGCCTGGGTCCCTCCCCTGCAAAGGTGCCCACTGAAGGTGTTGGAGAACAAAGAGACCAGGTGGCCTCCTGGCCCGGGAAAGAGACAAAGGCCAGAGGAGGGGCTGGAGAGTTTTAGTTTGGAGCTGGCTGGGGAAAGAGAGGGAGGCCCACACCCAGGGTCTGGCCTCCCTGACCCCAAGATGGACCTGACTTAGGGGTCCAGTTTCTGTACCTACAAGCTCTGTTTTGGACAGTGTTCCTGTCGTCTAATAAACCTTCTGTTTTACTGGCTGGCTGAGAGTCATGTCTGACTGCGGAGGTGGGGTGCAGGGCCCTCTGGCTTCCCCAGGAGTCCTGCCTGCACTGTGGGAAGTGCACTGTGGGGCAGGGGATGCTGACTGCTCCGAGGTCAGACCCAGGAAGGTGGAAGCCATTGACGCTTCTTGCCCTGGAGACAGTCTGCTCACAGAGAGGAGGCTCCCCCAGACTCCTGCCTGGCTTCGTATGGAACAGTTCCAGAGCATCGTGCAGTGACTCTGTGACACATGCCCTGACTATACCATCCTTCCATCTACATGGGATGCTGTTCCTTAATTCCATGGAAGGGTAGCACCAAGATGGTCTTGCTTTACACTTGATACTGTGTAGACAGGCATATATTATCTACTAGTAACTTGGTTCTTTACATACTACTACTTTTCTTTTAGTACATCTAATTATCCACTGAAAAAAAAATCTACCTAAATTCATACAACGAGTATTTTTTCAGTTACAGAAGCTCTCGTTTTAACTAGATCAAAACTTGATGTTACAAGATTTTATTCTTCTTTGTGGTATGGTTTCATCCCGTCTGCAACTGTAAATGAGCAGTTTTTCAAACAAATGGCACCCTCTATACGAGTCCTGTTACTCACGGTGAATGGCTGACATGATTACTATTTAAACCTAAGCAGGAAGTTCTCTCAGCGTTTTACTGATTTCAGACCAAACCATATTATCACCGTTCCACAAACTATATTTACAGGAATTTTCATTCTAAAAATGTCAGCTATTGGACACTGGTTTGTGTTTATCACAGTGAGTATGTCTAAACCTTAGCTGATACACCAAAAATAACCCTGAAGTAATGGCAAGCACATTGCTGCTTTTTATGATGTAATGTGCCAAGCTTACCTATTTGAGGATCTAGGGGCACTTTCCCCAGGAGAGAAACATTTAAATTTTGGCACATCTTCTCTGCTCCTCCAGTTGTTGGAGGAAAGATTTGCGATTCAATCTGTGATGTAAAAGAAAAAAGGACAAGAAATACAAGATGACACCAGAAAAGATCATTTTGAGACTGACAGTTCTTCAGTTTTGTTTAGTGGCATGTTCCAAACATTTATTGAAATCCCAATTAAAACAGGACTAACATTGCGGACTTCGTATGGCTTTGTGCAGTAGGTTCCTCGCATACTATCACTAAACACGTTGGAGTTCTACCCAATTAAAACATTTGATCTAAGCTTTCACACATCATTTCTGCCCATTAAGAGCACTTTAGGTGCATATATAAATCACAAGTACCATTTCTAATACATTTGTCCTCGCTTCGTCTAGTTTAGGTTACTATTTCTCCAAGACATTTACCATGGTATATACATAATCCTAATTTTAAAACTGTGTGTCAGAATTTAAATTTACAAGAGCAAGAGGTTTGAAAGCAGACAGGGTGGCCAGCCAAAAGCTGTCACTATTCTTTAATTATGAAAAACCTAATTCTTTGCATTATGCAAAAACCTAATTCTTTCCAAGACCTGGGACTCGTGAGCAGAGACTGACATTATGTCTGATTTTTCAAGCACTCACATTGCTTTGAGGATGTGTCAAATGCATAAGAGGTTGATGCCAAGGAACTCACCTGAAACCCATGGACCCACATTCCCAAGACAAGCTGATAGTGCATTAGTCTGCATGTTTGATTGGTCATTACCATCCTTCAGTTCCTTCTCTAACTGGATCAGTAACACATCATTTGTCATCGTGTTCCCTTCCTAGCCCAATCCTCAGATTCCACGTTTATCATGACTGGCACATACAATCCGGCATGGGAATGTTTTCAGTAAATGATTAAAGTACACAGTGTAGCTACACCCCATTCCATAACACTCCCAGTTTGTACTTTCATGTGTTGAAAAAAGCCAGGAAAGTTCTGAAGCAAAAGCAATACGTGTTGCTCACTTATGTAACAGGATATTAGGCGTTCAGCATCTAAAGGAAATTGTTAGTAATACAGAAACATCTAAATGTTTGCATAAGCTTTTAGAAGCAAAACTAAACAAGGGAGGATGGAGGGTAGTGCTTGAACACACAGCACTTCAGTAGTTTCCTACATCACAGAAGCTGCAACATCCCACATCAGCGATTCAGAGATGCCAGCTGGTGGCGCCTCATAACAGATCTTAAAGTAGGTCTATTATTCAAATATAGCTGTCTAACATGTAACATCCTGCTGTGTAGCTGAAGTCTCCATTTCAAAATTGCTATTTTTATAGTGTTCTGGCTCCTAAAAGAAGCTACAAAACTAATCCTTGGCCCTCGGGAATGCACCTTTTGTAACTATCTAAGGATAACAGTTCCTGTATAAAGGAGCTTGATACTGTTTCCACCAACAGAAACAGAATTTTTTTTTTTTATTCAGGAGATCAAGCAAGTTTGTGCCATGATAAGTAAATCCTTTCCCTTCCCTTATGGTCATTTGAACTGCGTATATTAAGACGAGTGAAAATATTAGCAATAAGTTTTAGATAGTCTTACCTTACATTTTGGGCATACAAAGCCACTCATATTTTCAACAACACCTATGATTGGCAGTTTCACCTTATGACAGAAGTTGATCTCCTTTCGAACATCCTGAAGTGATATTTCCTATCAAAAGCAAATGTTATTTTGTCAGTCCACATGTACTGGACTTTTTCCATCTATGGGTTTCCCCTGCAAAGTAAACTTTCTTAGCACAGAAACCTTTCAAGCAACTGAGCATGTTTTCCACCATCAGATTAAACGTATAACCTATTTTCTGTTTTACTCAATTAATGTATCTTCTGTTTTGAGACTGACCAAAGATTATCATGCTATTTAGATCTTTGTTCAACCAACTTAGCTTCCAACATCTTTAAATCTGTCCAACAATTCTGGCATGGGATCAACCATCTTTATTCCTATCGCCTGCATTAATGTTGTATCTCCAGTGAAAAGTATTCTTTAAATAGAATGGATTATGCAAATATTACTTTTGCAAATACTAGTTTAGTTTACAGAAAGACATCAAAAAACTAATCTGGTGAAGGTGTTGAGGAAGATGTGCAGGAATGGGTTTACTCACACTTTCCAAAGTCAATTCTAACGGGAGGGGTTGGTAGGCCAGTGGTTTGAGCATTGGCCTATTAAACCCAGGGTTGTGAGCTCAATCCTTGAGGGGGCCATTTAAGGATCTGGGGCAAAAATCTGTTTGGGGATTGGGCCTGTTTTGAGCAGGGAGTTGGACTAGATGACCTCCTGAAGTCTCTTCCAACCCTGGTATCTTTCCTTAGCTGTCTCTTTTCCAAGCTGAAAAGTCCCAGTCTTATTAATCTCTCCTCATACAGAAGCCGTTCCATACCCCTAATCATTTTTGTTGCCCTTTTCTGAACCTTTTCCAATTCCAATATATCTTTTTTGAAATGGGGCGACCACATTTGCAAGCAATATTCAAGATGTGGGCGTACCATGGATTTATATAGAGACAACACGATATTTTCTGTCCTATTTTCTATTCCCTTCCTCATTATTCCCAGCATTCTGTTAGCTTTTTTGACTGCCACTGCACACTGAGTGGATGTTTTCAGAGAACTATCCAAAATGACTCCAAGATCTCTTTCTTAAGTGGTATCAGCTAATTTAGATCTGATCACTTTATATGTATAGTTGGGATTATGCTTTCCAATGTGCACTACTTTGCATCTATCAACATTCAATTTCATCTGCCATTTTGTTGCCCAGTCACCCAGTTTTGAGAGATCCCTTTGTAGCTCTTCACAGTCTGCCTGGGTCTTAACTATCTTTAGTAATTTTGTTTCATCTGCAAATTTTGCCACCTCACTGTTTAGCCCTTTTCCCAGATCATTTATGAATATGTTGAACAGCACTGGTCCCAGTACAGACCTCTGGGGGACACTGCTATTTACCTCTCTCCATGCTGAAAACTGACCATTTATACCTACCCTTTGTTTCCTATCTTTTAACCAGTTACCAATCCATGAGAGCACCTTCCCGCTTATCCAATGGCAGCTTATTTTGCATAAGAGCCTTTGGTGAGGGACCTTGTCAAGGGCTTTCTGAAAATCTAAATACATTATATCCACTGGATCCCCTTGGTCCACATGCTTGTTGACCCCCTCAAAAAATTATAGTAGATTGGTGAGGCATGATTTCCCCTTTACTAAAAGCATGTTACTAAATCCATGTTTGACCTCATTTCCTTCCACAACCCTTGCAATCTGCTCACTACTCCCTATTTAGTATTCCACTTGTGCCTCTAGACATTTTCTTGTTGTTCCTACTCCTGGAAAACTGTGCCTCTTTCTGCACAATTGGCCTCTTCACCCCCTCCTTCAAATTGCCCACTAAGAATGTACCTTTGATTTAGCTAGACTTTTGCCACTAATCTTGGCACTGGAGCCTGACTCTAAACAAAAAGCCCCCCCCCCCCAACAAACAAACAAAAACAAAAAACCACTATGCACATCCCAAGAAGGAAAAGTATACTAACCCAGAGGTTCTACTGTCCTTAAATAAACACTCACCACGATTCCCCTCACCCCAACATCACTAGTATCCTCCTGCTGTCTAATGTTATCATTCCTTACTTCCCTCCTAGCATCATCTGTAAGTCAACAGTATTGCAAGTACAAAGTCCTTTGCCTTCAGGAAGTCTCTAACATGCCACAGAGCTGTATAGAAGTTCAACATACTGTCGTTTAAATGAGACAATCATTTGATCTCTAAGGATCAGCATCCAATAATTTGTTTGTGATGAATGGATTGTGCTCGGCATGGGTCCCAAAGGGCAGGAAGAAGATTCCGAAGCCAACTGGTGGAGTTAAATCATCTCCTTCCATGGAGAGACATTCCTTTGTGCCTACATGCTATAGCTGATGGACATGGTCATTTCTGTAAAGTTAATAAGTGTTCCAAAGAAAAAATTTGTTTTTAACTGGTATTACATTTGTAGCAGTACTTCTCTTACCTGAGGAGTAGTGATTATAACTGCGCCATCTATGTGTGAGGAACTTAGATACTGCACAATAGATAAATGTTCATCTGAAGTACCTGGAGGTGTATCCACAATAAGGTAGTCAATTTCACCCCAATCTACATCACGAAGAAATTGTTTGATCATTCCTAAAAACAGATGCAAGATGAACAACAAATTTGAAATTTAGAAACTTACAAGCTAGAAAATAAGTGTGCAGTTTCCTCAATCTCTACTGTAAACTTAAAGGAGCCAAAGCTTGAGTGAGACATTCAGAATTTGGTCTGTTGTTCAAAAAGTCTGAAAGGCATTTGAGAATCTATTCTGTGCTAAACGATTACCCCAAATATGACTGCAGCCACGCTTAATCTCAAAGCCTGGGTCTATTCTGCAAGGAGAGTATGTAAAATGGCACCTCACTCAAAATATCAGCTCTCTGTCTGACTTCAGCAAATATATATTTTTACTCCTATTAGAATAGTGCAGAGACAACACAGATGAGTGAGGTGGATTCAATTACTTCACATGTATCGGAATTATTTAGCAAGTTCCAATCTATGGCAAGCAATAAGAGGTCACTGAAGCCATAATTTTGCCATCAGAAGTTTCATTACTACCAGTAATGCTATAAAGTAAAGAATTCAGTTTTACTCTCAGATCCCATCCTTTCAGCTAATCACTTTAAATGTATCCAAAACTTCTAACACAATCCTGGACCCTCACAATATCAGTACAGAATCACTGTTTCAGAAAGACCTTCACCTTAAGTTATACTTACAGAGCATTCTACTCACATTTCTCTATATGTTAATGTATGCACTGTCAAACCAGAATTGAGTGTTATCAATAAAAAGCTAGGTACATTCTATTTCAGAAAATTTAGCAGAAAATGTAAGCAGAAAGCAATGAGATGTGGGACTGAAGGGGCTAAAACAAAAGTAATTTTAAATCTACAGTAACATGGAAATCACACTTTAAGTTCTAAAAAAAGGATGAGCAGTTTTATTACATAAATTCATCAGCAAAACTGGCTCAAAAGAATATTATTGTCCATTGCCATAACCAAATGGTCTACTTCCAGTTTTCTTTTATGCACAAAAGGACAGTAAAATAGTATACATTTATAAGGTTGAATTATTAACCAAATAAGACAGTTTTGCTACCTACATTCATTTACACACACACACACACACACACACCCCAAAAAACAAGCCCCACTGAACATCAGGTAGCTTAAAAATTATGATGTTGAATATTGCGATTTCTTTCAGATATGCAATCAATTTAGGAATCTTTTTTAATACTTAATCAACATCATGCCTATTTAGAAAGTTCATCAGACGCATGTTAACATGGAGCAATGAACTAGAGATATAAATTCTGCCCAAGTGTGAAAAAGGTATCAAATGTACATGTACAATCAGTAGTATGCATGCAATGATATTTTATCAAATATAGACTCCTTAGTTTCCCTCTAGCCAGTGTAAACTAAATTGTTCTGATTGTGTTAGAGAGCTCAGTTCAATATACAATAACCATCCTAGAGTGAAAGAAAATGCGAAGAATAACTGCTTTGCCAACAAACCAAGTTTTATATGGAAAAAAGGAAGCACTTCTAAATTGCAATAGTTTATGCTCCCTGATGCAACAATCAACAATGAAAATACTTGAGATACAGACCATTTTTTTTGGGTCCTCTCCAGATAACAGCATCATCAGGACCACTGAGCAAGAACCCCACAGACATGACACACAAGTTTTCTTCAACATACTAGAAAAGAGGAAGCATACTATTAAGATAGCCCAGAAAGAAATTTACTTACCTAAATAATATCCTTACCAGTTCTAGAAAGATTTTAATGGATCAAAACCGTTTAAGAAAATGGATGTTTTGAAAAAATGAAGTGTCCTTACTTTTCCTCCATCAGTCAAAGACTGCATGATTTCTGTACAACAGTCAGTAATCTGACTATATTTACATTTTAAAGAGCCTTTTACAAACTGATAATGCCAATTACTGCAATAAATCTTCACAGAATCACTACTGAGAAGGCATGTGGCTAAAATGACTTCCCTTCCTCAGCATCAGAAAAGTATTTGTGTAGCGGCATGTACAAAAGTTTGAACAAAATCTGAACTATTTCCATGCATTTTGTTAAAGAACATCACCTCTGTTATTCCTTGGGATTTAACTATCTGCAGTGCTGTTATAACTGGAAGTGAAGTATTATGCAAGTGCGTGAGAACCAAAAATAATTGAAACTGACTAGTCTATTTTCGTTGTCCAAACCAAAATGAGTGCAAAGGGAAACAGTTGAAAAAGCGAAACTTTACTTTGTTTTAAAGTGTTAACCCACTGTGATGTTAGTAACAGAAGGAATTTTTTTAAAGCTATGATGTTTAACATGTAGTGCCTCTTTAAGAAGCACGACTTCTGTGTATGGAAAAAGAGTGGGTAGCAGGGAGAAAATAGTTCTAGTTTCTCTCTGGAATAGGCCCCCCCTAAAAACTGTTTTCTTTTAAAAAAAAAGAAAAGAAAAAACCTCACTAACTTACCACCGGAGACCATCCAGAACCACTCTGGTGAACCTGAGGATAAAAGCAATGTTTTAAAACCCCAGATATACATAAACTATGCAAAATATAAACGACACTGTAATGATAGCGTATTTCTTGGCATCTGGTCTGAAATGTAACTGTGCTGAAAGAGCCAAATGGCCATATAAGAAACTGCAGAAAGGCAGAGTTCCTGAATTAGTCAGTAAACAATGAATTCTGTTGACGTTGATCAAATGGCTGTGGCAGCAAACACGCTGCCTAACAATCTGCAATAGAGCCCTCATTCCCTTGCTGCAGAAGAGTTAACTCTGAAGGACACCACTCAGAAATATTTGAAGGAAAGAAAGAGGCAGATGCTGCTAGCCACTGCCTGTAAGTATAGGGATACCTGCTAAAAAAGTTTGCTACATAGTACAACAAAACCAGAAAGGAGACTGGCAACCAACTCCAGAGAAACACAAGTGTGTACAAATGTCTCTCACAGACAGTACTTCCTTATGCCAATGGCACTACTGTCCTATTAATGTGTCAGCCTGATCATAGATAAATGTCTTAGAGGCTGCTAATCGCATGGCAAAGGCGGCTCAAATATCCTTTTAATACAAACAGTACCATAACCTATAAGCAATGTTTAAAAGTAAATTCCCTGTACAGAATGTTAAATGTCTTTCTCCTATGCCAGTTAGCTAGTCTTTAAGGAAACAAAGGTGAACCTTACTAACATTAATGGTGTACATTATTAGTACCAAAACACGGTGTGCGCCTCTACTCCTCAAAAATTGAAAAACAGAGCTATAATAAGGCTGCCTATCACTAAAATGTCAGAATACTGTACAAAGTGATGATTCTGCAGTATTAAAGTCTTCAAAAGCAATAAAGTTCATTTTATGTTGTCTTATCCTGGCATTAACTGTTTACGTGAAGTGTGCAACTCATTTGTACAAGCTAGTCAAGCTGTACTGAATTTGGAGGGGCATATATATATATATATATATAAATAAAGCAAACTAAATCAAGCAGAGCTCCCAGTAAATAATCTGTTAGGCAACTTGTGACAAGTTGCTCTTACTGTTTCTAAAACAAAAACAATCATACCTGTTCTCCCTCTATACCCATTATTTTAGGGATTGATGGTCCACAAATATCTATGTCCAACAGAGCAACCTAAGAAAGAAAAAAAGTTGGAAATAAGTGCACAGAGTTGTTTACATAAATTAGAAGCAAACACTAAAATGAGTTGAAATTTGGAGAGTATTTAGCTTAGATTAGTAATGGGAAAGGAAGCATTCTGACATTAGATCACGGGCATGAAGACATGACTGCCTTTACTAAATTCATTTTTGCTAGCAGGCCCAGTTCTAATGGGCAGTCATTCACCATCTCAATGGAAGTTAATTTGTATCTTCCTCAGTTGACTCAGCATTAATCCTTCAGTTTTATTCTTAGTTTGTCTACAAAGAGTATATTGGTTAGTTAACAGGGCTACAGATCCACCTTAAAAGAGGTACTGAACAACAAAATGTTTGGAAGTATCTGCCTAGAAGTTTGAAACCCTGGCTTTGTCTGTTTTAATCATTTATGTTTACATCTAACAAATTCCACCCCCAGCTCTTCCCCACCCTCAACCCATATCTCTTAGGAGGCCCAAATGTAACATGATCTTCACACAATTCCTGTTGATCTTTTTGATGTATGGTAACAGCTCTGGGACCTGGGTGTAATTCATGCTCCCTCTGGTGACTGACTGGTATATAAACTATACAGAAACTAACAGTTTCTATATTTGTGTATGTATTTAATGTCTCAGTAACAGAGTGGTGGATTTATAAAAAGATTTAGAACCTAGATGGCACTGCTCAAGCATGTAATCTTGAGTAGCAGAAAGTATTGGATAACACAACGAACTGCACAGACTACCTTCAAACTGATGTAATTAGAATGCAACCGTCAATGGCTAATGGTGAAAGCATATGAATCAAATAAAATTTTAAGCAACTGTATTGTATGGTTGAAAAGATCTAATAACTTTTAGGGCGTTTTCTTAGGGGCAAATTACCAAGGTTCTGAATTTATACTGTTGCTTATGAAGATTCACCTTGTCAGGCCTCAGCAGCCCTAGTTCTACTTGCATGGAGGCAATGTCAGACTCAGGTAATTTAATTTACATTGGGAAAGTGCAGACTGAACTAACTTATTCAGTAGTATGAAGGCCAAACTGTCCACACAGTCACAGATTTCACTGGCCAACAGGCAAGCAGCATAAGAAAATATTTCACTTAGTTGTTACATATTATACATTAGACAAATCACAATATGGGTCACAAAATAAAGTAACTTATTTCTAGCTTTTTTATTTCTTTAACATGCCTGAAATACAATATTTTGTAGAAACCTGTTCCATATAGGAATCAGTTGTGCCACATCAAGGTAAAGGGAAATGAGAATTGATCCAATATTAAGTGTTTATGAAAGATTTATCTCTGAATGAAGTAATACCACATGTGGAAACTCACAAGCACGGGAAAGGATTTAAAAGCTATTAATTAAAGGAAAATTCTTTCCTGAAGAACAGAAGCGGATTTCACAGCATTAACTGCAAGCCTACTGAGACAGATTTTAGGGAAAAAAGTTCATAAAAATAAAATTCTATCAGTACCAAGCACATAGCACACATGTTCAAGATGTTGTTACTGAACCCATTTGCTCTGTGTTGCCCAAAATTTCTCTTTGTGCGTACTGACAAAGGGAACTTCTTCTTGTTATCGGCACTGAGGAATCCAGACAGCATTAGAAGAGTCAGCTACATTCCAGACTACCTCACGTATGAGCACCGCAAATGTCTACGCTCATATTTAAGAAAATATTGTTTATGGTGACTGAGGAAGTAGGAAGCCAAGAAGAGCTGCACACCTCATAACTTGAACACACTGAATCTGTTCTTGTGCTGACTTGTAACAGATCTGATAATGGAAGCTACTGGGGAAGAATGGCACATGCCATTCTTAGAATTATTTTTGTGATCTTTTAACTGCACTTGAAACAACCAATGAAATGTTAAGGTTTTTTCCTTTGTATGTCAGGTTTTTGTTGTTTTTTTTTTAAAGATGCATTTTAGCAGCTTTCACTTTTCTGGGGTGGGAAGGAAGGTATAGGAGTAAAATAAAGCCCCCTTCTTACTCACAGAACCCCTAAGAACAACTAACAGGCACGTGGAAAGACAACCACATGCCTGAGCTACTTTTACCGTCTCCCCACAGTGCCCAGGTGTGTGCAGGATAATGTGTTTTATGGCCGCTTCTCACCACCTACATCTCCTCCTCCCAGTGGCAAGTCTAGCTAGACTGTGCCCTTTTAGAGATGCAAGCAGCTTCCTTTTCACTTTCAAGATCCCTAGTCAGTGATGTGCGTATCTGTGTGGGAGGGGCGAAGAGGATGGGACACCAAAGAGGGCAGGCAGACAGCAGATGGACTGTAGTTATTTGCATTTCTTTCAACATGATACCTAGATATGGACTGTGCCGTCTTACACGCACAAATATTGAATCTGTAAGAAAGAGACTCATGTGGGGCAGTCATATGGATCTTTTGGGGATTTCAAAGGTGTTTTCCTTCAACCTAACAGCAGTTCCTGCAGTTTCAGTGCTTGCAGTTTTTGAGGGAATGAGAAATATCTTATTTACAAAAGAATTTTAAAACACACCAGCAATTCCTCTTACACCAGGAGAGAAGATAAACAGGAATTCCTCATACAAAAAGGGAAGTCCATCATGCTGCATTTTCCTTCTTCAGAATTAGGCATTAAAAAGGTGAGGGACAGTTTTCACATCTTCTGGCATAATGGCAGTACTCAGCCCTCCCTAGCAAACAGGAGAAACAGCCCCAATTCCTTTGCTTGCACTAAAAGTCTAGCAAATTAGTAGTTTTAGAAACAGCCCATTAGGAATACAGCTGACAAACATGCTCTTTTTCAAATTGCCTTTCACTCCTCCTAGCCATGATAGGTGCCTTCAACATCCTGTCAGGGTCATTTTAAGTTCAATACAAAATATTCTCTCGAAGTGTTAATAGTTCGAAGAGTTTGTAAGCATCTCTTCTAATATTGGCAGGAACTGGAAATAGAAAACAGGATTTTGATTCTATAGCTCATTTTCCTTACGCAATAGCCGGTTAGAGCAAAGGGCACATTACATACAACCATCTTTAGATCCCGTTATGTCAGATGGGTGGGCTGACCTACTGCCATGGAGCATTCTTTTGCCAAGAGAAGGAGCATGACAAAGCTGAGTGATAAAAAGTCAAAATAAACCCTGTGAGCGTGGTTTGTTTAGATTTTGGGGACTAGAGGGGAGCACGGCAGAGAGGGATTGGAGTCAGCAGCAAACTCGCACTTCAAGTGCTCAGTGTACAACTAGTACACTTCTTTTACAAGTGCTCATTCCGTGGAACAGGACTGAGTACTGGTTCCAAACGAAGCTTTTAGCCTACTGTTCTGAACATTTAAAAGCTTGCAAAGATATGGTTAGACAAGAGGGCTGGAATTCATGAGCTACAGCTGCTCCTGTGTTCCTCTTCCACCTCATGATTTTATGACCATATTTAACAAAAACAAAAAACAAAAAGCCCAGAACTGCTTTGTAAGAGATCCACACAAACAATACAGGAAGCACTGTCAAATACAAAAAGTAAACACGGTGGGGAAAAAAGTCTTTTCCTGAAATTTTTCAGTTATAGTAATCTTTAGGTGTCATTTCTAACACCAAGAATAAAAATTTTCAGACATAAGTCTGACTTTCCAAGTAGTCAGTGTCACATGAAAAAAGAAAATCTTAGCACATTTATACAAAAAAACCACACCAACTGTCAAAGTCAACACACATGAAAGATATAACTGTTTGTTCTCCACCAGAGTTTTAAACAGTTCAGAAATTACTATTAAATATTAGGGCTGTCAAGCAATTAAAAAAATTAATCATGATTAATCACTGTTGAAGAATAGAAGAAAATCATATTTAAATATTAATTTAAATATTTTGGATGTTTTCTACATTTTCAAATATACTGATTTCAATTACAACACAGAATACAGAGTGTACAGTTCTCACTTTATTTTTTATTACAAGTATTTGCACTGTAAAAAACAACTGTAATGAAGAATTATGTAAAAAAACCTGCATTCAAAAATAAAAACTTAAAATTTTAGACCCTGCAAGTCCACTCAGTCCTACTTCTTATTCAGCCAATTGCTCAGACAAACAACTTGGTTTACATTTGCAGGAGATAATGCTGTCCATGTCTTGTTTACAATGTCACCTGACAGTGAGAACAGGCGTTCACATGGCACTGTTTAGCCGACGTTGGAAGATATTTATGTACCAAATGCGCTAAAGATTCATACATCCCTTCATGCTTCAACCACCATTCCAGGGGGCATGCGTCCATGCTGATGATGGGTTAAGAACGTAAGAACAGCCATACTGGATCATACCAAAGGTCCATCCAGCCCAGTATCCTGTCTGCCAACAGTGGCCAATGCCAAGTGCCCCAGAGGGAGTGACCCTAACAGGTAATGATCAAGTGATCTTTCTCCTGCCATCCATCTCCACCCTCTGACAGACAGAGGCTAGGGACACCATTCCTTACCCATCCTGGCTAATAGCCATTAATGGACTTAAATTCATGGAGGTTATCTAGTTCTTTTTTAAACCCTGTGCGCTGTGTGAAGAACAACTTCCTTTTGTTTTAAACCTGCTGCTCATTAATTTCATTTGGTGTTCTCTAGTTTTTATATTATGGGAACAAGTAAATAACTTTTCCTTATTCACTTTCTCCACAACACTCATGATTTTATATACCTCTATCTTATCCCTCGTAAGTCTCCTCTTTTCCAAGCTGAAGAGTCCTAGCCTCTTTAATCTCTCCTCCTATGGGACCTGTTCCAAACTCCTAATAATTTTAGTTGCCCTTCTCTGAACCTTTTCTAATGCCAGTTTATCTTTTTTGAGATGAGGAGACCACATCTATATCAGTATTCAAGATATGGGCATACCATGGATTTATATAAGGGCAATAAGATATTCTCCATCTTATTCTCTATCCCTTTTTTAATTATTCCTAACATCGAGTTTGCTTTTTTGACTGCCACTGCACACTGCATGGACGTCTTCAGAGAACTATGCACGATGACTCCAAGATCTCTTCTGATCTTGTTCTGCCCGATAACAATCCAAAGCAGTGGGGACTGACATGTTCATTTTCATTATCTGTGTCAGATGCCACAAGCAGAAGGTTGATTTTCTTTTTTGGTGGTTTGGGTTCTGTAGTTTTTGCATCGGAGTGTTGCTCTTTTAAGACTGCTAAAAGCATGCTCCACACCTCATCCCTCTCAGATTTTGGAAGGCACTTCAGATTCTTAAACCTTGGGTCGAGTGTTGCAGCTATCTTTAGAAATCTCACATTGGTACTTTCTTTGCGTTTTGTGAAATCTGCAGAGTTCATTCTTAAAATGAACAACATGTGCCAGGTCATCATCTGCTATAACATGAAATATATGGCAGAATGCGGATAAAACAGAGTAGAGGGCAGTGATAAATTTAATTAATGCATTATTTTTTTAACGAGCGTTAACAGCATGGAAGCATGTACTCTGGAATAGTGGCTGAAGCATGAAGAAACATATGAATGTTTAGTGTATCTGGCACATAAATACCTTGCAATGCTGGCTACTAAAGTGCCATGCAAAAGCCTGTTCTCACTGTCTGGTGACACTGTAAATAAGAAGAGGGCAGCAATATCTCCTGTAAATGTAAACAAACTTGTTCGTCTTAGCGATTGGCTGAACAAGAAGTAGGACTGACTTTCACGACAAAGAGATTGCACTACAATACCTGTATGAGGTAAAGTGGTATACTATACTAAAGAGGTATACTACCTTTTGTTTATCATTTCACAGTGCAAATATTTGTAATAAAAATATACAATTTCAATAACAGAATATATATGAAAATGTAGAAAAAATCCAAAATATTTAATAAATGTTGGTTGGTATTCTATTGTTTAACAGTATGATTAAAACTGATTAATTTTTTTTAATCGCAATTCTTTTTTTGAGTTAATCACCTGAGTTAACTGCAATTAATCAACAGCCCTACTAAATATCTACCACTTTAAAAAGATCATAGAATATCAGGGTTGGAAGGCACCTCAGGAGGTATCTAGTCCAACCCCCTGCTCAAAGCAGGACCAATCCCCAGACAGATTTCTGCCCCCGATCCCTAAATGGCCCCCTCAAGGATTGCTGCTAACCCAGGGTTGTGAATTCAAAGAGTCCTGTGGCACCTTATAGACTAACAGACGTTTTGTAGCATGAGCTTTCGTGGGTGAATACCCACTTCGTCGGATGCAAGTCTGACGAAGTGGGTATTCACCCACGAAAGCTCATGCTGCAAAACGTCTGTTAGTCTATAAGGTGCCACAGGACTCTTTGCTGCTTTTACAGATCCAGACTAACATGGCTACCCCTCTGATACTTGGAACCCTGGGTTAGCAGGCCAATGCTCAAGCCACTGAGTATCCCTCCTTGCCGAATGCTTCAAGACAGCAAGTAGAGCAAGCAGCATTCTAAAATGAAATCAGAAGTTATTAAACTAGTAACTACCTACAAACCACTCCCATCAACGCTTATATACATAACTTGTCTGTGACTAGTCCTATGGAATGATTTACATGGTTAAGTGGCTGCAAGTTCAGGGCCTTACATTACACGTAAGCAAAGAAAGATGTGACTTTCATGTGACTAGAATACATGCAGAGACCCACAGAGTTAAAACTGTAGCACAACACATCATGGAGATAATAAGTGTATAGAATAAAACTTCACTATCCAAACATTTCAACACACACCCAAAGAGATCAATAAAGCAGATTAGAGAATAAGAAATTATTTCTGAAGGATTTATTCTGGACTCCATCAATTATCCTCACTGAGACCTCTGGAAGTTACTACAATATTAAAATGAGAATTAATACAGTAGTTCTATACTCTAGCAGCAGAGTCCACAGGCACTAAACATGCCAGGGAACTGTCAGATGCATATAAAAAGATCTGAGCCCATATTCCTCGGTTCTGCTAGGGATATAGTGTGGTTAGATCACATCTGAATATACAAGTTTGTCTATCCCACATACTAAATGCATGCTAAACATGTTAATATATTCTCTCTTCCTTACTAGTCTGTCAATAGCAAATCCAGATTTTGCACTTTTCGCATCATGTCTCTATATTAATCATTCAATGCCACATCTGTCTGTTCTATTCAGCTTTTATATTTAGGATTTTCTATACACCCAGTTACCCTGGAAAACACTGCCCAAATTTGTTAGAACTTTATTTGCGTTGTAGAAAACCATGAAAACATTTTCTCTCAAGACTTTATTACAAAGATTTAAAAGTGTTACATATTCCACTTGTCTTCAATGTCTAAAAAAAAAAAATCTAGAGCATCTCTTTTATTCATGTACCACCAAGCTACTAGACTTTGACAACAGTAATGAAAATCAAATAAAATACCGTAAGAACCATCTGTAACTGTAGTTTTAGGTTGTCTGATAAGTAACAAAAGTCTGGTATATAATTTTTAGCATTTGTCTAAAAAAAATTATGTAGTCTTTTCCCCCAGCCCCTTGGATGTGTTAAAGTGAAGTTTAAATCGGATATTCCTGTCTATATTTTTACCCCAAGCTGTAGTCTCTGTATATCCACACAAACAGCTACTGGAGAGGGGTTTCTCACCTGTTTAGTCTCGTCCTTTGCTAAGCCATGAGCCAAGTGGGCGCTGAAAGTGCTCTTGCCGACTCCTCCTTTCCCAGACAAAACTAGGATTTTGTGCTTCACAATTTTCATTTTCTCCTTTATTTCTTCTATAGCTGCAAAGGCGTTCCCAAGAGTTTGCCCCATGAGCATAAGGGATGGCACCCCAGGAACCCTCAGCCTAGACCCCCCCTACCACCTAAAAGGGCTGCTGGCCAGAGTTTCGATTTTTCTCCCCATGCACCCCACCCCCTCCCCCTAGACATGCTCAATGCACTCCCCAGACACACCCCTCCTCCTCCTCTCCCCACACTCCTCCCCCCTCCTCGCCCGAGAGACATACTCCATGCACTCCCCAGACACCCCCAATAGCTACCCCACCTCCCATGTGCCCCACACCCTCCCCGAGAGACGTGCTCAATGCACCTCAGATACTCCCAATTACTACCCCTCCTCTGCCCACTCCCCTCCCAAGAGACATGCTCAATGCACTCCCCAGACACTCCCAAAAACTACCACTCCCCACCCGAGACACATGCTCCATGCACACCCCAGACACCAACAGCTACCCCTCCCATGCACCCCACACACTCCCCGAGGGACATGCTCAGTGCACCCCTCACTCCCCTCCATTACTACCCTCCCCCACCTCTCCACATGTACTCCACCCAGCCTCCCTCCTCCCCCAAGAGGCATGCTCAATGCACCCCCCAGACACCACCAATTACTACCCCTCCTCCTCTGCCAGTCCCCTCCCCCAAGAGACATGCTCAATGCACCCCCCAGACACCACCAATAACTGCCCCCCCCCCTCCTCGCCCGAGAGACATGCTCCATGCCCCCCCCCCGAGACATGCTCCAGGCACCCCCGGGTCCCCGATCCCCCAGCGCCGCTCACCCGGGTCCGGGGCGGCGGGGCCGCCGGCCGCGCACTGCCCCTGGTTGGGGCATCCCTGGCAGGCGGCGGCTCTGCCCGCTTGGGCGCTGCTGGTGCCGGGGCAGCCTGCAAGGGAAGGCGAGAGAGCGGGCGGGGGCCCGGGTCAGGGGAGCCGAGACGCCGCCGAGGCCCCCCGCGCAGCGCGCCCAGCTCCCCTCACCGTGCGGCGGCGGCGCGGCTCCGGGACCCTCCGCCATCGCTCAGCCGCTACGGCAGCGCCACTTCCGGGGGCGCCGAACCACTTCCGGGGCGGCGGTCACGGCTCCCGGTGACCGTTGTGACGTTGCTGATCCGTTAGGGAACGTGCTGGTGTCAAGTCGCGCGACGCTCCCGTGTCACGTGGTTGGGCCCCGCCTGCTGTGCCCCCTGGGAGAGCAGCCGGGGTGGGCGGAGCCGGCAGCGCCCCCCTCCCCCCGCAGGCTCTCAGCTGCACCTCCCGCCTGCTCGCTGCGGGGGAGGGGGGGTGCTGACGTCAGACTGTCCCCCTCCCCCCACTCCTGTACCCCATCGCCGGGGCGCTGGCAGCAGCTGCCATCTCAACTGCTGAGCTACTTAAAAAGGCAATGCCCTTGGAGTGGGGCCCGGCTCCTTAAAGAGGCAATGCGCATTACTTACACACACACACCCCCTCTCTGCTGTGCTATGTCTCCCCCCTCCATCCGTGCTGCCTTGTAGCGTGTAGGCCTCCTCTTTGCTGATGCCGACTCACACGGCTTCCATGCTGAACCTGGTAGCGTGTGAGGAGGCTCCATTAAGTACAAGGAGTTCCCTAAGGCCTGCGGGCTCAGCCACGTGCGAGCGCGTTGGTTAGCAGCAAGGCAGCCCCTGGGAAATGTCTCCCCCACCTCAGCCAAGCAAAAACAATGTCCCTGCAACCTAACCCTCCCCCCACCCCCTTACATTAATTCTGATGGGGAAATTGGATTCGCTTAACATCGTTTTGCTTAAAGTAGCATTTTTCAGGAACAGAACTACAAGGCTAAGGGAGGAGTTACTGTACGGTTCTGCTGCCCTCGAGTCCCACACCGAGGCTAACAACCCTCTTGTTACTCCTGCCCCAGGCTGAATTCCCAAGCCCTGGCTCTCCCCCCAGGGCAGAAGGCTATAGCCTATGGGCAGAGTTAGGGGGCACAGGGAGTGTTGCTCCCCCCAAACTACAGGGCAAGAGCAGGGCAGCTCCCCACCTCCTTCTCTCCCCACCCCCTGGCCAGGTCGGAGGGGGAAAGCCAGAGCCAGGCATGCAGGACAGCTGCTGCTCTGGCTGATGCCATGGGGCAGGCAGCCACGACCCTTGTCTCCTGCTGATGCAGGAGGTTGAAGCTGCTCCACAGCTCCCAGCCCCCTCTTTGCTCATGCAGCTGCCTGGGTGGGGGACCCAGCTCCGTGGCTGGCAGAGCCCTCAGGGAACAGGGACTGCAGGGAAGCCCTCCTGGCACACAGACCCTCCCTGCAGAGCTACTTTCCTGTCCTCACACTGCCCCTAGCTACCCGCTCCCTGCACCCTGAACTACCCCCCTTCTCCCCCACAGAGCCCCTAGCTACCCCCTACCCATACACAGCCCCTACCCACTCCCTCCTTGCACCCTGAACTTCCCTCCTTAGAGATATCAGGAACGGCAATATACAAAAACCTGTAGGAGAACACTTCAACCTCCCTGGCCACACAATAGCAGATTTTAAGGTGGCCATCCTCCAGCAAAAAAACTTCAGGACCAGACTCCAAAGAGAAACTGCTGAAACTCCCTCCGCAAGCGCTGGAGGGAGGCCCGGGAGACTCAGGGGAGCACGGGGCCGGGGTGAGTGTGAGTCCAGCCTGGCCCCGAGCAGGCAGGACTCAGGCGCGGTATCTGGATCTGGAGGAGAGCGGGGGTGGCCTGCAGGGCCAGGCAGCGGCTGTTCTCCCCACCTGGGCAGCAGGACTCGGGAGCAGCCGCTGCTGCAGCTCCCACTGCCGCGGGGGGAGGAAGCGGCCGCTGGCCAAGCTCGGCAGCTGCGGCTCTGGCGCCCACGAACCCCCCGAGCCCGGGCCTGCTGCGGGGACCCAGCGCGCACGCTGCGCCCAGCCCCTGGCCAGTCGCGTCTGGGCTGGCTGCCCAGCTGGTGCAATCCTGCGGGCGGCCTCGGAGTGGGGGCAGCAGGCCCCAGCCCCCCGCATCCCGCTTGGGTCCCGCAGGAGAACTAATGGGACTGGGCTGCCGATGCCTCCGCCACAGGATTGCACCAGCCGGGCAGCCAGCCCAGACGCGACTGGCCAGGGGCTGAGCGCAGTGTGCGCGCTGCTGGGTCCCTGCAGCAGGCCCGGGCTCGGGGGGTTCGGGCCCGGGCACCAAAGCCGCAGCCGCCGAGCGCCACGTGCTTGGCCACTTCCTCCCCCCGCAGCATTGGGAGCTGCAGCAGCGGCTGCTCCCGAGTCCCCTGCCCAGGTGGGGAGAACAGCCGCCGCCTGGCCCCGCGGGCCGCCCCCCTACTCTCCCTTCAGGTACTCTCCCTTCATGGCATGCTTGGAAAGAGGTGGGGATTTGGGGAGGGAGACAATGGGGCAGTGAGGGGGCGGGGATGGGGGCGAGGATTTGGGGACGGATCCAATGGGGGAAGGAGGGGGCGGAGTTGGGGCAGGGGAGGGCGCGAGCCCTTCGGGCTCCGGAGCCTTTGCTTGTTTGTCCCATGTCCCGACCTAACATTGGTCGGGACGCGGGACAAACAAGCAAATATCGGGACAGTCCCGATAAAATCGGGACGTCTGGTCACCCTAGTTTCTCCTCCCTTGGTCAAGGTCACCCAGACGATTCAGGAGGCCTGGGGCAAAGCGGGGGAGCTTCAGTGCTTGTATTCACCCGGCGGCGGTCCGCGTCTTCAGTGGCGGGGGCCCTTCAGTCGCTCTGCGTCTTCGGTAGCACTGAAGGGCCCCCCCGCCACCGAAATGCTGCCGAAGACTCAGACCGCCGCCGGGCCAGGGTTCGCGGGGCATTTCAGTGGTGGGGGGGCCCTTCAGTCGCTCCACGTCTTCGGTAGCACTGAAGGGCCCCCCTCCACCGAAGACTCAGACAGTCCAAAATGCCGCCGAAATGCCGACAAAGACCTGCACTGCCATCAGGCCAGGGCTCGAGGGGCCCCTGTGGGGCCCAGGGCCTGGGGCAAATTGCCCCACTTGCCCCACCCCTGGGCAGCCCTGCCCTTGGTATTCACACCTCAGCTGCTAGAAGAGGGACTCATCCTCCCTGACTGAACTAACCTCCTTATCTCTAGAATGATTCTTCCCTGCATATTTATACCTGCCTCTGGAAATTTCCACCACATGCGTCTGGCGAAGTGGGTATTCACCTACGAAAGGTAATGCTTCAATACGTCTGTTAGTCTATAAGGTGCCACAGAACTCTTTGTCGCTTTGTACAGATTCAGACTAACATGGCTACCCCTCTGATACTTTACCCCCTTACTGCACCCTAAACTGCCCCCCTACCCCCACACATACAACACGTCCTCTACATACAACAATGGTTCAGTTATATATTATAGACTTAGAGAAAGAGACCTTCTAAAAACGTTAACAATGAGCTATGCCTGCACACAGCCCCAGCTACCCTCTCCTCCACCCTGAGTTACCCCTCTGCCTGCACACGGCCTCCAGTTACCCTCTCCCTGCACCCCGAGCTACCCCTCTGCCTGAACGCGGCCCCTAGTTACCCTCTTCCTGCACGCTGAGCTACCCCTCTGCCCGCACACGGCCCCTAGTTACCCTCTTCCTGCACCCTGAGCTATCCCTCTGCCTGCACACAGCCCCTAGTTACCCTCTTACTGCGCCCTGAGCTACCCCTCTGCCTGCACACGGCCCCTAGTTACCCTCTCCCTCCACCCTGAGCTACCCCTCTGCCTGCACACGGCCCCTAGTTACCCTCTTCTTTCACCCTGAGCTACCCCTCTGCCTGCACACGGCCTCCAGTTACCCTCTTCCTGCACCCTGAACTACCCCTCTGCCTGCACACGGCCCCTAGTTACCCTCTTCCTGCACCCTGAACTACCCCTTTGCCTGCACACGGCCCCTAGTTACCCTCTCCCTCCACCCTGAGCTACCCCTCTGCCTGCACACGGCCTCCAGTTACCCTCTTCCTGCACCCTGAGCTACCCCTCCGCCTGCACGCGGCCCCTAGTTACCCTCTCCCTGCACCCCGAGCTACCCCTCTGCCTGCACACGGCCCCTCGTTACCCTCTTCTTTCACCCTGAGCTACCCCTCTGCCTGCACACGGCCCCTAGTTACCCTCTCCCTCCACCCTGAGCTACCCCTCTGCCTGCACACGGCCTCCAGTTACCCACTCCCTGCACCCTGAGCTACCCCTCTGCCTGCACACGGCCCCTAGTTACCGTCTCCCTGCACCCTGAGCTACCCCTCCGCCTGCACGCGGCCCCTAGTTACCCTCTCCCTGCACCCTGAGCTACCCCTCTGCCTGCACACGGCCCCTAGTTACCCTCTTCCTGCACCCTGAGCTACCCCTCTGCCTGCACACGGCCCCTAGTTACCCTCTTCCTGCACCCTGAACTACCCCTCTGCCTGCACACAGCCCCTAGATACCCTCTTCCTGCACCCTGAGCTACCCCTTTGCCTGCACACGGCCCCTAGTTACCCTCTCCCTGCACCCTGAGCTACCCCTCTGCCTGCACACGGCCTCCAGTTACCCTCTCCCTGCACCCTGAGCTACCCCTCCGCCTGCACGCGGCCCCTAGTTACCCTCTTCCTGCACCCTGAGCTACCCCTCTGCCTGCACACGGCCTCCAGTTACCCTCTTCCTGCACCCTGAACTACCCCTCTGCCTGCACACGGCCCCTAGTTACCCTCTTCCTGCACCCTGAGCCATCCCTCTGCCCTCACACGGTCCCTAGTTACCCTCTTCCTGCACCCTGAGCTGCCCCTCTGCCTGCACACGGCCCCTAGTTACCCTCTTCCTGCAGCCTGAGCTACCCCTCTGCCTGCACACAGCCCCTAGTTACCCTCTTCCTGCAGCCTGAGCTACCCCTCCGCCTTCACGCGGCCCCTAGTTACCCTCTTCCTGCACCCTGAGCTATCCCTCCACCTGCACACGGCCCCTAGTTACCCTCTTCCTGCACCCTGAGCTACCCCTGTGCCTGCACGCGGCCCCTAGTTACCCTCTTCCTGCACCCTGAGAACATAACATAAGAAAGGCCGTACCGGGTCAGACCAAAGGTCCATCTAGCCCAGTATCTCTCTACCGACAGTGGCCAATGCCAGGTGCCCCTGAGGGAGTGAACCTAAGAGGCAATGATCAAGTGATCTCTCTCCTGCCATCCATCTCCATCCTCTGACGAACAGAAGCTAGGGACACCGTTCCTTACCCATCCTGCCTAATAGCCATTTATGGACTTAGCCACCATGAATTTATCCAGTCCCCTTTTAAACATTGTTATAGTCCTAGCCTTCACAACCTCCTCAGGTAAGGAGTTCCACAAGTTGACTGTGTGCTGCGTGAAGAAGAACTTCCTTTTATTTGTTTTAAACCTGCTGCCTATTAATTTCATTTGGTGACCCCTAGTTCTTGTATTATGGGAATAAGTAAATAACTTTTCCTTATCCACCTTCTCAACATCACTCATGATTTTATATACCTCTATCATGTCCCCCCTTAGTCTTCTCTTTTCCAAACTGAAGAGTCCTAGCCTCTTTAATCTTTCCTCATATGGGACCCTCTCTAAACCCCTAATCATTTTAGTTGCTCTTTTCTGAACCTTTTCTAGTGCTAGAATATCTTTTTTGAGGTGAGGAGACCACATCTGTACACAGTATTCGAGATGTGGGCGTACCATGGATTTATATAAGGGCAATAATATATTCTCAGTCTTATTCTCTATCCCCTTTTTAATGATTCCTAACATCCTGTTTGCTTTTTTAACCGCCTCTGCACACTGCGTGGACATCTTCAGAGAACTATCCACGATAACTCCAAGATCTTTTTCCTGACTCGTTGTAGCTAAATTAGCCCTCATCATGTTGTATGTATAGTTGGGGTTATTTTTTCCAATGTGCATTACTTTACTGTCGAAGAAAAACTCAGTTCTCGCTTTCTGTTTGGGTGCAGCAAATCCTCTATTGTAATTACTAGAGAAAGAATAAAGTGAGGGAGTGTCCTAGGAAACAGGGTTGCCCCTTGTCCTGGACAGGTCTCTCTCAATTAGTAAACAATCACTACAAGCATTTATACCTTTGTTACAGATAATAGCTAGCAATCCTGGAGACAGTAAAAAGAAAACATTTGCATTTGTTTATACATAAGCTTCTTTGCTATCTTATTTGTCTTACTACTAGAAAAAAAACAAGACTGCACATTGCAAGGTCGTAATAACTATCACACAGTTCACTCTGTCTTACATTCTCTAGCTTACATTCTCTAGCCAACTCATGCTAACTTAACTAACATACATTTAAGATCCCTTCAAATCCTTGTTAATTATTAATTGGCTTCCACGTTACATTTATCCACATTAAATTTCATTTGCCATTTTGTTGCCCAATCACTTAGTTTTGTGAGATCTTTTTGAAGTTCTTCACAATCTGCTTTGGTCTTAACTATCTTGAGTAGTTTAGTATCATCTGCAAACTTTGCCACCTCACTGTTTACCCCTTTCTCCAGATCATTTATGAATACATTGAATAGGATTGGTCCTAGGACTGACCCTTGGGGAACACCACTAGTTACCCCTCTCCATTCTGAGAATTTACCATTAATTCCTACCCTTTGTTCCCTGTCCTTTAACCAGTTCTCAATCCATGAAAGGACCTTTCCTTTTATCCCATGACAGCTTAATTTACGTAAGAGCCTTTGGTGAGGGACCTTGTCAAAGGCTTTCTGGAAATCTAAGTACACTATGTCCACCGGATCCCCCTTGTCCACATGTTTGTTGACCCCTTCAAAGAACTCTAATAGATTAGTAAGACACGATTTCCCTTTACAGAAACCATGTTGACTATTGCTCAAGAGTTTATGATTTTCTATGTGTCTGACAATTTTATTCTTTACTATTGTTTCAACTAATTTGCCCGGTACTGACGTTAGACTTACCGGTCTGTAATTGCCGGGATCACCCCTAGAGCCCTTTTTAAATATTGGCATTACATTAGCTAACTTCCAGTCATTGGGTACCGAAGCCGATTTAAAGGACAGGTTACAAACCTTAGTTAATAGTTCTGCAACTTCACATTTGAGTTCTTTCAGAACTCTTGGGTGAATGCCATCTGGTCCCGGTGACTTGTTAATGTTGAGTTTATCAATTAATTCCAAAACCTCCTCTAGTGACACTTCAATCTGTGACAGTTCCTCAGATTTGTCACCTACAAAAGCCAGCTCAGGTTTGGGAATCTCCTAACATCCTCAGCTGTGAAGACTGAAGCAAAGAATCCATTTAGTTTCTCTGCAATGACTTTATCATCTTTAAGCGCTCCTTTGTATTTTCATCGTCAAGGCCCCACTGGTTGTTTAGCAGGCTTCCTGCTTCTGATGTACTTAAAAAACATTTTGTTATTACCTTTGGAGTTTTTGGCTAGCCGTTCTTCAAACTCCTCTTTGGCTTTTCTTATTACACTCTTGCACTTAAGTTGGCAGTGTTTGTGCTCCTTTCTATTTGCCTCACTAGGATTTGACTTCCACTTTTTAAAGGAAGTCTTTTTATCTCTCACTGCTTCTTTTACATGGTTGTTAAGCCACGGTGGCTCTTTTTTAATTCTTTTACTGTTTTTCTTAATTTGGGGTATACATTGAAGTTGGGCCTCTATTATGGTGTCTTTAAAAAGGGCCCACGCAACTTGCAGGGATTTCACTTTAGTCACTGTACCTTTTCACTTTTGTCTAACTAACCCCCTCATTCTTGTATAGTTCCCCCTTTTGAAATTAAAGGCCACAGTGTTGGGCAGTTGAGATGTTCTTCCCACCACAGGGATGTTGAATGCTATTGTATTATGGTCACTATTTCCAAGCGGTCCTGCTATAGTTACCTCTTGGACCAGCTCCTGCGCTCCACTCAGGATTAAATCTAGAGTCGCCTCTCCTTGTGGGTTCCTCGTACCAGCTGCTCCATGAAGCAGTCATTTAAAGTATCGAGAAATTTTATCTCTGCATTTCGTCCTGAAGTGAAATGTTCCCAGTCAATATGGGGATAATTGAAATCCCCCACTATTATTGGGTTCTTAATTTTGATAGCCTCTCTAAATTCCCTTAGCATTTCATCATCACTATTACTGTCCTGGTCAGGTGGTCGATAATAGATCCCTAATGTTATATTTTTACTAGAGCATGAAATTTCTATCCATAGAGACTCTATGGAACCTGTGGATTCGCTTAAGATTTTTACTTCATTTGAATCTACACTTTCTTTAACATATAGTGCCACTCCTCCCCCTGCACGGCCTGTTCTGTCCTTCCGATATATTTTGTACCCCGGAATGATTGTGTCCCATTGATTGCTCTCAGTCCACCAGGTTTCTGTGATGCCTATTATATCTATATCCTCCTTTATCACAAGGCACTCTAGTTCACCCATCTTATTATTTAGACTTCTGGCATTTGTGTACAAGCACTTTAAAAACTTGTCCCTGTTTATTAGCCTGCCTTTTTCTGATGTGCCAGATTCTTTTTTATGTGACTGTTTATCATCTGATCCGGCCCTTACATTATACTTCTCAGTCCTCTGCTCCTGACTATAACCTGGAGATTCTCTATCATCAGGCTCTCCCCTAAGAGAAGTCTGTGTCCGATCCACACGCTCCTCTGCAGCAGTCGGCTTTCCCCCATCTCCTAGTTTAAAAACTGCTCTACAACCTTTTTAATGTTTAGTGCCAGCAGTCTGGTTCCACTTTGGTTTAGGTGGAGCCCATCTCTCCTGTATAGGCCCCTCCCATCCCAGAAGTTTCCCCAGTTCCTAATGAACGTGAACCCCTCCTCTCTACACCATCGTCTCATCCACGCATTGAGACTCTGAAGCTCTGCCTGCCTACCCGGCCCTGCGCGTGGAACTGGGAGCATTTCTGAAAATGCCACCATAGAGGTCCTGGATTTCAGTCTCTTCCCTAGCAGCCTAAATTTGGCTTCCAGGACATCTCTCCTACCCTTCCCTATGTCATTGGTACCTACATGTACCACGACCACCGGCTCCTCCCCAGCACTACACATAAGTCTATCTAGATGCCTCGAGAGATCCGCAACCTTCGCACCAGGCAGGATACCCCTCTGCCTGCACACGGCCCCTAGTTACCCTCTTACTGCGCCCTGAGCTACCCCTCTGCCTGCACACGGCCCTTAGTTACCCTCTCCCTGCACCCTGAGCTACCCCTCTGCCTGCACACGGCCCCTAGTTACCCTCTTACTGCGCCCTGAGCTACCCCTCTGCCTGCACTCGGCCCTTAGTTACCCTCTCCCTGCACCCTGAGCTACCCCTCTGCCTGCACACGGCCCCTAGTTACCCTCTTCCTGCACCCTGAGCTACCCCTCTGCCTGCACACGGCCCCTAGTTACCCTCTCCCTGCAACCTGAGCTACCCCTCTGCCTGCACACGGCCCCTAGTTACCCTCTTCCTGCAGCCTGAACTACCCCTCTGCCTGCACTCGGCCCCTTGTTACCCTCTCCCTGCAACCTGAGCTACCCCTCTGCCTGCACACGGCCCCTAGTTACCCTCTTACTGCATCCTGAACTACCCCTCTGCCCGCACACGGCCCCTAGTTACCCTCTTACTGCGCCCTGAGCTACCCCTCTGCCTGCACACGGCCCCTAGTTACCCTCTCACTGCACCCTGAGCTACCCCTCTGCCTCCACACGGCCCCTAGTTACCCTCTCCCTGCACCCTGAGCTACCCCTCTGCCTGCACACGGCCCCTAGTTACCCTCTTCCTGCACCCTGAGCTACCCCTCTGTCTGCACACGGCCCCTAGTTACCCTCTTCCTGCACCCTGAGCTACCCCTCTGTCTGCACACGGCCCCTAGTTACCCTCTTCCTGCACCCTGAGCTACCCCTCTGCCTGCACGCAGCCCCTAGTTACCCTCTCCCTGCACCCTGAGCCATCCCTCTGCCTGCACACAGCCCCTAGTTACCCTCTTCCTGCACCCTGAGCTACCCCTCTGCCTGCACGCAGCCCCTAGTTACCCTCTCCCTGCACCCTGAGCTACCCCTCTGCCTGCACACGGCCCCTAGTTACCCTCTCCCTGCACCCTGAGCTACCCCTCTGCCTGCACACGGCCCCTAGATACCCTCTCCCTGCACCCTGAGCTACCCCTCTGCCTGCACACGGCCCCTAGTTACCCTCTTACTGCGCCCTGAGCTACCCCTCTGCCTGCACACGGCCCCTAGTTACCCTTTTACTGCGCCCTGAGCTACCCCTCTGCCTGCACACGGCCCCTAGTTACCCTCTTACTGCGCCCTGAGCTACCCCTCTGCCTGCACGCGGCCCCTAGTTACCCTCTTCTTGCACCCTGAGCTATCCCTCTGCCTGCACACGGCCCCTAGTTACCCTCTCCCTGCACCCTGAGCTACCCCTCTGCCTGCACACGGCCCCTAGTTACCCTCTTCCTGCATCCTGAGCTGTTTTCCAACTTTTTGAGCTGATCCCCTCACCTCTGAGTTATAATTTTTGGTTGCGCCCCCACCGCCCCACAGGCTGGGTGGCTGAGGTGAGTCAGAGTGCATGTAGCACTCCCTCCCTGGATCCTGCCGTGTGGAGGTCGCTCGAGCCCACTGGCCTCTGCCGCCCCAAAATAGAAGTCAAACTACACCTAAGACTGAGCCCCCCCCCCCCATCCCCAGCCCAGAGCCCCAAGTCCCCCTCTCTCCTGCTGGGCTCTGGAGTTTTTATAGTATATTTGGGGGGAGATCAAGGTTCCTTCCCCACTCTGAACTCTAGGGTACAGATGTGGGGACTGCATGAGAACCTCTAATCTTACCCAACAGCTTAGATCTGGTATTGCTGCCACCACCCAAATTATTTATGAGTCATTTGGGAAACTCTGTCTACCTACCCCACAGAATATCTACTCCCAAGTAATATAACCCTTACCTGGGTAGCCTTGAGGGACCTCTTCACCAATTCCCTGGTGAACACCAATCCAAATCCTTGGATCTTAAAACAAGGAGAAATTAACCATTCCCCCTTCCCCCCACCAATTCCAGGTGAGTCCATATCCAACACCCTTGGATCTTTAAACAAGGAAAAATCAATCAGGTCCTTTAAAATAAAGCTTTTAATTAAAGAAAGAAAGGTAAAATATCATCTCTGTAAAATCAGGATGGAAAATAACTTTACAGGGTAATCAGATTCATAGAGCCCAGAGGAACCCCCTCTAGCCTTAGGTTCAACGTTACAGCAAACGGAGATAAACTCTTTAGCAAAAGGAACATTTACAAGTTGAGAAAACAAAGATAAAACTAACACGGCTTGCCTGGCTGTTACTTATATAGGGAATCTCTCTTATCTCAGACGGCTCAGGTTTCGTTGTCCGACCGCAAAGAGACAGGCAACGACCAGCAAGAATCCCACTATCAAGTTCTTTATTGTAGCATGCCATACAACAGAGAACTGCCCATCTCACGCCAAAGAGAACCAGCCCCCCTTCACAAATTCAAACTGCTTTTTATTAGCTAGTCCGTCGCGTCATCACTTACGTCGCGTCATCACTGTACCTTCCCAACATTTGTTACCAGCATACAAAACAAAGAACTGTTACTTCTTGATAATTTCATGCTTAGTACAAAAAAAAACACATGTTACTTTAAAAAGTGTCTTCAAGCATTTTTCTTTCCCAGCGTCTACAAGCACTGGCTTATCTAGCAAGGTCACCCAGATGGTCTGTGCTGGCCTGTCTACCCCAGCCAGTAAATTAACCAGCAGGCCTTGCTGTGTTATTGCTAAGCTTAACTAGGTTGCTAAGCAGAACTAGGCCAGAACCACACTCATCACTTACAAGTTTGAAATATGAGAGACTGGTTCAGAAAGATTTGTAGAGCCTGGATTGATGTCTGCTCCCTCTTAGTCCCAAGAGCGAACAACCCCCAAAAGAAAGAGCACACAAACAAAGCCTTCCCCCCACCAAGATTTCAAAGTATCTTGTCCCCTTATTGGTCCTTTGGGTCAGGTGTCAGCCAGGTTACCTGAGATTCTTAACCCTTTACAGGTAAAAGGATTTTGGAGTCTCTGGCCAGGAGGGATTTTATAGTATTGTGCACAGGAGGGCTGTTACCTTTCCCTTTATAGTTATGACAGGGGGTTAGAAAAAAAAAGGTTGAGAACCCCTGCCCTAAAGGACTCACACAATTTAAGGGATGCTGCACTATTCCTACTCACTACGCTCTCCTTTTTTTGTCTTTTTTTTTTAGGAGTGTCTCACTTTCCCCTTCTCCCAAACTGGGTCTTAGCTCTACCCAGGGGCTGCTTTATGTTTTTTGCCGCCCCAATCACGGCAGTCAGGCATCCTTTGGCGGTATTTCTCCGTGAGGTCCGCCGGCCATGCGAATCTGCCAGACTGTGGGTTTGTCTTTAGTATAGCTTATGTACATACTCCGCGAACTGAGCATTTGAGCTTGTTCCAGAATCTGGGATAAGCCTATGTTGTGAAAACTGAAGTGCTCAAAATAGCACATGCATGTGAATGGCCACAGGGTGCTAAAATTAAATTAACCCAGGGGGGCTGAAACTGGGGGTTGGGACCCCTCAGGGGGTCACGAGGTTATTACTGGGGGTCGCGAGCTGTCAGCCTCCACCTCAAACCGTGCTTTGCCTCCAGCATTTATAATAGTGTTAAATATATAAAAAAGTGATTTTAATTGATATGGGAGGGGGTCACACTCAGAGGTTTGCTATGTGAAAGTACAAAAGTTTGAGAACCACTGAATTAACCCCTCTGGAGCCTCGGGGAATGCAGGGGGAGAGGGTCCTCCCTTGGTAGGGTTGGGAAGGAGGTAGGTGGTGTAGGATATTGCTCTTCTCATATGATCCCTCCCCCATGGCTCTATCACTGGTAACCCAAAGTGGCTAATTTTAAATGAAGCTCCCCTCCCCTGACATGAATCTCCCTATGGCACTATAGTTTGGCATTTGAGAAGTGAAAGGGATGGTAGCCCTAAGGGAAAAGACAGCTTGGCTCTTTGTGTTAAATAGCTGTCTGCAAGCCTCAAACTGCTGAATGAGCTTTAGGGGTTGTACATGACTGTGACACCCTCTGGCAAGCTTGGGGTTTCCTTACATCTGCCGGTACCCCTAGCAACAATGGCCCCTCCTGGATGCAGTTTTACTTCCCTCTGCCCTAGCTCTTGTTAAGTGCCCTGGCCACTCGACAGCGGATACTGATGTTGCTAAGGGTAACGCATTTGCTGATGCCTCTGCTAAACATGCTGCTGCCATAGAACCTTCCCCAGATGCATTTCTAGGTTCCCTTTCTGTTTCTATACCACCGCCGTCCCTCACTGACCTCACCCTGCTCCAAGACTCTGCCCCAGAAGCCAAGAAAGACTCCAGGGTTGCTCAAGGTTGCACTTTACATACTGATTCTCTTTGGCGTTCGCCAACTGGAGCCTTTGTGACCCCCCCCCTTCGCAATACCCGTCTCTGGCCACCCTGCTACATGGTGTTCCGCATGTCGGAAAGGAGGGGACGGTCTCTGCTGTAACTAAGGCAGGATGGTGCCGCCCCCATTTCAGCTCTTTTGCAGCCCACCACTGTGCCGCCTGTGCCAAAACCACAATATGGGTATATCTGTAAAAGTGGCTCGGGGCTTCCGGGGCCTGCCCCAAGCACCCTTCTTGCATTGGCAACTTGATTTTGTACAAATGCCTAAGTGTCAACTATATGAATTTATTTTGGGTATGGTATGTTTATTTTCTGGTTGTATTGAAGCCTTTCCTTGTCGCAAGGCTGACTCACTGTCCGTTGCCAAATGTTTGTGAAAGCGTATTATGCCTGCCAAGGGGATGCCTGCCACTCTGTCCAGTGACCGGGGTACACATTTTACTGGACAACTTGTTCAGCACTTGGATCGTATATTACATGTCACACACCTGCTGCACTGTCCCTACCACCCACAAGTGCAGGTGCTGTGGGAAGGCAAAATGGTGTACTTAAGAATAAGCTTGCTAAGGATTTGTGACTCTACAGGGTTAAGCTGGCCAGCAGCCTTACCACTGGTCCTTATGGAAATGCGATCCACTTCATCCCAAAAGCATAAATTGAGTCCCTTTGAAATTGTTATGGGATGCCCTATGCGAGCTATGGCTACCATTACTCCAGTCAACTGTATGTGCCAAACAATGGAAGCTTCCTTAAAATTGTGGAGCTGATGGCTGAGTTTGATGCTGTACTCCAGGAGCATCTAAGAAAAGTCACCACCCAAGAATGTACACACACCACTACCTTGGAAAAACAATTCAAAATTAGATCATACAGTTACTGGCAACAAAAGTCAAACAGAAGATTGTGGCAGATCTGAAGTCAGCAAAATATTACTCTGTTATTCTGGACTGCACACCTGACATCAGCCATATGGAACAAATGACTTTAATGGTGTGTTTTGAACAACAACAGAACCTAGTGAAAATGTCCCTGCAATGGTGACTGTCAAAGAGCATTTTCTAGAATTTATTGACACTGATGATACTACAGGAGCTGGTGTGACAAATGTGCTTCTTAAAAAGCTGGAAGATACGGGAATTGCAATAGCTGACATGAGAGGTCAGGGCTGCGATAACGGTGCCAACATGAGCATAGGCGGCAGGTTTGTATAATTTTTGGTGGGGCCCAAAATGGTAGTGCCCCCCGCTCCCGCCCTGTAAGCCGATATAAAATGAAGCTACAACGCGTCAGTGCCACAAGATTACAAGGGTCAATTAAAAGTGGAAAGTCAGAAGCAGCACTTGCCTACTTCAATATACAGTATTATATTTTGTTGCATCTGTTGTGATGAAGTGGGAATGTTCTTAATATTTTCTCTGAATACTGTGTGGGTGCCTCAGTTTCCCCTGCAAGATGCCAACTGAAGGTGTTGGGGACAAAGAGATCAGGTGGCCTCCTTGTCCAGAAGAGACACAGAGGCCAGAGGAGGGAGTGTCAGTTTGGAGCTGGCTGGGGAAATTGGGAGAGACCCAGAACTTGGTTCTGGGCTCCCCACCCCCCAAGATGGACCTGACAGAGGGGTTCTGTTTTCTGTACCAACAAGCTCTGTTTAAACTGTGTTCCCGTCATCTAATAAACCTTCTGTTTTACTGTCTGGCTGAGAGTCACATCTGACTGCAAAGTTGGGGTGCAGCGACCTCTGGTTGCCCCAGGACCAGCCTGGGCAGACTCACTTTGGAAAGTGCATGACGTGGAAGGGCATGCTGAATGCTCCGAGGTCAGACCCAGGAAGGTGTAAGCTTCTTGCCCTGGAGACAGTATGCTCCGAGAGAGGAGGCTCCCCCAGAGTCCTGACTGGTTTTGTATGGAGTTGTTCCAAAGCATCACAGCATTCCCTTCCACACCGTGCACTTCCCAGAAGTCCGCACAGGCACTGACACTCACTCCTCCGGCCTTTGTCTCTTTTCCAGGCATTAGGAGGCCACCTGATCTCTCTGTTCTCCAACACCTTCAGTTGGCACCTTGCAGGGGAAACTGATTTGGGAGAAATGAAGTAAAAGCTGCCCAAACCGAGCTTGAGCACTCCTGAATTTTGAGGTGTTCAAATCTGGAAGGCAGGTGCTGGGGGTGGGAGAGGGCTGTGGGCTCCATGGGGGAGCATGGCAGCAACTGTCTGGAGCTGCATGGAGCCAGATACACTGGTCTGAGTGGCACAGTAAGCGGTTTGGGGGTTGGAGAAGAGGTAGGGAGTTCCGGGGGGCAGTCAAGGGACAAGGAGCAGGGGGAGTTGGATGGGGCAGAGGTTCGAAGGGGCAGTCAGGGGACAGGCAGCAATTGGATAGGCATGGGAGTCTAAGAGGTTTATGAGGGGACAGGTAGGGGGTGCGGTCCTGGGGGGGAAAGTTGGGTGGGGTCTCAGGAGGGGGCAGTTGGGGACAAGGAGAAGGGAGGCTTAGATAGGGGCTGAGGTCCCAAGGGGCAGTTAGGGGCAGGGGTCTCGGGAGGGGGTAATCGGGGAACAAGGACCAGTGGGGCTTAGATAGGGGGTGGAGGTTCTGGGGGGCAGTTGGGGCAGGGATCTGGGGAGGGGGCAATCAGCGGACAGAGGCTGGGATTGAAAGGGCTCTGGGCTGCTGGCAGCCGCGGGGATCCCAGAGCCCTTTAAATCCCAGCCCCGGCTGGGAGTCAGAGGACTCTGGGCTGCCTGCAACCGCGGGGAGCCCAGAGCCTTTTAAATCCCAGCCGGGGCCGGGAATCAGAGGGCTCTGGGCTGCCCGCTGCGGCGGGGAGCCCAGAACCCTTTAAATCTCAGCCGCTGCTGGGATTTAAAGGGCTCTGGGCTGCCTGCAACCGCGGGGAGCCCAGAGCCTTTTAAATCCCAGCCGCGGCCGGGAACCAGAGAGCTCTGGGCTGCCCGCCGCGGCGGGGAGCTCAGAGCCTTTTAAATCCCAGCCGCGGCCGGGAATCAGAGGGCTCTGCACTGCCCGCTGTGGCGGGGAGCCCAGAGCCCTTTAAATCTCAGCCGCGGCTGGGATTTAAAGGGATCAGGGCTGCCTGCAACCGCGGGGAGCCCGCAGCCCTTAAAAACTCAGCCGCGGCAGGGATTTAAAGGGCTCTGGGCTGCCTGCAACCGGGGGGAGCGCAGAGCCTTTTAAATCCCAGCCGCGGCCGGGAATCAGAGGGCTCTGCACTGCCCGCTGTGGCGGGGAGCCCAGAGCCCTTTAAATCTCAGCCGCGGCTGGGATTTAAAGGGATATGGGCTGCCTGCAACCGCGGGGAGCCCGCAGCCCTTAAAAACTCAGCCGCGGCAGGGATTTAAAGGGCTCTGGGCTGCCTGCAACCGCGGGGAGCGCAGAGCCTTTTAACTCCCAGCCGCGGCCGGGAATCAGAGGGCTCTGGGCTCCCCGCCGCAGCAGGCAGCCCAGAGCAATCTGATTCCTGGCCGTGGCTGGGATTTAAAGGGCTCTGGGCTGCCTGCAACTGCGGGGAGCCAAGAGCCTTTTAAATCCCAGCCGCAGCCGGGAATCAGAGGGCTCTGGGCTCCCCGCCGCGGCAGGCAGCCCAGAGCCCTCTTATTCCCTGCCGCGGCTGGGATTTAAAAGGCTCTGGGCTGCCGGCAGCGCACAGCAGGGGAGAAACCTAGCTCCAAATATTGCTGGAGCAGAGCCCCTGTCTGTGAATATTCCTGGGGCTAAAGCCCCAGGAGCCCATATAAGTCGGCGCCCATGAACATGAGAGGAAAGAACAGAGGAGTGCAGACACGGATCCGAGAGTTAAACCCTCGAGCTTTTTTTGTCCCATACAGTTCTCATTCATTGACCTTGGTGGTCAGTGAAGCAGCATCAGCTTCTAGTGAGGCTGCAGAATTTTTTTCATGTAATTCAAAGCATCTTTGTATTTTTCTGTGCATCAGCTCATCGATGGCAAATTTTGAAGCAACATCTTACCTAACAGCTTTCTGACACTGAAATCACTGAATGCCACATTCCCTGCCACAGTGCTCAAACAAACCGATTCCCCACAGCTCCTCCATTCCCTGCAACAGAGCCCCACCCCAGCCCCCCATTCCCTCCCACAATGCTGAAACCCATCCCTCACAAACCCCCACAGCTCCTCGATGCCCTGCCACAGCCCTCAAACCCATCCCCCACAGACCCTCCATTCCCTGCCACAGCCCTCAAACCCATTCCCCACAGCACCATCACAGCCTCCCATTCCCTGCCACAGTGCTCAAACCCATCCCCCACAGCTCCTCCATTCCCTCCACAGGCCTCAAACCCATCACCCAGAGACCCTCCATTCCCTGCCACAGCCCTCAAACCCACTCCCCACAGCACCATCAAAGCCCCCCATTACCTGCCACAGTGCTAAAAGACATCCCCCACAACCCCCCATTCCCTACCTCAGCGCTCAAACCCATCCCCCACAACCTCCGATTACCTGCCACAGCCCTCAAACCCATCCCACACAGCCCCGTCACAGCCCCCCATTCCCTGCCACAGCTCTCAAACCCATCCCCCAGAGCCCCACCCCAGCCCCCCATTCCCTCCCACAGCGGTGAAACCCATCCCTCACAACCTCCCATTACCTCACACAGCCCTCAAACCCATCCGCCACAGCCGCCCATTCCCAGCCACAGCCCTGAAACCCATCCCCCACAACCTCCCATTACCTGCCACAGCGCTCAAAGCCATCCCCCACAGTGCCATCACTGCGACCTCGTTCCCTGCCACAGCGCTTAAACCCATCCCCCACAGCCCCATCACAGCCCCCCACTCCCTCCCACAGCTCTCAAACCCATCCCTCACAACCTCCCATTACATCACACAGCCCTCAAACACATCCCCCACAGCCCCCCATTCCCAGCCACAGCCCTGAAACCCATCCCCCACAACCTCCCATTCCCTCCCACAGCGCTCAAACCCATCCCCACAGCCACATCACAGCGACCTTGTTCCCTACCACAGAGGTCAAACCCATCCCCCACTGCCCTATCACAGCGACCTTGTTCCCTGCCACAGTGCTCAAACCCATCCCCCACAGACCCTCCATTCCCTGACACAGCCCTCAAACCTATTCCCCACAGCACCATCATAGCCCCCCATTTCCTGCCACAGTGCTCAAACCCATCCCCCACAACCTCCGATTACCTGCCACAGCCCTCAAACCCATCCCCCACAGCCCCCCATTCCCAGCCACAGCCCTCAAACCCATCCCCCACAACCTCTCATTCCCGGCCAGAGCCCTCAAACCCATTCCCCACAACCTCCCATTCCCTGCCATAGCGCTCAAACCCATCCCCCACAGCCCCATTGTTGGTGTCACTAGGCATAAATCTAGGTAACTCGGGAGGATGGCTTTGGGCCTATGTGACCCAAAGTACCTTTATGTAAAGTGCTTTTGTTAGCCTTGCTAAACTTTTGAAACCTTTTGTGTTATGTGCTAATTACTGGCAGTGGCAAGGCTGCTTGATACTAGATGTAGCCAATACTAAATAAGATAGGCGGAAAGCAGGTGCTGTAATTAAAGTTATATGCATGAGAACATAGCCTCCACGGTGGGAAAGTACAGATAACTGATCACAGAAGAGTTGCTAACGAGCTAAGGTGGTTTTTGCCAAGTATGACTTAACTGCTTCATGTGATTGCTATTGCAAAGTGTATTTGCTGCATGGGAATGAAAGGTGGGGGGAGAGGAGGAGTGTGGGGGTGATGGGAATGCTTAGCTGAAGTTATGTATAAAGAGAGGAAAACCGCTTGTATCGGTGTGCAGGATTTGAGATTGCTATGTCTCCCTTGCACCTTATCTGGGCTCAAATAAACCTGGTTTTTGCTTCTCCACCTTGGTGTGTTTATTGGAAGCGAAGCACACTGGGCAACGAACCACTGTTGCTGTTGCCTCGGGCCTCTGTGCCGGCAACACCATCACAGCCCCCCATTCCCTGCCACAGTGCTCAAACAAACCGATTCCCCACAGCTCCTCCATTCCCTGCAACAGAGCCCCACCCCAGCCCCCCATTCCCTCCCACAGCGCTGAAACCCATCCCTCACAACCCCCCACAGCTCCTCGATGCCCTGCCACAGCCCTCAAACCCATCCCCCACAGACCCTCCATTCCCTGCCACAGCCCTCAAACCCATTCCCCACAGCACCATCACAGCCTCCCATTCCCTGCCACAGTGCTCAAACCCATCCCCCACAGCTCCTCCATTCCCTCCACAGGCCTCAAACCCATCACCCACAGACCCTCCATTCGCAGCCACAGCGCTCAAACCCATCCCCACAGCCACATCACAGCGACCTCGTTCCCTGCCACAGCGCTCAAACCCATCCCCCACAGACCCCCATTCCCTCCCACAGCGCTCAAACCCATCCCTCACAACCTCCCATTACCTGCCACAGCCCTCAAACCCATTCCCCACAGCACCATCACAGCCCCCCATTACCTGCCACAGTGCTAAAAGCCATCCGCCACAGCCCCCCATTCCCTACCTCAGCGCTCAAACCCATCCCCCACAACCTCCAATTATCTGCCACAGCCCTCTAACCCATCCCCCACAGCCCCCCATTCCCTGCCACAGCGCTCAAACCCATCCCCCACAGCCCCCCATTCCCTGCCACAGCGCTCAAACCCATCCCCCACAACCTCCGATTACCTGCCACAGCCCTCAAACCCATCCCACACAGCCCCGTCACAGCCCCCCATTCCTGGCCACAGCGCTCAAACCCATTCCCCACAGCACCCCCATCCCTTCAACACCCCGCAAACCCATCCCCACAGCCCCACCCCAGCCCCCAGTCCCTCCCACAGCGGTGAAACCCATCCCTCACAACCTCCCATTACCTCACACAGCCCTCAAACCCATCCGCCACAGCCCCCCATTCCCAGCCACAGCCCTGAAACCCATCCCCCACAACCTCCCATTACTTGCCACAGCGCTCAAACCCATCCCCCACAGCCACCCATTACTTGCCACAGCGCTCAAACCCATCCCCCACAGCCACCCGTTCCCAGCCACAGCGCTCAAACCCATCCCCCACAGCCCCATCACAGAGACCTCGTTCCCTGCCACAGTGCTCAAACCCATCCCCCACAGATCCTCCATTCCCTGCCACAGCCCTCTAACCCATCCCCCACATTCTCCCATTCCCTGCCATAGCGCTCAAACCCATCCCCCACAGCCCCATCACAGCCCCCCATTCCCTGCCACAGCCCTGAAACCCATCCCTCACAACCTCCCATTCCCTCCCACAGCGCTCAAACCCATCCCCCACAGCCCCATCACAGCGACCTTGTTCCCTGCCACAGTGCTCAAACCCATCCCCCACAGACCCTCCATTCCCGGCCACAGCGCTCAAACACATCCGCCAGAGCCCCACCCCATCCCCCCATTCCCTGGAACAGCCCTGAAGCCCATCACCCACAGCCCCATCAAAGCCGCCTCGTTTCCTCACACAGCGCTGAAACCCATCCCCCACAGACCCCTCGATCCCTGTCACAGTGCTCAAACCTTCCCCCAAAGACCCCTCGTTCCCTGCCACAGAGCTCAAACCCATCCACCACAATATCCCATTCTTCTATGCCACAACGCTCAAACCCATCCCCCACTACCTCCCATTCCCTGCCACAGCACTTAAACCCATCCCCCACAGCCTCATCACAGCCCCCCTTTCCCTGCCACAGTGCTCAAACCCATCCCCCACAGCTCCTCCATTCCCTGCCACAGCCCTGAAACCCATCCCCCACAACCTCCCATTCCTGGCCACAGCCCTCAAACCCATCCCCTACAGACCCCTCATTCCCTGCCACAGAGCTCTCAAACCCATCCCCGACAACTTCCCATTACCTGCCACAGCCCTCAAACCCATCCCCCACAGCCCCCCATTCCCATCCACAGCCCTGAAACCCATCCCCCACAACCTCCCATTCCCGGCCACAGCCCTCAAACCCATCCCCTACAGACCCCTCATTCTCTGCCACAGAGCTCAAACCCATCCCCCTTAGTCCCACCACAGCCCCCCTGTGCCCTGCCTTAGCACTCAAATCCACCCCACAGTGCCCCCACATCCACCACAGAGCTGAAACCCATCCCCCACAACCGCACCGTGTGCTGCCATCGCACTCAAACCCGCTCCTCACGCCCCACCCCTCGTCCCCTGCCACAATGTTCAAACCTGCGGGCCGGCCAGAGCAGCGGGGTGTGTGTGTGTGGGTGGGAACGAACAAACCAGCGAACCAAAAAGAAAAAAGAAAAAAAGCTGCGGGGGCGGCCGAAGCAGCAAATGCTGCCCCTTGCAATCTGCTGCCCCAAGCACGAGCTTGCTTGGCTGGTGCCGGCCCTGGTGTTACCCCTCTGTGGCTGATCCCAGACTTTCCTCCTCTCTTTATTCTCTGAGCTGCTATCCAGACTCTCCCAGGGATCCTTCCTCCCACTCATTAGTTTGGCTGTTCCATAGTCTGCTGGGTACCAGGCCTTGCACAGAGAACTGCTAAGAGCAATGATTGAAGAGGGCAGCAGGCATCCGGCCATGAACACTTGCTAAGTGGCCCCCTCTAGGATTGAGCTCCCAATCCTGCTCAAACCACTGAGCTTTCCCTGCCGCCCAGCTTGGACCCAGCCGGCCACACTTTCCCGGAGCTGTCAGTGCAGGGGGAAGGAGCTGGGACTGTCAGCCAGAGCTCTGCAAGGTTGCATTTAAGCACTAACCGTGAAAACCAGGCCAGGCTGGGGACTGAGAGACTGAAACCCCTGTGAGATGCACAATATGGGCCTCTGAGAAAAGTAATTGGCTCCTTTCTAGGGAGACCCTGAGATACAGGAGGAGCCTCGGGGAATCAGCTCTTCTGTCCTAGGGACACTGGGGTTCCTGGAGGGATTGTCCTCACGGCTGTTCCATCCATGCTACCAAGTCCTTTGCAGCTGGGGTCTGGGGGAGGGGGGGGGGTTCTTGGGCGTGTGACTTGATCCTGACATGCTCTGCATGGATCAGGGGTTTCAGAGCAAATAGACCAGTCCCAAGACTGACCATTGGGTGAGGGGGAACATTGGGAGCAGCCTGTGCTGTGAGCTGCTGCCAGTGTGTGTGGACAGCAGCCCCTCTGCCCTGGGGTGGGGTATGTGGGGAGGAGGAATTGCCTCAGCAGAGGGGACGTAGGCAGGGGAGCAGGCAGGCCCATTAATGAGAGCTGCCTTGAGCCCAGACTCATGGCTGCTCCCCACTCAGTTCCAAGATGGAGCGGTGGAAGCAGATGCTGAGGAGGAAGGCTGGGCAGGTGGCTCTGGAGCCAGTAGGGAGCAGCGTCCGACTTGCCCAGGAGGAGAGTGGCCCCTCTGTCCCCGCGGGCGAGGAAGAGGCCAGTGGGCAGGCAAAGTGGAGAAGCTCCCTGACCTTCTGGAGGAAGAGGAAAACACCAGCTCCCTTAGCAGGCCCTGAGGCACCTTCTGGTCCCAAATGGAGGTGGCCCCGGGTGATGCTATGTAGGAGGGACCCAGGCGAGGGCAGGAGCCGGGCAAGGTGGCTCTGCGGCTTCCTTTCCCGGAAGCAGAGGAGCCAGGAGCCCAGCCCCAGGGCCCAGCAGGAGCTATCCACCAGCCTGGCCACCGAGGAGCCCCCAGCCAGCCGAGCAGGAGCTGGGCGGCTCCAGCATGGGGACCGGCAGCTCTGCCTACTCCTGAGGGGCCAGCACCTCCTCTGTGGGGTCTGACAGCCCTGAAGCTGAAGGCTCCCTCTGTGCAGGTGAGGGGAGACCCAGGGGACAGGGGGAAGGATGGGGGCAGTAGGGGACTAATAACACCCTGTGCCCATTGGGTCACCAAGACGCCAGGACTGAGACATGGGAGCCCCACTAACACCAGTGGGGGTGGCACAGCTGCACCCTGTAGCAGGGGATGCTGGGCAGAGTCCGGGGAGCTCCAGCCTCCCCTGATGATGTTGGGGGGGGCTGACGGCCACGGGGCCCTGAGGCTGATGGGCCTGAGGGTGTCTCTGGGAGGGGCAGGGTGCGGCCCTCTGTGCCATGGGGCTCCTTGTTGAGGATGGGGGACATTGAGCCATTTCTCTACACTGCATCCCCCCAGTGGCAGCAGGGATTGTCCTTTCTCCTGCTCTCCCTGGTGCAGAGACCCCCAGTGCCCAGCGGCAGTGGGCTGAGGAGGAGGAAGAAGAGAAGGAGGAGGAGGAGGTGTCCCCTGAACAAGACACCATCAGGGTCATCCAGGACTACCTCCAGGGCAGAGCTGAGGTACAAAAATCTTACAGCTGCGCTGCCCCTGAGTCTGCCCTGCCCCTTCTTCCATCCCCACCCACACAGGGGGGTCTTGTCCCAGAGAATCCATCACCCCCAATGGGGGGAACTGCTCCCTTGTTACCTGGCACCCCAAAGTGGGGGCATTTGTCTCACGCAGGCCAAGGTGTCCGCTCCCCACAGACACTATCCCAGTTACAACCCCAGTCTGTGCAGGGCGACACTGGTTTCGGGAAGCGGGGCGGCTTTCCCCGTCCAACTCCATGGGGTTCCTGAGCCATGGAGCTGGTGTAGGTGGGTTGGGGAGGTCCCTACCTAACTGTCTCTCTCTCTCCCCCCACCTCACTCCTAGTTGATGGCCAAACAGCTCCGCTTCCTCCGTAGTGTCCCACGTCTGTGCTTCTTGGCACAGCAGCAGGGGCTGAACACTCTGGAGCCCCACATCTCCAAAGCGGCCCTCGTGGAGAGCATTGCGGTGAGTGGGACCCCGTGTCTGGCCCCTGGGGCAAGGGACCCAGAAACGAGAGAAAGAGTTGGTGGGGCCAGAGGGGGAAGCAGAGGACAGTGGTTCCTGTGGCTGAGGGCTGGGGAGCAGGGAAGGGAGAGCTTCTGACACCAATCGGGAGCTGGCAGTGGGGGAATTGTAAGGCCGGAGGGGAGGGGAGGGGGAAGGAAGTTTGATGGATGGGAGGAATGGGGGGCCCAGATGGTTGGGGTTGGGAGTGACACTGGCTGTTTCTGCAGAGCACTTTGGCCTCCTCCCTGGAAAGTGCCTGTGGGTCTGCGGGGCCTGAGTCTCACATGCAAATTTATCTTCTTGGGGTCTCTCAGGAGCTGATTGAAAATCTGCCCATGGTGCCAGAGCCAACCTCCATCATCTCCAGCTCCATGGCTGCAGTTTGCAGCCTCAGGTACCAGGACCGTCCCATCCAGCTGCCTTAACCCTGGTGCTGATCGGGTCTGGAGCCGGGAGTCCCAGATCTTCTCCGGCCTAGATTACCCCCAGCTGTGGCTGTTCCCATCCCCCAGCAGAGGAGGCGGGAACGTCTCCACTTTCCTGGATGGGGGGTGATTTCACTCCAGGAACGTTACAGCGGCCATAGGGAGGGGATCACTGCGGGGGAGGGGGTCATGGCCATGGCAGTGCCAGCGCCACTCCGGTGCCGCCAAGGATAACACGGGCTCCTCTCTCCCCGCAGCAAACTGAAGTGGGTGGTATCCTGCCCAGTGCCCATCGTGAAGATGGTGTAAAGAAGAGCCCGCAGGAGGCGTGATTCCTGGAGCTGGAATCACGCCTCCTGCGGGCTCTTCTTTACACCATCTTCACGATGGGCACTGGGCAGGATACCACCCACTTCCAGGTAGGTCACGATCCTACTTCCCTGTCCCAGGAGCAGGAGCCGCCTCTGGTCCCTGCTCCCTTGGTTTGATGGAGCTGCTGAGAATAGGGGAGGAGTGAGCAGAGCTGGGAACAGGCCCGAGACAAACTGGTAGGGAGGGCCCCTTCCCTCCAGGGGGGATTGTATTACCCCTCTGTGGCTGATCCCAGCCTTCCCTCTCCTCATTCTGTGTTCTGCTGCCTGGACTCTCCCGGGGATCCTTCTTCCCACCCATTGCAGTTTGGCTGGTCCCTAGTCTGCTGGGTAACAGGCCCTGCACAGAGAACTGCTAAGGCCAAGGATTGAGGAGCCAGCAGGCATCCAACTAGGAACTCTTGCCAAGTGTCCTTGGAATGATGTGAATGGGAGAGGCCAGGATGTGCCTTTTGGGTCTGGCCAGGGCTCTCAGAGAACCCCCCTGGTCCCGTGACTGGTGTAGCCCCATGTCCCATGACTGACGGGTGTTCCCGCTTCTTGCAGGCTCTGCACAACACCTATTTACAGAGGCTGGACGCCATGGTCGGGTGCCTGCTCACTGAGACCCCCACCCCAGCTAAGCTGCAGCACCTCTTGGAGGTGAGTAGAATGGGCCGGTCTGGGGCGGAATTTCCCCTTAACCCCGTCAGGGGGCTGCAAAGGAGAGACTAGAAGAGTCCCGTTTCCGTTGTGTCCTCCCAGCTTGGACCCATGCCGCCCCACGTTCCCAGAGCTGTCAGTGCAGTGCAATGTTGGGACCCTTACGCCTCCTGGGGCGGGGGCGCAGGGGAGCAGAGGGAAGGAGCTGGGACTCTCAGCCAGAGCTCTGCACGGTTGCATTAAGCACTAACAGTGAAAACCAGGCCTGGCTGGGGCCTGAGAAACTGAAACCAACACCTGTGAGATGCAGGACATGGGACCCTGAGAAAAGTCACTGGCTCCTTTCTAGGGAGACCCTGAGATACAGGAGGAGCCTCAGGGAATCAGCTCTTCTGTCCTAGGGACACTGCAGTTCCTGTCCTCACGGCCACTCCATCCATCCTACCAAGGCTTCTGCAGCTGGGGTCTGGGGTCCAGGACATGTGCCTTGATCCTGACGTGCTGTTCATGGATCAGAGCACATGATCTGAGGGTTCAGAGCAAATAGACCAGCCCCAAGACCGACCATTGTCCCAGCCTGGCGAGACAATGACAGCTTGTGCCCAGTGGAGGACAGGACCAAACAGCTCAGCTTCCGCCATGCTGTCCCATGTCTGTGCTTCTTGGCACAGCAGCAGGGGCTGGACACTCTGGAGCCCCACTTCTCCAAAGTGGCCACGCCATCAGGGGCTCATTCACCTGCACATCTACCAAAGTGATCTATGCCATCATGTGCCAGCAATGCCTCTCTGCCATAGGTACATTGGCCAAACCGGACAGTCTCTATGCAAAAGAATAAATGGACACAAATCTGACATCAGGAATCATAACATTCAAAACCCAGTAGGAGAACACTTCAGCCTCTCTAACCACTCAGTGACAGACTTGAAGGTGGCAATTTTGCAACAAAAAAACTTCAAAAACAGACTCCAAAGAGAGACTGCTGAACTTGAATTAATGTGCAAATTAGATAAAATTAACTTAGGGCTTGGCTACACTTGCAAGTTGCAGCGCTGGTAGAGGCTTTCCAGCGCTGCAATTACACCCTGTCCACACTTGCAGGGCACAACCAGCGCTGCAACTCCCTGGCTGCAGCGTTGGCCGTACACCCAGGTCTGCTTGGGGTATAAGGGTTGCAGCGCTGGTTCTGCAGCGCTGGTCATCAAGTGTGGACACTCACCAGCGCTGTTATTGGCCTCCAGGGTATTAGGAGATATCCCAGAATGCTTTTAACTAAATTATTCCCTTTGTTTTGTTATGCAGCCTCTCTTTGTTTTGTTGTCAATTCGGAGCTCCGGGCTCCGTGCACCGCACCGGGAGCTGCTTATAGCTCCTGTTTGCTGTCATTAATCTGTAACTACTGTCAACAATGAAATGAGATAACCCCTGCAGGGGTTGAGTGTTTGCTTTGCTTGAGAGAAACGGGGGGAGGGGGCAGAGGGGAGTATGTTGGATGCAGTTTGTTTGCAGTTAACAGTAAGGGGGTGGGAAAATTTTCTGATTTTGCACAGTGTCGGTTCCAAAAATCCACTCTCTCTCTCTCCCCCCGGTCCCTGTCACACTGCCCCACACCCCCCTCTTTTGAAAAGCACGTTGCTGCCACTTGAACGCTGGGATAGCTGCCCATAATTCATCACTCCCAACAGCGCTGCAAATGCTACAAATGTGGCCACACTGCAGCGCTGGTAGCTGTGAGTGTGGCCACACACCAGCGCTGGCCCTGCACAGCTGGACGACCAGCGCTGCAACTACCAGCGCTGCAGATTTGTAAGTGTAGCCATACCCTTAGTTTTAAACAGAGACTGGGAATGGTTGGGTCATTGCACTAATTGAATCTATTTCTCCACGTTAAGTATCCTCACACCTTCTGTGGGTCATCTTGATTATCACTTCAAAGGTTTTTTTCTCCTGCTGATGATTGCTCATCTCAGTTGATTGGCCTCTTAGAGTTGGTATGGCTACTTCCACCTTTTCACCGTCTCTGTATGTATAAATATCTTCTTTCTGTGTTCCATTCTATGCATCCGCTGAAGTGAGCTGTTAGCCAGTGAGTGGCCCATCGAACGGACACTTAATTCACAATGGACCATGGGAGGCACCCATCTACACTGAACGGACTTTTCTGTGAATGTTCTATCTGACGTATCCTGCAAAGTATCCATCCTGCAATGACTGAGCAAAATGGGGCATGGACAGGGACTTGCCCATGTGACTCCAAGCTCCCATCTTTCACCTGTGATTTTCCACTAGCTGTGCTGAGGACTTTGAAACAATGGGTTTCCCTTCATATGGCAGAAGTTAAAAGAGGCCCTGGAAACATCTCCACTGTGCCTCTAGCCTGCTCCAGCCTCTTTCCTGCTCAAACATCTGGACTATGGACTTATACTAATGGGAGCATCTAACCAAGGGAGAGGAACTTCCAGTGACTTGGAAGCACCCAAAGACTTATCAAGCCAGCAGTTTATTCTATCACTGCTATAAGCCTGAACCAAGAACTTTGCAATTATTGTATTTGATTCCTTTAACCAATTTTAATTCTCACCTTTCTTTCTTTCTTTCTTTCTTTTTATAAATAAACCTTTAGCATTTAGATACTGAAGGATTGGCATCAATGTGATTTTGGGGAAATATCTAAGTTATATATTGACCTGGGTGGGTGGCTGGTCCTGTGAGATCAGAATATAGCCTCTTAGGGTATGTCTTCACTCCCCGCCAGATCGGCGGGTAGCAATCGATTTCTCGGAGTTCGATATATTGCGTCTCATCTAGATGCGATATCGAACCCCAAACATGCTCCCGTCGACTCCGGAACTCCACCAGAGTGAGTGGCGGTAGTGGAGTCGACAGAGGAGCCGTGGACGTCGATCCCACGCCGTGAGGACGGGTAAGTAATTCTAGCTAAGGTACTTCGACTTCAGCTACGCTATTCACGTTGCTGAAGTTGCGTACCTTAGATCGACCCCCCCCACCACCACCTAGTGTAGACCAGGCCTTAGTTGAAGACATTGATTTTAAAGAACCACTCATTTCTCAGTCTAGTGTTTTTGGTGGTAATACAAGGACTGGAATTCCCAAGGAAACTGCTTTCATGACTTCTTGTTAGCTGGTGTGGTGAAGCAGAAGTTTCCTTTGCAGGTTGAAGGGGAAAGGACGGACATTACTCATCTAATCGTAATCACACTGAGACGCTGAAGGAAGCAGAGCGAGGATGTGCTACTAGCAGTAATCCAGCCCAATGGGGAGGAGTTAAATATAAAGAAGAGGGTCATGTGGAGAACAGGGTTTGCTCTCAGAGCTTTGGAGAGAAAAGAAATCTGCCACTTTTTCTCTGTGAACTCCGTTTGCTTTTCTTGTTCCTTTCCGTTACAGTAAAGATACAGAGAATGGAAGTGGTTAAACTTCTCCCGAGGCAATGAATCACTTGGCTTGGTTTCCTCTCATCATTGCCAGTGCAGACAGGAGGGACAGGATTTGTTTTAAACGAGTCATGGACAGTTGATATTTTCATTGTTTTCTTTCTAAGCATTTAGCTTGGGGTCAGCCTCAGAGCCCAGTTAGTACTGAGGAGAATTAATCATTAAAGGGCAAAACCCTTCCTTAATGCAGAGTTAAGATTGGCTGGAGCAATATCAGCCCCTTGCAGAACCTCTGCAGCCGCAAAACTCAAACTTCTGAAAAGCAGGAGACGCAGTTACAGTTGCCTGCACCACCTTCATCCTGTCCTCTGTCAGCAGCGTCCCTTTAAAACACACACATTTACTCTACCAACACCCTGCTGGCTGAAATCTACAAACTGTTCACTACCTTTTACAGCCCTTCCAACCAGAGCTCCAACCCCATCTTGGCCTGACAAGGCCCAACCCCTGGGCAAATCAGACTGGGGTAAGGATTGGGCAGGGCCATGAGAGTGGCTGCAGAGCAAGACCCCTGACCCCTACTCAGATCAGCCCCACCTCACTGATCTCTCCTCACTCAGACACACTGCACCCCTCCCCAAATTCCTGAAAGCCTGGGTAGGGAGCTTATTTTCCTTGTGATGGTCTGAGCTCTCCCTCCCCACCCGGCCGCAGCTGGAGCTAAGATAGATGCCCCCTCCATTGCTCCCCTTTGGGAAACACAGTGTTAATTTAGATGAATCTGATAAGGCTCAGATGTGCAATGTCTGATCTCCGTTCACATTCTCCACAGTTCCAGCCCTTGTTGCTTATTGAAAGAAATGACTCAATATCCCAGTTTCATGTTTTATTAACATGAACAAATACAACCAAGAACATACATCGCTAAGGCTAAACGACTAGCTAATGAAAGGTTAAACAATACAGTGATAAAGTTCAGGTCAAATCAATAAATCAACGAGTTAACTAGGATATTGCGTTGGAATCAAGTCATCAATTTAGTCAAACCATCAGAAGAATACAGCAGAAAATCAACCCTTATAAATCCTAGAACAGCAACCCAAGGAGGCAGGTGCATATTTAGTGGTACCAAAACCCCAATCAGAGGTTTTCACCCAGGCAGTGCATCCCAAATTTGGAGAGCTGAACATTTCAATACCGAAACCAAATTATTGCTTATATTTAGCCCACAGCCTCAAAGTGAATTAGTTTTCTCCTTAGATTTCACTATTGCATCACTAATAATAGAAAAAGGAAAATAAATGGCAAAGATTATGAGGGGTTGGATCTCTGCAGCTCTTTGGCTTTGGAGTCACATGGAGCAGGACCTGTAGCTGCAGTTAAGGAACCAGGTACTGGCATAGCTGGCCCAGCACTTCGGGCTAGCAGGCTTTTCAGGTACAGGAGACTAGTGCAGGCTGCACAGCCTGTCACTGTTGTGCTTCATTCCCCAGAGGGGATCAGTCCTGGGATCCTGGAAGTCAGTCTCCTTAGATGACTTACATAAGAACACAAGACAGGTCATACTAGGTCAAACCAATGGGCCATCTAGCCCAGTGTGCTGCCTGAGAGTGACCAGTGCCAGATGCTTCAGAGAGAATGAACAGAACACGCTTGTTGAGCTGAAAGCTGAAGGACTCCCACCCTTACCTTTTACTTTATCATTGTAGATTCCAGCTTACCCCATCTTACCACACCTCCTGCGAGGTGTCTGGGCAAATCAGGTGTGAACCAATCCTTCGATACAGACATGTCCCACTCTAGATGAAGTGAGGCAGAGTTTGGGCCAACGTCAGTTTGGAACAGCCCGACTGAGCCCAGCAGTTTTCTCAAAGTATCTGCTGCCGTAAACCGCATGCAGTGTGGACGTGTGAACCCCAAAGGTATCAAACGTGAAAGAAACAAAGGCCAGTTACGGGGAGGTTTCCATGGCCAGGCCTGAGGGTTAAGCAGCTGGGCTCTAACAGCTGCCTCCTCAAAAGGAAAAACGGTCTCAGCACCCATAAAAATAACTGGTTGCAAAAATCAATCATCCTGCATCCATCACCATTTTAAATTCTGACCTCTCCCACCCGATGTGTCTTTGTTTAGCAAACAAGCAAATTGGGGACTCTGTGGCTGTTACCCTCTAACTCGGTAGAAGGTTACACATCTTGACTCAAGCAATTTTCCTCTTCACAGAATATTTATTTTAAAGTTTATCAAAATAAATTCCATTTGAAAGAAATAATTACAGTCTACACTGGGGCTCTATTTTCATACATGCTATTTCTCCCACATGTTCCCCCACTCTAATTCCTTTGGAGTGAGGTTTTACTTTTCAGGATTAGCCACCATTTCCAATATAGTAGGAGGGGCGGGGAGAGAACTAGAAGAAAACCTGAATTATATAGTAACACTGAAAGTTATCACATAATCAGCCTCTTACTTTACACTAATTAACTTCATGTTTAATTTCATTGTCACTGGTAACAACTTATTCAAAGATTACAAAATATAAACCTATAGGGCAGTTTTCTCTTAATTCCCATTTCCACCATTGAGTTTTGTGTGAAGTCACATTCTACAATAACCTAGGAGCCTTCCATTTATGTGAGTTCATTTTGCCCTGGGTCTTCTCCCATAAGTGTAGGTGGAAGGGCTCTCACGCTACGTGGGAAGGCTGCATCATGAGAAAAAACACCTGTGTTCTATTATCACATTTTCTAATCTTTCAGAGTAGCAACAGGTGGAGAAGTGATACAAATGCATAAGACTTAATAGCAAAACTAAGAGACCAAACCACAGAGTCAGGACTCAGCATTCATGTATCCTGCAGTCTGAACTTGGAATCTGATACATTCCCTCATTAGCTACCATAATTTGCCCAGTATGGAACTGCTTCTTGTCCAAAAAGGCAGCCAGATTGGGACCCATAGGCATGGATTGGCTCTGAAGCAATCAGATGTTTCTCTCTGTGCTTCATGAAACTTTGGATCCAAATGGTAAAAGACAGTTGTTCCCAATTTAATAATGGCATCCTTTAGGAGTGAGACCAATGCCACTTAACTAGGGAGCAGCATTCTAAAAATAGTTTACCTGGGCCACAGGTCACCATAGCTTCCATCACTGGGGCGAAAAATCAACCACTAGTACATGCAATTTCTACCTGAGTCCTTGTCAAATCTTTGACTTTTCTTGGAGTAATTTTATACTTCTCTGGTGTAGAATTCTTCACCAAGCACATAAAAGATCAGTAGCAATAGTGAAGTATAACTCCTCCCCCCCAAATATGCCCTTTATTTCTTTAATCTGGTGGCACAGATTTAAATTAGGGACTAAATTCAGGTGTGGCTTAGAATCCTTGTAAAACACCAAATGTCAAGTATCTATGGAAAATAGGTCTCTTTCTGCAGCTATATCACATTCAACACGGATTTCATTTTCTACATATTTGCAGCATCGCCCAGGGGTGACTGAACAGAAACATCACTTCCATTTTCCCCTTCCCTACCTAGATGGGAATTGCATTTCCCAAATAACAGGCAACCCGCACCTGATTAGGAAGGAGCTCTCTTCACGAGCAACCTCCTGCAGGGCCTGGGCCACAACTGCTTTGGGGGCCAAATGCATGGGTATCTTATAGTCTCATAGAGTTTAAGGTCAGAAGGGACCATTATGATCATCTAGTCTGACCTCCTGCACAATGCAGGCCACAGAATCTCACCCACCCACTCCTGTAACAACCCCCTAACCTTAGTTCCAAGTCATTTACCAGGGAATCTTCTTCACAGCCCTTTAGAAAATATATTGACCTTCCCAACTGAATGGTTTGGATGGTGATAGGAAGCCCTCTGACTTACCCTAGCTTCTTCTGTTGTTAGAGAGGGTGAAGTGACATTTTCCCTATCCCTGCCCTGTTCATAGAATATCAGGGTTAGAAGGGACCTCAAGAGGTCATTGAATTCAACCCCCCTGCTCAAAGCAGGACCAATCCCCAGATTTTGCCCCAAATCGTCCCTTCAAAGGCTGAACTCGCAACCCTAGGTTTAGCAGGCCAATGCTCAAACCACTGAGCTATCTCTCCCAGTTCCATCTCTTTGTTATAGTTCAATATATTTTAAGTGAGAAAAGTGGTAGTAACAATTTGTTCTCCAGCACAACCTGAAGCAACATCAGAGCAACTGGGAACGAAACAATTTGTTGATGACTAACAATTGCTTTGAAATGGGGGAACAGTATAACCGTGATGCTCAGGGTTTGTTTAGACTAGGAAAAGTGATGGAGTTTAGGTCAGGTCAAAGGAAAAGCTAATGCCAACCACTGCACCTGGGCTGCAGCTGCACTACAACTATAACTGTCTTTTTACACCAAGATCACTAACTTGAGCAGCCAACACCATGTGCAGCCCTAATGGATGGAAGGCCCAGGTAGTTTTTGCCTCAGTGTAGCTTGTTGGGATCAAACCTCTCTCTCCCCGCACCTGGAGCTGATGAACATTCCTAGCTGGAGGGACACACACTCCTACGACTCAAAAGGAAAAAAGTTGATAGAAAAGAACGCAGGATTGACCCCAAAGAAGGGTCAGCTGCAAAAGGCAGAAGCAGGCAACCCATCTGCAGGAGCTGAGAGACCACGGTGAAGATGATGTGAAGATCACTTTGTGGGGAATTAACAAATGTGATTTAAAAAAAAATCTTTGGCCAACCCTAGTCAAGGCATTTATTACAGTTCTCTCTCATGTGAATTTTCTGATGTCTAATAAGGCTTGAGCTCTGATTGAAGGTTTTCCTTCCTTCCTGGTCTACACTACGAGTTTATTTCGAATATAGCAGCGTTTTAAACCAAATTAACGCTGCACCCGTCCACACAATGAAATCCTTAATTTTGATATAAAGGGCTCTTAATATCGATAGCTGCACTCCTCCCTGATGAGGGGAATAGCGCTGAAATCGGTATTGCCATTTCGAATTAGAGTTAGTGTGGCTGCAATCTAACGGTATTGGCCTCCGGGAGCTATCCCACAGTGCACCATTGTGACCGCTCTGGACAGCAATCTGAACTCGGATGCACTGGCCAGGTAGATAGGAAAAGCCCCAGGAACTTTTGAATTTAATTTCCTATTTGCCCAGCGTGGAGCACTGATCAGCACAGGTGACCATTCAGTCCCAGAATCAAAAAGAGCTCCATCATGGACCGCACGGAGATACTGAATCTGATCTCTGTATGGGGAGATGAATCTATTCTACGAGAACTCCGTTCCAAAAGACAAAATGCCAAAACATTTGAAAAAATCTCCAAGGCCATGATGGACAGAGGCCACAACAGGAACTCGGCCCAGTGCTGCATGAAACTTAAGGAGCTGAGACAAGCGTAACAGAAAGCCAAAGAATGAAATGGACGCTCACGGAGGGAGGAGCGACTGACGACTGTAGCTATCCCACAGTTCCCGCACTGTCCGAAAACCATTTGAATTCTTGGCTGAGCTTCCAAAGCCTGAAGGATCAAAAACATTGTTGCGGGTGGTTCAGGGTATATGTCATCAGCCCCCCAACCCTCCCTCTGTGAAACCAAGGGAAAAAAATTATTTCCCGCCTTTTTTCAATGTCACCGTATGTCTACTGGATGCTGCTGGCAGATGCGGTGCTGCAGCGCTACACAGCAGCATCCCCTTCCCTTCCCTTCCCTTCCCTTGCAGATGGGGCAGCATGACTGATCTCCGTCATCGTCGTCCCCTGATTGCTCCTGGCCGGCCTCGGTGAGGTCGGCCGGGGGCGCCTGGGCGAAAATGAGAATGATTCCCCAGGTCATTCTCTTCTTTAAGTTTTGTCTCCTGGAGATTCACTCCTGCCTGGAATATCATAGCAGCTGGAGGCTGCCCTCCCCTCCCTCCTTTGATCTCTGCTTGCAGAGGCAATAAAGTCAGTGTTGTTTCAAATTCATGCATTCTTTATTACTTCATCACACAAATGGGGGATAACTACCACGGTAGCCCAGGAGGGGTGGGGGAGGAGGGAAGCAATGGGTGGTGTTGTTGCAGGGGCACCCCCTAGAATGGCATGCAGCTCATCATTTCTGTGGGATATCTGGGGCTCTGATCTGGAGCGGCCATTTGCCTCTCTGGTTTTTTAGTAGGCTTGCCTGATATTCTAGGCAGGACTGACTCTCCCTTTAGACAAAACTTGAAGAAGAGAATGACCTCGGCAGTCATTCCCATTTTTGTCCATGCGCCCCCGGCTGACCTCACCGAGGCCGGCCAGGAGCACCCATGACAGCAGCAGACGGTACAGTATGACTGGTAACAGTCATTGTCAACTTGCAATGCAGCAGACGGTACAGTAGAACTGGTCACCCTCTTGGCTAATTTGCAAAAGGCAAGGGGATAAGAACATAAGAACATAAGAAAGGCCGTACCGGGTCAGACCAAAGGTCCATCTAGCCCAGTATCTGTCTACCGACAGTGGCCAATGCCAGGTGCCCCTGAGGGAGTGAACCTAACAGGCAATGATCAAGTGATCTCTCTCCTGCCATCCATCTCCATCCTCTGACGAACAGAGGCTAGGGACACCATTCTTACCCATCCTGGCTAATAGCCATTTATGGACTTAGCCACCATGAATTTATCCAGTCCCCTTTTAAACATTGTTATAGTCCTAGCCTTCACAACCTCCTCAGGTAAGGAGTTCCACAAGTTGACTGTGCGCTGCGTGAAGAAGAACTTCCTTTTATTTGTTTTAAACCTGCTGCCTATTAATTTCATTTGGTGACCCCTAGTTCTTGTATTATGGGAATAAGTAAATAACTTTTCCTTATCCACTTTCTCAACATCACTCATGATTTTATATACCTCTATCATGTCCCCCCTTAGTCTCCTCTTTTCCAAACTGAAGAGTCCTAGCCTCTTTAATCTTTCCTCATATGGGACCCTCTCTAGATGCTGTGTAGCGCTGCAGTACCACATCTGTTAGCAACATCCAGTAGACATACGGTGACAGTGAAAAAAGGCTGAATGGGCTCCATGGTTGCCGTGCTATGGCATCTGCCTGGGCAATCCAGGGAAAAGGGTGTGAAATAATTGTCTGCCATTGCTTTCATGGAGGGAGGATTGTCTGATTACATTTACCCAGAATCACCTGCGACACTGTTTTTGCCCCATCATTCATTGGTATCTCAACCCAGAATTCCAATGCGCAGAGGAGACTATGGGAACTATGGGATAGCTACCCACATTGCAACGCTCCAGAATTCGACGCTAGCTTCGGTACATGGATGCACACCGCTGAATTAATGTGCTTAGTGTGGCCACGTGCACTCGACTTTATACAATGTTTCCAAAAATCGGTCTCTGTAAAATCGGAATAATCCAGTAGTGTAGACATACCCCATGTGGATTTTCTGATGTTTAATAAGGTTTGAGCTCTGATTGAAGCTTTTCCCACACTCAGAGCATGTGTAGGGTCTCTCTCCTGTGTGGATTCTCTGATGTGCAATCAGGGTAGAGTTCTGATTGAAGCTTTCCCCGCACTCTGAGCATATGTGGGGCTTCTCTCCTGTGTGGATTCTCTGATGTGAGATGAGGGCTGAACGATGAATGAAGTGTTTCCCACACTCAGAGCATCCATGAGGTTTCTCACCTGTGTGGATTCTCCTATGTTTGATAAGGTTTGAGCTCTGACTGAAGCTTTTCCCGCATTCAGCGCATGTGTAAGGCGTCTCTCCTGTGTGGATTCTATGATGTGAGATGAGGGTTGAACTATCAATGAAGCGTTTCCCACACTCAGAGCATTCATAAGGTTTCTCGCCCGTGTGGATTGTCTGATGTGTGGTAAGGTGTGGCCTCTGACTGAAGTGTTTCCCACACTCAGAGCATCCATAAGGTTTCTCACCTGTGTGGATTCTCCGATGTGTGATCAGGGCAGAGCTCCGAATGAAGCTTTTCCCGCACTCAGAGCACATGTAGGGTTTCTCTCCAGTGTGGGTTCTCCAATGTGTGAGAAGAGTTGAGCTCTGATTGAAGCTTTTCCCACACTTATGGCATCTGTAGCGTGTCTCTTCCAGGTTAATTCTCTTGCGTGTAATAAGGTCTGAGTGGCTACTGAAGTTTTCCTCTGGCCTGTGCTGAGTCTCACAGTCTTTTGCTTTTTCTGAGAGTGCACAACTCCCGTAAACATTCCCTTTGGATCTTCCTGATAATGTTCCATGTGGTTCTACTTGTTCAGCATCTTCCTGCTGGGGTTTCTCCTCCTCATTCTCACTCACCATCCCATCACCTGATGGCAGATAGAGACAATCCAGACATAGGTCACTCCCTATGCTGGAGAGAAAGGAATCTCAGAGAGAGGAATGGAAAAGGGATGAACAAACCAAAATATGTGCAGGAGAGATCAAACCTATCAGGATCTGATTTTTCCCAAATCCTTCCCCAGAGGAGAGAGGAAGGGATCAGTTTTGGTCTGTATCTCATGAGATCATTCAGGAGAAAGTGAGATTGGGGAGGGACCTGTTTCCAGTTGTCAGTCAGAATAGATGGGAAGCCTTGAGTGACATCTGTCATAATGGTTCCACATCTGCAGAGAACAATCCTGAACTTGGAGAGCTCACAAGGTCTTTGTAGGGTATTTGTATTTGTCCAATCTTCCACTTCTTGTAAGCTGTTTTTTTTTTTTTTTGTGTTTTCACTGTTAAGCCAAGCTGGTCGCCTGCCATATTTACTTTTCTTCCTACACATCGGGATGGTTTTGTTCCTGCAACCTCAATAAGGATTCTTTAAAATACTTTTTAAAGTATTTCCTCGACTCCTTTCCCCGTCATGTTATTCTCCCAGGGGATCCTGCCCATCAGCTTCCCGAGGGAGTCAAAGTCTGCTTTTCTGAAGTCCAGGGTCTCTGTTCTACTGCTCTCCTTTCTTCCTTGTGTCAGGATCCTGAACTCGACCAACTCATGGTCACTGCCTTCCAGGTTCCCATCCACTATTGCTTCCTCTACTATTTCTTCCCTGAAGGGGTTGATTTGGGGGTGCGGCGGGGCAGACCAGGGAAAAGGTGGGGCGGTGCTTTGGGGAAGAGGTGGAGTGGGGGAGGGGCATGAGGCAGAGCAGGAGTTGAGCACCCACTGGCCAGTGGGGAAGTTGGTGCCTACTGAGGGTATGGACAAAGGACTGACAGACTCAGAGAAGATGAGGGTTGAAAAGGACTTCAGGAGGTCATCCAGTCCAACCCCCTGCCCATGGCAGGACCAACACCAACTAAATCATCCTGGCCAGGGTTTTGTCAAGCCGGGCCTTCAAAACCTCTAAGGAAGGAGATTCCACCACCTCCCTAGGGAACCCATCCCAGTGCTTCACCACCCTCCTAGTGAAATAATGTTTCCTAATATCCAACCTAGACCTCCCACACTGCAACTTGATATCATTGCTCCTTGTTCTGTCATCTGCCACCACTGAGAACAGCTGAGCTCCATCCTCTTCGGACCCCCACCCCCCTTTCAGGTAGCTGAAGGCTAGGGTTACCAGATATCCCGATTTTATAGGGATAGTCCCAATTTTTGGGTCCTTTTCTTGTATAGGCTCCTATTACCCCCCACCCCGTCCCGATTTTTCACATTTGCTGTCTGGTCACCCTATTGAAGGCTGCTATTAAATCCCCCCTCGCTGTCCTCTTCTGCAGACTAAATAAGCTCCAGCCCCCTGGTCATTTTCCTTGTCGTCAGCTGGACCCTCTCCAATTTGTCCACACCCTTTCTGTAGTGGGTTGGCCCCAAACCGGACGCAATACTCCAGATGTCCAGATATGGCCTCACCAGTGCCCAATAGAGTGGAATAATCACCTCCCTTGATCTGCTGGCAACGGTCCTACTAACGCAGCCCAATATGCTGCTAGCCTTCTTGGCAAGAAGGGCACACTGCTGACTCATAGCCGGCTTCTCGCCCACTGTAATCCTCAGCTCTCGTTGACCAGCCCCAGGGCTGACTCATGAGTCCGCGGGGGAGGGGTGGAGGAGAGGAGGCCACGGTGAGTGGTGAGGACCCCAGAGAGGGGGGTGCAGTGGAGGAGAAGGAGGACTCAGCCAGGCAGCAGTGGGCGATGGGGGATGGGAGAAGGGGGGAAGCAGATACAGGAGGAGATGGAGCACAGGCTGGGCACCAGGGCCCAGGCATCCAGGGCCTGGTTGGCGGCAGCTGTGGGCTTAGCCTCCCCACCTATTTACCAACTGCCTGTGCTTCCACTGAGGGATCTCCAGAGTGTCAATGTTCCCCGGAGCTCGCCTTCCCTGACAGGCCTGAGCAACCAGAGCTTGTCCCTAGACCACTCCCAGCCTCCCCGCGGGGAGCGTATGGACCCAAACAGGCTGGAGACAAGTTATCGCAGAAATCACTGGGGACTCGGGGAGCATCTTCAGCTGTGGAGGGTGACACACCCCACAGGAGCTGAATTTCTGACTCGGGGCTGAGCAGTGCAGGGTGGATGCACAGCACAGCTGTGAGGCTGTTTGATGCGATCGATGCACCCAAGTCGGTTTAGTGGGGGTCTAGTGAAGACCCACTAAATTGACAGCAGAGTGCTCTCCGGGCGACTCTGGGACTACACCGGGAATGACAGGAGTAAGGTAAGTCTCCCGTCGGCCCAGCACAGTGTAGACACAGCAGTAAGTCGACCTAAGCTATGTCGAATCCAGCTGTGTTAGTCCCGTAGCTGGAGCAGCGTCACTTAGGACGACTTACTGCAGAAGGATGGACACAGCCTGAGGCCTGAGTTTCCACTGCAGTCTGGATGCTCAAACACCAGCTTGGCAATACAAGTCACCAAGCCCAGGCCACGCAAAGACAGGCACAGTGTGCAGTGTGGATACCCCCTCAGACAAGCCCAGGAGTGTCACATGAGGAAATCAATCCTTTCGTTGGACTTGCTGGTAGAAGAGCCCAGTGATGGTGGAGCTCCCCGACCGTCAGTGACAAACACAGCGCTCCAGCAACTGAGCTCTAGGTCTCGCTGCTGAAAGAAAAGCTTCATGAGTGACAAAAGGCAAAGGGAGGTGCTGGTCTTTGGCCAAGGGCAGGGAGCCCCACCCTCCAACACAGACCATTTCCCTCGTTGTCTGTCTGTGCTGGGGCAGGAGCAATAACACGGCCTCCTGCTTTTGCTATTGCAGAGAGTTGGTTATGACGGTTTCCTCAAACACAGGGTGCGGAACAGGCCTCAGACCTGACTGAGTGTAAAGAAGAACTACGCAGCTAGACTGAGCCAGCTGGGAATTCAGATGTGCCCCTTTCCTGGAGGGATGGACTGACCTGTGAGGGGCTGGAACCGGAGCTACCAATGTTTAACTTGCACTCGTTCAGCATCTTTCCTCCGAGTGCCGTCACTGTAGGTTAAATACTCCAGCCCCAGGCTCCCTGCCAGCTCTGGGCCGACAAGCTTTCCTTGTGATTGGATTCTGTACAGCAGGGGTGCAGGGAACCAACAGGTGCATCTGACTCCTTGGTGAGGTTTTGCGTGCAAGGTGTGTGTGTGAGTCTTTGTGTGTCGGAAGCATGAGTGTGGCACTGTCACTGAACCGAGAGAGGGCGACGGTGGTGGGAGAGAGACAGTGGAAGAATAAAGGGGCAGCGATGGGCATAATGATGATGATTGTGTTGTGTTTCATTCCTTAGATCTGGTGCCACTGCCTGTCCCTTTAGCCTTGTAGTTTACCAAGAATAAAACTAAATATCTGTTCAGATACAAGGGAGTGTCTGTGTCCATTCCTGTTAGCTGCACGGGGGTTTGACGTTGCTGCTTTCAATCCTCCGGCTCTGCCAGGATAAGGAACAATTCAGGCCGTAATTGAACTGAAGGAGGGAGATGATTTTCTGACAGGAGGGACGGCGCCTCTCAAAGGTGTTTGGCAGGCAGCCTCCTTCCCAGGTCTGAACCGACAACACCCAGTTGAAAAGGGCCCCTCCCCAGCCCTCCTCAGCCCGGTGAAAAGGAGTGAGTGAGTGAGCGTGGGGGAGAGCAAGTGATGGAGGGAGATGGAGTGAGCGAGCCAGGACCTCGGTGAAGGGGCGGGATGAGGGTGTTTGGTTTTGTGGGGTCAGAAAGTTGGCAACCCCAGATCCAGGGGAAACAACTCAAACACCCAACGAGTCTGGCCAGGGGCAGGACATCAGCTTTGAGGGGAGGGGTGGGTGTGGCAGTGAAATCACAAAGGCCTTTTGCAGGAACTCGGCCTATTGGGCAAAGGTGGTGGGGAGGGGGTGACCTCACAAAGAGATCCCGACATCAGCCGGGCAGGACAGAGGTGCAGGGCAAGGCCAGTCTCTGAGACCTCCCGGCTTTCCTGCCGCAAGTCTCCTTCGCGAGGTCTCTCCTCGAGGGCTGAGAGAGAATTAGGATTCAGAGTTGTGAGCATGAGGAGGAACCTCTGTGGAGTTTTCTCCTTTCCTACCACTGATTGTGCCGAAAACAAACTTCCCTTTGAGAAGGTAAGAGGCTCAGAGAGGTTTGGAACCTGTTCCGTCTGATCCACCTGGCGCAGGCAGCATTCCAGGCCCAGACAGCACTGGCTTCAGGTGGCAGAGTTTGATTTCCTCCCTAGGTTTTGATGATTGGAATCCCTGGGGACATTGGGGTGTATCCTTTTTGGTTTATCTTTTCCTCTTTCCTCCCTCCTTTCTCCTCTTCTCTTGCTTCTTTTTTCCCTTTTCCAGCTTCCCTCCCTCTACCTAGGAGGGACGGGTCTGGAGTGCGGGCAGGGGAGGGGTATTGCTCTCATTGCGGGAGGTCCTCACCAAGAGGTGGGTCTTGGTCTGAGAGTGATCCCCTCTGATGGTGTCCTGGGCCGTCCTTTGGGACATCTGGTGAGACCCCTCAGCCTCCTGCCACTCAGAGTCTCAGTGCTGATTGGCTGAGCAGGGGGCTATCGACACCAAGGAGACTCAGGTCAGTTTGGTCTCTTTTCAAATCAGGCAAATAAGTCACAACCAATCCAATGTATGGAATTAATCTTGCTGCTTCTCTCCATTAATTGTCTCTTGGCAGGTCATGATTTTCAATAATGTCCTACGTCTTCTAAAATACTTGCTGAATAATTACTATGAACCACTGTTGGTCTCTAGCTCACTTGAGGGCACTTTATTCTGATCACTCAGTGTGTGAAATTCAAGATGTGAGAGTGGCTGAAAGTCAGGAGTAGTGTTTCCTCTAATTTGTTATGTCCATGTGTGGAATGAATTTTGTTTTGGGCACAAATATGGAGTTGAGGTGTGACACATCACCTGCATATTGCACTCCTTACAAAATTCATTCTGCACATGGATGGTGTGTGGCAGGGGTGAGGCTGAAAGGTTTGGAGTGTGGGAGAGGCTTGGGGGGGGGTTGGGGTGCAGTGAGGCTCTGGAGTGGGGCTAGCAATGAGGGTCTCAGCATTGGAGCAGAGGGTAGGGGCGCAGGGGGTGAGGGCTCTGGGGTGGGGCTGGGAATGAGGAGATTGGGGAGCAGGTTGCCCCAGGGAGAAAGAACTGCCCCCTCCAGCCCTCTCTCCCCACAGCAGCTCAGGGCCAGATGAGAGGGCACCTGTCTCCAAGCCGCAGCAGCGCCAGTGGGGCTGGGTTGGGACTGAGGGAGGCGACAGGATTTATTTTTCCGAAGTCAAAAGGAGGAAGGGATGGAGTTATGCTTCAGTTTTTACCTCATAAATTTATTCCTGTCTAACCTACAGGACACTATGGGAATAAGACACTATGTCATGTGGTGACATCACAAGAGCAGAGGATGTGAGAACTACAGCAACTGAGAGGGTGGGGGATTTAGAGTCGGATTGTTTCAAATGCTGCATTTGTCGGCTGACATTTAACAGCAACGCTTAGCTAACACCATGGAGAAAGGAATTCTCTGCTAAAGATTCAACTTGCCCCTTTGGCCAACTCTGCCCCTTCCCTGACCGGAGTGTGCTCAGAACAGCCCCACCTCCCCCCGCACACACACACACACACAAGCCCACAGCTGGGCACCCAGCACAAAGCCAGGGAAGTGGTTGCTTGGCTTGTTTTACTTTTTGCTTTGCAGAAGGTTTTTTCAAAAGCATTTTCTGCTCCTGTTCCCCATGGTGAGGAAGCAGATAGTTGTGGGGAAGGGAACCTGAGAGCGGTGGAGCCGGGGCAGTGGGGTGGGGAGTTGGGGGAGGCTGAAGAGAGCAACGGGAGGCTGGAGGTGACTGGGGTGATGGGGGAAAGGGAACAGTTTGGAGGAAGCTGAAGGGAGAGATGGGGGAACGGGATATTTGCGGGGGCTAAAGGGGGCAATTGGGGCAGTTGTGGGAGGCTGAAGAGGGTGATGGGGGAAGTTGGGGGAGGCTAAAGGGAGCAATGGGGGAAGTTGGGAGAGGCTGAAGAGGGTGATGGGGGAAGTTGGGGGAGGCTAAAGGGAGCAGTGGGGGAAGTTGGGGGAGGCTGAAGGGGGCAATGGGTTGAAGGAGGCCGGGGCAGAGAGGCAGTTGGGAGGCTGCTCGTCCCCACAGGAGGGGAGGAGGAAGAGGAAGTGCCCTTCTTTCTGAAGCTGTTTCCTGTTAGAACTTGCAACTTCACTGTTCCTGAGCAGGGTCCTGTGATGAAAAGGAAACTAGAGAGATTCGTGGTCCTGCTTTCAGCAGGGGCTTAGGCTGGATGAGCTCCTGAGGTCTCTTCCAACCCTAATTGTCTATGATTCTGTGTTTCTGTGGAGGACAGGTCCATCAATGGCTGTTGGCCAGGGTGGGCAGGGATGGTGCCCCTAACCTCTGTCTGTCAGAAGCTGGGAATTGGGCAACAGGGGGTGGCTCACTGGATGATTCCTGTCTGTTCATTCCCTCTGGGGCACTTGGCACCGGCCGCTATCGGCCGACAGGACACTGGGCTAGATGGAGCTTTGGTTTGACCCAGTCTGGCCGGTCTTCTCTTCCAATGCTCTTCTCACATGCTCAGTAACAGCTGCAAACTGCTGCCCTCACGCGCCATCAGAATCTGCTCCCTGCAATCAAAGGCCGGAAAATCCCCCTGAAGGGGGGAATCGGAGGGGCGGGATGGGCAGAGGGACAAAACTGGGACAGGATCAGGGGTTCAGACGGGGGCTGCCCTGCCAGGTAGGTGCAGAAGGGAAAACCCCCAGCTAGAGGGAGGCAGAGGGGATAGAAGTTCCCACAGATGGGGTGAGCCGGCAGCAGCAGTTCCAAACTAGGGTGTGGTGGATGGTAGAAGGACTCGTGTTCCTCGCAGGATGGTCCATCTCAGCCCCCCCTCCCCAGGGCTGTGGTGTTAAAGGCCCCGAGTGGCCCAGTGCCCAGGTTCCACCGCTCTGCTCTAGCTGAAATGGTGACTGAGCTGCCAAGGGAGATGTGATTCAGAGAAATAGTTTAAACCTCCCTCCCCCCATCCCCTCATCATAAAGCAAACTGATACTTTTAGACGTGTTTACGCCGTTTCAAAGAATTCCTGGCCAGTTTCCGTCTTGGTAACATGTCTGCTTGGAGCCTCAGAGTAGCTCAAGATTTGTCTTATCTGCTGCTCTGATTGCCTGAATTAGTCTCCCTGTCCTGAGCTCCCTGGAGTTCTGCACCTTTTCATTGTTTATTTCTAGCAATGGTATTTGGATGACAGTGTCCAGTAGTTCAGGCACCCAGCTGAGAGGCAGGAATTAGGACACACCGGGGAGCTGATCCCCCTGCCCCACTCGCGCTCATTAGTTAGCCCCAATGAACCCCCTTCAAAGGGAGAGCTGGACAGAGCCCCACCACGGCACACTGCTTCGTGCACTGACCTGAAACATGGGGGACCCTGGTTCAAATCCTTTCTCCCTTATGGGCGGGGGGCAGGGGGGTGGGGGTGATGCTGGCAGCCCCAGCTCATGCCTGTGGCCTCAGGCCTCCCTGAGGCACAGATCTAGCCCAAAGGCAGACTTGCCTAGGTGGCAGGATAGCCCTGAGTGCCCAAGGGGACTGTCTGTGACTCCCTGCTCAGGCTGTTCGTGTGCCTGGGGAGTTCGCTCTCGGGGGGTGGAAGCTCCCAGTCCCCATGTGTAACAGTCTGCCCTGAGCTTGGTACTCACGTCCCTGAGCTACTCTCTGCAGATCCCAGCTGAGCAATGCCTGATTGACATGGGTGTGCATAGGAGAAGAGACAGAGCACAGGCTGGAAAGTGACACATCACAGCAAAGCCCAAACGCTCCTCCTAGGGGCATGATATTCCCTGTGGGTGCTGGGGGGACACGCTGTGATGGGATCCGCTGTGCCCCCAAACCCTCTCCAGCCTGGGCTGTCTCCCACAATGCCCTGCTAGTGACCAGCAGCAACCCCTCCAGGCGCTGTTATCCCTCGGCACAACGGCATGTGGAGCGGCTTGATTGCATGGATGCTCCCAGAGCCACTCGTGAATCCCACAGTGAGGTGCCCGCCAGATCCCTCCAGCTCCCAGCACTGTGCCTCAGGAATATGCTGTGTGTGTTAGTAATTGGTTCCCCACTTCCCCACTGGTGTTATACCAATATAATAAAAACCAGCAGGATCTTATTAAAGGGGAAAAGACATTTGTCACATTTATTGTAAATATTATAATAAAATAGAAGATAACAGCAAACAACGTTGTTTGACTACTTATTCCTATGGTTACTTATATATATATATATATATATATATATATATATATATATATATATATATATATATATATATATATATATATATATCCACGCACACAATCATTCATACAAGTTCTGTGTAGATATTATAGTTACCAGCTTGAATACTGGCCAGGTATCCTGTACACAAGAGTGGAGCCGAGTCCGGGTCAGGTGCACCTGATGCTCCTAGAGGCTGGCAGCAGAACCATAGACTCAAAGTTCTTGTTCTCTAGAGTCCATTTTTATAGGGATTTTTCCCTGTGTTAGTTCTTCATTCTGCTGTTACTAGATCAATCAGCAGATAGCTGGTTCCATTCTGCCCTTTGTTTCCTTTGAGGTGCCGGGGTGGATTCCAGTTTGCCCTCCGGGGGTCATCTGGTTGATTCCACTTGACACCTTCTTCGGCCAACACTGAATTTTCTAAGCTGGTAACTCCCTAACCATTCATTCAGCATTTAAACTAGACTCTCATTCACATATACTTTTTATCTTAACAACATTCATTTTACTGTTTCTTTATCCTTTTGGGGTGTGAGACTCCTTGTCTTTTAACAATTAAAAAACATAAAGTGAGGTAAAAATGAATTTAACAGAGGCGGGGGGTTCTATTTGTATGTTACATAGTTTTGCCTGAGGCATAGGGTTAATTGCCGGCTTGCGCGCTGAGTTAACAAGGTGCTGAGTCAATTAACCAATCAGCAGCTTACAGCGGCCATTTACAAAACAAAGTAGCAGTTACAAACTTTCTCTTAGACAACAGGTACTTAGAGTCAATTGACGTCAATTAACCAGTTAACAGCTTACAGCCGCTGCTACAAAGCAAAGTAGCGACTTCAAAGTTTCACTTTAGAACAGAGGCGCTTAGAGTTAATTGATGTTAAAAAAGTTTTGTACAAAGTATCTCCTTGAGCAGGCTTCGTACAGGCACAGCTATTTCTAACAATAAATCCTTACAAATCTACTTTTAACATAAACCTTGCACAGATATTTCTGACAATAAATCCTTACAAATAAATCCTTAGAAATCTACTTCTAACATAAACCTCATAAACCTTAAGTTATAAAGTACAATAAATCAATAAATCATTTCTCATATAAACCATGTGTAATGTAAACCTTCTTTAATATCCCTACACTGGAAGGTGGAGCTACACCAGGAACGTGGGGTCTGTGGTGTCGCGGTTTGGGTGGGTTATTGGAAGAGTGGGGAGGACTAGTCTATGGCAGGAGCCTGCGATTTGCCTTGCCTGCCTGGCTTGCGCTTTTGGCTTCACTTTTGGTTTTTGATTTTTTTCCTCCACTGTCATCAGTTCATCCCTTCCCCACTGAACTGCCCAGTGCCTGGCTTGGAGGTGGAGGCAGGAGGAGAGAGACAAGAGTGAGATTTCAGCATCTCCAGTAGCCCCAACAAACACTGTGGGGTTTTAATTCATAGCTGTTGTCGGTCTGGGGGAGACCCTGGTGCACCAGCGGGGGAGGGTGTCTGATGGGGTTGGTGGTCTGGCTGGGGGCAGACATTGCATCCCCTTTCCCACTGCTAACTGAATGAGAAGACAGACGTCCCTGTGGAGCAGATAAGAGCCTCAGAGAGGTTTCATGTTGTTGTTTCATGTTGTCCTAGGTTTCCTTCCTATGGACTGCATCACCAAGTGGAATTCATGGCAAACCATTGCCATTATGCAGTAAAACATCTTTAAGACTTCGTCTTCGATGAATCAATGAACAGTCTCCACTCATGTGGACTGTGAACGATGTTGCAATGTCCTGGTGAAATCGCTCACCCAAAACTGTGGAGCTGCAGTAGTGCTGGGGCAGTGATCCCCACCAGTGACCTTGGCCATCCTTTGAGCTTTCTGGTGAGACCCCTCAGCCTTCCATCTTCAGTCTCTACCCTGATTGTCTGAGCAGGGCATTAATGACAGGGAGAAGACTCAAGGCCTTTTTGTTCTCTTTTAAGACCAAGTCATAACCAATTATATGTTTCACGGATTGTGCTGCTTCTCTGCATTAATTGTCTCTGAGCAGTTCATGATTCTCTCTAACATTGCAGTTCTCCTAAAATACTGGCTGAATAATTACTGTGCACTGTTGTTGGACTGGAGCTCATCTAAGAGCACTTTATTGAGGTCATTCAATGTATGAATGTCAAGATCCGATGGTTAATTTAAAAATCAGGTCTCTGTGGGTCCTATTCCCAATTCAGCCATTGACTGGCTTTGTGACCTAAGACAAGTCAATTCTCCTTTCTCAGCCTGAGCGTCTCCCTCTTTCAAGTAGGGATAATAATGTTCCACTCCTATTACCTCAACACACTCACTCTTCTCCAACACACACACACTGTCTCTCCACACACACAAACAGCAGCTGAAAAGCAGCTGGCAATCTAGTAGGATGACCCTGGAACAATGGGATAGAGAAACCTGCATCACTGAAAGTGCAGCCACAAAGACACCACACACCAGCTTCCCCTAGCTGGCAAGAATCAAACCTCCACAGAAAGATTCCTGTGGTATCGTAGGCCAGCTTCCTAAGGCCTCAGCCTCAACCACTTAACACAGGTGCCTTTCTACACTCTGGTTCTGTTCTCACTGAAGGGTCATTTTCAATTGTTCACTCGGACCAGCTTCCCCAGCACACTCACTGCTATGCATCTCTGTATGTGTGGCCATGGCTGAACAGCAAGAATTCCTGCCCATTTCCCTTCTGGCTGGAGCATGGTTAGAGTGTGTTTGTGATTAATGATGTTGCTGTAGATTGTTGGCTTCCTGCTTTGGCAATTCAGACAGTCCCTTTTCCCAACATATCTCCAGCACATCAGTCCCTGGCTGGGTCTCCTGTGCAGTGGAAAACATCCCTTGTTTGATGCTGCCAAGGGGATCATGCAGAGCTGAGATGTCTCTCGGCTTGGATCAAAGGGGAATGTTGGATGGAATTAATCACACAACCCTCCCTGCTCCGCAGAGCCCCATGGGGAGAATGTAGAGAAGGGGGAGTCATTCCTCCCCTGCACTCCCAGAAGAGTTGCTAGGACTCCTTCCTGCCAGCTACTCACCCCTGGATTCATCCTTAGCTCCTAGGATCTTTCTGCTCCAAAGGCTCCATAGTCCTGGGGTGGGGAGGGTGTCACTGCACAGTCTGAAACACAAGGGAGGTTTCTGGAATTGAAGGAAGGAGCAGAAAACGGAGAGGAAAGAAACAGAGAGAAAACGCCTCGTCTCTCTCCCCTCCCCCCCCATCAAGAAATGTTACCAAGGACCAGCGTTAGGGGAAATGGTGCCCTGGGCAAAACTTGTACTTTGGCAAAGTTCTTGGTTCAGGCTTGTAGCAGTGATGGAATAAACTGCAGTTTCAAATCAAGTTTCTGGAGTACATCCACAACTGGGATGGGCCATTCAGTCCTTTGTACAGAGCTTCAGTTTGTAGCCAAGTCCCTCCAGAGGTATGAAGCAGGACTGAAGACCAGATGGAGATGAGGCATCAGTCTTTTATAGTCTCTTGCCATGTGGTCTTTGCTTTCTTTGTCCCAAGGACACTCTGTCCAGCACGCGACATAGAAAAACCTTAGAGTTCTGTCCATAGGCAGGTCCCTGCACACCTTGCTGAGCCACAAGGCATATCTGCCTTCTCTCAATGGGTCAGTTGTATAGCTGATGGTCCTTAATGGGCCATCAAGCAGGCTAGGCAGAGCTGACACCAATTTGTCTGGCTGGGGTGTTCCCCAGAAGCAGAGCACACAAGTTTGAAATACAGGCAGCATAGAGCCAATATTCATAATGTCAACTACAAAAATGATACATATCTAGAGATAGCATAATTATAATCAGCCAATCATAACCTCTCCATAGACCCTTTATGTGACCACTGTGACAAAGTCCCTTCTCTCCTTTAGTAGGTCCTGCGCTTATTGGCGGATTTCCTCCCCTCAGTGGTTGTCCCCTCGGACGAAACCCACACTCTGGATCAACTCCTCCTATGTCTGCTTAGGAGTAACGAGGTTAGGGGGGAACCCGGGCCCACCCTCTACTCTGGGTTCCAGCCCAGGGCCCTGTGAATTGCAGCAGTCTCTATAGTGCTACTTGTAACTGCTGCTTGACTGCTACAGCTCCCTGGACTACTTCCCCATAGCCTCCTTCAAACACCTTCTTTATCCTCACCACCGGATCCTCCTGGTGACTGATACTGCTTGATTGTATGATGTTTCCTCAATCCCCCAGCAGTATCACCTCTCTCTTCTTAGCTCCTTGTGTCTCTTGCTCCCAGCTCCTCATATGCACTTCTTTCCTCTGGCTCCTCCTCCCCTGACTGGAGTGAGCTCCCCTTTTTATATCAGGTGCCATGATTAGCCTGCCTTGATTGGCTGCAGGTGTTCCAATCAATGTTAGCTCTCTCCGGTGCCTTCTAGAAGGTTCTTAATTGGCCCCAGGTGCCTTGATTAGCCTGCCCTGATTGGCTGCAGGTGCTCCAATCAATGTAGCTCCTCCCGGTGCCTTCTAGAAAGTTCTTAATTGGCCCCAGGTGCCTTGATTAGCCTGGAGCAACTGCCATTTTGGTTCCCAAGGTACTAGGGATTTGTTTAGCCTGGGGCTAACATACCTGATCCTCAGGACTTTCCTGTAGCCATCCGGCCTTGCTCCATCACATATCCCCCTCCCCTCTGCTCAACACCACAGGGTTGGGCAACTTGGGACGCCAGGCAGTGTGCTCGTGAAAGACCATCAGCGTTGCCGTGGCGGCAACCAGCCCTATGCCGAATGCAGAACTGAAACGGCTGGAGGGATAAGAACCACCTGGTGACCCTTGCATTCTTTTCCTTATTTCTCTGCATCCATTGAAGAGGTGCATGGTCCGTCACAAGAGTAAAGCGTCGGCCTAAGAGGTAATAATGGAGCGTCTCCATGGCCCATTTGACAGCAAGGCATTCCCTCTCGACTACTGCATACTTCTGTTCTCGTGGGAGCAGCTTTCTGCTTACGTAGAGAATCGGATGTTCGTCATCTCCAATCATTTGGGACAGAACTGCCCCCAACCCCACCTCAGAAGCATCAGTCTGTAAAATAAATTCCTTGGTAAAGTCCGGGGCTATGAGTATGGGGTCAGTACAGAGGGCCGTCCGAAGGTCTACAAACGCCTCTTCTGCAGCGTCGGTCCACTTAACCATGTCTGGACCTCGCGCCTTCACCAGATCCGTTAGAGGACTCGCCCGACTGGCGAAGTGGGGAATAAACCGTCGGTAGTAGCCTACCATGCCTAGGAATGCACGGACCTGCTTCTTTCGGGTCGGACGGGGCCAGTTTTGAATCGCTTCCAATTTATTAGCTTGGGGCTTCACTACACCCCTTCCTACAATATATCCCAGGTACCTAGCCTCTGCTAGTCCTCTGGCACATTTAGCAGGATTAGCGGTGAGGCCAGCCCGCCTTAAGGTGCGTAGTACTGGCTCAACTTTCTCCAAGTGGGTTCCCCAGTCTGGCGTATGGATGATGACATCATCTAGGTATGCAGCTGCATAACTAGTATGGGGGCGCAGCAGCTTATCCATGAGGCGCTGGAATGTGGCTGGGGCCCCATGTAACCCAAAAGGGAGGACAGTATACTGGAACAGCCCGTCAGGGGTGGAGAACGCTGTCTTTTCTTTAGCTTCTTTGGTCAGGGGAATCTGCCAATACCCTTTTGTCAGATCCAGTGTAGTCAAGAATCGGGCACTACCCAGTCGGTCAACCAGTTCGTCGATGCGTGGTATGGGGTATGCATCAAACTGGGATACTTCATTCAGTCAGCGAAAGTCATTACAGAATCTCGTGGTACCATCAGGTTTGGGCACCAGAACAATTGGACTGCACCACTGACTGTAGGATTCTTCAGTAACGCCTAATTCTAACATTTTCTTTACTTCGGCCTTGATTTCTTCTCTTTTGGCTGCTGGGATTAGGTAGGGTCTCAATGTTACCTTGGATCCGGGGATTGTGCGGATATGGTGATAGGTCTCAGTCGTCCGACCCGGTTTTGTAGAAAATATATCTCGGTTACGATTAATCATGTCGGCTGCCTCGATCTTTTGGATTGGCGTCAAGTCAGGTGATATCTTCACTTGCTCATGTACGTCATCCTCCTGGGGAAGAGTCTCCCGGGTGACTAGGCATGCCTCTCAATCATGCCAGGGTTTTAGTAGATTGATATGGTATATTTGCTCCGGTTTTCTGCGGCCTGGCTGCTGTACCTTATAGTTTACTTCTCCCACGGCTTCAATCACTTCATAGGGTCCCTGCCACTGGGCCAACAGCTTGCTTTCTGCTGTGGGCACAAGGACCATTACTCGATCCCCTGGCTGGAACCGTCGAAGCTTTGCTTGGTGGTTATAATGGGTCCGTTGGGTCTCCTGTGCTTTTTCCAAGTGTTCTCGTACAATGGGTGTAACCTGGGCTATCCGATCCCTCATCTGTAGTACATGCTCAACTATGTTCCTTCCAGGATTTGGCTCCTCTTCCCAGGCTTCTCTGGCTATATCCAGTATGCCTCGGGGGGTGGCGCCCATATAGTAGTTCGAATGGAGAGAAACCTGTGGAGGCTTGTGGAACTTCCCGGATGGCAAACATGAGGTAAGGCAATAGGGTATCCCAGTCTTTCCCATCCCGGCTCACCACTTTCCCGATCATGGCCTTGAGGGTCCTGTTGAACCTTTCCACAAGGCCGTCTGTTTGTGGGTGGTATACAGAGGTCCGTAGGGCTTGTACATGGAGCAATGAACAGAGATCTTTCATCAATTTAGACACGAAAGGTGTCCCTTGATCAGTCAGCATCTCCTTGGGTAGCCCAACCCGGGAAAAGATCTGCACTAGCTCCTTAGCTATTGTCTTGGAAGCTGTGTTGCGTAGGGGGACAGCTTCCGGGTATCGGGTTGCATAGTCTAGTACAACCAGCACATGTTGGTGGCCCTGAGTTGTTTTCTCTAGGGGCCCAATCAGATCCATGGCTATGCATTCAAATGGTATCTCTATTATTGGAAGAGGTATCAAAGGGGCCCGCAAGTGTGGGCGAGGGCTATGTAGCTGACACTCTGGACAAGAGGTGCAGTATCGCCTGACATCTTCATGTACTCCTGGCCAGAAGAACCTCCGCAGGATCCTGGCCTGGGTCTTCTCTACCCCTAAGTGTCCTCCAAACAGGTGACTGTGGGCGAGGCTCAATATGGCGTTTTGATGTTTTCGAGGCACCAGAAGTTGATGTACCTCCTGCTCCTGCATTTGCACCACACGGTACAGGAGATCTTTCTTCACTATAAAGTAGGGTCCTGGACCTTGGACCTTCCCCTCCACTGGTATCCCATCTATCTCAGCCACCTCTTTCCTGACGTTATCATATCTAGGGTCCTCTGCCTGGTCCCGTCCAAAAGTCTCTCTCCCAGGACTAACCTGCCTGAGCTCCCAGGGGCCGGCTTCTGCTTCTTCCAATGGCCCATTGTCTTTATGGCTGGGGCCAGCCTCCGGCTCACCTTCCGTGGTGGTAGTTTCCCTGTTGGCTGCTCGTGTCCATCTGCCTACTAGCGCAGTCTTCTGGCCCTGGGTCAGGATCCGGGTTCCCAAAGCCTTCGCGGCCTTCTTTTCTTTTTTTGTCTTCTGGGCCTTTAGGGGGGCTGAGAATAGATCCTGAGAAAACTCAGAAAACATGGGGGGTTGACATTCCCCCACTGAGGAGTCGCTGTCAACAGGGTCTCTACTTCCCTGCAGCCTCTCAGGGGGAAGTAAATTATCAAACCCTGGATAGTCTCTCCCAATAACTACAGGATATGGGAGTTTAGGTACAACGCCCACTGTCACCTCAATGGGGTTCCCCTGAACCTCTATCTCCACTGGGATGGTGGGGTATTGGCTCATGGCTCCATGCACACATGTCACTGCTACACGTTTGGCTTGCAGCAGCTGGCTACTTTTTACCAGCTTACCCGATATAAGGGTGATAGCACTCCCTGAGTCCACCAGTGCTGTAGTCTCTGTTCCATTTATCTTCACTGGCCTAGTGTAGTTATGTGGGGCTAATGCAACGCCCGCCAGGTGGATAAGGGAGCATGGGACCTCCCAATCCCCCAAGTTGCATTGCATAGGTTCTTCGGTGCTGGGACACTGTGCTGCTATGTGTCCCCACTCCCCACATGCATAACATCTACAACTGTTTCTAGTCAGTCTCCCATCATGTGGGCTAGGGGGTTTGGTCCCGTGGTTCTCTCCCCTCAGGCCAATCCCTTCCTTCTGGAGTCTCTGTGGGTTTTCAGCCCCCCTCTTCCTCCACCTAGGACTCCCCAGGGGTTTGGCTGTCCCTCCTTCCAGGGTTGGGGTTGGGTGTTTGCTACGGAAGGGGCTTTCTTTGCGTAGTTGGGTCAATTCCCTGGCTGTCTTGCGTCTTTCTACCAGCGTGATCATCTCATCATAGGTGCACGGATCGTTCTGGCCTACCCATTTGCGGAGATCTGGTGGCAGTGCCCTCATGTACCGGTCGATGACCAGAACCTCTAGTACCTCTTCCGGACCTCGGGATTCTGTTTGCAACCACTTTCGTGCGAGATGGACGAGGTCATATATTTGGGACCGCGGGGTTTTGTCTTCCCGGTGCCTCCACTCATGATATCGCTGGGCCCGTACTGCGGAGGTTACGCCAGATCTGGCCAAGATCTCTGCCTTCAGCTGGGAGTAGTCTGCTGCAGCCTCTTCAGGCAGATCATGGTAGGCCTTCTGGGCCTCCCCACACAGGAACGGGGCAAGGATGCCAGACCACTGATCTCGAGGCCAGGCCTCCCGTAGAGCTGTCCTCTCAAAGGCCAGAAGGTATGCCTCTACATCATCTTCCCTCAACATTTTCTGCAGCCAATGGTTAGCCCGTATGAGCCATGTCCCATCATGCCCACGGTTCAGTTCTGTAAGGGTCTTTACCTGGCTTACCAGTTCCTGCAACATAGCTCGGTCTTGAACAGCTTGGTCTATTAGCAGGCGATTAGTTTCTTGCTGCAGCCGCACTGCTTCTTGCTGGGCAGCTGCCTGGACACGGGTAGCCTCCTGCTGGGCTGCCGTGGCTTGTATCAGTGCCCGTACTACATCATCCATTGTGGTAACAAATTGTAAACCCCCTTCCTTTTTTTTTTTTTGTTTGTGTGTGTTTTTTAAATCACCCTCCTTCTTCCGCCGCGCTGTGCACACCAAAGATCTCACTCCTGACACCAGTTGTGACAAAGTTCCTTCTCTACTTTAGTAGGTCCTGCGCTTATTGGCGGATTTCCTCCCCTCAGTGGTTGTCCCCTCGGACGAAACCCACACTCTGGATCAACTCCTCCTATGTCTGCTTAGGAGTAGCGAGGTTAGGGGGGAACCCGGGCCCACCCTCTACTCCGGGTTCCAGCCCAGGGCCCTGTGAATTGCAGCAGTCTCTATAGTGCTACTTGTAACCGCTGCTTGACCGCTACAGCTCCCTGGGCTACTTCCCCATAGCCTCCTTCAAACACCTTCTTTATCCTCACCACCGGATCCTCCTGGTGACTGATACTGCTTGATTGTATGATGTTTCCTCAATCCTCCAGCAGTATCACCTCTCTGTTCTTAGCTCCTTGTGTCTCTTGCTCCCAGCTCCTCATATGCACTTCTTTCCTCTGGCTCCTCCTCCCCTGACTGGAGTGAGCTCCCTTTTTTATATCAGGTGCCATGATTAGCCTGCCTTGATTGGCTGCAGGTGCTCCAATCAATGTAGCTCTTTCCGGTGCCTTCTAGAAAGTTCTTAATTGGCCCCAGGTGCCTTGATTAGCCTGGAGCAACTGCCATTTTGGTTCCCAAGGTACTAGGGATTTGTTTAGCCTGGGGCTAACATACCTGCTCCTCAGGACTTTCCCGTAGCCATCCGGCCTTCCTCCATCACACCACCTTTCTACAATATTGGCTGCAAATATAGAATAGTGGTGGCAACGGTGATCTATACAGTTACAGATTATGTCAATAACGTCACAGGAGGTGACATGGTATCAGTGAGACTGATACTGGAATACTGCCTCCAGTTTTGGTGTCCTCATTTGAAAAAGATGGTGTGAAATTGGAGTTGAGGCAGCAAAGAGCCACCAAATGTTCTGAGGGCTGGAGAAAAATGCCTTCTAGTGAGCTATTGAAAGAGCTCAACCTGTTTAGCTTCTCAAAAGAAGATTGAAAGGTGACTTCATTGAAACGTTGAAGTGCCTTAATGGAGAGAAAAGATTGGCTATTAAAGGGCTCTTTAATGTAGCAGAGAAAGGCATTAAAAAACCCAATGGCTGGAAGGTGAAAAGAGACAAATTCATATTACAATTAAGGCACAAATATTCAACAGTGAGGATGATTCACCACAGGAACAAGCTACCAAGGAAATTGGTGCATTCTCCATCTCATGACGTCATTTCATGAAGACTAGATGCCTTTCTGGAATGTGTTTAACCCCAAACTAGCTCTTGTGTCATACAGGAGGCCTGTGATATGCAGGGGTCAGATTAGATGCTCTAATGGTCTCTTCTGGCCATAAAGTCAACTAATTTCTGAAAAACTAAGTGTAGGATTGGGAGCAGCGTCTGATGTTTTACTGTCTAGCTGGCTTGCTTCCTAGAACGAACGCTCCTTGAGTGGGGTGATCCACAGGGAGTAGCTCAAACCTCCACAGTGCCTGGCCAGGGGCAGGACATTGGCACAGCGAGGGAGGGGTGTGGCAGTGACATCACAAAGGCCTTTGGCAGGACCTCAGACTATTGGTCAAAGGTGGTGGGGAGGTGGTGACCTCACAGAGAGATGCTGACATCAGCCAGGCAGGACAGGGGCGAGGGGCCAGGGAAACCTCAGAGACCCCTGTGGCTTTGCTCCAGCAAGTCTCCTTCTCCAGGTCTCTCTCTGAGGACTGAGGGAGTATTCGGGTTCACGGACGTGAGCGCCAGGAGGAACCTCTTCCGAGTTTTCTCCTTCCCTTTTCCTGATTTTACTAGAAAACAGCCGTCCCTGTTTAGAGGGTTAGAGCCTCCTCGAGGTTTGAAACTGTTCGGTCTGATCATTCTGGTGACAGTTGAATTCATGGAAAACATGATCTTAAGGAGGCAGAATTTTATTCCACACCTGGGATTTTGTCCCTTAGAATCACTGGGGACATTAGGGTTTGTCCTTTTTGTTTCAACTTTTCCTCCATCCATCCCTTCCTCCTTTCTCTTCCTCTCTTGCTTCTTTTGTCCTTTCTCCTGTTCCCCTCCCAACACCAGGAGGGGTGTGTGTGTGTGTGTGTGTGTGTGTGTGTGTGTGTGTGTGTGTGTGTGTGTGTGTGTGTGTGTGTTGCGGGGGAGTGCTCGGCAGCTCTCACTGTGGGAGGTCCACCCAAAACTGTGGAGCTGCAGTAGTGCTGGGGCAGTGATCCCCGCCAGTGACCTGGGCCATCCTTTTAGCTCTCTGGTGAGACCCCTCAGCCTCCCATCCTCAGTCTCTACCCTGATTGGCTGAGCAGGGGGTTATTGACAGGGAGGAGACTCAGGTCCTTGTTGTTCTCTTTTAAGACCAAGTAAATAAGTCATAACCAGTTATATGTTTGACAAACTTTGCTGCTTCTCTGCATTAGTGGTCTCTGAGCAGTTCATGATTCTCTCTAACATTGCAGTTCTCCTCAAATACTGGCTGAATAATTACTGTGCACACTTGTTGGACTGGAGCTCATCTAAGAGCACTTTATTGAGGTCATTCAATGTATGAATTTCAAGATCCGATGGTTAATTTAAAAATCAGGTCTCTGGGGGTCCTATTCCCAATTCAGCCATTGACTGGCTTTGTGACCTAAGACAAGTCAATTCTCCTTTCTCAGCCTGAGCATCTCCCTCTTTCAAGTAGGGATAATAATGATCCACTCCTACCTACCTCAACACACTCACTCTTCCCCAACACACACACACACTGTCTCTCCACACACACAAACAGTCTCCACACTGCAGCTGAAAAGCAGCTGGCAATCTAGTAGGATGACCCTGGAACAATGGGATAGAGAAACCTGCATCACTGAAAGTGCAGCCACAAAGACACCACACACCAGCTTCCCCTAGCTGGCAAGAATCAAACCTCCACAGAAAGATCCCTATGGTATCGTAGGCCAGCTTCCTAAGGCCTCAGCCTCAACCATTTAACACAGGTGCCTTTCTACACTCTGGTTCTGTTCTAACGGAAGGATCTTTTCCAATTGTTCGCTCAGACCAGCTTGCCCAGCACCCTCACTGCTGTGCATCTCTGTATGTGTGGCCATGGCTGAACAGCAAGAATTCCTGCCCATTTCCCTTCTGGCTGGAGCATGGTTAGAGTGAGTTTGTGGTTATTGATGTTGCTCTAGATTGTTGGCTTCCTGCCTTGGCAATTCAGACAGTTCCTTTTCCCAACATATCTCCAGCACATCAGTCCCTGGCTGGGTCTCCTGGGCGGTGGAAAACATAGGAACATAAGAAAGGCCGTATCAGGTCAGACCAAAGGTCCATCTAGCCCAGTATCTATCTACCGACAGTGGCCAATGCCAGGTGCCCCAGAGGGAGTGAACCTAACAGGCAATGATCAAGTGATCTTCCTCCTGCCATCCATCTCCATCCTCTGACAAACAGAGGCTAGGAACACCATTCTTACCCATCCTGGCTAATAGCCATTTATGGACTTAGCCACCATGAATTTATCCAGTTCCCTTTTAAACATTGTTATAGTCCTAGCCTTCACAACCTCCTCAGGTAAGGAGTTCCACAAGTTGACTGTGCGCTGCATGAAGAAGAACTTCCTTTTATTTGTTTTAAACCTGCTGCCTATTAATTTCATTTGGTGACCTCTAGTTCTTGTATTATGGGAATAAGTAAATAACTTTTCCTTATCCACTTTCTCAATGTCACTCATGACTTTATATACCTCTGTCATATCCCCCTTTAGTCTCCTCTTTTCCAAGCTGAAGAGTCCTAGCCTCATTAATCTTTCATCATATGGGACCCTCTCCAAACCCCTAATCATATTAGTTGCCCTTTTTTGAACCTTTTCTAGTGCTAGAATATCTTTTTTGAGGTGAGGAGACCACATCTGTACACAGTATTCGAGATGTGGGCATACCATGGATTTATATAAGGGCAATACTATATTCTCCGTCTTGTTCTCTATCCCCTTTTTAACGATTCCTAACATCCTGTTTGCTTTTTTGATCGCCTCTGCACACTGCGTGGACATCTTCAGAGAACTATCCACAATGACTCCAAGATCTTTTTCCTGACTCGTTGTATCTAAATTAGCCCCCATCATATTGTATGTATATTTGGGGTTATTTTTCCCAATGTGCATTACTTTACATTTATCCACATTAAATTTCATTTGCCATTTTGTTGCCCAATCACTTAGTTTTGTGAGAGCTTTTTGAAGTTCTTCACAATCTGCTTTGGTCTTAACTATCTTGAGTAATTTAGTATCAGCTGTAAACTTTGCCACCTCACTGTTTACCCCTTTCTCCAGAGCATTTATGAATAAATTGAATAGGATTGGTCCTAGGACTGACCCTTGGGGAACACTGAGGGAACTGGGATTGTTTAGCCTGCAGAAGAGAAGAATGAGGGGGGATTTGGTAGCTGCTTTCAACTACCTGAAAGGGGGTTCCAAGGAGAATGGATCTAGACTATTCTCAGTTGTAGAAGATGACAGAACAAGGAGCAATGGTCTCAAGTTGCAGAGGGGGAGGTTTAGGTTGGACATTAGGAAAAACTTTTTCACTAGTAGGGAGGTGAGGAACTGGAATGCGTTACCTAGGGAGGTGGTGGAATCTCCTTCCTTAGAGGTCTTTAAGATCAGGCTTGACAAAGCCCTGGCTGGGATGATTTAGTTGGGTTTGGTCCTGCTTTGAGCAGGGGGTTGGACTAGATACCTCCTGAGGTCCCTTCCAACCCTGAGATTCTATGATTCTATGATTCTATGAACACCACTAGTTACCCCTCTCCATTCTGAGAATTTACCATTAATTCCTACCCTTTGTTCCCTGTCTTTTAACCAGTTCTCAATCCATGAAAGGACCTTCCCTTTTATCCCATGACAACTTAATTTACGTAAGAGCCTTTGGTGAGGGACCTTGTCAAAGGCTTTCTGGAAATCCAAGTACACTATGTCCACCGGATCCCCCTTGTCCACATGTTTGTTGACCCCTTCAAAGAACTCTAATAGATTAGTAAGACACGATTTCCCTTTACAGAAACCATGTTGACTACTGCTCAATAATTTATGTTTTTCTATGTGTCTGACAATTTTATTCTTAACTATTGTTTCAACAAGTTTGCCCCGTACCGACGTTAGACTTACCGCTCTGTAATTGCCGGGATCACCTCTAGAGCCCTTTTTAAATATTGGCATTACATTAGCTAACTTCCAATCATTGGGTACCGAAGCCGATTTAAAGGACAGGTTACAAACCTTAGTTAATAGTTCCGCAACTTCACATTTGAGTTCTTTCAGAACTCTTGGGTGAATGCCATCTGGTCCCGGTGACTTGTTAATGTTGAGTTTATCAATTAATTCCAAAACCTCCTCTAGTGACACTTCAATCTGTGACAGTTCCTCAGATTTGTCACCTACAAAAGCCAGCTCAGGTTTGGGAATCTCCCTAACATCCTCAGCCGTGAAGACTGAAGCAAAGAATTCATTTAGTTTCTCCGCAATGACTTTATTGTCTTTAAGCGCTCCTTTTGTATTTTGATCGTCAAGGGGCCCCACTGGTTGTTTAGCAGGCTTCCTGCTTCTGATGTACTTAAAAAACATTTTGTTATTACCTTTGGAGTTTTTGGCTAGCCGTTCTTCAAACTCCTCTTTGGCTTTTCTTATTACACTCTTGCTCTTAAGTTGGCAGTGTTTATGCTCCTTGCTATTTGCCTCACTAGGATTTGACTTCCACTTTTTAAAGGAAGTCTTTTTATCTCTCACTGCTTCTTTTACATGGTTGTTAAGCCACGATGGCTCTTTTTTAGTTCTTTTACTGTGTTTCTTAATTTGGGGTATACATTGAAGTTGGGCCTCTATTATGGCGTCTTTAAAAAGGGCCCACGCAACTTGCAGGGATTTCATTTTAGTCACTCTACCTTTTAACTTTTGTTTAACTTTTGTTTAACTAACCATCTGCTTCCTCACCATGGGGAACAGGGGCAGAAAATGCTTTTTAAAAAGCCTTTTGAAAAGTAAAAAGTAAAACAAGCCAAGCAACCCCATCCCTTGCTTTGTGCTGGGTGCCCACCTGTGGGCTTGTGGGGGGGGGGGGCTGGCGGGAGAGGTGTTCTGAGCACACTCCGGTCAGGGAAGGGGTGGAGTTGGCCAAAGGGGCAGGTTGAATCTTTAGCAGAGAATTCCTTTCTCCATTGTGTTAGCTAAGCGTTGCTGTTAAATGTCAGCATTTGAAACAATCTGATTCTAACCTCCCTGCCATCTCTGTTGCTGTAGTTCTCACATCCTCTGCTCTTGTGATGTCACCACAAAACATGGTATCTTATTCCCAAAGTGTCCTGTGGGTTAGACAGGACTTAAGTTTATAAGGTAAAAACTGAGCATAACTCCTTCCCTTCCCCCTTTTGACTTAGGAAAAACAAATCCTGTTCCCTCCCCCTGCCCCAACCCGACCCAGCCCAGCCCCACCAGCGCTGCTGTGGCCAGGAGACAGGTGCCCTCTCACCTGACCCTGATCTGCTGTGGTGAGAGAGAGCTGCGGGGGAGTTCTCTCTCCCTGGGGCAACCTGCACCCCAAACCCCTTATTCCCAGCCCCAACCCAGAGCCTGCATCCCTAGCTGGAGCCCTCACACCCCTGCACCCCAACCCTTTGCTCCAGCCCTGAGCCTCTCATCCCCAACCCCACTCCAGAGACTGCACCCCCAGCCGGAGCCCTGGCACCCCAACCTCTGCCCTTCCTGAGCCCCCCTCCACACTCCTAACCCTTCAGCCTCACCCCGTCACACACCATCCATCTGCAGAATGAAGTTTGGAATGAGCACCAATAGACAGGTGAGGTGTCACACCTCACCTCCGTATTGGTGCACACAACAAAATTCATTCCACACACGGACATAACAAATTAGAGGAAACACTGCTCCTGACTTTCAACCTCTCTCTCAGATCTTGAATATCATACGTTGACTGATCAGAATAAAGTGCTCTCAAGTGAGCTACAGACCAACAGTGGTTCATAGTAATTATTCAGCAAGGATTTTAGAAGACCTAGAACATTAGAGGAAATCATCACCTGCTAAGAGACAATTAATGGAGTGAAGCAGCAAGATTAATCCCGTACATTGGATTGGTTGTGACTTCTTTGCCTGATTTGTAAAAAGACCAAAAGGACCTGGGTCTCCTCGCTCTCGATAGCCCCCTGCTCGGCCAATCAGCACTGAGACTCTGAGGGGCGGGAGGCTGAGAGGTCTCACCAGATGTCCCAAATGACGGCCCAGGTCACCATCAGACGGGATCACTCTCAGATCCAGCCCCACCTCTTGGTGAGGACCTCTGCAATGAGAGCAATACCCCTCCCCTGCCCGCACTCCAGACACGTCCCTCCTTGTTAGAGGGAGGGAAGCTGGGAAAAGGGAAAAAAGAAGCAAGAGGCGAAAGGAGGGAGGAAAGAGGAAAAGGGAAACCAAAAAGGACAAACCCCAATGTCCCCAGGGATTCCAACCATCAAACCCTAGGTAGGAAATCAAACTCTGCCACCTGAAGCCAGTGCTGTCTGGGCCTGGAATGCTGCCTGCGCCAGGTGGATCAGACTGAACAGGTTCCAAGCCTCTCTGAGCCTCTTACCTTCTCAAAGGGAAGTTTGTTTTCAGCACAATCAGTGGGAGGAAAGGAGAAAACTCCACAGAGGTTCCTCCTCATGCTCACATCCATGAATCCTAATTCTCTCTCAGCCCTCGAAGAGAGACCTCGCGAAGGAGACTTGCAGCTGCAAAGCCGGGAGGTCTCAGAGACTGGCCTGGCCCTGCACCTCTCTCCTGCCCGGCTGATGTCGGGGTCTCTCTGTGAGGTCACCCCCTCCCCACCACCTTTGCCCAATAGGCCGAGTTCCTGCAAAAGGCCTTTGTGATGTCACTGCCACACCCACCCCTCCCCTCAAAGCTGATGTCCTGCCCCTGGCCAGACTCGTTGGGTGTTTGAGTTGTTTCCCCTGGATCTGGGGTTGCCAACTTTCTGACCCAACAAAACTGAACACCCTCATCCTGCCCCTTCACCGAGGTCCCGGCCCGCTCAATCCATCTCCCTCCGTCGCTCGCTCTCCCCCACGCACACTCACTCGCTTGTTTTCACCGGGCTGAGGAGGGCTGGGGAGGGGCCCTTTTCAACTGGGTGTTGTCGGGACAGACCTGGGAAGGAGGCTGCCTGCCAAACACCTTTAAGAGGAGCCGTCCCTCCCTGTCAGAAAATCATCTCCCTCCTTCAGTTCAATTACGGCCTGAATTGTTCCTTGTCTCGGCAGGGCCGGAGGATTGAAAGCAGCAACGTCAAACCCCTGTGCAGCTAGCAGGAATGGACACAGACTCTCCCTTGTATCTCAACAGATATTTAGTTTTACTCTTGGTAAACTACAAGGCTAAAGGGACGGGCGCTGGCACCAGATCTAAGGAATGAAATAAAACACAATCATCATCGTTATGCCCATCGTTGCCCCTTTAATCTTACGTTGTCTCTCTCTGACCACCGTCACCCTCCGTCGGTTCACTGAGATTGCCACACTCATTGCTTCCAACACACACCTGATCTCCAATTTTGCAGCCAAAAGAAAAGTGATAGGCTTTCTTAACCATAGTGTTTGTACTGCACTTTTGTGATGCAAAAGTCACTTCACCACAAACATAGCACAAGTTATCTGCACTGTTCACACAAGTACGAGGCATCTCTGCTCACTTTGGCTAAAGAGAAATGGGGCCCTTTGCAAAATCAAACACTGACAAATAAGAGAGCAAGACACTGTATGATTTCTAGAGCTGATATAGGGCAATTGGTTCAGCTTCATTATGATGGCATCATCCATGACTTCTAGAATAACATGATGCAATTCATATCATGTATGAGGCAATACCAGCTTCAGATTGTATCCTTCATTGTTTTGCCTAAAAAGCAAGTACTGTCCAAAGCCATTCATAGATTTATTCATAGATCCAGTCAAAGATGTATTTTAGTCATTACTGGTTTAAATTGAGATCCCGTCCCTTTATAACTCACTTATCCTCCCCCATTCCCAAGTCAAGGGTCATAAATACTGACTCAATAGCATATCTTGAAAACTAGAGTCAATCAAGAATTTTAAGCATCATTTTCGTTCTCAGTGACCCAGAATTAGTAAGGTTGGACTCCATTTATTTCAGAAGCATTTTGGCTGTAGAGCAGTGTAACAAGCCCCTCCTAGCTGCCTCCTGGTGGAGGGAGGCTGGGGAGCTGTGGGGACCTGTTTGAGAGGGTCACTAGTAGCAGCGTAGCACAGGAGGTGTCCTATCGGGTTGAGTCATTGCAGATGATGATGTAGTGCAGCAGACCCCCGTTTTGCCAACCTTGCTTTAGGCAGTTTTCCATGTTAAGCGAACTCCCAGTGCCCAAAGGTGCAGCAGCCGGCGATTTGTCCTGTGGCCGCTAGGTGGCGCTGCAGCCTCGCACTTTCCCGTTCCCACGGGTATGGGAAGGTTTGATAAGGTGACCTGGCTCCACCCGGCCCCAGGGAGATGCCGTCACTGGGGTCTGCTGTGTAAGGGCTGAAAGTCAATTTTACTGGCATTTTATGATCTTTCAATCATGAAGGGGAGCAACTGCTTACCCTGACTGAAGCATCTTATCTCGTTTCCAAATTAAAGTGTCTCCTCTTTGTGTGCAAAGAGACAGTTTAAGGGGACGCCACAAACGGGAGATGCTTTTGGTTTGGAAAACGAAATATTTTTGCAAAGATTTTTCATCCAAATTGATTTAGGATTAATGGGGTCAAATTCCATGCTGTGCCCTGTGGCTTTAAGGCATTGGAGAACTGCTGAAGAGGTTAAAGGCCGCAGAGCTGGGTAGCTGGGTGTGGGGCCTCCAAAGTTATTGTGCTCTGGTGAGACTGAGCAGTTGTGGGGATTGTGCAAGCTCTGGTGTTTACATGCACATAGAAAATGTAATGAAACTCCATTTTTAAAACCACTCATGTCTGGGAATGGAAGAGAAGCTCTTTGAAATAAGTGTCCCCTTCATACTCTTCAAGATCACTGGCTCCAACAGTCAGCTGCCTCAGGGAACTCAGTGGTGGTGCATTTGAGGGCGGATTGAGAGGTTTCTGGTTCAAGTCCAGCTGCTCTCTTACATGTCCTCTTTTTTAATTGATCTATATTTTCATATCCATCTCCTGTATGTTCAGGAGTTCCGCTGAACGGGGACGTGAAATGAATTTAATCATTCAGTATATTCCTGTTAAAATGTACAAACACTGAGCAAAGCTGTCCATCAGCTGAAATCCGTTCCGGTCCTCTGAGGCGCTAGTTTGTTTTCATTCTTGAAACAAAGATAGAGTACGACTGTAGATGTGCAGGTCCTTGTTCTCCACGAGCGATGCTGTGCAGAAGAAGAAGAACCAGTGGCTATCAAGTGGACACTAGGGAGTTTAGACTTGCCTTCCAAGGGGAGTATTGGGGGCAAAAGACATATCTGGCTTCAAGACTAAGCTTAATACTTTTATGGAGGGGATTTTTTTAACAGCAGCCTGGCTCAAGAGCATTGGCCAATATGGACTATATTGTCTTCTTTGCTTCTCTGTCCTAATTTAAGCCTTTCTAATGCTGTGTTTCAGTTGACTAATAAACCCCGCTATATTTTAACAGTCTGCCCAGTGTCACAGCAAAAACTTGCTGAGGTGCATTGAAGCATGAATGAGGAGCAGTCTCTGAACAGGAGTGTCGTTCAGCTGGACCTGCTGGCAGAGCTCACAGGTTGAAATAGGAGTGTTGAATCCAGAGGCTCAGTCTGAAGCTACATGGTCTCTCCTTGTGGAAGAGTGGGACCCCTTGGGGGTCCAGTGCACTCAAAGGGCACCTCCCAAGGACTGTTTAAAAGCCAGGGCATTGCACAGATCCTGTGCATCCATGACACTGCGCCAGAGGTTAAGCCTTCTGAGAAAAAGAGATAAAACAAGAAAAGGATCTAAATGTGTATTTACCATTGCACCCTCATCAGTCCTCGTGGGAATCCCTCATCAGTTACAAAGTGTATTAAAACCTTCCCCTAAGGCTCACCTCTTGGTTATCAGGTCGTGTCAGTTTTGTTAGAGGGCTTTCCCTTCTCCCGCCCACTTCCCTGGCTCTTGTCACGCAGACAGCAAGCAGCAACAGACCAGGAGTCCGAAGGGCAGATAGTGCGATGTTTATTGGGGTTATTTCCAAGCAAGCAGATTCCGAAGCCCTTCACACCAGTCGGGCTTATCACTGTACGCCCAGAGAGTCTGTTCCCCAGTGTCCCGTTCCCAGCTCTGAGGCCGCAGAGCGTTTACCCTGCATCCCCCTTCCCAGCTCTGAGGCCACAGAGCCTTGCCTGTTCCCATTTCCCCCATTAATAAACCTGATTCCAATTTCCCTTCCCCCTCCTGTTTGACCCCAGTTTATATAGTCATATTCCCAGCTACACCTTAACCAATCATTTTACTGAAATGTAACTAACCAGTCCTAACGTATTGCAACATAATTACCTAACCAATTATATCCTACTATCCTAATTAACTTACACCCATCAAAATTAATTATACCGCTGGCAGAAACAATTACAGAACCAGAAAAGTGGTGGACATAAAGATAAAACAATACAGAAATGAGGGTACCACAACTGTTGATAAGTGATTTCTTGCCAGACAGGATGCTATCAAACTAAATTTTCTTTAAGCATCTTAAGATCTATTTCGTTATCGGGTGGTTCTACCCCTTCCCCCATTCTGTGGTTGTCTTGTCTAGTTAGATTGTAAATCGTTTAGGGCATGGGCCATCTACTATTCTGTGTTTGTACTTTGCCTAGCACAATGGGGACCCACTGTTAGCTGGTCCTTAGGCACTAAGGTAATGCATATGATTTATAATAATAATAACTCTCCTGCCACTTTGAGCCAAGGAAGCTGGCCTTGGGACGTTACTGCTTAAAAATGAGCTGCGATTAAAACCGTGGACTATTCTTTGTGACAAGTATCCCACAAATTCCACTGACCTCCCTTGTTTTCTTTGCCTGGCGTAGGGTTTCTAAATTCCAAACCTGATGTGATCTCGCAGCTGGAACGAGGGGAAGAGCCGTGGGTCCCAGACCGCCAGGGTTCTGAGAAAGAAGTGCTCCCGAGAGCTGCCTGCACAGGTGAGGGATTGGTTAAACCAACTCAAAAACTCTCCATGAATACAGGAAACATTTGGGATGCCCTACAAAGACCTTGTGAGCTCTGCAAGTTCAGGATTGTTCCCTTCAGATGTGGAATCATTAGGCAGATGTCACTCATGGCTTCCCACCCACCCAGGGGTGAGCTGCAGCGGGTTCGCATGGGTTCGCGCGAACCCGTTGTTAAATTTTAGCAGCCATTTTAGAACCGCTTGTTAAGGGCTGCTAAATTTAACAAAAGTTCCCGCCCGCTCCTCCTGCTCCGCCCCTTCTCCTCCCCTCCCTGCTTCCCGCGAATCAGATGTTCGCGGGAAGCCTGAACAAGCAGCATGGAGGCAGCCAGCAGGTAAGCTGGGGCGCGGAGGGAGGGGTGCGGCTGGCTCAACAGCTCCCGGTCCCAGACCGCGGCTCCCTCCAGCCCAGCGCCGGCCGGGAGTCGGGCCCCGGCTGCCGCCAGCGGCGGGCCCGGTGCCGGCCCGGGAGTCGGGCAGCGGCCGGGCCCGGTGCGGCCCGGGAGTCGGGCCGAGCGGCGAGCCCGATGCCGGCCCGAGGCCGGGCCCGTGCCGGCCAAGCGGCCGGCCTCGGTGCCGGCCAGCGGCGGGCGGTGCCGCCCGGGGAGTCAGGCCGCGGTGCTGGCCCGCCCGCCCGGGAGTCAGGCCGAGCGGCTCGGCGAGTCGGGCAGCGGTGCGGCCCGGCCGAGTCGGGCCGAGCGGCTCAGCGAGTCGGGCGCGGTGCCGGCCGCCTGGCCGGGAGTCGGGCCGAGCGGCTCGGCAAGTCGGGCCGCGGTGCCGGCCCGGCCCGGCCCGGGGAGTCGGGCCGAGCAGCGCCGGTCGTGGTCCTGGCAGAGTGGACCCGGTCCCCAGGCAGTGTGGTAAGGGGGTAGGGAGGGTGGGTTGTGGGGGTGGATAGGGGTCAGGGTAGTCAGAGGGCAGGGAACAGGGGGATTGAATGGGGGCAAGGGTCCCGGGAAGCAGTCAGGAAAGAGCAGGGTTGGATGAGGTGGTGGGGGCACTCAGGGACAGAGAGAAGGGGTAGTTGTATGGGGTAGGGGTTCTGGGGGGCCATTGAGAATGAGAGGAGGGGTTGGGTGGGGCGGCAAGGGGCAGTCAGGGGACAGGGAAGGGGGGATGGGTCAGGGGTCTCGGAGTGTGTGTGTTAAGGAACATGAGGGGTTGGATGGGGCACGACCCCCCCACAGAGGGGGGGGGGGAAGGAGGGAATCCGTTGTTAAAATTTTGGAGGGAGGAGGGAACCCGTTGTTAAAAATTTGGCAGCTCATCACTGCACCCACCCTAACTGACAACTGGCAGCAGGTCCCTCCCCAATCTTACTTTCCCCTGAGTGTTGTGGTGAGATGCACACCTAGAAATGATCCCTTCCTGTCTCGTCTGGGGAAGGGTTTGAGGAAAATGAGCTCCTGATAGGTTTGATCTCTCCCACACGTATTTTGGTTTGTTCATCCCTTTTTCCATTCCTCTCTCTGAGATTTCCTTTCTGTCCGGAGCAGGGAGTGACCTATGTCTGGATTCTCTCTGTCTCCCATCAGGTGTTGGGATGGTGAGTGAGAATGAGAAGAATCCCCAGCAGGAAGATGCTGAGCAAGTAGAACCACATAGGACATTATCAGGAAGACCCAAAGGGAATGTTTCCGAGAGTTGTGCACTCCCAGAAAAAGCAAAAGTCTGTGAGTCTCAGCAGAGGCAAGAGGAAAACCTGAGTAGCCTCTGAGACCTTATTACACATGAGAGAATCAACTTGGAAGAGACACACTACACATGGCATGAGTGTGGGAAAAGCATCAATGGGAACTCAGACCTTTTCACACATCAGGGAATCCACAGAGGAGAGAGACCCTACATGTGCTCTGAGTGTGGGAAAAGCTTCAGTCGGAGCTCAGCCCTTATCACACATAGGAGAATCCACACGGATGAGAAACCTTATGGATGCTCTGAGTGTGGGAAACGCTTCAGTTGGAGATATGCCCTTGTCGCGCATCAGAGAATCCACACAGGAGAGAAACCCTACACGTGCTCTGAGTGTGGGAAATGCTTCAGTCGGACGTCAGCCCTTATCACACCTCAGATAATCCACACAGGTGAGAAACCTTATGGATGCTCTGAGTGCAGGAAAAGCTTCAAACAGAGCCCTAGCCTGAGCAGACATCGTAGAATCCACACAGGAGAGAGACCCTACACATGCTCTGAGTGTGGGAAAACCTTCATTGACAGCTCAAACCTTGTCAGACATCGTAGAATCCACAGTGGAGAGAGACCCTACACATGCTCTGCATTTGGGAAAAGCTTCAATCAGAGGACGTTCCCTATTAGACATCAGACAAGCCACATGGGAGAGAATGTGAGAAATGCCTTGATTAGGGCTGGCCAAAGCCTGAGCGTCACGGTTTGACTGTTCCCCCATTTCAAAGCAATTGTTAGTCATCAAGTTCCCCCTTCGGGAACAAATTGTTTCATTCCCAGTTGCTTTGATGTTGCTTCAAGTTTTGCTGGAGAGCAGATATTTTTATGATCATTTTCCTCAGTTAAAATATATTGAACTATAACAAAGAGCAGGAACAGGGCAGGGATAGGGGAAAATGTCATTTCATCCACTGTAACAACAAAAGTAGTTAGGATAAATCAGAGAGATTCCCTTATTCCCTGTATTGTCAGAGTGGGGAATGAACAACAATCTACAGCAATGCCATTAACACAAACACACTCTCAGCCTGCTCCAGCCAGAAGGGAAATGGGCAGGAATTCTCACTGTTCAGCCCAGGACACACTTACACTGATGCGCAGCCGTGAGTGTGCTGGGGAAGCTGGTCTGAGCAAACAATTTGAAGTGACAATTCAGTGAGAACTGAATCATCATGCAGTGGAACAGCTGTACATCAAGTGGTTGTGGCCGAGTGGTTAAGGCGATGGACTAGAAATCCCTTGGGGTCACCTCATGCAGATTTAAATCCTGCCAACTAGGCAAGCACTGTGCTGTTGTTGTTATTATTGTAGTCTTAGTGCCTGAGCATCCACAGTGCAAATTGGAGCCAGATCTAGCGTCACTCTGTCTACACTTAAAATGCTGCTGTGGCACTGCTATAGCACTTTGGAGTAGACAGTGACTGGAGGGGTTTTCCCATCCCTGTAATAGCTGCATTGACAGAACAATTCTTCCTTTTCTTTAGCACTATCTAACCAGGGCTTAGGTCACCTTAACTCTATGGGTTTGGGGGGAGGGGGGATTCACACCCTGAGAGACGTCGCTCTGTCAGTTCAGTGCCCAGCGTACACCAGCCCTTAGATCCCTCTTGGTATTTCAATGCAGGCACTGACCTGTGAGAGGAAAACATCAGCTTACAAACACACAGACTGAATTCCCCACATTTCATCTCGCTGCACTTTCCAGAAAGTCATGAAATTCAATTCATTCTTGCTAGGACAGAGAAAAAATAAGTGACACTAAGTTTTTGGCTTGGTTAAATAAAATTAAGTGTTTAATTAATATAGTAAAAACCTGTCCTGATGCCTCTAACTAACACCATTGCGTGAAATAGGAACAGAGACAAAGCTTGTCAGTGACGACTAATTTCACAAATGATCTTCCCAATATTAATTTCTACGCTGCCCCCATTGGAGGTCTGGGCATCTCCAGTGTCACTGCTCTGCGTTCACCTTCCGCTTAGAATTGTTCTCGGACATTCACCTTCCTCTGCAGCGTGGGGCACGGGTCACTTGCTGGTGGATTCCCTGCACATTGAAGTCTTTAAGCCACGATTTGAGGACTTCAATAACTCAGACGTAGGTTAGGGGTTTGTTACAGGAGTGGGTGGGTGAGATTCTGTGGCCTGCTTTGTGCAGGAGGTCAGACTAGATGATCATAATGGTCCCTTCTGACCTTAAGTCTATGAATCTATTCCCAAATTTGGAAAATTGTGCAGTTCAGAATGTGAATAGTGACCCCGTCTCCTTCCTGCACCTGCTCTACCTTGCTCCACAGCAGCTTCTCCCCCTGCAGAGTCACTCCAGCACGGCAGTGCAGCCGCCCAGGGTTCAGAAGGGGCCCCAGCAAGGACAGTGGGTGCAGCTAACAGCCCGGTGTGCCTGGCAGTGAGTCAGCTGTAAAAAAGCAACCCCCCCCTCCACAGAAGTACAGAGACCTGATTTCCCCAACTTTAACATCATGACCCCCTGTAGAAAGCCACACGTGTCAGTTGTATTTTCACAGGGAGATGCAAAAATCAAGTGACAACAATTTTTAAGTTGAGTAAATAAAGTTGAGGAGATAGTTGTTAACCTCACAAAAATATATTAAAGATCCCTCAACATAACACCTGAAGGTGAAATATGAACAGAGACAAACCTTGTCAGCAAAGGCTCATTTCCCAAACGGTCCTCAAAATGTTACTAATTCCCACCCCTCCTCCACAGGAGCTCTGTGCACTGTAACTGTTCTGCAGGCAGCTTCCCATTCAATGCTGTTGTGGGACATTCCCAGACTTGGAAATGTACGAACGACAGAATTTGAAGAGCAAACCTGGCTCCCCGCACCAGGCGGGATTTGAGTGTTTTGAGTGTTTTGTCCCTGTCACTTAGAGTTTGTCAATAGTACAGACGCCAGGGGCAGGACTCCAGGCTCTGCTTGAGCACAGGGGCTGGGGTGTGGGGGGGAGAAAGGATTGTAGATTCTGACCTGTGCTCTAGAGAGGAGGTAATAATTGAAGGGAGCATGTTTGTCTCCTCTCCTTCTCAGTGTCCCAGGGCTGGAATTCTACATTCCACAGGGCCAAATGAGGGGGTGATGCCACTTGGTTAATCAAAACCAGTGCTCCAGGTGAGGCTTGAACTCACAACCTCAGCATAGCTCCTCAGCACTGCTCTATAAGTACTGTGCACTAACTAATTACACCACTGGAGAACATGCTTGCTATGGTTTTCTGAGCCCCCCCCAGGTTGATAAAGGCAAGGAGTGACCCCAAAACTGAGCTGAGAGTGGATAGCAACAAGTGTTGGTACTTGGTGGGGTGGATTCTTCTTAAGGGTTCCAGGCACCATTTCACCCTTTTGTTCTTCCCTGTGTAATAACAGAGCTGGTTAAGACTCAATGGAGAGTCTTGCTGCAGACCAACAGATCTGAAATCACTGACAACCAGCTCTAAGCATTAGTCCTGCTTTGGGAGAGTGTCTCTCATGCAAGAAACTGCCCAGTCTGCGCTAGCAGTGAGGCTCCCTCACTAACAGCTGAAATCAGGGAGAGCTGTGTGACGTGCAGGGCCCCAGGGGTGCCTGAACAGGGGGGAACACCACCCCAGGACTTTTAAACATGGGAGGGCTCTGCCTTGCCACTTTGTAATGACCGTAAGGGCAAGTGAGGGTGGAGAGCAGTGAGCAGGAGGAAGGGGCAGCATAGGAGTCTATCCAGCTCTGAATCTTGTTTTCTCACAGTAGCCAATACCAGGTCTCCCAAAAGCCACTCCTCAAGGCAGCACTGGGAGTTGAACCCAGGATCTTCTGTTTACAAAACAGGCACTTTAACCAGCTAAGCCATGGTACCCTGCTGTTATTTAAAGCATCGTGTCTGCCCACACCTGACTCTCTGCCAATCCCCACTGGGACCTGACAAGTGTTGCTCCTGTTTGGATTGTGTAAAGCAGAGGAGCAGCTGAAGTTTTGCTCCCAAGGTGTGTGTGTGATTCTTTGGACAGGTGTAATTACATTACTTAGGCTGACAATGCAGTTATATCAACCATGGGCGGCAGGTTATATATTTGTGTGGGGCCCGGGCCCCACCAATATTCAGGGCTGGGCGCCCTGCTCCAGCAATAGTTGGAGCTGGGTCTCTTCCCGCCCCCATCCTGCCTGGATCGGCCCCAGCCACCGCAGGTCTCCCCACGCCGCCGCGACCCTGCCTGGAGCAGGTCCCAGCCCCCGCCTGCCACCCCCCCTCCGCGTGTTCCCCCCCCTCCGCCGCGTTGTGTTGTGTCCCTGCCTGACAGAACGCAGCGCGCTGCTGCCGGGAGGGCTCCCAGCAGATTTGCTGTCTGCTGCCACAGGGTCCTAGTGCCTGCCCTCCGCCAGTACTGGCAAGGCAGGCTGCCTTTACCCTGAGCCTCTCCAACCCCAAACCCTCAGCCCCAGCCAGAGCCCTCATTCCCCGCACCTAATCCTCAGCCCCAGCCCTGAGCACCCCACATCATGAACCCCTCATCCCCTGCACCCTAATCCTCAGCCCCAGCCAGAGCCCTCATCCCCCGGCACCCTAATCCTCAGCCCCAGCCAGAGCCCTCATCCCCCCACACCTAATCCTCTGCCCCAGCCCTGAGTGCCCCCACATCATGAACCCCTCATCCCCCCGCACCCTAATCCTCTGCCCCAGCCCTGAGCGCCCCCACATCATGAACCCCTCATCCCCCCGCACCCTAATCCTCTGCCCCAGCCCTGAGCGCCCCTACATCATGAACTCCTCATCCACAGCCCAACCCTCTTCCCTAGCCCTGAGCCCCCTCCTGCATCATGTACCCCTCATCCTCAGCCCCACAGTCCTCACCCTGCACTCCCTCCTATCCCCAAACTCCCTCCCCCTTCCCACACACCCCTTCCCAACCCCAAATTCCATCCCAAAGCCTGCACCCTTCACCTCCTCCTGCACACCCACCCCCTGCCCCAGCCCAGAGCCTGCACCCAGCACCCTTCCTGCATCCTAATCCCCAGCCCAGGATCTGCACCCCAGACCTCCCCCGCCGAGCCCCCTCCCAGAGCCTTAGGCAGGTGGGGGCGGAGTTGGGGGGGCGGAGTTGGGGGCAGGTTCTGGGCCCCACCAAAATTTTTACAAACTTGCCACCCATGATATCAACCTAATTCCAGTGTAGAATCATAGAATATCAGAGTTGGAAAGGACCTCAAGAAATCATCTAGTCCAACCCGCTGCTCAAAGCAGGACCACTCCCCAGACAGATTTTTGCCCCAATCCCTAAATGGCCCCCTCAAGGATTGAACTCATAACCTGAGGTTTAGCAAGCCAATGCTCAAACCATTGAGCTATTCCTCCCCCCAGGTAGTGACTCAATTGTCAGAACTTTCTGGAGCTATGAAATGGGAGAGGCCCAGCCTCTGTAGCGGGAATGCAGGGCAGGCGAGTTCACGGCAGGCATGGTGGGATACTGGTGGAGGCCAGTCATGGTGATATAATGACCAGCAGCATTTACACTGACAATTTGTCTTTTTAAGTTTGCTGCAAAAAGCTCTAGACCTCTCGTCAAGGTGTTTTTATTTTGTCACCAAAACAGGGCAGTTTTGTCGCCAGACGCGGTATTGCAGTGTGTGTACCAGCCACAAGCTGCTGATCGAGGGAGCATTGTGTGTTTTTCACACACCTGAGCAATATAATGATGCTGAAATAACTTTGTAGTGCAGACATGGCCAAAGATTCACACACACACACACACACACACACACACACACACACACACACACAGCTTGCAAGGAAAAGCTCACCTGCTTCTCTGCTTTGCAGAATCCAAACACATGCAAAGTATGTCAGGCCCTGGTGGAGCTGTCAGGGAGTCAGCTGTGGGCATCACGGTGTCTTAGCTGGCTAAAGCACCTACCTTCTAAACAAGAGATCCTGAGTTCAACTCCCAGTGGTGCCTTGTTGAGTAACTCTTCAGGTACCTGATATTAGCTGCTATCAGAGGACAAAATACAGCATTAGGTGGGCCTTTGGTCCAGCCCAGGGTGGCTGTTTTTATGGTTTAAATTACACTCACAGGCACTGATGATAGAGTTACTGAAAGTTTGGGAGTTAAGAGCTGATAGGTCAGTGTTCCAGCCCATCACAGATGACCCCCCTCCCTTTGGGACAGGGGCAGGTCTGGGATCACACACCAAATGCTCATTGTGGCTGCCAGAATCTGTGGGCAGCTCATTTAGTTTCCACCCAGGGTTGAGTCCTGCTTCGTGCACCGTGTGTGAGAATGAAAATCCTAAACCGCCCTTTGAAATAACGAAAGCAGCAGGACATGTTATTGTCCCTGTCCCAAAGCAGACAGACCGATGGAGAAATGCCATTGACTCCAGGCAATACTCCACTGCCATTTTACCTTTTTCACTTTGCTAAACTCCCTCCCAACTTTGAGGACTCCCAGAGCCTGATATTGAGCTTGAGCTGAGATGTCTACAGTGCAAATTTACCACCCCATGGCCCTAGCCTGGGAGCCTTCACTGGCACGGGACAGCCCTGGGTGTTTCATTGCAGTGTGGACATAGCCTAGCATTATGTCTACACTGCCATTAACACACCCACGTCACTATTCTCAAACCCTGGGTCAGTTGATTCAGGCTTGTGGGGCTTGTGCTGCAGGGTTATAAAATTACAGTGTAGACACTTGGGCTTCAGCCCAGCCTCCAAGACCCCACAAGGGGTGAGGGTCTCCGAGCCTGGGCTCCAGTCTGAGCCCCAGGAGCCCAAATCAGATCATCCAGGCCAGCCGGGCCACAGGGATTTTATCACAGTATAGATGCCCTCTCAGGGTATGTCTACACTGCAATGTAAGCCCAGGGTTAGCAGAAGTCATGTCAGCAGCCCCAACACATAAACATAAACCACGAGGGAAAGACCCACCCCCAAATAAGCTAGGCAGTGTCCTTCTCCCTACGGTTCATAAGTCCAGCAACCAAAAGTCCTTTAACATGAGCCATCCCCTCTCCCACCCCACTCACAGCTGTTGTCCTTAGTCAGTGCAAGCCCAGAGGTGCCTCTGTAGAGTTCACCTGCCATCCTGGGTGGAAAAGGGGGAAAATAAGAAGGCACCGTACTCACTGTGTTGTCTAGGGACTCACTCATCCCTCCACAGCCACCCTGTCCTAACATTGATCTAACCCCTAAATTTTAGTATTGGGACCCAGTCCCCAGCCTCACTCCCAACCAGAGCCTGCTCCTCTTCACCCTTCTTCTCTGTCCCAACCCACAGCCCCCTCCTATTCCCAGTGCCCCTCAATCCCAACCCACAGGCCCCTTCTATTCCCAGTGCCCCTCAATCCCAATCCACAGGCCCCCCGCTCCTCACGCTGCTCCTCAATCCCAACCCACAGCTCCCGCCTTCCCTCCAGCAGCAGGTGCTTCAGACCCCCTCAGGAAGATTTTCTTGCAAGGTTTCGTGTATCAGTCTGCATGTGGATTTTACGGTATGTTGGAAATAGGTTGGGTTGCTTGCCGAAATGATCACTTGTGGCTGGTGTTGCATTCCCAGTCTCCATGTTATTGGGGCAGGAGAAACAAAGGGCTGTTATCCTTGATGTGTGAACCAAGGACTCAACCCTGGGTGGAAACTAAATGAGCTGCCCACAGATTCTGGCAGCCACAATGAGCATTTGGTGTGAGAGCCCAAACCTGCCTCTGTCCCAGAGGGAGGGGGTCATCCACGAGGGGCTTGGCCCACTGACCTATCAGCTCTTAAATCCCAAACTTTCAGTAATTCTATCCTCAGTGCCTGTGAGTGTAATTTAAACCATAAGAAAAACCACACTGGGCTAGACCAAAGGTCCATCTAGCTCTGTATTTTGTCTTCTGACAGTAGCCAATACCAGGTGCTCTCAAAACATCTCAACAAGGCACCACTGGGAGTTGAACCCAGGATCTCTTGTTTACAAAACAAGTACTTTAACCAGCTAAACCATAGAGCCTGCCTGTGATTAAGGTACAGTGTCTGCTCACACCTGACTCCCTGGGCCCCACCTGGCCCCACAAAGCAGAGGAGCAGGTGAGGTTTTCCTTGCAAGCTGTGTGTGTGTGAATCTTTGGCCAGATCTGCACTACAAAGTTATTTCAGCAGAATTATATTGCTCTGGTGTGTGAAAAACACACAACGCTCCCTCGGTCAGCAGCTTTTGGCTGGTGTACACACTGCAATGCCACGTCTGGCGACAAAACTGCCCTGTTTTGGTGGCAAAATAAAACCACTTCAATGAGAACAGTAGAGCTTTTTGCAGCAAACTTAAAGTGACAGAGTGTCAGTGTAGACACTGCTGTTCATTATATCACCATAACTGGCCTCTGCCAGTATCCCACAATACCCTCTGTGAACTCGCCTGCCCTGCAGTCCTGCTACAGAGCCATGGGCCTCTCCCCTTTCATAGCTCCAGGAAGTTCTGACAGATGAGCCTACTGCTCTGCTCCAGCAGCCAGGAGCAAATCACTGCTGTGGATGCTGCTCTCTCCCACCCTGCGAACACAGATCAGGGTGGCGGGAACTTCCTTGAATAGGGGGGCACCGGCATCTGAACTGTGACACCCCCAGGACACCCCTTCCCTCGAGGAGGCTTTTACCGTCTAAACAGGGACGGCTGGTTTCTAGTAAAATCACTACAAGGGAAGGAGAAAACTCGAAAGAGGTTACTCCTGGCGCTCACGTCCGTGAACCCGAATACTCTCTCAGTCCTCAAAGAGAGACCTGGAGAAGGAGACTTGCTGCAGCAAAGCCACAGGGGTCTCTGAGGTTTCCCTGGCCCCTCGCCCCTGTCCTGCCTGGCTGATGTCAGGTCACCACCTCCCCACCACCTTGGACCAATAGTCTGAGGTCCTGCAAAAGGCCTTTGTGATGTCACTGCCTGTCACGGACTCACAGATCGAGCCCACTCTTGGCCCTGTGCGGTCCGTGGGGGGTGCCCCTTTCAGTGCGACAGCCCTTCTCGGGGGTCCACTCTCTCTCGGGGTCAGGCCCCTCCACCTCCTGGAGCTGCCCCTCTCTGAGCCTTAGCACGTCTGTCTCTCGCCGTGGGCACCCTCAGGGAGTCCACGTGCTCTGGACCCCCTGGACCTCCTCACCCCCAAAGGGGTTGATGCCCCCTGTTCTCTAGCCCGGAGCGACTCTCAGCCAGCGTAAAACAGGAGGGTTTATTGAGAGTTGAACACAGCACAGGAAACTCTCAGGGCCTCAGGCCTGGCCTCTCACAATAACAGCACATCCCAGTCCCCCTGCAGCCAGGTGGGCTCTGCCTGCTTCCCCTCGCCAGCCCCGAGCCCCCCTGCTTCCCAGCTAGGCCTCCGATATCCCCTGCCCCAAGCCCCACCGCTGTCCATTGTCTTTTCTCCAGGTAAACAGGGTTGCCTGGGCCTCCTCCCCTCTCCGCCCTCCTCTGGCTGGAACAGGTTGGTCACGGGGTCCTCTCCCCGCAGCCCATTGTCCTCCCACTGGCCAGAACCGCCTGTGACTACTGAGCTGGGTCTCCGGGTCACCAGGTCACCAGTCGCTGGGGTCTCCATCCTCCAGGCCATCAGCCGCGGTCCCAAGTCCCTCTCCAGTCTTCTGTAGCAACAAACTCCCTTTCCCCTCACCTCGTTAAACCAGTAACACCTGGGAACACTGAGTCCCACTCCCTGTGCATGCAAACCACTGGAAAACACAGAAAACCCTAAGAAAATCCCCCAGTTCGTCACAGAGCCCAGCACACCTCTCCTCCTCTGGGCACCTAGAGCAGAGGCGGCTGGTGCTGATGGCTCCAAGGGAAGGCTTAAAAGCCACAGAACAATTGAGGTCAGGGCTAGAGGAGGGCAGGACCATGCCTAGGTGTGGCCTTCAGACAGGCACAAAAGCACCCAGCCAGGCTGCTCCCTGCCATGCCAAACACCCACTGAAGGCCACCCGCAGACAAGCTTGCGGGGCGGCTGCTGATGCTCTGTGGCCATTATCGAAGACGGTAGGAAAGCAGGGCCAGCCCCCCTGGTGGGGCCTCTTACCGTTCCCACTCAAGGTGCTCGCTTTTGCCGTGGGGCAGGAGATTTTACCCCAAGAGGCTTTTCCCCAGCTGGCGAGAAGCAGAGAAACACCCAAGCTCCCACGGTGCTATGTAGCAACCCCCCTCCAGCACAGGGACAGGCGCACACTTGGAAGAGGGAAACTGCTCTACACCCTAGCCCGGGCAGCCGCCCATTTTCTTTGGCAAGTCAGGAATGGCAAAGGCGAGACTGGAAGCACCTGGGGCTCATGCCCCAGCCTTTGTGACACCCACCCCCCAACTCCTTCCCGGGGCTCTAGCTGAAGCCAGAGCATTGCCCTGAGCGGCCAAGAAGAGGTTCAGGCCCTGAAGGGAGCAGGACTTTCAGCACAAAGGTAAAACTGGACAAGCACAACCACGAAGGGACTCGAACCCTCAATTGTCTAATCTGAAGTCAGACACCTTATCCATTAGGCCACATGGTAAAAGTCCCTCCAGGTACTTCTTTGGAAAAGGCAGACACTGATGCGTCCGACGAAGTGGGGATTCCCCCACGAAAGCTCATGCTCCAGTACGTCTGTTAGTCTATAAGGTGCCACAGGACTCTTTGCTACTTTTGCAGACACTGTGTTTCTCAGGTCAGCTACTGAGGGGGGCCGAGACTCTCTGGGCACAAGAAGTGGAGGCCCCAGCAACATGTGAGACTTAATTGTCTGGAGCCAGGTGCAGGGCTTTGGCAGCGAGGCTCGGGCATGGGGGACTGGGGTGCAGCGGATGGACCGGCTGTCTAGGTGGGGAGATTTAGTCTCACCGAGGAGGAATCTTGATGACAGGCAGTGGCCAGGGCCGGTGCAACCACTAGGCGAACTAGTCGGCCGTCCAGGGTGCCAAGTGGTTGGGGGCACCAAAAATCGCACTCAGGGGAGGCAGTGGAGTGGAGGTGAGCTGGGGCAGGGGGCTGGGAGGTTTGGGGGGAGGGCTGCCTGCAGCAAGCAATGGGGGGGGCGTGCAGGGGAACCACTCCCTGTCCCAGCTCACCTCTGCTCCGTCTTCTGCCCTGAGCATGCCGCCCCCGCTCTAATTCTCCTCCCCTTCCAGGCTTGCGGCACTAAACAGCTGATTGGCACCGCAAGTCTGGGAGGCGGGAGAAGTGGGTTGTAGATCCTTGATGATGCGCTGGAGAGGTTTTAGTTGGGGGCTGAAGGTGACGGCTAGTGGCGTTCTGTTATTTTCTTTGTTGGGCCTGTCCTGTGGTAGGTCACTTCAGGGTACTCTTCTGGCTCTGGAGCACCTGGCATTGGCCACTGTCGGTAGACAGATACTGGGCTAGATGGACCTTTGGTCTGAGCCGGTACGGCCGTTCTTATGTTCTTATACTTGGGGAAAATGACTAGCAACCTGGCTACCATGGCAAGAGCTACCTTTGACAACTGATTGCCTCCTTATTACCAGAACATCATTACAGAAAGGAAGCTTGTAATGAAACAGGGCCAGATGTGGATAGCCGGGATAGCCTCCTGCTGTGCTCATTTGGGTTTGTACTGTAGTACGGTACAGTAGTTACTGTAGTACGGTACAACCTATGATCCCTCACTCTCACAGACCTTGGGAGACAGGACAGTCCTTGCTTACAGACACCCCCCCCCAACCTGAAGCAAGCACACACCACACAACAACAATAATAACCAAGGAACCTATCCTTGCAACAAAGCCAGTTGCCAACTCAGTCCACATATCTATTCAGGGGACACCATCATAGGACCTAATCACATCAGCCCCACCATCAGGGGCTCCTTCACCTGCACATCTACCAACGTGATATATGCCATCATGTGCCAGCAATGCCCCTCTGCCATATACATTGGCCAACCCAGACAGTCTCTACATAAAAGAATAAAAGGACACAAATCAGACGTCAAGAATTATAACATTCAAAAACCAGTCGGAGAACACTTCAACCTCCCTGGACGCTTGATTACAGACCTAAAAGTCGCAATTCTTCAACAAAATAACTTTTCCAAAAAAATTTCCCCATGCTAATTTTTCCCCTAGTGTTACTCACACCTTCTTGTCAACTGTTTGCTATCCTGATTATCACTACAAAAAGTTTTTTTTCTCCTGCTGATAATATCCCACCTTAATTGATTAATCTTGTTAGAGTTGGTATGGCAACCCCCATTTTTTCATGTTCTCTGTATATATATCTTCTTACTGTATTTTCCACTGCATGCATCTGATGAAGTGGGTTTTAGCCCATGAAAGCTTATGCCCAAATAAATGTGTTAGTCTCTAAGGTGACACGAGTACTCCTCGTTCTATAAACTACAATAGGGCCAGGATTTCATCCCATGATATCAAAATTCATCTTAGTAAAAGTATCAATGAATCAGTTTGCAGGATTTATATCAAGCATCCTAAAGTAGTTTACATATTGCTCTAATTAAGAGATCATCTCTCTGCTGGAGAATGTTATCTTAGGATAATGGTCCCGCTGCCGAAGCATTTATGGAAAAAATGTTGACGTGTGATATTTATTTTCAAAACCTAAGGCTTTGATCCTCTCTCAATGTTCTGTTACGATGACTTTGTTTCTGTTCAAATTATCAGAATATATATCTAATAATTTTCTCAGCTGAATGTTGAAGCAGTAAAGTAACAGATGTTTCCCAAACAGTTATTGACCTGAAGCATCGTGATTCGTTTAGAACAACTTATTGTTTGATTCAGCCAGTCAGATCAGTTCAGTTTATCCATAAAAACACATCCAGAGAAAGTTGACAATGGTGATGGAGAGAGGGTGGATGAGAGGGGCTGAGCTGTTGTCTTAAATACTCTTTATGCATCTGATTAATTAGCACAGATTTAATTTAATATACATCTAGTTTAAAATTGGAAGAACTTTACTACTTACTCTCTACTTTCTCTTCATGTAAATTCAAGCATTGCACTATGCAAACTTGGGACAGCTATAATGTTAAAGAACCTGAATCTCTAAATAGGACTCAGGGAGGGCATTCTGATAAAAATCCCAGCACCTTCCCTCTTCTGACATTTGGGGAAGAGGAGTTCTCTGGGCTTCTCCCCAGGGCATCGCCCTGATCCCACCCCCCCATATTTCATATTTACTGCTGATTGATAGATTTAACCCTCCAGTTGGTTTAGTGGCTTTAGCTGGTTTTGTCAAGCTCTGTTATTGTCTCTAATTCCTTCATCAGCACAGGGAAAATACAATGAATCAGCCTGGCTGATTCTCCTCTGTGTGTCTTTAAAAATACAGTGAATTTAAAAGACACTATTATTGTTTATTTTTTGTTTGCACAGGTTCCATTCTGGGAGCTATGTATACAAGTCATTGTTAAACCTCAGGAACATCTGAGTTCAACTCCTTTAAAATAATGTTTGAACCATAAAGAAAATTAAACAGTGATTTCTTTTGAAATGTCAAGCTATTTTGCCCTTTTTCTAAAAAAATTCTCCGTGTCAACTAAGTCCTTGGATTGTTTGAAAACAAAATGTATTTTTGCATGGGGAAAATTTTATGTTCAATACCCACATGAGTAACTCGTGGGTGCTGGGAATCCTTGCAAGGGGGGACACAAGGAAGCACTCTCCCTCCTCAGTATGCAAAATGGGAAAAGATCAATGGCTGGAGTAGCTTCCACTGCTCTAATACCCTATTAAAGTCAATGATTTAGGTACATAACTATAGGCACTCAAGTATGGAAATTTTGGCCTATGTGACTTGACCAGGGCCACAGTGGGAGCCAGTGTCAACACTAGGATTAGTCCCTTGTTCTCATCCCTGAGCCCACTACATACTATATTGCCTCTTCTATTTGTCTGCCCCTTTTTGTGGTCAAACGTCATGCTGGATGCTCAGCAGAAGAACTTGTGATGGTCCTAGTGTATCAACGGTAGCCTGAGTGGTGCTGCCCACTCCAGCTGCAAAATGATCTGGGGCCTTCCCAAAAATCAAAGAGCTTCTGGCTGTGATTTGTCAGTCCTCAAAGGCCAGCCAGGTGATTGTAAATAACTTACAATCATTAGGAAAAATTAGTATCAAGATTCCAACTCTAGCAGTCAGACAACATTGGTTCAATTTACAAGAGATTACTTTTTATATACCTTGGTTCCCCCCAAATTAGGAAGGGCCTGTGACCACAGGTCCTGCAGGGTACAAAGGGCAGGTCTACATACCTTTTCTCTTTGTGCATAGTCCTGCCTGCTACCTTTTCAGTTTCAGTTCTGCTACCACAGTACTGATCAGCACATTCTTCAGTAGCATAGGAAAGGGCAGGCACCATCACACAAGGACTATTACACAGAGACCTGCCAAATGCACACAGCAAACAAATGAAAACAAGAGATGAAAATGTTATTTTTTCATTAATCCCTTTCAGTGACAGCAACCTCCGTGGCTAATTGTAACAATAGTAGATGCAGCATTTTCTGATTGAAATGATTTTCAAGTTGCGGGTGCCCCTTTATGAACAGTAATTGCCTACATCTGTGACACAAGTACTTTTCAATTCCATTAAACCTGGGGTTTTGCTCAATTACACACGATATCTTGGAATTTTTCTGGCATATTCATCATCACATACATCACCTACAAGACTCCTGCCATAACAAGGGGTTCTTTATAGGGGTTTGAAATTATTAAAGTGACCCAGCACTTTTTCAATTGTAACAGCTCAGGACAAAGTAGCTCTCCCTGATCCCACTTATGTAGCTATTTAAATGTAACCTAGTTATAAGGTGGCCTAACTTACTGATATTTTTTGACACATTTTCAAAAAGTGGCCTCTATTTAAATCCATGCAAATATCTGTATGCACACTTTCTGAGCACTGCAAGTCTGAATCTATCACCTGTGCATGCATCTGCTGTTACCTGAAACATGCACATGCTGCTATTTGCATGAAAACTTCTACACGCCTGAATAGAGGAGGATCCTTTGAAAATGTGGCCTTTTAATTATATTTCATACTCCACAAGAGTAGCCTAAAAACAACAACGGGATATAATAAGGCCCTGGCATCAAATGAATAAGGAACAATATAAAAAAATCAGCAGCACTTGATAAAGAGGACAGGAACAAAATATACAGTAACCATAAAACCAACAGATAAAACAAAACCCAGATTTCCCCAGGTGCAATCTAACAGGACAATTTTGCCTTCATAACTCTAGCAATACTCATCTATTTCAGCATGTAATTATCCTGTTTAAAGTATTCAGGAAACAATAAACTCTGGCCCCGGTGCTTGTACATGTTCACTTTGTTGAGTGTGGCTCACATATCTGGACCTCCCAGCTGTTAACAGCTTCACCAACCACCCCTCTGTCTTTGCTTCTGTGTATGTCACTTCATTCTGCCACTTGTCCTTCTGTAAACCTATCCCAGCGGTATCCCTCCCCCAACTGCCTCCTTTGTGGTTCAATTCTACACCATTGAAATCAATGGAATTTTTTCCATTGACTTCAATTAGAGCAAGATCGGGCCCTTCAGCAATTTCCACCCAGTTCTTTCTATTATGATTTGTACCAATCAGGGTTCGGGGCCTCATTGTTCTAGGCACTGTCTAACAAAACAATGGTCCCGTGCCCCAAATATTCTGCAGCATCATCCAAAAGATGCCAGAAATGCAGTCCAGTGAATTACCTTGATAACCTCTGGTGTAATCTTTCTTAATATCTGTGGTTTCTAATTCTATCAATTACTAGACAATTAAATTAAGGGGGTTAAGTTACACAGTGGTTTCTGAGAGCAACTGTTTTGAAAATCCAGTTAAAATGTATTTTAAAGGTAAATAAATGCCTAATCTTTGCCTGAAACACAAGCAATATGATTTTTTTTTTAAATGTGTGCTACCATCTCCAAGCCTCATCCTCTCTCCAGTGAAATCCCTCTTCAAATGCCTGCACTTTTTCATTTCCACCCATACCCTTTCCCTTTTTGCCTTTACAGAGCTATTAAATTTGTTAGTCTCTAAGATGCCACAAGTACTCCTCATTCTTTATGCTTAATGATGTACTTCTAATAAAGAATTTAATTCTGATTTTTGCCTAGAGTGACTCTGACTTTCAAATTATATTTAAATATAGGAACTTATGGAATGGTTTAGGAATAAAAATAAATTAACATGTACAGAAATATGAAATAGAAAAACAAATAGGACAATTTCACTGCTCTACATGGGAAAAACCCACACAGAGCTTATTTCATCTTGTGAATTTTTCTGCAGACTAAGCTAAGGGGGGGAAAAGAAAGAGTTTCTCTAATTGTTTTAAACCATGGATGAAAAGAACCTAACATGATCACCCTTGATTAACATGCTTATTATATAATATATAAACAGGGAAACCAGGGAGACAACCCTGGGCCACGAAAATAAATAAGGAAGCTTTCACAAGAATCAAAACAAAGCATCATTCAGAATCTGTAAACAACTGAGCCCGCTGATCCTAAAACTCATATTATAGGTAGACATGTACCTCTTTCTCTCTATTTGAAATATTTAGATAACATCCTTAATGTTTTATTATTCTTCATGTCTCCACATTAATCCTTTTTATATTGATAGTTCCCAATGTATCCTCTGCCAAGAAATGGACTTTGTGCAGAGAAAAATCCATTTTCTAGTGCCAAAGATATTGATCATTAACATGTAAAAGCAACAAAGAATCCTGTGGCACCTTATAGACTAACAGACGTTCTGCAGCATGAGCTTTCGTGGGTGAATACCCACTTCTTCAGATGCAAGTCATCTGAAGAAGTGGGTATTCACCCACGAAAGCTCATGCTGCAGAACGTCTGTTAGTCTATAAGGTGCCACAGGATTCTTTGTTGCTTTTACAGATCCAGACTAACACGGCTACCCCTCTGATACTTGATCATTAACATTTATGTCATGAAACTTGTAATACCAGTTTGCTAAAATAAAGCTAAGCTTTTCATTATTATTTTAGAGTTTAATTTAGTCATCCAAGGTTACTCAGCTTCATGTTTATAAATTATACAGGGCAGGGACTTAACTCCTCTTGATCGACCTGTTTTGGAATTATGACTGTACAAGTAAGTAGGTTCATAACCTTGTTTGAATATCTGATCCGGCCTTGAAAGAAGGTGATTTATGGGATCGACAAACCCTCATCATTTCAAGAATCGGCATCTGAGAACAAGATTTTCCTCTATAACACAAAGAGCAGAGCAAATCAGTTAAGTCTCTACTAGAAGCTACAACTTTGTTTATGTAAGGGCTTGTCTACACTACAGGACTATTTCGAATCTACTTAAGTCGAATTTGTGGATTCGACCTTATGAAGTCGAATTTGTGTATCCATACTAAATACACAAATTCGAACTTCTGAGTCCACATTCACGGGGCCAGCTTCGACTTTGGAAGCGGTGCACTGTGGGAAGCTATCCCACAGTTCCCGCACTCCCCGCTGCCCATTGGAATTGTGGGATTTCCCCCCAATGCATGCTGGGGGAAAAAATGTGTCGTCATTGAACCGTCAATCACACCCTCCCTGTCTTCCTTGAAAGCGCCGGCGGGAAATCTGTTCGCACCCTTGTCTGGTCGGTTACAGCGCGGACGCCACAGCACTGCGAGCATGGAGCCCGCTGCGATCATCGCTGCACTTATGGCCGTTGTCAACTCCTCGCACGTTATCGTACACCTCTTCCACAGTCAGATGCTGAGAAACCGGGCGAGGAGGCTCCGGCAGCACGGTGAGGAGAGTGGCGCAGACCTCTCAGAAAGCAGGGTACGCCGGGCAGTGGAGATCATGGTGGCAATGGGTCACGTTCATGGTGTGGAACGGCGATTCTGGGCCCGGGAAACAAGCACAGACTGGTGGGACCACATAGTGCTGCAGGTCTGGGATGACACAGAGTGGCTGCGAAACTTCAGGATGCGTAAGGGCACTTTCCTTGAACTGTGTGACTTGCTGTCCCCTGCCCTGAAGCGCCAGGACACAAGGATGCGAGCAGCCCTGAGTGTGCAGAAGCGAGTGGCCATAGCCCTCTGGAAACTTGCCACGCCAGACAGCTACCGGTCAGTAGCGAACCACTTTGGCGTGGGCAAATCTACCGTGGGGATTGCTGTCATTCAAGTAGCCCACGCAATCGTTGAGCAACTGCTCTCAAAGGTAGTGACTCTTGGAAATGTCCAGGTCATCATAGATGACTTCGCCGCGATGGGATTCCCAAACTGCGGTGGGGCTATAGATGGGACTCACATCCCTATCCTGGCACCAGCCCACCAGGCCAGCGAGTACATTAACCGAAAGGGCTACTTTTCAATGGTGCTGCAAGCTGTGGTGGACCATAGGGGACGTTTTACCAACATCAACGTCGGGTGGGCGGGCAAGGTTCATGACGCGCGTGTGTTCAGGAACTCTGGTCTGTTTAGACGCCTCCAGGCAGGCACTTTCTTCCCGGACCACAAAATAACGGTTGGGGATGTGCAGATGCCTACAGTGATCCTCGGGGACCCGGCCTACCCGCTAATGCCCTGGCTCATGAAGCCCTATACAGGCGCCTTGGACAGTGAGAAGGAACTCTTCAACTACCGGCTGAGCAAGTGCAGAATGGTGGTGGAGTGTGCTTTCGGACGTCTCAAGGGGAAATGGCGGAGCTTACTGACTCGCTCGGACATCAGCGAAAAGAATATCCCCGTAGTTATTGCTGCTTGCTGTGTGCTCCACAATCTCTGTGAGAGCAAGGGCGAGACCTTTTTGGCCGCTTGGGAGGTTGAGGCAAATCACCTGGCTGCTGTTTACGATCAGCCAGACACCCATGCTGAGAGAATATCCCAGCGGGAAGCGATATGCATCAGGGAGGCTTTGAAAGCGAGTTTCCTCGCAGAGCAGGGTAACCTGTGACTGTCCACTTGATTTTAAGAGAGCCTGATCATAAACCAAGTTTCCCCACTTCGAAGGACGTTTTAAAACTAAGGACATGTTTTAGTAATTAATAATAAATCTTTCGTTGACTTTGCATTTCTCTTTCTTCGTTGAAACATGGAAGCATTCTGTGCTGGTTAAGGTGTGCACTGATGGGTGGGTTTGCAGGACGGGCGAGGGTGCCGTCTTTGGATAGGGGTTAACATGACGGCTGTGGGTTTGGGCGTTGGAAGGGTGAGGGTGTGGGGAAGGGTGAGTATCTGCCCCTGGATGAGGTCTCTTTTTGGGGCTCAGGGCACCGGGGAGGATCGTGACTACGGTCCAAGTGCATGTGAAGGGAAGCCTGCCTTTACATTCGGGGATGGCAGGCACCAGGACCCTGCACAAGCATACACATCAAGGAAAGACCCGGGGCAGCATACACCACACAGACTGTCCCTGGTGCCTAGTGACTGCAGTCTGTGTGTGCCCTGCAGTTGACCCTGCAGCCAAGTCTGTAGCATGGCACTGTGGGCTATGCACTGAAATTACAATTCCCCCCCCACACACACAGAACAACAGAAAGTCTTCTGACACCAGAAACGTGACGGAAACAGTCAGTAACACCAAACCGCTTTTAATAATGTAGTACACAGTGGGGGGTTTGAACTTGGAGTTGGGACTGGTTGATGCTGTAAGGAAAGAGCTTGTACAAATTTACAGCGCGAGAGTTGTCTCGAACATTAGCGGTCTGCTGCGGTGCAGGGACAGTTCTCACGGCCCCTACTGCCCCTCCGTCTTGTCACTTTGGGTGAGGGGGGGACAGGACTTCTTGGCGTTGGAGGGCGGTTGCAGATGCACTGCAGGGGGGCTCTCTCCTCCTGACTGCGGTCTTGCAGAACATCTACAAGGCGCCGGAGCGTGTCCGTTTGCTCCCTCATTAGACCAAGCAGCGTTTGAGTCGCCTGCTGGTCTTCCTGCCGCCACCTATCCTCCCGTTCCAGGTGTGTGCGATGCTGCTGACACAGGCTCTCCCTCGACTGTCTCTGCTCTGCCGCCTCCGCTCTGGAGCTGGCCATCAGTTCCTGGAACATGTCGTCCCTAGTCTTTTTCTTTCGGCGTCTAATCTGAGCCAGCCTCTGCGAGGGGGATGCCGGGGCAGTCCGGGAAGGAGCCGAAGCTGTGTGATGCGAAAAAGTAGGTGATTTCCTTGAACAAATACATGTTTGCCAACAGTAAACACAGTCTAGTCAGTTTCAGTTAAGAAGACCAAACAGGGAACCAAGTCTCAGGAGATCTCGGAACTAGTCCGAGATTTCGGAATACGCTCTCATTGGCGGCGCGATTGCACTGGATAGCGCACAAGCGAGGAGAGACAGCTGCATCCCTCTTGCACAAAGTCCTGGTAAGCCTTACAGTACAGAGTGCTTATCAGTTAGTGCTTAGCTGTGCTCTCCTGCTGGAGGCAATGTGCAAAGCAGAAAAGATGACCATTTTGCGGCACCTCCCGCTAGTGAACGGGAAAGATCCCTGTATGCTTTTCCTCTGTGGCCTGCAACACGTGGCTGTTAAGCGAGGGTCATTCTTATGCAAAGTAAAACTCTGTTAAGCGAGGGTCATTCTTATGCAAAGTAAAACTCTGTTAAGCGAGGGTCATTCTTATGCAAAGTAAAAGTCTACCATTCACAATAGTAACAGTACACTAATTCCACTAATTAGATGCAGCACTTCCACAACGACATCACCCTGAGGCGTGTCAGGAGGACTCAGAGAGAGCGGATGCTCACAGAAACCCTGCACAGACCAGGACCATACACTGCCATGCTCGTCGAGGCGATGGTCCCCCTTTACCTGAGGATGGCCTGGCGCGGAAGAGTGTGCTTCAACGGAGCACCCAACAAGGCACCTCTACCACGGAACCTCCTGCTGAGGCTTTTCCAGCTGCTCTCTGAGAGCTTTTTTGAACTGTCCCCAGAGGACTATTGCTCCATTCCTATCTGTGTAGACCTGCTGTTTGTATAGTTTCATATTTAAAAATTTTTATATAGTATTTCTATTTTTTATATATATCCCTGCTTCTTAAAAAAATAAATGTTTCCCTGTTTGTAGCACTTACCGCCTGATCCTTCCCCTGATTCCGAGTCCGGGTTAACGGGCGGGGACGGTTGGTAGGGGATCTCTGTGAGGGTGATGAAGAGATCCTGGCTGTCAGGGAAAGCGGGAGTGGGTTCGATGTCTGCGCCGTCCTCAAAAGACCCTTCCTCATCTTCCCCATCGGCGAACAGGGAGGAGGAACTGTCCCGGTACACTATTCCGTCCTCGGAATCCACCGTCACTGGTGGGGCACTGGTGGCAGACCCACCTAGAATGGCATGCAGTGCCTCGTAGAAGCGGCATGTCTGGGGCTGGGCTCCGGAGCGTCCGTTTGCCGCTCTGACTTTTGATACCATTGTCTTAGGACCTTCACTTTAACGCGTCACTGCATCTAATCCCGGCTGTATACTTTCTATTTCATGTCATTACAGACCTACTCGAAGGTCTTCGCGTTCCGCTTGTTGGAGCGCAGCTCCGAGAGCACAGACTCCTCGCCCCACACAGCGATCAGATCCTGGACTTCCCGGTCAGTCCATGCTGGGGACCTCTTTCTATTCTGGGATTGCCCAGACTCCTCTGCTGGAGAGCTCTGCATCGTTGCAGGTGCTGCGGAGCTCGCCCCGATGTGCAACCAGAACGTCAGATTCAAACCGCCCAGACAGGAAAATGAATTCAAATTTTCGCGGGTCATTTCCTGTGTGGCTGGCCAGAGAATCCAAGCTCGGACTGCTGTCCAGAGCGTCAACAGAGTGGTGCACTGTGGGATAGCTCCCGGAGCTGCTAAGTTCGATTAGCATCCACACCAAGCCTAATTCGAGCTAGCAAGTGCGAATTTAGCGTTACTCCACCTGCCGGGGTGGAGTACCAAATTCGAACTAAAGAGCCCTCTAGTTCGAATTAAATGGCTTCCTGGTGTGGACGGTTGAGCGGTTAGTTCGAATTAACGCTGATAAATTCGAATTAAAGTCCTAGTGTAGACCAGGCCTAAGAGTCATACAAGGTTACAAGGTCTGAGAATAGTCTTCCAGTAAGAGTATGGATTTTAGAACAAATAAATAGCTACATACTGCATAAAAAATTGGAAGTTTTGAAACTACTTCTCTGATAATTCAGCACTACCCATGCTACAGCATGTTCTAATTTACCATTTGGTATATGCTTTTTGAAAATACTGAAAGTACATGCCAGTGGTCAACTAAACCATAGAAAATTCAACCCCTATTTTACATGATGGGTGAGACATTGAAAACTGCATGACTTAGAAATGCCAGTCCCATTAAAAGTTAATGAGACTTATGTTCCTAAATCACTTACTCTCTTTTGAAAATCTCACCCATTTTCGTTTCCACGGCTACTGCTGCCAATCACCAATATTTTTAAGATAGTACATTTTTTGTAATTATCTGGCATAATAAAAGCACCAAAATTGTTTCCTGGAAAAACAAATCCAGAAACCCTAAAATACTGCAGCACTTCTGTTTCACTTTCTGTACCAATTATGAGAGGATTCTGTGAAGACAGACTTTTTTTTACAGGATCTGAAAAATTTCTATAGTAATCAAACATATATGCCCATATTAAGCACCATAGACTGCCAAATTCCAGAGAAACAGAAAACACTCTAGACTTGTGCATGGAATCGCTTTTATGTGTTATTTCAAATGCCCTTCCTGAAGTTCTTATGGTGATCTGCGAGGGAGGGGGGAAGAATTCTGAAGATAAAAGTAAATTCCAGTGTCATTTCTATGATTGTGGAACCATGGGAAGCACACGGCCAGGCGGACCAGTGTGCCTCTGGCTCCCAACGGGGCTGCGCACCTGTGTCTGTCTGTCTCCCCCCCAGCTCCACCAACGTGGCCTGATAGTTCACGCTTGCGATCTGGTCACCCTCCCGCTCCCTCCATCCTTCACTCCCTTCCCTGCGTCCCAACAGCCCTGTCCTCTGTCCCGTCCCCTGTCTCCATCCGTCCCTGCCCCCTTCGTCCCCTCCGCCCCATCCCTGCATCCCCCCAGCCCTGTCCTGTCCCCTGTCTCCATCCGTCCCTGCCCCCTTCGTCCCCTCCGTCCTGTCCCTGCATCCCCCCAGCCCGGTCCTCTGTCCGTCCCCTGTCTCCATTCGTCCCTGCCCCCTTCATCCCCTCCGTCCCGTCCCTGCATCCCCCAAGCCCTGTCCTCCGTCCCGTCCAGTCTCCATCCGTCCCTGCCCCTTCGTCCCGCCGTCCTGTCCCTGCATCCCCCAGCCCTGTCCTCCGTCCGTCTCCATCCGTCCCTGCCCCCTTCGTCCCCTCCGTCCCATCCCTGCATCCCCCCAGCCCTGTCCTCCGTCCCGTCCCGTCTCCATCCGTCCCTGCCCCCTTCGTCCCCTCCGTCCCGTGCCTGCATCCCCCCAGCCCTGTCCTCTGTCCTGTCCTGTCTCCATCCGTCCCTGCCCCCTTCGTCCCCTCTGTCCCATCCCTGCATCCCCCCAGCCCTGTCCTCCGTCCCGTCCCGTCTCCATCCGTCCCTGCCCCCTTCGTCCCCTCCGTCCCGTGCCTGCATCCCCCCAGCCCTGTCCTCTGTCCCGTCCCGTCTCCATCCGTCCCTGCCCCCTTCGTCCCCTCCGTCCCGTCCCTGCATCCCCCCAGCCCTGTCCTCTGTCCCGTCCCCTGTCTCCATCCGTCCCCTCCAGTTCATTTGCAGCCCAGCTCAGCCCCGGTCACTTTCGCCAGGTAGTGCCGGGCAGCTCCCCTGCGCTGCGATCCAGCACCGGGCACCGTCTTGCTCCCAGCCGCGGAGCACCGGGCAGGCTGTGCAGGGTGGGGAGGGATACTCGCATTGCTGACACCTGCCTGCCTCAGGGCTTTCTCCCTGCCCGCCGCGAGGATCGCGAGGGAGGGGAGCAGCGTGCCGCTGAGAGCCGTGTCAAATTGGCCGGGTGGCTGCCTGCAGACAACACGGGGGAGAGAACCAGACAGCCCTGTAACGCAGCCGCTGCTCGGGACCCGGATCCACGCTGCTGTGCCACCGAGATCCATCAAGTGCCACGGGAGCGGGGGACACCCCCCCCACGCCATTGAAGTGTCAGGGGCTGCTCGGGCTGGGAGCCCGACGGAGAGTCCAGCCGGGGAGAGGCTCAAAGGGGGGGGGTAAAAAGTTGCACCAAAAATATGAAAAAGTTGCAAGACAAAAACCCTTTAATTACAGCTCGGACGGGCCCCTCCGGAGCAGGGGGGGCGGGGCCAGCCGCGGTCCCGCCGCCGGGCAGCAGCAGCAGCAGCAGCGAGGCAGCAGGAGGGGGCGGCGCGAGACGGCTCCCGGGGATTCCCTGCTCGCGCCGCTGCCAGGGGGAGCCGCTGCTGCTGCGAGCTGGTGCGCGGGGGGTGTCCTCGCGGGCGGGGCTCGCGCCCAGAGCGCTGACACTGTCCGTTCGGAACTGTGACGCCGCTCGGCCGGGCCGCCCCACTTATGACGTCACCGCCCTCTGCCCCCCCGCCCAACCAGCGTGGTCACCCGGGCTCCGCCCACTGTCGCCGCGGCAACCACCAAAACAAACGCTCTCGGAACACGTGGGGCAAGGAAGGGGGTAAGGATGGGCCGTGACGCAAACAAAGCAGCTGGCTGGCAGCGCGCGGCAATGACGTCACCGACAAAGAGTCCGCGACGCAGGGGCGGCTCCTCCCCCCGCCCCCCCGCTCGCGGGCAGCGACCCAGCGCCTCGCGCACCTGTGCTGGAGGGGAGGCGGCGGCGGATGCAGGGACAGGACGGAGGGGACGGAGGGGGCAGGGACGGATGCAGACGGGACGGGACGGAGGACAGGGCTGGGGGGATGCAGGGACGGGACGGAGGGGACGAAGGGCAGGGACGGATGGAGACAGGGGACGGGACAGAGGACAGGGCTGGGGGGATGCAGGGACGGGACGGAGGGGAAGGCAGGGACGGATGGAGACAGGGGACGGACAGAGGACAGGGCTGGGGATGCAGGGACGGACGGAGGGGACGAAGGGTGCAGGGACGGATGGAGACAGGGGACGGACAGAGGACAGGGCTGGGGATGCAGGGGACGGACGGAGGGGACGGAGGGGCAGGGACGGATGGAGACGGACGGGACGGAGGACAGGGCTGGGGGATGCAGGGACGGACGGAGGGGACGAAGGGGCAGGGACGGATGCAGACGGACGGGACGGAGGACAGGGCTGGGGATGCAGGGACGGACGGAGGGGACGAAGGGGCAGGGACGGATGCAGAGGGACGGGACGGAGGACAGGGCTGGGGGATGCAGGGACGGGACGGAGGGGACGCCGGGCTGGGCCGGTTGGAGACAGGGGACGGGACAGCGGACAGGGCGGGGGGGATGCAGGGACGGGACGGAGGGGACGAAGGGTGCAGGGACGGATGGAGACAGGGGACGGGACAGAGGACAGGGCTGGGGGGATGCAGGGACGGGACGGAGGGGACGAAGGGTGCAGGGACGGATGGAGACAGGGGACGGGACAGAGGACAGGGCTGGGGATGCAGGGACGGACGGAGGGGACGGAGGGGCAGGGACGGATGGAGACGGACGGGACGGAGGACAGGGCTGGGGATGCAGGGACGGACGGAGGGGACGAAGGGGCAGGGACGGATGGAGACGGACGGGACGGAGGACAGGGCTGGGGATGCAGGGACGGGACGGAGGGGACGAAGGGGGCAGGGACGGATGCAGACAGAGGACAGGGCTGGGGGGATGCAGGGACGGGACGGAGGGGACGAAGGGGGCAGGGACGAATGCAGACGGGACGGCACAGAGGACAGGGCTGGGGGACGCAGGGACAGGACGGAGGGGACGAAGGGGGCAGGGACGGATGGAGACGGACGGGACGGAGGACAGGGCTGGGGAGGCAGGGACGGGACGGAGGGGTCGAAGGGGGCAGGGACGGATGCAGACGGGACGGCACAGAGGACAGGGCTGGGGGACGAGGGACGGACGGAGGGGACGAAGGGGGCAGGGACGGATGGAGACAGGACCGGACAGAGGACAGGGCTGGGGATGCAGGGACGGACGGAGGGGACGAAGGGGCAGGGACGGATGGAGACGGACGGGACGGAGGACAGGGCTGGGGGTGCAGGGACGGACGGAGGGGCAGGGACGGATGGAGATGGAGATGGGACGGGACAGAGGACAGGGCTGGGGGACGAGGGATGGGACGGAGGGGACGAAGGGGGCAGGGACGGATGGAGACAGGGGACGGGACAGAGGACACGGCTGGGGGGATGCAGGGACGGGACGGAGGGGACGAAGGGGGCAGGGACGGATGCAGACGGGACGGGACAGAGGACAGGGCTGGGGGGATGCAGGGACGGGACGGAGGGGACGAAGGGGGCAGGGACGGATGGAGACGGGACGGCACGGAGGACAGGGCTGGGGGGATGCAGGGACGGGACGGAGGGGACGAAGGGGGCAGGGACGGATGGAGACAGGGGATGGGACAGAGGACAGGGCTGGAGGGATGCAGGGACGGGACTGAGGGGACGAAGGGGGCAGGGACGGATGGAGACGGGACGGGACAGAGGACAGGGCTGGGGGGACGCAGGGATGGGACGGAGGGGACGAAGGGGTCAGGGACGGATGGAGACAGGAAGGGACAGAGGACAGGGCTGGGGATGCAGGGACGGACGGCGGGACGAAGGGGCAGGGACGGATGGAGACGGACAGGACTGTGGACTGGGCTGGGGGGTTGCAGGGACGGGACGGAGGGGAGGATGGGGGCAGGGACGGATGCAGACGGGACAGACGAAGGGGGCAGGGACGGATGGAGACGGGACGGGACGGAGGACAGGGCTGGGGATGCAGGGACGGGACAGAGGGGACGAAGGGGCAGGGACGGATGGAGACGGAACGGACAGAGGACAGGGCTGGGGGACGCAGGGATGGGACGGAGGGGACGAAGGGGGCAGAGACGGATGGAGACAGGACGGGACAGAGGACAGGGCTGGGGATGCAGGGACGGACGGAGGGGACGAAGGGGTCAGGGACGGATGGAGACGGACGGGACGGAGGACAGGGCTGGGGGTGCAGGGACGGGACGGAGGGGCAGGGACGGATGGAGACGGGATGGGACGGAGGACAGGGCTGGGGATGCAGGGATGGGACGGAGGGGACGAAGGGGCAGGGACGGATGGAGACAGGGGACGGGACAGAGGACAGGGCTGGGGATGCAGGGACGGACGGAGGGGACGAAGGGGGTAGGGACGGATCGGGGCGGGACAGAGGACAGGGCTGGGGGATGCAGGGACGGGACGGAGGGGACGAAGGGGGCAGGGACGGATGGAGACGGACGGGACAGAGGACAGGGCTGGGGATGCAGGGATGGAACGGAGGGGCAGAGACGGATGGAGACAGGACGGGACAGAGGACAGGGCTGGGGGGATGTAGGGATGGGACGAAGGGGGCAGGGACGGATGGAGACGGACGGACAGAGGACAGGGCTGGGGATGCAGGGACGGGACGGAGGGGACGAAGGGGGCAGGGACGGATGGGGACGGGACGGAGGACAGGGCGGGGGGGTGCAGGGACGGGGAGGAGGGGACGAAGGGGGCAGGGACGGATGCAGGCTGGGGACGAGACCGAGGACAGCGCTGGGGGGATGCAGGGACGGGACGGAGGGGACGAAGGGCAGGGACGGATGGACACAGGACGGGACAGAGGACAGGGCTGGGGGGACGCAGGGATGGGACGGAGGGGACGAAGGGGGCAGGGACGGATGGAGACAGGGGATGGGACAGAGGACAGGGCTGGAGGGATGCAGGGACGGGACTGAGGGGACGAAGGGGGCAGGGACGGATGGAGACTGGACGTGACAGAGGACAGGGCGGGGGGGACGCAGGGATGGGACGGAGGGGACGAAGGGGTCAGGGACGGATGGAGACGGGACAGAGGACAGGGCTGGGGGGATGCAGGGACGGGACGGAGGGGACGAAGGGGGCAGGGACGGATGGAGACGGGACGGGACAGAGGACAGGGCTGGGGGGATGCAGGGATGGAACGGAGGGGGCAGGGACGGATGGAGACGGGACGGGACGGAGGACATGGCTGGGGGGATGCAGGGACGGGACGGAGGGGACAAAGGGGGCAGGGACGGATGGAGACGGAACAGGACAGAGGACAGGGCTGGGGACGCAGGGATGGGACGGAGGGGATGAAGGGGCAGGGACGGATGGAGACAGGACGGGACAGAGGACAGGGCTGGGGATGCAGGGACGGGACGGAGGGGACGAAGGGGCAGGGACGGATGGAGACGGACGGGACGGAGGACAGGGCTGGGGGTGCAGGGACGGACGGAGGGGACAGGGACGGATGGAGACGGGATGGGACGGAGGACAGGGCTGGGGATGCAGGGATGGGACGGAGGGGACGAAGGGGCAGGGACGGATGGAGACAGGGGACAGGACAGAGGACAGGGCTGGGGATGCAGGGACGGACGGAGGGGACGAAGGGGGCAGGGACGGATCGGGATGGGACAGAGGACAGGGCTGGGGGATGCAGGGACGGGACGGAGGGGACGAAGGGGCAGGGACGGATGGAGACAGGACGGGACAGAGGACAGGGCTGGGGATGCAGGGATGGAACGGAGGGGCAGGGACGGATGGAGACGGACAGGACAGAGGACAGGGCTGGGGATGTAGGGATGGGACGAAGGGGCAGGGACGGATGGAGACAGGGGACGGGACAGAGGACAGGGCTGGGGGGATGCAGGGACGGGACGGAGGGGACGAAGGGGGCAGGGACGGATGGGGACGGGACGGAGGACAGGGCTGGGGGGTGCAGGGACGGGGCGGAGGGGACGAAGGGGGCAGGGACGGATGCAGACAGGGGACGAGACAGAGGACAGCGCTGGGGGGATGCAGGGACGGGACGGAGGGGACGAAGGGCAGGGACGGATGGACACAGGACAGGAGAGGGCTGGGGGGACGCAGGGATGGGACGGAGGGGACGAAGGGGGCAGGGACGGATGCAGACAGGGGACGGGACAGAGGACCGGGCTGGGGGGATGCAGGGACGGGACGGAGGGGACGAAGGGGGCAGGGACGGAGGGAGACTGGACGGGAGGGCGGACTGGGCTGGGGGGAGGCAGGGACGGGACGGAGGGGACGAAGGGGGCAGGGACGGATGCAGACGGGACGGGACAGAGGACAGGGCTGGGGGATGCAGGGACGGACGGAGGGGACGCAGGGCAGGGACGGATGGAGACAGGACGGGACAGAGGACAGGGCTGGGGGGACGCAGGGATGGGACGGAGGGGACGAAGGGGGCAGGGACGGATGGAGACGGGACGGGACGGAGGACAGGGCTGGGGGATGCAGGACGGGACGGTGGGGCCGATGGGGGCAGGGACGGTGGCAGACAGGGGACGGGACAGAGGACAGGGCTGGGGGGATGCAGGGACGGGACGGAGGGGACGAAGGGCAGGGACGGATGGAGACAGGACGGGACAGAGGACAGGGCTGGGGGGACGCAGGGATGGGACGGAGGGGACGAAGGGGGCAGGGACGGATGGAGACGGGACGGGACGGAGGACAGGGCTGGGGGGATGCAGGCACAGGACGGAGGGGACGAAGGGGGCAGGGACGGATGGAGACAGGACGGGACAGAGGACAGGGCTGGGGGATGCAGGGACGGGACGGAGGGGACGAAGGGGGCAGGGACGGATGGAGACAGGACGGGACAGAGGAGAGGGCAGGCGGATGCAGGGACGGGACGGAGGGGACGAAGGGGCAGGGACGGATGGAGACGGACGGGACGGAGGACAGGGCTGGGGGGGGCAGGGCCGGGAAGGAGGGGGCAGGGACGGATGGAGACAGGACGGGACGGAGGACAGGGCTGGGGGGATGCAGGGACGGGACGGAGGAGACGAAGGGTGCAGGGACGGATGGAGACAGGGGACGGGACAGAGGACTGGGCTGGGGGGATGCAGGGACGGGACGGAGGGGACGAAGGGGGCAGGGACGGATGCAGACGGGACGGGACAGAGGACAGGGCTGGGGGGATGCAGGGATGGGACGGAGGGGACGAAGGGGGCAGGGACGGATGGACAGAGGGGACGGGACAGAGGACAGGGCTGGGGGGACGCAGGGAAGGGAGTGAAGGATGGAGGGAGCGGGAGGGTGACCAGATCGCAAGCGTGAACTATCAGGCGACGTTGGTGGAGCTGGGGGGTAGACAGACAGACACAGGTTCGCAGCCCCATTGGGAGCCAGAGGCACACTGGACCGCCTGGCCGTGTGCTACCAGCGTGCCCTTTCCTATTGGGGTGCGCCCATGCTGTGCCACAGAGCTCCCCTACCCAGCGCCCCCCTACAGCTCTTCCACCACAAATGCACAGTGCTGTGCACACACACCTCGCCCAGCACACCCCTGCCCACAGCCCCACCACAGCTGCCCAGCACCCCACACAGAAACCCCCACTCTCTAGTTTCCCAATACACACAGATTTCCCCTCCCTTCCTTCCTCCCTCCCAGTGCCCTTCCCCACAGCCCCACACCATAACTGCACAATGCCCCACACAGACCCGCAGTGCCCTGACACACACAGATCTCCCCCATAGCCCAGCACCCTGTTTTTCACTCTTGTTTTTTCAAGACCCAAACGGAGAAATCTCCTCCCTCCTCCTACTCCATGGGAGGAGGGAAGCGGGGATTGAGCTTCTCTATGAATAGCTCCAGTGCCTGATTCTGCTTGAACTTACTTTTCCTGAAAGAGGCACCATTTTTCTGTTTTGCCGTCACCCCTGGGCTTCTGAATAACAGCAGTGAAACTGACCAAAGCTGCTAGTGCTTGGCAGCATTGTGAGGCGGAATAGAAGCTCTGGAACTGCCAGTTTGCAGACTCAGGAAGACAGGCCTGCACTGGTTTACATTTGGAAGGTTATCTTCAGATAATGAAAGCTGGGCATGTGCTTTTTTCAATCCCTGACAATGCATGGCAGAGAATACAATTATTAAAGAAAAACAGTTTTAGCCCCTTTTTGCACAGTTACCTGCACTTATACAGGTTGCAACCTGATATTCCTTGCACAATCTACAAGTTTGGGTGCATCGGTAATGCCCTAATTGTATTACCGTTGCACCGTGATTTTGCTTGGTTCTTTTTAACCAAGGTGAAGTATTCCTAGAAAATAGGTGAAACATTTGGATTTGTAACAGTAATGTAAATACTGTGATAAATTCAGTGCCCCTGGCTTCCCATGGTTCCACAATCATAGAAATGACACTGGAATTTACTTTTATCTTCAGAATTCTTCTCCCCTCCCTCCACAGATCACCATAAGAACTTCAGGAAGGGCATTTGAAATAACACATAAAAGTGATTCCATGCACAAGTCTAGAGTGTTTTCTGTTTCTCTGGAATTTGGCAGTCTATGGTGCTTAATATGGGCATATATGTTTGATTACTATAGAAATTTTTCAGATCCTGTAAAAAAAAGCGCTGTGGTGGCTGTACTCTGCTTGTTTTACCTGTAAAGGGTTAAAAAAGCCTCCCTGCATAGGTAAAAGAAAGGGAGTTGGGCCTATGATCAAAAGAGCCAATGGGAGGGCTTTTTAATAATGGGGAAAAAAACCCTACCACTCTGATTTGGGAGCAATTTCCACCCCTTTTGCATGGGTGCAAATGAGGTAATGAATTGGGCCCTCTGGTTTTTCTCTCGGACTGACCCACCTTGCCCCATCCCAAGATAAGGTGCAGGGCCAATCATGGAAGAACAGTGTCAGGGGAGGCAAAGGGCCTGATTCTGATCTCATGTTTGGTGTAAAACAGGAGTAACTCGATGGATGCCAATGTTGGGACATTAGTGTAAATGAGACCAGAATCTATCTCTGTGGTTGCCTGGTAAATTTCATTCCCCATTCAGGGCAATTGCTTCCTCCTCCTATTTGCGTAAGGGATTTCCTCCTTAAAATAGGACAAAAGGAAAGGGGAAAGAAATGGTGACTGACAGAATAAGAAGCAGGAAGGTCACATCAAGCCTGGGACGATAAGAGCCAAGGTCAGCGAAGAGCAGGGCGCTTGGTGCCAAGGTCACTCAGAGACAGAAAATGAGAGTGTGACGCACTGAGACTGTTCTTACTGTCAGGACCGGCTCCAGAACCCAGTGCGCATTTTCCCGGCAGGGCGGCAGGCGGCTCCGGCGGACCTTCCGCGGTCATGCCTGCGGGAGGTCCACCGGAGGCGCGGGACCAGCGGACCTCCCGCAGGCATGACTGCGGAGGTGCGCTAGTCTCGTGGCTCCGGTGGACCTCCCGCAGGCATGACTGCGGAGGGTCCGCTGGTCCCGCGGCTCGGGTGGACCTCCCGCAGGTATGCCTGTGGCAGCTCCACCCGAGCCGCGGGACCACCGGACCCTCCGCAGGCACGTCTGCAAGAGGTCCCCCGAAGTCAGGGGACCAGCGACCGGTAGTGCGCCCCCTGCGGCGCACCGCCCTGCTTGGGGCGGCCGCATTCCTAGAGCCGCCCCTGCTCACTGTGGTCTGTGAATGCTGCGTGGGGGGTGTTGGCCTGGGAGAAAGGTCTGCACTGGGAGATGGGAGACTGGCCTTGAGGGAAGATGCCTGAGCATGTAATGTGAGAACCCAGGAAGGGGTTTGAGGCCAGGTGACTCCTCTGCTTGGGAAGCTGAACAAAGGCCTGGGGGAGGAGACGCTGGGGAGTGAGGGGGTTTTCAGGAGCTGGCTGGGGAATGGAGGGAAGCACAGATAGGGCTCTGACCCCCGAAGGGGGCAGTGGTGCTCCTGGGACCCCAAGATGGATCTAATTGGGGAGGATCCTGTTGTCTGTGCCTCCAAAACCTGTCTTGGACTGTGTTCCTGTCGTCTAAATAAACCTGCTTTACCGGCTGGCTGAGAGTCATGGTGGGGGTGCAGGGCCTCCTCAGCGTGCGGCCGCCCTTGGACTGCTTGCAGCCCTTAGGAGGTAAGAAGAATAAATGCGCACCTTCTGAGAACAAAAATAAAGTATCCCAGAGGTTATTTAGGGTGCAATTATAAGTAGGTGAGGGACATTTCCCTACTTTAAGGTGTGCGTGATTGGGGGGGAACACAGCCTCCCCCCCAAATTTGAGCCTGTAAAGTGGGCAATCCCAGGCCCAAAACTAGCAACTGAGCCCTACCTCATCCCCTCACTGGCTGTGGGGCTAACCCCTGATTAGCAGAGGTAAGAGCTCTGCTCCCCCGCTGACATGCCAAGGTAGTAGCACTAGGCTCTGCCCAACAGGGGAGCCAGAGGAAGGGGGACAACATCCCCCACTCGTCATCACAGCTAGCCAGAGGCCAGGAAGGCCACATGAGAGGATTAAGCCCGAGCCCCTGGCATGGCTGCTGGGAGATGGATATTCGTGTCGCAGCCAGCGCACTCTTCGGGCCACAAGCTGAACACACTGAGGCCAGCAGGGACAGCTCTGAAGCGGCAAAAGGGTTCCTTTGAGAGTCCAAGGAGGTAGTAGGGTCAGTACCATCCCTGGGTGGGCTCAAATCACCATCCTTTGGGTTAGCAGCTGAATGCGCTGACCCAGTGTGCTCCAGCACAGCCACTGACCCCTCCATAACCTCCAAACCCATCCCCTACAGCCCCCCATTCCCTGCCAGAGCGCTGAAACCCATCCCCCATAGCCCCAGATTCCCTGCCACAGCGCTCAAACCCATCCCCCACAGCCCCTCATTCCGTGCCACAGTGCTCAAACCCAACTCCACAGCCCCCCATTCCCCGCCACAGCGCTCAAACCCGACTCCACAGCCCCCCATTCCCTGCCACAGAGCTCAAACCCATCACCCACAGCCCCATCACAGCCGCCTCTTTCCCTGCCACAGCACTCAAACCCATCCCCCACAGCCACCCATTCCCTGCCACAGCACTCAAACCCATCCCCCACAGCCACTCATTCCCTGCCACAGTGGTCAAACCCATCCCCCACAGCCCCCCATTCCCTGCCACAGCACTCAAACCCGACCACCATAGCCCCCATTCCCTGCCACAAAACTCAAGCCGATCCTCCACAGCCCCCCATTCCGTTTCACAGACCTTAAACCCATCCCCCACAGCCTCATCACAGCCACATCATTCCCTCACACAGCTCTCAAACCCATCCCCCACAGCCCCCATTCCCTGCCACAGCACTCAAACCCGACCCCCATACCCTCTAATTCCCTGCCACAGCCCTCAAACCCATCTGCCACAGCCCCACATTCCCTGCCACAGCCCTAAATCAATTCCCACAGCCCCCAATCCCTGCCACAATGCTCAAATCCATCCCCCTCAGCCCCATCACAGCCACCAAGATTCATGCCGCAGAGAATAAACCCCCATTCCCTTCCACAGCCCAAAAACCCATCACCCACAGCCACATCACAGCCGTCTCATTCCGCCACAGCGCTCAAACCCATCCCCCACAGCCCCCCATTCCCTTCCACAGACCTGAAACCCATCCCCCTCAGCCCCTTCACAGCCCCCAGTCCCTGCCACAGCGCTCAAATTCATCCCCCTCAGCCTCATCACAGCCACCAAGATTCATGCTGCAGCGCATAAACCCATCCCACACAGCACCCCATTCCCTTCCACAGCCCAAAAACCCATCGCCCACAGCCACACAACAGCCGCCTCATTCCCAGCCAAAGCTCTCAAACCCATCCCCCACAGCCCCCCATTCCCTTCGACAGCCCAGAAACCCATCCCCCACAGCCACATCACAGCCGCCTCATTCCCTGCCACAACGCTCAAACCCATCCCCCACATCGCCCCATTCCCTGCCACAGACCTCAAACCCATCCCCCACAGCCCCCCATTCCCTTCTACAGCCCAAAAACCCATCACCCACAGCCACATCACAGCCGCCTCATTCCCTGCCACAGCTCTCAAACCCATCCCCCATAGGACCCCATTCCCTGCCACAGACCTCAAACCCATCCCCCACAGCCCCATCTTAGCCGCCTCGTTCCCTACCACAGCGCTCAAACCCATCCCCCACTGCCCAATCACTGCCCCCATTCCTGCCACAGCGCTCAAACCCATCCCACACAGCCCCCCATTCCCTGCCACAGTGCTCAAACCCATCCCCCACAGTCCCCCATTCCCTATCACAGCTCTCAAACCCGACTCCACAGCCCCCCATTCCCTGCCACAGACCTCAAACCCATCCCCCACAAACCCCATTCCCTGTGACAGCGCTCAAACCCATCCCGCCAATCCCTGCCACAGACCTGAAACCCATCCCCCTCAGCCCCTTCACAGCTGCCTCGTTCCCTGCCACAGCACTCAAACCCATCCCCCACAGCCACCCATACTCTGCCACAGCGCACAAACCCATCCCCCACAGCCTGCCATTCCCTCCCACAGACCTGAAACCCATCCCCCTCAGCCCCTTCACAGCCCCCATTCCCTGCCGCAGCACACAAACCCATCCCCCACAGCCCCCATTCCTTCCACAGCCCGCATCACCCACAGCCACATCACAGCCGCCTCATTCCCTGCCACAGCGCTCAAACCCATCCCACGCAGCCCCCCATTCCCTGCCACCCCCCACCAACCGATCCCCCACAGGCCCCCATTCCCGACCACCACCCTCAAGCCCATCCCCCACAGCCGCCATTCCCTGTGACAGCGCTCAAACCCATCCCAAACATCCCGCCATTCCCTTCCACAATGATCAAACCGATTACCCAGAGACCCATAACAAGCGCATCATTCCCTGCCACAGCCCTCAAACACATCCCTCACAGCCCCCGATTCGCTGCCACACCGGTCAAACCCATCACCCACAGCCCCCCAGACCCGGCCGCCGGGCTCCAACCCCTCCCCCACAGAACCATCACAACCACCTCGTTCCGTGCCGCACCACTCACACACATCCCCCACAGCCCACATTCCCTGCCACAGCCCTCAAACCCATCGCCCACAGCCCCCATTCCCTACCACACCGCTGAAACCCATCCCCCACAGCTCAATCACAGCCGCCTTCTCCCTTCAACAGCGCTCAAACACATGCCCTACAGCACACCATTTCCTGCCACAGCCCTCAAACCTATCCCCCAGAGCCCCCAATTCCAATCCACAGTGCTCAAAACCGTCCCCAACAGCATCCCATTCCATTCAGGACTGCTCAAACCCATCCCACACATCCCCATCACAGACCCCCATTCCCTTCCACGACGCTCAAACCCATTCCACACAGCCCCCAATTCCCTGCCACAGCCCACAAACCCATCCCCCACAGTCCTCAATCCAGCGATCAAACCCAACCCCCACAGCCCCATCACAGTCGCCTTGATCCCTGCCACAGCGTTCAAACCCATCCCCCACAGCCTCCCATTCCCTGCCACAGCACTCGAACCCTTCCCCCACCTCCGCCCACTCCCTGCCACAGCGCTGAAACCCACCCCCACAGCCTCCCATTCCCTGCCACAGCCCTCAAACCCGTCCCCTATTGCCTCATCACAGCCGCCTCGTTCCTTCTCACAGCGCTCAAACCCATCCGCCACAGCCCCCCATTCCCTGCCACAGCTCTCAAACCCATCCCCCATCGCCCCCCATTCCCTTCCACATCCCTCAAACCCATCCCCCACAGCCCCCAATCCCTGCCACACTGCTGAAACTCATCCCACATCCCCCATCACAGCCACCTCCTTCCCTGCCACATCTCTCAAACCCGATCCCCACAGCCCCATCACAGCTGCCTCATTACCTCACACAGCCCTCAAACCCATACCGCACAGCCCCACATTCCCTGCCAGAGCCCTCAAATCGACCCCCCACAGGCTCCCATTCCCTGCCACTGTTCTTAAACCCATCCCCCACAGCCCAATCACAGCCACCTCGTTCCCTACCACAGCGCTCAAACCCATCCCCCACAGCCCCCATTCCCTACCACAGCGCTCAAACCCATCCCCCACTGCCCCCCATTCCCTTCCTCAGCCCTCAAACCCGAACCCCACAACCCCATCATAGCCGCCTCGTTCCCTGCTACAGCCCTCAAACCCATCCCCCACAGCCCCCATTCCCTGCCACAGCACTCAAACCCGACCCCCATACCCTCTAATTCCCTGCCACAGCCCTCAAACCCATCTGCCACAGCCCCACATTCCCTGCCACAGCCCTAAATCAATTCCCCACAGCCCCCCAATCCCTGCCACAATGCTCAAATCCATCCCCCTCAGCCCCATCACAGCCACCAAGATTCATGCCGCAGAGAATAAACCCCCATTCCCTTCCACAGCCCAAAAACCCATCACCCACAGCCACATCACAGCCGTCTCATTCCGCCACAGCGCTCAAACCCATCCCCCACAGCCCCCCATTCCCTTCCACAGACCTGAAACCCATCCCCCTCAGCCCCTTCACAGCCCCCATTCCCTGCCACAGCGCTCAAATTCATCCCCCTCAGCCTCATCACAGCCACCAAGATTCATGCTGCAGCGCATAAACCCATCCCACACAGCACCCCATTCCCTTCCACAGCCCAAAAACCCATCGCCCACAGCCACACAACAGCCGCCTCATTCCCAGCCAAAGCTCTCAAACCCATCCCCCACAGCCCCCCATTCCCTTCTACAGCCCAGAAACCCATCCCCCACAGCCACATCACAGCCGCCTCATTCCCTGCCACAACGCTCAAACCCATCCCCCACATCGCCCCATTCCCTGCCACAGACCTCAAACCCATCCCCACAGCCCCCATTCCTTCTACAGCCCAAAAACCCATCACCCACAGCCACATCACAGCCGCCTCATTCCCTGCCACAGCTCTCAAACCCATCCCCCATAGGACCCCATTCCCTGCCACAGACCTCAAACCCATCCCCCACAGCCCCATCTTAGCCGCCTCGTTCCCTACCACAGCGCTCAAACCCATCTCCCACTGCCCAATCACTGCCCCCCATTCCCTGCCACAGCGCTCAAACCCATCCCACACAGCCCCCCATTCCCTGCCACAGTGCTCAAACCCATCCCCCACAGTCCCACATTCCCTATCACAGCTCTCAAACCCGACTCCACAGCCCCCCCATTCCCTGCCACAGACCTCAAACCCATCCCCCACAATCCCCATTCCCTGTGACAGCGCTCAAACCCATCCCGCCATTCCCTGCCACAGACCTGAAACCCATCCCCCTCAGCCCCTTCACAGCTGCCTCGTTCCCTGCCACAGCACTCAAACCCATCCCCCACAGCCACCCATACTCTGCCACAGCGCACAAACCCATCCCCCACAGCCTGCCATTCCCTCCCACAGACCTGAAACCCATCCCCCTCAGCCCCTTCACAGCCCCCATTCCCTGCCGCAGCACACAAACCCATCCCCCACAGCCCCCCATTCCCTTCCACAGCCCGCATCACCCACAGCCACATCACAGCCGCCTCATTCCCTGCCACAGCGCTCAAACCCATCCCCCGCAGCCCCCCATTCCCTGCCACAGACCACAAACCTATCCCCCACAGGACCCCATTCCCTACCACAACCCTCAAGCCCATCCGCCACAACCGCCATTCCCTGTGACAGCGCTCAAACCCATCCCAAACATCCCGCCATTCCCTTCCACAATGATCAAACCGATTACCCAGAGACCCATAACAAGCGCATCATTCCCTGCCACAGCCCTCAAACACATCCCTCACAGCCCCCGATTCGCTGCCACACCGGTCAAACCCATCACCCACAGCCCCCCATACCCTGCCACCGTGCTCAAACCCATCCCCCACAGAACCATCACAACCACCTCGTTCCGTGCCGCACCACTCACACCCATCCCCCACAGCCCCCATTCCCTGCCACAGCCCTCAAACCCATCCCCCACAGCCCCCATTCCCTACCACACCGCTGAAACCCATCCCCCACAGCTCAATCACAGCCGCCTTCTCCCTTCAACAGCGCTCAAACACATGCCCTACAGCACACCATTTCCTGCCACAGCCCTCAAACCTATCCCCCAGAGCCCCCAATTCCAATCCACAGTGCTCAAAACCGTCCCCAACAGCATCCCATTCCATTCAGGAACGCTCAAACCCATCCCACACATCCCCATCACAGACCCCCATTCCCTTCCACGACGCTCAAACCCATTCCACACAGCCCCCAATTCCCTGCCACAGCCCACAAACCCATCCCCCACAGTCCTCATTCCAGCGTTCAAACCCATCCCCCACAGCCCCATCACAGTCGCCTTGATCCCTGCCACAGCGTTCAAACCCATCCCCCACAGCCTCCCATTCCCTGCCACAGCACTCGAACCCTTCCCCCACCTCCGCCCACTCCCTGCCACAGCGCTGAAACCCACCCCCACAGCCTCCCATTCCCTGCCACAGCCCTCAAACCCGTCCCCTATTGCCTCATCACAGCCGCCTCGTTCCTTCTCACAGCGCTCAAACCCATCCGCCACAGCCCCCCATTCCCTGCCACAGCTCTCAAACCCATTCCCCATCGCCCCCCATTCCCTTCCACATCCCTCAAACCCATCCCCCACAGCCCCCAATCCCTGCCACACTGCTGAAACTCATCCCACATCCCCCATCACAGCCACCTCCTTCCCTGCCACATCTCTCAAACCCGATCCCCACAGCCCCATCACAGCTGCCTCATTACCTCACACAGCCCTCAAACCCATACCGCACAGCCCCACATTCCCTGCCAGAGCCCTCAAATCGACCCCCCACAGGCTCCCATTCCCTGCCACTGTTCTTAAACCCATCCCTCACAGCCCAATCACAGCCACCTCGTTCCCTACCACAGCGCTCAAACCCATCCCCCACAGCCCCCATTCCCTACCACAGCGCTCAAACCCATCCCCCACTGCCCCCCATTCCCTTCCTCAGCCCTCAAACCCGAACCCCACAACCCCATCATAGCCGCCTCGTTCCCTGCTACAGCCCTCAAACCCATCCCCCACAGGCCCTCGTTCCCTGCCACTGTTCTCAAACCCGCGTACCTTGCTGGGGCCCTTGATGACCTATACAATTGTATAGCTCCCTATGTTGATTCCGTTACCGCCGCTCGCGCCGAAGGAGTTCCAGTGTAGACAAGCGCGCTTTCAGGGATTGATATATTGCGTCTAGATGAGACGTGATATATTGAGCCCCGAAAAATCGATGGCTACCTGCCAATACGGCGGGTAGTCTGGACGTACCCTAAGCTAAAGGACAAAATAGATGCTCACTGGTGATTTGCTGCCTTCTCATGACATGCCAGATTTCTGGCCAGACTCACAGCTCACATCCTCACTGGGGCTGGAAGGCTCACCCTGAAAATTTGTGTCTACGTATCTCAGGAGAGCTCCTGCCTGCTTAGAGACCAGTGAGACCAGTCCCCACATGGTCAGCACTGCTAGTCCAAGGCTGATTCCTGCCTGAGGAGGATCCCTGCCAGCGGACAGCAGCCCCTGGAATCGTCCAGCCTGAAGATCATTTGTGGAGTTCGTGAGTGCCTTGTCTTTAGTTAGTTAGTCAGGGAATTTGTTTTGGGGACCCTCTACTCCCTGAACTGTGTCCTCAAGCCAGGGAGTGAGGGTTTGAGGATTCTATAATCTACCGCTTATTACACCTGTGGAGGGATTCACCACCTCCTCCCACTTGTGGGTCTTTTGGGCTGTACTGAACCCAGTCAGCCGCACTGCTACACCTCTGCAGAGAATTGTATAGGTCATCAAGAGCCCCAGCAAGGTACGCGTACCAACAGGACACTAGTTTTACATTTGTTACATCCAGACACGGGTATTTTAAGTGTGGGCACCGGTGACCCTAAACATAGTGTTTCCCCTGTTATGTAGTATTTGTTGCCTGTTTAATATAATTGTTGTGTTGAATATATTTTTATGTGTTGTGCTATTTCTTAGAAGTCTCCAACTATCTGTCAAATAAGTGGGTGTTGCCGGCTCAAAGAGCCCGAGGCGGAGCAACAGCAGGGTTCGTTGCCCGGTGTGCGTCGCACTAATTATCACACCAGGGTGGAGAAGCAAAACCAGGTTTATTTGAGCCCAGATAAGGTGCAAGGGAGACAGCAATCTCAAATCCTGCACACCGCTACAGGCGGTTTCCCTCTCTTTATACATAACTTCAGCTAAGCATTCCCATCACCCCCACACTCCTCCTCTCCCCCCACCTTTCATTCCCATGCAGCAAATACACTTTGCAATAGCAATTACATGAAACAGTTAAGTCATACTTGGCAAAAAACCACCTTAGCTCGTTAGCAACTCTTCTGTGATCAGTTATCTGTACTTTCCCACCGTGGGGGCTACGTTCTCATGCATATAACTTTAATTACAGCACCTGCTTTCCGCCTATCTTATTTAGTATTGGCTATATCTAGTATTAAGCAACCTTGCCACTGCCAATAATTAGCACATAACACAAAAGGTTACAAAAGTTTAGCAAGGCTAACAAAAGCACTTTACATAAAGGTACTTTGGGTCACATAGGCCCAAAGCCATCCTCCCGAGTTACCTAGATTTATGCCTAGTGACACCAACATGGGGATTCCTCTGTAGTTAGAATTTTCCGCCCAAGCTGCCCTGGTGACCCTGCCAGGAAGGAGCAAGGGGGGTGGAGGCACCGCCAACTAATTTTATAACCAAAAAAGGAAAAAGATTCACTCTACTGAGTGGGTGGCGGGATCCAAAAGAACCCAGACCTGTCCATCAGAACATGTAAGCGGATTGCCATTAAAGGAGGTAATCAGGTGGAGAGGGGCGCTACAGGGGTAAGAAACCCAGCTGGGAAATGGGGCTGTGGGGCTCGGGTTTGAGAACTGTGGCAGGGAACGGGGGCCTGTGGGGGATGGGTTAGAGCCCTGTGGAAGGGAATGGGGGCAGTGGGGGATGGGTTTGAGGGCTGTGGCAGGGAATGGGGGTCTGTCGGGGATGGGTTGGAGAGCTCTGGCCGGGAATGGGGGGCTGTGGGGGAGGGGTTTGAGGGCTGTAGCAGGGAACGAGGCGGCTATTATGGGGTTGTGGGGTTCGGGTTTGAGGGCTGAGGAAGGGAATGGGGGGCAGTGGGGGATGGGTTTGAGCGCTGTGGTAGGGAATGGGGGCTGTGGGGGATGTGTTTGAGCGCTGTGGTAGGGAATGGGGGCTGTGTGGTATGGGTTAGAGCGCTGTGGTAGGGAATGTGGGGCTGTGGAGGATGGCTTTCAGCCCTGTGGTAGGGCACGGGGGTCTGTGGTGGGGATGTGGGGTTGGGTTTGAGAGCTGTGCAGGGAAAGGGGGGGCCTGTAGGGGATGGGTTTGAGTGCTGGGGCAGGGAGTGGGGGGCTGTGGGTGTTGGGTTTGAGCGCTGTGGCAGGAAACGAGGTGGCTGTGATGAGGCTGTGTGGGATGCGTTTCAGCACTCTTGCAGGGAACGGTGGGCTGTGGGGTGGGTTTAAGCGCTGACGCAGGGAATGGGGGCTGTTGAGATGGGTTTTAGCGCTGTGGCAGAGAATGAGGCAGCTGTTATGTGGCTGTGGGGATGGGTTTATGGACTTTCCGCTCATTCAGACTGATGCAACTCCACTGAGTTAATACTGATCTTCAACAGTGTAAGTGTGGAAAATCATGCCCCAAATCTCCTGCTAGCAAGAAGAGGCAACCCCTCAGCTGGTGCCATAGTTCCATCAGATCTGCCCCCTAATAGCTTTTCTGGAGGAACGGGAAAGGCCGTTAAATATGGAATAGCAGATCCACAGTCATTTCTGTTAAGGTTAGCACTGCTGTCATGGCAGCCACCCAGGAGGGATGGAAAAGAACAGAAGCTTCTGTCTCAGATGCTGCAGGCAGGACACAAGGACAGCTAGCGCTTTCGGCCCCTGGATCCTGACTCATGCAATGGACTTGGGAGACCATCTCACTGTAGCTTTCTCATTCCCAGAGAGATGCTGCTCACGCTGCTTCAGCCTGTGGTGCCGAGTACAGCGTATAACAGAGCTGAGTCATTTTTAAGGCCGGCCAGACTTGGAACAGACTAGAGAGAAAGAAAAAAAGATAGGCTAGTATAGAGAAGTGGGGTGAAATGATGTACCAAGACAGAGACAGCAGGAATCTAAAGCGTCAGTGTGACAAAGTGGGGATTTTCCCTTGTTATGGTGTATGTGTGTCTTACTGTTGAGCCTATGTGAATTTTACTGTTTTGCATGAATACTGTGTGTGCCTCAGTTTCCCTGCATGCTGCACTAATACCTCGGTGGTGGGAATAGGGGTGTGTGACTTTGGCTGAGACCTCTGGGGCAGGTGAGGCTGCTCCAGCTGCCTGCACATATGCTATGACTGGTGCTCTTTGTAACCTGATACCCAGGAGGGGGACTACACCCAAGTGACGCCCAGGTGACTTGCCTGGCAAGCAGGACAAAGCCAAGGAGGCGGAGCAATGGGGGGTGCCGGAGGTCGGGTTGCTGGAAGCTAGGCAGTCTGCTTGGGAGGACTGGTAGAGGGGGAGTCCAGAGCTTCTGGATGGATTTGGCTGAAAGTCACTGATTTGGAGCAAAGAATCCTGTGGCACCTTATAGACTAACAGACGTTTTGCAGCATGAGCTTTCGAAGAAGTGGGTATTCACCCACGAAAGCTCATGCTGCAAAACGTCTCTTAGTCTATAAGGTGCCACAGGATTCTTTGCTGCTTTTACAGAAGCAGACTAACACGGCTACCCCTCTGATACTAGTCACAGATTTCTCTGCTAACAAGTTCAATTCTACCCGCTGCATTCCTGTCAACTAATAAACCTTCTGTTTTACTAGCTGGCTGAGAGTCACTGCTGACTGCCGAGTTGGGGTGCAGGGCCCCATCCGGGTGGACTCGCTGCAGGAAGCGCACAGTGTGGAAGGGGATGCTCAGATCCAGGAAGATCGAAGCTGTGTAAGCATCTTGCCCTGGAGACAGTGCGCTCACAAGGCGGAGGGTCCCCCAGAGTCCTGACTGGCCTTGTATGGAGAAGTTCCAGAACATAACCTGAGGACTCCGTGATTCGGGGACTCTGTAACAGTCAGCTCCGATAATATGGTGATGCGCACCTTCTGAGAACAAAAATAAAGTATCCCAGAGGTTATTTAGGGTGCAATTATAAGTAGGTGAGGGACATTTCCCTACTTTAAGGTGTGCGTGATTGGGGGGGACCACAGCCTCCCCCCCAAATTTGAGCCTGTAAAGTGGGCAATCCCAGGCCCAAAATTAGCAACTGAGCCCTACCTCATCCCCTCACTGGCTGTGGGGCTAACCCCTGATTAGCAGAGGTAAGAGCTCTGCTCCCCAGCTGACATGCCAAGGTAGTAGCACTAGGCTCTGCCCGCCAGGGGAGCCAGAGGAAGGGGGACAACATCCCCCTCTCGTCATCACAGCTAGCCAGAGGCCAGGAAGGCCACATGAGAGGATGATCCTAAAATGGTCATCAAGGGGTTATCCAGAATATTATGGCCTGGTGACGTGCTTCACCCCATCCTGTTTAGTCGATGGGGATTTTATTCCTGCCCCCTCTTGTAACTTAATAGGTAATAATTGGAGATATACCAATCTCCTAGAACTGGAAGGGACCTTGAAAGGTCATCGAGTCCAGCCCCCCGCCTTCACTAGCAGGACCAATTTTTGCCCCAGATCCCTAAGCGGCCCCCTCAAGGATTGAACTCACAACCCTGGGTTTATCAGGCCAATGCTCAAACCACTGAGCTATCCCTCCCAACTTGTGATGCGGTTGAAGGAAGCAGCAAGCTCCTAGCCTGCGGGGCGGGGACTAGGCTGGTTTCTGTTGCACAGAGCAGTCTTTTATAGAAGGGCACCAGCCAGCTCCCTGTCCTGTGTGTGTTGGGGGAGAAGTTACTGGTGGGAGAATGGGGAGAGACACCCCTGTTAGGCTGGACCCAACGGTGCGCCAGAACATGCCGGGGACACCCAGTGTGCGCCCGTAAGCACCACCCCGACCACGCCGGACGGGGGGGGGGGGAACACAAGCACTAAAGGAGACATAGTGCTGGGGAGGTACACAGACATTTATCTATCTCCAACCAGCCATGGTGGGCCCTGTGGCACCATGGGAGTGGCAGTGGCGCCTGTGTCCATTTCCTGTCAGCCACTGCCAGGCCCAGCTGGACTTCCCATTTCCGGTGCGAGTCCAGAAGCAGAAGTTGCCATGAGGTGGTGCCGTGAAGGGTGGTGCTGTTGTCAGGCGAAAGCAGGAGGAGTAGGTGGGAATCCGTGCTACCATGGGGAGGTGTCACCCTTGCTGTGAAAGGGCCCCGGCATTATGGGAGATGTCATCTCCCTGCCATGCCATGCTCTGCACCGGCCCCAGCCTGTGGAGCTGAAGTAGGGAACTCCATACCCCAACACATCAGGCACCCCTCATTCTCAATTCCCCTTGTCCCTGCCGCCACCCCACCCCATCAGTTATAGAACGGGAGGAAACTTTACTTCTGGGAGGAAGATCCAGGGAACTACAGGCCAGACAGTCTCACCTCAGTCCCTGGAAAAATCCTGGAACAGGTCCTCAAGGAATCAATTCTGAACCACTTAAAGGAGGGGAAAGTGATCAGGAACAGTCAGCATGGATTCACCAAGGGCAAGTCATGCCTGACTAACCTTAATTGCCTTCTATGATGCGATAACCGGTTCTGTGGATGAGGGGAAACCAGTGGATGTGCTATTTCTGGACTTTAGCAAAGCCTTTGATACAGTCTCCCACTGTATTCTTGCCAGCAAGTTAAAGAAGTATGGGCTGGATGAATGGACAGTAAGGTGGATAGAAAACTGGCTAGATGGTCGGGCTCAACGGGTAGTGATCAATGGGTCCATGTCTAGTTGGCGGCCGGTATCAAGTGGAGTGCCCCAAGGGTCGGTGCTGGGGCCGGTTTTGTTCAATATCTTCATTAACGATCTGGAGGATGGTGTGGACTGCACCCTTAGCAAGTTTGCAGATGACACTAAACTGGGAGGAGTGGTAGATACGCTGGAGGGTAGGGATAGGATACAGAGGGACCTAGACAAATTAGAGGATTGGGCCAAAAGAAATATGATGAGGTTCAACAAGGACAAGTGCAGAGTCCTGCACTTAGGACGGAAGAATCCCATGCACTGCTACAGACTAGGGACCGAATGGCTGGGCAGCAGTTCTGCAGAAAAGGACCTAGGGGTTACGGTGGATGAACAGCTGAATATGAGTCAACAGTGTGCCCTCGTTGCCAAGAAGGCTAATGGCATTTTGGGTTGTATAAGTAGGGGCATTTCTAGCAGATCGAGGGATGTGATCATTCCCCTCTATTCAGCACTGGTGAGGCCTCATTTGGAGTACTGTGTCCAGTTTTGGGCCCCACACTACAAGAAGGATGTGGATAAATTGGAGAGAGTCCAGCGGAGGGCAACAAAAATGATTAGGGGGCTGGAGCACATGACTTATGAGGAGAGGCTGAGGGAACTGGGATTGTTTAGCCTGCAGAAGAGAAGAATGAGGGGGGATTTGATAGCTGCTTTCAACTACCTCAAAGGGGGTTCCAAAGAAGATGGATCTAGACTGTTCTCAGTGGTAGAAGATGACAGAACAAGGAGTAATGGTCTCAAGTTGCAGAGGGGGAGGTTTAGGTTGGACATTAGGAAAACCTTTTTCACTAGTAGGGTGGTGAAGAACTGGAATGGGTTACCTAGGGAGGTGGTGGAATCTCCTTCCTTAGAGGTTTTTAAGGTCAGGCTTGACAAAACCCTGGCTGGGATGATTTAGTTGGGTTTGGTCCTGCTTTGAGCAGGGGGCTGGACTAGATGACCTCCTGAGGTCCCTTCCAACCCTGAGAGTCTATGATTCTATGCTCACTGTTCCTGGTTGGACTCTAATAGAGCGAGTACCAGAGCATCTTAACTTCCATTCACTGTTCCGGTTGGACTCTAACAGAATCTTAACTTCCAAATTGGGAAAGAGAGTGTTTTTCCAGTGGCGATTTACCAGCAAGTGTATGTGATGGACGCGTTACAGAGTAGGCAGCTACTTCACTGCCTCACCCTGTTTGCTTTTCTTTTTCAATAGCTTTAACCCTAAAGCAAAGCTCACAAATGCTCCAATAAGGACAAACATTGCTTGTTTCATAGTAAATATATAAATATGTGGCTGAAAATCCTCATTATTCAGAATAATGTGGAAACTATGGTCTTGTCTACACTACAGGACTATTTCGAATCTACTTAAGTCGAATTTGTGGATTCGACCTTATGAAGTCGAATTTGTGTATCCATACTAAATACACAAATTCGAACTTCTGAGTCCACATTCACGGGGCCAGCGTCGACTTTGGAAGCGGTGCACTGTGGGAAGCTATCCCACAGTTCCCGCAGTCCCCGGTGCCCATTGGAATGCTGGGTAGAGCTCGCAATGCCTGCTGGGGGAAAAAATGTGTCGAGGGTGGTTTTGGGTAAGTGTCGTCATTGAACCGTCAATCACAACCTCCCTCCCTCCCTCCTTGAAAGCGCCGGCGGGAAATCTGTTTGCGCCCTTGTCTGGTCGGTTACAGCGCGGACGCCACAGCACTGCGAGCATGGAGCCCGCTGCGATCATCGCTGCACTTATGGCCGTTGTCAACTCCTCGCACCTTATCGTCCACCTCTTCCACAGTCAGCTGCTGAGAAACCGGGCGAGGAGGCTCCGGCAGCACGGTGAGGAGAGTGGCACAGACCTCTCAGAAACCAGGGTACGCCGGGCAGTGGAGATCATGGTGGCAATGGGTCACGTTCATGGTGTGGAACGGCGATTCTGGGCCCGGGAAACAAGCACAGACTGGTGGGACCGCATAGTGCTGCAGGTCTGGGATGACACAGAGTGGCTACGAAACTTCAGGATGCGTAAGGGCACTTTCCTTGAACTGTGTGACTTGCTGTCCCCTGCCCTGAAGCGCCAGGACACACGGATGCGAGCAGCCCTGAGTGTGCAGAAGCGAGTGGCCATAGCCCTCTGGAAACTTGCCACGCCAGACAGCTACCGGTCAGTAGCGAACCACTTTGGCATTGGCAAATCTACCGTGGGGATTGCTGTCATTCAAGTAGCCCACGCAATCGTTGAGCAACTGCTCTCCAAGGTAGTGACTCTCGGAAATGTCCAGGTCATCATAGATGACTTCGCCGCGATGGGATTCCCAAACTGCGGTGGGGCTATAGATGGGACTCACATCCCTATCCTGGCACCAGCCCACCAGGCCAGCGAGTACATTAACCGAAAGGGCTACTTTTCAATGGTGCTGCAAGCTGTGGTGGACCATAGGGGACGTTTTACCAACATCAACGTCGGGTGGGCGGGCAAGGTTCATGACGCGCGTGTATTCAGGAACTCTGGTCTGTTTAGACGCCTCCAGGCAGGTACTTTCTTCCCGGACCACAAAATAACGGTTGGGGATGTGCAGATGCCTACAGTGATCCTCGGGGACCCGGCCTACCCGCTAATGCCCTGGCTCATGAAGCCCTATACAGGCGCCTTGGACAGTGAGAAGGAACTCTTCAACTACCAGCTGAGCAAGTGCAGAATGGTGGTGGAGTGTGCTTTCGGACATCTCAAGGAGATGGCGGAGCTTACTGACTCACTCGGACATCAGCGAAAAGAATATCCCCGTAGTTATTGCTGCTTGCTGTGTGCTCCACAATCTATGTGAGAGCAAGGGCGAGACCTTTTTGGCCGCTTGGGAGGTTGAGGCAAATCGCCTGGCTGCTGTTTACGATCAGCCAGACACCCGTGCCGAGAGAATATCCCAGCGGGAAGCGATGTGCATCAGGGAGGCTTTGAAAGCGAGTTTCCTCGCAGAGCAGGGTAACCTGTGACTGTCCACTTGATTTTAAGAGAGCCTGATCACAAACCAAGTTTCCCCCACTTCCAAAGGACGTTTTAAAACTAAGGAAATGTTTCAGTAATTAATAATAAATCTTTCGTTGACTTTGCATTTCTGTTTCTTGGTTGAAACATGGAAGCATTCTGTGCTGGGTAAGGTGTGCACTGATGTACAGACCGCTTGTCCAAAAGAGGACGGACAGCCTCCTGCGCCTACATAGGTCTGTGGGGTGGGGGACGGTTTACGGTGGTTGTGCATGTAGGGGGAGGGTTGCAGGAATGGGTGGGTTTGCAGGAAGGGGCGAGGGGTGCCGTCTTTGGATAGGGGTTTACATGATGGCTGTGGGCTGTGGGTTTGGGCGTTGGAAGAGGTGAGGGGTGTGGAGGAAGGGTGAGTATCTGCCCCTGGATGAGGGCTCTTTTTGGGGCTCAGGGCACCGGGGAGGATCGTGGCTATGGTCGAAGTGCATGTGAAGGGAAGCCTGCCTTTACATTCGGGGATGGCAGGCACCAGGACCCTGGACAAGCATACACATCAAGGAAAGACCCGGGGCAGCATACACCACACAGACTGTCCCTGGTGCCTAGTGACTGCAGTCTGTGTGTGCCCTGCAGTTGACCCTGCACCCAAGTCTGTACCATGGCACTGTGGGCTATGCACTGCAATTACAATTCCCCCCCACACACACACACCCACAGAAAGTCTTCTGACATGAGAAACGTGACGGAAACAGTGAGTAACACCAAACCGCTTTTAATAATGTAGTACACAGTGGGGGGTTTAAACTTGGAGTTGGGACTGGTTGATGCTGTAAGGAAAGAACTTGTACAAATTTACAGCGCGAGAGTTGTCTCGAACATTAGCGGTCTGCTGCGGTGCAGGGACAGTTCTCACGGCCCCTACCGCCCCTCCTTCTTGTAACTTTGGGTGAGGGGGGGACAGGACTTCTTGGCGTTGGAGGGCGGTTGCAGATGCACTGCAGGGGGGCTCTCTCCTCCTGCCTGCGGTCTTGCAGAACATCTACAAGGCGCCGGAGCGTGTCCGTTTGCTCCCTCATTAGACCAAGCAGCGTTTGAGTCGCCTGCTGGTCTTCCTGCCGCCACCTATCCTCCCGTTCCATGTGTGTGCGATGCTGCTGACACAGGGTCTCCCTCCACTGTCTCTGCTCTGCCGCCTCCGCTCTGGAGCAGGCCATCAGTTCCTGGAACATGTCGTCCCTAGTCTTTTTCTTTCGGCGTCTAATCTGAGCCAGCCTCTGCGAGGGGGATGCCGGGGCAGTCCGGGAAAGAGCCAAAACTGTGTGATGCGAAAAAGTAGGTGATTTCCTTGAACACATACATGTTTGCCAACAGTAAACACAGTCTAGTCAGTTTCAGTTAACAAGACCAAAGAGGGAACCAAGTCTCAGGAGATCTCAGAACTAGTCCGAGATTTCGGAATACGCTCTCATTGGCGGCGCCATTGCACTGGAGAGCGCACAAGCGAGGAAAGACAGCTGCATCCCTCTTGCACAAAGTCCTGGTAAGCCTTACAGTACATACTGCTTATCAGTTAGTGGTTAGCTGTGCTCTCCTGCTAAAGGCAATGTGCAAAGCAGAAAGGATGAGCCTTTTGCAGCCCCTCCCGCCAGTGCACGGGAACGATCAATGGATGCTTGTTCTCTGTGGCCTCTCGCACGTGGCTGTTAGGCGAGGGTCATTGTTATGCAACCTAATTGTAAACCATTAACAATAGTAACACTACACTAATTGCCCTACTTAGATGCAGTATTTGCAGAACGAGATCACCCTGAGGCGGGTCACTCGTGCCCAGAAAGACAGGATGTTACGGGACGCACTGCACAGACCAGGACCATATGCAGCAATGCTAGTCGAGGCAATGGTTCCACTCTATATTCGGATGTCCTGGCGTGGAAGAGTCTGCTTCCACGGAGCGCCCAACAAGGCACCTCTTCCGACGAACCTCATGCGGAGGCTTTGCGAGGAACTGAATGACACCTTCGTGGAAATGTCGCGAGAGGACTATTTTTCTATCCCCATTTGTGTGGCCCTTCTGTTCATATAGTTTAATATATATTATAGTTTAATATTTAGAATGTTTTAAATTGTAAATATTTAGAATTTTTTAAAGTCCATTTGTGTGGATCTTCTCTTCTATAGTTTAATATATATTATAGTTTAATATTTAGAATTTTGTAAATACGGTTTCTATTTTTTCTATAACAATGTTATAAAAAATAAATGTTTATACGTGTGTTGCACTTACCGCCTGATCCTTCCCCTGATTCCGAGTCCGGGTTAACGGGCGGGGACGGTTGGTAGGGGATCTCTGTGAGGGTGATGAAGAGATCCTGGCTGTCAGGGAAAGCGGGAGTGGGTTCGCTGTCGCCTGCGCCGTCCTCAAAAGACCCTTCCTCATCTTCCCCATCGGCGAACATCGAGGAGGAACTGTCCCGGTACACTATTCCGTCCTCGGAGTCCACCGTCACTGGTGGGGCAGTGGTGGCAGACCCACCTAGAATGGCATGCAGTGCCTCGTAGAAGCGGCATGTCTGGGGCTGGGCTCCGGAGCGTCCGTTTGCCGCTCTGACTTTTTGATACCCTTGTCTTAGGTCCTTCACTTTCACGCGGCACTGCATCGCATCCCGGCTGTATCCTTTCTCTTTCATGGCTTTCGAGACCTTCTCGAAGGTCTTCGCGTTCCGCTTGCTGGAGCGCAGCTCCGAGAGCACAGACTCCTCGCCCCACACAGCGATCAGATCCATGACTTCCCTGTCAGTCCATGCTGGGGACCTCTTTCTATTCTGGGATTGCCCGGACTCCTCTGCTGGAGAGCTCTGCATCGTTGCAGGTGCTGCGGAGCTCGCCCCGATGTGCAACCAGAACGTCAGATTCAAACCGCCCAGACAGGAAAATGAATTCAAATTTTCGCGGGTCATTTCCTGTGTGGCTGGCCAGAGAATCCAAGCTCGGACTGCTGTCCAGAGCGTCAACAGAGTGGTGCAGTGTGGGATAGCTCCCGGAGCTACTAAGTTTGATTAGCATCCACACCAAGCCTAATTCGAGCTAGCCATGTCAAATTTAGCGTTACTCCACCTGCCGGGGTGGAGTACCAAATTCGAACTAAAGAGCCCTCTAGTTCAAATTAAATGCCTTCCTGGTGTGGACGGTTGAGCAGTTAGTTCGAATTAACGCTGATAAATTCGAATTAAAGTCCTAGTGTAGACCAGGCCTAACACTTTAAAGTGAAGACCCTAGGTTTGATTGTTAATTAGTCGTGCCCCCAGTAATAAAACTTCCAAGGATGCTCCAAATTATTAATAAATTGTTTATAAAATTCATTTCAAGTTGAACTTGTTTTTAAGCAATAACTCTCTAATGTTTACAATTACACAATTTTTGGACAACCTTTTTAATGCAAAGACCTGTTTTAAGCCCCGCATGGACACCAGTTACATGTGTGATAATTACTGTTTGAAATGTATGAAGTATTTTTGGTCTTTAGAGAAGGTTAACCATTTGTATGTAGGAATATGACTGAATCTGGTCACATCTGGGCAGGTGTGCATCCCAACAGGCTTGGTCTCAAAAGCCTGCAAGAGAGGAGATGTGGGAGGAGTGCAAGAGACTCCTACTGTGGTACTGGGTGCTAGAGTGATGCGGAAATGGGTGTAACCAGCCTATTGATCCATAGGTGTTGAATCCATTTCTGTTCATTCACTGGGGGTGATGCAGAGCAGATGCGAGCGGGAGGCAGGGAGAGCAAGAGCTCACGCCTCAGTAGAGCTTTGGGAACCGAAGACTCTTTCTTGGGTTATTTCCTGTGCTTGCAGAAGACTCCTCAGGCCAGTGGAGCGGAGCAGGGCAAGAGTCTCTGCCCCAGGAAGAGGATCTGGAAGAAATGGACCTGCGCAATCTAGACATCCAACTTTCCAGAGGCATGTAACCAAAGATACTCAGTCCTCACCTCTTCCACATCACTGGGCAAGAGTTCCTGGTCACGGCATGCTAGCCCTGCTCTCTACCTTGCTTCAGCGGATGTGTGCATTCTGGTTAGGGGAGATCTCTGTGGGATAAAGGCAAGGGGAAAGGACAAAAGAATGTGATCATTTTGGATGTGGGACAGCCTCGTGCCTCTTACATATAGCCATGACTGCCTTGGGGACTAGCAATCACCGGAGCCAACTACCTTTACATTCCCTGCCACTCGCTTGATGTTCTGGGTTGTGTTTCCTGCAAGGGAGACCTGGTGGAGAATCACTTCAGCTCTGTCCTGAGACTGAGCGGTAGGATAGCCTGGCTTTGAGACATATGTCAGGCAAGATCGGCTGGGAGCTGAGGACTCTGTTACTCTCTCTGAGATGAATGGCAGCGTTAGAGGGGGACTTGAAAGAGCTATAGCCACCCCTAAATTTGCCTCAACCTTCCTGTATCCACCCATCCCAGCGCAAAGGTAAAATGTTAGGGAGACACTTTACTGGTGCTGTCAATGGCCTCCAGAGCTCCCTGCCGTTCTCAGCCCCCCCACTCCCCTCATGTCAAAGCCACCAGCTGCATAGGGTGGCTAACTTTCTAATTTGGGAAAACTGGATGCTGAGCAGTGGAACTTCCCTGCCCCCTGCTGCACCTCGTCTATGAAAGCACAGCTCCTGCTCCTTCTCTTCCCTCAAGGGCCTCCCTCCCCACCTTCCCCACCCTGTCGCTCGCTGATCTCCTCACCTCCCTCCCCCCACCAGCTGAGCAGGCCTTGAAGGGCGTGATGGCTTGGATCACAGAAACACCACTGGGCACTGCCACCTGTTGTACCAAGACTGCTCCTGCACCCTGTCTTGTTGAGCCAGACATGCCCATCTGCTCCAGCACAGACCCAGGGTCTGAACCGCATGCCCCAAAGCTGCAGACTTAACCTGAAAGCAACTTACGGAAATGTTCCTGTCTTTAACACTCTCCCAATGGGTTCTAAACCCCAAATATATCCATTTTACCCTGTCTATAGCTTATACAGGGTAAACATAAATTGTTCACCTGCTATAACACTGATAGAGAGATATGCACAGCTGCTTGCCCCCCGACATACTCTGGGTTAATTAATAAGTAAAAAGTGATTTTATTAAATACAGCTAGTAGGATTTAAGTGGTTCCAAGTAGGAACAGACAGAACAAAGCAAATTACCAAGTAAAATAAAATAAAACACGCAAATCTCAGCTGTTCTCCTAAGCTCGGGATGTGTGTGTGACTGGGGCAGGACGCTGGAGGTACAGCTGTTCTCCCAGGGTTGGGGGGGGCTGTGTGTGTGACTGGGGCGTTAAACTTCCCCGATGAGTCAAAGCCCTGAGGTTGCCTTAGCAGCTACTCTCTTGCAAAATAACGAGGCAGGCAAACTAGTGCCAGTAGCATATGAATGTAAAAAAACTTCAATGTGCTGAGTTAAATTTTGATCCTTGAGAGCCTGAATGTTTATCAGCTGTTTAGGCAATCCAGTCTTTTGACCCGCTCACGGGCACAGCCCTGATCACAATTCAAAGTACTCATACCCCACTCAACTATAGCTTCTCTGACAAACTGATAGGAAGCAGGGTCACCAATACACCTGTGGGCTCAATGAACCCTCATTCCGATCAATATAGGGGTCGTTACCAAAACCGTATCTAAGCCCGATTTATTGACTCACACTTTAATTGAAAAAGGAACTAAGCATGAATGTCCGAGGTTACTTTAGAACAAAAACTTGCACTGGTAGAGGCACCCTCCTTAAGAACAGGAGAAACAGAGGTGGTTTACTGATGGCAGCTCAGTAGTAATTAAGGGGAAACGGTATAGTAAATATGCTGCCATAAACCTATGGAAGGAAGTGAATCAAGGGCATTTAGAGCATGGCTCAGCGCAACATGCAGAGCTTCATGTCGTATATCATGTTTTAAAATGATATTGACGCTTTCCCGGACCAAGCTATACAGCTATGCAGACAGTGATTTTTGCGTGAAAGGCATACAGGATTGGATATGTGACTGGCAACGAAATCATTGGGACAGAGCAGATGGGAAGGAGCTAGCGTACCTAGGAGAATGGGAATGTATCCATTCTTCGAAGGCAAGGAACCCCAATCAGTTACAAAGCCCACAGCAGGGACAGAAGTGTGGAACCGCCGAGGCGACGCTATCACCCAGCGGTAAAACAGAGCAATTGCTACTAGAAGCCAGCTAAGCGCCTGAGCGCATTTCTGGTACGCTGCTGCCATCTAGCGATGTGAGTGATAATTGTATCTTGGTCAAGTTGCTAGCTGTGCATCCGAATATCAATTTTAGGATGGGAGCAGGAGGAATTCGTGCTTCCCAATAATCCGCAGTGTATTTCTCATGTTTCGCTGTTTTCACAACGTATAACTGCCAAATTCTCAGCAGTCCATGACAATTGCAAAAGGAGGACGATTCCTTTAGACTTTCCTCGCTGGCAGAGATAAGGCTCGAAAGGGTCATGATTTGCTATTTTCACGGCAGGAGCTCTAACAAAGGGCTTAACAGTGCAACCGAATGCTATTTTGTGGATATTTCAAAGAGAAATTCGTATCTATCAGTGACCTGAAATGAATGGGTCATGTTTAGCAATGTTCACGAAAGGAATCTCTTCCAATTGTCCAGCAGGGGATGCTATTGGCTTGTGAAAGACGATTCTCAGAGAAAACTGTGCCTAGCAATGAACCTGCATGAATTTCTCATATTTATCAATTTTCACACACACAGATTAGTCTTATGGCCAGCAATGCAACCGAATAGCATTTGTAAAATGGTTCCAGGAGAAAGTGTTGCCTAGCAGTGCTTTGCACTGAACGTCTCCTTTTTAGCAATTGTCACGAAAGGAACTCTGCCAAATAGCCACCAGTGTTTTCGAATAGCAATTGGAGGTTGGTTCAAGGGGAAAGTCGTGTCTAGCACTGATGTGGGCTTAAGAATTCTTCATTAGCTCTTTTCAAGTGCCTAGTTTACGTCTGAATGAATGTTTAGCTATTTTCACAAACGGATCTCTGCCAAATGGGCAGGAGTGTAATCGAATAGCATTTTTAGGGTGGTTCCAGGAGCAATTCGTGCCTACGAAAGTTTTGGAATGAATTGCTCATGTTTAGCTGTTTTCACAGCGTATCTCGGTCAAGTAGTTACCTGTGCATCCGAATAGCAATTTTAGGATGGTACCAGGAGGAATTCTTGCTTCCCAATAATCCAAAGTAAATTTCTCACGTTTCGCTGTGTTCCCAAACGGATCTCTGCAAAATTGCCAGCAATGCATCGGAATAGCATTTGTAAGATGGGTCTAGGACAAAGTGTTGCCTAGCAGTGGTTTTCACTGAACGTCTCCTTTTTAGGAATTTCACAAACGGAGCTCTTGCAAATGGCCAGCAGTGGAACCGAATAGCATTTTTTGCGTGTTTCCAGGAGAAATTCAGGCCTACGAGTGATTTGGAATGAATTGCTCAGGTATTGCTGTATTCACACTGTATGTGAAAGTTGCTAGCTGTGCATCCGAATATCAATTCGGATACACAGGATGGGAGCAGGATGAATTCGAGCTTCGCAATAATGCGCAGTGTATTTCTCATGTTTCGCTGTTTTCACAACGTATAACTGCCAAATTCTCAGCAGTCCATGAGAATTGCAGAAGAAGGATGATTCCTTTAGACTTTCCTCGCTCGCAGATATAAGGCTCGAAATGGTTATGATTTGCTATTTTCACGGAAGGATCGCTAACAAAGGGCTTAACAGTGCAACCGAATGCTATTTTGTGGATATTTCAAAGAGAAATTCGTACCTATCAGTGATCTGTAATGACTGGCTCATGTTTAGCAATGTTCACGAAAGGAATCTCTACCAATTGTCCAGCAGGCTTGGGAAAGACGATTCTCAGAGAAAACTATGCCTAGCAATGAACCTGCATGAATTTCTCATATTTATCAATTTTCACACACACAGATTACTCTTATGGCCAGCAATGAAACCGAATAGCATTTGTAAAATGGTTCCAGGAGAAAGTGTTGCCTAGCAGTGCTTTGCACGGAACGTCTCCTTTTTAGCAATTTTCACGAAAGGAACTCTGCCAAATAGCCACCAGTGTTCTCGAATAGTAATTGGAGGTTGGTTCAAGGGGAAAGTCGTGTCTAGCACTGATGTGGGCTTAAGAATTCTTCATTAGCTCTTTTCAGGTGCCTAGATTACGTTTTGAATGAATACCTGATGGTTAGCTAGTTTCACAAACGGATCTCTGCGAAATGGGCAGGAGTGTAATCGAATAGCATTTTTAGGATGGTTCCAGGAGCAATTCGTGCCTACGAAAATTTTGGAATGACTTTCTCAGGTATAGATGTTTTCACAGCGTATCTCGGTCAAGTTGCTAGCTGTGCATCCGAATATCAATTTTAGGATGGGAGCAGGAGGAATTCGTGCTTCCCAATAATCCGCAGTGTATTTCTCATGTTTCGCTGTTTTCACAACGTATAACTGCCAAATTGCAGAAGGAGGATGATTCCATTAGACTTTCCCCGCTCGCAGAGATAAGGCTCGAAAGGGTCATGTCTTGCTACTTTCACGGAAGGAGCTCTAACAAAAGGCTTAACAGTGCAACCGAATGCTATTTTGTGGATATTTCAAAGAGAAATTCGTACCTATCAGTGACCGGTAATGACTGGCTCATGTTTAGCAATGTTCACGAAAGGAATCTCTACCAATTGTCCAGCAGGGGATGCTATTGGCTTGTGAAAGAAGATTCTCAGAGAAAACTGTGCCTAGCAATGAACTGGAAAAAACTTCTCATATTTATAAATTTTCACACACACAGATTAGTCTTATGGCCAGCAATGCAACCGAATAGCATTTGTAAAATGCTTCCAGGAGAAAGTGTTGCCTAGCAGTGCTTTGCACTGAACGTCTCCTTTTTAGCACATTTCACGAAAGGAACTCTGCCAAATAGCCACCAGTGCTTTCGAATAGCAATTGGAGGTTGGTTCAAGGGGAAAGTCGTGTCTAGCACTGATGTGGGCTTAAGAATACTTCATTAGCTCTTTTCAAGAGCCTAGTTTACGTCTGAATGAATGTTTAGCTATTTTCACAAACGGATCTCTGCCAAATGGGCAGGGGTATAATCGAATAGCATTTTTAGGGTGGTTCCAGGAGCAATTCGTGCCTACGAAAGTTTTGGAATGAACTGCTCATGTGTAGCTGTTTTCACAGCGTATCTCGGTCAAGTAGTTACCTGTGCATCCGAATAGCAATTTTAGGATGGTACCAGGAGGAATTCGTGCTTAACAATGGTGTGGAATTTTTACTCATGTTTAGCTGCTTTGAAACCTTCGCTCAACTCGTACCCCTGTCAAATGGAGAGCAGTGCATCTTAATAGCAAATTTAAGATGGTACCAGGAGAAATTCATGAATAACAATAATCCGCAATTAATTTTTCACATTTCGCTGTTTTCCTAAAAGGGTCTCTGCCAATTTGCCAGGAATGCATCGGAATAGCATTTGTAAGATGGGTCTAGGACAAAGTGTTGCCTAGCAGTGGTTTTCACTTAACGTCTCCTTTTTAGGGATTTCACAAACGGAGCTCTTCCAAGTGGCCAGCAGTGGAACCTAATTGCCTTTTTAGCGTGTTTCTAGGAGAAATTCGTGCCTACGAGTGATTTCGAATGATTTGCTCAGGTAGAGCTGTTTTCACAACGTATCTTGGTCAAGTTGCTAGCTGTGCATCCGAATATCAATTCTAGGATGGGAGCAGGAGGAATTCGTGCTTCCCAATTATCCACAGTGTATTGCTCATGTTCGCTGTTTTCACAACGTATAACTGCCAAAATCTCAGCAGTCCATGGGAATTGTAGAAGGAGGATGATGCCATTAGACTTTCCTCGCTCACAGAGATAAGGCTCGAAAGGGTCATGGCTTGCTATTTTCACGGAAGGAGCTCTAACAAAAGGCTTAACAGTGCAACCGAATGCTATTTTGTGCATCTTTCAAAGAGAAATTCGTACCTATCAGTGACCTGTAATGAATGGGTCATGTTTAGCAATGTTCACGAAAGGAATCTCTACCAATTGTCCAGCAGGGGATGCTATTGGCTTGTGAAAGACGATTCTCAGAGAAAACTGTGCCAAGCAATGAACCTGCATGAATTTCTCATATTTATCAATTTTCACACAGACAGTCTTATGGCCAGCAATGCAAACGAATAGCGTTTGTAAAATGGTTCCAGGAGAAAGTGTTGCCTAGCAGTGCTTTGCACTGAACGTCTTCTTTTTAGCATTTTTCACGAAACGAATCTCTACCAATTGTCCAGCAGGGGATGCTATTGGCTTGTGAAAGACGATTCTCAGAGAAAACTGTGCCGAGAAATGAACCAGCATGAATTTCTCATGTATCAATTTTCACACACACAGATTAGTTTTATGGCCAGCAATGCAACCGAATAGCATTTGTAAAATAGTTCCAGGAGAAAGTGTTGCCTAGCAGTGCTTTGCACTGAACGTCTCCATTTTAGCAATTTTCACGAAAGGAACTCTGCCAAATAGCCACCAGTGCTTTCGAATAAATATTGGAGGTTGCTTCAAGGGGAAAGTCGTGTCCAGCACTGATGTGGCCTTAATAATTCTTCATTAGCTCTTTTCAAGTGCCTAGTTTACGTCTTGAATGAATACCTGATGTTTAGCTATTTTCACAAACGGATCTCTGCCAAATGGGCAGGAGTGTAATCGAATAGCATTTTTAGGTTGGTTCCAACAGAAATTCGTGCCTACTAAGGTTTTAGAATGAATTGCTCAGATATAGATGTTTTCACAGCGTATGTCGGTCAAGTAGCTACCTCTGCATCCGAATAGCAAAGTTAGGATGGGAGCAGGAGGAATTCCTGCTTCCCAATAATCCAAAATGCATTTCTCATGTTTCACTGTTTTCCCAAACGGATCGCTGCCAAATTGCCAGCAATGCAGCGGAATAGCATTTGTAAGATAGAGTAACATTCCGTGAGAAGTCTGTCACTAGCCCGGTGGTGGGGCTGAGGTTGGCTAGAAGGAAAATTTGGGGGACTATGTCAGAGGTGGGCGAGCGGAGCCGGGCTGTGGGCGGCAGCTGGTGCCACGGGGCGGGTGGCTGCAGCACTGTGGTCTCCTCAGCATGCGGCCGCCCTTGGACTGCTTGCAGCCCTTAGGAGCTGCCTGGCAGCGGGCTAGGTTCGGGGATCAGCAGAGCCGTTGGGGAGCCAGGGTGGATCAGTCGGGATTGCTGTGAGGAGACTTGGACCTTCTACCTGCCCTGAGTGGTGACCCCCCAATGTGTGGAGACATGGCCAGTGGTCTTCTCTTGGCACCCCAGCCCCTTGCTCGGGCTCAGGTCTGCACCGCTGCTGGAGTAGGGCTGTCAGATCCCCGCTGGAACACCGGAAGGCTAACATAATTTTGCTTGCTCTTGAGCCCAGAATGCCTGGTTAACATATTTCCAAGTATGCTATTGCACGTTCTTTGTATCATCCCAAGTTTGTACCAATTCAGTGATCTGGTGCTCTTGCCCCGTACAATAGTATGATGCAATGCTTGCCTTATTTTTCAATGCCCTTCTAGGTCTACTGAATTTATAATTCCTGTCCCTGTTCCTATAACTCTTTAAAAGTATCTGCTATAGCTCGACAGTGACGAGGGACGGGATGTGTTGATTGGAAGAATTTGGACCATGCTTCAAATGTGACGGCGCTCTATTGTGCACATTCAGGCCATGTTAGCGTCAAATTATTCCTGGTCCAGTTTATTGAAAGGTGTAGTGTTACTTGCATCTCTATGGGAGGCTTCATCTTCAGCTAATGAGGATGAGTTACTTTTATGGTTGTGGACCATTTAAAACTAGACTGTTGTATTTCCTACCCATTTAGTTCCATTCACCCATATTGATATTGTCTGAGTCGCTAGGGTTCCTGGTTTAAAAGGTGGAAACCCATGGTATCCAGGAAGAACAGGTTGACAATGACGATTGTAATCTATGGTAGGCTGGGTAGGTGTGCTAAACGCCAATATACCGTCACGGTCATAGGGTGTGATTAACTCAAAGGACTCATGTAACACATAGATAGTGGTATAATTTGGATCTGCTTTTCTGTGGTGAAATAAAACCACCGGATCCCCAATGTGCATTGAATGTTCCCAAAGTGAATAACTGTGCCAGGAATCCCCAAGGTTTTAGCCTCCTGTAATTGTTTAAACCATTGGAAATAATCATTCTGGACTTGTGTGGGATGATCCTTGGGGTGTATAGTAAAATGTGCAGGATCAATCATTAACTTAATTGATTGACTGAAATTAATCTGGCATGGTTGGATCTCAGGCCATACATATACCAGTATGGTATACTACTTTTCACAATACCTCTTTAATAGTGCTATTTATTCTTCTTACATGAAGAGAGGACTGGGGTCAGTATGGAATGTGGCATTTCTGGTTGATCTCTAGGGCTTGTAACATTATCGTTAAAATTTGCCCCACAAAAGCATTTTCATTTTCTGAGTCTCAGGGGTTCCATAGCTGTACACTTCAGTGAAAAGCCTTTTAGCTGCAGTTCTTGCACTATTAGCCCTAGTGGAGAATGCGTCCACCCATCCTGAAAATGAATCTATACTAACCAACTACTACTGGAATCCTTCGTTTCTTCTCGGCAGCTTATCAATGAAAACTATCTGTATATTATGCCATGGTCCCAGGTGCCTCATTGGTTGCCAGTGCGGGGAACGAGCTTTTGCATAGTGCACACTATTTTGCACCAATGTACTCATCATCTTCCATACCATCTCAGTCTGCTACTGCCTTAGCCTTCTTAGGTCCCTTCTGTCCCGTCATGCGTGAACCGATGTGCCGCTTCAGTCAGCTTCTTCCCCGCCGTTTTCCCGTGGCTTTGGCTGCAATTATCACTCACATCGCTAGATGGCAGTAGCGTACCAAAAATGAGCTCAGGCGCGTAACTGGCTTGTAGTAGCAATTGCTCTGTTTTGCCGCTGGGTGATAGCGTCGCCTCGGCGGTTCCACACTTCTGTCCCTGCTGTGGGCTTTGTAACTGATTGGGGTTCCTTGCCTTCGAAGATCTGTTTCTCCTGTCCTTAAGGAGGGTGCCTCTACCAGTGCAAGTTTTTGTTCTAAAGTATCCTCGGACATTAATGCTTAGTTCCTTTTTCAATTAAAGTGTGAGTCAATAAATCGGGCTTAGATACGGTTTTGGTAACGACCCCTATATTGATCGGAATGAGGGTTCATTGAGCCCACAGGTGTATTGGTGACCCTGCTTCCTATCAGTTTGTCAGAGAAGCTATAGTTGAGTGGGGTATGAGTACTTTGAATTGTGATCAGGGCTGTGCCCGTGAGCGGGTCAAAAGACTGGATTGCCTAAACAGCTGATAAACATTCAGGCTCTCAAGGATCAAAATTTAACTCAGCACATTGAAGTTTTTTTACATTCATATGCTACTGGCACTAGTTTGCCTGCCTCGTTATTTTGCAAGAGAGTAGCTGCTAAGGCAACCTCAGGGCTTTGACTCATCGGGGAAGTTTAACGCCCCAGTCACACACACAGCCCCCCCCCCCAACCCTGGGAGAACAGCTGTACCTCCAGCGTCCTGCCCCAGTCACACACACATCCCGAGCTTAGGAGAACAGCTGAGATTTGCGTGTTTTATTTTATTTTACTTGGTAATTTGCTTTGTTCTGTCTGTTCCTACTTGGAACCACTTAAATCCTACTAGCTGTATTTAATAAAATCACTTTTTACTTATTAATTAACCCAGAGTATGTCGGGGGGGGGCAAGCAGCTGTGCATATCTCTCTATCAGTGTTATAGCAGGTGAACAATTTATGTTTACCCTGTATAAGCTATAGACAGGGTAAAATGGATATATTTGGGGTTTGGATGTGGGAGCAGCCTGGTGCCTCTTACATATAGCCATGACTGCCACATCACAGGGCAAGAGTTCCTGGTCACGGCATGATAGCCCTGCTCTCTACCTTGCTTCAGCGGATGTGTGCATTCTGGTTAGGGGAGATCTCTGTGGGATAAAGGCAAGCGGAAAGGACAATAGAATGTGATCATTGGGAGAGTGTTAAAGACAGGAACATTTCCGTAAGTTGCTTTCAGGTTAAGTCTGCAGCTTTGGGGCATGCGGTTCAGACCCTGGGTCTGTGCTGGAGCAGATGGGCATGTCTGGCACAACAAGACACGGTGCAGGAGCAGTCTTGGTACAACAGGTGGCAGTGCCCAGTGGTGTTTCTGTGATCCAAGCCATCATGCCCCTCAAGGCCTGCTCAGCTGGTGGGGGGGAGGGAGGTGAGGAGATCAGCGAGCGACAGGGTGGGGAAGGTGGGGAGGGAGGCCCTTGAGGGAAGAGAAGGAGCAGGAGCTGTGCTTTCATAGACGAGGTGCAGCAGGGGGCAGGGAAGTTCCACTGCTCAGCATCCAGTTTTCCCAAATTAGAACGTTAGCCACCCTATGCAGCTGGTGGCTCTGACATGAGGGGAGTGGGGGGGCTGAGAACGGCAGCTTCTGGTCAGGCGCCGAGCTCTGGAGGCCATTGACAGCACCAGTAAAGTGTCTCCCTAACATTTTACCTTTGCGCTGGGATGGGTGGATACAGGAAGGTTGAGGCAAATTTAGGGGTGGCTATAGCTCTTTCAAGTCCCCCTCTAACGCTGCCACTCATCTCAGAGAGAGTAACAGTCCTCAGCTCCCAGCTGATCTTGCCTGACATATGTCTCAAAGCCAGGCTGTCCTACCACTCAGTCTCAGGACAGAGCTGAAGTGATTCTCCACCAGGTCTCCCTTGCAGGAAACACAACCCAAGAACATCAAGCAAGTGGCAGGGAATGTAAAGGTAGTTGGCTCCGGTGATTGCTAGTCCCCAAGGCAGTCATGGCTATATGTAAGAGGCACGAGGCTGCTCCCACATCCAAAATGATCACATTCTATTGTCCTTTCCCCTTGCCTTTATCCCACAGAGATCTCCCCTAACCAGAATGCACACATCCGCTGAAGCAAGGTAGAGAGCAGGGCTAGCATGCCGTGACCAGGAACTCTTGCCCAGTGATGTGGAAGAGGTGAGGACTGAGTATCTTTGGTTACATGCCTCTGGAAAGTTGGATGTCTAGATTGCGCAGGTCCATTTCTTCCAGATCCTCTTCCTGGGGCCGAGACTCTTGCCCTGCTCCGCTCCACTGGCCTGAGGAGTCTTCTGCAAGCACAGGAAATAACCCAAGAAAGAGTCTTCGGTTCCCAAAGCTCTACTGAGGCGTGAGCTCTTGCTCTCCCTGCCTCCCGCTCGCATCTGCTCTGCATCACCCCCAGTGAATGAACAGAAATGGATTCAACACCTATGGATCAATAGGCTGGTTACACCCATTTCCCCATCACTCTAGCACCCAGTACCACAGTAGGAGTCTCTTGCACTCCTCCCACATCTCCTCTCTTGCAGGCTTTTGAGACCAAGCCTGTTGGGATGCACACCTGCCCAGATGTGACCAGATTCAGTCATATTCCTACATACAAATGGTTAACCTTCTCTAAAGACCAAAAATACTTCATACATTTCAAACAGTAATTATCCCACATGTAACTGGTGTCCATGCGGGGCTTAAAACAGGTCTTTGCATTAAAAAGGTTGTCCAAAAATTGTGTAATTGTAAACATTAGAGAGTTATTGCTTAAAAACAAGTTCAACTTGAAATGAATTTTATAAACAATTTATTAATAATTTGGAGCATCCTTGGAAGTTTTATTACTGGGGGCACGACTAATTAACAATCAAACCTAGGGTCTTCACTTTAAAGTGTTAGGCCTGGTCTACACTAGGACTTTAATTCGAATTTATCAGCGTTAATTCGAACTAACCGCTCAACCGTCCACACCAGGAAGCCATTTAATTCGAACTAGAGGGCTCTTTAGTTCGAATTTGGTACTCCACCCCGGCAGGTGGAGTAACGCTAAATTCGACATGGCTAGCTCGAATTAGGCTTGGTGTGGATGCTAATCAAACTTAGTAGCTCCGGGAGCTATCCCACACTGCACCACTCTGTTGACGCTCTGGACAGCAGTCCGAGCTTGGATTCTCTGGCCAGCCACACAGGAAATGACCCGCGAAAATTTGAATTCATTTTCCTGTCTGGGCGGTTTGAATCTGACGTTCTGGTTGCACATCGGGGCGAGCTCCGCAGCACCTGCAACGATGCAGAGCTCTCCAGCAGAGGAGTCCGGGCAATCCCAGAATAGAAAGAGGTCCCCAGCATGGACTGACAGGGAAGTCATGGATCTGATCGCTGTGTGGGGCGAGGAGTCTGTGCTCTCGGAGCTGCGCTCCAGCAAGCGGAATGCGAAGACCTTCGAGAAGGTCTCGAAAGCCATGAAAGAGAAAGGATACAGCCAGGATGCGATGCAGTGCCGCGTGAAAGTGAAGGACCTAAGACAAGGGTATCAAAAAGTCAGAGCAGCAAACGGACACTCCGGAGCCCAGCCCCAGACATGCCGCTTCTACGAGGCACTGCATGCCATTCTAGGTGGGTCTGCCACCAGTGCCCCACCAGTGACGGTGGATTCCGAGGACGGAATAGTGTACCGGGACAGTTCCTCCTCCCTGTTCGCCGATGGGGAAGATGAGGAAGGGTCTTTTGAGGACGGTGCAGGCGACAGCGAACCCACTCCCGCTTTCCCTGACAGCCAGGATCTCTTCATCACCCTCACAGAGATCCCCTACCAACCGTCCCCGCCCGTTAACCCGGACTCGGAATCAGGGGAAGGATCAGGCGGTAAGTGCAACACACGTATAAACATTTATTTTTTATAACATTGTTATAGAAAAAATAGAAACCGTATTTACAAAATTCTAAATATTAAACTATAATATATATTAAACTATATGAAGAGAAGGTCCACACAAATGGACTTTAAAAAATTCTAAATATTTACAATTTAAAACATTCTAAATATTAAACTATAATATATATTAAACTATATGAACAGAAGGGCCACACAAATGGGGATAGAAAAATAGTCCTCTCGCGACATTTCCACGAAGGTGTCATTCAGTTCCTCGCAAAGCCTCCGCATGAGGTTCGTCGGAAGAGGTGCCTTGTTGGGCGCTCCGTGGAAGCAGACTCTTCCACGCCAGGACATCCGAATATAGAGTGGAACCATTGCCTCGACTAGCATTGCTGCATATGGTCCTGGTCTGTGCAGTGCGTCCCGTAACATCCTGTCTTTCTGGGCACGAGTGACCCGCCTCAGGGTGATCTCGTTCTGCAAATACTGCATCTAAGTAGGGCAATTAGTGTAGTGTTACTATTGTTAATGGTTTACAATTAGGTTGCATAACAATGACCCTCGCCTAACAGCCACGTGCGAGAGGCCACAGAGAACAAGCATCCATTGATCGTTCCCGTGCACTGGCGGGAGGGGCTGCAAAAGGCTCATCCTTTCTGCTTTGCACATTGCCTTTAGCAGGAGAGCACAGCTAACCACTAACTGATAAGCAGTATGTACTGTAAGGCTTACCAGGACTTTGTGCAAGAGGGATGCAGCTGTCTTTCCTCGCTTGTGCGCTCTCCAGTGCAATGGCGCCGCCAATGAGAGCGTATTCCGAAATCTCGGACTAGTTCTGAGATCTCCTGAGACTTGGTTCCCTCTTTGGTCTTGTTAACTGAAACTGACTAGACTGTGTTTACTGTTGGCAAACATGTATGTGTTCAAGGAAATCACCTACTTTTTCGCATCACACAGCTTCGGCTCTTTCCCGGACTGCCCCGGCATCCCCCTCGCAGAGGCTGGCTCAGATTAGACGCCGAAAGAAAAAGACTAGGGACGACATGTTCCAGGAACTGATGGCCTGCTCCAGAGCGGAGGCGGCAGAGCAGAGACAGTGGAGGGAGACCCTGTGTCAGCAGCATCGCACACACATGGAACGGGAGGATAGGTGGCGGCAGGAAGACCAGCAGGCGACTCAAATGCTGCTTGGTCTAATGAGGGAGCAAACGGACACGCTCCGGCGCCTTGTAGATGTTCTGCAAGACCGCAGGCAGGAGGAGAGAGCCCCCCTGCAGTGCATCTGCAACCGCCCTCCAACGCCAAGAAGTCCTGTCCCCCCCTCACCCAAAGTTACAAGAAGGAGGGGCGGTAGGGGCCGTGAGAACTGTCCCTGCACTGCAGCAGACCGCTAATGTTCGAGACAACTCTCGCGCTGTAAATTTGTACAAGTTCTTTCCTTACAGCATCAACCAGTCCCAACTCCAAGTTTAAACCCCCCACTGTGTACTACATTATTAAAAGCGGTTTGGTGTTACTCACTGTTTCCGTCACGTTTCTCATGTCAGAAGACTTTCTGTGGGTGTGTGTGTGGGGGGGGGAATTGTAATTGCAGTGCATAGCCCACAGTGCCATGGTACAGACTTGGGTGCAGGGTCAACTGCAGGGCACACACAGACTGCAGTCACTAGGCACCAGGGACAGTCTGTGTGGTGTATGCTGCCCCGGGTCTTTCCTTGATGTGTATGCTTGTCCAGGGTCCTGGTGCCTGCCATCCCCGAATGTAAAGGCAGGCTTCCCTTCACATGCACTTCGACCATAGCCACGATCCTCCCCGGTGCCCTGAGCCCCAAAAAGAGCCCTCATCCAGGGGCAGATACTCACCCTTCCCCCACACCCCTCACCCCTTCCAACGCCCAAACCCACAGCCCACAGCCATCATGTAAACCCCTATCCAAAGACGGCACCCCTCGCCCCTTCCTGCAAACCCACCCATTCCTGCAACCCTCCCCCTACATGCACAACCACCGTAAACCGTCCCCCACCCCACAGACCTATGTAGGCGCAGGAGGCTGTCCGTCCTCTTTTGGACAAGCGGTCTGTACATCAGTGCACACCTTACCCAGCACAGAATGCTTCCATGTTTCAACCAAGAAACAGAAATGCAAAGTCAACGAAAGATTTATTATTAATTACTGAAACATTTCCTTAGTTTTAAAACGTCCTTTGGAAGTGGGGGAAACTTGGTTTGTGATCAGGCTCTCTTAAAATCAAGTGGACAGTCACAGGTTACCCTGCTCTGCGAGGAAACTCGCTTTCAAAGCCTCCCTGATGCACATCGCTTCCCGCTGGGATATTCTCTCGGCACGGGTGTCTGGCTGATCGTAAACAGCAGCCAGGCGATTTGCCTCAATCTCCCAAGCGGCCCAAAAGGTCTCGCCCTTGCTCTCACATAGATTGTGGAGCACACAGCAAGCAGCAATAACTACGGGGATATTCTTTTCGCTGATGTCCGAGTGAGTCAGTAAGCTCCGCCATCTCCCCTTGAGACGTCCGAAAGCACACTCCACCACCATTCTGCACTTGCTCAGCTGGTAGTTGAAGAGTTCCTTCTCACTGTCCAAGGCGCCTGTATAGGGCTTCATGAGCCAGGGCATTAGCGGGTAGGCCGGGTCCCCGAGGATCACTGTAGGCATCTGCACATCCCCAACCGTTATTTTGTGGTCCGGGAAGAAAGTACCTGCCTGGAGGCGTCTAAACAGACCAGAGTTCCTGAATACACGCGCGTCATGAACCTTGCCCGCCCACCCGACGTTGATGTTGGTAAAACGTCCCCTATGGTCCACCACAGCTTGCAGCACCATTGAAAAGTAGCCCTTTCGGTTAATGTACTCGCTGGCCTGGTGGGCTGGTGCCAGGATAGGGATGTGAGTCCCATCTATAGCCCCACCGCAGTTTGGGAATCCCATCGCGGCGAAGTCATCTATGATGACCTGGACATTTCCGAGAGTCACTACCTTGGAGAGCAGTTGCTCAACGATTGCGTGGGCTACTTGAATGACAGCAATCCCCACGGTAGATTTGCCAATGCCAAAGTGGTTCGCTACTGACCGGTAGCTGTCTGGCGTGGCAAGTTTCCAGAGGGCTATGGCCACTCGCTTCTGCACACTCAGGGCTGCTCGCATCCGTGTGTCCTGGTGCTTCAGGGCAGGGGACAGCAAGTCACACAGTTCAAGGAAAGTGCCCTTACGCATCCTGAAGTTTCGTAGCCACTCTGTGTCATCCCAGACCTGCAGCACTATGCGGTCCCACCAGTCTGTGCTTGTTTCCCGGGCCCAGAATCGCCGTTCCACACCATGAACGTGACCCATTGCCACCATGATCTCCACTGCCCGGCGTACCCTGGGTTTCTGAGAGGTCTGTGCCACTCTCCTCACCGTGCTGCCGGAGCCTCCTCGCCCGGTTTCTCAGCAGCTGACTGTGGAAGAGGTGGACGATAAGGTGCGAGGAGTTGACAACGGCCATAAGTGCAGCGATGATCGCAGCGGGCTCCATGCTCGCAGTGCTGTGGCGTCCGCGCTGTAACCGACCAGACAAGGGCGCGAACAGATTTCCCGCCGGCGCTTTCAAGGAGGGAGGGAGGGAGGTTGTGATTGACGGTTCAATGACGACACTTACCCAAAACCACCCTCGACACATTTTTTCCCCCAGCAGGCATTGCGAGCTCTACCCAGCATTCCAATGGGCACCGGGGACTGCGGGAACTGTGGGATAGCTTCCCACAGTGCACCGCTTCCAAAGTCGACGCTGGCCCCGTGAATGTGGACTCAGAAGTTCGAATTTGTGTATTTAGTATGGATACACAAATTCGACTTCATAAGGTCGAATCCACAAATTCGACTTAAGTAGATTCGAAATAGTCCTGTAGTGTAGACAAGACCATAGTTTCCACATTATTCTGAATAATGAGGATTTTCAGCCACATATTAATATATTTACTATGAAACAAGCAATGTTTGTCCTTATTGGAGCATTTGTGAGCTTTGCTTTAGGGTTAAAGCTATTGAAAAAGAAAAGCAAACAGGGTGAGGCAGTGAAGTAGCTGCCTACTCTGTAACACGTCCATCACATACACTTGCTCGTAAATCGCCACTGGAAAAACACACTCTTTCCCAATTTGGAAGTTAAGATTCTGTTAGAGTCCAACCGGAACAGTGAATGGAAGTTAAGATGCTCTGGTACTCGCTCTATTAGAGTCCAACCAGGAACAGTGAGCATAGAATCATAGACTCTCAGGGTTGGAAGGGACCTCAGGAGGTCATCTAGTCCAGCCCCCTGCTCAAAGCAGGACCAAACCCAACTAAATCATCCCAGCCAGGGTTTTGTCAAGCCTGACCTTAAAAACCTCTAAGGAAGGAGATTCCACCACCTCCCTAGGTAACCCATTCCAGTTCTTCACCACCCTACTAGTGAAAAAGGTTTTCCTAATGTCCAACCTAAACCTCCCCCTGTGCAACTTGAGACCATTACTCCTGGTTCTGTCATCTTCTACCACTGAGAACAGTCTAGATCCATCTTCTTTGGAACCCCCTTTGAGGTAGTTGAAAGCAGCTATCAAATCCCCCCTCATTCTTCTCTTCTGCAGGCTAAACAATCCCAGTTCCCTCAGCCTCTCCTCATAAGTCATGTGCTCCAGCCCCCTAATCATTTTTGTTGCCCTCCGCTGGACTCTCTCCAATTTATCCACATCCTTCTTGTAGTGTGGGGCCCAAAACTGGACACAGTACTCCAAATGAGGCCTCACCAGTGCTGAATAGAGGGAAATGATCACGTCCCTCGATCTGCTAGAAATGCCCCTACTTATACAACCCAAAATGCCATTAGCCTTCTTGGCAACGAGGGCACACTGTTGACTCATATTCAGCTGTTCATCCACCGTAACCCCTAGGTCCTTTTCTGCAGAACTGCTGCCCAGCCATTCGGTCCCTAGTCTGTAGCAGTGCATGGGATTCTTCCGTCCTAAGTGCAGGACTCTGCACTTGTCCTTGTTGAACCTCATCATATTTCTTTTGGCCCAATCCTCTAATTTGTCTAGGTCCCTCTGTATCCTATCCCTACCCTCCAGCGTATCTACCACTCCTCCCAGTTTAGTGTCATCTGCAAACTTGCTAAGGGTGCAGTCCACACCATCCTCCAGATCGTTAATGAAGATATTGAACAAAACCGGCCCCAGCACCGACCCTTGGGGCACTCCACTTGATACCGGCCGCCAACTAGACATGGACCCATTGATCACTACCCGTTGAGCCCGACCATCTAGCCAGTTTTCTATCCACCTTACTGTCCATTCATCCAGCCCATACTTCTTTAACTTGCTGGCAAGAATACAGTGGGAGACTGTATCAAAGGCTTTGCTAAAGTCCAGAAATAGCACATCCACTGGTTTCCCCTCATCCACAGAACCGGTTATCGCATCATAGAAGGCAATTAAGGTTAGTCAGGCATGACTTGCCCTTGGTGAATCCATGCTGACTGTTCCTGATCACTTTCCCCTCCTTTAAGTACTTCAGAATTGATTCCTTGAGGACCTGTTCCATGATTTTTCCAGGGACTGAGGTGAGACTGTCTGGCCTGTAGTTCCCTGGATCTTCCTCCCAGAAGTAAAGTTTCCTCCCGTTCTATAACTGATGGGGTGGGGTGGCGGCAGGGACAAGGGGAATTGAGAATGAGGGGTGCCTAATGTGTTGGGGTATGGAGTTCCCTACTTCAGCTCCACAGGCTGGGGCCGGTGCAGAGCATGGCATGGCAGGGAGATGACATCTCCCATAATGCCGGGGCCCTTTCACAGCAAGGGTGACACCTCCCCATGGTAGCACGGATTCCCACCTACTCCTCCTGCTTTCGCCTGACAACAGCACCACCCTTCACGGCACCACCTCATGGCAACTTCTGCTTCTGGACTCGCACCGGAAATGGGAAGTCCAGCTGGGCCTGGCAGTGGCTGACAGGAAATGGACACAGGCGCCACTGCCACTCCCATGGTGCCACAGGGCCCACCATGGCTGGTGGGAGATAGATAAATGTCTGTGTACCTCCCCAGCACTATGTCTCCTTTAGTGCTTGTGTCCCCCCCTCCCCCCGTCCTGCTTAGTCTGGGTGTTCCTTACGGGAGCACACTGTGTGTCCCAGGCATGTTCTGTCTCACCTTTGGGTCCAGCCTAACAGGGGTGTCTCTCCCCATTCTCCCACCAGTAACTTCTCCCCCAACACACACAGGACAGGGAGCTGGCTGGTGCCCTTCTATAAAAGACTGCTCTGTGCAACAGAAACCAGCCTAGTCCCCGCCCCGCAGGCTGGGAGCTTGCTGCTTCCTTCAACCGCATTACAAGTTGGGAGGGATAGCTCAGTGGTTTGAGCATTGGCCTGATAAACCCAGGGTTGTGAGTTCAATCCTTGAGGGGGCCGCTTAGGGATCTGGGGCAAAAATTGGTCCTGCTAGTGAAGGTGGGGGGCTGGACTCGATGACCTTTCAAGGTCCCTTCCAGTTCTAGGAGATTGGTATATCTCCAATTATTACCTATTAAGTTACAAGAGGGGGCAGGAATAAAATCCCCATTGACTAAACAGGATGGGGTGAAGCACGTCACCAGGCCATAATATTCTGGATAACCCCTTGATGACCATTTTAGGATCATCCTCTCATGTGGCCTTCCTGGCCTCTGGCTAGCTGTGATGACGAGAGGGGGCTGTTGTCCCCTTCCTCTGGCTCTGGCGGGCAGAGCCTAGTGCTACTACCTTGGCATGTCAGCTGGGAGCAGAGCTCTTACCTCTGCTAATCAGGGGTTAGCCCCACAGCCAGTGAGGGGATGAGGTAGGGCTCAGTTGCTAATTTTGGGCCTGGGATTGCCCACTTTACAGGCTCAAATTTGGGGGGGAGGCTGTGGTCCCCCCCAATCACGCACACCTTAAAGTAGGGAAATGTCCCTCACCTACTTATAATTGCACCCTAAATAACCTCTGGGATACTTTATTTTTGTTCTCAGAAGGTGCGCATCACCATATTATCGGAGCTGACTGTCACAGAGTCCCCGAATCACGGAGTCCTCAGGTTATGTTCTGGAACTTCTCCATACAAGGCCAGTCAGGACTCTGGGGGACCCTCCGCCTTGTGAGCGCACTGTCTCCAGGGCAAGATGCTTACACAGCTTTGATCTTCCTGGATCTGAGCATCCCCTTCCACACTGTGCGCTTCCTGCAGCGAGTCCACCCGGATGGGGCCCTGCACCCCAACTCGGCAGTCAGCAGTGACTCTCAGCCAGCTAGTAAAACAGAAGGTTTATTAGTTGACAGGAATGCAGCGGGTAGAATTGAACTTGTTAGCAGAGAAATCAGTGACTAGTATCAGAGGGGTAGCCATGTTAGTCTGCTTCTGTAAAAGCAGCAAAGAATCCTGTGGCACCTTATAGACTAAGAGACGTTTTGCAGCATGAGCTTTCGTGGGTGAATACCCACTTCTTCGAATACCCATCCCCCACTTCTTCGAAAGCTCATGCTGCAAAAAGTCTCTTAGTCTATAAGGTGCCACAGGATTCTTTGCTCCATCCAGAAGCTCTGGACTCCCCCTCTACCAGTCCTCCCAAGCAGACTGCCTAGCTTCCAGCAACCCGACCTCCGGCACCCCCCATTGCTCCGCCTCCTTGGCTTTGTCCTGCTTGCCAGGCAAGTCACCTGGGCGTCACTTGGGTGTAGTCCCCCTCCTGGGTATCAGGTTACAAAGAGCACCAGTCATAGCATATGTGCAGGCAGCTGGAGCAGCCTCACCTGCCCCAGAGGTCTCAGCCAAAGTCACACACCCCTATTCCCACCACCGAGGTATTAGTGCAGCATGCAGGGAAACTGAGGCACACACAGTATTCATGCAAAACAGTAAAATTCACATAGGCTCAACAGTAAGACACACATACACCATAACAAGGGAAAATCCCCACTTTGTCACACTGACGCTTTAGATTCCTGCTGTCTCTGTCTTGGTCCATCATTTCACCCCACTTCTCTATAGTAGACTATCTTTTCTTCTTTCTCTCTAGTCTGTTCCAAGTCTGGCTGGCCTTAAAAATGACTCAGCTCTGTTATACGCTGTACTCGGCACCACAGGCTGAAGCAGCGTGAGCAGCATCTCTCTGGGAATGAGAAAGCTACAGTGAGATGGTCTCCCAAGTCCATTGCATGAGTCAGGATCCAGGGGCCGAAAGCGCTAGCTGTCCTTGTGTCCTGCCTGCAGCATCTGAGACAGAAGCTTCTGTTCTTTTCCATCCCTCCTGGGTGGCTGCCATGACAGCAGTGCTAACCTTAACAAAAATGACTGTGGATCTGCTATTCCATATTTAACGGCCTTTCCCGTTCCTCCAGAAAAGCTATTAGGGGGCAGATCTGATGGAACTATGGCACCAGCTGAGGGGTTGCCTCTTCTTGCTAGCAGGAGATTTGGGGCATGATTTTCCACACTTACACTGTTGAAGATCAGTATTAACTCAGTGGAGTTGCATCAGTCTGAATGAGCGGAAAGTTGACCCATGCAGATGAGCTGTTTCTTAATGAGATAGTGTGTGGGGGGTGAGGGGGTGGAGAAAAGGGGAAACTGAAAGGCGAGATAGTAATATGTAAGCAGAACAGCAAGAGATGAGTGTCAATCTCTGTCATGGAGTGTCGGGGAGTCAAGGCCCTGCAACCCCCACCATGACTCTCAGCCAGCCGGTAAAGCAGATTTATTTAGACGACAGGAACACAGTCCAAGACAGGTTTTGGAGGCACAGACAACAGGATCCTCCCCAATTAGATCCATCTTGGGGTCCCAGGAGCACCACTGCCCCCTTCGGGGGTCAGAGCCCTATCTGTGCTTCCCTCCATTCCCCAGCCAGCTCCTGAAAACCCCCTCACTCACCAGCATCTCCACCCCCAGGCCTTTGTTCAGCTTCCCAAGCAGAGGAGTCACCTGGCCTCGAACCCCTTCCTGGGTTCTCACATTACATGCTCAGGCATCTTCCCTCAAGGTCAGTCTCCCATCTCCCAGTGCAGACCTTTCTCCCAGGCCAACACCCCCCACGCAGCATTCACAGACCACAGTGAGCAGGGGCGGCTCTAGGAATGCGGCCGCCCCAAGCAGGGCGGTGCGCCGCAGGGGGCGCGCTACCGGTCGCCGGTACCCTGACTTCGGGGGACCTCTTGCAGACGTGCCTGCGGAGGGTCCGGTGGTCCCGCGGCTCGGGTGGAGCTTCCACAGGCATACCTGCGGGAGGTCCACCCGAGCCGCGGGACCAGCAGACCCTCCGCAGTCATGCCTGCGGGAGGTCCACCGGAGCCACAAGACTAGCGCACCTCCGCAGTCATGCCTGCGGGAGGTCCGCTGGTCCCGCACCTCCGGTGGACCTCCCGCAGGCATGACCGCGGAAGGTCCGCCGGAGCCGCCTGCTGCCCTGCCGGGAAAATGTGCACTGGGGTCTGGAGCCGGCCCTGACAGTAAGAACAGTCCCAGTGCGTCACACTCTCATTTTCTGTCTCTGAGTGACCTTGGCACCAAGCGCCCTGCTCTTCGCTGACCTTGGCTCTTATCGTCCCAGGCTTGATGTGACCTTCCTGCTTCTTATTCTGTCAGTCACCATTTCCTTCCCCTTTCCTTTTGTCCTATTTTAAGGAGGAAATCCCTTACGCAAATAGGAGGAGGAAGCAATTGCCCTGAATGGGGAATGAAATTTACCAGGCAACCACAGAGATAGATTCTGGTCTCATTTACACTAATGTCCCAACATTGGCATCCATCGAGTTACTCCTGTTTTACACCAAACATGAGATCAGAATCAGGCCCTTTGCCTCCCCTGACACTGTTCTTCCATGATTGGCCCTGCACCTTATCTTGGGATGGGGCAAGGTGGGTCAGTCCGAGAAAGAAACCAGAGGGCCCAATTCATTACCTCACCTGCACCCATGCAAAAGGGGTGGAAATTGCTCCCAAATCAGAGTGGTAGGTTTTTTTTTCCATTTTATAAAAGCCCTCCCATTGGCTCTTTTGATCAGAGGCCCAACTCCCTTTCTTGTACCTATGCAGGGAGGCTTTTTTAACCCTTTACAGGTAAAACAAGCAGAGTACAGCCACCACAGCGCTCAAACCCATCCCCCACAGCCCCCCATTCCCTTCCACAGACCTGAAACCCATCCCCCTCAGCCCCTTCAGAGCCCCCATTCCCTGCCACAGCGCTCAAATTCATCCACCTCAGCCTCATCACAGCCACCAAGATTCATGCCGCAGCGCATAAACCCATCCCACACAGCCCCCCATTCCCTTCCACAGCCCAAAAACCCATCGCCCACAGCCACATCACAGCCGCCTCATTCCCTGCCACAGCTCTCAAACCCATCCCCCACAGCCCTCCATTCCCTGCCACAGCCCAGAAACCCATCCCCCACAGCCACATCACAGCCGCCTCATTCCCTGCCACAGCACTCAAACCCATCCCCCACAGGACCCCATTCCCTGCCACAGACCTCAAACCCATCCCCCACAGCCCCATCTTAGCTGCCTCGTTCCCTACCACAGCGCTCAATCCCATCCCCCACTGCCCAATCACTGCCCCCCATTCCCTGCCACAGTGCTCAAACCCATCCCACACAGCCCCCCATTCCCTGCCACAGTGCTCAAACCCATCCCCCACAGTCCCACATTCCCTATCACAGCTCTCAAACCCGACTCCACAGCCCTCCATTCCCTGCCACAGACCTCAAACCTATTCCCCACAGGACCCCATTCCCTGCCACAACCCTCAAACCCATCCCCCACAACCCCCATTCCCTGTGACAGCGCTCAAACGCATCCCGCCATTCCCTGCCACAGACCTGAAACCCATCCCCCTCAGCCCCTTCACAGCCGCCTCGTTCCCTGCCACAGAACTCAAACCCATCCCCCAACAGCCACCCATACTCTGCCACAGCGCACAAACCCATCCCCCACAGCCCGCCATTCCCTGCCACAGACCTGAAATCCATCCCCCTCAGCCCCTTCACAGCTCCCATTCCCTGCCACAGCGCTCAAATCCATCCCCCTCAGCCCCATCACAGCCGCCAAGATTCATGCCGCAACGCACAAACCCATCCCCCGCAGCCCCCCATTCCCTTCCACAGCCCGCATCACCCACAGCCACATCACAGCCGCCTCATTCCGTGCCACAGCGCTCAAACCCATCCCCCGCAGCCCCCCATTCACTTCCACAGACCAGAAACCCATCCCCCACAGCCGCATCACAGCCGCCTCATTCCCTGCCACAGCGCTCAAACCCATCCCCCACAGCCCCCCATTCCCTGCCACAACCCTCAAACCCATCCCCCACAACCCCCATTCCCTGTGACAGCGCTCAAACCCATCCCGCACATATCGCCATTCCCTTCCACAATGCTCAAACCGATTACCCACAGACCCATAACAAGCGCATCATTCCCTGCCACAGACCTCAAACCAATCCCCACAACCCCGATTCCCTTCCACACCGGTCAAACCCGTCACCCACAGCCCCCCCATACCCTGCCACAGTGCTGAAACCCATCCAGCACAGCCCCCTCACGGCCCACTCATTCCGTGCCACCGTGCTCAAACCGATCCCCCACCGAACCCTCACAACCCCCACGATCCGTGCCGCACCACTCACACCCATCCCCCACAGCCCCCATTCCCTGCCACAGCCCTCAAACCCATCCCCCACAGCCCCCATTCCCTACCACAACGCTGCAACCCATCCCCCACAGCTCAATCACAGCCGCCTTCTCCCTTCAGCAGTGCTCAAACACATGCCCCACAGCACACCATTCCCTGCCACAGACCTCAAACTCATCCCCAACAGCCCCATCTTAGCCGCCTCGTTCCATACCACAACCCCCAAACCCATCCCCCACATCCCCCCATTCCCTGCCACAGCACTCAAACCCGACCCCCACAACCCAATCACAACCCCCCATTCTCTACCACAGCGCTCAAACCCATCCACCACAGCCCCCCATTCCCTGCCACAGCTTTCAAACCCAACTCCACAGCCCCCCATCCCCTGCCACAGACCTCAAACCTATCCCCCACAGGACCCCATTCCCTGCCACAACCCTCAAACCCATCCCCAAAACCCCCATTCCCTGTGACAGCGCTCAAACCGATCCTGCACATCCCGCCATTCCCTTCCACAATGCTCAAACCGATTACCCACAGACCCATAACAAGCGCATCATTCCCTGCCACAGTCCTGAAACCCATCCCCCACAGCCCCCATTCCCTACCACACCGCTGAAACCCATCCCCCACAGCTCAATCACAGCCGCCTTCTCCCTTCAACAGCGCTCAAACCCATGACCCACAGCACAGCATTTCCTGCCAAAGCCCTGAAACCTATCCCCCAGAGCCCCCCATTCCAATCCACAGTGCTCAAAACCATCCCCAACAGCATCCCATTCCATTCAGGACCGCTCAAACCCATCCCACACATCCCCATCACAGACCCCCATTCCCTGCCATGACGCTCAAACCAATTCCACACAGCCCCCAATTCCCTGCCACAGCCCACAAACCCATCCCCCACAGTCCTCATTCCCAGCGTTCAAACCCATCCCCCACAGCCCCATCACAGTCGCCTTGATCCCTGCCACCGTGCTCAAACCCATCCCCCACAGAACCATCACAACAACCTCGTTCCGTGCCGCACCACTCACACCCATCCCCCACAGCCCCCCATTCCCTGCCACAGCGTTCAAACCCATCCCCCACAGCCTCCCATTTCCTGCCACAGGACTCGAACCCTTCCCCACCTCCGCCCACTCCCTGCCACAGCGCTGAAACCCACCCCACAGCCCCCATTCCTGCCACAGCCCTCAAACCCATCCCCTATTGCCAAACCACACCCTCCTCGTTCCTTCTCACAGCGCTCGAACCCATCCGCCACAGCCCCCCATTCCCTGCCCCAGCACTCAAACCCATCTCCTACAGGCCCACCCATTCCCTGCACAGCTCTCAAACACAACCCCACAGCCCCACCACAGACCCCCGTGCCCTACCACAGCGCTCAATACCCATCCTCCACAGCCCCACATTCCCTACTACAGCGATCAAACCCATACCGCACAGCCCCCCATTCCCTACCACAGCCCTCATTCCCATCCCCCACTGCCCCCCATTCCCTTCCTCAGCCCTCAAACCCGAACCCCAAAACCCCATCATAGCCGCCTCGTTCCCTGCTACAGCCCTCAAACCCATCCCCCACAGCCCCCCATTCCCTGCCAGAGCTCTCAAACCCATCCCCCACAGACCCCCAGTCCCTGCCCCAGCACTCAAACCCATCTCCTACAGGCCCCCCCATTCCCTGCACAGCTCTCAAACCCAACCCCACAGCCCCACCACAGACCCCCGTGCCCTACCACAGTGCTCAATACCCATCCTCCACAGCCCCACATTCCCTACTACAGCGATCAAACCCATACCGCACAGCCCCCCGTTCCCTGCCACAGCCCTCATTCCCATCCCCCACAGCCCCCCATTCCCTTCCACAGCGCTCAAACCCATCTTCCACAGCCTCCCGTTCCCTTCCTCAGCCCTCAAACCCGAACCCCACCACCCCATCATAGCCGCCTCGTTCCCTGCTACAGCCCTCAAACCCATCCCCCACAGCCCCCCATACCCTGCCACAGTGCTGAAACCCATCCAGCACAGCCCCATCATGGCCAACTCATTCCGTGCCACCGTGCTCAAACCCATCCCCAACAGAACCATCACAATCACCTCGTTCCGTGCCGCACCACTCACACCCATCCCCCACAGCCCCCATTCCCTGCCACAGCCCTCAAACCCATCCCCCACAGCCCCCATTCCCTACCACACCGCTGAAACCCATCCCCCACAGAACCATCACAATCACCTCGTTCCGTGCCGCACCACTCACACCCATCCCCCACAGCCCCCATTCCCTACCACACCGCTCAAACCCATCCCCCACAGCTCAATCACAGCCACCTTCTCCCTTCAACAGCGCTCAAACCCATGCCCCACAGCACACCATATCCTGCCACAGCCCTGAAACCTATCCCCCAGAGACCCCATTCCAATCCACAGTGCTCAAAACCGTCCCCAACAGCATCCCATTCCATTCCGGACCGCTCAAACCCATCCCACACATCCCCATCACAGACCCCCATTCCCTGCCACGACGCTCAAACCCATTCCACACAGCCCCCAATTCCCTGCCACAGCCCACACACCCATCCCCCACAGTCCTCATTCCCAGCGTTCAAACCCATCCCCCACAGCCCCATCACAGTCGCCTTGATCCCTGCCACCGTGCTCAAACCCATCCCCCACAGAACCATCACAACAACCTCGTTCCGTGCCGCACCACTCACACCCATCCCCCACAGCCCCCCATTCCCTGCCACAGCGCTGAAACCCACCCCCGCAGCCTCCCATTCCCTGCCACAGCCCTCAAACCCGTCCCCCACCTCCGCCCCCGCCAAGCCACAGCGCTGAAACCCACCCCACAGCCTCCCATTCCCTGCCACAGCCCTCAAACCCGTCCCCTATTGCCTCATCACAGCCGCCTCGTTCCTTCTCACAGCACTCAAACCCATCCGCCACAGCCCCCCATTCCCTGCCACAGCTCTCAAACCCATCCCCCATCACCCCCCATTCCCTTCCACATCCCTCAAACCCATCCCCCACAGCCCCCAATCCCTGCCACACTGCTGAAACTCATCCCACATCCCCCATCACAGTCACCTCCTTCCCTGCCACATCTCTCAAACCCGATCCCCACAGCCCCATCACAGCTGCCTCATTACCTCACACAGCCCTCAAACCCATACCGCACAGCCCCACATTCCCTGCCAGAGCCCTCAAATCGACCCCCCACAGGCTCCCATTCCCTGCCACTGTTCTTAAACCCATCCCCCACAGCCCAATCACAGCCACCTCATTCCCTACCACAGCGCTCAAACCCATCCCCCACAGCCCCCATTCCCTACCACAGCGCTCAAACCCATCCCCCACTGCCCCCATTCCCTTCCTCAGCCCTCAAACCCGAACCCCACAACCCCATCATAGCCGCCTCGTTCCCTGGTACAGCCCTCAAACCCATCCCCCACAGGCCCCCATTCCCTGCCAGAGCTCTCAAACCCATCCCCCACAGACCCCCATTCCCTGCCCCAGAACTCAAACCCATCTCCTACAGGCCCCCCCATTCCCTGCACAGCTCTCAAACCCAACCCCACAGCCCCACCACAGACCCCCGTGCCCTACCACAGCACTCAATACCCATCCTCCACAGCCCCACATTCCCTACTACAGTGATCAAACCCATACTGCACAGCCCCCCATTCCCTGCCACAGCCCTCATTCCCATCCCCCACTGCCCCCCATTCCCTTCCACAGCCCTCAAACCCGAACCCCAAAACCCCATCATAGCCGCCTCGTTCCCTGCACAGCTCTCAAACCCAATGCCACAGCCCCACCACAGACCCCCGTGCCCTACCACAGCGCTCAATACCCATCCCCCATAGCCCCATCACAGCCGCCTCGTTCCCTGCCACAGCGCTCAAACCCATCCCCCACAGCTCCCATTCCCTGCCGCAGCCCTCAAACCCATCCCCCACAGGCCCCCATTCCCTGCCACAGCCCTCAAACCCATCCCCCACTGCCCCCATTCCCTGCCACAGCGCTGAAACCCATCCTGCACAACCTCCCATTCCCTGCCACAGCGCTGAAACCCATCCACCACAGCCCCCCATTCCTTTCCACAGGGCTCTAACCCATCCCCCACAGGCCCCCGTTCCCTGCCACAGTTCTCAAACCCAAGCCCCACAGCCCCATTTCCCAGCTGGGTTTCTTACCCCTGTAGCGCCCCTCTCCACCTGATTACCTCCTTTAATGGCAATCCGCTTACATGTTCTGATGGACAGGTCTGGGTTCTTTTCGATCCCGCCACCCACTCAGTAGGGTGAATCTTTTTCCTTTTTTGGTTATAAAATTAGTTGGCGGTGCCTCCACCCCCCTTGCTCCTTCCTGGCAGGGTCACCAGGGCAGCTTGGGTGGAAAATTCTAACTACAGAGGAATCCCCACTTATTTGACAGATAGTTGGAGACTTCCAAGAAATAGCACAACACATAAAAATATATTCAACACAACAATTATATTAAACAGGCAACAAATACTACATAACAGGGGAAACACTATGTTTAGGGTCACCGGTGCCCACACTTAAAATACCCGTGTCTGGATGTAACAAACGTAAAACTAGTGTCCTGTTGGTACGCGTACCTTGCTGGGGCCCTTGATGACCTATACAATTCTCTGCAGAGGTGTAGCAGTGCGGCTGACTGGGTTCAGTACAGCCCAAAAGACCCACAAGTGGGAGGAGGTGGTGAATCCCTCCACAGGTGTAATAAGCGGTAGATTATAGAATCCTCAAACCCTCACTCCCTGGCTTGAGGACACAGTTCAGGGAGTAGAGGGTCCCCAAAACAAATTCCCTGACTAACTAACTAAAGACAAGGCACTCACGAACTCCACAAATGATCTTCAGGGTTGAGGATGACGCTGGACGATTCCAGGGGCTGCTGTCCGCTGGCAGGGATCCTCCTCAGGCAGGAATCAGCCTTGGACTAGCAGTGCTGACCATGTGGGGACTGGTCTCACCAGGGGAGCTGGAGGTGAACCCAGCCTGGCTGGGGAAATTTCTCAGCAAATGTAACAATTGGGAATCATCCGTGGGGAAGGAAAACCCAGCTGAGGGATCTGCAGTCAGGTCCCTAGAGGCCAGTTCTCAGGGGGAACCCTGCTTGCAGGCCTGGGACTCACCAGCCCCCCTCACAGCCAGTTCGGCCCTTGCCCTGGCTGGCTCCAGCCTCTCCTCAAAAATGGCTTCTCCCCTCTCTTCCACTCCCTGGGAGGGGCATCTCCACTCCCTATTGGTTGCTGGGCAGACTCTGAGTTGCCTTGGCTCCTACTCCCTGAGCTGCCAGCAGACAGAGCTCCAGGACTCTAGGTAATCTGCTTGGGGGTTACACCCCTCTTCTGCATGAGGAGCCTGTGCATCCCATAGATCTCGCCCCTGGTTTGCCGGCTGATGTTATTGGCTGGGTGAGATACATAGAGACCCAGCTGCAGCACAAAGTCACCTGCCTTGGGGAAGTCGGAGGAGCGCTGGTGGCAGGAAGCGGAGAGGGGAATCCATCAACATTCTCCCTTCAGCTCTCCAGCTCCCCTGGGCCAGAGCTTTTGTCCTCACGGCTGTTCCATCCATGCTACCAAGTCCTTTACACCTGGGGTCTGGGGTGTGTGTGTCAAGGGCGTGTGCCTTGATCCTGACATGCTGTTCATTGATCAGGCGTTTCAGAGTAAATAGACCAGCCCCAAGACTGACCATTGTCCCAGCCTGGAGAGACAATGAGCTTGTGCCCAGCAAGACGTGGGCACTGTCATGAGTCCCCTTTTCCAATCAGCTATTCTTCCACCCTGAGCACAAAGTCTCAGCCCCATGGAGAGGGGAAGAGGCTCGTTTGTAGAGCACGTACGCCTGCCTGCTGACCCTCCCCTGCCTCCTTTTCCCACAGCACATCCATTTCAGGTTCCTCTCCAAAAAAACCCAGGAGAGAGCCAGGGCCATACAGAGCAGTGCTGCCCTGCTCGAATTTGCCACCTCCCTGCCTGGATTTGAGGTAAGTGACCTTTGACCCCAGCATCCTGCAGTGTCAGGGCTTGAGTCAAGTTCCTCATCCCTTGGCTAATTGGTCCCCCCTGGGTCCGTAAGGGACTGCAGTCCATAGGGCAGTGGCTGGCAGATTTGTGCCTGGCCTCAGGGCCCTTGTTATTCTGGAGTAGCTAGGCAGCGAGTGCTCAGCCAGGGGCGAGATCTATGGGCTGCACAGGCTCTTCCTGCAGAAGAACGGTAAGAAACCCAGCTGGGCAATGGGACCCCATGGAAACGAGCCTCTCGGAGATTAGCTCCCGCTGGCCATTGGGAGGCCTCTAGAACGAAGGCCTCTCTATTTAGACCCACTGTAGCGGGGCAGAGGAACCCCAATAGAAACAAGGCCCCCCCTCCTTTGAGACTCCCTCAGCTGGGCAATGGGACCCTACAGAAAGAAGCCCCCTCCTCTGAGACCCACCCCACCTTAGATGATGACTCTTTCTCTGCCCCTCTCTCTGAATTAGGGAGGTGAATGTGAAAGTGCCAGGGAAATTGGCTGCTTTATCTCAGAGCTCAGCTCTGTCCCCCAGTCCAGGGAAATCAGCCCTGACGGGGCAGCTAGCTAGTGAGGGGACAGGAATGGAGCTATTGAGGCATGTGGAGGGACAGAGCCCATCATGAGGGTAGGAGCTGAAGCAGGAACCACAGGGAAAGGACACAAAGCTTGTAGGATGTCAGCAGCTGGACCTGACTTCACTGGGTGGGGGTGGGGGGTTCTCGGTATTAGACGCCACCATTAACAGGCACCCACTCCCAGAGCACAATGGCCACAAGGGTCCCATGATTACTGCGATGACTGAAACAAATCCCCCTTCCGGTACTAAACCACCTGGTGGGGACCCTGCGAGTCCATTGGTCCATGGATGCCACGAGGACCCCGGCCAGTGTGTACCCAGCAATGGGAACAGAAGGAAACAGGCACTGAAACCGGAATGCCAAATGGCCCAAATGGGTGTGTCCTTCTCCCCCAGGGCTGAACATCAGAAAGGCAAGAGAGCTGTGGTGTCAGGACGGGCTCCAGGACACCGAGCGCCTGGGCTATAGGAACATGGCCAGGATGTGGGGAGGTAAGGACTCTCCACCGGTGCTCAGGTGTGGCGCTGTCTCCCCCCCACCCCTGCAGTGAGTGTGTCATGGATACAGGGCAAGAGCCTGCTACTTGTTTCCAGCAGAGTATGTGAGGCTCATGGGAATGTCAGTGAGGTGAGGCATGGGAATGATCCAGATCTGAAAGACCCCTAATCTCTAGCAGGTGAGCTGCAGGAGAGATTGCTGCTGGGAGCAGTACTGTCCTTTCTTGTCTGTATGAGTTGGGTTCCAGAGTGCGCAGACACATTTCCAGCATCTCATGACACCTGCGGTGAATCCTGCTCCAGAAAGAGCTATTTGAGGCCTCAGTGCCTGCAACCTCTTACTTACCAAGGGGGGGGGGGCTACTTGGTCAATGGGTTGGCTGCACCAGGACTCTTATCCACCTTGTGAGCCACTCGAGGGATTTGGAGCCTGGTTCTGGACAATTGCAAGGGCTCTGGTGCTGTAGGTTTTAGGTCTTGGGTGATAAGTGAATGACCAGAGAGCGCCCCTGTGGGAATCCGAGACAGAGTGTTCCTGTGAGGAGCTTTTCTGTTTCTAACAAAGGGTTTCTGTTCCCCCAGATCTCAGCCGCTCAGCAGAATGTGGGAGAGCCGAGTGTCCACATCTGGGCTGTTTTAATGAGGCTACATGATGGTACATGAAGAGCGATTCAAGCAAGGGAGAATGACCATTAGAGAGCAAGGCTGGGCCCTTTGCCGAGCTGCTGCAGTCAAGCATCCACAGCCAGAAGAGAGACGATGGGAAACTTGCTTAGCTGGCTGGCGACAGCAGCAGCTGTCTCATAAAGCTCTGCTCATGCTCTAGACAACAGAGACAGGACAAAGAGCCACACAGTGAGAGCCTTGGTTGCAATTAGCAATACGAATTTTTTTCAGTGGATTATGCTGGCCGAACAGTTTATTTCCTGTAATGTGCACATCCAGCCTCCCTGGCTGACATAAATGGAAGTTAGGTTCTCCGTGCCCACAGGACAGGGCTGGCCTTAGCATGAGGCAAACTGAGGCACCTGGCTCAGGTGATAGATTCTGTGTGTGTGTGTGTGTCTGTGTGTGTGTGTATACACGCGCTCGCGGGGGCGGGGGCGCCACTAGGACTCAGGGTAGGTCCATACTTACCCGCCGGGTCAACGCAGAGAATTCGACAAAGCGAACGGCGTTGGCAGAGTCGACGGGGGAGCCGGGGACTTCGATCCCGCGGCGTCAGGACGGGTAAGTCAGTCGAACTAAGGTAGTTTGACTTCAGCTACGCTATTCACGTAGCTGAAGTCGCGTACCTGAGTTTGACCCCCCCCCCCCCAGTGTAGACCAGGCCTCATAGTGTAGAAAAAAGTTTGCTGCTGGATATGTATTCTCTCTGCTCGAGATGAACAGAGCTGATGGAGTGCTGTGCTGGAGGAAGGAGAGCACATAAGAACTAATAGGCAGGAAGGAGAAAAGGTGAGAGTACTAAGAAAAAGCAACAGGAGCTGCAGGGAGAGAGAGGGAGAGGAGCACCCCCAGAAGCCTGGACTGATTAACACCAGCTTGTCAGGGAGCTTTCTATTTCCTACTGCTTCCCTGAACCGACTTGAGGCGAACAGGCAGTCAGCTGAAGTAGTAGGAGCCAGTTAGGCCCTTAAGCTGCTGCTATCTTCCCTCACTCAGCCCCTTGCCACCAGCCTGCTTATTCGCCCCCTTCAACTGAGTGTTGAGAGCTGGTACAGAACAGCAGTCATGAGTGAAAGAAGAAAACGCCCCTCTTGGACAGCATTTAGAAAAAGAAAGAAAGCAAAGACATTTTTCCATCTAAGCAGGCAGGAGCTCTCCTGAGATACGTAGACACAAATTTTCAGGGTGAGCCTTCCAGCCCCAGTGAGGCTGTGAGTCTGGCCAGAAATCTGGCATGTCATGAGAAGGCAGCAAATCACCAGTGAGCATTCCATAGCTGGAAAGAACTTGCGATGAGACAGATGGCTGGTCTGCACCGGGGGGGGAGGGGGTCGGTACTCGATCTAAGATACTCAACGACAGCTACGTGAACAGCGTAGCTGAAGTTGAAGTATCAGATCAATTTACCTCGGGTCCTCACGGCGCGGGATGGACGTCCGCAGCTCCCTATGTTGATTCCGTTACCGCCGCTCGCGCCGAAGGAGTTCCAGTGTAGACAAGCGCGCTTTCGGGGATTGATATATTGCGTCTAGATGAGACGTGATATATTGAGCCCTGAAAAATCGATGGCTACCCGATGGATAGCCATTGATGGGTCGATGGCTACCCGATGGATAGCCATCGACCCCTTTAGCTTAGGGTCTGGACGTACCCTAAGCTAAAGGACAAAATAGATGCTCACTGGTGATTTGCTGCCTTCTCATGACATGCCAGATTTCTGGCCAGACTCACAGCTCACATCCTCACTGGGGCTGGAAGGCTCACCCTGAAAATTTGTGTCTACGTATCTCAGGAGAGCTCCTGCCTGCTTAGAGACCAGTGAGACCAGTCCCCACATGGTCAGCACTGCTAGTCCAAGGCTGATTCCTGCCTGAGGAGGATCCCTGCCAGCGGACAGCAGCCCCTGGAATCGTCCAGCGTCATCCTCAACCCTGAAGATCATTTGTGGAGTTCGTGAGTGCCTTGTCTTTAGTTAGTTAGTCAGGGAATTTGTTTTGGGGACCCTCTACTCCCTGAACTGTGTCCTCAAGCCAGGGAGTGAGGGTTTGAGGATTCTATAATCTACCGCTTATTACACCTGTGGAGGGATTCACCACCTCCTCCCACTTGTGAGTCTTTTGGGCTGTACTGAACCCAGTCAGCCGCACTGCTACACCTCTGCAGAGAATTGTATAGGTCATCAAGGGCCCCAGCAAGGTACGCGGGTTTGAGAACTGTGGCAGGGAACGGGGGCCTGTGGGAATGGGTTAGAGCCCTGTGGAAGGGAATGGGGGGCTGTGGTGGATGGGTTTCAGCGCTGTGGCAGGGAATGGGAGGTTGTGCAGGATGGGTTTCAGCGCTGTGGCAGGGAATGGGGGCAGTGGCGCATGGGTTTGAGGGCTGCGGCAGGGAATGGGAGCTGTGGGGGATGGGTTTGAGAGCTGTGGCAGGAACGAGGCGGCTGTGATGGGGCTATGGGGGATGAGTTTGAGCGCTGTGGCAGGGAATGGGAGGTTCTGGGGGTTGGGTTTGAGCTCTGTGGCAGGGCACAGGGGGCTGTGGGGGGCTGAGGGGGATGGGTATTGAGCGCTGTGGTAGGGCACGGGGGTCTGTGGTGGGGCTGTGGGGTTGGGTTTGAGAGCTATGCAGGGAATGGGGGGCCTGTAGGGGATGGGTTTGAGTGCTGGGGCAGGGAATGGGGGGCTGTGGGGAATGGGTTTCAGCGCTGTGGCAGGGAATGGTAGGTTGTGCAGGATGGGTTTGAGTGCTGTGGCAGGGCACAGGGGGCTGTGGTGGGGCTGAGGGGGATGGGTATTGAGCGCTGTGGTAGGGCACGGGGGTCTGTGGTGGGGCTGTGGGGTTGGGTTTGAGAGCTGTGCAGGGAATGGGGGGCCTGTAGGGGATGGGTTTAACTGCTAGGGCAGGGACTGGGGGGATGGGTTTGACCGGTGTGGCAGCGAATCGGGGGCTGTAGGGGATGGGTTTGAGGGTTGTGGCAGGGAATCTGGGGCTATGGGGGATGGGTTTGAGGGCTGTGGCAGGGAATGGGAGCTGTGGGGGATGGGTTTGAGCGCTGTGGCAGGGAACGAGGCGGCTGTGATGGGGCTATGGGGGATGGGTTTGAGCGCTGTGGCAGGGAATGGGAGGTAGTGGGGGATGGGTTTGAGCTCTGTGGCAGGGCACAGGGGTCTGTGGTGGGGCTGAGGGCGATGGGTATTGAGCTCTGTGGTAGGGCACGGGGGTCTGTGGTGGGGCTGTGGGGTTGGGTTTGAGTGCTGGGGCAGGGAATGAGGGTCTGTGGGGGATGGGTTTGAGAGCTCTGGCAGGGAATGGGGGGCTGTGGGGGATGTGTCCGAGGGCTGTAGCAGGGAATGAGGCGGCTATGATTGGGTTGTGGAGTTCGGGTTTGAGGGCTGTGGCAGGGAATGGGGGCAGTGGGGGATGGGTTTGAGCGCTGTGGTAGGGAACGAGGTGGCTGTGATGGGGCTGTGGGGGATGGGTTTGAGAACAGTGGCAGGGAATAGGGGGCTGTGCGGGATGGGTTTGAGGGCTGTCTGACGTAATGAGGCAGCTGTGATGGGGCTGTGGGGATGGGGTTTGTAAGATGTGGCAGGGAACGAGGGGCGGCTGTGATGGGGCTGTGGGGGATGGGTTTGACCGGTGTGGCAGCGAATCGGGGGCTGTAGGGGATGGGTTTGAGGTCTGTGAAAGGGAATGGGGGCTGTGGGGGATGGGCTTAAGCGTTCTGGTAGGGAACAAGGCGGCTGTGAAGGGGCTCTGGTGGATGGCTTTGAGCTCTGTGGCAGGGAATGTGGGCTGTGGGGGATGGGTTTGAGTGCTGGGGCAGGGAATGGGAGTCTGTGGGGGATGGGTTTGAGGGCTGTAGCAGGGATCGAGGCGGCTATGATGGGGTTGTGGGGTTCGGGTTTGAGGGCTGAGGAAGGGAATGGGGGGCAGTGGGGATTGGCTTGATCGCTGTAGTAGGGAATGTGGGGCTGTGGAGGATGGGTATTGAGCGCTGTGGTAGGGCACGGGGGTCTGTGGTGGGTCTGTGGGGTTGGGTTTGAGAGCTGTGCAGGGAATGGGGGAGCCTGTAGGGGATGGGTTTGAGTGCTGGGGCAGGGAGTGGGGTACTGTGGGGGATAGGTTTGAGGTCTGTGGCAGGGAATGGGGGGCTGTGGAGGATGGGTTTGAGCGCTGTGGTAAGGAATGGGGGGCTGTGATTGGGCTGTGGGGGTCGGGTTTGAGCTCTGTGGCAGGGAATGTGGGGCAGTGATTGGGGCAGTGGGGGATGGGTTTGAGCCCTGTGGTAGGGAATGGGGGGATGTGGGGGATGGGTTTGAGCGTTGTGGCAGGGAATGAGGCGGCTGTGATGTGGCTGTGGGCGATGGGTTTTTGGGCTGTGGATGGGAATGGAGGGCTGTGGGGGATGGTTTTGAGCGCTGTGGCAGGGAATGTGGCGGCTGTGATGTGGCTGTGGGCAATGGGATTTTGGGCTGTGGAAGGGAATGGGGGGCTATGGGGGATGGGTTTGAGCGCTGTGGCAGGGAATGGGGGGCAGTGATTGGGGCCGTGGGGGATGGGTTTCAGTGCTGTGACAGGGAATGGGAGGCTGTGGTGGATGGGTTTTAGCGCTGTGGAAGGGATTGGGGGGCTCTGGGGAATGGATTTAGAGCTGTGGCAGGGAATGTGGGGCTGTGGCGCATGGGTTTGTGGGCTGTGGCAGGGAATAAGAGGGTATGGGGTTTGGGTTTGAGGGCTGTGGCAGGGAATGGGGGGCTGTGGGGGATGGGTTTGAGAGCTGTGCGAGGGAATGAGGTGGCTGTGATGAGGCTGTGGGGGATGGGTTCAATGTCTGTGAAACGGAATGGGGGGCTGTAGGGGATCGGTTTTAGTTTTGCAGCAGGGAATGGGGGGCTATGGTGGTCGGGTTTGAGTGCTGTGGCAGGGAATGGAGGGCTGTGGGGGATGGGTTTGAGCGCTGTGGTAGGGAACGAGGTGGCTGTGATGGGGCTGTGGGGGATGGGTTTGAGAACAGTGGCAGGGAATAGGGGGCTGTGCGGGATGGGTTTGAGGGCTGTGTGAGGTAATGAGGCAGCTGTGTTGGGGCTGTGGGGATGAGGTTTGTAAGATGTGGCAGGGAACGAGGCAGCTGTGATGGGGCTGTGGGGGATGGGTTTCAGCACTCTGGCAGGGAACCGGGGGATGTGGGAAATGGGTTTGAGCGCTGTGGCAGGGAATGTGGGGCTGTGGGGGATGGGTTTGAGTGCTGTGGCAGGGAATGTGGGACTGTGGGGGATGGGTTTGAGGGCTGTGGCAGGGAATGTGGGACTGTGGGGGATGGGTTTGAGGTCTGTGAAAGTGAATGGGGGCTGTGGGGGATGGGCTTAAGCATTGTGGTAGGGAACGAGGCGGCTGTGAAGGGGCTGTGGTGGATGGCTTTGAGCTCTCTGGCAGGGAATGGGGGATGTGGGGGATGGGTTTGAGTGCTGGGGCAGGGAATGGGGGTCTGTGGGGGATTGGTTTCAGGGCTGTAGCAGGGAACGAGGCGGCTATGATGGGGTTGTGGGGTTCGGGTTTGAGGGCTGAGGAAGGGAATGGGGGGCAGTGGGGGATGGGTTTGAGGGCTGAGGAAGGGAATGGGAGGCTGTGGAGGATGGGTTTGAGCGCTGTGAGAAGGCACGAGGCGGCTGTGATGAGGCAATAGGGGACGGGTTTGAGGGCTGTGGCAGGGAATGGGGGGCTGTGGGGGTGGGTTTCAGCCCTGTGACAGGGAGTGGGCGGAGGTGGGGGAAGGGTTTGAGTGCTGTGTCAGGGAATGGGAGGCTGTGGAGGATGGGTTTGAGCGCTGTGGCAAGGAATGGGGTCTGTGTGGGATGGGTGTGAGTGGTGCGGCACAGAACGAGGTTGTGATGGGTCTGTGGGGGATGGGTTTGAGGACGGTGGCAGGGATCAAGGAGACTGTGATGGGGCTGTGGGGGATGGGTTTGAATGCTGGGAATAAGGACTGTGGGGGATGGGTTTGAGCGCTGTGGCAGGGAATGGGGGGCTGTGGGTGATGGGTTTGACCGGTGTGGCAGCGAATCGGGGGCTGTAGGGGATGGGTTTGAGGGCTTTGGCAGGGAATGATGCGCTTGTTATGGGTCTGTGGGTAATCGGTTTGAGCATTCTGGAAGGGAATGGCGGGATGTGCGGGATGGGTTTGAGCCCTGTGGCAGGGAATGAGGTCCTGTGGGGGATGGGTTTGAGGTCTGTGGCAGGGAATGGGGGTTGTGGGGGATGGGTTTGAGGATTGTGGGATGGAATGAGGTGGCTGTGATGGGGCTGTGGGGGATGGGTTTGAGGGCTGTGGCAGGGAATGAGGGGCTGTGGGGGTGGGTTTCAGTGCTGTGGCAGGGAGTGGGCGGAGGTGGGGGAAGGGTTCGAGTTCTGTGGCAGGGAATGGGAGGCTGTGGGGTTTGGGTTTTAGCGCTGTGGTAGGGAATGGGGGCTGTGGGGGATGGGTTTGAGTGCTGTGGCAGGGAATGGGGGGCAGTGATTGGGGCCGTGGGGGATGGGTTTCAGTGCTGTGACAAGGAATGGGAGGCTGTGGTGGATGGGTTTTAGCGCTGTGGAGGGGATTGGGGGGCTCTGGGGAATGGATTTGGAGCTGTGGCAGGGAGTGTGGGGCTTTGGCGGATGGGTTTGTGGGCTGTGGCAGGGAATAAGAGGGTATGGAGTTTGGGTTTGAGTGCTGTGGCAGGGAATGGGGGGCTGTGGGGGATGGGTTTGAGAGCTGTGCGAGGGAATGAGGTGGCTGTGATGAGGCTGTGGGGGATGGGTTCAATGTCTGTGAAACGGAATGGGGGGCTGTGGCGGATCGGTTTTAGTTTTGCAGCAGGGAATGGGGGGCTATGGTGGTCGGATTTGAGTGCTGTGGCAGGGAATGGAGGGCTGTGGGGGATGGGATTGAGGGCTGTGGCAGAGGATCGGGGGCCGTGAGGGCTGGGTTTGAGTGCTGTGGCAGGGAATGGTGGGCTTTGGGAGCCCGGTTTGACCTCTGTGGCAGGGAATGGTGGGCTGTGGGGGCCAGGTTTGACCTCTGTGGCAGGGAATGGGTGGCTGTGGGGGATGGGTTTGAGGGCTGCGGCAGGGAATGGGAGCTGTGGGGGATGGGTTTGAGTGCTGTGGCAGGGAACGAGGCGGCTGTGATGGGGCTGTGGGTGATGGGTTTGAGCGCTGTGGCAGGGAATGGGGGGCTGTGGAGTCGGGTTTGAGCGCTGTGGCAGGGCATGGGGGGCTGTGGGGGATGGGTTTGAGCGCTGTCACAGGGAATGTGGGGCTGTGGGGGATGGGTTTGAGCGCTGTCGCAGGGAATGGTGGGCTGTGGGGGATGGGTTTGAGCGCTGTGGCAGGGAATCTGGGGCTATGGGGGATGGGTTTGAGCGCTCTGGCAGGGAATGGGGGGCTGTAGGGGATGGGTTTGGAGGTTATGGAGGGGTCAGTGGCTGTGGTGGAGCACACTAGGTCAGCGCATTCAGCTGTTAACCCAAAGGATGGTGATTTGAGCCCACCCAGGGATGGTACTGACCCTACTACCTCCTTGGACTCTCAAAGGAACCCTTTTGCCGCTTCAGAGCTGTCCCTGCTGGCCTCAGTGTGTTCAGCTTGTGGCCCGAAGAGTGCGCTGGCTGCGACACGAAAATCCATCTCCCAGCAGCCATGCCGGGGGCTCGGGCTTAATCCTCAAGGCCGAGCGCAAAACCCTTCAGCCGGGCATCTTTTGCCCCCTTTCCGCTTCTGCCCAAGCAGCAAGGGAGAAACAGAGGGGACATGCCGGCTCTAAGTGTATGTCTACGGGTAGCGACCGGTTTATCAGGGATCGATAGATCGCTTTCCATCTAGACGCGATATATCAATCCCCGAACGCGCTCCCATCAACCCCAGAACTCCACCAGGGCGGCGGCGTAGCGGGTCGACAGGGGAGCCGACCCGTCGATCCCACGCTGCGAGGATGGGAGGTAAGTCGAAATAAGAGACTTCGACTTCAGGCAAGCTATTCCCCTAGCTGAAGTTGTGTATCTTATATCGACACTCCCCCCCCCAGTGTAGGCCAGGCCTAGGAGTGCCTCCCTCCCACTTCCCTGTTGGCTGCTGTGATAAATGGGGGGGCGGGCGTAGCTCCCTTTTGTGGACACCCAGCCAGCCAATTAGCTATAAAGTCCCTCTTGGTGGCTGTACTCTGCTTGTTTTACCTGTAAAGGGTTAAAAAAGCCTCCCTGCATAGGTAAAAGAAAGGGAGTTGGTCCTCTGATCAAAAGAGCCAATGGGAGGGCTTTTTAAAAATGGGAAAAAAACCCTACCACTCTGATTTGGGAGCAATTTCCACCCCTTTTGCATGGGTGCAGGTGAGGTAATGAATTGGGCCCTCTGGTTTTTCTCTCGGACTGACCCACCTTGCCCCATCCCAAGATAAGGTGCAGGCCCAATCATGGAAGAACAGTGTCAGGGGAGGCAAAGGGCCTGATTCTGATCTCATGTTTGGTGTAAAACAGGAGTAACTCGATGGATGCCAATGTTGGGACATTAGTGTAAATGAGACCAGAATCTATCTCTGTGGTTGCCTGGTAAATTTCATTCCCCATTCAGGGCAATTGCTTCCTCCTCCTATTTGCGTAAGGGATTTCCTCCTTAAAATAGGACAAAAGGAAAGGGGAAAGAAATGGTGACTGACAGAAGAAGAAGCAGGAAGGTCACATCAAGCCTGGGACGATAAGAGCCAAGGTCAGCGAAGAGCAGGGCGCTTGGTGCCAAGGTCACTCAGAGACAGAAAATGAGAGTGTGACGCACTGGGACTGTTCTTACTGTCAGGGCCGGCTCCAGACCCCAGTGCGCATTTTCCCGGCAGGGCGGCAGGCGGCTCCGGCGCACCTTCCGCAGGCATGACTGCGGAGGGTCCGCTGGTCCCGCGGCTCGGGTGGACCTCCCGCAGGTATGACTGTGTAAGCGCCACCCCAGCCGCGGGACCACCGGACCCTCCGCAGGCACGTCTGCAAGAGGTCCCCCGAAGTCAGGGTACCGGCGACCGGTAGCGCACCCCCTGCGGCGCACCGCCCTGCTTGGGGCGGCCACATTCCTAGAGCCGCCCCTGCTCACTGTGGTCTGTGAATGCTGCGTGGGGGGTGTTGGCCTGGGAGAAAGGTCTGCATTGGGAGATGGGAGACTGGCCTTGAGGGAAGATGCCTGAGCATGTAAAGTGAGAACCCAGGAAGGGGTTCGAGGCCAGGTGACTCCTCTGCTTGGGAAGCTGAACAAAGGCCTGGGGGAGGAGACCCTGGGGAGTGAGGAGGTTTTCAGGAGCTGGCTGGGGAATGGAGGGAAGCACAGATAGGGCTCTGACCCCCGAAGGGGGCAGTGGTGCTCCTGGGACCCCAAGATGGATCTTTTTATAGAAGGGCACCAGCCAGCTCCCTGTCCTGTGTGCGTTGGGGGAGAAGTTACTGGTGGGAGGATGGGGAGAGACACTCCTGTTAGGCTGGACCCAAAGGTGAGACAGAGCATGCCTGGGACACATAGTGTGCTCCGGTAAGGAACACCCAGACTAAGCAGGACGGGGGGAGGGGGGAACACAAGCACTAAAGGAGACATAGTGCTGGGGAGGTACACAGACATTTATCTATCTCCCACCAGCCATGGTGGGCCCTGTGGCACCATGGGAGTGGCAGTGGCACCTCTGTCCATTTCCTGTCAGCCACTTCCAGACTCAGCTGGACTTCCCATTTCCGGTGCGAGTCCAGAAGCAGAAGTTGCCATGAGGTGGTGCCGTGAAGGGTGGTGCTGTTGTCAGGCGAAAGCAGAAGGAGTAGGTGGGAATCCGTGCTACCATGGGGAGGTGACACCCTTGCTGTGGAAGGGCCCCAGCATTATGGGAGATGTCATCTCCCTGCCATGCCATGCTCTGCACCGGCCCCAGCCTGTGGAGCTGAAGTAGGGAGGAAACTTTACTTCTGGGAGGAAGATCCAGGGAACTACAGGCCAGACAGTCTCACCTCAGTTCCTGGAAAAATCATGGAACAGGTCCTCAAGGAATCAATTGTGAAGTACTTAAAGGAGGGGAAAGTGATCAGGAACAGTCAGCATGGATTCACCAAGGGCAAGTCATGCCTGACTAACCTGAATTGCCTTCTATGATGCGATAACCGGTTCTGTGGATGAGGGGAAACCAGTGGATGTGCTATTTCTGGACTTTAGCAAAGCCTTTGATACAGTCTCCCACTGTATTCTTGCCAGCAAGTTAAAGAAGTATGGGCTGGATGAATGGACAGTAAGGTGGATAGAAAACTGGCTAGATGGTCGGGCTCAACGGGTAGTGATCAATGGGTCCATGTCTAGTTGGCGGCCGGTATCAAGTGGAGTGCCCCAAGGGTCGATGCTGGGGCCGGTTTTGTTCAATATCTTCATTAACGATCTGGAGGATGGTGTGGACTGCACCCTTAGCAAGTTTGCAGATGACACTAAACTGGGAGGAGTGGTAAATACGCTGGAGGGTAGGGATAGGATACAGAGTTACCTAGACAAATTAGAGGATTGGGCCAAAAGAAATATGATGAGGTTCAACAAGGACAAGTGCAGAGTCCTGCACTTAGGACGGAAAAATCCCATGCACTGCTACAGACTAGGGACCGAATGGCTGGGCAGCAGTTCTGCAGAAAAGGACGAAAAGATGACTATGAGTCAACAGTGTGCCCTCGTTGCCAAGAAGGCTAATGGCATTTTGGGTTATATAAGTAGGGGCATTTCCAGCAGATCGAGGGATGTGATCATTCCCCTCTATTCAGCACTGGTGAGGCCTCATCTGGAGTACTGTGTCCAGTTTTGGGACCCACACTACAAGAAGGATGTGGATAAATTGGAGAGTCCAGCGGAGGGCAACAAAAATGATTAGGGGCTGGAGCATATGACTTATGAGGAGAGGCTGAGGGAACTGGGATTGTTTAGCCTGCAGAAGAGAAGAATGAGGGGGGATTTGATAGCTGCTTTCAACTACCTCAAAGGGAGTTCCAAAGAGGATGGATCTATACTGTTCTCAGTGGTAGAAGATGACAGAACAAGGAGTAATGGTCTCAAGTTGCAGAGGGGGAGGTTTAGGTTGGACATTAGGAAAACCTTTTTCACTAGTAGGGTGGTGAAGAACTGGAATGGGTTACCTAGGGAGGTGGTGGAATCTCCTTCCTTAGAGGTTTTTAAGGTCAGGCTTGACAAAGCCCTGGCTGGGATGATTTAGTTGGGTTTGGTCCTGCTTTGAGCAGGGGGCTGGACTAGATGACCTCCTGAGGTCCCTTCCAACCCTGAGATTCTATGATTCTATGCTCACTGTTCCTGGTTGGACTCTAATAGAGCGAGTACCAGAGCATCTTAACTTCCAAATTGGGAAAGAGAGTGTTTTTCCAGTGGCGATTTACCAGCATGTGTATGTGATGGACGCGTTACAGAGTAGGCAGCTACTTCACTGCCTCACCCTGTTTGCTTTTCTTTTTCAATAGCTTTAACCCTAAAGCAAAGCTCACAAATGCTCCAATAAAGACAAACATTGCTTGTTACATAGTAAATATATAAATATGTGGCTGAAAATCCTCATTATTCAGAATAATGTGGAAACTAACACTTTAAAGTGAAGACCCTAGGTTTGATTGTTAATTAGTCGTGCCCCCAGTAATAAAACTTCCAAGGATGCTCCAAATTATTAATAAATTGTTTATAAAATTAATTTCAAGTTGAACTTGTTTTTAAGCAATAACCAAGCTCTCTAATGTTTACAATTACGCAATTTTTGGACAACCTTTTTAATGCAAAGACCTGTTTTAAGCCCCGCTTGGACACCAGTTACATGTGGGATAATTACTGTTTGAAATGTATGAAGTATTTTTGGTCTTTAGAGAAGGTTAACCATTTGTATGTAGGAATATGACTGAATCTGGTCACATCTGGGCAGGTGTGCATCCCAACAGGCTTGGTCTCAAAAGCCTGCAAGAGAGGAGATGTGGGAGGAGTGCAAGAGACTCCTACTGTGGTACTGGGTGCTAGAGTGATGCGGAAATGGGTGTAACCAGCCTATTGATCCATAGGTGTTGAATCCATTTCTGTTCATTCACTGGGGGTGATGCAGAGCAGATGCGAGCGGGAGACAGGGAGAGCAAGAGCTCACGCCTCAGTAGAGCTTTGGGAACCGAAGACTCTTTCCTGGGTTATTTCCTGTGCTTGCAGAAGACTCCTCAGGCCAGGGGAGCGGAGCAGGGCAAGAGTCTCGGCCCCAGGAAGAGGATCTGGAAGAAATGGACCTGCGCAATCTAGACATCCAACTTTCCAGAGGCATGTAACCAAAGATACTCAGTCCTCACCTCTTCCACATCACTGGGCAAGAGTTCCTGGTCACGGCATGCTAGCCCTGCTCTCTACCTTGCTTCAGCGGATGTGTGCATTCTGGTTAGGGGAGATCTCTGTGGGATAAAGGCAAGGGGAAAGGACAATAGAATGTGATCATTTTGGATGTGGGAGCAGCCTGGTGCCTCTTACATATAGCCATGACTGCCTTGGGGACTAGCAATCACCGGAGCCAACTACCTTTACATTCCCTGCCACTCGATTGATGTTCTGGGTTGTGTTTCCTGCAAGGGAGACCTGATGGAGAATCACTTCAGCTCTGTCCTGAGACTGAGCGGTAGGACAGCCTGGCTTTGAGACATATGTCAGGCAAGATCAGCTGGGAGCTGAGGACTGTTACTCTCTCTGAGATGAGTGGCAGCGTTAGAGGGGGACCTGTGGGCTCAATGAACCCTCATTCCGATCAATATAGCGGTCGTTACCAAAACCGTATCGACCGCTATAAGGTTCCTTGCCTTCGAAGAATGGATACATTGCCATTCTCCTAGGTACGCTAGCTCCTTCCCATCTGCTCTGTCCCAGTGATTTCGTTGCCAGTCAAATATCCAATCCTGTATGCCTTTCACGCAAAAATCACTGTCTGCATAGCTGTATAGCTTGGTCCGGGAAAGCGTCAATATCATTTTAAAACATGATATACGACATGAAGCTCTGCATGTTGCGCTGAGCCATGCTCTAAATGCCCTTGATTCACTTCCTTCCATAGGTTTATGGCAGCATATTTACTATACCGTTTCCCCTTAATTACTACTGAGCTGCCATCAGTAAACCAGCTCTGTTTCTCCTGTCCTTAAGGAGGGTGCCTCTACCAGTGCAAGTTTTTGTTCTAAAGTAACCTCGGACATTCATGCTTAGTTCCTTTTTCAATTAAAGTGTGAGTCAATAAATTGGTTTTGGTAACGACCGCTATATTGATCGGAATGAGGGTTCATTGAGCCCACAGGTGTATTGGTGACCCTGCTTCCTATCAGTTTGTCAGAGAAGCTATAGTTGAGTGGGGTATGAGTTCTTTGAATTGTGATCAGGGCTGTGCTCGCGAGCGGGTCAAAAGACTGGATTGCCCAAACAGCTGATAAACATTCAGGCTCACAAGGATCAAAATTTAACTCAGCACCTTGAAGTTTTTTTACATTCATATGCTACTGGCACTAGTTTGCCTGCCTCGTTATTTTGCAAGAGAGTAGCTGCTAAGGCAACCTCAGGGCTTTGACTCATCGGGGAAGTTTAACGCCCCAGTCACACACACAGCCCCCCCCAACCCTGGGAGAACAGCTGTACCTCCAGCGTCCTGCCCCAGTCACACACACATCCCGAGCTTAGGAGAACAGCTGAGATTTGCGTGTTTTATTTTATTTTACTTGGTAATTTGCTTTGTTCTGTCTGCTCCTACTTGGAACCACTTAATTCCTACTAGATGTATTTAATAAAATCACTTTTTATTTATTAATTAACCCAGAGTATGTCGGGGGGCAAGCAGCTGTGCATATCTCTCTATCAGTGTTATAGCAGGTGAACAATTTATGTTTACCCTGTATAAGCTATAGACAGGGTAAAATGGATATATTTGGGGTTTAGAACCCATTGGGAGAGTGTTAAAGACAGGAACATTTCTGTAAGTTGCTTTCAGGTTAAGTCTGCAGCTTTGGGGCATGCGGTTCAGACCCTGGGTCTGTGCTGGAGCAGATGGGCATGTCTGGCTCAACAAGACAGGGTGCAGGAGCAGTCTTGGTACAACAGGTGGCAGTGCCCAGTGGTGTTTCTGTGATCCAAGCCATCACGCCCCTCAAGGCCTGCTCAGCTGGTGGGGGGAGGGAGGTGAGGAGATCAGCGAGCGACAGGGTGGGGAAGGTGGGGAGGGAGGCCCTTGAGGGAAGAGAAGGAGCAGGAGCTGTGCTTTCATAGACGAGGTGCAGCAGGGGGCAGGGAAGTTCCACTGCTCAGCATCCAGTTTTCCCAAATTAGAACGTTAGCCACCCTATGCAGCTGGTGGCTCTGACATGAGGGGAGTGGGGGGGCTGAGAACGGCAGCTTCTGGTCAGGCGCCGAGCTCTGGAGGCCATTGACAGCACCAGTAAAGTGTCTCCCTAACATTTTACCTTTGCGCTGGGATGGGTGGATACAGGAAGGTTGAGGCAAATTTAGGGGTGGCTATAGCTCTTTCAACCTCTAACGCTGCCACTCATCTCAGAGAGAGTAACAGTCCTCAGCTCCCAGCTGATCTTGCCTGACATATGTCTCAAAGCCAGGCTGTCCTACCGCTCAGTATCAGGACAGAGCTGAAGTGATTCTCCACCAGGTCTCCCTTGCAGGAAACACAATCCAGAACATCAAGCGAGTGGCAGGGAATGTAAAGGTAGTTGGCTCCGGTGATTGCTAGTCCCCAAGGCAGTCATGGCTATATGTAAGAGGCACCAGGCTGCTCCCACATCCAAAATGATCACATTCTATTGTCCTTTCCCCTTGCCTTTATCCCACAGAGATCTCCCCTAACCAGAATGCACACATCCGCTGAAGCAAGGTAGAGAGCAGGGCTAGCATGCCGTGACCAGGAACTCTTGCCCAGTGATGTGGAAGAGGTGAGGACTGAGTATCTTTGGTTACATGCCTCTGGAAAGTTGGATGTCTAGATTGCGCAGGTCCATTTCTTCCAGATCCTCTTCCTGGGGCCGAGACTCTTGCCCTGCTCCGCTCCACTGGCCTGAGGAGTCTTCTGCAAGCACAGGAAATAACCCAGGAAAGAGTCTTCGGTTCCCAAAGCTCTACTGAGGCGTGAGCTCTTGCTCTCCCTGCCTCCCGCTCGCATCTGCTTTGCATCACCCCCAGTGAATGAACAGAAATGGATTCTACACCTATGGATCAATAGGCTGGTTACACCCATTTCCGCATCACTCTAGCACCCAGTACCACAGTAGGAGTCTCTTGCACTCCTCCCACATCTCCTCTCTTGCAGGCTTTTGAGACCAAGCCTGTTGGGATGCACACCTGCCCAGATGTGACCAGATTCAGTCATATTCCTACATACAAATGGTTAACCTTCTCTAAAGACCAAAAATACTTCATACATTTCAAACAGTAATTATCCCACATGTAACTGGTGTCCAAGCGGGGCTTAAAACAGGTCTTTGCATTAAAAAGGTTGTCCAAAAATTGCGTAATTGTAAACATTAGAGAGCTTGGTTATTGCTTAAAAACAAGTTCAACTTGAAATTAATTTTATAAACAATTTATTAATAATTTGGAGCATCCTTGGAAGTTTTATTACTGGGGGCACGACTATTTAACAATCAAACCTAGGGTCTTCACTTTAAAGTGTTAGTTTCCACATTATTCTGAATAATGAGGATTTTCAGCCACATATTTATATATTTACTATGTAACAAGCAATGTTTGTCTTTATTGGAGCATTTGTGAGCTTTGCTTTAGGGTTAAAGCTATTGAAAAAGAAAAGCAAACAGGGTGAGGCAGTGAAGTAGCTGCCTACTCTGTAACGCGTCCATCACATACACTTGCTGGTAAATCGCCACTGGAAAAACACTCTCTTTCCCAATTTGGAAGTTAAGATTCTGTTAGAGTCCAACCGGAACAGTGAATGGAAGTTAAGATGCTCTGGTACTCGCTCTATTAGAGTCCAACCAGGAACAGTGAGCATAGAATCATAGAATCTCAGGGTTGGAAGGGACCTCAGGAGGTCATCTAGTCCAGCCCCCTGCTCAAAGCAGGACCAAACCCAACTAAATCATCCCAGCCAGGGCTTTGTCAAGCCTGACCTTAAAAACCTCTAAGGAAGGAGATTCCACCACCTCCCTAGGTAACCCATTCCAGTTCTTCACCACCCTACTAGTGAAAAAGGTTTTCCTAATGTCCAACCTAAACCTCCCCCTCTGCAACTTGAGACCATTACTCCTTGTTCTGTCATCTTCTACCACTGAGAACAGTCTAGATCCATCCTCTTTGGAACTCCCTTTGAGGTAGTTGAAAGCAGCTATCAAATCCCCCCTCATTCTCTCTTCTGCAGGCTAAACAATCCCAGTTCCTCAGCCTCTCCTCATAAGTCATGTGCTCCAGCCCCCTAATCATTTTTGTTGCCCTCCGCTGGACTCTCTCCAATTTATCCACATCCTTCTTGTAGTGTGGGGGCCCAAAACTGGACACAGTACTCCAAATGAGGCCTCACCAGTGCTGAGTAGAGGGGAATGATCACATCCCTCGATCTGCTGGAAATGCCCCTACTTATACAACTCAAAATGCCATTAGCCTTCTTCGCAACGAGGGCACACTGTTGACTCATATTCAGCTTTTCGTCCACCGTAACCCCTAGGTCCTTTTCTGCAGAACTGCTGCCCAGCCATTCGGTCCCTAGTCTGTAGCAGTGCATGGGATTCTTCCGTCCTAAGTGCAGGACTCTGCACTTGTCCCTGTTGAACCTCATCATATTTCTTTTGGCCCAATCCTCTAATTTGTCTAGGTCCCTCTGTATCCTATCCCTACCCTCCAGCGTATCTACCACTCCTCCCAGTTTAGTGTCATCTGCAAACTTGCTAAGGGTGCAGTCCACACCATCCTCCAGATCGTTAATGAAGATATTGAACAAAACCGGCCCCAGCACCGACCCTTGGGGTACTCCACTTGATACCGGCCGCCAACTAGACATGGACCCATTGATCACTACCCGTTGAGCCCGACCATCTAGCCAGTTTTCTATCCACCTTACTGTCCATTCATCCAGCCCATACTTCTTTAACTTGCTGGCAAGAATACAGTGGGAGACTGTATCAAAGGCTTTGCTAAAGTCCAGAAATAGCACATCCACTGGTTTCCCCTCATCCACAGAACCGGTTATCGCATCATAGAAGGCAATTAAGGTTAGTCAGGCATGACTTGCCCTTGGTGAATCCATGCTGACTGTTCCTGATCACTTTCCCCTCCTTTAAGTGGTTCAGAATTGATTCCTTGAGGACCTGTTCCAGGATTTTTCCAGGGACTGAGGTGAGACTGTCTGGCCTGTAGTTCCCTGGATCTTCCTCCCAGAAGTAAAGTTTCCTCCCTACTTCAGCTCCACAGGCTGGGGCCGGTGCAGAGCATGGCATGGCAGGGAGATGACATCTCCCATAATGCTGGGGCCCTTCCACAGCAAGGGTGTCACCTCCCCATGGTAGCACGGATTCCCACCTATTCCTCCTGCTTTCGCCTGACAACATCACCACCCTTCACGGCACCATCTCATGGCAACTTCTGCTTCTGGACTCGCACCGGAAATGGGAAGTCCAGCTGGGCCTGGCAGTGGCTGACAGGAAATGGACACAGGTGCCACTGCCACTCCCATGGTGCCACAGGGCCCACCATGGCTGGTGGGAGATAGATAAATGTCTGTGTACCTCCCCAGCACTATGTCTCCTTTAGTGCTTGTGTCTCCCCCTCCCCCCGTCCTGCTTAGTCTGGGTGTTCCTTACGGGAGCACACTGTGTGTCCCAGGCATGTTCTGTCTCACCTTTGGGTCCAGCCTAAAAGGGGTGTCTCTCCCCATCCTCCCATCAGTAACTTCTCCCCCAACACACACAGGACAGGGAGCTGGCTGGTGCCCTTCTATAAAAGGACTGCTCTGTGCAACAGAAACCAGCCTAGTCCCCACCCCGCAGGCTGGGAGCTTGCTGCTTCCTTCAACCGCATCACAAGTTACAAGGGGGGCAGGAAGAAAATCCCCATTGACTAAACAGGATGGGGTGAAGCATGTCACCAGGCCATAATATATTGGATAACCCCTTGATGACCATTTTAGGATCATCCTCTCATGTGGCCTTCCTGGCCTCTGGCTAGCTGTGATGACGAGAGGGGGATGTTGTCCCCCTTCCTCTGGCTCCCCTGGCGGGCAGAGCCTAGTGCTACTACCTTGGCATGTCAGCTGGGGAGCAGAGCTCTTACCTCTGCTAATCAGGGGTTAGCCCCACAGCCAGTGAGGGGATGAGGTAGGGCTCAGTTGCTAATTTTGGGCCTGGGATTGCCCACTTTACAGGCTCAAATTTGGGGGGGAGGCTGTGATCCCCCCCAATCACACACACCTTAAAGTAGGGAAATGTCCCTCACCTACTTATAATTGCACCCTAAATAACCTCTGGGATACTTTATTTTTGTTCTCAGAAGGTGCGCATCACCATATTATCGGAGCTGACTGTCACAGAGTCCCCGAATCACGGAGTCCTCAGGTTATGTTCTGGAACTTCTCCATACAAGGCGAGTCAGGACTCTGGGGGACCCTCCGCCTTGTGAGCGCACTGTCTCCAGGGCAAGATGCTTACACAGCTTCGATCTTCCTGGATCTGAGCATCCCCTTCCACACTGTGCGCTTCCTGCAGCGAGTCCACCCGGACGGGGCCCTGCACCCCAACTCGGCAGTCAGCAGTGACTCTCAGCCAGCTAGTAAAACAGAAGGTTTATTAGTTGACAGGAATGCAGCGGGTAGAATTGAACTTGTTAGCAGAGAAATCAGTGACTAGTATCAGAGGGGTAGCCGTGTTAGTCTGGTTCTGTAAAAGCAGCAAAGAATCTTGTGGCACCTTATAGACTAAGAGACGTTTTGCAGCATGAGCTTTCGTGGGTGAATACCCACTTCTTCGAAAGCTCATGCTGCAAAACGTCTCTTAGTCTATAAGGTGCCACAGGATTCTTTGCTCCAAATCAGTGACTTTCAGCCAAGTCCATCCAGAAGCTCTGGACTCCCCCTCTACCAGTCCTCCCAAGCAGACTGCCTAGCTTCCAGCAACCCGACCTCCGGCACCCCCCATTGCTCCGCCTCCTTGGCTTTGTCCTGCTTGCCAGGCAAGTCACCTGGGCGTCACTTGGGTGTAGTCCCCCTCCTGGGTATCAGGTTACAAAGAGCACCAGTCATAGCATATGTGCAGGCAGCTGGAGCAGCCTCACCTGCCCCAGAGGTCTCAGCCAAAGTCACACACCCCTATTCCCACCACCGAGGTATTAGTGCAGCATGCAGGGAAACTGAGGCACACACAGTATTCATGCAAAACAGTAAAATTCACATAGGCTCAACAGTAAGACACACATACACCATAACAAGGGAAAATCCCCACTTTGTCACACTGACGCTTTAGATTCCTGCTGTCTCTGTCTTGGTCCATCATTTCACCCCACTTCTCTATACTAGCCTATCTTTTCTTCTTTCTCTCTAGTCTGTTCCAAGTCTGGCCGGCCTTAAAAATGACTCAGCTCTGTTATACGCTGTACTCGGCACCACAGGCTGAAGCAGCGTGAGCAGCATCTCTCTGGGAATGAAAGCTACAGTGAGATGGTCTCCCAAGTCCATTGCATGAGTCAGGATCCAGGGGCCGAAAGCGCTAGATGTCCTTGTGTCCTGCCTGCAGCATCTGAGACAGAAGCTTCTGTTCTTTTCCATCCCTCCTGGGTGGCTGCCATGACAGCAGTGCTAACCTTAACAGAAATGACTGTGGATCTGCTATTCCATATTTAACGGCCTTTCCCGTTCCTCCAGAAAAGCTATTAGGGGGCAGATCTGATGGAACTATGGCACCAGCTGAGGGGTTGCCTCTTCTTGCTAGCAGGAGATTTGGGGCATGATTTTCCACACTTACACTGTTGAAGATCAGTATTAACTCAGTGGAGTTGCATCAGTCTGAATGAGCGGAAAGTTGACCCATCCAGATGAGCTGTTTCTTAATGAGATAGTGTGGGGGGGGGGAGAAAAGGGGAAACTGAAAGGCGAGATAGTAATATGTAAGCAGAACAGCAAGAGATGAGTGTCAATCTCTGTCATGCAGTGTCGGGGAGTCAAGGCCCTGCACCCCCACCATGACTCTCAGCCAGCCGGTAAAGCAGGTTTATTTAGACGACAGGAACACAGTCCAAGACAGGTTTTGGAGGCACAGACAACAGGATCCTCCCCAATTAGATCCATCTTGGGGTCCCAGGAGCACCACTGCCCCCTTCGGGGGTCAGAGCCCTATCTGTGCTTCCCTCCATTCCCCAGCCAGCTCCTGAAAACCCCCTCACTCCCCAGCGTCTCCTCCCCCAGGCCTTTGTTCAGCTTCCCAACCAGAGGAGTCACCTGGTCTCGAACCCCTTCCTGGGTTCTCACATTACATGCTCAGGCATCTTCCCTCAAGGTCAGTCTCCCATCTCCCAGTGCAGACCTTTCTCCCAGGCCAACACCCCCCACGCAGCATTCACAGACCATAGTGAGCAGGGGCGGCTCTAGGAATGCGGCCGCCCCAAGCAGGGCGGTGCGACGCAGGGGGCGCGCTACCGGTCGCCGGTACCCTGACTTCGGGGGACCTCTTGCAGACGTGCCTGCGGAGGGTCCGGTGGTCCCGCGGCTTGGGTGGAGCTTCCACAGGCATACCTGCAGGAGGTCCACCCGAGCCGCGGGACAAGCAGACCCTCCACAGTCATGCCTGCGGGAGGTCCACCGGAGCCACGAGACTAGCGCACCTCTGCAGTCATGCCTGCGGGAGGTCCGCTGGTCCCGCGCCTCCGGTGGACCTCCCGCAGGCATGACCGCGGAAGGTCCGCTGGAGCCGCCTGCCGCCCTGCCGGGAAAATGCGCACTGGGGTCTGGAGCCGGCCCTGACAGTAAGAACAGTCCCAGTGCGTCACACTCTCATTTTCTGTCTCTGAGTGACCTTGGCACCAAGCGCCCTGCTCTTCGCTGACCTTGGCTCCATTTTTAAAAAGCCCTCCCATTGGCTCTTTTGATCAGAGGCCCAACTCCCTTTCTTTTACCTATGCAGGGAGGCTTTTTTAACACTTTACAGGTAAAACAAGCAGAGTACAGCCACCAAGAGGGACTTTATAGCTAATTGGCTGGCTGGGTGTCCACAAAAGGGAGCTACGCCCGCCCCCCCATTTATCACAGCAGCCAACAGGGAAGTGGGAGGGAGGCACTCCTAGGCCTGGCCTACACTGGGGGGGGGGTCGATATAAGATACACAACTTCAGCTAGGGGAATAGCTTGCCTGAAGTCGAAGTCTCTTATTTCGACTTACCTCCCATCCTCGCAGCGTGGGATCGACGGCCGCGGCTCCCCCTGTCGACCCCGCTACCGCCGCTCGCCCTGGTGGAGTTCTGGGGTTGATGGGAGCGCGTTCGGGGATTGATATATCGCGTCTAGATGGAAAGCGATCTATCGATCCCTGATAAACCGGTCGCTACCCGTAGACATACCCTTAGAGCCGGCATGTCCCCTCTGTTTCTCCCTTGCTGCTTGGGCAGAAGCGGAAAGGGGGCAAAAGATGCCCGGCTGAAGGGTTTTGCGCTCGGCTTGAGGATTAAGCCCGAGCCCCCGGCATGGCTGCTGGGAGATGGATTTTCGTGTCGCAGCCAGCGCACTCTTCGGGCCACAAGCTGAACACACTGAGGCCAGCAGGGACAGCTCTGAAGCGGCAAAAGGGTTCCTTTGAGAGTCCAAGGAGGTAGTAGGGTCAGTACCATCCCTGGGTGGGCTCAAATCACCATCCTTTGGGTTAACAGCTGAATGCGCTGACCTAGTGTGCTCCAGCACAGCCACTGACCCCTCCATAACCTCCAAACCCATCCCCTACAGCCCCCCATTCCCTGCCAGAGCGCTCAAACCCATCCCCCATAGCCCCAGATTCCCTGCCACAGCGCTCAAACCCATCCCCCACAGCCCCACACTCCCTGCCAGAGCGCTCAAACCCATCCCCCACAGCCCCCCATTCCCTGCCACAGCACTCAAACCCAAACTCCATACCCTCTTATTCCCTGCCACAGCCCACAAACCCATCCGCCACAGCCCCACACTCCCTGCCAGAGCTCTAAATCCATTCCCCAGAGCCCCCCATTCCCTGCCACAGCACTCAAACCCATCCCCCACAGCCCCCATTCCCTTCCACAGCGCTAAAACCCATCCCCCACAGCCTCCCATTCCCTGCCACAGAACTCGAACCCTTCCCCCACCTCCGCCCACTCCCTGCCACAGCACTGAAACCCACCCCCACAGCCCCTCATTCCCTGCCAAAGCCCTCAAACCCATCCCCCACAGCCCCATCACAGCCACCTCATTCCATCCCACAACCCTCAAACCCATCCCGCACAACCCCCATTCCCTGCCGCAGACCTCAAACCCATCCCCCACAGGACCTCATTCCCTGCCACAGGGCTCAAACCCATCCCGCACATCCCGCCATTCCCTTCCACAATGCTCAAACCGATTACCCACAGACCCATAACAAGCGCATCATTCCCTGCCAAAGCCCTCAAACCCATCCCCTACAGCCCCCGATTCGCTGCCACACCGGTCACACCCATCACCCACAGCCCCCCATACCCTGCCACAGCGCTCAAACCCATCCCCCACAGTCCTCATTCCCAGCGTTCAAACCCATCCCCCACAGCCCCATCACAGTCTCCTTGATCCCTGCCACCGTCCTCAAACCCATCCCCCACAGACCCATCACAACCTCGTACTGTGCCGCACCACTCACACCCATCCTCCACAGCCTCCCATTCCCTGACACAGCACTCAAACCCTTCCCCCACCTCCGCCCACTCCCTGTCACAGGGCTGAAACCCACCCCCACAGCCCCCCATTCCCTGCCACAGCCCTCAAACCCGTCCCCTATTGCCTCATCACAGCCGCCTCGTTCCTTCTCACAGCGCTCAAACCCATCCTCCACAGCCCCCCATTCCCTGCCACAGTTCTCAAACCCATCCCCCATCGCCTCCCATTCCCTTCCTCAGCCCTCAAACCCAAACCCCACAACCCCATCATAGACGACTCGTTCCCTGCTACAGCCCTCAAACCCATCCCCCACAGCCCCCCATTCCCTGCCAGAGCTCTCAAACCCATCCCCGACAGACCCTCATTCCCAGCCCCAGCACTGAAACCCATCTCCTACAGGCCCCGCTACAGTGGGTCTAAATAGAGAGGCCTTAGTTCTAGAGGCCTCCCAATGGCCAGCGGGAGCTAATCTCCGAGAGGCTCGTTTCCATGGGGTCCCATTGCCCAGCTGGGTTTCTTACCGTTCTTCTGCAGGAAGAGCCTGTGCAGCCCATAGATCTCGCCCCTGGCTTGCCGGCTGATGTTATTGGCTGGGTGAGATACATAGAGACCCAGCTGCAGCACAAAGTCACCTGCCTTGGGGAAGTCGGAGGAGCGCTGGTGGCAGGAAGCGGAGAGGGGAATCCATCAACATTCTCCCTTCAGCTCTCCAGCTCCCCTGGACCAGAGCTTTTGTCCTCACGGCTGTTTCATCCATGCTACCAAGTCCTTTACACCTGGGGTCTGGGTGGGGGGGTGGTGGTGTCAAGGGCGTGTGCCTTGATCCTGACATGCTGGGTCTGTGGTGGGGCTGTGGGGTTGGGTTTGAGAGCTGTGCAGGGAATGGGTGGGCCTGTAGGAGATGGGTTTGAGTGCTGGGGCAGGGAATGGGGGGCTGTGGCGGATGGGTTTGAGCGCTGTGAGAAGGAACGAGGCGGCTGTGATGAGGCAATAGGGGACGGGTTTGAGGGCTGTGGCAGGGAATGGGAGGCTGTGGGGTGGGTTTCAGCGCTGTGGCAGGGAGTGGGCGGAGGTGGGGGAAGGGTTCGAGTGCTGTGGCAGGGAATGGGAGGCTGTGGGGGATGGGTTTGAACGCTGTGGCAGGGAATGGGGGGCTGTGGGGGATGGGTGTGAGTGGTGCGGCACGGAACGAGGTTGTTGTGATGGTTCTGTGGGGGATGGGTTTGAGCACGGTGGCAGGGATCAAGGCGACTGTGATGGGGCTGTGGGGGATGAGTTTGAACGCTGGGAATGAGGACTGTGGGGGATGGGTTTGTGGGCTGTGGCAGGGAATTGGGGGCTGTGTGGAATGGGTTTGAGCGTCGTGGCAGGGAATGGGGGTCTGTGATGGGGATGTGTGGGATGGGTTTGAGCGGTCCTGAATGGAATGGGATGGTGTTGGGGACGGTTTTGAGCACTGTGGATTAGAATGGGGGGCTCTGGGGGATAGGTTTCAGGGCTGTGGCAGGAAATGGTGTGCTGTGGGGCATGGGTTTGAGCGGTGTGGTAGGGAATGGGGGCTGTGGAGGATGGGTTTGAGGGCTGTGGCAGGGAATGGGGGCTGTGGGGGATGGGTGTGAGCGCTGTTGCAGGGAATGGGGGGCTGTGGGGGATGGGTGTGAGTGGTGCGGCACGGAACGAGGTGGTTGTGATGGTTCTGTGGGGGATGGGTTTGAGTACGGTGGCACGGAATGAGTTGGCCGTAATGGGGCCGTGCTGGATGGGTTTCAGCACTGTGGCAGGGTATGGGGGGCTGTGGGTGATGGGTTTGACCGGTGTGGAAGGGAATTGGGGGCTGTGGGGGATGGGTTTGAGGGCTGTGGCAGGGAATGATGCGCTTGTTATGGGTCTGTGGGTAATCGGTTTGAGCATTGTGGAAGGGAATGGCGGGATGTGCGGGATGGGTTTGAGCGCTGTCACAGGGAATGCGGGTTGTGGGGGATGGGTTTGAGTGTTGTGGCAGGGAATGGGGTCCTGTGGGGGATAGGTTTGAGGTCTGTGGCAGGGAATGGGGGGCTGTGGGGGATGGGTTTGAGCGCTGTGGCAGGGAATGAGGCGGCTGTGATGCGGCTGTGGTGGATGGGTTTCTGGTCTGTGGCAGGGAATGGGGGGCTGTGGGGAATGGGTTTGAGCGCTGTGGCAGGGAATGAGGCGGCTGTGATGTGGCTGTGGGTGATGCGGGCTGTGGAAGGGGCGATGGGTTTTTCGGCTGTGGAAGGGAATGGGGTGCTGTGTGGGATGGGTTTATGCGCTGCGGCATGAATCTTGGTTTCTGTGATGAGGCTGAGGTGGATGAATTTGAGCGCTGTGGCAGGGGATGGGGGCTCTGAAGGGGCTGAGGGGGATGGGTTTCAGGTCTGTGGAAGGGAATGGGGGGCTGTGGGGGATGGGTTTGAGCGCTGTGGTGGCTGTACTCTGCTTGTTTTACCTGTAAAGGGTTAAAAAAGCCTCCCTGCATAGGTAAAAGAAAGGGAGTTGGGCCTCTGATCAAAAGAGCCAATGGGAGGGCTTTTTAAAAATGGAAAAAAACCCTACCACTCTGATTTGGGAGCAATTTCCACCCCTTTTGCATGGGTGCAGGTGAGGTAATGAATTGGGCACTCTGGTTTTTCTCTCAGACTGACCCACCTTGCCCCATCCCAAGATAAGGTGCAGGGCCAATCATGGAAGAACAGTGTCAGGGGAGGCAAAGGGCCTGATTCTGATCTCATGTTTGGTGTAAAACAGGAGTAACTCGATGGATGCCAATGTTGGGACATTAGTGTAAATGAGACCAGAATCTATCTCTGTGGTTGCCTGGTAAATTTCATTCCCCATTCAGGGCAATTGCTTCCTCCTCCTATTTGCGTAAGGGATTTCCTCCTTAAAATAGGACAAAAGGAAAGGGGAAAGAAATGGTGACTGACAGAATAAGAAGCAGGAAGGTCACATCAAGCCTGGGACGATAAGAGCCAAGGTCAGCGAAGAGCAGGGCGCTTGGTGCCAAGGTCACTCAGAGACAGAAAATGAGAGTGTGATGCACTGGGACTGTTCTTACTGTCAGGGCCGGCTCCAGACCCCAGTGCACATTTTCCCGGCAGGGCAGCAGGCGGCTCCGGCGGACCTTCCGCGGTCATGCCTGCGGGAGGTCCACCGGAGGTGCGGGACCAGCGGACCTCCCGCAGGCATGACTGCGGAGGTGCGCTAGTCTTGTGGCTCCGGTGGACCTCCCGCAGGTATGCCTGTGGACAGGGGCGGCTCTAGGCACCAGCAAACAAAGCTGTTGCCTAGGGCGGCCAAATCTAGGGGGCGGCAGGCTGGGCCGGTGGACCTGCCGCAGTCATGCCTGCGGGAGGTCCACCGGAGCCTCAGACGACCGGACCTGGCACAGGCATGACTGCGGAGGGGGCGCTCGTCCCGCGGCTCGGCTGGACCTCCCGCAGGCATGACTGCGGCAGCTCAAGCGGAGCCGCCGGACCCGCGAACCGTCCGCAGCCGTGCTCGCGGGAGGTCCGCTGTTCCCGCGGCTCCGGTGAAGCTCCTGCAGTCATGCCTGCGGCAGTTCCGCTTGTCCCGGGGCTCCGGTGGACCTGCCGCGGGAGCTCAACCGGAGCCGCGGGAAGAGGGGACCCGCCGCGGGACCGAGGAAGGGCGGCGCAGCACACCGCGCTGCCTGGGGCAGCCTATTTTCTAGAGCCGCCCCTGCCTGTGGAAGCTCCACCCGAGCCGCGGGACCACCGGACCCTCCGCAGGCACGTCTGCAAGAGGTCCCCCGAAGTCAGGGTACCGGCGACCGGTAGCGCGCCCCCTGCGGCGCACCGCCCTGCTTGGGGCGGACGCATTCCTAGAGCCGCCCCTGCTCACTGTGGTCTGTGAATGCTGCGTGGGGGGTGTTGGCCTGGGAGAAAGGTCTGCACTGGGAGATGGGAGACTGACCTTGAGGGAAGATGCCTGAGCATGTAATGTGAGAACCCAGGAAGGGGTTCGAGGCCAGGTGACTCCTCTGCTTGGGAAGCTGAACAAAGGCCTGGGGGAGGAGACGCTGGGGAGTGAGGGGGTTTTCAGGAGCTGGCTGGGGAATGGAGGGAAGCACAGATAGGGCTCTGACCCCCGAAGGGGGCAGTGGTGCTCCTGGGACCCCAAGATGGATCTAATTGGGGAGGATCCTGTTGTCTGTGCCTCCAAAACCTGTCTTGGACTGTGTTCCTGTCGTCTAAATAAACCTGCTTTACCGGCTGGCTGAGAGTCATGGTGGGGGTGCAGGGCCTTGACTCCCCGACACTCCGTGACAGAGATTGACACTCATCTCTTGCTGTTCTGCTTACATATTACTATCTCGCCTTTCAGTTTCCCCTTTTCTCCCCCCCCCCCTCCCCTGCCCCACACTATCTCATTAAGAAACAGCTCATCTGCATGGGTCAACTTTCCGCTCATTCAGACTGATGCAACTCCACTGAGTTAATACTGATCTTCAACAGTGTAAGTGTGGAAAATCATGCCCCAAATCTCCTGCTAGCAAGAAGAGGCAACCCCTCAGCTGGTGCCATAGCTCCATCAGATCTGCCCCCTAATAGCTTTTCTGGAGGAACGGGAAAGGCCGTTAAATATGGAATAGCAGATCCACAGTCATTTTTGTTAAGGTTAGCACTGCTGTCATGGCAGCCACCCAGGAGGGATGGAAAAGAACAGAAGCTTCTGTCTCAGATGCTGCAGGCAGGACACAAGGACATCTAGCGCTTTCGGCCCCTGGATCCTGACTCATGCAATGGACTTGGGAGACCATCTCACTGTAGCTTTCTCATTCCCAGAGAGATGCTGCTCACGCTGCTTCAGCCTGTGGTGCCGAGTACAGCATATAACAGAGCTGAGTCATTTTTAAGGCCGGCCAGACTTGGAACAGACTAGAGAGAAAGAAGAAAAGATAGGCTACTATAGAGAAGTGGGGTGAAATGATGGACCAAGACAGAGACAGCAGGAATCTAAAGCGTCAGTGTGACAAAGTGGGGATTTTCCCTTGTTATGGTGTATGTGTGTCTTACTGTTGAGCCTATGTGAATTTTACTGTTTTGCATGAATACTGTGTGTGCCTCAGTTTCCCTGCATGCTGCACTAATACCTCGGTGGTGGGAATAGGGGTGTGTGACTTTGGCTGAGACCTCTGGGGCAGGTGAGGCTGCTCCAGCTGCCTGCACATATGCTATGACTGGTGCTCTTTGTAACCTGATACCCAGGAGGGGGACTACACCCAAGTGACGCCCAGGTAACTTGCCTGGCAAGCAGGACAAACCCAAGGAGGTCCCCCCGTGGGGGGTGCCGGAGGTCGGGTTGCTGGAAGCTAGGCAGTCTGCTTGGGAGGACTGGTAGAGGGGGAGTCCAGAGCTTCTGGATGGACTTGGCTGAAAGTCACTGATTTGGAGCAAAGAATCCTGTGGCACCTTATAGACTAAGAGACGTTTTGCAGCATGAGCTTTCGAAGAAGTGGGTATTCACCCACGAAAGCTCATGCTGCAAAACGTCTTTTAGTCTATAAGGTGCCACAGGATTCTTTACTGCTTTTACAGAACCAGACTAACACGGCTACCCCTCTGATACTAGTCACTGATTTCTCTGCTAACAAGTTCAATTCTACCCGCTGCATTCCTGTCAACTAATAAACCTTCTGTTTTACTAGCTGGCTGAGAGTCACTGCTGACTGCCGAGTTGGGGTGCAGGGCCCCGTCCGGGTGGACTCGCTGCAGGAAGCGCACAGTGTGGAAGGGGATGCTCAGATCCAGGAAGATCGAAGCTGTGTAAGCATCTTGCCCTGGAGACAGTGCGCTCACAAGGCGGAGGGTCCCCCAGAGTCCTGACTGGCCTTGTATGGAGAAGTTCCAGAACATAACCTGAGGACTCCGTGATTCGGGGACTCTGTGACAGTGAGCTCCGATAATATGGTGATGCGCACCTTCTGAGAACAAAAATAAAGTATCCCAGAGGTTATTTAGGGTGCAATTATAAGTAGGTGAGGGACATTTCCCTACTTTAAGGTGTGCGTGATTGGGGGGGAACCCCCCCAAATTTGAGCCTGTAAAGTGGGCAATCCCAGGCCCAAAATTAGCAACTGAGCCCTACCTCATCCCCTCACTGGCTGTGGGGCTAACCCCTGATTAGCAGAGGTAAAAGCTCTGCTCCCCGGCTGACATGCCAAGGTAGTAGCACTAGGCTCTGCCCGCCAGGGGAGCCAGAGGAAGGGGGACAACATCCCCCTCTCGTCATCACAGCTAGCCAGAGGCCAGGAAGGCCACATGAGAGGATGAGCCTAAAATGGTCATCAAGGGGTTATCCAGAATATTATGGCCTGGTGACATGCTTCACCCCATCCTGTTTAGTCAATGGGGATTTTATTCCTGCCCCCTCTTGTAACTTGTGATGCGGTTGAAGGTAGCATCAAGCTCCCAGCCTGCGGGGCGGGGACTAGGCTGGTTTCTGTAGCACAGAGCAGTCCTTTTATAGAAGGGCACTAGCCAGCTCCCTGTCCTGTGTGCGTTGGGGGAGAAGTTACTGGTGGGAGGATGGGGAGAGACACCCCTGTTAGGCTGGACCCAAAGGTGAGACAGAACATGCCTGGGACACACAGTGTGCTCCGGTAAGGAACACCCAGACTAAGCAGGACGGGGGGACACAAGCACTAAAGGAGACATAGTGCTGGGGGAGGTACACAGACATTTATCTATCTCCCACCAGCCATGGTGGGCCCTGTGGCACCATGGGAGTGGCAGTGGCGCCTGTGTCCATTTCCTGTCAGCCACTGCCAGGCCCAGCTGGACTTCCCATTTCCGGTGCGAGTCCAGAAGCAGAAGTTGCCATGAGGTGGTGCCATGAAGGGTGGTGCTGTTGTCAGGCGAAAGCAGGAGGAGTAGGTGGGAATCCGTGCTACCATGGGGAGGTGACACCCTTGCTGTGAAAGGGCCCCGGCATTATGGGAGATGTCATCTCCCTGCCATGCCATGCTCTGCACCGGACCCAGCCTGTGGAGCTGAAGTAGGGAACTCCATACCCCAACACACCAGGCACCCCTCATTCTCAATTCCCCTTGTCCCTGCTGCCACCCCACCCCATCAGTTATAGAACGGGAGGAAACTTTACTTCTGGGAGGAAGATCCAGGGAACTACAGGCCAGACAGTCTCACCTTAGTCCCTGGAAAAATCATGGAACAGGTCCTCAAGGAATCAATTCTGAACCACTTAAAGGAGGGGAAAGTGATCAGGAACAGTCAGCATGGATTCACCAAGGGCAAGTCATGCCTGACTAACCTTAATTGCCTTCTATGATGCGATAACCGGTTCTGTGGATGAGGGGAAACCAGTGGATGTGCTATTTCTGGACTTTAGCAAAGCCTTTGATACAGTCTCCCACTGTATTCTTGCCAGCAAGTTAAAGAAGTATGGGCTGGATGAATGGACAGTAAGGTGGATAGAAAACTGGCTAGATGGTCGGGCTCAACGGGTAGTGATCAATGGGTCCATGTCTAGTTGGCGGCCGGTATCAAGTGGAGTGCCCCAAGGGTCGGTGCTGGGGCCGGTTTTGTTCAATATCTTCATTAACGATCTGGAGGATGGTGTGGACTGCACCCTTAGCAAGTTTGCAGATGACACTAAACTGGGAGGAGTGGTAGATACGCTGGAGGGTAGGGATAGGATACAGAGGGACCTAGACAAATTAGAGGATTGGGCCAAAAGAAATATGATGAGGTTCAACAAGGACAAGTGCAGAGTCCTGCACTTAGGACGGAAGAATCCCATGCACTGCTACAGACTAGGGACCGAATGGCTGGGCAGCAGTTCTGCAGAAAAGGACCTAGGGGTTACGGTGGACGAAAAGCTGAATATGAGTCAACAGTGTGCCCTCATTGCCAAGAAGGCTAATGGCATTTTGGGTTGTATAAGTAGGGGCATTTCCAGCAGATCGAGGGATGTGATCATTCCCCTCTATTCAGCACTGGTGAGGCCTCATTTGGAGTACTGTGTCCAGTTTTGGGCCCCCACACTACAAGAAGGATGTGGATAAATTGGAGAGAGTCCAGCGGAGGGCAACAAAAATGATTAGGGGGCTGGAGCACATGACTTATGAGGAGAGGCTGAGGGAACTGGGATTGTTTAGCCTGCAGAAGAGAAGAATGAGGGGGGATTTGATAGCTGCTTTCAACTACCTGAAAGGGAGTTCCAAAGAGGATGGATCTAGACTGTTCTCAGTGGTAGAAGATGACAGAACAAGGAGTAATGGTCTCAAGTTGCAGAGGGGGAGGTTTAGGTTGGACATTAGGAAAACCTTTTTCACTAGTAGGGTGGTGAAGAACTGGAATGGGTTACCTAGGGAGGTGGTGGAATCTCCTTCCTTAGAGGTTTTTAAGGTCAGGCTTGACAAAGCCGTGGCTGGGATGATTTAGTTGGGTTTGGTCCTGCTTTGAGCAGGGGGCTGGACTAGATGACCTCCTGAGGTCCCTTCCAACCCTGAGATTCTATGATTCTATGCTCACTGTTCCTTGTTGGACTCTAATAGAGCGAGTACCAGAGAATCTTAACTTCCATTCACTGTTCCGGTTGGACTCTAACAGAATCTTAACTTCCAAATTGGGAAAGAGAGTGTTTTTCCAGTGGCGATTTACCAGCAAGTGTATGTGATGGACGCGTTACAGAGTAGGCAGCTACTTCACTGCCTCACCCTGTTTGCTTTTCTTTTTCAATAGCTTTAACCCTAAAGCAAAGCTCACAAATGCTCCAATAAGGACAAACATTGCTTGTTTCATAGTAAATATATAAATATGTGGCTGAAAATCCTCATTATTCAGAATAATGTGGAAACTAACACTTTAAAGTGAAGACCCTAGGTTTGATTGTTAATTAGTCGTGCCCCCAGTAATAAAACTTCCAAGGATGCTCCAAATTATTAATAAATTGTTTATAAAATTCATTTCAAGTTGAACTTGTTTTTAAGCAATAACCAAGCTCTCTAATGTTTACAATTACGCAATTTTTGGACAACCTTTTTAATGCAAAGACCTGTTTTAAGCCCCGCTTGGACACCAGTTACATGTGGGATAATTACTGTTTGAAATATATGATGTATTTTTGGTCTTTAGAAAAGGTTAACCATTTGTATGTAGGAATATGACTGAATCTGGTCACATCTGGGCAGGTGTGCATCCCAACAGGCTTGGTCTCAAAAGCCTGCAAGAGAGGAGATGTGGGAGGAGTGCAAGAGACTCCTACTGTGGTACTGGGTGCTAGAGTGATGGGGAAATGGGTGTAACCAGCCTATTGATCCATAGGTGTTGAATCCATTTCTGTTCATTCACTGGGGGTGATGCAGAGCAGATGCGAGCGGGAGGCAGGGAGAGCAAGAGCTCACGCCTCAGTAGAGCTTTGGGAACCGAAGACTCTTTCTTGGGTTATTTCCTGTTCTTGCAGAAGACTCCTCAGGCCAGTGGAGCGGAGCAGGGCAAGAGTCTCGGCCCCAGGAAGAGGATCTGGAAGAAATGGACCTGCGCAATCTAGACATCCAACTTTCCAGAGGCATGTAACCAAAGATACTCAGTCCTCACCTCTTCCACATCACTGGGCAAGAGTTCCTGGTCACGGCATGCTAGCCCTGCTCTCTACCTTGCTTCAGCGGATGTGTGCATTCTGGTTAGGGGAGATCTCTGTGGGATAAAGGCAAGGGGAAAGGACAATAGAATGTGATCATTTTGGATGTGGGAGCAGCCTGGTGCCTCTTACATATAGCCATGACTGCCTTGAGGACTAGCAATCACCGGAGCCAACTACCTTTACATTCCCTGCCACTCGCTTGATGTTCTTGGGTTGTGTTTCCTGCAAGGGAGACCTGGTGGAGAATCACTTCAGCTCTGTCCTGAGACTGAGTGGTAGGACAGCCTGGCTTTGAGACATATGTCAGGCAAGATCAGCTGGGAGCTGAGGACTGTTACTCTCTCTGAGATGAGTGGCAGCGTTAGAGGTTGAAAGAGCTATAGCCACCCCTAAATTTGCCTCAACCTTCCTGTATCCACCCATCCCAGCGCAAAGGTAAAATGTTAGGGAGACACTTTACTGGTGCTGTCAATGGCCTCCAGAGCTCGGCGCCTGACCAGAAGCTGCCGTTCTCAGCCCCCCACTCCCCTCATGTCAGAGCCACCAGCTGCATAGGGTGGCTAACGTTCTAATTTGGGAAAACTGGATGCTGAGCAGTGGAACTTCCCTGCCCCCTGCTGCACCTCGTCTATGAAAGCACAGCTCCTGCTCCTTCTCTTCCCTCAAGGGCCTCCCTCCCCACCTTCCCCACCCTGTCGCTCGCTGATCTCCTCACCTCCCTCCCCCCACCAGCTGAGCAGGCCTTGAGGGGCCTGATGGCTTGGATCACAGAAACACCACTGGGCACTGCCACCTGTTGTACCAAGACTGCTCCTGCACCCTGTCTTGTTGAGCCAGACATGCCCATCTGCTCCAGCACAGACCCAGGGTCTGAACCGCATGCCCCAAAGCTGCTGACTTAACCTGAAAGCAACTTACGGAAATGTTCCTGTCTTTAACACTCTCCCAATGGGTTCTAAACCCCAAATATATCCATTTTACCCTGTCTATAGCTTATACAGGGTAAACATAAATTGTTCACCTGCTATAACACTGATAGAGAGATAGGCACAGCTGCTTGCCCCCCGACATACTCTGGGTTAATTAATAAATAAAAAGTGATTTTATTAAATACAGCTAGTAGGAATTAAGTGGTTCCAAGTAGGAGCAGACAGAACAAAGCAAATTACCAAGTAAAATAAAATAAAACACGCAAATCTCAGCTGTTCTCCTAAGCTCGGGATGCGTGTGTGACTGGGGCAGGACGCTGGAGGTACAGCTGTTCTCCCAGGGTTGGGGGGGGGGGCTGTGTGTGTGACTGGGGCGTTAAACTTCCCCGATGAGTCAAAGCCCTGAGGTTGCCTTAGCAGCTACTCTCTTGCAAAATAACGAGGCAGGCAAACTAGTGCCAGTAGCATATGAATGTAAAAAAACTTCAAGGTGCTGAGTTAAATTTTGATCCTTGTGAGCCTGAATGTTTATCAGCTGTTTGGGCAATCCAGTCTTTTGACCCGCTCACGAGCACAGCCCTGATCACAATTCAAAGTACTCATACCCCACTCAACTATAGCTTCTCTGACAAACTGATAGGAAGCAGGGTCACCAATACACCTGTGGGCTCAATGAACCCTCATTCCGATCAATATAGCGGTCGTTACCAAAACCAATTTATTGACTCACACTTTAATTGAAAAAGGAACTAAGCATGAATGTCCGAGGTTACTTTAGAACAAAAACTTGCACTGGTAGAGGCACCCTCCTTAAGGACAGGAGAAACAGAGCTGGTTTACTGATGGCAGCTCAGTAGTAATTAAGGGGAAACGGTATAGTAAATATGCTGCCATAAACCTATGGAAGGAAGTGAATCAAGGGCATTTAGAGCATGGCTCAGCGCAACATGCAGAGCTTCATGTCGTATATCATGTTTTAAAATGATATTGACGCTTTCCCGGACCAAGCTATACAGCTATGCAGACAGTGATTTTTGCGTGAAAGGCATACAGGATTGGATATTTGACTGGCAACGAAATCACTGGGACAGAGCAGATGGGAAGGAGCTAGCGTACCTAGGAGAATGGGAATGTATCCATTCTTCGAAGGCAAGGAACCCCAATCAGTTACAAAGCCCACAGCACCCGGCTGTAAAACAGAGCAATTGCTACTAGAAGCCAGCTACGCGCCTGAGCGCATTTCTGGTACGCTGCTGCCATCTAGCGATGTGAGTGATAAGTGCAGCCAAAGCCAGGGGAAAACGGCGGGGAAGAAAATGACTGAAGCGGCACATCGGTTCACGCATGACGGTACAGAAGGGACCTAAGAAGGCTAAGGCAGTAGCAGACTGAGACGGTATGGAAGATGATGAGTACATTGGTGCAAAATTGTGTGCACTATGCAAAAGCTCGTTCCCCGCACTGGCAACCAATGAGGCACCTGGGACCATGGCATAATATACAGATAGTTTTCATTGATAAGCTGCCGAGAAGAAACGAAGGATTCCAGTAGTTGTTGTTTAGTATAGATTCATTTTCAGGATGGGTGGACGCATTCCCCACTAGGGCTAATAGTGCAAGAACTGCAGCTAAAAGGCTTTTCACTGAAGTGTACAGCTATGGAACCCCTGAGACTCAGATAATGAAAGTGCATTTGTGGGGCAAATTTTAACGATAGTGTTACAAGCCCTAGAGATCAGCCAGAAATGCCACATTCCATACTGACCTCAGTCCTCTCTTCAGGTAAGAAGAATAAATAGCACTATTAAAGAGGTATTGTGAAAAGTAGTATACCATACTGGTATATGTATGGCCTGTGATCCAACCATGCCAGATTAATTTCAGTCAATCAATTAAGTTAATGATTGATCCTGCACATTTTACTATACACCCCAAGGATCATCCCACACAAGTCCAGAATGATTATTTCCAATGGGTTAAACAATTACAGGAGGCTAAAACCTTGGGGATTCCTGGCACAGTTATTCACTTTGGGAACATTCAATGCACATTGGGGATCCGGTGGTTTTATTTCACCACAGAAAAGCAGATCCAAATTATACCACTATCTATGTGTTACATGAGTCCTTTGAGTTACTTACTGGCTAATCACACCCTATGACCGTGACGGTATATTGGCGTTTAGCACACCTACCCAGCCTACCATAGATTACAGTCGTCATTGTCAACCTGTTCTTCCTGGATACCATGGGTTTCCACCTTTTAAACCAGGAACCCTAGCGACTCAGACAATATCAATATGGGTGAATGGAACTAAATTGGTAGGAAATACAACAGTCTAGTTTTAAATGGTCCACAACCATAAAAGTAACTCATCCTCATTAGCTGAAGATGAAGCCTCCCATAGAGATGCAAGTAAAACTACACCTTTCAATAAACTGGACCAGGAATAATTTCACGCTAACATGGCCTGAATGTGCACAATAGAGCGCCGTCATATTTGAAGCATGGTCCAAATTCTTCCAATCAACACATCCCGTCCCTCGTCACTCTCGAGCTATAGCAGATACTTTTAAAGAGTTATAGGCACAGGGACAGGAATTATAAATTCAGTAGACCTAGAAGGGCATTGAAAAATAAGGCAAGCATTGCGTCATACTATTGTACGGGGGCAAGAGCACCAGATCACTGAATTGGTACAAACTTGGGATGATACAAAGAACGTGCAATAGCATACTTGGAAATATGTTAACCAGGCATTCTGGGCTCAAGAGCAAGCAAAATTATGTTAGCCTTTCGGTGTTCCAGCGGGGATCTGGCAGCCCTACTCCAGCAGCGGTGCAGACCTGAGCCCGAGCAAGGGGCTGGGGTGCCAAGAGAAGACCACTGGCCATGTCTCCACACATTGGGGGGGGGGTCACCAATCAGGGCAGGTAGAAGGTCCAAGTCTCCTCACAGCAACCTCGACTGACCCACCCTGGCTCCGCAACGGCTCTGCTGATCCCCGAGCCTGGCCCGCTGCCAGGCAGCTCCTAAGGGCTGCAAGCAGTCCAAGGGCGGCCGCACGCTGAGGAGACCACATCATTGCAGCCACCCGCCCCGTGGCACCAGCTGCCGCCCACTGCCCGGCTCCGCTCGCCCACCTCTGACTTAGTCCCCCAAATTTTCCTTCTAGCCCACCTCAGCCCCACCACCGGGCTAGTGACAGACTTCTCACGGAATGTTACTCTATCTTACAAATGCTATTCCGATGCATTCCTGGCAATTTGGCAGAGATCCTTTTGGGAAAACAGCGAAACATGAGCAATTCACTTTGGATTATTGGGAAGCACGAATTCCTCCTTCTCCCATCCTAACGTTGCTATTCGGATGCACAGCTAGCAACTTGACGGAGATACGCTGTGAAAACAGCTATACCTGAGCAAATCATTCAAAATAACTCGTAGGCACGAATCTCTCATAGAAACACGCTAAAAAGGCAATTAGGTTCCACTGCTGGCCACTTGGAAGAGCTCCGTTTGTGAAAATTCCTAAAAAGGAGACGTTCAATGCAAATCACTGCTACGCAACACTTTCTCCTGGAACCATTTTACAAATACTATTCGGTTGCATTGCTGGCAATTTGGCAGAGATCCGTTTGGGAAAACAGCGAAATGTGAGAAATTCAATGCGGATTATTTCTCCTGGTACCATCCTATAATTGCTGTTAAGATGCACTGCTCTCAATTTGACAGGGGTAGGATTTGAGCGAAGGTTTCAAAGCAGCTAAACATGAGAAAAAATGCCACACAAATGTTAAGCACAATTCCTCCTGTTCCCATCCAAAACTTCCTATTCTGATGCACAGCAACAACATGACCGAGATACGCTGTGAAAACAGCTACACATGAGCAATTCATTCCAAAACTTTCGTAGGCACGAATTGCTCCTGGAACCACCCTAAAAATGCTATTCGATTACACTCCTGCCCATTTGGCAGAGATCCGTTTGTGAAAATAGCTAAACATCTGTTATTCATTCAAGAAGTAAACTAGGCACTTGAAAAGAGCAAATGAAGAACTATTAAGCCCACATCAGTGCTAGACACGTCTTTCCCCTTGAACCAACCTCCAATTGCTATTCGAAAGCACTGGTGGCTATTTGGCAGCGTTCCTTTCGTGAAAATTGCTAAAAAGGAGACGTTCAGTGCAAAGCACTGCTAGGCAACACTTTCTCCTGGAACCATTTTACAAACGCTATTCGGTTGCATTGCTGGCCATAAGACTAATCTGTCTGTGTGAAAATTGATACATAAGAAATTCATGCATCTTTATTGCTAGGCACAGTTTGCTCTGAGAATCGTCTTTCACAAGCCAATAACATCCCCTGCTGGACAATTGGAAGAGATTCCTTTCGTGAACATTGCTAAACATGACCCATTCATTACAGGTCACTGATAGATACGAATTTCTCTTTGAAATATGCAAAAATAGCATTCGGTTGCACATTTTTGAGCCTTGACCTAGCTACAATTATCACTCACAGCGCTAGATGGCAGCAGCGTACCAGAAATGCGCAAAGGCGCGTAGCTGGCTTCTAGTAGCAATTGCTCTGTTTTGCCGCTGGGTGATAGCGTCGCCGGCGGGCGGGGTTCCACACTTCTGTCCCTGCTGTGGGCTTTGTAACTGATTTGGGTTCCTTGCCTTCGAAGAATGGATACAGTCCCATTCTCCTAGGTACGCTAGCTCCTTCCCATCTGCTCTGTCCCAATGATTTCGTTGCCAGTCAAATATCCAATCCTGTATGCCTTTCACGCAAAAATCACTGTCTGCATAGAAATAGCTTGGTCCGGGAAAGCGTCAATATCATTTTAAAACATGATATATGACATGAAGCTCTGCATCTTGCGCTGAGCCATGCTCTAAATGCCCTTGATTCACTTCCTTCCATAGGTTTATGGCAGCATATTTACTATACCGTTTCCCCTTAATTACTACTGAGCTGCCATCAGTAAACCAGCTCTGTTTCTCCTGTCCTTAAGGAGGGTGCCTCTACCAGTGCAAGTTTTTGTTCTAAAGTAACCTCGGACATTCATGCTTAGTTCCTTTTTCAATTAAAGTGTGAGTCAATAAATCGGGCTTAGATACGGTTTTGGTAACGACCGCTATATTGATCGGAATGAGGGTTCATTGAGCCCACGGGTGTATTGGTGACCCTGCGTCCTATCAGTTTGTCAGAGAAGCTATAGTTGAGTGGGGTATGAGTACTTTGAATTGTGATCAGGGCTGTGCTCGTGAGCTGGTCAAAAGACTGGATTGCCTAAACAGCTGATAAACATTCAGGCTCTCAAGGATCAAAATTTAACTCAGCACACTGAAGTTTTTTTACATTCATATGCTACTGGCACTAGTTTGCCTGCCTCGTTATTTTGCAAGAGAGTAGCTGCTAAGGCCACCTCAGGGCTTTGACTCATCGGGAAAGTTTAACGCCCCAGTCACACACACAGCCCCCCCCCCCAACCCTGGGAGAAGAGCTGTACCTCCAGCGTCCTGCCCCAGTCACACACACATCCCGAGCTTAGGAGAACAGCTGAGATTTGCGTGTTTTATTTTATTTTACTTGGTAATTTGCTTTGTTCTGTCTGCTCCTACTTGGAACCACTTAAATCCTACTAGCTGTAATAAAATCACTTTTTACTTATTAATTAACCCAGAGTATGTCGGGGGGCAAGCAGCTGTGCATATCTCTCTATCAGTGTTATACCAGGTGAACAATTTATGTTTACCCTGTATAAGCTATAGACAGGGTAAAATGGATATATGTGGGGTTTAGAACCCATTGGGAGACTTCTGAGTGTTAAAGACAGGAACATTTCCGTAAGTTGCTTTCAGGTTACGTCTGAAGCTTTGGGGCATGCGGTTCAGACCCTGGGTCTGTGCTGGAGCAGATGGGCATGTCTGGCTCAACAAGACAGGGTGCAGGAGCAGTCTTGGTAAAACAGGTTGCAGTGCCCAGTGGTGTTTCTGTGATCCAAGCCATCACGCCCCTCAAGGCCTGCTCAGCTGGTGGGGGGAGGGAGGTGAGGAGATCAGCGAGCGACAGGGTGGGGAAGGTGAGGAGGGAGGCCCTTGAGGGAAGAGAAGGAGCAGGAGCTGTGCTTTCATAGACGAGGTGCAGCAGGGGGCAGGGAAGTTCCACTGCTCAGCATCCAGTTTTCCCAAATTAGAACGTTAGCCACCCTATGCAGCTGGTGGCTTTGACATGAGGGGAGTGGGGGGGCTGAGAACGGCAGCTTCTGGTCAGGCGCCGAGCTCTGGAGGCCATTGACAGCACCAGTAAAGTGTCTCCCTAACATTTTACCTTTGCGCTGGGATGGGTGGATACAGGAAGGTTGAGGCAAATTTAGGGGTGGCTATAGCTCTTTCAAGTCCCCCTCTAACGCTGCCACTCATCTCAGAGAGAGTAACAGTCCTCAGCTCCCAGCTGATCTTGCCTGACATATGTCTCAAAGCCAGGCTGTCCTACCGCTCAGTATCAGGACAGAGCTGAAGTGATTCTCCACCAGGTCTCCCTTGCAGGAAACATAACCCAGAACATCAATCGAGTGGCAGGGAATGTAAAGGTAGTTGGCTCCGGTGATTGCTAGTCCCCAAGGCAGTCATGGCTATATGTAAGAGGCACCAGGCTGCTCCCACATCCAAAATGATCACATTCTATTGTCCTTTCCCCTTGCCTTTATCCCACAGAGATCTCCCCTAACCAGAATGCACACATCCGCTGAAGCAAGGTAGAGAGCAGGGCTAGCATGCCGTGACCAGGAACTCTTGCCCAGTGATGTGGAAGAGGTGAGGACTGAGTATCTTTGGTTACATGCCTCTGGAAAGTTGGATGTCTAGATTGCGCAGGTCCATTATTCCAGATCCTCTTCCTGGGGCCGAGACTCTTGCCCTGCTCCGCTCCCCTGGCCTGAGGAGTCTTCTGCAAGCACAGGAAATAACCCAAGAAAGAGTCTTCGGTTCCCAAAGCTCTACTGAGGCGTGAGCTCTTGCTCTCCCTGCCTCCCGCTCGCATCTGCTCTGCATCACCCCCAGTGAATGAACAGAAATGGATTCAACACCTATGGATCAATAGGCTGGTTACACCCATTTCCGCATCACTCTAGCACCCAGTACCACAGTAGGAGTCTCTTGCACTCCTCCCACATCTCCTCTCTTGCAGGCTTTTGAGACCAAGCCTGTTGGGATGCACACCTGCCCAGATGTGACCAGATTCAGTCATATTCCTACATACAAATGGTTAACCTTCTCTAAAGACCAAAAATACTTCATACATTTCAAACAGTAATTATCCCACATGTAACTGGTGTCCAAGCGGGGCTTAAAACAGGTCTTTGCATTAAAAAGGTTGTCCAAAAATTGCGTAATTGTAAACATTAGAGAGCTTGGTTATTGCTTAAAAACAAGTTCAACTTGAAATGAATTTTATAAACAATTTATTAATAATTTGGAGCATCCTTGGAAGTTTTATTACTGGGGGCACGACTAATTAACAATCAAACCTAGGGTCTTCACTTTAAAGTGTTAGTTTCCACATTATTCTGAATAATGAGGATTTTCAGCCACATATTTATATATTTACTATGTAACAAGCAATGTTTGTCTTTATTGGAGCATTTGTGAGCTTTGCTTTAGGGTTAAAGCTATTGAAAAAGAAAAGCAAACAGGGTGAGGCAGTGAAGTAGCTGCCTACTCTGTAACGCGTCCATCACATACACTTGCTGGTAAATCGCCAATGGAAAAACACTCTCTTTCCCAATTTGGAAGTTAAGATTCTGTTAGAGTCCAACCGGAACAGTGAATGGAAGTTAAGATGCTCTGGTACTCGCTCTATTAGAGTCCAACCAGGAACAGTGAGCATAGAATCATAGAATCTCAGGGTTGGAAGGGACCTCAGGAGGTCATCTAGTCCAGCCCCCTGCTCAAAGCAGGACCAAACCCAACTAAATCATCCCAGCCAGGGCTTTGTCAAGCCTGACCTTAAAAACCTCTAAGGAAGGAGATTCCACCACCTCCCTAGGTAACCCATTCCAGTTCTTCACCACCCTACTCGTGAAAAAGGTTTTCCTAATGTCCAACCTAAACCTCCCCCTCTGCAACTTGAGACCATTACTCCTTGTTCTGTCATCTTCTACCACTGAGAACAGTCTAGATCCATCCTCTTTGGAACTCCCTTTCAGGTAGTTGAAAGCAGCTATCAAATCCCCCCTCATTCTTCTCTTCTGCAGGCTAAACAATCCCAGTTCCTCAGCCTCTCCTCATAAGTCATGTGCTCCAGCCCCCTAATCATTTTTGTTGCCCTCCGCTGGACTCTCTCCAATTTATCCACATCCTTCTTGTAGTGTGGGGCCCAAAACTGGACACAGTACTCCAAATGAGGCCTCACCAGTGCTGAATAGAGGGGAATGATCACATCCCTCGATCTGCTGGAAATGCCCCTACTTATACAACCCAAAATGCCATTAGCCTTCTTGGCAACGAGGGCACACTGTTGACTCATATTCATCTTTTCGTCCACCGTAACCCCTAGGTCCTTTTCTGCAGAACTGCTGCCCAGCCATTCGGTCCCTAGTCTGTAGCAGTGCATGGGATTCTTCCGTCCTAAGTGCAGGACTCTGCACTTGTCCTTGTTGAACCTCATCATATTTCTTTTGGCCCAATCCTCTAATTTGTCTAGGTCCCTCTGTATCCTATCCCTACCCTCCAGCGTATCTACCACTCCTCCCAGTTTAGTGTCATCTGCAAACTTGCTAAGGGTGCAGTCCACACCATCCTCCAGATCGTTAATGAAGATATTGAACAAAACCGGCCCCAGCACCGACCCTTGGGGCACTCCACTTGATACCGGCCGCCAACTAGACATGGACCCATTGATCACTACCCGTTGAGCCCGACCATCTAGCCAGTTTTCTATCCACCTTACTGTCCATTCATCCAGCCCATACTTCTTTAACTTGCTGGCAAGAATACAGTGGGAGACTGTATCAAAGGCTTTGCTAAAGTCCAGAAATAGCACATCCACTGGTTTCCCCTCATCCACAGAACCGGTTATTGCATCATAGAAGGCAATTAAGGTTAGTCAGGCATGACTTGCCCTTGGTGAATCCATGCTGACTGTTCCTGATCACTTTTCCCTCCTTTAAGTCGTTCAGAATTGATTCCTTGAGGACCTGTTCCATGATTTTTCCAGGGACTGAGGTGAGACTGTCTGGCCTGTAGTTCCCTGGATCTTCCTCCCAGAAGTAAAGTTTCCTCCCGTTCTATAACTGATGGGGTGGGGTGGCAGCAGGGACAAGGGGAATTGAGAATGAGGGGTGCCTGATGTGTTGGGGTATGGAGTTCCCTACTTCAGCTCCACAGGCTGGGTCCGGTGCAGAGCATGGCATGGCAGGGAGATGACATCTCCCATAATGCCGGGGCCCTTTCACAGCAAGGGTGTCACCTCCCCATGGTAGCACGGATTCCCACCTACTCCTCCTGCTTTCGCCTGACAACAGCACCACCCTTCACGGCACCACCTCATGGCAACTTCTGCTTCTGGACTCGCACCGGAAATGGGAAGTCCAGCTGGGCCTGGCAGTGGCTGACAGGAAATGGACACAGGCACCACTGCCACTCCCATGGTGCCACAGGGCCCACCATGGCTGGTGGGAGATAGATAAATGTCTGTGTACCTCTCCAGCACTATGTCTCCTTTAGTGCTTGTGTCCCCCCGTCCTGCTTAGTCTGGGTGTTCCTTACCGGAGCACACTGTGTGTCCCAGGCATGTTCTGTCTCACCTTTGGGTCCAGCCTAACAGGGGTGTCTCTCCCCATCCTCCCACCAGTAACTTCTCCCCCAACGCACACAGGACAGGGAGCTGGCTGGTGCCCTTCTATAAAAGGACTGCTCTGTGCTACAGAAACCAGCCTAGTCCCCGCCCCGCAGTCTGGGAGCTTGATGCTACCTTCAACCGCATCACAAGTTACAAGAGGGGGCAGCAATAAAATCCCCATTGACTAAACAGGATGGGGTGAAGCATGTCACCAGGCCATAATATTCTGGATAACCCCTTGATGACCATTTTAGGATCATCCTCTCATGTGGCCTTCCTGGCCTCTGGCTAGCTGTGATGACGAGAGGGGGATGTTGTCCCCCTTCCTCTGGCTCCCCTGGCGGGCAGAGCCTAGTGCTACTACCTTGGCATGTCAGCCGGGGAGCAGAGCTCTTACCTCTGCTAATCAGGGGTTAGCCCCACAGCCAGTGAGGGGATGAGGTAGGGCTCAGTTGCTAATTTTGGGCCTGGGATTGCCCACTTTACAGGCTCAAATTTGGGGGGGTTCCCCCCCAATCACGCACACCTTAAAGTAGGGAAATGTCCCTCACCTACTTATAATTGCACCCTAAATAACCTCTGGGATACTTTATTTTTGTTCTCAGAAGGTGCGCATCACAATATTATCGGAGCTGACTGTCACAGAGTCCCCGAATCACGGAGTCCTCAGGTTATGTTCTGGAACTTCTCCATACAAGGCCAGTCAGGACTGTGGGGGACCCTCCGCCTTGTGAGCGCACTGTCTCCAGGGCAAGATGCTTACACAGCTTCAATCTTCCTGGATCTGAGCATCCCCTTCCACACTGTGCACTTCCTGCAGCGAGTCCACCCGGACGGGGTCCTGCACCCCAACTCGGCAGTCAGCAGTGACTCTCAGCCAGCTAGTAAAACAGAAGGTTTATTAGTTGACAGGAATGCAGCGGGTAGAATTGAACTTGTTAGCAGAGAAATCAGTGACTAGTATCAGAGGGGTAGCCGTGTTAGTCTGGTTCTGTAAAAGCAGTAAAGAATCCTATGGCACCTTATAGACTAAGAGACGTTTTGCAGCATGAGCTTTCGTGGGTGAATACCCACTTCTTCGAAAGCTCATGCTGCAAAACGTCTCTTAGTCTATAAGGTGCCACAGGATTCTTTGCTCCAAATCAGTGACTTTCAGCCAAGTCCATCCAGAAGCTCTGGACTCCCCCTCTACCAGTCCTCCCAAGCAGACTGCCTAGCTTCCAGCAACCCGACCTCCGGCACCCCCCATTGGGGGACCTCCTTGGCTTTGTCCTGCTTGCCAGGCAAGTCACCTGGGCGTCACTTGGGTGTAGTCCCCCTCCTGGGTATCAGGTTACAAAGAGCACCAGTCATAGCATATGTGCAGGCAGCTGGAGCAGCCTCACCTGCCCCAGAGGTCTCAGCCAAAGTCACACACCCCTATTCCCACCACCGAGGTATTAGTGCAGCATGCAGGGAAACTGAGGCACACACAGTATTCATGCAAAACAGTAAAATTCACATAGGCTCAACAGTAAGACACACATACACCATAACAAGGGAAAATCCCCACTTTGTCACACTGACGCTTTAGATTCCTGCTGTCTCTGTCTTGGTCCATCATTTCACCCCACTTCTCTATAGTAGCCTATCTTTTCTTCTTTCTCTCTAGTCTGTTCCAAGTCTGGCCGGCCTTAAAAATGACTCAGCTCTGTTATACGCTGTACTCGGCACCACAGGCTGAAGCAGCGTGAGCAGCATCTCTCTGGGAATGAGAAAGCTACAGTGAGATGGTCTCCCAAGTCCATTGCATGAGTCAGGATCCAGGGGCCGAAAGCGCTAGCTGTCCTTGTGTCCTGCCTGCAGCATCTGAGACAGAAGCTTCTGTTCTTTCCATCCCTCCTGGGTGGCTGCCATGACAGCAGTGCTAACCTTAACAAAAATGACTGTGGATCTGCTATTCCATATTTAACGGCCTTTCCCGTTCCTCCAGAAAAGCTATTAGGGGGCAGATCTGATGGAACTATGGCACCAGCTGAGGGGTTGCCTCTTCTTGCTAGCAGGAGATTTGGGGCATGATTTTCCACACTTACACTGTTGAAGATCAGTATTAACTCAGTGGAGTTGCATCAGTCTGAATGAGCGGAAAGTTGACCCATGCAGATGAGCTGTTTCTTAATGAGATAGTGTGGGGGGGGAGGGGGGGGAGAAAAGGGGAAACTGAAAGGCGAGATAGTAATATGTAAGCAGAACAGCAAGAGATGAGTGTCAATCTCTGTCATGGAGTGTCGGGGAGTCAAGGCCCTGCACCCCCACCATGACTCTCAGCCAGCCGGTAAAGCAGGTTTATTTAGACGACAGGAACACAGTCCAAGACAGGTTTTGGAGGCACAGACAACAGGATCCTCCCCAATTAGATCCATCTTGGGGTCCCAGGAGCACCACTGCCCCCTTCGGGGGTCAGAGCCCTATCTGTGCTTCCCTCCATTCCCCAGCCAGCTCCTGAAAACCCCCTCACTCCCCAGCGTCTCCTCCCCCAGGCCTTTGTTCAGCTTCCCAACCAGAGGAGTCACCTGGCCTCTAACCCCTTCCTGGGTTCTCACATTACATGCTCAGGCATCTTCCCTCAAGGTCAGTCTCCCATCTCCCAGTGCAGACCTTTCTCCCAGGCCAACACCCCCCACGCAGCATTCACAGACCACAGTGAGCAGGGGCGGCTCTAGGAATGCGGCCGCCCCAAGCAGGGCGGTGCGACGCAGGGGGCGCGCTAACGGTCGCCGGTACCCTGACTTCGGGGGACCTCTTGCAGACGTGCCTGCGGAGGGTCCGGTGGTCCCGCGGCCCGGGTGGAGCTTCCACAGGCATACCTGCGGGAGGTCCACCCGAGCCGCGGGACCAGCAGACCCTCCGCAGTCATGCCTGCGGGAGGTCCACCGGAGCCACAAGACTAGCGCACCTCCGCAGTCATGCCTGCGGGAGGTCCGCTGGTCCCGCGCCTCCGGTGGACCTCCCGCAGGCATGACCGCGGAAGGTCCGCCGGAGCCGCCTGCTGCCCTGCCGGGAAAATGTGCACTGGGCTCTGGAGCCGGCCCTGACAGTAAGAACAGTCCCAGTGCGTCACACTCTCATTTTCTGTCTCTGAGTGACCTTGGCACCAAGCGCCCTGCTCTTCGCTGACCTTGGCTCTTATCGTCCCAGGCTTGATGTGACCTTCCTGCTTCTTATTCTGTCAGTCACCATTTCTTTCCCCTTTCCTTTTGTCCTATTTTAAGGAGGAAATCCCTTACGCAAATAGGAGGAGGAAGCAATTGCCCTGAATGGGGAATGAAATTTACCAGGCAACCACAGAGATAGATTCTGGTCTCATTTACACTAATGTCCCAACATTGGCATCCATCGAGTTACTCCTGTTTTACACCAAACATGAGATCAGAATCAGGCCCTTTGCCTCCCCTGACACTGTTCTTCCATGATTGGCCCTGCACCTTATCTTGGGATGGGGCAAGGTGGGTCAGTCTGAGAAAAAAACCAGAGTGCCCAATTCATTACCTCACCTGCACCCATGCAAAAGGGTTGGAAATTGCTTCCAAATCACAGTGGTAGGTTTTTTTTTCCATTTTTAAAAAGCCCTCCCATTGGCTCTTTTGATCAGAGGCCCAACTCCCTTTCTTTTACCTATGCAGGGAGGCTTTTTTAACCCTTTACAGGTAAAACAAGCAGAGTACAGCCACCACAGCGCTCAAACCCATCCCCCACAGCCCCCCATTCCCTTCCACAGACCTGAAACCCATCGCCCACAGCCACATCACAGCCGCCTCATTCCCTGCCACAGCGCTCAAATTCATCCACCTCAGCCTCATCACAGCCACCAAGATTCATGCCGCAGCGCATAAACCCATCCCACACAGCCCCCCATTCCCTTCCACAGCCCAAAAACCCATCGCCCACAGCCACATCACAGCCGCCTCATTCCCTGCCACAGCTCTCAAACCCATCCCCCACAGAACCCCATTCCCTGCCACAGACCTCAAACCCATCCCCCACAGCCCCATCTTAGCCGCCTCGTTCCCTACCACAGCGCTCAAACCCATCCCCCACTGCCCAATCACTGCCCCCCATTCCCTGCCACAGCGCTCAAACCCATCCCACACAGCCCCCCATTCCCTGCCACAGTGCTCAAACCCATCCCCCACAGTCCCACATTCCCTATCGCAGCTCTCAAACCCAACTCCACAGCCCCCCATTCCCTGCCACAGACCTCAAACCTATTCCCCACAGGACCCCATTCCCTGCCACAACCCTCAAACCCATCCCCCACAACCCCCATTCCCTGTGACAGCGCTCAAACCCATCCCGCCATTCCCTGCCACAGACCTGAAATCCATCCCCCTCAGCCCCTTCACAGCTCCCATTCCCTGCCACAGCGCTCAAATCCATCCCCCTCAGCCCCATCACAGCCGCCAAGATTCATGCCGCAGCGCACAAACCCATCCCCCACAGCCCCCCATTCCCTTCCACAGCCCGCATCACCCACAGCCACATCACAGCCGCCTCATTCCCTGCCACAGCGCTCAAACCCATCCCCCGCAGCCCCCCATTCCCTTCCACAGACCAGAAACCCATCCACCACAGCCGCATCACAGCCGCCTCATTCCCTGCCACAGCGCTCAAACCCATCCCCCACAGTCCCCCATTCCCTGCCACAGACCTCAAACCTATCCCCCACAGGACCCCATTCCCTGCCACAACCCTCAAACCCATCCCCCACAACCCGCATTCCCTGTGACAGCGCTCAAACCCATCCCGCACAACCCGCCATTCCCTTCCACAATGCTCAAACCGATTACCCACAGACCCATAACAAGCGCTTCATTCCCTGCCACAGCCCTCAAACCCATCCCCCACAGCCCCCAATTCCCTTCCACACCGGTCAAACCCGTCACCCACAGCCCCCCATACCCTGCCACAGTGCTGAAACCCATCCAGCACAGCCCCATCATGGCCAACTCATTCCGTGCCACCGTACTCAAACCCATCCCCCACAGAACCATCACAATCACCTCGTTCCGTGCCGCAACACTCACAACCCTCCCACACAGGCCCCTTTCCTTGCCACAGCCCTCTAACCCATCCCCCACTGCCCCAATTCCCTACCACACCGCTCAAACCCATCCCCCACAGAACCATCACAATCACCTCGTTCTGTGCCGCACCACTCACACCCATCCCCCACAGCCCCCCATTCCCTGCCACAGCCCTCAAACCCATCCCCCACAGCCCCCATTCCCTACCACACCGCTCAAACCCATCCCCCACAGCTCAATCACAGCCGCCTTCTCCCTTCAACAGCGCTCAAACCCATGCCCCACAGCACACCATTTCCTGCCACAGCCCTGAAACCTATCCCCCAGAGCCCCCCATTCTAATCCACAGTGCTCAAAACCATCCCCAACAGCATCCCATTCCATTCAGGACCGCTCAAACCCATCCCATACATCCCCATCACAGACCCCCATTCCCTGCCACGACGCTCAAACCCATTCCACACAGCCCCCAATTCCCTGCCACAGCCCACAAACCCATCCCCCACAGTCCTCATTCCAGCGTTCAAACCCATCCCCCACAGCCCCATCACAGTCGCCTTGATCCCTGCCACCGTGCTCAAACCCATCCCCCACAGAACCATCACAACACAGCGTTCAAACCCATCCCCCACAGCCTCCCATTCCCTGCCACAGCACTCGAACCCTTCCCCCACCTCCGCCCACTCCCTGCCACAGCGCTGAAACCCACCCCCACAGCCTCCCATTTCCTGCCACAGCCCTCAAACCCGTCCCCTAATGCCTCATTACAGCCGCCTCGTTCCTTCTCACAGTGCTCAAACCCATCTGCCACAGCCACCTCCTTCCCTGCCACAGCTCTCAACCCCAACCCCACGCCCCCATTCCTTCCACATCCTCAAACCCATCCCCACAGCCCCAATCCCTGCCACTCTGCTGAAACTCATCCCACATCCCCCATCACAGCCACCTCCTTCCCTGCCACATCTCTCAAACCCGATCCCCACAGCCCCATCACAGCTGCCTCATTACCTCACACAGCCCTCAAACCCATCCCCCACAGCCCCACATTCCCTGCCAGAGCCCTCAAATCGACCCCCCACAGGCTCCCATTCCCTGCCACTGTTCTTAAACCCATCCCCCACAGCCCAATCACAGCCACCTCGTTCCCTACCACAGCGCTCAAACCCATCCCCCACAGCCCCCATTCCCTACCACAGCGCTCAGACCCGAACTCCACTGACCCCATTCCCTTCCTCAGCCCTCAAACCCGAACCCCACAACCCCATCATAGCCGCCTCGTTCCCTGCTACAGCCCTCAAACCCATCCCCCACAGCCCCCCATTCCCTGCCAGAGCTCTCAAACCCATCCCCCACAGACCCCCATTCCCTGCCCCAGCACTCAAACCCATCTCCTACAGGCCCCCCCATTCCCTGCACAGCTCTCAAACCCAACCCCACAGCCCCACCACGGACCCCCGTGCCCTACCACAGCGCTCAATACCCATCCTCCACAGCCCCACATTCCCTACTACAGTGATCAAACCCATACCGCACAGCCCCCCATTCCCTGCCACAGCCCTCATTCCCATCCCCCACTGCCCCCCATTCCCTTCCACAGCCCTCAAACCCGAACCCCAAAACCCCATCATAGCCGCCTCGTTCCCTGCTACAGCCCTCCAACCCATCCCCCACCGCCCCCCCTGCCCTGCCACAGCTCTCAAACGCATCCCCCCCAGACCCCCATTCCCTGCCCCAGCACTCAAACCCATCTCCTACAGGCCCCCCCATTCCCTGCACAGCTCTCAAACCCAACCCCACAGCCCCACCACAGACCCCCGTGCCCTACCACAGCGCTGAAACCCATCCTCCACAGCCCCACATTCCCTACTACAGCGATCAAACCCATACCGCACAGCCCCCCCATTCCCTGCCACAGCCCTCATTCCCATCCCCCACAGCCTCTCATTCCCTTCCTTAGCCCTCAAACCCGAACCCCCCAACCCCATCATAGCCGCCTCGTTCCCTGCTACAGCCCTCAAACCCATCCACCACAGCCCCCCATTCCCTGCCAGAGCTCTCAAACCCATCTCCTACAGGCCCCCCCATTCCCTGCACAGCTCTCAAACCCAACCCCACAGCCCCACCACAGACCCCCGTGCCCTACCACAGCGCGCAAAACCCAACCCCCACAGCCCCTCATTCCCTGCCACAGCGCTCAAACCCATCCCCACAGCCCCATTCCCTGCTGCAGCCCTCAAACCCATCCCCACAGGCCCCATTCCCTGCCACAGCCCTCAAACCCATCCCCACTGCCCCCATTCCCTGCCACAGCGCTGAAACCCATCCCCACAACCCTCCATTCCCTGCCACAGCGCTGAAACCCATCCATCACAGCCCATTCCCTGCCAGGGCTCTCAAACCCATCCCCACAGGCCCCATTCCCTGCCACAGTTCTCTCAAACCCATCCCCACAGCCCCATTTCCCAGCCCCATTTCCCAGCTGGGTTTCTTACCCCTGCGCCCCTCTCCACCTGATTACCTCCTTTAATGACAATCCGCTTACATGTTCTGATGGACAGGTCTGGGTTCTTTTGGATCCCGCCACCCACTCAGTAGGGTGAATCTTTTTCCTTTTTTGGTTATAAAATTAGTTGGCGGTGCCTCCACCCCCCTTGCTCCTTCCTGGCAGGGTCACCAGGGCAGCTTGGGCGGAAAATTCTAACTACAGAGGAATCCCCACTTATTTGACAGATAGTTGGAGACTTCCAAGAAATAGCACAACACATAAAAATATATTCAACACAACAATTATATTAAACAGGCAACAAATACTACATAACAGGGGAAACACTATGTTTAGGGTCACCGGTGCCCACACTTAAAATACCCGTGTCTGGATGTAACAAATGTAAAACTAGTGTCCTGTTGGTACGCGTACCTTGCTGGGGCCCTTGATGACCTATACAATTCTCTGCAGAGGTGTAGCAGTGCGGCTGACTGGGTTCAGTACAGCCCAAAAGACCCACAAGTGGGAGGAGGTGGTGAATCCCTCCACAGGTGTAATAAGCGGTAGATTATAGAATCCTCAAACCCTCACTCCCTGGCTTGAGGACACAGTTCAGGGAGTAGAGGGTCCCCAAAACAAATTCCCTGACTAACTAACTAAAGACAAGGCACTCACGAACTCCACAAATGATCTTCAGGGTTGAGGATGACGCTGGACGATTCCAGGGGCTGCTGTCCGCTGGCAGGGATCCTCCTCAGGCAGGAATCAGCCTTGGACTAGCAGTGCTGACCATGTGGGGACTGGTCTCACCAGGGGAGCTGGAGGTGAACCCAGCCTGGCTGGGGAAATTTCTCAGCAAATGTAACAATTGGGAATCATCCGTGGGGAAGGAAAACCCAGCTGAGGGATCTGCGGTCAGGTCCCTAGAGGCCAGTTCTCAGGGGGAACCTGCTTGCAGGCCTGGGACTCACCAGCCCCCCTCACAGCCAGTTCGGCCCTTGCCCTGGCTGGCTCCAGCCTCTCCTCAAAAATGGCTTCTCCCCTCTCTTCCACTCCCTGGGAGGGGCATCTCCACTCCCTATTGGTTGCTGGGCAGACTCTGAGTTTGCCTTGGCTCCTCCTCCCTGAGCTGCCAGCAGACAGAGCTCTAGGACTCTAGGTAATCTGCTTGGGGGTTACACCCCTCTTCTGCATGAGGAGCCTGTGCATCCCATAGATCTCGCCCCTGGCTTGCCGGCTGATGTTATTGGCTGGGTGAGATACATAGAGACCCAGCTGCAGCACAAAGTCACCTGCCTTGGGGAAGTCGGAGGAGCGCTGGTGGCAGGAAGCGGAGAGGGGAATCCATCAACATTCTCCCTTCAGCTCTCCAGCTCCCCTGGACCAGAGCTTTTGTCCTCACGGCTGTTTCATCCATGCTACCAAGTCCTTTACACCTGGGGTCTGGGTGGGGGGGTGGTGGTGTCAAGGGCGTGTGCCTTGATCCTGACATGCTGTTCATTGATCAGGCGTTTCAGAGTAAATAGACCAGCCCCAAGACTGACCATTGTCCCAGCCTGGAGAGACAATGAGCTTGTGCCCAGCAAGACGTGGGCAGTGTCATGAGTCCCCTTTTCCAATCAGCTATTCTTCCACCCTGAGCACAAAGTCTCAGCCCCATGGAGAGGGGAAGAGGCTCGTTTGTAGAGCACGTACGCCTGCCCGCTGACCCTCCCCTGCCTCCTTTTCCCACAGCACATCCATTTCAGGTTCCTCTCCAAAAAAACCCAGGAGAGAGCCAGGGCCATACAGAGCAGTGCTGCCCTGCTCGAATTTGCCACCTCCCTGCCTGGATTTGAGGTAAGTGACCTTTGACCCCAGCATCCTGCAGTGTCAGGGCTTGAGTCAAGTTCCTCATCCCTTGGCTAATTGGTCCCCCCTGGGTCCGTAAGGGACTGCAGTCCATAGGGCAGTGGCTGGCAGATTTGTGCCTGGCCTCAGGGCCCTTGTTATTCTGGAGTAGCTAGGCAGCGAGTGCTCAGCCAGGGGCGAGATCTATGGGCTGCACAGGCTCTTCCTGCAGAAGAATGGTAAGAAACCCAGCTGGGCAATGGGACCCCATGGAAACGAGCCTCTCGGAGATTAGCTCCCGCTGGCCATTGGGAGGCCTCTAGAACTAAGGCCTCTCTATTTAGACCCACTGTAGCGGGGCAGAGGAACCCCAATAGAAACAAGGCCCCCCCTCCTGTGTGACTCCCTCAGCGGGGCCATGGGACCCTACAGAAAGAAGCCCCCTCCTCTGAGACCCACCCCACCTTAGATGATGACTCTTTCTCTGCCCCTCTCTCTGAATTAGGGAGGTGAATGTGAAAGTGCCAGGGAAATTGGCTGCTTTATCTCAGAGCTCAGCTCTGTCCCCCAGTCCAGGGAAAACAGCCCTGACGGGGCAGCTAGCTAGTGAGGGGACAGGAATGGAGCTATTGAGGCATGTGGAGGGACAGAGCCCATCATGAGGGTAGGAGCTGAAGCAGGAACCACAGGGAAAGGACACAAAGCTTGTAGGATGTCAGCAGCTGGACCTGACTTCACTGGGTGGGGGTGGGGGGTTCTCGGTATTAGACGCCACCATTAACAGGCACCCACTCCCAGAGCACAATGGCCACAAGGGTCCCATGATTACTGCGATGACTGAAACAAATCCTCCTTCCAGTACTAAACCACCTGGTGGGGACCCTGCAAGTCCATTGGTCCATGGATGCCACGAGGACCCCGGCCAGTGTGTACCCAGCAATGGGAACAGAAGGAAACAGGCACTGAAACCGGAATGCCAAATGGCCCAAATGGGTGTGTCCTTCTCCCCCAGGGCTGAACATCAGAGAGGCAAGAGAGCTGTGGTGTCGGGACGGGCTCCAGGACACCGAGCACCTGGGCTATAGGAACATGGCCAGGATGTGGGGAGGTAAGGACTCTCCACCGGTGCTCAGGTGTGGCGCTGTCTCCCCCCCACCCCTGCAGTGAGCGTGTCATGGATACAGGGCAAGAGCCTGCTACTTGTTTCCAGCAGAGTATGTGAGGCTCATGGGAATGTCAGTGAGGTGAGGCATGGGAATGATCCAGATCTGAAAGACCCCTAATCTCTAGCAGGTGAGCTGCAGGAGAGATTGCTGCTGGGAGCAGTAGTGTCCTTTCTTGTCTGTATGAGTTGGGTTCCAGAGTGCGCAGACACATTTCCAGCATCTCATGACACCTGCGGTGAATCCTGCTCCAGAAAGAGCTATTCGAGGCCTCAGTGCCTGCAACCTCTTACTTACCAAGGGGGGGGGGCTACTTGGTCAATGGGTTGGCTGCACCAGGACTCTTATCCACCTTGTGAGCCACTCGAGGGATTTGGAGCCTGGTTCTGGACAATTGCAAGGGCTCTGGTGCTGTAGGTTTTAGGTCTTGGGTGATAAGTGAATGACCAGAGAGCGCCCCTGTGGGAATCCGAGACAGAGTGTTCCTGTGAGGAGCTTTTCTGTTTCTAACAAAGGGTTTCTGTTCCCCCAGATCTCAGCCGCTCAGCAGAATGTGGGAGAGCCGAGTGCTGATGGGCTAGAGGTGTCCCATGAGTCGCTGTACAGCAGGTGCAGTGTCAGCAGTCACCATGGACCAAACCCTGCGCTCCAGACAACCCAGGCTGTTTCCCTGGATTGCAAAGGGGACTTTAGCTTGGGGAATCGGTTGCTGATGCCTGTGTCCACATCTGGGCTGTTTTAATGAGGCTACATGATGGTACATGAAGAGCGATTCAAGCAAGGGAGAATGACCATTAGAGAGCAAGGCTGGGCCCTTTGCCGAGCTGCTGCAGTCAAGCATCCACAGCCAGAAGAGAGACGATGGGAAACTTGCTTAGCTGGCTGGCGACAGCAGCAGCTGTCTCATAAAGCTCTGCTCATGCTCTAGACAACAGAGACAGGACAAAGAGCCACACAGTGAGAGCCTTGGTTGCAATTAGCAATATGAATTTTTTTCAGTGGATTATGCTGGCCGAACAGTTTATTTCCTGTAATGTGCACATCCAGCCTCCCTGGCTGACATAAATGGAAGTTAGGTTCTCCGTGCCCACAGGACAGGGCTGGCCTTAGCATGAGGCAAACTGAGGCAGCTGGCTCAGGTGATAGATTCTGTGTGTGTGTATACACGCGCACACGGGGGCGGGGGCGCCACTAGGACTCAGGGTAGGTCCATACTTACCCGCCGGGTCAACGCAGAGAATTCGACAAAGCGAACGGCGGTGGCAGAGTCGACGGGGGAGCCGGGGACTTCGATCCCGCGGCGTCAGGACGGGTAAGTCAGTCGAACTAAGGTAGTTTGACTTCAGCTACGCTATTCACGTAGCTGAAGTCGCGTACCTGAGTTTGACCCCCCCCCAGTGTAGACCAGGCCTCATAGTGTAGAAAAAAGTTTGCTGCTGGATATGTATTCTCTCTGCTCGAGATGAACAGAGCTGATGGAGTGCTGTGCTGGAGGAAGGAGAGCACATAAGAAGTAATAGGCAGGAAGGAGAAAATGTGAGAGTACTAAGAAAAAGCAACAGGAGCTGCAGGGAGAGAGAGGGAGAGGAGCACCCCCAGAAGCCTGGACTGATTAACACCAGCTTGTCAGGGAGCTTTCTATTTCCTACTGCTTCCCTGAACCGACTTGAGGCGAACAGGCAGTCAGCTGAAGTAGTAGGAGCCAGTTAGGCCCTTAAGCTGCTGCTATCTTCCCTCACTCAGCCCCTTGCCACCAGCCTGCTTATTCGCCCCCTTCAACTGAGTGTTGAGAGCTGGTACAGAACAGCAGTCATGAGTGAAAGAAGAAAACGCCCCTCTTGGGCAGCATTTAGAAAAAGAAAGAAAGCAAAGGACATTTTTCCATCTAAGCAGGCAGGAGCTCTCCTGAGATACGTAGACACAAATTTTCAGGGTGAGCCTTCCAGCCCCAGTGAGGCTGTGAGTCTGGCCAGAAATCTGGCATGTCATGAGAAGGCAGCAAATCACCAGTGAGCATTCCATAGCTGGAAAGAACTTGCGATGAGACAGATGGCTGGTCTGCACCGGGGGGGAGGGTCGGTACTCGATCTAAGATACTCAACGACAGCTACGTGAACAGCGTAGCTGAAGTTGAAGTATCAGATCAATTTACCTCGGGTCCTCACGGCGCGGGATCGACATCCGCAGCTCCCTATGTTGATTCCGTTACCGCCGCTCGCGCCGAAGGAGTTCCAGTGTAGACAAGCGCGCTTTCGGGGATTGATATATTGCGTCTAGATGAGACGTGATATATTGAGCCCCGAAAAATCGATGGCTACCCGATGGATAGCCATTGATGGGTCGATGGCTACCCGATGGATAGCCATCGACCCCTTTAGCTTAGGGTCTGGACATACCCTAAGCTAAAGGACAAAATAGATGCTCACTGGTGATTTGCTGCCTTCTCATGACATGCCAGATTTCTGGCCAGACTCACAGCTCACATCCTCACTGGGGCTGGAAGGCTCACCCTGAAAATTTGTGTCTACGTATCTCAGGAGAGCTCCTGCCTGCTTAGAGACCAGTGAGACCAGTCCCCACATGGTCAGCACTGCTAGTCCAAGGCTGATTCCTGCCTGAGGAGGATCCCTGCCAGCGGACAGCAGCCCCTGGAATCGTCCAGCGTCATCCTCAACCCTGAAGATAATTTGTGGAGTTCGTGAGTGCCTTGTCTTTAGTTAGTTAGTCAGGGAATTTGTTTTGGGGACCCTCTACTCCCTGAACTGTGTCCTCAAGCCAGGGAGTGAGGGTTTGAGGATTCTATAATCTACCGCTTATTACACCTGTGGAGGGATTCACCACCTCCGCCCACTTGTGAGTCTTTTGGGCTGTACTGAACCCAGTCAGCCGCACTGCTACACCTCTGCAGAGAATTGTATAGGTCATCAAGGGCCCCAGCAAGGTACGCGGGTTTGAGAACTGTGGCAGGGAACAGGGGCCTGTGGGAATGGGTTAGAGCCCTGTGGAAGGGAATGGGGGGCTGTGGTGGATGGGTTTCAGCGCTGTGGCAGGGAATGGGAGGTTGTGCAGGATGGGTTTCAGCGCTGTGGCAGGGAATGGGGGCAGTGGCGCATGGGTTTGAGGGCTGTGGCAGGGAACGAGGCGGCTGTGATGGGGCTATGGGGGATGGGTTTGAGCTCTGTGGCAGGGCACAGGGGGCTGTGGTGGGGCTGAGGGGGATGGGTATTGAGCGCTGTCGTAGGGTACGGGGGTCTGTGCTGGGGCTGTGGGGTTGGGTTTGAGAGCTATGCAGGGAATGGGGGGCCTGTAGGGGATGGCTTTGAGTGCTGGGGCAGGGAATGGGGGGCTGTGGGGGATGGGTTTCAGTGCTGTGGCAGGGAATGGAAGCTGTGGGGGATGGGTTTGAGCGCTGTGGCAGGGAACGAGGCGGCTGTGATGGGGCTATGGGGGATGGGTTTGAGCGCTGTGGCAGGGAATGGGAGGTTGTGGGGGATGGGTTTGAGCTCTGTGGCAGGGCACAGGGGGCTGTGGTGGGGCTGAGGGGGATGGGTATTGAGCTCTGTGGTAGGGCACGGGGGTCTGTGGTGGGGCTGTGGGGTTGGGTTTGAGTGCTGGGGCAGGGAATGGGGGTCTGTGGGGGATGGGTTTGAGAGCTCTGGCAGGGAATGGGGGCACTGTGGGGGATGGGTCCGAGGGCTGTAGCAGGGAATGAGGCGGCTATGATTGGGTTGTGGAGTTCGGGTTTGAGGGCTGAGGAAGGGAATGGGGGCAGTGGGGATGGGGTTTGTAAGATGTGGCAGGGAACGAGGCGGCTGTGATGGGGCTGTGTGGGATGGGTTTCAGCACTCTGGCAGGGAACCGGGGGCTGTGGGAAATGGGTTTGAGCGCTGTGGCAGGGAATGTGGGACTGTGGGGGATGGGTTTGAGGTCTGTGAAAGGGAATGGGGGCTGTGGGGGATGGGCTTAAGCGTTGTGGTAGGGAACAAGGCGGCTGTGAAGGGGCTCTGGTGGATGGCTTTGAGCTCTGTGGCAGGGAATGGGGGCTGTGGGGGATGGGTTTGAGTGCTGGGGCAGGGAATGGGGGTCCGTGGGGGATGGGTTTGAGGGCTGTAGCAGGGAACGAGGCGGCTATGATGGGGTTGTGGGGTTCGGGTTTGAGGGCTGAGGAAGGGAATGGGGGGCAGTGGGGGATGGGTTTGAGTGCTGTGGTAGGGAATGGGTGCTGTGGGGGATGGGTTTGAGCGCTGTGGTAGGGAATGTGGGGCTGTGGGGGATGGGTTTGAGCGCTGTGGTAGGGAATGTGGGGCTGTGGATGATGGGTTGCAGCCCTGTGGTAGGGCACGGGGGTCTGTGGTGGGTCTGTGGGGTTGGGTTTGAGAGCTGTGCAGGGAATGGGGGGGCCTGTAGGGGATGGGTTTGAGTGCTGGGGCAGGGAGTGGGGTCCTGTGGGGGATAGGTTTGAGGTCTGTGGCAGGGAATGGGGGGCTGTGGGGGATGGGTTTGAGAGCTGTGCGAGGGAATGAGGTGGCTGTGATGAGGCTGTGGGGGATGGGTTCAATGTCTATGAAACGGAATGGGGGGCTGTGGGGGATCGGTTTTAGTTTTGCAGCAGGGAATGGGGGGCTATGATGGTCGGGTTTGAGTGCTGTGGCAGGGAATGGAGGGCTGTGGGGGATGGGTTTGAGCGCTCTGGTAGGGAACGAGGTGGCTGTGATGGGGCTGTGGGGGATGGGTTTGAGAACAGTGGCAGGGAATAGGGGGCTGTGCGGGATGGGTTTGAGGGCTGTGTGAGGTAATGAGGCAGCTGTGATGGGGCTGTGGGGATGGGATTTGAAAGATGTGGCAGGGAACGAGGCAGCTGTGATGGGGCTGTGTGGGATGGGTTTCAGCACTCTGGCAGGGAACCGGGGGCTGTGGGAAATGGGTTTGAGCGCTGTGGCAGGGAATGTGGGGCTGTGGGGGATGGGTTTGAGTCCTGTGGCAGGGAATGTGGGACTGTGGGGGATGGGTTTGAGGTCTGTGAAAGTGAATGGGGGCTGTGGGGGATGGGCTTAAGCGTTGTGGTAGGGAACGAGGCGGCTGTGAAGGGGCTGTGGTGGATGGCTTTGAGCTCTGTGGCAGGGAATGGGGGCTGTGGGGGATGGGTTTGAGTGCTGGGGCAGGGAATGGGGGTCTGTGGGGGATGGGTTTGAGGGCTGTAGCAGGGAACGAGGCGGCTATGATGGGGCTGTGGGGTTCGGGTTTGAGGGCTGAGGAAGGGAATGGCGGGCAGTGGGGGATGGGTTTGAGTGCTGTGGTAGGGAATGGGTGCTGTGGGGGATGGGTTTGAGCGCTGTGGTAGGGAATGTGGGGCTGTGGATGATGGGTTTCAGCCCTGTGGTAGGGCACGGGGGTCTGTGGTGCGTCTGTGGGGTTGGGTTTGAGAGCTGTGTAGGGAATGGGGGGGCCTGTAGGGGATGGGTTTGAGTGCTGGGGCAGGGAGTGGGGTCCTGTGGGGGATAGGTTTGAGGTCTGTGGCAGGGAATGGGGGGCTGTGGAGGATGGGTTTGAGCACTGTGGCAGGGAATGGGGGGCTGTGGGGGATGGGTTTGAGAGCTGTGCGAGGGAATGAGGTGGCTGTGATGAGGCTGTGGGGGATGGGTTCAATGTCTGTGAAACGGAATGGGGGGCTGTGGGGGATCGGTGTTAGTTTTGCAGCAGGGAATGGGGGGCTATGATGGTCGGGTTTGAGTGCTGTGGTCGGGACGGGGGGCTGTGGGGGATGGGTTTGAGCGCTGTGGTAGGGAACGAGGTGGCTGTGATGGGGCTGTGGGGGATGGGTTTGAGAACAGTGGCAGGGAATAGGGGGCTGTGCGGGATGGGTTTGAGGGCTGTGTGAGGTAATGAGGCAGCTGTGATGGGGCTGTGGGGATGGGGTTTGAAAGATGTGGCAGGGAACGAGGCAGCTGTGATGGGGCTGTGTGGGATGGGTTTCAGCACTCTGGCAGGGAACCGGGGACTGTGGGAAATGGGTTTGAGCGCTGTGGCAGGGAATGTGGGGCTGTGGGGGATGGGTTTGAGTGCTGTGGCAGGGAATGTGGGACTGTGGGGGATGGGTTTGAGGTCTGTGAAAGGGAATGGGGGCTGTGGGGGATGGGCTTAAGCGTTGTGGTAGGGAACGAGGCGGCTGCGAAGGGGCTGTGGTGGATGGGTTTGAGCTCTGTGGCAGGGAATGGGGGCTGTGGGGGATGGATTTGAGTGCTGGGGCAGGGAATGGGGGTCTGTGGGGGATGGGTTTGAGGGCTGTAGCAGGGAACGAGGCGGCTATGATGGGGTTGTGGGGTTCGGGTTTGAGGGCTGAGGAAGGGAATGGGGGGCAGTGGGGGATGGGTTTGAGTGCTGTGGTAGGGAATGGGTGCTGTGGGGGATGGGTTTGAGCACTGTGGTAGGGAATGTGGGGCTGTGGATGATGGGTTTCAGCCCTGTGGTAAGGCTCGGGGGTATGTGGTGCGTCTGTGTTTTTGGGTTTGAGTGCTGTGTAGGGAAGGGGGGGGCCTGTAGGGGATGGTTTTGAATGCTGGGGATGGGAGTGGGGTCCTGTGGGGGATAGGTTTGAGGTCTGTGGCAGGGAATGGGGGGCTGTGGAGGATGGGTTTGAGCACTGTGGCAGGGAATGGGGGGCTGTGGGGGATGGGTTTGAGCGCTGTGGTAGGGAATGTGGGGCTGAGATTGGGCTGTGGGGGTCGGGTTTGAGCTCTGTGGCAGGGAATGGGGGGCAGTGATTGGGGCCGTGGGGGATGGGTTTCAGTGCTGTGACAGGGAATGGGAGGCTGTGGTGGATGGGTTTTAGCGCTGTGGAAGGGATTGGGGGGCTCTGGGGAATGGATTTAGAGCTGTGGCAGGGAATGTGGGGCTGTGGCGGATAGGTTTGTGGGCTGTGGCAGGGAATAAGAGTGTATGGGGTTTGGGTTTGAGTGCTGTGGCAGGGAATGGGGGGCTATGGGGGATGGGTTTGAGAGCTGTGCGAGGGAATGAGGTGGCTGTGATGAGGCTGTGGGGGATGGGTTCAATGTCTGTGAAATGGAATAGGGGGCTGTGGGGGATGGGTTTGAGAACAGTGGCAGGGAATAGGGGGCTGTGCGGGATGGGTTTGAGGGCTGTGTGAGGTAATGAGGCAGCTGTGATGGGGCTGTGGGGATGGGGTTTGAAAGATGTGGCAGGGAACGAGGCAGCTGTGATGGGGCTGTGTGGGATGGGTTTCAGCACTCTGGCAGGGAACCGGGGGCTGTGGGAAATGGGTTTGAGCGCTGTGGCAGGGAATGTGGGGCTGTGGGGGATGGGTTTGAGTGCTGTGGCAGGGAATGTGGGACTGTGGGGGATGGGTTTGAGGTCTGTGAAAGTGAATGGGGGCTGTGGGGGATGGGCTTAAGCATTGTGGTAGGGAACGAGGCGGCTGTGAAGGGGCTGTGGTGGATGGCTTTGAGCTCTGTGGCAGGGAATGGGGGCTGTGGGGGATGGGTTTGAGTGCTGGGGCAGGGACTGGGGGTCTGTGGGGGATGGGTTTGAGGGCTGTAGCAGGGAACGAGGCGTCTATGATGGGGTTGTGGGGTTCCGGTTTGAGGGCTGAGGAAGGGAATGGGGGGTAGTGGGGGATGGGTTTGAGTGCTGTGGTAGGGAATGGGTGCTGTGGGGGATGGGTTTGAGCGCTGTGGTAGGGAATGTGGGGCTGTGGATGATGGGTTTCAGCCCTGTGGTAGGGCACGGGGGTCTGTGGTGGGTCTGTGGGGTTGGGTTTGAGAGCTGTGCAGGGAATGGGGGGGCCTGTGTGGGATGGGTTTGTGTGCTGGGGCTGGGAGTGGGGGCTGTGAGTGTTGGGTTTGAGGGCTGTGGCAGGGAATGAGGTGGCTGTGATGGGGCTGTGGGGGATGGGTTTGAGCACTGTGGCAGGGAACAGGGGCTGTGGGGTGGGTTTAAGCGCTGACGCAGGGAATGGGGGCTGTTGAGATGGGTTTTAGCGCTGTGGCAGAGAATGAGGCGGCTATGATGGGGTTATGTGGCTGTGGGGGATCGGTTTATGGACTGTCGTAGAGAATGGGGGGCTGTGGGGGTTGGGTTTGAGAGCTCTGGCACGAAATGGGGGCCTGTGGTGGATGGGTTTGAGCGCTGTAGCAGGGAACGAGGCGTCTATGATGGGGTTGTGGGGTTCGGGTTTGAGGGCTGAGGAAGGGAATGGGAGGCTGTGGAGGATGGCTTTGAGCGCTGTGAGAAGAAACGAGGCAGCTGTGATGAGGCAATAGGGGACGGGTTTGAGGGGTGTGGCAGGGTATGGGGGGCTGTGGGGGTGGGTTTCAGCCCTGTGACAGGGAGTGGGCAGAGGTGGGGGAAGGGTTTAAGTGCTGTGTCAGGGAATGGGAGGCTGTGGAGGATGGGTGTGAGTGGTGCGGCACAGAACAAGGTTGTGATGGGGCTGTGGGGGATGGGTTTGAACGCTGGGAATGAGGACTGTGGGGGATGGGTTTGAGCGCTGTGGCAGGGTATGGGGGGCTGTGGGTGATGGGTTTGACCAGTGTGGCAGCGAATCGGGGGCTGTAGGGGATGGGTTTGAGGGCTTTGGCAGGGAATGATGCGCTTGTTATGGGTCTGTGGGTAATCGGTTTGAGCATTGTGGAAGGGAATGGCGGGATGTGCGGGATGGGTTTGAGCCCTGTGGCAGGGAATGAGGTCCTGTGGGGGATGGGTTTGAGGTCTGCGGCAGGGAGTGGGGGTTGTGCGGGATGGGTTTCAGGGTTGTGGGATGGAATGAGGTGGCTGTGATGGGGCTATGGGGGATGGGTTTGAGGGCTGTGGCAGGGAATGAGGGGCTGTGGGGGTGGGTTTCAGTGCTGTGGCAGGGAGTGGGCGGAGGTGGGGGAAGGGTTCGAGTTCTGTGGCACGGAATGGGAGGCTGTGGGGGATGGGTTTTAGCGCTGTGGAAGGGAATGGGGGCTGTGGGGGATGGGTTTGAGTGCTGTGGCAGGGAATGGGGGGCAGTGATTGGGGCCGTGGGGGATGGGTTTCAGTGCTGTGACAGGGAATGGGAGGCTGTGGTGGATGGGTTTTAGCGCTGTGGAAGGGATTGGGGGGCTCTGGGGAATGGATTTAGAGCTGTGGCAGGGAGTGTGGGGCTGTGGCGGATGGGTTTGTGGGCTGTGGCAGGGAATAAGAGGGTATGGAGTTTGGGTTTGAGTGCTGTGGCAGGGAATGGGGGGCTGTGGGGGATGGGTTTGAGTGCTGTGGCAGGGAACGAGGCGGCTGTGATGGGGCTGTGGGTGATGGGTTTGAGCGCTGTGGCAGGGACTGGGGGGCTGTGGAGTCGGGTTTGAGCGCTGTGGCAGGGCATGGGGGGCTGTGGGGGATGGGTTTGAGCGCTGTCGCAGGGAATGTGGGGCTGTGGGGGATGGGTTTGAGCACTGTGGCATGGAATGTGGGGCTGTGGGGGATGGGTTTGAGCGCTCTGGCAGGGAATCTGGGGCTATGGGGGATGGGTTTGAGCGCTCTGGCAGGGCATGGGGGGCTGTGGGGGATGGGTTTGAGCGCTGTCGCAGGGAATGTGGGGCTATGGGGGATGGGTTTGAGCGCTCTGGCAGGGAATGGGGGGCTGTAGGGGATGGGTTTGAAGGTTATGGAGGGGTCAGTGGCTGTGCTGGAGCACACTGGGTCAGCGCATTCAGCTGTTAACCCAAAGGATGGTGATTTGAGCCCACCCAGGGATGGTACTGACACTACTACCTCCTTGGACTCTCAAAGGAACCCTTTTGCCGCTTCAGAGCTGTCCCTGCTGGCCTCAGTGTGTTCAGCTTGTGGCCCGAAGAGTGCGCTGGCTGCGACACGAAAATCCATCTCCCAGCAGCCATGCCGGGGGCTCGGGCTTAATCCTCAAGGCCGAGCGCAAAACCCTTCAGCCGGGCATCTTTTGCCCCCTTTCCGCTTCTGCCCAAGCAGCAAGGGAGAAACAGAGGGGACATGCCGGCTCTAAGGGTATGTCTACGGGTAGCGACCGGTTTATCAGGGATCGATAGATCGCTTTCCATCTAGACGCGATATATCAATCCCCGAACGCGCTCCCATCAACCCCAGAACTCCACCAGGGCGAGCGGCGGTAGCGGGGTCGACAGGGGGAGCCGCGGCCGTCGATCCCACGCTGCGAGGACGGGAGGTAAGTCGAAATAAGAGACTTCGACTTCAGGCAAGCTATTCCCCTAGCTGAAGTTGTGTATCTTATATCGACCCCCCCCCCCAGTGTAGGCCAGGCCTAGGAGTGCCTCCCTCCCACTTCCCTGTTGGCTGCTGTGATAAATGGGGGGGCGGGCGTAGCTCCCTTTTGTGGACACCCAGCCAGCCAATTAGCTATAAAGTCCCTCTTGGTGGCTGTACTCTGCTTGTTTTACCTGTAAAGGGTTAAAAAAGCCTCCCTGCATAGGTAAAAGAAAGGGAGTTGGGCCTCTGATCAAAAGAGCCAATGGGAGGGCTTTTTAAAAATGGAAAAAAAACCCTACCACTCTGATTTGGGAGCAATTTCCACCCCTTTTGCATGGGTGCAGGTGAGGTATGAATTGGGCCCTCTGGTTTTTCTCTCGGACTGACCCACCTTGCCCCATCCCAAGATAAGGTGCAGGCCCAATCATGGAAGAACAGTGTCAGGGAAGGCAAAGGGCCTGATTCTGATCTCATGTTTGGTGTAAAACAGGAGTAACTTGATGGATGCCAATGTTGGGACATTAGTGTAAATGAGACCAGAATCTATCTCTGTGGTTGCCTGGTAAATTTCATTCCCCATTCAGGGCAATTGCTTCCTCCTCCTATTTGCGTAAGGGATTTCCTCCTTAAAATAGGACAAAAGGAAAGGGGAAAGAAATGGTGACTGACAGAATAAGAAGCAGGAAGGTCACATCAAGCCTGGGACGATAAGAGCCAAGGTCAGCGAAGAGCAGGGCGCTTGGTGCCAAGGTCACTCAGAGACAGAAAATGAGAGTGTGACGCACTGGGACTGTTCTTACTGTCAGGGCCGGCTCCAGACCCCAGTGCGCATTTTCCCGGCAGGGCGGCAGGCGGCTCCGGCGGACCTTCCGCGGTCATGCCTGCGGGAGGTCCACCGGAGGCGCGGGACCAGCGGACGTCCCGCAGGCATGACTGCAGAGGTGCGCTAGTCTCGTGGCTCCGGTGGACCTCCCGCAGGCATGACTGCGGAGGGTCCGCTGGTCCCGCGTCTCGGGTGGGCCTCCCGCAGGTATGCCTGTGGAAGCTCCACCCGAGCCGCGGGACCACCGGACCCTCCGCAGGCACGTCTGCAAGAGGTCCCCCGAAGTCAGGGTACCGGCGACCGGTAGCGCGCCCCCTGCGGCGCACCGCCCTGCTTGGGGCAGCCGCATTCCTAGAGCCGCCCCTGCTCACTGTGGTCTGTGAATGCTGCGTGGGGGGTGTTGGCCTGGGAGAAAGGTCTGCACTGGGAGATGGGAGACTGGCCTTGAGGGAAGATGCCTGAGCATGTAATGTGAGAACCCAGGAAGGGGTTCGAGGCCAGGTGACTCCTCTGGTTGGGAAGCTGAACAAAGGCCTGGGGGAGGAGACGCTGGGGAGTGAGGGGGTTTTCAGGAGCTGGCTGGGGAATGGAGGGAAGCACAGATAGGGCTCTGACCCCCGAAGGGGGCAGTGGTGCTCCTGGGACCCCAAGATGGATCTAATTGGGGAGGATCCTGTTGTCTGTGCCTCCAAAACCTGTCTTGGACTGTGTTCCTGTCGTCTAAATAAACCTGCTTTACCGGCTGGCTGAGAGTCATGGTGGGGGTTGCAGGGCCTTGACTCCCCGACACTCCGTGACAGAGATTGACACTCATCTCTTGCTGTTCTGCTTACATATTACTATCTCGCCTTTCAGTTTCCCCTTTTCTCCCCCCCCCCCCTGCCCCACACTATCTCATTAAGAAACAGCTCATCTGCATGGGTCAACTTTCCGCTCATTCAGACTGATGCAACTCCACTGAGTTAATACTGATCTTCAACAGTGTAAGTGTGGAAAATCATGCCCCAAATCTCCTGCTAGCAAGAAGAGGCAACCCCTCAGCTGGTGCCATAGCTCCATCAGATCTGCCCCCTAATAGCTTTTCTGGAGGAACGGGAAAGGCCGTTAAATATGGAATAGCAGATCCACAGTCATTTTTGTTAAGGTTAGCACAGCTGTCATGGCAGCCACCCAGGAGGGATGGAAAAGAACAGAAGCTTCTGTCTCAGATGCTGCAGGCAGGACACAAGGACATCTAGCGCTTTCGGCCCCTGGATCCTGACTCATGCAATGGACTTGGGAGACCATCTCACTGTAGCTTTCTCATTCCCAGAGAGATGCTGCTCACGCTGCTTCAGCCTGTGGTGCCGAGTACAGCGTATAACAGAGCTGAGTCATTTTTAAGGCCGGCCAGACTTGGAACAGACTAGAGAGAAAGAAGAAAAGATAGGCTAGTATAGAGAAGTGGGGTGAAATGATGGACCAAGACAGAGACAGCAGGAATCTAAAGCGTCAGTGTGACAAAGTGGGGATTTTCCCTTGTTATGGTGTATGTGTGTCTTACTGTTGAGCCTATGTGAATTTTACTGTTTTGCATGAATACTGTGTGTGCCTCAGTTTCCCTGCATGCTGCACTAATACCTCGGTGGTGGGAATAGGGGTGTGTGACTTTGGCTGAGACCTCTGGGGCAGGTGAGGCTGCTCCAGCTGCCTGCACATATGCTATGACTGGTGCTCTTTGTAACCTGATACCCAGGACGGGGACTACACCAAAGTGACGCCCAGGTGACTTGCCTCGCAAGCAGGACAAAGCCAAGGAGGCGGAACAATGGGGGGTGCCGGAGGGCGGGTTGCTGGAAGCTAGGCAGTCTGCTTGGGAGGACTGGTAGAGGGGGAGTCCAGAGCTTCTGGATGGACTTGGCTGAAAGTCACTGATTTGGAGCAAAGAATCCTGTGGCACCTTATAGACTAACAGACGTTTTGCAGCATGAGCTTTCGAAGATGTGGGTATTCACCCACGAAAGCTCATGCTGCAAAACGTCTCTTAGTCTATAAGGTGCCACAGGATTCTTTGCTGCTTTTACAGAACCACACTAACACGGCTACCCCTCTGATACTAGTCACTGATTTCTCTGCTAACAAGTTCAATTCTACCCGCTGTATTCCTGTCAACTAATAAACCTTCTGTTTTACTAGCTGGCTGAGAGTCACTGCTGACTGCCGAGTTGGGGTGCAGGGCCCCGTCCGGGTGGACTCTCTGCAGGAAGCGCTCAGTGTGGAAGGGGATGCTCAGATCCAGGAAGATCGAAGCTGTGTAAGCATCTTGCCCTGGAGACAGTGCGCTCACAAGGCGGAGGGTCCCCCAGAGTCCTGACTGGCCTTGTATGGAGAAGTTCCAGTGACACTCTGTGACAGTCAGCTCCGATAATATGGTGATGCGCACCTTCTGAGAACAAAAATAAAGTATCCCAGAGGTTATTTAGGGTGCAATTATAAGTAGGTGAGGGACATTTCCCTACTTTAAGGTGTGCGTGATTGGGGGGACCACAGCCTCCCCCCCAAATTTGAGCCTGTAAAGTGGGCAATCCCAGGCCCAAAATTAGCAACTGAGCCCTACCTCATCCCCTCACTGGCTGTGGGGCTAACCCCTGATTAGCAGAGGTAAGAGCTCTGCTCCCCAGCTGACATGCCAAGATAGTAGCACTAGGCTCTGCCCGCCAGGGGAGCCAGAGGAAGGGGGCAACATCCCCCTCTCGTCATCACAGCTAGCCAGAGGCCAGGAAGGCCACATGAGAGGATGAGCCTAAAATGGTCATCAAGGGGTTATCCAGAATATTATGGCCTGGTGACATGCTTCACCCCATCCTGTTTAGTCAATGGCGATTTTCTTCCTGCCCCCCTTGTAACTTGTGATGCGGTTGAAGGAAGCAGCAAGCTCCCAGCCTGCGGGGCGGGGACTAGGCTGGTTTCTGTTGCACAGAGCAGTCCTTTTATAGAAGGGCACCAGCCAGCTCCCTGTCCTGTGTGTGTTGGGGGAGAAGTTACTGATGGGAGGATGGGGAGAGACACCCCTGTTAGGCTGGACCCAAAGGTGAGACAGAACATGCCTGGGACACACAGTGTGCTCCCGTAAGGAACACCCAGACTAAGCAGGACAGGGGGAGACACAAGCACTAAAGGAGACATAGTGCTGGGGAGGTACACAGACATTTATCTATCTCCCACCAGCCATGGTGGGCCCTGTGGCACCATGGGAGTGGCAGTGGCACCTGTGTCCATTTCCTGTCAGCCACTGCCAGGCCCAGCTGGACTTCCCATTTCCGGTGCGAGTCCAGAAGCAGAAGTTGCCATGAGGTGGTGCCGTGAAGGGTGGTGCTGTTGTCAGGCGAAAGCAGGAGGAGTAGGTGGGAATCCGTGCTACCATGGGGAGGTGACACCCTTGCTGTGGAAGGGCCCCAGCATTATGGGAGGTGTCATCTCCCTGCCATGCCATGCTCTGCACCGGCCCCAGCCTGTGGAGCTGAAGTAGGGAGGAAACTTTACTTCTGGGAGGAAGATCCAGGGAACTACAGGCCAGACAGTCTCACCTCAGTCCCTGGAAAAATCATGGAACAGGTCCTCAAGGAATCAATTCTGAACTACTTAAAGGAGGGGAAAGTGATCAGGAACAGTCAGCATGGATTCACCAAGGGCAAGTCATGCCTGACTAACCTTAATTGCCTTCTATGATGCGATAACCGGTTCTGTGGATGAGGGGAAACCAGTGGATGTGCTATTTCTGGACTTTAGCAAAGCCTTTGATACAGTCTCCCACTGTATTCTTGCCAGCAAGTTAAAGAAGTATGGGCTGGATGAATGGACAGTAAGGTGGATAGAAAACTGGCTAGATGGTCGGGCTCAACGGGTAGTGATCAATGGGTCCATGTCTAGTTGGCGGCCGGTATCAAGTGGAGTGCCCCAAGGGTCGGTGCTGGGCCGGTTTTGTTCAATATCTTCATTAACGATCTGGAGGATGGTGTGGACTGCACCCTTAGCAAGTTTGCAGATGACACTAAACTGGGAGGAGTGGTAGATACGCTGGAGGGTAGGGATAGGATACAGAGGGACCTAGACAAATTAGAGGATTGGGCCAAAAGAAATATGATGAGGTTCAACAAGGACAAGTGCAGAGTCCTGCACTTAGGACGGAAGAATCCCATGCACTGCTACAGACTAGGGACCGAATGGCTGGGCAGCAGTTCTGTAGAAAAGGACCTAGGGGTTACGGTGGACGAAAAGATGAATATGAGTCTACAGTGTGCCCTCGTTGCCAAGAAGGCTAATGGCATTTTGGGTTGTATAAGTAGGGGCATTTCCAGCAGATCGAGGGATGTGATCATTCCCCTCTATTCAGCACTGGTGAGGCCTCATTTGGAGTACTGTGTCCAGTTTTGGGCCCCACACTACAAGAAGGATGTGGATAAATTGGAGAGAGTCCAGCGGAGGGCAACAAAAATGATTAGGGGGCTGGAGCACATGACTTATGAGGAGAGGCTGAGGGAACTGGGATTGTTTAGCCTGCAGAAGAGAAGAATGAGGGGGGATTTGATAGCTGCTTTCAACTACCTCAAAGGGGGTTCCAAAGAGGATGGATCTAGACTGTTCTCAGTGGTAGAAGACGACAGAACAAGGAGTAATGGTCTCAAGTTGCAGAGGGGGAGGTTTAGGTTGGACATTAGGAAAACCTTTTTCACTAGTAGGGTGGTGAAGAACTGGAATGGGTTACCTAGGGAGGTGGTGGAATCTCCTTCCTTAGAGGTTTTTAAGGTCAGGCTTGACAAAGCCCTGGCTGGGATGATTTAGTTGGGTTTGGTCCTGCTTTGAGCAGGGGGCTGGACTAGATGACCTCCTGAGGTCCCTTCCAACCCTGAGATTCTATGAGTCTATGCTCACTGTTCCTTGTTGGACTCTAATAGAGCGAGTACCAGACCATCTTAACTTCCATTCACTGTTCCGGTTGGACTCTAACAGAAACTTAACTTCCAAATTGGGAAAGAGAGTGTTTTTCCATTGGCGATTTACCAGCAAGTGTATGTGATGGACGCGTTACAGAGTAGGCAGCTACTTCACTGCCTCACCCTGTTTGCTTTTCTTTTTCAATAGCTTTAACCCTAAAGCAAAGCTCACAAATGCTCCAATAAGGACAAACATTGCTTGTTTCATAGTAAATATATAAATATGTGGCTGAAAATCCTCATTATTCAGAATAATGTGGAAACTAACACTTTAAAGTGAAGACCCTAGGTTTGATTGTTAATTAGTCGTGCCCCCAGTAATAAAACTTCCAAGGATGCTCCAAATTATTAATAAATTGTTTATAAAATTCATTTCAAGTTGAACTTGCTTTTAAGCAATAACCAAGCTCTCTAATGTTTACAATTACGCAATTTTTGGACAACCTTTTTAATGCAAAGACCTGTTTTAAGCCCCGCTTGGACACCAGTTACATGTGGGATAATTACTGTTTGAAATGTATGAAGTATTTTTGGTCTTTAGAGAAGGTTAACCATTTGTATGTAGGAATATGACTGAATCTGGTCACATCTGGGCAGGTGTGCATCCCAACAGGCTTGGTCTCAAAAGCCTGCAAGAGAGGAGATGTGGGAGGAGTGCAAGAGACTCCTACTGTGGTACTGGGTGCTAGAGTGATGCGGAAATGGGTGTAACCAGCCTATTGATCCATAGGTGTTGAATCCATTTCTGTTCATTCACTGGGGGTGATGCAGAGCAGATGCGAGCGGGAGGCAGGGAGAGCAAGAGCTCACGCCTCAGTAGAGCTTTGGGAACCGAAGACTCTTTCCTGGGTTATTTCCTGTGCTTGCAGAAGACTCCTCAGGCCAGGGGAGCGGAGCAGGGCAAGAGTCTCGGCCCCAGGAAGAGGATCTGGAAGAAATGGACCTGCGCAATCTAGACATCCAACTTTCCAGAGGCATATAACCAAAGATACTCAGTCCTCACCTCTTCCACATCACTGGGCAAGAGTTCCTGGTCACGGCATGCTAGCCCTGCTCTCTACCTTGCTTCAGCGGATGTGTGCATTCTGGTTAGGGGAGATCTCTGTGGGATAAAGGCAAGGGGAAAGGACAATAGTGGCACTGCTATGGGTACCCGCATGGCCCCTCAGTATGCCAACATCTTTATGGCTGGCTTAGAACAACGCTTCCTTAACTCTCGTTCCCTAACACCCCTACTCTACTTGCGCTACATTGATGACAACATCATCATCTGGACTCATGGAAAAGAAGCCCTCGAGGAATTCCACCGAGATTTTAACAATTTCCATCCCACCATCAACCTCAGCCTAGACCAATCCACACAAGCGGTCCATTTCCTAGACACTACTGTGCTAATAAACGATGGTCACATAAATACCACCCTATACCGGAAACCCACTGACCGCTATACTTACTTACATGCCTCCAGCTTCCATCCCGGACAGACCACACGATCCATTGTCTACAGCCAAGCTCTAAGATACAACCGTATTTGCTCCAATCCCTCGGACAGAGATAAACACCTACAAGATCTCTATCAAGCATTCTTAAACCTACAATACCCACCTGCTGAAGTGAAAAAACAGATTGACAGAGCCAGAAGAGTACCCAGAAGCCACCTACTACAGGACAGGCCTAAAAAAGAAAATAACAGAACACCACTAGCCATCACCTACAGCCCCCAACTAAAACCTCTCCAGCGCATCATCAAAGATTTACAACCTATCCTTAAAGATGATCCCTCACTCTCACAGATCTTGGGAGACAGGCCAGTCCTCGCTTATAGACAGCCTCCCAACCTGAAGCAAATACTCACCAGCAACCGCACACCATACAACATAAACACTAACCCAGGAACCTATCCTTGCAATAAAGCCCGATGCCAGCTCTGTCCACATATCCATTCAAGTGACACCATCACAGGACCTAATCACATCAGACACACCATCAGGGGCTCGTACACCTGCACATCTACCAACGTGATATATGCCATCATGTGCCAGCAATGACCCTCTGCCATGTACATTGGCCAAACCGGACAGTCTCTACGCAAAAGAATAAATGGACACAAATCTGACATCAGGAATCATAACATTCAAAAACCAGTGGGAGAACACTTCAACCTTTCTAACCACTCAGTGACAGACTTGAAGGTGGCAATTTTGCAACAAAAAAACTTCAAAAACAGACTCCAAAGAGAGACTGCTGAACTTGAATTAATATGCAAACTAGATACAATTAAGTGAGGTTTAAACAAAGACTGGGAATGGTTGGGTCATTACACCAATTGAATCTATTTCCCTATGTTAAGTTCTCCTCACACCTTCTATGGGCCAACTTAATTATCACTTCAAAAAGTTTTTTTTCCTCCTGCTAACGATAGCTCATCTCAATTGATTAGACTCTGCCTGTTGGTATGCATACTTCCAGCTTTTCATGTTCTCTGTATGTATAAATATCTCCTGTCTGTGTGTTCCATTCTATGCATCCGAAGAAGTGAGCTTTAGCTCACGAAAGCTCATGCTAAAATAAATTTGTTAGTCTTTAAGGTGCCACAAGTACTCCTGTTTTTTTTGCGAATATAGACTAACACGGCTGCTACTCTGAAACCGGACAATAGAATGTGATCATTTTGGATGTGGGAGCAGCCTGGTGCCTCTTACATATAGCCATGACTGCCTTGGGGACTAGCAATCACCGGAGCCAACTAGCTTTACATTCCCTGCCACTCGCTTGATGTTCTTGGGTTGTGTTTCCTGCAAGGGAGACCTGGTGGAGAATCACTTCAGTTCTGTCCTGAGACTGAGCGGTAGGACAGCCTGGCTTTGAGACATATGTCAGGCAAGATCAGCTGGGAGCTGAGGACTGTTACTCTTTCTGAGATGAGTGGCAGCTTTAGAGGGGGACTTGAAAGAGCTATAGCCACCCCTAAATTTGCCTCAACCTTCCTGTATCCACCCATCCCAGCGCAAAGGTAAAATGTTAGGGAGACACTTTGCTGGTGCTGTCAATGGCCTTCAGAGCTCGGCGCCTGACCAGAAGCTGCCGTTCTCAGCCCCCCACTCCCCTCATGTCAGAGCCACCAGCTGCATAGGGTGGCTAACGTTCTAATTTGGGAAAACTGGATGCTGAGCAGTGGAACTTCCCTGCCCCCTGCTGCACCTCGTCTATGAAAGCACAGCTCCTACTCCTTCTCTTCCCTCAAGGGCCTCCCTCCCCACCTTCCCCACCCTGTCGCTCGCTGATCTCCTCACCTCCCTCCCCTCACCAGCTGAGCAGGCCTTGAGGGGCATGATGGCTTGGATCACAGAAACACCACTGGGCACTGCCACCTGTTGTACCAAGACTACTCCGGCACCCTGTCTTGTTGAGCCAGACATGCCCATCTGCTCCAGCACAGACCCAGGGTCTGAACCGCATGCCCCAAAGCTTCAGACTTAACCTGAAAACAACTTACGGAAATGTTCCTGTCTTTAACACTCAGAAGTCTCCCAATGGGTTCTAAACCCCAAATATATCCATTTTACCCTGTCTATAGCTTATACAGGGTAAACATAAATTGTTCACCTGCTATAACACTGATAGAGAGATATGCACAGCTGCTTGCCCCCCGAGATACTCTGGGTTAATTAATAGGTAAAAAGTGATTTTATTAAATACAGCTAGTAGGATTTAAGTGGTTCCAAGTAGGAGCAGACAGAACAAAGCAAATTACCAAGTAAAATAAAATAAAACACGCAAATCTCAGCTGTTCTCCTAAGCTCGGGATGTGTGTGTGACTGGGGCAGGAGGCTGGAGGTACAGCTCTTCTCCCAGGGTTGGGGGGGGGGGGCTGTGTATGTGACTGGGGCGTTAAAGTTCCCCGATGAGTCAAAGCCCTGAGGTTGCCTTACCAGCTACTCTCTTGCAAAATAACGAGGAAGGCAAACTAGTGCCAGTAGCATATGAATGTAAAAAAACGTCAATGTGCTGAGTTAAATTTTGATCCTTGAGAGCCTGAATGTTTATCAGCTGTTTAGGCAATCCAGTCTTTTGACCAGCTCACGAGCACAGCCCTGATCACAATTCAAAGTACTCATACCCCACTCAACTATAGCTTCTCTGACAAACTGACAGGAAGCAGGGTCACCAATACACCCGTGGGCTCTATGAACCCTCATTCCGATCAATATAACGGTCGTTACCAAAACCGTATCTAAGCCCGATTTATTGACTCACACTTTAATTGAAAAAGGAACTAAGCATGAATGTCCGAGGTTACTTTAGAACAAAAACTTTCATTGGTAGAGGCACCCTCCTTAAGGACAGGAGAAACAAATCTGGTTTACTGATGGCAGCTCCGTAGTAATTAAGGGGAAACGGTATAGTAAATATGCTGCCATAAACCTATGGAAGGAAGTGAATCAAGGGCATTTAGAGCATGGCTCAGCGCAACATGCAGAGCTTCATGTCGTATATCATGTTTTAAAATGATATTGATATTTGACTGGCAACGAAATCACTGGGACAGAGCAGATGGGAAGGAGCTAGCGTACCTAGGAGAATGGGAATGCATCCATTCTTCGAAGGCAAGGAACCCCAATCAGTTACAAAGCCCACAGCAGGGACAGAAGTGTGGAACCGCCGAGGCGACGCTATCACCCAGCGGCAAGACAGAGCAATTGCTACTAGAAGCCAGCTACGCGCCTTTGCGCATTTCTGGTACGCTGCTGCCATCTAGCGCTGTGAGTGATAATTGTAGCTAGGTCAAGGCTTAGTGCAACCGAATGCTATTTTTGCATATTTCAAAGAGAAATTCGTATCTATCAGTGACCTGTAATGAATGGGTCATGTTTAGCAATGTTCACGAAAGGAATCTCTTCCAATTGTCCAGCAGGGGATGTTATTGGCTTGTGAAAGACGATTCCCAGAGCAAACTGTTCCTAGAAATAAAGATGCATGAATTTCTTATGTATCAATTTTCACACACACAGATTAGTCTTATGGCCAGCAATGCAACCGAATAGCGTTTGTAAAATGGTTCCAGGAGAAAGTGTTGCCTAGCAGTGCTTTGCACTGAACGTCTCCTTTTTAGCAATTTTCACGAAAGGAACGCTGCCAAATAGCCACCAGTGCTTTCGAATAGCAATTGGAGGTTGGTTCAAGGGGAAAGTCGTGTCTAGCACTGATGTGGGCTTAATAATTCTTCATTTGCTCTTTTCAAGTGCCTAGTTTACGTCTTGAATGAATAACAGATGTTTAGCTATTTTCACAAACGGATCTCTGCCAAATGGGCAGGAGTGTAATCGAATAGCATTTTTAGGGTGGTTCCAGGAGCAATTCGTGCCTACGAAAGTTTTGGAATGAATTGGTCATGTGTAGCTGTTTTCACAGCGTATCTCGGTCATGTTGTTGCTGTGCATCCGAATAGGAAGTTTTCGATGGGAACAGGAGGAATTGTGCTTAACAATGGTGTGGCATTTTTTCTCATGTTTAGCTGCTTTGAAACCTTCGCTCAAATCCTACCCCTGTCAAATTGAGAGCAGTGCATCTTAACAGCAATTATAGGATGGTACCAGGAGAAATAATCCGCAATGAATTTCTCACATTTCGCTGTTTTCCCAAACGGATCTCTGCCAAATTGCCAGCAATGCAACCGAATAGTGTTTGTAAAATGGTTCCAGGAGAAAGTGTTGCGTAGCAGTGATTTGCACTGAACGTCTCCTTTTTAGGAATTTTCACAAACGGAGCTCTTCCAAATGGCCAGAAGTGGAACCTAATTGCCTTTTTAGCGTGTTTCTAGGAGAAATTCGTACCTACGAGTGAGTTCGAATGAATTGCTCAGGTATAGCTGTTTGCCAAACGTATATAGGTCAAGTTGCTAGCTGTGCATCCGAATATCAATTTTAGGATGGGAGCAGGAGGAATTCGTGCTTCCCAATAATCCGCAGTGTATTTCTCATGTTACGCTGTTTTCACAACGTACAACTCCCAAATTCTCAGCAGTGCATCAGAATTGCAGAAGCAGGACGATTCATTTAGACTTTACTGGCTCGCAGATATAAGGCTCGAAATGGTCATGATTTGCTATTTTCACGGAAGGAGCTCTAACAAAGTGCTTAACAGTGCAACCTAATGCTATTTTGTGGATATTTCAAAGAGAAATTCGTACCTATCAGTGTTCTGTAATGAATGGCTCATGTGTAGCAATGTTCACGAAGGGAATCTCTACCAATTGTCCAGCAGGGAATGCTATTGGCTTGTGAAAGACGATTCTCAGAGAAAACTGTGCCTAGCAATGAATTTCTCATGTATCAATTTTCACACAAACAGATTAGTCTTATGGCCAGCAATGCAACCGAATAGCGTTTGTAAAATGGTTCCAGGATAAAGTGTTGCCTAGCAGTGCTTTGCACTGAACGTCTCCTTTTTAGCAATTTTCACGAAAGGAACTCTGCCAAATAGCCACCAGTGCTTTCGAATAGCAATTGGAGGTTGGTTCAAGGGGAAAGTCGTGTCTAGCACTGATGTGGGCTTAATAATTCTTCATTTGCTCTTTTCAAGTGCCTAGTTTACGTCTTGAATGAATAACAGATGTTTAGCTATTTTCACAAACGGATCTCTGCCAAATGGGCAGGAGTGTAATCGAATAGCATTTTTAGGGTGGTTCCAGGAGCAATTCGTGCCTACGAAAGTTTTGGAATGAATTGCTCATGTGTAGCTGTTTTCACAGCGTATCTCGGTCATGTTGTTGCTGTGCATCCGAATAGGAAGTTTTGGATGGGAACAGGAGGAATTCTGCTTAACAATGGTGTGGCATTTTTTCTCATGTTTAGCTGCTTTGAAACCTTCGCTCAAATCCTACCCCTGTCAAATTGAGAGCAGTGCATCTTAACAGCAATTATAGGATGGTACCAGGAGAAATTCATGAATATCAATAATCCGCAATGAATTGCTCACATTTCGCTGTTTTCCCAAACGGATCTCTGCCAAATTGCCAGCAATGCAACCGAATAGTGTTTGTAAAATGGTTCCAGGAGAAAGTGTTGCGTAGAAGTGATTTGCACTGAACGACTCCTTTTTAGGAATTTTCACAAACGGAGCTCTTCCAAGTGGCCAGAAGTGGAACCTAATTGCCTTTTTAGCGTGTTTCTAGGAGAAATTCGTGCCTACGAGTGATTTCGAATGAATTGTTCAGGTTCAGCTGTTTTCACAGCGTATCTCCGTCAAGTTGCTAGCTGTGCATCCGAATTGCAAAGTTAGGATGGGAGCAGGAGGAATTCGTGCTTCCCAATAATCCCAAGTGCATTTCTCACGTTTCGCTGTTTTCCCAAACGGATTTATGCGAAATTGCCAGCAATGCATCGGAATAGCATTTGTAAGATGGGTCTAGGAGAAAGTGTTGCCTAGCAGTGGTTTGCACTGAACGTCTCCTTTTTAGGAATTTTCACAAACGGAGCTCTTCCAAATGGCCAGCAGTGGAACCGAATAGCAATTGTAGCGTGTTTCCAGGAGAAATTCGTACCTACGAGTGATTTCGAATGAATTGCTCAGGTATAGCTGTTTTCCAAGCGTATATTGGTCAAGTTGCTAGCTGTGCATCCGAATATCAATTTTAGGATGGGAGCAGGAGGAATTCGTGCTTCCCAATAATCCGCAGTGTATTTCTCATGTTACGCTGTTTTCACAACGTACAACTCCCAAATTCTCAGCAGTGCATCAGAATTGCAGAAGCAGGACGATTCATTTGAACTTTACTCGCTCGCAGATATAAGGCTCGAAATGGTCATGACTTGCTATTTTCACGGAAGGAGCTCTAACAAAGGGCTTAACAGTGCAACCTAATGCTATTTTGTGGATATTTCAAAGAGAAATTCGTACCTATCAGTGTCCTGTAATGAATGGCTCATGTGTAGCAATGTTCACGAAGGGAATCTCTACCAATTGTCCAGCAGGGAATGCTATTGGCTTGTGAAAGACGATTCTCAGAGAAAACTGTGCCTAGCAATGAATTTCTCATGTATCAATTTTCACACAAACAGATTAGTCTTATGGCCAGCAATGCAATCGAATAGCGTTTGTAAAATGGTTCCAGGAGAAAGTGTTGCCTAGCAGTGCTTTGCACTGAACGTCTCCTTTTTAGCAATTTTCACGAAAGGAACTCTGCCAAATAGCCACCAGTGCTTTCGAATAGCAATTGGAGGTTGGTTCAAGGGGAAAGTCGTGTCTAGCACTGATGTGGGCTTAATAATTCTTCATTTGCTCTTTTCAAGTGCCTAGTTTACTTCTTGAATGAATAACAGATGTTTAGCTATTTTCACAAACGGATCTCTGCCAAATTCTCAGCACTCCATGAGAATTGCAGAAAAGGATGATTCCATGAGACTTTCCTCGCTCGCAGAGATAAGGCTCGAAAGGGTCATGTCTTGCTATTTTCACGGAAGGAGCTCTAACAAAAGGCTTAACAGTGCAACCGAATGCTATTTTTGCATATTTCAAAGAGAAATTCGTATCTATCAGTGACCTGTAATGAATGGGTCATGTTTAGCAATGTTCACGAAAGGAATCTCTTCCAATTGTCCAGCAGGGGATGTTATTGGCTTGTGAAAGACGAGTCTCAGAGCAAACTGTGACTAGCAATAAACATGCATGAATTTCTCATGTATCAATTTTCACACACACAGATTAGTCTTATGGCCAGCAATGCAACCGAATAGTGTTTGTAAAATGGTTCCAGGAGAAAGTGTTGCCTAGCAGTGCTTTGCACTGAACGTCTCCTTTTAGCAATTTTCAAGACAGAAACTCTGCCAAATAGCCAGCAGTGGAACCTTATTGCCTTTTTAGCGTGTTTCTATGAGAAATTCGTGCCTACGAGTTATTTTGAATGATTTGCTCAGGTATAGCTGTTTTCACAGCGTATCTCCGTCAAGTTGCTAGCTGTGCATCCGAATAGCAACGTTAGGATGGGAGAAGGAGGAATTCGTGCTTCCCAATAATCCAAAGTGAATTTCTCATGTTTCGCTGTTTTCCCAAACGGATCTCTGCCAAATTGCCAGGAATGCATCGGAATAGCATTTGTAAGATAGAGTAACATTCCGTGAGAAGTCTGTCACTAGCCCGGTGGTGGGGCTGAGGTTGGCTAGAAGGAAAATTTGGGGGACTACGTCAGAGGTGGGCGAGCGGAGCCGGGCAGTGGGCGGCAGCTGGTGCCACGGGGCGGGTGGCTGCAAAGCTGTGGTCTCCTCAGCGTGCGGCCGCCCTTGGACTGCTTGCAGCCCTTAGGAGCTGCCTGGCAGCGGGCCCGGCTCGGGGATCAGCAGAGCCGTTGCGGAGCCAGGGTGGGTCAGTCGGGGTTGCTGTGAGGAGACTTGGACCTTCTACCTGCCCTGAGTGGTGACCCCCCCCCAATGTGTGGAGACATGGCCAGTGGTCTTCTCTTGGCACCCCAGCCCCTTGCTCGGGCTCAGGTCTGCACCGCTGCTGGAGTAGGGCTGCCAGATCCCCGCTGGAACACCGGAAGGCTAACATAATTTTGCTTGCTCTTGAGCCCAGAATGCCTGGTTAACATATTTCCAAGTATGCTATTGCACGTTCTTTGTATCATCCCAAGTTTGTACCAATTCAGTGATCTGGTGCTCTTGCCCCCGTACAATAGTATGACGCAATTATTGCCTTATTTTTCAATGCCCTTCTAGGTCTACTGAATTTATAATTCCTGTCCCTGTGCCTATAACTCTTTAAAAGTATCTGCTATAGCTCGAGAGTGACGAGGGACGGGATGTGTTGATTGGAAGAATTTGGACCATGCTTCAACTATGACGGCGCTCTATTGTGCAAATTCAGGTCATGTTAGCGTCAAATTATTCCTGGTCCAGGTTATTGAAAGGTGTAGTGTTACTTGCATCTCTATGGGAGGCTTCATCTTCAGCTAATGAGGATGAGTTACTTTTATGGTTGTGGACCATTTAAAACTAGACTGTTGTATTTCCTACCAATTTAGTTCCATTCACCCATATTGATATTGTCTGAGTCGCTAGGGTTCCTGGTTTAAAAGGTGGAAACCCATGGTATCCAGGAAGAACAGGTTGACAATGACGATTGTAATCTATGGTAGGCTGGGTAGGTGTGCTAAACGCCAATATACCGTCACGGTCATAGGGTGTGATTAGCCAGTAAGTAACTCAAAGGACTCATGTAACACATAGATAGTGGTATAATTTGGATCTGCTTTTCTGTGGTGAAATAAAACCACCGGATCCCCAATGTGCATTGAATGTTCCCAAAGTGAATAACTGTGCCAGGAATCCCCAAGGTTTTAGCCCCCTGTAATTGTTTAACCCATTGGAAATAATCATTCTGGACTTGTGTGGGATGATCCTTGGGGTGTATAGTAAAATGTGCAGGATCAATCATTAACTTAATTGATTGACTGAAATTAATCTGGCATGGTTGGATCACAGGCCATACATATACCAGTATGGTATACTACTTTTCACAATACCTCTTTAATAGTGCTATTTATTCTTCTTACCTGAAGAGAGGACTGAGGTCAGTATGGAATGTGGCATTTCTGGCTGATCTCTAGGGCTTGTAACATTATCGTTAAAATTTGCCCCACAAATGCACTTTCATTATCTGAGTCTCAGGGGTTCCATAGCTGTACACTTCAGTGAAAAGCCTTTTAGCTGCAGTTCTTGCACTATTAGCCCTAGTGGGGAATGCGTCCACCCATCCTGAAAATGAATCTATACTAAACAACAACTACTGGAATCCTTCGTTTCTTCTCGGCAGCTTATCAATGAAAACTATCTGTATATTATGCCATGGTCCCAGGTGCCTCATTGGTTGCCAGTGCGGGGAACGAGCTTTTGCATAGTGCACACAATTTTGCACCAATGTACTCATCATCTTCCATACCGTCTCAGTCTGCTACTGCCTTAGCCTTCTTAGGTCCCTTCTGTACCGTCATGCGTGAACCGATGTGCCGCTTGAGTCATTTTCTTCCCCGCCGTTTTCCCCTGGCTTTGGCTGCACTTATCACTCACATCGCTAGATGGCAGCAGCGTACCAGAAATGAGCTCAGGCGCGTAGATGGCTTCTAGTAGCAATTGCTCTGTTTTACCGCTGGGTGATAGCGTCGCCTCGGCGGTTCTACACTTCTGTCCCTGCTGTGGGCTTTGTAACTGATTGGGGTTCCTTGCCTTCGAAGAATGGATACATTCCCATTCTCCTAGGTACGCTAGCTCCTTCCCATCTGCTCTGTCCCAGTGATTTCGTTGCCAGTCAAATATCAATATCATTTTAAAACATGATATACGACATGAAGCTCTGCATGTTGCGCTGAGCCATGCTCTAAATGCCCTTGATTCACTTCCTTCCATAGGTTTATGGCAGCATATTTACTATACCGTTTCCCCTTAATTACTACGGAGCTGCCATCAGTAAACCAGATTTGTTTCTCCTGTCCTTAAGGAGGGTACCTCTACCAATGCAAGTTTTTGTTCTAAAGTAACCTCGGACATTCATGCTTAGTTCCTTTTTCAATTAAAGTGTGAGTCAATAAATCGGGCTTAGATACGGTTTTGGTAACGACCGCTATATTGATCGGAATGAGGGTTCATTGAGCCCACAGGTGTATTGGTGACCCTGCTTCCTATCAGTTTGTCAGAGAAGCTATAGTTGAGTGGGGTATGAGTACTTTGAATTGTGATCAGGGCTGTGCTCGTGAGCGGGTCAAAAGACTGGATTGCCCAAACAGCTGATAAACATTCAGGCTCACAAGGATCAAAATTTAACTCAGCACCTTGAAGTTTTTTTACATTCATATGCTACTGGCACTAGTTTGCCTGCCTCGTTATTTTGCAAGAGAGTAGCTGCTAAGGCAACCTCAGGGCTTTGACTCATCGGGGAAGTTTAACGCCCCAGTCACACACACAGCCCCCCCCAACCCAGGGAGAACAGCTGTACCTCCAGCGTCCTGCCCCAGTCACACACGCATCCCGAGCTTAGGAGAACAGCTGAGATTTGCGTGTTTTATTTTATTTTACTTGGTAATTTGCTTTGTTCTGTCTGCTCCTACTTGGAACCACTTAATTCCTACTAGCTGTATTTAATAAAATCACTTTTTATGTATTAATTAACCCAGAGTATGTCGGGGGGCAAGCAGCTGTGCCTATCTCTCTATCAGTGTTATAGCAGGTGAACAATTTATGTTTACCCTGTATAAGCTATAGACAGGGTAAAATGGATATATTTGGGGTTTAGAACCCATTGGGAGACTTCTGAGTGTTAAAGACAGGAACATTTCCGTAAGTTACTTTCAGGTTAAGTCAGCAGCTTTGGGGCCTGCGGTTCAGACCCTGGGTCTGTGCTGGAGCAGATGGGCATGTCTGGCTCAACAAGACAGGGTGCAGGAGCAGTCTTGGTACAACAGGTGGCAGTGCCCAGTGGTGTTTCTGTGAATCAAGCCATCACGCCCCTCAAGGCCTGCTCAGCTGGTGGGGGGAGGGAGGTGAGGAGATCAGCGAGCGACAGGGTGGGGAAGGTGGGGAGGGAGGCCCTTGAGGGAAGAGAAGGAGCAGGAGCTGTGCTTTCATAGACGAGGTGCAGCAGGGGGCAGGGAAGTTCCACTGCTCAGCATCCAGTTTTCCCAAATTAGAACGTTAGCCACCCTATGCAGCTGGTGGCTCTGACATGAGGGGAGTGGGGGGGCTGAGAACGGCAGCTTCTGGTCAGGCGCCGAGCTCTGGAGGCCATTGACAGCACCAGTAAAGTGTCTCCCTAACATTTTACCTTTGCGCTGGGATGGGTGGATACAGGAAGGTTGAGGCAAATTTAGGGGTGGCTATAGCTCTTTCAAGTCCCCCTCTAACGCTGCCACTCATCTCAGAAAGAGTAACAGTCCTCAGCTCCCAGCTGATCTTGCCTGACATATGTCTCAAAGCCAGGCTGTCCTACCACTCAGTCTCAGGACAGAGCTGAAGTGATTCTCCACCAGGTCTCCCTTGCAGGAAACACAACCCAAGAACATCAAGCGAGTGGCAGGGAATGTAAAGGTAGTTGGCTCCGGTGATTGCTAGTCCCCAAGGCAGTCATGGCTATATGTAAGAGGCACCAGGCTGCTCCCACATCCAAAATGATCACATTCTATTGTCCTTTCCCCTTGCCTTTATCCCACAGAGATCTCCCCTAACCAGAATGCTCACATCCGCTGAAGCAAGGTAGAGAGCAGGGCTAGCATGCCGTGACCAGGAACTCTTGCCCAGTGATGTGGAAGAGGTGAGGACTGAGTATCTTTGGTTACATGCCTCTGGAAAGTTGGATGTCTAGATTGCAGGTCCATTTCTTCCAGATCCTCTTCCTGGGGCAGAGACTCTTGCCCTGCTCCGCTCCACTGGCCTGAGGAGTCTTCTGCAAGCACAGGAAATAACCCAAGAAAGAGTCTTCGGTTCCCAAAGCTCTACTGAGGCGTGAGCTCTTGCTCTCCCTGCCTCCCGTTCGCATCTGCTCTGCATCACCCCCAGTGAATGAACAGAAATGGATTCAACACCTATGGATCAATAGGCTGGTTACACCCATTTCCGCATCACTCTAGCACCCAGTACCACAGTAGGAGTCTCTTGCACTCCTCCCACATCTCCTCTCTTGCAGGCTTTTGAGACCAAGCCTGTTGGGATGCACACCTGCCCAGATGTGACCAGATTCAGTCATATTCCTACATACAAATGGTTAACCTTCTCTAAAGACCAAAAATACTTCATACATTTCAAACAGTAATTATCCCACATGTAACTGGTGTCCAAGCGGGGCTTAAAACAGGTCTTTGCATTAAAAGGTTGTCCAAAATTGCGTAATTGTAAACATTAGAGAGCTTGGTTATTGCTTAAAAACAAGTTCAACTTGAAATTAATTTTATAAACAATTTATTAATAATTTGGAGCATCCTTGGAAGTTTTATTACGGGGGCACGACTAATTAACAATCAAACCTAGGGTCTTCACTTTAAAGTGTTAGTTTCCACATTATTCTGAATAATGAGGATTTTCAGCCACATATTTATATATTTACTATGAAACAAGCAATGTTTGTCCTTATTGGAGCATTTGTGAGCTTTGCTTTAGGGTTAAAGCTATTGAAAAAGAAAAGCAAACAGGGTGAGGCAGTGAAGTAGCTGCCTACTCTGTAACGCGTCCATCACATACACTTGCTGGTAAATCGCCACTGGAAAAACACTCTCTTTCCCAATTTGGAAGTTAAGATTCTGTTAGAGTCCAACCGGAACAGTGAATGGAAGTTAAGATGCTCTGGTACTCGCTCTATTAGAGTCCAACCAGGAACAGTGAGCATAGAATCATAGAATCTCAGGGTTGGAAGGGACCTCAGGAGGTCATCTAGTCCAGCCCCCTGCTCAAAGCAGGACCAAACCCAACTAAATCATCCCAGCCAGGGCTTTCTCAAGCCTGACCTTAAAAACCTCTAAGGAAGGAGATTCCACCACCTCCCTAGGTAACCCATTCCAGTTCTTCACCACCCTACTAGTGAAAAAGGTTTTCCTAATGTCCAACCTAAACCTCCCCCTCTGCAACTTGAGACCATTACTCCTTGTTCTGTCATCTTCTACCACTGAGAACAGTCTAGATCCATCCTCTTTGGAACTCCCTTTCAGGTAGTTGAAAGCAGCTATCAAATCCCCCCTCATTCTTCTCTTCTGCAGGCTAAACAATCCCAGTTCCCTCAGCCTCTCCTCATAAGTCATGTGCTCCAGCCCCCTAATCATTTTTGTTGCCCTCCGCTGGACTCTCTCCAATTTATCCACATCCTTCTTGTAGTGTGGGGGCCCAAAACTGGACACAGTACTCCAAATGAGGCCTCACCAGTGCTGAATAGAGGAATGATCACATCCCTCGATCTGCTGGAAATGCCCCTACTTATACAACCCAAAATGCCATTAGCCTTCTTGGCAATGAGGGCACACTGTTGACTCATATTCAGCTTTTCGTCCACCGTAACCCCTAGGTCCTTTTCTGCAGAACTGCTGCCCAGCCATTCGGTCCCTAGTCTGTAGCAGTGCATGGGATTCTTCCGTCCTAAGTGCAGGACTCTGCACTTGTCCTTGTTGAACCTCATCATATTTCTTTTGGCCCAATCCTCTAATTTGTCTAGGTCCTCTGTATCCTATCCCTACCCTCCAGTGTATCTACCACTCCTCCCAGTTTAGTGTCATCTGCAAACTTGCTAAGGGTGCAGTCCACACCATCCTCCAGATCGTTAATGAAGATATTGAACAAAACCGGCCCCAGCACCGACCCTTGGGGCACTCCACTTGATACCGGCCGCCAACTAGACATGGACCCATTGATCACTACCCGTTGAGCCCGACCATCTAGCCAGTTTTCTATCCACCTTACTGTCCATTCATCCAGCCCATACTTCTTTAACTTGCTGGCAAGAATACAGTGGGAGACTGTATCAAAGGCTTTGCTAAAGTCCAGAAATAGCACATCCACTGGTTTCCCCTCATCCACAGAACCGGTTATCGCATCATAGAAGGCAATTAAGGTTAGTCAGGCATGACTTGCCCTTGGTGAATCCATGCTGACTGTTCCTGATCACTTTCCCCTCCTTTAAGTGGTTCAGAATTGATTCCTTGAGGACCTGTTCCATGATTTTTCCAGGGACTAAGGTGAGACTGTCTGGCCTGTAGTTCCCTGGATCTTCCTCCCAGAAGTAAAGTTTCCTCCCGTTCTATAACTGATGGGGTGGGGTGGCAGCAGGGACAAGGGGAATTGAGAATGAGGGGTGCCTGATGTGTTGGGGTATGGAGTTCCCTACTTCAGCTCCACAGGCTGGGTCCGGTGCAGAGCATGGCATGGCAGGGAGATGACATCTCCCATAATGCCGGGGCCCTTTCACAGCAAGGGTGTCACCTCCCCATGGTAGCACGGATTCCCACCTACTCCTCCTGCTTTCGCCTGACAACAGCACCACCCTTCATGGCACCACCTCATGGCAACTTCTGCTTCTGGACTCGCACCGGAAATGGGAAGTCCAGCTGGGCCTGGCAGTGGCTGACAGGAAATGGACACAGGCGCCACTGCCACTCCCATGGTGCCACAGGGCCCACCATGGCTGGTGGGAGATAGATAAATGTCTGTGTACCTCCCCCAGCACTATGTCTCCTTTAGTGCTTGTGTCCCCCCGTCCTGCTTAGTCTGGGTGTTCCTTACCGGAGCACACTGTGTGTCCCAGGCATGTTCTGTCTCACCTTTGGGTCCAGCCTAACAGGGGTGTCTCTCCCCATCCTCCCACCAGTAACTTCTCCCCCAACGCACACAGGACAGGGAGCTGGCTGGTGCCCTTCTATAAAAGGACTGCTCTGTGCTACAGAAACCAGCCTAGTCCCCGCCCCGCAGTCTGGGAGCTTGATGCTACCTTCAACCGCATCACAAGTTACAAGAGGGGGCAGGAATAAAATCCCCATTGACTAAACAGGATGGGGTGAAGCATGTCACCAGGCCATAATATTCTGGATAACCCCTTGATGACCATTTTAGGCTCATCCTCTCATGTGGCCTTCCTGGCCTCTGGCTAGCTGTGATGACGAGAGGGGGATGTTGTCCCCCTTCCTCTGGCTCCCCTGGCGGGCAGAGCCTAGTGCTACTACCTTGGCATGTCAGCTGGGGAGCAGAGCTCTTACCTCTGCTAATCAGGGGTTAGCCCCACAGCCAGTGAGGGGATGAGGTAGGGCTCAGTTGCTAATTTTGGGCCTGGGATTGCCCACTTTACAGGCTCAAATTTGGGGGGGTTCCCCCCCAATCACGCACACCTTAAAGTAGGGAAATGTCCCTCACCTACTTATAATTGCACCCTAAATAACCTCTGGGATACTTTATTTTTGTTCTCAGAAGGTGCGCATCACCATATTATCGGAGCTGACTGTCACAGAGTCCCCGAATCACGGAGTCCTCAGGTTATGTTCTGGAACTTCTCCATACAAGGCCAGTCAGGACTCTGGGGGACCCTCCGCCTTGTGAGCGCACTGTCTCCAGGGCAAGATGCTTACACAGCTTCGATCTTCCTGGATCTGAGCATCCCCTTCCACACTGTGCGCTTCCTGCAGCGAGTCCACCCGGACGGGGCCCTGCACCCCAACTCGGCAGTCAGCAGTGACTCTCAGCCAGCTAGTAAAACAGAAGGTTTATTAGTTGACAGGAATGCAGCGGGTAGAATTGAACTTGTTAGCAGAGAAATCAGTGACTAGTATCAGAGGGGTAGCCGTGTTAGTCTGGTTCTGTAAAAGCAGTAAAGAATCCTGTGGCACCTTATAGACTAAAAGACGTTTTGCAGCATGAGCTTTCGTGGGTGAATACCTACTTCTTCGAAAGCCCATGCTGTAAAACGTCTCTTAGTCTATAAGGTGCCACAGGATTCTTTGCTCCAAATCAGTGACTTTCAGCCAAGTCCATCCAGAAGCTCTGGACTCCCCCTCTACCAGTCCTCCCAAGCAGACTGCCTAGCTTCCAGCAACCAGACCTCCGGCACCCCCCATTGCTCCGCCTCCTTGGCTTTGTCCTGCTTGCCAGGCAAGTCACCTGGGCGTCACTTGGGTGTAGTCCCCGTCCTGGGTATCAGGTTACAAAGAGCACCAGTCATAGCATATGTGCAGGCAGCTGGAGCAGCCTCACCTGCCCCAGAGGTCTCAGCCAAAGTCACACACCCCTATTCCCACCACCGAGGTATTAGTGCAGCATGCAGGGAAACTGAGGCACACACAGTATTCATGCAAAACAGTAAAATTCACATAGGCTCAACAGTAAGACACACATACACCATAACAAGGGAAAATCCCCACTTTGTCACACTGATGCTTTAGATTCCTACTGTCTCTGTCTTGGTCCATCATTTCACCCCACTTCTCTATAGTAGCCTATCTTTTCTTCTTTCTCTCTAGTCTGTTCCAAGTCTGGCCGGCCTTAAAAATGACTCAGCTCTGTTATACGCTGTACTCGGCACCACAGGCTGAAGCAGCGTGAGCAGCATCTCTCTGGGAATGAGAAAGCTACAGTGAGATGGTCTCCCAAGTCCATTGCATGAGTCAGGATCCAGGGGCCGAAAGCGCTAGCTGTCCTTGTGTCCTGCCTGCAGCATCTGAGACAGAAGCTTCTGTTCTTTTCCATCCCTCCTGGGTGGCTGCCATGACAGCAGTGCTAACCTTAACAAAAATGACTGTGGATCTGCTATTCCATATTTAACGGCCTTTCCCGTTCCTCCAGAAAAGCTATTAGGGGGCAGATCTGATGGAGCTATGGCACCAGCTGAGGGGTTGCCTCTTCTTGCTAGCAGGAGATTTGGGGCATGATTTTCCACACTTACACTGTTGAAGATCAGTATTAACTCAGTGGAGTTGCATCAGTCTGAATGAGCGGAAAGTTGACCCATGCAGATGAGCTGTTTCTTAATGAGATAGTGTGGGGGGGGGGGAGAAAAGGGGAAACTGAAAGGCGAGATAGTAATATGTAAGCAGAACAGCAAGAGATGAGTGTCAATCTCTGTCACGGAGTGTCGGGGAGTCAAGGCCCTGCAACCCCCACCATGACTCTCAGCCAGCCGGTAAAGCAGGTTTATTTAGACGACAGGAACACAGTCCAAGACAGGTTTTGGAGGCACAGACAACAGGATCCTCCCCAATTAGATCCATCTTGGGGTCCCAGGAGCACCACTGCCCCCTTCGGGGGTCAGAGCCCTATCTGTGCTTCCCTCCATTCCCCAGCCAGCTCCTGAAAACCCCCTCACTCCCCAGCGTCTCCTCCCCCAGGCCTTTGTTCAGCTTCCCAAGCAGAGGAGTCACCTGGCCTCTAACCCCTTCCTGGGTTCTCACATTACATGCTCAGGCATCTTCCCTCAAGGTCAGTCTCCCATCTCCCAGTGCAGACCTTTCTCCCAGGCCAGCACCCCCCACGCAGCATTCACAGACCACAGTGAGCAGGGGCGGCTCTAGGAATGCGGCCGCCCCAAGCAGGGCGGTGCGCCGCAGGGGGCGCGCTACCGGTCGCCGGTACCCTGACTTCGGGGGACCTCTTGCAGACGTGCCTGCGGAGGGTCCGGTGGTCCCGCGGCTCGGGTGGAGCTTCCACAGGCATACCTGCGGGAGGTCCACCCGAGCCGCGGGACCAGCGGACCCACCGCAGTCATGCCGGCGGGGGGTCCCCCCGCGCCCCCCGACAAGCGCACCACCGCACTCATGCCAGGGGGGGGTCCGCTGGTCCCGCCTCGGTGGACCTCCCGCAGGCATGACCGCGGAAGGTCCGCCGGAGCCGCCTGCTGCCCTGCCGGGAAAATGTGCACTGGGCTCTGGAGCCGGCCCTGACAGTAAGAACAGTCCCAGTGCGTCACACTCTCATTTTCTGTCTCTGAGTGACCTTGGCACCAAGCGCCCTGCTCTTCGCTGACCTTGGCTCTTATCGTCCCAGGCTTGATGTGACCTTCCTGCTTCTTATTCTGTCAGTCACCATTTCTTTCCCCTTTCCTTTTGTCCTATTTTAAGGAGGAAATCCCTTACGCAAATAGGAGGAGGAAGCAATTGCCCTGAATGGGGAATGAAATTTACCAGGCAACCACAGAGATAGATTCTGGTCTCATTTACACTAATGTCCCAACATTGGCATCCATAGAGTTCCTCCTGTTTTACACCAAACATGAGATCAGAATCAGGCCCTTTGCCTTCCCTGACACTGTTCTTCCATGTTCTTGGGATGGGGCAAGGTGGGTCAGTCCGAGAAAAAAAACGAGAGTGCCCAATTCATTACCTCACCTGCACCCATGCAAAAGGGGTGGAAATTGCTCCCAAATCAGAGTGGTAGGGTTTTTTTTCCATTTTTAAAAAGCCCTCCCATTGGCTCTTTTGATCAGAGGCCCAACTCCCTTTCTTTTACCTATGCAGGGAGGCTTTTTTAACCCTTTACAGGTAAAACAAGCAGAGTACAGCCACCACAGCGCTCAAACCCATCCCCCACAGCCCCCCATTCCCTTCCACAGACCTGAAACCCATCCCCCTCAGCCCCTTCAGAGCCCCCATCCCCTGCCACAGCGCTCAAATTCATCCACCTCAGCATCATCACAGCCACCAAGATTCATTCCGCAGTGCATAAACCCATCCCACACAGCACCCCATTCCCTTCCACAGCCCAAAAACCCATCGCCCACAGCCACATCACAGCCGCGTCATTCCCTGCCACAGCTCTCAAACCCATTCCCCACAGCCCCCCATTCCCTGCCACAGCCCAGAAACCCATCCCCCACAGCCACATCACAGCCGCCTCATTCCCTGCCACAGCGCTCAAACCCATCCCCCACAGGACCCCATTCCCTGCCACAGACCTCAAACCCATCCCCCACAGCCCCATCTTAGCCGCCTCGTTCCCTACCATAGAGCTCAAACCCATCCCCCACTGCCCAATCACTGCCCCCCATTCCCTGCCACAGCGCTCAAACCCATCCCACACAGCCCCCCATTCCCTGCCACAGTGCTCAAACCCATCCCCCACAGTCCCACATTCCCTATCACAGCTCTCAAACCCAACTCCACAGCCCCCCATTCCCTGCCACAGACCTCAAACCTATTCCCCACAGGACCCCATTCCCTGCCACAACCCTCAAACCCATCCTCCACAACCCCCATTCCCTGTGACAGCGCTCAAACCCATCCCCCCATTCCCTTCCACAGCCCGCATCACCCACAGCCACATCACAGCCGCCTCATTCCCTGCCACAGCGCTCAAACCCATCCCCCGCAGCCCCCCATTCCCTTCCACAGACCAGAAACCCATCCACCACAGCCGCATCACAGCCGCCTCATTCCCTGCCACAGCGCTCAAACCCATCCCCCACAGCCCCCCATTCCCTGCCACAGACCTCAAACCTATCCCCCACAGGACCCCATTCCCTGCCACAACACTCAAACCCATCCCCCACAACCCGCATTGCCTGTGACAGCGCTCAAACCCATCCCGCACATCCCGCCATTCCCTTCCACAATGCTCAAACCGATTACCCACAGACCCATAACAAGCGCTTCATTCCCTGCCACAGCCCTCAAACCCATCCCCCACAGCCCCCAATTCCCTTCCACACCGGTCAAACCCATCACCCACAGCCCCCCATACCCTGCCACAGTGCTGAAACCCATCCAGCACAGCCCCATCATGGCCAACTCATTCCGTGCCACCGTGCTCAAACCCATCCCCAACAGAACCATCACAACCACCTCGTTCCGTGCCGCACCACTCACACCCATCCCCCACCGCCCCCAGTCCCGGCCACAGCCCGCCAACCCCTCCCCCACAGCCCCATTCCCTACCACACCGCTCAAACCCATCCCCCACAGCTCAATCACAGCCGCCTTCTCCCTTCAACAGCGCTCAAACCCATGCCCCACAGCACACCATTTCCTGCCACAGCCCTGAAACCTATCCCCCAGAGCCCCCCATTCTAATCCACAGTGCTCAAAACCATCCCCAACAGCATCCCATTCCATTCAGGACTGCTCAAACCCATCCCACACATCCCCATCACAGACCCCCATTCCCTGCCACAGCGCTCAAACCCATTCCACACAGCCCCCAATTCCCTGCCACAGCCCACAAACCCATCCCCCACAGTCCTCATTCCCAGCGTTCAAACCCATCCCCCACAGCCCCATCACAGTCGCCTTGATCCCTGCCACCGTGCTCAAACCCATCCCCCACAGAACCATCACAACAACCTCGTTCCGTGCCGCACCACTCACACCCATCCCCCACAGCCCCCCATTCCCTGCCACAGCGTTCAAACCCATCCCCCACAGCCTCCCATTCCCTGCCACCGCACTCGAACCCTGCCCCCACCTCCGCCCACTCCCTGCCACAGCGCTGAAACCCACCCCCACAGCCTCCCATTCCCTGCCACAGCCCTCAAACCCATCCCCTATTGCCTCATCACAGCCGCCTCGTTCCTTCTCACAGCGCTCAAACCCATCCGCCACAGCCCCCCATTCCCTGCCACAGCTCTCAAACCCATCCCCCATCGCCCCCCATTCCCTTCCACATCCCTCAAACCCATCCCCCACAGGCCCCCATTCCCTGCCACAGCCCTCAAACCCATCCCCCACTGCCCCCATTCCCTGCCACAGCGCTGAAACCCATCCTGCACTGCCCCCATTCCCTGCCACAGCGCTGAAACCCATCCCCCACAGCCCCCCATTCCCTGCCACAGCGTTCAAACCCATCCCCCACAGCCCCCAATCCCTGCCACAGCCCTCAAACCCATCCCACATGCCCCATTCACAGCCTCAGCCCTCCTGAACCCCACAACCCCATCTCTCAAACCCGATCCCTACAGCCCTCAAACCCATCCCCACAGCCCCCATTCCCTGCCACTGTTCTTAAACCCATCCCCGACAGACCCCCATTCACTGCCCCAGCACTCAAACCCATCTCCTACAGGCCCCCCCATTCCCTGCACAGCTCTCAAACCCAACCCCACCGCCCCACCACGGACCCCGTGCCTACCACAGCGCTCAATACCCATCCTCCACAGCCCCTACAGTGATCAAACCCATACCGCACAGCCCTCATTCCCATCCCCCACTGCCCCCCATTCCCTTCTTCAGCCCTCAAACCCGAACCCCAAAACCCCATCATAGCCGCCTCGTTCCCTGCTACAGCCCTCAAACCCATCACCCACAGCCCCCCATTCCCTGCCAGAGCTCTCAAACCCATCCCCGACAGACCCCCATTCCCTGCCCCAGCACTGAAACCCATCTCCTACAGGCCCCCCCATTCCCTGCACAGCTCTCAAACCCAACCCCACAGCCCCACCACGGACCCCCGTGCCCTACCACAGCGCTCAATACCCATTCTCAACAGCCCCTACTACAGTGATCAAACCCATACCGCACAGCCCCCCATTCCCTGCCACAGCCCTCATTCCCATCCCCCACTGCCCCCCATTCCCTTCCTCAGCCCTCAAACCCGAACCCCACAACCCCATCATAGCCGCCTCGTTCCCTGCTACAGCCCTCAAACCCATCCCCCACAGCCCCCCATTCCCTGCCAGAGCTCTCAAACCCATCCCCCACAGCCCCCCATTCCCTGCCCCAGCACTCAAACCCATCTCCTACAGGCCCCCGCATTCCCTGCACAGCGCTCAAACCCACCCCCACAGCCCCCCCACAAACCCCGTGCCACCACAGCGCTCAATACCCATCCCCCACAGCCCCCCATTCCCTTCCACAGCCCTCAAACCCATCCCCACAGCCCCCATTCCCTGCACAGCTCTCAAACCCAACCCCACAGCCCCACCACATACCTCCGTGACCTACCACAGCGCTCAATACCCATCCCCCATAGCCCCATCACAGCCGCCTCGTTCCCTGCCACAGCGCTCAAACCCATCCCCCACAGCTCCCATTCCCTGCCGCAGCCCTCAAACCCATCCCCCACAGGCCCCCATTCCCTGCCACAGCCCTCAAACCCATCCCCCACTGCCCCCATTCCCTGCCACAGCGCTGAAACCCATCCTGCACAACCTCCCATTCCCTGCCACAGCGCTGAAACCCATCCACCACAGCCCCCCATTCCCTTCCACAGGGCTCTAACCCATCCCCCACAGGCCCCCGTTCCCTGCCACAGTTCTCAAACCCGAGCCCCTCAGCCCCATTTCCCAGCTGGGTTTCTTACCCCTGTAGCGCCCCTCTCCACCTGATTACCTCCTTTAATGGCAATCCGCTTACATGTTCTGGTGGACAGGTCTGGGTTCTTTTGGATCCCGCCACCCACTCAGTAGGGTGAATCTTTTTCCTTTTTTGGTTATAAAATTAGTTGGTGGTGCCTCCACCCCCTTGCTCCTTCCTAGCAGGGTCACCAGGGCAGCTTGGGCAGAAAATTCTAACTACAGAGGAATCCCCACTTATTTGACAGATAGTTGGAGACTTCCAAGAAATAACACAACACATAAAAATATATTCAACACAACAATTATATTAAACAGGCAACAAATACTACATAACAGGGGAAACAATATGTTTAGGGTCACCGGTGCCCACACTTAAAATACCCGTGTCTGGATGTAACAAATGTAAAACTAGTGTCCTGTTGGTACGCGTACCTTGCTGGGGCCCTTGATGACCTATACAATTCTCTGCAGAGGTGTAGCAGTGCGGCTGACTGGGTTCAGTACAGCCCAAAAGACCCACAAGTGGGAGGAGGTGGTGAATCCCTCCACAGGTGTAATAAGCGGTAGATTATAGAATCCTCAAACCCTCACTCCCTGGCTTGAGGACACAGTTCAGGGAGTAGAGGGTCCCCAAAACAAATTCCCTGACTAACTAACTAAAGACAAGGCACTCACGAACTCCACAAATGATCTTCAGGGTTGAGGATGACGCTGGACGATTCCAGGGGCTGCTGTCCGCTGGCAGGGATCCTCCTCAGGCAGGAATCAGCCTTGGACTAGCAGTGCTGACCATGTGGGGACTGGTCTCACCAGGGGAGCTGGAGGTGAACCCAGCCTGGCTGGGGAAATTTCTCAGCAAATGTAACAATTGGGAATCATCCGTGGGGAAGGAAAACCCAGCTGAGGGATCTGCGGTCAGGTCCCTAGAGGCCAGTTCTCAGGGGGAACCTGCTTGCAGGCCTGGGACTCACCAGCCCCCCTCACAGCCAGTTCGGCCCTTGCCCTGGCTGGCTCCAGCCTCTCCTCAAAAATGGCTTCTCCCCTCTCTTCCACTCCCTGGGAGGGGCATCTCCACTCCCTATTGGTTGCTGGGCAGACTCTGAGTTTGCCTTGGCTCCTCCTCCCTGAGCTGCCAGCAGACAGAGCTCTAGGACTCTAGGTAATCTGCTTGGGGGTTACACCCCTCTTCTGCATGAGGAGCCTGTGCATCCCATAGATCTCGCCCCTGGCTTGCCGGCTGATGTTATTGGCTGGGTGAGATACATAGAGACCCAGCTGCAGCACAAAGTCACCTGCCTTGGGGAAGTCGGAGGAGCGCTGGTGGCAGGAAGCGGAGAGGGGAATCCATCAACATTCTCCCTTCAGCTCTCCAGCTCCCCTGGGCCAGAGCTGTTGTCCTCACGGCTGTTTCATCCATGCTACAAAGTCCTTTACACCTGGGGTCTGGGGGGGGGTGTCAAGGGCGTGTGCCTTGATCCTGACATGCTGTTCATTGATCAGGCGTTTCAGAGTAAATAGACCAGCCCCAAGACTGACCATTGTCCCAGCCTGGAGAGACAATGAGCTTGTGCCCAGCAAGACGTGGGCAGTGTCATGAGTCCCCTTTTCCAATCAGCTATTCTTCCACCCTGAGCACAAAGTCTCAGCCCCATGGAGAGGGGAAGAGGCTCGTTTGTAGAGCACGTACGCCTGCCCGCTGACCCTCCCCTGCCTCCTTTTCCCACAGCACATCCATTTCAGGTTCCTCTCCAAAAAAACCCAGGAGAGAGCCAGGGCCATACAGAGCAGTGCTGCCCTGCTCGAATTTGCCACCTCCCTGCCTGGATTTGAGGTAAGTGACCTTTGACCCCAGCATCCTGCAGTGTCAGGGCTTGAGTCAAGTTCCTCATCCCTTGGCTAATTGGTCCCCCCTGGGTCCGTAAGGGACTGCATTCCATAGGGCAGTGGCTGGCAGATTTGTGCCTGGCCTCAGGGCCCTTGTTATTCTGGAGTAGCTAGGCAGTGAGTGCTCAGCCAGGGGCGAGATCTGTGGGCTGCACAGGCTCTTCCTGCAGAAGAACGGTAAGAAACCCAGCTGGGCAATGGGACCCCATGGAAACGAGCCTCTCGGAGATTAGCTCCCGCTGGCCATTGGGAGGCCTCTAGAACTAAGGCCTCTCTATTTAGACCCACTGTAGCGGGGCAGAGGAACCCCAATAGAAACAAGGCCCCCCCTCCTTTGAGACTCCCTCAGCTGGGCAATGGGACCCTACAGAAAGAAGCCCCCTCCTCTGAGACCCACCCCACCTTAGATGATGACTCTTTCTCTGCCCCTCTCTCTGAATTAGGGAGGTGAATGTGAAAGTGCCAGGGAAATTGGCTGCTTTATCTCAGAGCTCAGCTCTGTCCCCCAGTCCAGGGAAATCAGCCCTGACGGGGCAGCTAGCTAGTGAGGGGACAGGAATGGAGCTATTGAGGCATGTGGAGGGACAGAGCCCATCATGAGGGTAGGAGCTGAAGCAGGAACCACAGGGAAAGGACACAAAGCTTGTAGGATGTCAGCAGCTGGACCTGACTTCACTGGGTGGGGGTGGGGGGTTCTCGGTATTAGACGCCACCATTAACAGGCACCCACTCCCAGAGCACAATGGCCACAAGGGTCCCATGATTACTGCGATGACTGAAACAAATCCCCCTTCCGGTACTAAACCACCTGGTGGGGACCCTGCGAGTCCATTGGTCCATGGATGCCACGAGGACCCCGGCCAGTGTGTACCCAGCAATGGGAACAGAAGGAAACAGGCACTGAAACCGGAATGCCAAATGGCCCAAATGGGTGTGTCCGTCTCCCCCAGGGCTGAACATCAGAGAGGCAAGAGAGCTGTGGTGTCGGGACGGGCTCCAGGACACCGAGCGCCTGGGCTATAGGAACATGGCCAGGATGTGGGGAGGTAAGGACTCTCCACCGGTGCTCAGGTGTGGCGCTGTCTCCCCCCCACCCCTGCAGTGAGCGTGTCATGGATACAGGGCAAGAGCCTGCTACTTGTTTCCAGCAGAGTATGTGAGGCTCATGGGAATGTCAGTGAGGTGAGGCATGGGAATGATCCAGATCTGAAAGACCCCTAATCTCTAGCAGGTGAGCTGCAGGAGAGATTGCTGCTGGGAGCAGTAGTGTCCTTTCTTGTCTGTATGAGTTGGGTTCCAGAGTGCGCAGACACATTTCCAGCATCTCATGACACCTGCGGTGAATCCTGCTCCAGAAAGAGCTATTCGAGGCCTCAGTGCCTGCAACCTCTTACTTACCAAGGGGGGGGGCTACTTGGTCAATGGGTTGGCTGCACCAGGACTCTTATCCACCTTGTGAGCCACTCGAGGGATTTGGAGCCTGGTTCTGGACAATTGCAAGGGCTCTGGTGCTGTAGGTTTTAGGTCTTGGGTGATAAGTGAATGACCAGAGAGCGCCCCTGTGGGAATCCGAGACAGAGTGTTCCTGTGAGGAGCTTTTCTGTTTCTAACAAAGGGTTTCTGTTCCCCCAGATCTCAGCCGCTCAGCAGAATGTGGGAGAGCCGAGTGCTGATGGGCTAGAGGTGTCCCATGAGTCGCTGTACAGCAGGTGCAGTGTCGGCAGTCACCATGGACCAAACCCTGCGCTCCAGACAACCCAGGCTGTTTCCCTGGATTGCAAAGGGGACTTTAGCTTGGGGAATCGGTTGCTGATGCCTGTGTCCACATCTGGGCTGTTTTAATGAGGCTACATGATGGTACATGAAGAGCGATTCAAGCAAGGGAGAATGACCATTAGAGAGCAAGGCTGGGCCCTTTGCCGAGCTGCTGCAGTCAAGCATCCACAGCCAGAAGAGAGACGATGGGAAACTTGCTTAGCTGGCTGGCGACAGCAGCAGCTGTCTCATAAAGCTCTGCTCATGCTCTAGACAACAGAGACAGGACAAAGAGCCACACAGTGAGAGCCTTGGTTGCAATTAGCAATACGAATTTTTTTCAGTGGATTATGCTGGCCGAACAGTTTATTTCCTGTAATGTGCACATCCAGCCTCCCTGGCTGACATAAATGGAAGTTAGGTTCTCCGTGCCCACAGGACAGGGCTGGCCTTAGCATGAGGCAAACTGAGGCAGCTGGCTCAGGTGATAGATTCTGTGTGTGTGTGTGTGTGTATACACGCGCACACGGGGGCGGGGGCGCCACTAGGACTCAGGGTAGGTCCATACTTACCTGCCGGGTCAACGCAGAGAATTCGACAAAGCGAACGGCGGTGGCAGAGTCAACGGGGGAGCCGGGGACTTCGATCCCGCGGCGTCAGGACGGGTAAGTCAGTCGAACTAAGGTAGTTTGACTTCAGCTACGCTATTCACGTAGCTGAAGTCGCGTACCTGAGTTTGACACCCCCCCCAGTGTAGACCAGGCCTCATAGTGTAGAAAAAAGTTTGCTGCTGGATATGTATTCTCTCTGCTCGTGATGAACAGAGCTGATGGAGTGCTGTGCTGGAGGAAGGAGAGCACCTAATAACTAATAGGCAGGAAGGAGAAAATGTGAGAGTACTAAGAAAAAGCAACAGGAGCTGCAGGGAGAGGAGCACCCCTAGAAGCCTGGACTGATTAACACCAGCTTGTCAGGGAGCTTTCTATTTCCTACTGCTTCCCTGAACCGACTTGAGGTGAACAGGCAGTCAGCTGAAGTAGTAGGAGCCAGTTAGGCCCTTAAGCTGCTGCTATCTTCCCTCACTCAGCCCCTTGCCACCAGCCTGCTTATTCGCCCCCTTCAACTGAGTGTTGAGAGCTGGTACAGAACAGCAGTCATGAGTGAAAGAAGAAAACGCCCCTCTTGGGCAGCATTTAGAAAAAGAAAGAAAGCAAAGGACATTTTTCCATCTAAGCAGGCAGGAGCTCTCCTGAGATACGTAGACACAAATTTTCAGGGTGAGCCTTCCAGCCCCAGTGAGGCTGTGAGTCTGGCCAGAAATCTGGCATGTCATGAGAAGGCAGCAAATCACCAGTGAGCATTCCATAGCTGGAAAGAACTTGCGATGAGACAGATGGCTGGTCTGCACCGGGGGGGGGGGTGTGTCGGTACTCGATCTAAGATACTCAACGACAGCTACGTGAACAGCGTAGCTGAAGTTGAAGTATCAGATCAATTTACCTCGGGTCCTCACGGCGCGGGATCGACATCCGCAGCTCCCTATGTTGATTCCGTTACCGCCGCTCGCGCCGAAGGAGTTCCAGTGTAGACAAGCGCGCTTTCGGGGATTGATATATTGCGTCTAGATGAGACGTGATATATTGAGCCCCGAAAAATCGATGGCTACCCGATGGATAGCCATCGACCCCTTTAGCTTAGGGTCTGGACATACCCTAAGCTAAAGGACAAAATAGATGCTCACTGGTGATTTGCTGCCTTCTCATGACATGCCAGATTTCTGGCCAGACTCACAGCTCACATCCTCACTGGGGCTGGAAGGCTCACCCTGAAAATTTGTGTCTACGTATCTCAGGAGAGCTCCTGCCTGCTTAGAGACCAGTGAGACCAGTCCCCACATGGTCAGCACTGCTAGTCCAAGGCTGATTCCTGCCTGAGGAGGATCCCTGCCAGCGGACAGCAGCCCCTGGAATCGTCCAGCGTCATCCTCAACCCTGAAGATAATTTGTGGAGTTCGTGAGTGCCTTGTCTTTAGTTAGTTAGTCAGGGAATTTGTTTTGGGGACCCTCTACTCCCTGAACTGTGTCCTCAAGCCAGGGAGTGAGGGTTTGAGGATTCTATAATCTACCGCTTATTACACCTGTGGAGGGATTCACCACCTCCGCCCACTTGTGAGTCTTTTGGGCTGTACTGAACCCAGTCAGCCGCACTGCTACACCTCTGCAGAGAATTGTATAGGTCATCAAGGGCCCCAGCAAGGTACGCGGGTTTGAGAACTGTGGCAGGGAACAGGGGCCTGTGGGAATGGGTTAGAGCCCTGTGGAAGGGAATGGGGGGCTGTGGTGGATGGGTTTCAGCGCTGTGGCAGGGAATGGGAGGTTGTGCAGGATGGCTTACAGCGCTGTGGCAGGGAATGGGGGCAGTGGCGCATGGGTTTGAGGGCTGCGGCAGGGAATGGGAGCTGTCGGGGATGGGTTTGAGCGCTGTGGCAGGGAACGAGGTGGCTGTGATGGGGCTATGGGGGATGGGTTTGAGCGCTGTGGCAGGGAATGTGAGGTTCTGGGGGTTGGGTTTGAGCTCTGTGGCAGGGCACAGGGGGCTGTGGTGGGGCTGAGGGGGATGGGTATTGAGCGCTGTGGTAGGGCACGGGGGTCTGTGGTGGGGCTGTGGGGTTGGGTTTGAGAGCTATGCAGGGAATGGGGGGCCTGTAGGGGATGGGTTTGAGTGCTGGGGCAGGGAATGGGGGGCTGTGGGGGATGGGTTTCAGCGCTGTGGCAGGGAATGGGAGCTGTCGGGGATGGGTTTGAGCGCTGTGGCAGGGAACGAGGCGGCTGTGATGGGGCTATGGGGGATGGGTTTGAGCGCTGTGGCAGGGAATGGGAGGTTGTGGGGGATGGGTTTGAGCTCTGTGGCAGGGCACAGGGTTCTGTGGTGGGGCTGAGGGGGATGGGTATTGAGCTCTGTGGTAGGGCACGGGGGTCTGTGGTGGGGCTGTGGGGTTGGGTTTGAGTGCTGGGGCAGGGAATGGGGGTCTGTGGGGGATGGGTTTGAGAGCTCTGGCAGGGAATGGGAGGCTGTTGGGGATGGGTCTGAGGGCTGTAGCAGGGAATGAGGCGGCTATGATTGGGTTGTGGAGTTCGGGTTTGAGGGCTGAGGAAGGGAATGGGGGCAGTGGGGGATGGGTTTGAGCGCTGTGGTAGGGAACGAGGTGGCTGTGATGGGGCTGTGGGGGATGGGTTTGAGAACAGTGGCAGGGAATAGGGGGCTGTGCGGGATGGGTTTGAGGGCTGTGTGAGGTAATGAGGCAGCTGTGATGGGGCTGTGGGGATGGGGTTTGTAAGATGTGGCAGGGAACGAGGCGGCTGTGATGGGGCTGTGTGGGATGGGTTTCAGCACTCTGGCAGGGAACCGGGGGCTGTGGGAAATGGGTTTGAGCGCTGTGGCAGGGAATGTGGGACTGTGGGGGATGGGTTTGAGGTCTGTGAAAGGGAATGGGGGCTGTGGGGGATGGGCTTAAGCGTTGTGGTAGGGAACAAGGCGGCTGTGAAGGGGCTCTGGTGGATGGCTTTGAGCTCTGTGGCAGGGAATGGGGGCTGTGGGGGATGGGTTTGAGTGCTGGGGCAGGGAATGGGGGTCTGTGGGGGATGGGTTTGAGGGCTGTAGCAGGGAACGAGGCGGCTATGATGGGGTTGTGGGGTTCGGGTTTGAGGGCTGAGGAAGGGAATGGGGGGCAGTGGGGGATGGGTTTGAGTGCTGTGGTAGGGAATGGGTGCTGTGGGGGATGGGTTTGAGCGCTGTGGTAGGGAATGTGGGGCTGTGGATGATGGGTTTCAGCCCTGTGGTAGGGCACGGGGGTCTGTGGTGGGTCTGTGGGATTGGGTTTGAGAGCTGTGCAGGGAATGGGGGGGCCTGTAGGGGATGGGTTTGAGTGCTGGGGCAGTGAGTGGGGTCCTGTGGGGGATAGGTTTGAGGTCTGTGGCAGGGAATGGGGGGCTGTGGGGGATGGGTTTGAGAGCTGTGCGAGGGAATGAGGTGGCTGTGATGAGGCTGTGGGGGATGGGTTCAATGTCTGTGAAACGGAATGGGGGGCTGTGGGGGATCGGTTTTAGTTTTGCAGCAGGGAATGGGGGGCTATGATGGTCGGGTTTGAGTGCTGTGGCAGGGAATGGAGGGCTGTGGGGGATGGGTTTGAGCGCTGTGGTAGGGAACGAGGTGGTGTGATGGGGCTGTGCGGGATGGGTTTGAGAACAGTGGCAGGGAACGAGGCAGCTGTCATGGGGCTGTGTGGGATGGGTTTCAGCACTCTGGCAGGGAACCGGGGGCTGTGGGAAATGGGTTTGAGCGCTGTGGCAGGGAATGTGGGGCTGTGGGGGATGGGTTTGAGTGCTGTGGCAGGGAATGTGGGACTGTGGGGGATGGGTTTGAGGTCTGTGAAAGTGAATGGGGGCTGTGGGGGATGGGCTTAAGCATTGTGGTAGGGAACGAGGCGGCTGTGAAGGGGCTGTGGTGGATGGCTTTGAGCTCTGTGGCAGGGAATGGGGGCTGTGGGGGATGGGTTTGAGTGCTGGGGCAGGGAATGGGGGTCTGTGGGGGATGGGTTTGAGGGCTGTAGCAGGGAACGAGGCGGCTATGATGGGGCTGTGGGGTTCGGGTTTGAGGGCTGAGGAAGGGAGTGGGGGGCAGTGGGGGATGGGTTTGAGTGCTGTGGTAGGGAATGGGTGCTGTGGGGGATGGGTTTCAGCCCTGTGGTAGGGCACGGGGGTCTGTGGTGCGTCTGTGGGGTTGGGTTTGAGAGCTGTGTAGGGAATGGGGGGGCCTGTAGGGGATGGGTTTGAGTGCTGGGGCAGGGAGTGGGGTCCTGTGGGGGATAGGTTTGAGGTCTGTGGCAGGGAATGGGGGGCTGTGGGGGATGGGTTTGAGCGCTGTGGTAGGGAATGGGGGGCTGTGATTGGGCTGTGGGGGTCGGGTTTGAGCTCTGTGGCAGGGAATGGGGGGCAGTGATTGGGGCAGTGGGGGATGGGTTTGAGCGCCGTGGTAGGGAATGGGGGGATGTGGGGGATGGGTTTGAGCGTTGTGGCAGGGAATGAGGCGGCTGTGATGTGGCTGTGGGCGATGGGTTTTTGGGCTGTGGATGGGAATGGGGGGCTGTGGGGGATGGTTTTGAGCGCTGTGGCAGGGAATGTGGCGGCTGTGATGTGGCTGTGGGCAATGGGATTTTGGGCTGTGGAAGGGAATGGGGAGCTATGGGGGATGGGTTTGAGCGCTGTGGCAGGGAATGGGGGGCAGTGATTGGGGCCGTGGGGGATAGGTTTCAGTGCTGTGACAGGGAATGGGAGGCTGTGGTGGATGGGTTTTAGCACTGTGGAAGGGATTGGGGGGCTCTGGGAATGGATTTAGAGCTGTGGCAGGGAATGTGGGGCTGTGGTGGATTGGTTTGTGGGCTGTGGCAGGGAATAAGAGGGTATGGGGTTTGGGTTTGAGTGCTGTGGCAGGGAATGGGGGGCTGTGGGGGATGGGTTTGAGAGCTGTGCGAGGGAATGAGGTGGCTGTGATGAGGCTGTGGGGGATGGGTTCAATGTCTGTGAAACGGAATGGGGGGCTGTGGGGGATCGGTTTTAGTTTTGCAGCAGGGAATGGGGGGCTATGGTGGTCGGGTTTGAGTGCTGTGGCAGGGAATGGAGGGCTGTGGGGGATGGGTTTGAGCGCTGTGGTAGGGAACGAGGTGGCTGTGATGGGGCTGTGGGGGATGGGTTTGAGAACAGTGGCAGGGAATAGGGGGCTGTGCGGGATGGGTTTGAGGGCTGTGTGAGGTAATGAGGCAGCTGTGATGGGGCTGTGGGGATGGGGTTTGAAAGATGTGGCAGGGAACGTGGCGGCTGTGATGGGGCTGTGTGGGATGGGTTTCAGCACTCTGGCAGGGAACCGGGGGCTGTGGGAAATGGGTTTGAGCGCTGTGGCAGGGAATGTGGGGCTGTGGGGGATGGGTTTGAGTGCTGTGGCAGGGAATGTGGGACTGTGGGGGATGGGTTTGAGGTCTGTGAAAGTGAATGGGGGCTGTGGGGGATGGGCTTAAGCATTGTGGTAGGGAACGAGGCGGCTGTGAAGGGGCTGTGGTGGATGGGGTTAGAAAGATGTGGCAGGGAACGTGGCGGCTGTGATGTGGCTGTTTGGGATGGGTTTCAGCTCTCTGGCAGGGAACGGGGGGGCTGTGGGGTGGGTTTAAGCGCTGACGCAGGGAATGGGGGCTGTTAGATGGGTTTTAGCACTGTGGCAGAGAATGAGGCGTCTATGATGGGGTTATGTGGCTGTGGGGGATCGGTTTATGGACTGTCGTAGAGAATGGGGGGCTGTGTGGGTTGGGTTTGAGAGCTCTGACACGAAATGGGGGGCTGTGGTGGATGGGTTTGAGCGCTGTAGCAGGGAACGAGGCATCTATGATAGGGTTGTGGGGTTCGGGTTTGAGGGCTGAGGAAGGGAATGGGAGGCTGTGGAGGATGGGTTTGAGTGCTGTGGCAGGGTATGGGGGGCTGTGGGTGTGACCGGTGTGGCAGCGAATCGGGGGCTGTAGGGGATGGGTTTGAGGGCTTTGGCAGGGAATGATGCGCTTGTTATGGGTCTGTGGGTAATCGGTTTGAGCATTGTGGAAGGGAATGGCGGGATGTGCGGGATGGGTTTGAGCCCTGTGGCAGGGAATGAGGTCCTGTGGGGGTGGGTTTGAGGTCTGCGGCAGGGAATGGGGGTTGTGCGGGATGGGTTTGAGGGTTGTGGGATGGAATGAGGTGGCTGTGATGGGTCTGTGGGGGATGGGTTTGAGGGCTGTGGCAGGGAATGAGGGGCTGTGGGGGTGGGTTTCAGTGCTGTGGCAGGGAGTGGGCGGAGGTGGGGGAAGGGTTCGAGTTCTGTGGCAGGGAATGGGAGGCTGTGGGGGATGGGTTTTAGCGCTGTGGAAGGGAATGGGGGCTGTGGGGGATGGGTTTGAGTGCTGTGGCAGGGAATGTGGGGCAGTGATTGGTGCCGTGGGGGATGGGTTTCAGTGCTGTGACAGGGAATGGGAGGCTGTGGTGGATGGGTTTTAGCGCTGTGGAAGGGATTGGGGGGCTCTGGGGAATGGATTTAGAGCTGTGGCAGGGAGTGTGGGGCTGTGGCGGATGGGTTTGTGGGCTGTGGCAGGGAATAAGAGGGTATGGAGTTTGGGTTTGAGTGCTGTGGCAGGGAATGGGGGGCTGTGGGGGATGGGTTTGAGAGCTGTGCGAGGGAATGAGGTGGCTGTGATGAGGCTGTGGGGGATGGGTTCAATGTCTGTGAAACGGAATGGGGGGGCTGTGGGGGATCAGTTTTAGTTTTGCAGCAGGGAATGGGGGGCTATGGTGGTCGGGTTTGAGTGCTGTGGCAGGGAATTGAGGGCTGTGGGGGATGGGATTGAGGGCTGTGGCAGAGGATCGGGGGCTGTGGGGGCCGGGTTTGAGTGCTGTGGCAGGGAATGGTGGGCTTTGGGAGCCCGGTTTGACCTCTGTGGCAGGGAATGGTGGGCTGTGGGGGCCCGGTTTGACCTCTGTGGCAGGGAATGGGTGGCTGTGGGGGATGGGTTTGAGTGCTGTGGCAGGGAACGAGGCGGCTGTGATGGGGCTGTGGGTGATGGGTTTGAGCGCTGTGGCAGGGAATGGGGGGCTGTGGAGTCGGGTTTGAGCGCTGTGGCAGGGCATGGGGGGCTGTGGGGGATGGGGTTGAGCGCTGTCGCAGGGAATGTGGGGCTGTGGAGGATGGGTTTGAGCACTGTGGCACGGAATGAGGGGCTGTGGGGGATGGGTTTGAGCGCTGTGGCAGGGAATCTGGGGCTATGGGGGATGGGTTTGAGCGCTCTGGCAGGGAATGGGGGGCTGTAGGGGATGGGTTTGGAGGTTATGGAGGGGTCAGTGGCTGTGCTGGAGCACACTGGGTCAGCGCATTCAGCTGTTAACCCAAAGGATGGTGATTTGAGCCCACCCAGGGATGGTACTGACCCTACTACCTCCTTGGACTCTCAAAGGAACCCTTTTGCTGCTTCAGAGCTGTCCCTGCTGGCCTCAGTGTGTTCAGCTTGTGGCCCGAAGAGTGCGCTGGCTGCGACACGAAAATCCATCTCCCAGCAGCCATGCCGGGGGCTCGGGCTTAATCCTCAAGCCGAGCGCAAAACCCTTCAGCCAGGCATCTTTTGCCCCCTTTCCGCTTCTGCCCAAGCAGCAAGGGAGAAACAGAGGGGACATGCCGGCTCTAAGTGTATGTCTACGGGTAGCGACCGGTTTATCAGGGATCGATAGATCGCTTTCCATCTAGACGCGATATATCAATCCCCGAACGCGCTCCCATCAACCCCAGAACTCCACCAGGGCGAGCGGCGGTAGCGGGGTCGACAGGGGGAGCCGCGGCCGTCGATCCCACGCTGCGAGGACGGGAGGTAAGTCGAAATAAGAGACTTCGACTTCAGGCAAGCTATTCCCCTAGCTGAAGTTGTGTATCTTATATCGACCCCACCCCCCCAGTGTAGGCCAGGCCTAGGAGTGCCTCCCTCCCACTTCCCTGTTGGCTGCTGTGATAAATGGGGGGGCGGGCGTAGCTCCCTTTTGTGGACACCCAGCCAGCCAATTAGCTATAAAGTCCCTCTTGGTGGCTGTACTCTGCTTGGGGGGCTGTGGAGTTGGGTTTGAGAGCTGTGATAGGGAATGTGGGACTGTGGGGGATGGGTTTGAGCACTGTGGCAGGGAATGGGGGGCTGTGTGGGATGGGTTTGAGCGCTGTGGCAGGGAATGGGGGGCAGTGATTGGGCAGTGGGGGATGGGTTTGAGCGCTGTGGTAGGGAACGAGGCGGCTAAGATGGGGCTGTGGGGGATGGGTTTGAGGTCTGTGGCAGGGAATGGGGTCCTGTGGGGGATGGGTTTGAGCGCTGTGGCAGGGAATGAGGCGGCTGTGATGTGGCTGTGGGGGATGGGTTTCTGGGCTGTGGCAGGGAATGGGGGGCTGTGGGGGATGGGTTTGAGAGCTGTGGCAGGGAATGAGGCGGCTGTGATGTGGCTGTGGGCGATGGGTTTTTGGGCTGTGGAAGGGAATGGGGTGCTGTGTGGGATGGGTTTATGCGCTGCGGCATGAATCTTGGTGGCTGTGATGAGGCTGAGGTGGATGAATTTGAGCGCTGTGGCAGGGGATGGGGGCTCTGAAGGGGCTGAGGGGGATGGGTTTCAGGTCTGTGGAAGGGAATGGGGGGCTGTGGGGGATGGGTTTGAGCGCTGTGGTGGCTGTACTCTGCTTGTTTTAACTGTAAAGGGTTAAAAAAGCCTCCCTGCATAGGTAAAAGAAAGGGAGTTGGGCCTCTGATCAAAAGAGCCAATGGGAGGGCTTTTTAAAAATGGAAAAAAAACCCTACCACTCTGATTTGGGAGCAATTTCCACCCCTTTTGCATGGGTGCAGGTGAGGTAATGAATTGGGCCCTCTGGTTTTTCTCTCGGACTGACCCACCTTGCCCCATCCCAAGATAAGGTGCAGGCCCAATCATGGAATAACAGTGTCAGGGAAGGCAAAGGGCCTGATTCTGATCTCATGTTTGGTGTAAAACAGGAGTAACTCGATGGATGCCAATGTTGGGACATTAGTGTAAATGAGACAAGAATCTATCTCTGTGGTTGCCTGGTAAATTTCATTCCCCATTCAGGGCAATTGCTTCCTCCTCCTATTTGCATAAGGGATTTCCTCCTTAAAATAGGACAAAAGGAAAGGGGAAACAAATGGTGACTGACAGAATAAGAAGCAGGAAGGTCACATCAAGCCTGGGACGATAAGAGCCAAGGTCAGCGAAGAGCAGGGCGCTTGGTGCCAAGGTCACTCAGAGACAGAAAATGAGAGTGTGACGCACTCGGACTGTTCTTACTGTCAGGGCCAGCTCCAGACCCCAGTGCGCATTTTCCCGGCAGGGCGGCAGGCGGCTCCGGCGGACCTTCCGCGGTCATGCCTGCGGGAGGTCCACCGGAGGCGCGGGACCAGCGGACCTCCCACAGGCATCATGCGGAGGGTCCACTGGTCCCGCGGCTCGGGTGGACCTCCCGCAGGTATGCCTGTGGAAGCTCCACCCGAGCCGCGGGACCACCGGACCCTCCGCAGGCACGTCTGCAAGAGGTCCCCCGAAGTCAGGGTACCGGCGACCGGTAGCGCGCCCCCTGCGGCGCACCGCCCTGCTTGGGGCGGCCGCATTCCTAGAGCCGCCCCTGCTCACTATGGTCTGTGAATGCTGCGTGGGGGGTGTTGGCCTGGGAGAAAGGTCTGCACTGGGAGATGGGAGATTGGCCTTGAGGGAAGATGCCTGAGCATGTAATGTGAGAACCCAGGAAGGGGTTCGAGGCCAGGTGACTCCTCTGCTTGGGAAGCTGAACAAAGGCCTGGGGGAGGAGACGCTGGGGAGTGAGGGGGTTTTCAGGAGCTGGCTGGGGAATGGAGGGAAGCACAGATAGGGCTCTGACCCCCGAAGGGGGCAGTGGTGCTCCTGGGACCCCAAGATGGATCTAATTGGGGAGGATCCTGTTGTCTGTGCCCCCAAAACCTGTCTTGGACTGTGTTCCTGTCGTCTAAATAAACCTGCTTTACCGGCTGGCTGAGAGTCATGGTGGGGGGTGCAGGGCCTTTACTCCCCGACACTCCGTGACAGAGATTGACACTCATCTCTTGCTGTTCTGCTTACATATTACTATCTCGCCTTTCAGTTTCCCCTTTTCTCCACCCCCTCACCCCCCACACACTATCTCATTAAGAAACAGCTCATCTGCATGGGTCAACTTTCCGCTCATTCAGACTGATGCAACTCCACTGAGTTAATACTGATCTTCAACAGTGTAAGTGTGGAAAATCATGCCCCAAATCTCCTGCTAGCAAGAAGAGGCAACCCCTCAGCTGGTGCCATAGTTCCATCAGATCTGCCCCCTAATAGCTTTTCTGGAGGAACGGGAAAGGCCGTTAAATATGGAATAGCAGATCCACAGTCATTTTTGTTAAGGTTAGCACTGCTGTCATGGCAGCCACCCAGGAGGGATGGAAAAGAACAGAAGCTTCTGTCTCAGATGCTGCAGGCAGGACACAAGGACATCTAGCGCTTTCGGCCCCTGGATCCTGACTCATGCAATGGACTTGGGAGACCATCTCACTGTAGCTTTCTCATTCCCAGAGAGATGCTGCTCACGCTGCTTCAGCCTGTGGTGCCGAGTACAGCGTATAACAGAGCTGAGTCATTTTTAAGGCCGGCCAGACTTGGAACAGACTAGAGAGAAAGAAGAAAAGATAGGCTACTATAGAGAAGTGGGGTGAAATGATGGACCAAGACAGAGACAGCAGGAATCTAAAGCGTCAGTGTGACAAAGTGGGGATTTTCCCTTGTTATGGTGTATGTGTGTCTTACTGTTGAGCCTATGTGAATTTTACTGTTTTGCATGAATACTGTGTGTGCCTCAGTTTCCCTGCATGCTGCACTAATACCTCGGTGGTGGGAATAGGGGTGTGTGACTTTGGCTGAGACCTCTGGGGCAGGTGAGGCTGCTCCAGCTGCCTGCACATATGCTATGACTGGTGCTCTTTGTAACCTGATACCCAGGAGGGGGACTACACCCAAGTGACGCCAAGGTCACTTGCCTGGCAAGCAGGACAAAGCCAAGGAGGCGGAGCAATGGGGGGTGCTGGAGGTCGGGTTGCTGGAAGCTAGGCAGTCTGCTTGGGAGGACTGGTAGAGGGGGAGTCCAGAGCTTCTGGATGGACTTGGCTGAAAGTCACTGATTTGGAGCAAAGAATCCTGTGGCACCTTATAGACTAACAGACGTTTTGCAGCATGAGCTTTCGAAGAAGTGGGTATTCACCCACGAAAGCTCATGCTGCAAAACGTCTCTTAGTCTATAAGGTGCCACAAGATTCTTTGCTGCTTTTACAGAACCAGACTAACACGGCTACCCCTCTGATACTAGTCACTGATTTCTCTGCTAACAAGTTCAATTCTACCCGCTGCATTCCTGTCAACTAATAAACCGAGTTGGGGTGCAGGGCCCCGTCCGGGTGGACTCTCTGCAGGAAGCGCTCAGTGTGGAAGGGGATGCTCAGATCCAGGAAGATCAAAGCTGTGTAAGCATCTTGCCCTGGAGACAGTGCGCTCACAAGGCGGAGGGTCCCCAGAGTCCTGACTGGCCTTGTATGGAGAAGTTCCAGAACATAACCTGAGGACTCCGTGATTCGGGGACTCTGTGACAGTCAGCTCTGATAATATGGTGATGCGCACCTTCTGAGAACAAAAATAAAGTATCCCAGAGGTTATTTAGGGTGCAATTATAAGTAGGTGAGGGACATTTCCCTACTTTAAGGTGTGTGTGATTGGGGGGACCGCAGCCTCCCCCCCAAATTTGAGCCTGTAAAGTGGGCAATCCCAGGCCCAAAATTAGCAACTGAGCCCTACCTCATCCCCTCACTGGCTGTGGGGCTAACCCCTGATTAGCAGGGGTAAGAGCTCTGCTCCCCAGCTGACATGCCAAGGTAGTAGCACTAGGCTCTGCCCGCCAGGGGAGCCAGAGGAAGGGGGACAACATCCCCCTCTCGTCATCACAGCTAGCCAGAGGCCAGGAAGGCCACATGAGAGGATGAGCCTAAAATGGTCATCAAGGGGTTATCCAGAATATTATGGCCTGGTGACATGCTTCACCCCATCCTGTTTAGTCAATGGGGATTTTCTTCCTGCCCCCTTTGTAACTTGTGATGCGGTTGAAGGAAGCATCAAGCTCCCAGACTGCGGGGCGGGGACGAGGCTGGTTTCTGTTGCACAGAGCAGTCCTTTTATAGAAGGGCACCAGCCAGCTCCCTGTCCTGTGTGTGTTGGGGGAGAAGTTACTGATGGGAGGATGGGGAGAGACACCCCTGTTAGGCTGGACCCAAAGGTGAGACAGAACATGCCTGGGACACACAGTGTGCTCCCGTAAGGAACACCCAGACTAAGCAGGTAGCGGGGGAGGGGGAGACACAAGCACTAAAGGAGACATAGTGCTGGGGAGGTACACAGACATTTATCTATCTCCAACCAGCCATGGTGGGCCCTGTGGCACCATGGGAGTGGCAGTGGCACCTGTGTCCATTTCCTGTCAGCCACTGCCAGGCCCAGCTGGACTTCCCATTTCCGGTGCGAGTCCAGAAGCAGAAGTTGCCATGACGTGGTGCCGTGAAGGGTGGTGCTGTTGTCAGGCGAAAGCAGGAGGAGTAGGTGGGAATCCGTGCTACCATGGGGAGGTGACACCCTTGCTGTGGAAGGGCCCCAGCATTATGGGAGATGTCATCTCCCTGCCATGCTCTGCACCGGCCCCAGCCTGTGGAGCTGAAGTAGGGAGGAAACTTTACTTCTGGGAGGAAGATCCAGGGAACTACAGGCCAGACAGTCTCACCTCAGTCCCTGGAAAAATCATGGAACAGGTCCTCAAGGAATCAATTCTGAACTACTTAAAGGAGGGGAAAGTGATCAGGAACAGTCAGCATGGATTCACCAAGGGCAAGTCATGCCTGACTAACCTTAATTGCCTTCTATGATGCGATAACCGGTTCTGTGGATGAGGGGAAACCAGTGGATGTGCTATTTCTGGACTTTAGCAAAGCCTTTGATACAGTCTCCCACTGTATTCTTGCCAGCAAGTTAAAGAAGTATGGGCTGGATGAATGGACAGTAAGGTGGATAGAAAACTGGCTAGATGGTCGGGCTTAACGGGTAGTGATCAATGGGTCCATGTCTAGTTGGCGGCCGGTATCAAGTGGAGTGCCCCAAGGGTCGGTGCTGGGGCCGGTTTTGTTCAATATCTTCATTAACGATCTGGAGGATGGTGTGGACTGCACCCTTAGCAAGTTTGCAGATGACACTAAACTGGGAGGAGTGGTAGATACGCTGGAGGGTAGGGATAGGATACAGAGGGACCTAGACAAATTAGAGGATTGGGCCAAAAGAAATATGATGAGGTTCAACAAGGACAAGTGCAGAGTCCTGCACTTAGGACGGAAGAATCCCATGCACTGCTACAGACTAGGGACCGAATGGCTGGGCAGCATTTCTGCAGAAAAGGACCTAGGGGTTACGGTGGACGGAAAGATGAATATGAGTCAACAGTGTGCCCTCGTTGCCAAGAAGGCTAATGGCATTTTGGGTTGTATAAGTAGGGGCATTTCCAGCAGATCGAGGGATGTGATCATTCCCCTCTATTCAGCACTGGTGAGGCCTCATTTGGAGTACTGTGTCCAGTTTTGGGCCCCCACACTACAAGAAGGATGTGGATAAATTGGAGAGTCCAGCGGAGGGCAACAAAAATGATTAGGGGGCTGGAGCACATGACTTATGAGGAGAGGCTGAGGGAACTGGGATTGTTTAGCCTGCAGAAGAGAAGACTGAGGGGGGATTTGATAGCTGCTTTCAACTACCTGAAAGGGAGTTCCAAAGAGGATGGATCTAGACTGTTCTCAGTGGTAGAAGACGACAGAACAAGGAGTAATGTTCTCAAGTTGCAGAGGGGGAGGTTTAGGTTGGACATTAGGAAAACCTTTTTCACTAGTAGGGTGGTGAAGAACTGGAATGGGTTACCTAGGGAGGTGGTGGAATCTCCTTCCTTAGAGGTTTTTAAGGTCAGGCTTGACAAAGCCCTGGCTGGGATGATTTAGTTGGGTTTGGTCCTGCTTTGAGCAGGGGGCTGGACTAGATGACCTCCTGAGGTCCCTTCCAACCCTGAGATTCTATGATTCTATGCTCACTGTTCCTTGTTGGATTCTAATAGAGCGAGTAACAGAGAATCTTAACTTCCATTCACTGTTCCGGTTGGACTCTAACAGAATCTTAACTTCCAAATTGGGAAAGAGAGTGTTTTTCCAGTGGCGATTTACCAGCAAGTGTATGTGATGGACGCGTTACAGAGTAGGCAGCTACTTCACTGCCTCACCCTGTTTGCTTTTCTTTTTCAATAGCTTTAACCCTAAAGCAAAGCTCACAAATGCTCCAATAAGGACAAACATTGCTTGTTTCATAGTAAATATATAAATATGTGGCTGAAAATCCTCATTATTCAGAATAATGTGGAAACTAACACTTTAAAGTGAAGACCCTAGGTTTGATTGTTAATTAGTCGTGCCCCCGTAATAAAACTTCCAAGGATGCTCCAAATTATTAATAAATTGTTTATAAAATTAATTTCAAGTTGAACTTGTTTTTAAGCAATAACCAAGCTCTCTAATGTTTACAATTACGCAATTTTTGGACAACCTTTTTAATGCAAAGACTGTTTTAAGCCCCGCTTGGACACCAGTTACATGTGGGATAATTACTGTTTGAAATGTATGAAGTATTTTTGGTCTTTAGACAAGGTTAACCATTTGTATGTAGGAATATGACTGAATCTGGTCACATCTGGGCAGGTGTGCATCCCAACAGGCTTGGTCTCAAAAGCCTGCAAGAGAGGAGATGTGGGAGGAGTGCAAGAGACTCCTACTGTAGTACTGGGTGCTAGAGTGATGCGGAAATGGGTGTAACCAGCCTATTGATCCATAGGTGTTGAATCCATTTCTGTTCATTCACTGGGGGTGATGCAGAGCAGATGCGAGCGGGAAGCAGGGAGAGCAAGAGCTCACGCCTCAGTAGAGCTTTGGGAACCGAAGACTCTTTCTTGGGTTATTTCCTGTGCTTTCAGAAGACTCCTCAGGCCAGTGGAGCAGAGCAGGGCAAGAGTCTCGGCCCCAGGAAGAGGATCTGGAAGAAATGGACCTGCGCAATCTAGACATCCAACTTTCCAGAGGCATGTAACCAAAGATACTCAGTCCTCACCTCTTCCACATCACTGGGCAAGAGTTCCTGGTCACGGCATGCTAGCCCTGCTCTCTACCTTGCTTCAGCGGATGTGTGCATTCTGGTTAGGGGAGATCTCTGTGGGATAAAGGCAAGGGGAAAGGACAATAGTGGCACTGCTATGGGTACCCGCATGGCCCCTCAGTATGCCAACATCTTTATGGCTGACTTAGAACAACGCTTCCTTAACTCTCGTTCCCTAACACCCCTACTCTACTTGCGCTACATTGATGACATCATCATCATCTGGACTCATGGAAAAGAAGCCCTCGAGGAATTCCACTGAGATTTTAACAATTTCCATCCCACCATCAACCTCAGCCTAGACCAATCCACACAAGCGGTCCATTTCCTAGACACTACTGTGCTAATAAACGATGGTCACATAAATACCACCCTATACCGGAAACCCACTGACCGCTATACTTACTTACATGCCTCCAGCTTCCATCCCGGACTGACCACACGATCCATTGTCTACAGCCAAGCTCTAAGATACAACCGTATTTGCTCCAATCCCTCGGACAGAGATAAACACCTACAAGATCTCTATCAAGCATTCTTAAACCTACAATACCCACCTGCTGAAGTGAAAAAACAGATTGACAGAGCCAGAAGGGTACCCAGAAGCCACCTACTACAGGACAGGCCTAAAAAAGAAAATAACAGAACACCACTAGCCATCACCTACAGCCCCCAACTAAAACCTCTCCAGCGCATCATCAAAGATTTACAACCTATCCTTAAAGATGATCCCTCACTCTCACAGATCTTGGGAGACAGGCCAGTCCTCGCTTATAGACAGCCTCCCAACCTGAAGCAAATACTCACCAGCAACCGCACACCATACAACATAAACACTAACCCAGGAACCTATCCTTGCAATAAAGCCCGATGCCAGCTCTGTCCACATATCCATTCAAGTGACACCATCACAGGACCTAATCACATCAGACACACCATCAGGGGCTCGTACACCTGCACATCTAGCAACGTGATATATGCCATCATGTGCCAGCAATGACCCTCTGCCATGTACATTGGCCAAACCGGAGAGTCTCTACGCAAAAGAATAAATGGACACAAATCTGACATCAGGAATCATAACATTCAAAAACCAGTGGGAGAACACTTCAACCTTTCTAACCACTCAGTGACAGACTTGAAGGTGGCAATTTTGCAACAAAAAAACTTCAAAAACAGACTCCAAAGAGAGACTGCTGAACTTGAATTAATATGCAAACTAGATACAATTAAGTGTGGTTTAAACAAAGACTGGGAATGGTTGGGTCATTACACCAATTGAATCTATTTCCCTATGTTAAGTTCTCCTCACACCTTCTATGGGCCAACTTAATTATCACTTCAAAAAGTTTTTTTTCCTCCTGCTAACGATAGCTCAATCTCAATTGATTAGACTCTGCCTGTTGGTATGCATACTTCCAGCTTTTCATGTTCTCTGTATGTATAAATATCTCCTGTCTGTGTGTTCCATTCTATGCATCCGAAGAAGTGAGCTTTAGCTCACGAAAGCTCATGCTAAAATAAATTTGTTAGTCTTTAAGGTGCCACAAGTACTCCTGTTTTTTTTGCGGATACAGACTAACACGGCTGCTACTCTGAAACCGGACAATAGAATGTGATCATTTTGGATGTGGGAGCAGCCTGGTGCCTCTTACATATAGCCATGACTGCCTTGGGGACTAGCAATCACCGGAGCCAACTAGCTTAACATTCCCTGCCACTCGCTTGATGTTCTTGGGTTGTGTTTCCTGCAAGGGAGACCTGGTGGAGAATCACTTCAGCGCTGTCCTGAGACTGAGCGGTAGGACAGCCTGGCTTTGAGACATATGTCAGGCAAGATCAGCTGGGAGCTGAGGACTGTTACTCTCTCTGAGATGAGTGGCAGCGTTAGAGGGGGACTTGAAAGAGCTATAGCCACCCCTAAATTTGCCTCAACCTTCCTGTATCCACCCATCCCAGCGCAAAGGTAAAATGTTAGGGAGACACTTTGCTGGTGCTGTCAATGGCCTTCAGAGCTGGGCGCCTGACCAGAAGCTGCCGTTCTCAGCCCCCCCACTCCCCTCATGTCAAAGCCACCAGCTGCATAGGGGGCTAACGTTCTAATTTGGGAAAACTGGATGCTGAGCAGTGGAACTTCCCTGCCCCCTGCTGCACCTCGTCTATGAAAGCACAGCTCCTGCTCCTTCTCTTCCCTCAAGGGCCTCCCTCCCCACCTTCCCCACCCTGTCGCTCGCTGATCTCCTCACCTCCCTCCCCCCACCAGCTGAGCAGGCCTTGAGGGGCATGATGGCTTGGATCACAGAAACACCACTGGGCACTGCCACCTGTTGTACCAAGACTACTCCGGCACCCTGTCTTGTTGAGCCAGACATGCCCATCTGCTCCAGCACAGACTCAGGGTCTGAACCGCATGCCCCAAAGCTGCAGACTTAACCTGAAAGCAATTTACGGAAATGTTCCTGTCTTTAACACTCAGAAGTCTCCCAATGGGTTCTAAACCCCAAATATATCCATTTTTCCCTGTCTATAGCTTATACAGGGTAAACATGAATTGTTCACCTGCTATAACACTGATAGAGAGATAGGCACAGCTGCTTGCCCCCCGACATACTCTGGGTTAATTAATAAATAAAAACTGATTTTATTAAATACAGCTAGTAGGAATTAAGTGGTTCCAAGTAGGAGCAGACAGAACAAAGCAAATTACCAAGTAAAATAAAATAAAACACGCAAATCTCAGCGAGGGATGTGTGTGTGACTGGGGCAGGACGCTGGAGGTACAGCTCTTCTCCCAGGGTTGGGGGGGGGGCTGTGTGTGTGACTGGGGCGTTAAACTTCCCCGATGAGTCAAAGCCCTGAGGTTGCCTTAGCAGCTACTCTCTTGCAAAATAACGAGGCAGGCAAACTAGTGCCAGTAGCATAGGAATGTAAAAAAACTTCAAGGTTCTGAGTTAAATTTTGATCCTTGAGAGCCTGAATGTTTATCAGCTGTTTAGGCAATCCAGTCTTTTGACCAGCTCACGAGCACAGCCCTGATCACAATTCAAAGTACTCATACCCCACTCAACTATAGCTTCTCTGACAAACTGATAGGAAGCAGGGTCACCAATACACCTGTGGGCTCAATGAACCCTCATTCCGATCAATATAGCGGTCGTTACCAAAACCGTATCTAAGCCCGATTTATTGACTCACACTTTAATTGAAAAAGGAACTAAGCATGAATGTCCGAGGTTACTTTAGAACAAAAACTTGCATTGGTAGAGGTACCCTCCTTAAGGACAGGAGAAACAAATCTGGTTTACTGATGGCAGCTCAGTAGTAATTAAGGGGAAACGGTATAGTAAATATGCTGCCATAAACCTATGGAAGGAAGTGAATCAAGGGCATTTAGAGCATGGCTCAGCGCAAGATGCAGCGCTTCATGTCATATATCATGTTTTAAAATGATATTGACGCTTTCCAGGACCAAGCTATTTCTATGCAGACAGTGATTTTTGCGTGAAAGGCATACAGGATTGGATATTTGACTGGCAACGAAATCATTGGGACAGAGCAGATGGGAAGGAGCTAGCGTACCTAGGAGAATGGGAATGTATCCATTCTTCGAAGGCAAGGAACCCCAATCAGTTACAAAGCCCACAGCAGGGACAGAAGTGTGGAACCGCCGAGGCGACGCTATCACCCAGCGGCAAAACAGAGCAATTGCTACTAGAAGCCAGCTACGCGCCTTTGCGCATTTCTGGTACGCTGCTGCCATCTAGCGATGTGAGTGATAATTGTAGCTAGGTCAAGGCTTAACAGTGCAACCGAATGCTATTTTTGCATATTTCAAAGAGAAATTCGTATCTATCAGTGACCTGTAATGAATGGGTCATGTTTAGCAATGTTCACGAAAGGAATCTCTTCCAATTGTCCAGCAGGGGATGTTATTGGCTTGTGAAAGACGATTCTCAGAGCAAACTGTGCCTAGCAATAAACATGCATGAATTTCTCATGTATCAATTTTCACACACACAGATTAGTCTTATGGCAAGCAAGGCAACAGAATAGCGTTTGTAAAATGGTTCCAGGAGAAAGTGTTGCCTAGCAGTGCTTTGCACTGAACGTCTCCTTTTTAGCAATTTTCACGAAAGGAACTCTGCCAAATAGCCACCAGTGCTTTCGAATAGCAATTGGAGGTTGGTTCAAGGGGAAAGTCGTGTCTAGCACTAATGTGGCCTTAATAACTCTTCATTAGCTCTTTTCAAGTGCCTAGTTTACGTTTTGAATGAAACCTTCGCTCAAATCCTACCCCTGTCAAATTGAGAGCAGTGCATCTTAACAGCAATTATAGGATGGTACCAGGAGAAATAATCCGCAATGAATTTCTCACATTTCGCTGTTTTCCCAAACGGATCTCTGCCAAATTGCCAGCAATGCAACCGAATAGTGTTTGTAAAATGGTTCCAGGAGAAAGTGTTGCGTAGCAGTGATTTGCACTGAACGTCTCCTTTTTAGGAATTTTCACAAACGGAGCTCTTCCAAGTGGCCAGCAGTGGAACCTAATTGCCTTTTTAGCGTGTTTCTAGGAGAAATTCGTGCCTACGAGTGATTTCGAATGAATTGCTCAGGTATAGCTGTTTTCACAGCGTATCTCCGTCAAGTTGCTAACTGTGCATTCGAATAGCAAAGTTAGGATGGGAGCAGGAGGAATTCGTGCTTCCCAATAATCCAAAGTGAATTTCTCATTTTTCGCTCTTTTCCCAAACGGATCTCTGCCAAATTCTCAGCAGTCCATGAGAATTGCAGAAAAGGATGATTCCATTAGACTTTCCTCGCTCGCAGAGATAAGGCTCGAAAGGGTCATGGCTTGCTATTTTCACGGAAGGAGCTCTAACAAAAGTCTTAACATTGCAACCGAATGCTATTTTTGCATATTTTAAAGAGAAATTCGTATCTATCAGTGACCTGTAATGAATGGGTCATGTTTAGCAATGTTCACGAAAGGAATCTCTACCAATTGTCCAGCAGGGGATGTTATTGGCTTGTGAAAGACGATTCTCAGAGCAAACTGTGCCTAGCAATAAACATGCATGAATTTCTCATGTATCAATTTTCACACACACAGATTAGTCTTATGGCCAGTAATGCAACCGAATAGTGTTTGTAAAATGGTTCCAGGAGAAAGTGTTGCCTAGCAGTGCTTTGCACTGAACGGCTCCTTTTTAGCAATTTTCACGAAAGGAACTCTGCCAAATAGCCAGCAGTGGAACCTAATTGCCTTTTTAGCGTGTTTCTATGAGAAATTCGTGCCTACGAGTTATTTTGAATGATTTGCTCAGGTATAGCTGTTTTCACAGCGTATCTCTGTCATGGTGTTGCTGTGCATCCGACTAGGAAGTTTTGGATGGGAACAGGAGGAATTGTGCTTAACAATGGTGTGGCTGTTTTTCTCATGTTTAGCTGCTTTGAAACCTTCGCTCAAATCCTACCCCTGTCAAATTGAGAGCAGTGCATCTTAACAGCAATTATAGGATGGTACCAGGAATAATTCATGAATATCAATAATCCGCAATGAATTGCTCACATTTCGCTGTTTTCCCAAACGGATCTCTGCCAAATTGCCAGCAATGCATCGGAATATCATTTGTAAGATGGGTCTAGGAGAACGTGTTGCCTAGCAGTGATTTGCACTGAACCTCTCTTTTTTAGGAATTTTCACAAACGGAGCTCTTCCAAGTGGCCAGAAGTGGAACTTAATTGCCTTTTTAGCGTGTTTCTAGGAGAAATTCGTGCCTACGAGTGATTTCGAATGAATTGTTCAGGTTCAGCTGTTTTCACAGCGTATCTCCGTCAAGTTGCTAGCTGTGCATCCGAATTGCAAAGTTAGGATGGGATCAGGAGGAATTCGTGCTTCTCTATAATCCAAAGTGCATTTCTCATGTTTCGCTGTTTTCCCTAACGGATTTATGCGAAATTGCCAGTAATTCATCGGAATAGCATTTGTAAGATGGGTCTAGGAGAAAGTGTTGCCTAGCAGTGGTTTGCACTGAACGTCTCCTTTTTAGGAATTTTCACAAACGGAGCTTTTCCAAGTGGCCAACAATGGAACCTAATTGTCTTTTTAGTGTGTTTCTAGGATAAATTCGTGCCTACGAGTGATTTCGAATGAATTGCTCAGGTATAGCTGTTTTCACAGTTTATCTCCGTCAAGTTTCTAGGTTTGCATCCGAATAGCAAAGTTGGGATGGGAGGAGGAGGAATTCGTGCTTCCCAATAATCCAAAGTGAATTTCTCACGTTTCGCTGTTTTCCCAAACGGATCTCTGCCAAATTCTCAGCAGTCCATGAGAATTGCAGAAAGGGATGATTCCATTAGACTTTCCTCGCTCGCAGAGATAAGGCTCGAAAGGGTCATGGCTTGCTATTTTCACGGAAGGCGCTCTAACAAAAGTCTTAACATTGCAACCGAATGCTATTTTTGCATATTTCAAAGAGAAATTCGTATCTATCAGTGACCTGTAATGAATGTGTCATGTTTAGCAATGTTCACGAAAGGAATCTCTTCCAATTGTCCAGCAGGGGATGTTATTGGCTTGTGAAAGACGATTCTCAGAGCAAACTGTGCCTAGCAATAAACATGCATGAATTTCTCATTTATCAATTTTCACACAGACAGATTAGTCTTATGTTCAGTAATGCAACCGAATAGTGTTTGTAAAATGGTTCCAGGAGAAAGTGTTGCCTAGCAGTGCTTTGCACTGAACGTCTCCTTTTTAGCAATTTTCACGAAAGGAACTCTGCCAAATAGCCAGCAGTGGAACCTAATTGCCTTTTTAGCGTGTTTCTATGAGAAATTCGTGCCTACGAGTTATTTTGAATGATTTGCTCAGGTATAGCTGTTTTCACAGCGTATCTCTGTCATGGTGTTGCTGTGCATCCGACTAGGAAGTTTTGGATGGGAACAGGAGGAATTGTGCTTAACAATGGTGTGGCTGTTTTTCTCATGTTTAGCTGCTTTGAAACCTTCGCTCAAATCCTACCCCTGTCAAATTGAGAGCAGTGCATCTTAACAGCAATTATAGGATGGTACCAGGAATAATTCATGAATATCAATAATCCGCAATGAATTGCTCACATTTCGCTGTTTTCCCAAACGGATCTCTGCCAAATTGCCAGCAATGCATCGGAATATCATTTGTAAGATGGGTCTAGGAGAACGTGTTGCCTAGCAGTGATTTGCACTGAACGTCTCCTTTTTAGGACTTTTCACAAACGGAGATCTTCCAAGTGGCCAGAAGTGGAACCTAATTGCCTTTTTAGCGTGTTTCTAGGAGAAATTCGTGCCTACGAGTGATTTCGAATGAATTGTTCAGGTTCAGCTGTTTTCACAGCGTATCTCCGTCAAGTTGCTAGCTGTGCATCCGAATTGCAAAGTTAGGATGGGAACAGGAGCAATTCGTGCTTCCCAATAATCCAAAGTGCATTTCTCATGTTTCGCTGTTTTCCCAAACGGATTTATGCGAAATTGCCAGCAATGCATAGGAATAGCATTTGTAAGATGGGTCTAGGAGAAAGTGTTGCCTAGCAGTTGTTTGCACTGAACGTCTCCTTTTTAGGAATTTTCACAAACGGAGCTCTTCCAAATGGCCAGCAGTGGAACCGAATAGCAATTGTAGCGTGTTTCCAGGAGAAATTCGTGCCTACGAGTGATTTACAGCACCAGTAAAGTGTCTCCCTAACATTTTACCTTTGCGCTGGGATGGGTGGATACAGGAAGGTTGAGGCAAATTTAGGGGTGGCTATAGCTCTTTCAAGTCCCCCTCTAACGCTGCCACTCATCTCAGAGAGAGTAACAGTCCTCAGCTCCCAGCTGATCTTGCCTGACATATGTCTCAAAGCCAGGCTGTCCTACCGCTCAGTATCAGGACAGAGCTGAAGTGATTCTCCACCAGGTCTCCCTTGCAGGAAACACAACCCAAGAACATCAAGCGAGTGGCAGGGAATGTAAAGCTAGTTGGCTCCGGTGAGTGCTAGTCCCCAAGGCAGTCATGGCTATATGTAAGAGGCACCAGGCTGCTCCCACATCCAAAGTGATCACATTCTATTGTCCTTTCCCCTTGCCTTTATCCCACAGAGATCTCCCCTGACCAGAATGCACACATCCGCTGAAGCAAGGTAGAGAGCAGAAATGGATTCAACACCTCTGGATCAATAGGCTGGTTACACCCATTTCCGCATCACTCTAGCACCCAGTACCACAGTAGGAGTCTCTTGCACTCCTCCCACATCTCCTCTCTTGCAGGCTTTTGAGACCAAGCCTGTTGGGATGCACACCTGCCCAGATGTGACCAGATTCAGTCATATTCCTACATACAAATGGTTAACCTTCTCTAAAGACCAAAAATACTTCATACATTTCAAACAGTAATTATCCCACATGTAACTGGTGTCCAAGCGGGGCTTAAAACAGTCTTTGCATTAAAAGGGTTGTCCAAAAATTGCGTAATTGTAAACATTAGAGAGCTTGGTTATTGCTTAAAAACAAGTTCAACTTGAAATTAATTTTATAAACAATTTATTAATAATTTGGAGCATCCTTGGAAGTTTTATTACTGGGGGCACGACTAATTAACAATCAAACCTTGGGTCTTCACTTTAAAGTGTTAGTTTCCACATTATTCTGAATAATGAGGATTTTCAGCCACATATTTATATATTTACTATGAAACAAGCAATGTTTGTCCTTATTGGAGCATTTGTGAGCTTTGCTTTAGGGTTAAAGCTATTGAAAAAGAAAAGCAAACAGGGTGAGGCAGTGAAGTAGCTGCCTACTCTGTAACGCGTCCATCACATACACTTGCTAGTAAATTGCCACTGGAAAAACACTCTCTTTCCCAATTTGGAAGTTAAGATTCTGTTAGAGTCCAACCGGAACAGTGAATGGAAGTTAAGATGGTCTGGTACTCGCTCTATTAGAGTCCAACAAGGAACAGTGAGCATAGAATCATAGAATCTCAGGGTTGGAAGGGACCTCAGGAGGTCATCTAGTCCAGCCCCCTGCTCAAAGCAGGACCAAACCCAACTAAATCATCCCAGCCAGGGCTTTGTCAAGCCTGACCTTAAAAACCTCTAAGGAAGGAGATTCCACCACCTCCCTAGGTAACCCATTCCAGTTCTTCACCACCCTACTAGTGAAAAAGGTTTTCCTAATGTCCAACCTAAACCTCCCCCTCTGCAACTTGAGACTATTACTCCTTGTTCTGTCGTCTTCTACCACTGAGAACAGTCTAGATCCATCCTCTTTGGAACCCCCTTTGAGGTAGTTGAAAGCAGCTATCAAATCCCCCCTCATTCTTCTCTTCTGCAGGCTAAACAATCCCAGTTCCCTCAGCCTCTCCTCATAAGCCATGTGCTCCAGCCCCCTAATCATTTTTGTTGCCCTCCGCTGGACTCTCTCCAATTTATCCACATCCTTCTTGTAGTGTGGGGCCCAAAACTGGACACAGTACTCCAAATGAGGCCTCACCAGTGCTGAATAGAGGGGAATGATCACATCCCTCGATCTGCTGGAAATGCCCCTACTTATACAACCCAAAATGCCATTAGCCTTCTTGGCAACGAGGGCACACTGTTGACTCATATTCATCTTTTCGTCCACCGTAACCCCTAGGTCCTTTTCTGCAGAACTGCTGCCCAGCCATTCGGTCCCTAGTCTGTAGCAGTGCATGGGATTCTTCCGTCCTAAGTGCAGGACTCTGCACTTGTCCTTGTTGAACCTCATCATATTTCTTTTGGCCCAATCCTCTAATTTGTCTAGGTCCCTCTGTATCCTATCCCTACCCTCCAGCGTATCTACCACTCCTCCCAGTTTAGTGTCATCTGCAAACATGCTAAGGGTGCAGTCCACACCATCCTCCAGATCGTTAATGAAGTTATTGAACAAAACCGGCCCCAGCACCGACCCTTGGGGCACTCCACTTGATACCGGCCGCCAACTAGACATGGAGCCATTGATCACTACCCGTTGAGCCCGACCATCTAGCCAGTTTTCTATCCACCTTACTGTCCATTCATCCAGCCCATACTTCTTTAACTTGCTGGCAAGAATACAGTGGGAGACTGTATCAAAGCCTTTGCTAAAGTCCAGAAATAGGACATCCACTGGTTTCCCCTCATCCACAGAACCGGTTATCGCATCATAGAAGGCAATTAAGGCATGACTTGCCCTTGGTGAATCCATGCTGACTGTTCCTGATCACTTTCCCCTCCTTTAAGTGGTTCAGAATTGACTCCTTGACGACCTGTTCCATGATTTTTCCAGGGACTGAGGTGAGACTGTCTGGCCTGTAGTTCCCTGGATCTTCCTCCCAGAAGTAAAGTTTCCTCTCGTTCTATAACTGATGGGGTGGGGTGGCGGCAGGGACAAGGGGAATTGAGAATGAGGGGTGCCTGATGTGTTGGGGTATGGAGTTCCCTACTTCAGCTCCACAGGCTGGGGCCGGTGCAGAGCATGGCATGGCAGGGAGATGACATCTCCCATAATGCCGGGGCCCTTTCACAGCAAGGGTGTCACTTCCCCATGGTAGCACGGATTCCCACCTACTCCTCCTGCTTTCGCCTGACAACAGCACCACCCTTCACGGCACCACCTCATGGCAACTTCTGCTTCTGGACTCGCACCGGAAATGGGAGGCGCCACTGCCACTCCCATGGTGCCACAGGGCACACAATGGCTGGTGGGAGATAGATAAATGTCTGTGTACCTCCCCAGCACTATGTCTCCTTTAGTGCTTGTGTCCCCCCCTCCCCCCGTCCTGCTTAGTCTGGGTGTTCCTTACCGGAGCACACTGTGTGTCCCAGGCATGCTCTGTCTCACCTTTGGGTCCAGCCTAACAGGAGTGTCTCTCCCCATCCTCCCACCAGTAACTTCTCCCCCAACGCACACAGGACAGGGAGCTGGCTGGTGCCCTTCTATAAAAAGACTGCTCTGTGCAACAGAAACCAGCCTAGTCCCCGCCCCGCAGGCTGGGAGCTTGCTGCTTCCTTCAACCGCATCACAAGTTACAAGAGGGGGCAGGAATAAAATCCCCATTGACTAAACAGGATGGGGTGAAGCATGTCACCAGGCCATAATATTCTGGATAACCCCTTGATGACCATTTTAGGATCATCCTCTCATGTGGCCTTCCTGGCCTCTGGCTAGCTGTGATGACGAGAGGGGGATGTTGTCCCCTTCCTCTGGCTCTGACGGGCAGAGCCTAGTGCTACTACCTTGGCATGTCAGCTGGGGAGCAGAGCTCTTACCTCTGCTAATCAGGGGTTAGCCCCACAGCCAGTGAGGGGATGAGGTAGGGCTCAGTTGCTAATTTTGGGCCTGGGATTGCCCACTTTACAGGTTCAAATTTGGGGGGGAGGCTGTGGTCCCCCCCAATCACGCACACCTTAAAGTAGGGAAATGTCCCTCACCTACTTATAATTGCACCCTAAATAACCTCTGGGATACTTTATTTTTGTTCTCAGAAGGTGCGCATCACCATATTATCGGAGCTGACTGTCACAGAGTCCCTGAATCACGGAGTCCTCAGGTTATGTTCTGGAACTTCTCCATACAAGGCCAGTCAGGACTCTGGGGGACCCTCCGCCTTGTGAGCACACTGTCTCCAGGGCAAGATGCTTACACAGCTTCGATCTTCCTGGATCTGAGCATCCCCTTCCACACTGTGCGCTTCCTGCAGCGAGTCCACCCGGATGGGGCCCTGCACCCCAACTCGGCAGTCAGCAGTGACTCTCAGCCAGCTAGTAAAACAGAAGGTTTATTAGTTGACAGGAATGCAGCGGGTAGAATTGAACTTGTTAGCAGAGAAATCAGTGACTAGTATCAGAGGGGTAGCCGTGTTAGTCTGCTTCTGTAAAAGCAGCAAAGAATCCTGTGGCACCTTATAGACTAAGAGACGTTTTGCAGCATGAGCTTTCGTGGGTGAATACCCACTTCTTCGAAAGCTCATGCTGCAAAACGTCTCTTAGTCTATAAGGTGCCACAGGATTCTTTGCTCCAAATCAGTGACTTTCAGCCAAGTCCATCCAGAAGCTCTGGACTCCCCCTCTACCAGTCCTCCCAAGCAGACTGCCTATCTTCCAGCAACCCGACCTCCGGCACCCCCCATTGGGGGACCTCCTTGGCTTTGTCCTGCTTGCCAGGCAAGTTACCTGGGCGTCACTTGGGTGTAGTCCCCCTCCTGGGTATCAGGTTACAAAGAGCACCAGTCATAGCATATGTGCAGGCAGCTGGAGCAGCCTCACCTGCCCCAGAGGTCTCAGCCAGAGTCACACACCCCTATTCCCACCACCGAGGTATTAGTGCAGCATGCAGGGAAACTGAGGCACACACAGTATTCATGCAAAACAGTAAAATTCACATAGGCTCAACAGTAAGACACACATACACCATAACAAGGGAAAATCCCCACTTTGTCACACTGATGCTTTAGATTCCTGCTGTCTCTGTCTTGGTCCATCATTTCACCCCACTTCTCTATACTAGCCTATCTTTTCTTCTTTCTCTCTAGTCTGTTCCAAGTCTGGCCGGCCTTAAAAATGACTCAGCTCTGTTATACGCTGTACTCGGCACCACAGGCTGAAGCAGCGTGAGCAGCATCTCTCTGGGAATGAGAAAGCTACAGTGAGATGGTCTCCCAAGTCCATTGCATGAGTCAGGATCCAGGGGCCGAAAGCGCTAGATGTCCTTGTGTCCTGCCTGCAGCATCTGAGACAGAAGCTTCTGTTCTTTTCCATCCCTCCTGGGTGGCTGCCATGACAGCTGTGCTAACCTTAACAAAAATGACTGTGGATCTGCTATTCCATATTTAACGGCCTTTCCCGTTACTCCAGAAAAGCTATTAGGGGGCAGATCTGATGGAGCAATGGCACCAGCTGAGGGGTTGCCTCTTCTTGCTAGCAGGAGATTTGGGGCATGATTTTCCACACTTACACTGTTGAAGATCAGTATTAACTCAGTGGAGTTGCATCAGTCTGAATGAGCGGAAAGTTGACCCATGCAGATGAGCTGTTTCTTAATGAGATAGTGTGTGGGGAGGGGGAGGGGGGGAGAAAAGGGGAAACTGAAAGGCGAGATAGTAATATGTAAGCAGAACAGCAAGAGAGTCAATCTCTGTCATGGAGTGTCAGGGAGTCAAGGCCCTGCAACCCCCACCATGACTCTCAGCCAGCCGGTAAAGCAGGTTTATTTAGACGACAGGAACACAGTCCAAGACAGGTTTTGGAGGCACAGACAACAGGATCCTCCCCAATTAGATCCATCTTGGGGTCCCAGGAGCACCACTGCCCTTCGGGGTCAGAGCCCTATCTGTGCTTCCCTCCATTCCCCAGCCAGCTCCTGAAAACCCCCTCACTCCCCAGCGTCTCCTCCCCCAGGCCTTTGTTCAGCTTCCCAAGCAGAGGAGTCACCTGGCCTCGAACCCCTTCCTGGGTTCTCACATTACATGCTCAGGCATCTTCCCTCAAGGCCAGTCTCCCATCTCTCAGTGCAGACCTTTCTCCCAGGCCAGCACCCCCCACGCAGCATTCACAGACCACAGTGAGCAGGGGCGGCTCTAGGAATGCGGCCGCCCCAAGCAGGGCGGTGCGCCGCAGGGGGCGCTACCGTCGCCGGTACCCTGACTTCGGGGACCTCTTGCAGACGTGCCTGCGGAGGGTCCGTGGACCCGCGGCCGGGGTGGAGCTTCCACAGGCATACCTGCGGGAGGTCCACCCGAGCCGCGGGACCAGCGGACCCTCCGCAGTCATGCCTGCGGGAGGTCCACCGGAGCCACAAGACTAGCGCACCTCCGCAGTCATGCCTGCGGGAGGTCCGCTGGTCCCGTGCCTCCGGTGGACCTCCCGCAGGCATGACCGCGGAAGGTCCGCCGGAGCCGCCTGCCGCCCTGCCGGGAAAATGTGCACTGGGGTCTGGAGCCGGCCCTGACAGTAAGAACAGTCCCAGTGCGTCACACTCTCATTTTCTGTCTCTGAGTGACCTTGGCACCAAGCGCCCTGCTCTTCGCTGACCTTGGCTCTTATCGTCCCAGGGTTGATGTGACCTTCCTGCTTGTTCTTCTGTCAGTCACCATTTCTTTCCCCTTTCCTTTTGTCCTATTTTAAGGAGGAAATCCCTTACGCAAATAGGAGGAGGAAGCAATTACCCTGAATGGGGAATGAAATTTACCAGGCAACCACAGAGATAGATTCTGGTCTCATTTACACTAATGTCCCAACATTGGCATCCATCGAGTTACTCCTGTTTTACACCAAACATGAGATCAGAATCAGGCCCTTTGCCTCCCCTGACACTGTTCTTCCATGATTGGCCCTGCACCTTATCTTGGGATGGGGCAAGGTGGGTCAGTCCGAGAAAGAAACCAGAGGGCCCAATTCATTACCTCACCTGCACCCATGCAAAAGGGGTGGAAATTGCTCCCAAATCAGAGTGGTAGGGTTTTTTTTCCATTTTTAAAAAGCCCTCCCATTGGCTCTTTTGATCAGAGGCCCAACTCCCTTTCTTTTACCTATGCAGGGAGGCTTTTTTAACCCTTTACAGGTAAAACAAGCAGAGTACAGCCACCACAGCGCTCAAACCCATCCCCCACAGCCCCCCATTCCCTTCCACAGACCTGAAACCCATCCCCCTCAGCCCCTTCACAGCCCCCATTCCCTGCCACAGCGCTCAAATTCATCCACCTCAGCCTCATCACAGCCACCAAGATTCATGCCGCAGCACATAAACCCATTCCCCACAGCACCCCATTCCCTTCCACAGCCCAAAAAACCATCGCCCACAGCCACATCACAGCCGCCTCATTCCCTGCCGCAGCTCTCAAACCCATCCCCCACAGCCCCCCATTCCCTGCCACAGCCCAGAAACCCATCCCCCACAGCCACATCACAGCCGCCTCATTCCCTGCCACAGCGCTCAAACCCATCCCCCACAGGACCCCAGTCCCTGCCACAGACCTCAAACCCATCCCCCACAGCCCCATCTTAGCCGCCTCGTTCCCTACCACAGCGCTCAAACCCATCCCCCACTGCCCAATCACTGCCCCCCATTCCCTGCCACAGCGCTCAAACCCATCCCACACAGCCCCCCATTCCCTGCCACAGTGCTCAAACCCATCCCCCACAGTCCCACATTCCCTATCACAGCTCTCAAACCCAACTCCACAGCCCCCCATTCCCTGCCACAGACCTCAAACCTATTCCCCACAGGACCCCATTCCCTGCCACAACCCTCAAACCCATCCCCCACAACCCCCATTCCCTGTGACAGCGCTCAAACCCATCCCGCCATTCCCTGCCACAGACCTGAAATCCATCCGCCTCAGCCCCTTCACAGCTCCCATTCCCTGCCACAGCGCTCAAATCCATCCCCCTCAGCCCCATCACAGCCGCCAAGATTCATGCCGCAGCGCACAAACCCATCCCCCACAGCCCCCCATTCCCTTCCACAGCCCGCATCACCCACAGCCACATCACAGCCGCCTCATTCCCTGCCACAGCGCTCAAACCCATTCCCCACAGCCCCCCATTCCCTGCCACAGACCAGAAACCCATCCACCACAGCCGCATCACAGCCGCCTCATTCCCTGCCACAGCGCTCAAACCCATCCCCCACAGCCCCCCATTCCCTGCCACAGCGCTCAAACCCATCCCCCACAACCCACATTCCCTGTGACAGCGCTCAAACCCATCCCGCACATCCCGCCATTCCCTTCCACAATGCTCAAACCGATTACCCACAGACCCATAACAAGCGCTTCATTCCCTGCCACAGCCCTCAAACCCATCCCCCACAGCCCCCGATTCCCTTCCACACCGGTCAAACCCATCACCCACAGCCCCCCATACCCTGCCACAGTGCTGAAACCCATCCAGCACAGCCCCATCATGGCCAACTCATTCCGTGCCACCGTACTCAAACCCATCCCCCACAGAACCATCACAACCACCTCGTTCCGTGCCGCACCACTCACACCCATCCCCCACAGCCCCCATTCCCTGCCACAGCCCTCAAACCCATCCCCCACAGCCCCCATTCCCTACCACACCGCTGAAACCCATCCCCCACAGCTCAATCACAGCCGCCTTCTCCCTTCAACAGCGCTCAAACCCATGCCCCACAGCACACCATTTCCTGCCACAGCCCTGAAACCTATCCCCCAGAGCCCCCCATTCTAATCCACAGTGCTCAAAACCATCCCCAACAGCATCCCATTCCATTCAGGACCGCTCAAACCCATCCCACACATCCCCATCACAGACCCCCATTCCCTGCCACGACGCTCAAACCCATTCCACACAGCCCCCAATTCCCTGCCACAGCCCACAAACCCATCCCCCACAGTCCTCATTCCCAGCATTCAAACCCATCCCCCACAGCCCCATCACAGTCGCCTTGATCCCTCCCACAGCGCTCAAACCCATCCCCCACAGAACCATCACAACAACCTCGTTCCGTGCCGCACCACTCACACCCATCCCCCACAGCCCCCCATTCCCTGCCACAGCGTTCAAACCCATCCCCCACAGCCTCCCATTCCCTGCCACAGCACTCGAACCCTTCCCCCACCTCCGCCCTCTCCCTGCCACAGCGCTGAAACCCACCCCCACAGCCTCCCATTCCCTGCCACAGCCCTCAAACCCATCCCCTATTGCCTCATCACAGCCGCCTCGTTCCTTCTCACAGCGTTCAAACCCATCCGCCACAGCCCCCCATTCCCTGCCACAGCTCTCAAACCCATCCCCCATCGCCCCCCATTCCCTGCCACAGCCCTCAAACCCATCCCCCACAGCCCCATCACAGTCGCCTTGATCCCTGCCACCGTGCTCAAACCCATCCCCCACAGCCCCCAATCCCTGCCACACTGCTGAAACTCATCCCACATCCCCCATCACAGCCACCTCCTTCCCTGCCACATCTCTCAAACCCGATCCCCACAGCCCCATCACAGCTGCCTCATTACCTCACACAGCCCTCAAACCCATACTGCACAGCCCCACATTCCCTGCCAGAGCCCTCAAATCGACCCCCCACAGGCTCCCATTCCCTGCCACTGTTCTTAAACCCATCCCCCACAGCCCAATCACAGCCACCTCGATCCCTACCACAGCGCTCAAACCCATCCCCCACAGCCCCCATTCCCTACCACAGCGCTCAAACCCATCCCCCACTGCCCCCCATTCCCTTCCTCAGCCCTCAAACCCGAACCCCACAACCCCATCATAGCCGCCTCGTTCCCTGCTACAGCCCTCAAACCCATCCCCCACAGCCCCCCATTCCCTGCCAGAGCTCTCAAACCCATCCCCCACAGACCGCCATTCCCTGCCCCAGCACTCAAACCCATCTCCTACAGGCCCCCCCATTCCCTGCACAGCTCTCAAACCCAACCCCACAGCCCCACCACAGACCCCCGTGCCCTACCACAGTGCTCAATACCTATCCTCCACAGCCCCACATTCCCTACTACAGCGATCAAACCCATACCGCACAACCCCCCGTTCCCTGCCACAGCCCTCATTCCCATCCCCCACAGCCCCCCATTCCCTTCCACAGCGCTCAAACCCATCTTCCACAGCCTCCCATTCCCTTCCTCAGCCCTCAAACCCGAACCCCACAACCCCATAATAGCCGCCTCGTTCCCTGCTACAGCCCTCAAACCCATCCCCCACAGCCCCCCATTCCCTGCCAGAGCTCTCAAACCCATCCCCGACAGACCCTCATTCCCTGCCCCAGCACTGAAACCCATCTCCTACAGGCCCCCCCATTCCCTGCACAGCTCTCAAACCCAACCCCACAGCCCCACCACAGACCCCCGTGCCCTACCACAGCGCTCAATACCCATCCCCCATAGCCCCATCAGAGACGCCTCGTTCCCTGCCACAGCGCTCAAACCCATCCCCCACAGCTCCCATTCCCTGCCGCAGCCCTCAAACCCATCCCCCACAGGCCCCCATTCCCTGCCACAGCGCTCAAACCCATCCCCCACAGCTCCCATTCCCTGCCACAGCGCTCAAACCCATCCCCCACAGCTCCCATTCCCTGCCGCAGCCCTCAAACCCATCCCCCACAGGCCCCCATTCCCTGCCACAGCCCTCAAACCCATCCCCCACTGCCCCCATTCCCTGCCACAGCGCTGAAACCCATCCTGCACAACCTCCCATTCCCTGCCACAGCGCTGAAACCCATCCACCACAGCCCCCCATTCCCTTCCACAGGGCTCTAACCCATCCCCCACAGGCCCCCGTTCCCTGCCACAGTTCTCAAACCCGAGCCCCACAGCCCCATTTCCCAGCTGGGTTTCTTACCCCTGTAGCGCCCCTCTCCACCTGATTACCTCCTTTAATGGCAATCCGCTTACATGTTCTGATGGACAGGTCTGGGTTCTTTTGGATCCCGCCACCCACTCAGTAGGGTGAATCTTTTTCCTTTTTTGGTTATAAAATTAGTTGGCGGTGCCTCCACCCCCCTTGCTCCTTCCTGGCAGGGTCACCAGGGCAGCTTGGGCGGAAAATTCTAACTACAGAGGAATCCCCACTTATTTGACAGATAGTTGGAGACTTCCAAGAAATAGCACAACACATAAAAATATATTCAACACAACAATTATATTAAACAGGCAACAAATACTACATAACAGGGGAAACACTATGTTTAGGGTCACCGGTGCCCACACTTAAAATACCCGTGTCTGGATGTAACAAATGTAAAACTAGTGTCCTGTTGGTACGCGTACCTTGCTGGGGCCCTTGATGACCTATACAATTCTCTGCAGAGGTGTAGCAGTGCGGCTGACTGGGTTCAGTACAGCCCAAAAGACCCACAAGTGGGAGGAGGTGGTGAATCCCTCCACAGGTGTAATAAGCGGTAGATTATAGAATCCTCAAACCCTCACTCCCTGGCTTGAGGACACAGTTCAGGGAGTAGAGGGTCCCCAAAACAACTTCCCTGACTAACTAACTAAAGACAAGGCACTCACGAACTCCACAAATGATCTTCAGGGTTGAGGATGACGCTGGACGATTCCAGGGCTGCTGTCCGCTGGCAGGGATCCTCCTCAGGCAGGAATCAGCCTTGGACTAGCAGTGCTGACCATGTGGGGACTGGTCTCACCAGGAGCTGGAGGTGAACCCAGCCTGGCTGGGGAAATTTCTCAGCAAATGTAACAATTGGGAATCATCCGTGGGAAGGAAAACCCAGCTGAGGATCTGCGGTCAGGTCCCTAGAGGCCAGTTCTCAGGGGAACCCTGCTTGCAGGCCTGGGACTCACCAGCCCCCTCACAGCCAGTTCGGCCCTTGCCTGGCTGGCTCCAGCCTCTCCTCAAAAATGGCTTCTCCTCTCTTCCACTCCCTGGGAGGCATCTCCACTCCCTATTGGTTGCTGGGCAGACTCTGAGTTTGCCTTGGCTCCTCCTCCCTGAGCTGCCAGCAGACAGAGCTCTAGGACTCTAGGTAATCTGCTTGGGGGTTACACCCCTCTTCTGCATGAGGAGCCTGTGCATCCCATAGATCTCGCCCCTGGCTTGCCGGCTGATGTTATTGGCTGGGTGAGATACATAGAGACCCAGCTGCAGCACAAAGTCACCTGCCTTGGGGAAGTCGGAGGAGCGCTGGTGGCAGGAAGCGGAGAGGGAATCCATCAACATTCTCCTTCAGCTCTCCAGCTCCCCTGGGCCAGAGCTGTTGTCCTCACGGCTGTTTCATCCATGCTACAAAGTCCTTTACACCTGGGGTCTGGGGTGTGTCAGGCGTGTGCCTTGATCCTGACATGCTGTTCATTGATCAGGCGTTTCAGAGTAAATAGACCAGCCCCAAGACTGACCATTGTCCCAGCCTGGAGAGACAATGAGCTTGTGCCCAGCAAGACGTGGGCAGTGTCATGAGTCCCCTTTTCCAATCAGCTATTCTTCCACCCTGAGCACAAAGTCTCAGCCCCATGGAGAGGGGAAGAGGCTCGTTTGTAGAGCACGTACGCCTGCCCGCTGACCCTCCCCTGCCTCCTTTTCCCACAGCACATCCATTTCAGGTTCCTCTCCAAAAAAACCCAGGAGAGAGCCAGGGCCATACAGAGCAGTGCTGCCCTGCTCGAATTTGCCACCTCCCTGCCTGGATTTGAGGTAAGTGACCTTTGACCCCAGCATCCTGCAGTGTCAGGGCTTGAGTCAAGTTCCTCATCCCTTGGCTAATTGGTCCCCCCTGGGTCCGTAAGGGACTGCATTCCATAGGGCAGTGGCTGGCAGATTTGTGCCTGGCCTCAGGGCCCTTGTTATTCTGGAGTAGCTAGGCAGCAAGTGCTCAGCCAGGGGCGAGATCTATGGGCTGCACAGGCTCTTCCTGCAGAAGAACAGTAAGAAACCCAGCTGGGCAATGGGACCCCATGGAAACGAGCCTCTCGGAGATTAGCTCCCGCTGGCCATTGGGAGGCCTCTAGAACTAAGGCCTCTCTATTTAGACCCACTGTAGCGGGGCAGAGGAACCCCAATAGAAACAAGGCCCCCCCCTCCTTTGAGACTCCCTCAGCTGGGCAATGGGACCCTACAGAAAGAAGCCCCCTCCTCTGAGACCCACCCCACCTTAGATGATGACTCTTTCTCTGCCCCTCTCTCTGAATTAGGGAGGTGAATGTGAAAGTGCCAGGGAAATTGGCTGCTTTATCTCAGAGCTCAGCTCTGTCCCCCAGTCCAGGGAAATCAGCCCTGACAGGGCAGCTAGCTAGTGAGGGGACAGGAATGGAGCTATTGAGGCATGTGGAGGGACAGAGCCCATCATGAGGGTAGGAGCTGAAGCAGGAACCACAGGGAAAGGACACAAAGCTTGTAGGATGTCAGCAGGTGGACCTGACTTCACTGGGTGGGGATGGGGGGTTCTCGGTATTAGACGCCACCATTAACAGGCACCCACTCCCAGAGCACAATGGCCACAAGGGTCCCATGATTCTGCGATGACTGAAACAAATCCCCCTTCCGGTACTAAACCACCTGGTGGGGACCCTGCGAGTCCATTGGTCCATGGATGCCACGAGGACCCCGGCCAGTGTGTACCCAGCAATGGGAACAGAAGGAAACAGGCACTGAAACCGGAATGCCAAATGGCCCAAATGGGTGTGTCCGTCTCCCCCAGGGCTGAACATCAGAGAGGCAAGAGAGCTGTGGTGTCGGGACGGGCTCCAGGACACCGAGCGCCTGGGCTATAGGAACATGGCCAGGATGTGGGGAGGTAAGGACTCTCCACCGGTGCTCAGGTGTGGCGCTGCAGTGAGCGTGTCATGGATACAGGGCAAGAGCCTGCTACTTGTTTCCAGCAGAGTATGTGAGGCTCATGGGAATGTCAGTGAGGTGAGGCATGGGAATGATCCAGATCTGAAAGACCCCTAATCTCTAGCAGGTGAGCTGCAGGAGAGATTGCTGCTGGGAGCAGTAGTGTCCTTTCTTGTCTGTATGAGTTGGGTTCCAGAGTGCGCAGACACATTTCCAGCATCTCATGACACCTGCGGTGAATCCTGCTCCAGAAAGAGCTATTCGAGGCCTCAGTGCCTGCAACCTCTTACTTACCAGGGGGGGCGGGGGCTACTTGGTCAATGGGTTGGCTGCACCAGGACTCTTATCCACCTTGTGAGCCACTCGAGGGATTTGGAGCCTGGTTCTGGACAATGGCAAGGGCTCTGGTGCTGTAGGTTTTAGGTCTTGGGTGATAAGTGAATGACCAGAGAGCGCCCCTGTGGGAATCCGAGACAGAGTGTTCCTGTGAGGAGCTTTTCTGTTTCTAACAAAGGGTTTCTGTTCCCCCAGATCTCAGCCGCTCAGCAGAATGTGGGAGAGCCGAGTGCTGATGGGCTAGAGGTGTCCCATGAGTCGCTGTACAGCAGGTGCAGTGTCGGCAGTCACCATGGACCAAACCCTGCGCTCCAGACAACCCAGGCTGTTTCCCTGGATTGCAAAGGGGACTTTAGCTTGGGGAATCGGTTGCTGATGCCTGTGTCCACATCTGGGCTGTTTTAATGAGGCTACATGATGGTACATGAAGAGCGATTCAAGCAAGGGAGAATGACCATTAGAGAGCAAGGCTGGGCCCTTTGCCGAGCTGCTGCAGTCAAGCATCCACAGCCAGAAGAGAGACGATGGGAAACTTGCTTAGCTGGCTGGCGACAGCAGCAGCTGTCTCATAAAGCTCTGCTCATGCTCTAGACAACAGAGACAGGACAAAGAGCCACACAGTGAGAGCCTTGGTTGCAATTAGCAATACGAATTTTTTTCAGTGGATTATGCTGGCCGAACAGTTTATTTCCTGTAATGTGCACATCCAGCCTCCCTGGCTGACATAAATGGAAGTTAGGTTCTCCGTGCCCACAGGACAGGGCTGGCCTTAGCATGAGGCAAACTGAGGCACCTGGCTCAGGTGATAGATTCTGTGTGTGTGTGTGTGTGTGTGTATACACGCGCACGCGGGGGGAGGGGGCGCCACTAGGACTCAGGGTAGGTCCATACTTACCCGCCGGGTCAACGCAGAGAATTCGACAAAGCGAACGGCAGTGGCAGAGTCGACGGGGGAGCCGGGGACTTCGATCCCGCGGCGTCAGGACGGGTAAGTCAGTCGAACTAAGGTAGTTTGACTTCAGCTACGCTATTCACGTAGCTAAAGTCGCGTACCTGAGTTTGACCTCCCCCCCAGTGTAGACCAGGCCTCATAGTGTAGAAAAAATGTTGCTGCTGGATATGTATTCTCTCTGCTCGAGATGAACAGAGCTGATGGAGTGCTGTGCTGGAGGAAGGAGAGCACATAAGAAGTAATAGGCAGGAAGGAGAAAAGGTTAGAGTACTAAGAAAAAGCAACAGGAGCTGCAGGGAGAGAGAGGGAGAGGAGCACCCCCAGAAGCCTGGACTGATTAACACCAGCTTGTCAGGGAGCTTTCTATTTCCTACTGCTTCCCTGAACCGACTTGAGGCGAACAGGCAGTCAGCTGAAGTAGTAGGAGCCAGTTAGGCCCTTAAGCTGCTGCTATCTTCCCTCACTCAGCCCCTTGCCACCAGCCTGCTTATTCGCCCCCTTCAACTGAGTGTTGAGAGCTGGTACAGAACAGCAGTCATGAGTGAAAGAAGAAAACGCCCCTCTTGGGCAGCATTTAGAAAAAGAAAGAAAGCAAAGGACATTTTTCCATCTAAGCAGGCAGGAGCTCTCCTGAGATACGTAGACACAAATTTTCAGGGTGAGCCTTCCAGCCCCAGTGAGGCTGTGAGTCTGGCCAGAAATCTGGCATGTCATGAGAAGGCAGCAAATCACCAGTGAGCATTCCATAGCTGGAAAGAACTTGCGATGAGACAGATGGCTGGTCTGCACCGGGGGTGGGGGTGGGGGTCGGTACTCGATCTAAGATACTCAACGACAGCTACGTGAACAGCGTAGCTGAAGTTGAAGTATCAGATCGATTTACCTCGGGTCCTCACGGCGCGGGATCAACGTCCGCAGCTCCCTATGTTGATTCCGTTACCACCGCTTGCGCCGAAGGCGTTCCAGTGTAGACAAGCGCGCTTTCGGGGATTGATATATTGCGTCTAGATGAGACGTGATATATTGAGCCCCGAAAAATCGATGGCTACCCGCCGATACGGCGGGTAGTCTGGACGTACCCTAAGCTAAAGGACAAAATAGATGCTCACTGGTGATTTGCTGCCTTCTCATGACATGCCAGATTTCTGGCCAGACTCACAGCTCACATCCTCACTGGGGCTGGAAGGCTCACCCTGAAAATTTGTGTCTACGTAGCTCAGGAGAGCGCCTGCCTGCTTAGAGACCAGTGAGACCAGTCCCCACATGGTCAGCACTGCTAGTCCAAGGCTGATTCCTGCCTGAGGAGGATCCCTGCCAGCGGACAGCAGCCCCTGGAATCGTCCAGCGTCATCCTCAACCCTGAAGATAATTTGTGGAGTTCGTGAGTGCCTTGTCTTTAGTTAGTTAGTCAGGGAATTTGTTTTGGGGACCCTCTACTCCCTGAACTGTGTCCTCAAGCCAGGGAGTGAGGGTTTGAGGATTCTATAATCTACCGCTTATTACACCTGTGGAGGGATTCACCACCTCCTCCCACTTGTGGGTCTTTTTGGCTGGACTGAACCCAGTCAGCGGCACTGCTACACCTCTGCAGAGAATTGTATAGGTCATCAAGGGCCCCAGCAAGGTACGCGGGTTTGAGAACTGTGGCAGGGAACGGGGGCCTGTGGGGGATGGGTTTGAGCGCTGTGGCAGGGAATGGGGGCTGTGGGGGATGGGTGTGAGTGGTGCGGCACAGAACGAGGTTGTGATGGGTCTGTGGGAGATGGGTTTGAGGACGGTGGCAGGGATCAAGGAGACTGTGATGGGGCTGTGGGGTATGGGTTTGAACGCTGGGAATGAGGACTGTGGGGGATGGGTTTGAGCGCTGTGGCAGTTTATGGGGGGCTGTGGGTGATGGGTTTGACAGGTGTGGCAGCAAATCGGGGGCTGTAGGGGATGGGTTTGAGGGCTTTGGCAGGGAATGATGCGCTTGTTATGGGTCTGTGGGTAATCGGTTTGAGCATTGTGGAAGGGAATGGCGGGATGTGCGGTATGGGTTTGAGCCCTGTGGCAGGGAATGAGGTCCTGTGGGGGATGGGTTTGAGGTCTGTGGCAGGGAATGGGGGTTGTGGGGGATGGGTTTGAGGGTTGTGGGATGGAATGAGGTGGCTGTGATGGGGCTGTGGGGGATGGGTTTGAGGGCTGTGGCAGGGAAATGTGGGGCTGTGGGGGATGGGTTTGAGGGCTGTGGCAGGGAATGGGCGGAGGTGGGGGAAGGGTTCGAGTGCTGTGGCAGAGAATGGGAGGCTGTGGGGATGGGTTTTAGTGTTGTGGAAGGGAATGGTGGCTGTGGGGGATGGGTGTGTGGGCTGTGGCAGGGAATGAGGTCCTGTGGGGGATGCGTTTGAGTGCTGTGGCAGGGAATTGGGGGCTGTGTGGAATGGGTTTGAGCGTCGTGGCAGGGAATGGGGGTCTGTGATGGGGATGTGTGGGATGGGTTTGAGCGGTCCTGAGTGGAATGGGATGCTGTTGGGGACGGTTTTGAGTACTGTTGATTGGAATGGGGCACTCTGGGGGAAATGTTTGAGGGCTTTGGCAGGAAATGGTGTGCTGTGGGGCATGGGTTTGAGCGCTGTTGAAGGGAGAAGGCGGCTGTGATTGAGCTGTGGGGGATGGGTTTCAGCGGTGTGGGGCTGGCAGGATGGGGGCTGGGGGGATGGGGTGAGTGTGGTGCGTGGGGAGCGAGGGTGAGTGTGATGGTTCTGTGGGGATGGGTTTTTTTTGCTGTGGCAGGGGGTATGGGGGCTGTGGGTGATGGTATTAACCGGTTTGGAAGGAATTCGGGGGCTGTGGGGGATGGGTTTGAGGGCTGTGGCAGGGAATGATGCGCTTGTTATGGGTCTGTGGGTAATCGGTTTGAGCATTGTGGAAGGGAATGGCGGGATGTGCGGGATGGGTTTGAGCGCTGTCACAGGGAATGGGGGTTGTGGGGGATGGGTTTGAGGGTTGTGGCAGGGAATGGGGTCCTGTGGGGGATAGGTCTGAGGTCTGTGGCAGGGAATGGGGGGCTGTGGAGGATGGGTTTGAGCACTGTGGCAGGGAATGGGGGGCTGTGGGGGATGGGTTTGAGCGCTGTGGTAGGGAATGGGGGGCTGTGATTGGGCTGTGGGGGTCGGGTTTGAGCTCTGTGGCAGGGAATGGGGTGCAGTGATTGGGGCAGTGGTGGATGGGTTTGAGCGCTGTGGTAGGGAATGGGGATGTGGGGATGGTTTTGAGCGCTGTGGCAGGGAATGGGGGGCAGTGATTGGGGCCGTGGGGGATGGGTTTCAGTGTTGTGACAGGGAATGGGAGGCTGTGGTGGATGGGTTTTAGCACTGTGGAAGGGATTGGGGGGCTCTGGGGAATGGATTTAGAGCTGTGGCAGGGAGTGTGGGGCTGTGGCGGATGGGTTTGTGGGCTGTGGCAGGGAAAAAGAGGGTATGGGGTTTGGGTTTGAGTGCTGTGGCAGGGAATGGGGGGCTGTGGGGGATGGGTTTGAGAGCTGTGCGAGGGAATGAGGTGGCTGTGATGAGGCTGTGGGGGATGGGTTCAATGTCTGTGAAACGGAATGGGGGGCTGTGGGGGATCGGTTTTAGTTTTGCAGCAGGGAATGGGGGGCTATGGCGGTCGGGTTTGAGTGCTGTGGCAGGGAATGGAGGGCTGTGGGGGTTGGGATTGAGGGCTGTGGCAGAGGATCGGGGGCTGTGAGGGCCGGGTTTGAGTGCTGTGGCAGGGAATGGTGGGCTTTGGGGGCCCGGTTTGACCTCTGTGGCAGGGAATGGGTGGCTGTGGGGGCCCGGTTTGACCTCTGTGGCAGGGAATGGGTGGCTGTGGGGGATGGGTTTGAACGCTGTGGCAGGGAATGGGGGGCTGTGGAGTTGGGTTTGAGTGCTGTGGCAGGGCATGGGTGGCTGTGGGGGATGGGTTTGAGCGCTGTCGCAGGGAATGTGGGGCTGTGGGGGATGGGTTTGAGCACTGTGGCAGGGAATGTGGGGCTGTGGGGGATGGGTTTGAGCGCTGTCGCAGGGAATGTGGGGCTGTGGGGGATGGGTTTGAGCGCTGTCGCAGGGAATGTGGGGCTGTGGGGGATGGGTTTGAGCGCTGTCGCAGGGAATGTGGGGCTGTGGGGGATGGGTTTGAGCGCTGTGGCAGGGAATCTGGGGCTATGGGGGATGGGTTTGAGCGCTCTGGCAGGGAATGGGGGGCTGTAGGGGATGGGTTTGGAGGTTATGGAGGGGTCAGTGGCTGTGCTGGAGCACACTGGGTCAGCGCATTCAGCTGTTAACCCAAAGGATGGTGATTTGAGCCCACCCAGGGATGGTACTGACCCTACTACCTCCTTGGACTCTCAAAGGAACCCTTTTGCCGCTTCAGAGCTGTCCCTGCTGGCCTCAGTGTGTTCAGCTTGTGGCCCGAAGAGTGCGCTGGCTGCGACACGAATATCCATCTCCCAGCAGCCATGCCGGGGGCTCGGGCTTAATCCTCAAGGCCGAGCGCAAAACCCTTCAGCCGGGCATCTTTTGCCCCCTTTCCGCTTCTGCCCAAGCAGCAAGGGAGAAACAGAGGGGACATGCCGGCTCTAAGTGTAGGTCTACGGGTAGCGACCGGTTTATCAGGGATCGATAGATCGCTTTCCATCTAGACGCGATATATCAATCCCCGAACGCGCTCCCATCAACCCCAGAACTCCACCAGGGCGAGCGGCGGTAGCGGGGTCGACAGGGGGAGCCGCGGCCGTCGATCCCACGCTGCGAGGACGGGAGGTAAGTCGAAATAAGAGACTTCGACTTCAGGCAAGCTATTCCCCTAGCTGAAGTTGTGTATCGACCCCCCCCTCCAGTGTAGGCCAGGACCTAGGAGTGCCTCCCTCCCACTTCCCTGTTGGCTGCTGTGATAAATGGGGGGGCGGGCGTAGCTCCCTTTTGTGGACACCCAGCCAGCCAATTAGCTATAAAGTCCCTCTTGGTGGCTGTACTCTGCTTGTTTTACCTGTAAAGGGTTAAAAAAGCCTCCCTGCATAGGTAAAAGAAAGGGAGTTGGGCCTCTGATCAAAAGAGCCAATGGGAGGGCTTTTTAAAAATGGAAAAAAAACCCTACCACTCTGATTTGGGAGCCATTTCCACCCCTTTTGCATGGGTGCAGGTGAGGTAATGAATTGGGCCCTCTGGTTTTTCTCTCAGACTGACCCACCTTGCCCCATCCCAAGATAAGGTGCAGGGCCAATCATGGAAGAACAGTGTCAGGGGAGGCAAAGGGCCTGATTCTGATCTCATGTTTGGTGTAAAACAGGAGTAACTCGATGGATGCCAATGTTGGGACATTAGTGTAAATGAGACCAGAATCTATCTCTGTGGTTGCCTGGTAAATTTCATTCTTCATTCAGGGCAATTGCTTCCTCCTCCTATTTGCGTAAGGGATTTCCTCCTTAAAATAGGACAAAAGGAAAGGGGAAAGAAATGGTGACTGACAGAATAAGAAGCAGGAAGGTCACATCAAGCCTGGGACGATAAGAGCCAAGGTCAGCGAAGAGTAGGGCGCTTGGTGCCAAGGTCACTCAGAGACAGAAAATGAGAGTGTGACGCACTGGGACTGTTCTTACTGTCAGGGCCAGCTCCAGACCCCAGTGCACATTTTCCCGGCAGGGCGGCAGGCGGCTCCGGCGGACGTTCCGCGGTCATGCCTGCGGGAGGTCCACCGGAGGCGCGGGACCAGCGGACCTCCCGCAGGCATGACTGCGAAGGTGCGCTAGACTCGTGGCTCCGGTGGACCTCCCGCAGGCATGACTGCGGAGGGTCCGCTGGTCCCGTGGCTCGGGTGGACCTCCCGCAGGTATGCCTGTGGAAGCTCCACCCGAGCCGCGGGACCACCGGACCCTCCACAGGCACGTCTGCAAGAGGTCCCCCGAAGTCAGGGTACCGGCGACCGGTAGTGCCCCCTGCGGCGCACCGCCCTGCTTGGGGCGGCCGCATTCCTACAGCCGCCCCTGCTCACTGTGGTCTGTGAATGCTGCATGGGGGGTGTTGGCCTGGGAGAAAGGTCTGCACTGGGAGATGGGAGACTGGCCTTGAGGGAAGATGCCTGAGCATGTAATGTGAGAACCCAGGAAGGGGTTCGAGGCCAGGTGACTCCTCTGCTTGGGAAGCTGAACAAAGGCCTGGGTGAGGAGATGCTGGGGAGTGAGGGGGTTTTCAGGAGCTGGCTGAGGAATGGAGGGAAGCACAGATAGGGCTCTGACCCCCGAAGGGGGCAGTGGTGCTCCTGGAACCCCAAGATGGATCTAATTGGGGAGGAGCCTGTTGTCTGTGCCTCCAAAACCTGTCTTGGACTGTGTTCCTGTCGTCTAAATAAATCTGCTTTACCGGCTGGCTGAGAGTCATGGTGGGGGTGCAGGGCCTTGACTCCCCGACACTCCGTGACAGAGATTGACACTCATCTCTTGCTGTTCTGCTTACATATTACTATCTCGCCTTTCAGTTTCCCCTTTTCTCCCCCCCCCCCCACACTATCTCATTAAGAAACAGCTCATCTGCATGGGTCAACTTTCCGCTCATTCAGACTGATGCAACTCCACTGAGTTAATACTGATCTTCAACAGTGTAAGTGTGGAAAATCATGCCCCAAATCTCCTGCTAGCAAGAAGAGGCAACCCCTCAGCTGGTGCCATAGCTCCATCAGATCTGCCCCCTAATAGCTTTTCTGGAGGAACGGGAAAGGCCGTTAAATATGGAATAGCAGATCCACAGTCATTTTTGTTAAGGTTAGCACAGCTGTCATGGCAGCCACCCAGGAGGGATCGAAAAGAACAGAAGCTTCTGTCTCAGATGCTGCAGGCAGGACACAAGGACAGCTAGCGCTTTCGGCCCCTGGATCCTGACTCATGCAATGGACTTGGGAGACCATCTCACTGTAGCTTTCTCATTCCCAGAGAGATGCTGCTCACGCTGCTTCAGCCTGTGGTGCCGAGTACAGCATATAACAGAGCTGAGTCATTTTTAAGGCCGGCCAGACTTGGAACAGACTAGAGAGACAGAAGAAAAGATAGGCTAGTATAGAGAAGTGGGGTGAAATGATGGACCAAGACAGAGACAGCAGGACTCTAAAGCGTCAGTGTGACAAAGTGGGGATTTTCCCTTGTTATGGTGTGTCTTACTGTTGAGCCTATGTGAATTTTACTGTTTTGCATGAATACTGTGTGTGCCTCAGTTTCCCTGCATGCTGCACTAATACCTCGGTGGTGGGAATAGGGGTGTGTGACTCTGGCTGAGACCTCTGGGGCAGGTGAGGCTGCTCCAGCTGCCTGCACATATGCTATGACTGGTGCTCTTTGTAACCTGATACCCAGGAGGGGGACTACACCCAAGTGATGCCCAGATGACTTGCCTGGCAAGCAGGACAAAGCCAAGGAGGCGGAGCAATGGGGGGTGCTGGAGGTCGGGTTGCTGGAAGCTAGGCAGTCTGCTTGGGAGGACTGGTAGAGGGGGAGTCCAGAGCTTCTGGATGGACTTGGCTGAAAGTCACTGATTTGGAGCAAAGAATCCTGTGGCACCTTATAGACTAAGAGACGTTTTGCAGCATGAGCTTTCGAAGAAGTGGGTATTCACCCACGAAAGCTCATGCTGCAAAACGTCTCTTAGTCTATAAGGTGCCACAAGATTCTTTGCTGCTTTTACAGAAGCAGACTAACACGGCTACCCCTCTGATACTAGTCACTGATTTCTCTGCTAACAAGTTCAATTCTACCCGCTGAATTCCTGTCAACTAATAAACCTTCTGTTTTACTAGCTGGCTGAGAGTCACTGCTGACTGCCGAGTTGGGGTGCGGGGCCCCGTCTGGGTGGACTCGCTGCAGGAAGCGCTCAGTGTGGAAGGGGATGCTCAGATCCAGGAAGATCGAAGCTGTGTAAGCATCTTGCCCTGGAGACAGTGCGCTCACAAGGCGGAGGGTCCCCCAGAGTCCTGACTGGCCTTGTATGGAGAAGTTCCAGAACATAACCTGAGGACTCCGTGATTCGGGGACTCTGTGACAGTCACCTCCGATAATATGGTGATGCGCACCTTCTGAGAACAAAAATAAAGTATCCGAGAGGTTATTTAGGGTGCAATTATAAGTAGGTGAGGGACATTTCCCTACTTTAAGGTGTGCGTGATTGGGGGGGAACCCCCCCAAATTTGAGCCTGTAAAGTGGGCAATCCCAGGCCCAAAATTAGCAACTGAGCCCTACCTCATCCCCTCACTGGCTGTGGGGCTAACCCCTGATTAGCAGAGGTAAGAGCTCTGCTCCCCAGCTGACATGCCAAGGTAGTAGCACTAGGCTCTGCCCGCCAGGGGAGCCAGAGGAAGGGGGCAACATCCCCCTCTCGTCATCACAGCTAGCCAGAGGCCAGGAAGGCCACATGAGAGGATGATCCTAAAATGGTCATCAAGGGGTTATCCAGAATATTATGGCCTGGTGACATGCTTCACCCCATCCTGTTTAGTCAATGGGGATTTTATTCCTGCCCCCTCTTGTAACTTGTGATGCGGTTGAAGGAAGCAGCAAGCTCCCAGCCTGCGGGGCGGGGACTAGGCTGGTTTCTGTTGCACAGAGCAGTCCTTTTATAGAAGGGCACCAGCCAGCTCCCTGTCCTGTGTGTGTTGGGGGAGAAGTTACTGGTGGGAGGATGGGGAGAGACACCCCTGTTAGGCTGGACCCAAAGGTGAGACAGAACATGCCTGGGACACACAGTGTGCTCCGGTAAGGAACACCCAGACTAAGCAGGACGGGGGGAGGCGGGGGGAACACAAGCACTAAAGGAGACATAGTGCTGGGGAGGTACACAGACATTTATCTATCTCCCACCAGCCATGGTGGGCCCTGTGGCACCATGGGAGTGGCAGTGGCGCCTGTGTCCATTTCCTGTCAGCCACTGCCAGGCCCAGCTGGACTTCCCATTTCCGGTGCGAGTCCAGAAGCAGAAGTTGCCATGAGGTGGTGCCGTGAAAGGTGGTGCTGTTGTCAGGCGAAAGCAGGAGGAGTAGGTGGGAATCCGTGCTACCATGGGGAGGTGACACCCTTGCTGTGAAAGGGCCCCGGCATTATGGGAGATGTCATCTCCCTGCCATGCCATGCTCTGCACCGGACCCAGCCTGTGGAGCTGAAGTAGGGAACTCCATACCCCAACACATCAGGCACCCCTCATTCTCAATTCCCCTTGTCCCTGCTGCCACCCCACCCCATCAGTTATAGAACGGGAGGAAACTTTACTTCTGGGAGGAAGATCCAGGGAACTACAGGCCAGACAGTCTCACCTCAGTCCCTGGAAAAATCCTGGAACAGGTTCTCAAGGAATCAATTCTGAACCACTTAAAGGAGGGGAAAGTGATCAGGAACAGTCAGCATGGATTCACCAAGGGCAAGTCATGCCTGACTAACCTTAATTGCTTTCTATGATGCGATAACCGGTTCTGTGGATGAGGGGAAACCAGTGGATGTGCTATTTCTGGACTTTAGCAAAGCCTTTGATACAGTCTCCCACTGTATTCTTGCCAGCAAGTTAAAGAAGTATGGGCTGGATGAATGGACAGTAAGGTGGATAGAAAACTGGCTAGATGGTCGGGCTCAACGGGTAGTGATCAATGGGTCCATGTCTAGTTGGCGGCCGGTATCAAGTGGAGTGCCGCAAGGGTCGGTGCTGGGGCCGGTTTTGTTTAATATCTTCATTAACGATCGGGAGGATGGTGTGGACTGCACCCTTAGCAAGTTTGCAGATGACACTAAACTGGGAGGAGTGGTAGATACGCTGGAGGGTAGGGATAGGATACAGAGGGACCTAGACAAATTAGAGGATTGGGCCAAAAGAAATATGATGAGGTTCAACAAGGACAAGTGCAGAGTCCTGCACTTAGGACGGAAGAATCCCATGCACTGCTACAGACTAGGGACCGAATGGCTGGGCAGCAGTTCTGCAGAAAAGGACCTAGGGGTTACGGTGGACGAAAAGCTGAATATGAGTCAACAGTGTGCCCTCGTTGCCAAGAAGGCTAATGGCATTTTGGGTTGTATAAGTAGGGGCATTTCCAGCAGATCGAGGGATGTGATCATTCCCCTTTATTCAGCACTGTTGAGGCTGCATTTGGAGTACTGTGTCCAGTTTTGGGCCCCCACACTACAAGAAGGATGTGGATATATTGGAGAGAGTCCAGCGGAGGGCAACAAAAATGATTAGGGGGCTGGAGCACATGACTTATGAGGAGAGGCTGAGGGAACTGGGATTGTTTAGCCTGCAGAAGAGAAGAATGAGGGGGGATTTGATAGCTGCTTTCAACTACCTCAAAGGGGGTTCCAAAGAGGATGGATCTAGACTGTTCTCAGTGGTAGAAGACGACAGAACAAGGAGTAATAGTCTCAAGTTGCAGAGGGGGAGGTTTAGGTTGGACATTAGGAAAACCTTTTTCACTAGTAGGGTGGTGAAGAACTGGAATGGGTTACCTAGGGAGGTGGTGGAATCTCCTTCCTTAGAGGTTTTTAAGGTCAGGCTTGACAAAGCCCTGGCTGGGATGATTTAGTTGGGTTTGGTCCTGCTTTGAGCAGGGGGCTGGACTAAATGACCTCCTGAGGTCCCTTCCAACCCTGAGAGTCTATGATTCTATGCTCACTGTTCCGGTTGGACTCTAACAGAAACTTAACTTCCAAATTGGGAAAGAGAGTGTTTTTCCAGTGGCGATTTACCAGGAAGTGTATGTGATGGACGCGTTACAGAGTAGGCAGCTACTTCACTGCCTCACCCTGTTTGCTTTTCTTTTTCAATAGCTTTAACCCTAAAGCAAAGCTCACAAATGCTCCAATAAGGACAAACATTGCTTGTTTCATAGTAAATATATAAATATGTGGCTGAAAATCCTCATTATTCAGAATAATGTGGAAACTAACACTTTAAAGCGAAGACCCTAGGTTTGATTGTTAATTAGTCGTGCCCCCAGTAATAAAACTTCCAAGGATGCTCCAAATTATTAATAAATTGTTCATAAAATTCATTTAAAGTTGAACTTGTTTTTAAGGCATAACCAAGCTCTTTAATGTTTACAATTACGCAATTTTTGGACAACCTTTTTAATGCAAAGACCTGTTTTAAGCCCCGCTTGGACACCAGTTACATGTGTGATAATTACTGTTTGAAATGTATGAAGTATTTTTGGTCTTTAGAGAAGGTTAACCATTTGTATGTAGGAATATGACTGAATCTGGTCACATCTGGGCAGGTGTGCATCCCAACAGGCTTGGTCTCAAAAGCCTGCAAGAGAGGAGATGTGGGAGGAGTGCAAGAGACTCCTACTGTGGTACTGGGTGCTAGAGTGATGCGGAAATGGGTGTAACCAGCCTATTGATCCATAGGTGTTGAATCCATTTCTGTTCATTCACTGGGGGTGATGCAGAGCAGATGGGAGCGGGAGGCAGGGAGAGCAAGAGCTCACGCCTCAGTAGAGCTTTGGGAACCGAAGACTCTTTCTTGGGTTATTTCCTGTTCTTGCAGAAGGCTCCTCAGGCCAGTGGAGCGGAGCAGGGCAAGTGTCTCGGCCCCAGGAAGAGGATCTGGAAGAAATGGACCTGCGCAATCTAGACATCCAACTTTCCAGAGGCATGTAACCAAAGATACTCAGTCCTCACCTCTTCCACATCACTGGGCAAGAGTTCCTGGTCACGGCATGCTAGCCCTGCTCTCTACCTTGCTTCAGCGGATGTGTGCATTCTGGTTAGGGGAGATCTCTGTGGGATAAAGGCAAGGGGAAAGGACAATAGAATGTGATCACTTTGGATGTGGGAGCAGCCTGGTGCCTCTTACATATAGCCATGACTGCCTTGGGGACTAGCAATCACCGGAGCCAACTACCTTTACATTCCCTGCCACTCGCTTGATGTCCTTGGGTTGTGTTTCCTGCAAGGGAGACCTGGTGGAGAATCACTTCAGCTCTGTCCTGAGACTGAGCGGTAGGACAGCCTGGCTTTGAGACATATGTCAGGCAAGATCAGCTGGGAGCTGAGGACTGTTACTCTCTCTGGGATGAGTGGCAGCGTTAGAGGGGGACTTGAAAGAGCTATAGCCACCCCTAAATTTGCCTCAACCTTCCTGTATCCACCCATCCCAGCGCAAAGGTAAAATGTTAGGGAGACACTTTACTGGTGCTGTCAATGGCCTCCAGAGCTCGGCGCCTGACCAGAAGCTGCCGTTCTCAGCCCCCCCACTCCCCTCATGTCAGAGCCACCAGCTGCATAGGGTGGCTAACGTTCTAATTTGGGAAAACTGGATGCTGAGCAGTGGAACTTCCCTGCCCCCTGCTGCACCTCGTCTATGAAAGCACAGCTCCTGCTCCTTCTCTTCCCTCAAGGGCCTCCCTCCCCACCTTCCCCACCCTGTCGCTCGCTGATCTCCTCACCTCCCTCCCCCCACCAGCTGAGCAGGCCTTGAGGGGCGTGATGGCTTGGATCACAGAAACACCACTGGGCACTGCCACCTGTTGTACCAAGACTGCTCCTGCACCCTGTCTTGTTGAGCCAGACATGCCCATCTGCTCCAGCACAGACCCAGGGTCTGAACCGCATGCCCCAAAGCTGCAGACTTAACCTGAAAGCAACTTACGGAAATGTTCCTGTCTTTAACACTCTCCCAATGGGTTCTAAACCCCAAATATATCCATTTTTCCCTGTCTATAGCTTATACAGGGTAAACATAAATTGTTCACCTGCTATAACACTGATAGAGAGATATGCACAGCTGCTTGCCCCCCGACATACTCTGGGTTAATTAATAAATAAAAAGTGATTTTATTAAATACAGCTAGTAGGATTTAAGTGGTTCCAAGTAGGAG